>NC_136890.1:11219028-12609028 GCF_949152265.1 Phoxinus phoxinus
AGAACATCAGGAAAGCGTGTGGACCAGACATGGTGTCACCTGCTTCTCTCAAGCACTGTGCCAGCGAGCTGACCCCAGTGTTTACGGACATTTTTAATCAGTCATTAGAACTATGCCGAGTACCTGCCTGCTTCAAATCTGCTATCATTATTCCGGTGCCGAAAAAGCCCAAGATCTCCTGCTTGAATGACTACAGACCGATCGCCCTCACCTCTGTAATCATGAAAGTATTTGAACGCTTGGTCCTCTCTTATCTCAAAGTATCCACGACAACCTCATGGACCCCCTTCAATTTGCATATAGACCCAACCGCTCAGTTGATGATGCAATCAACATTGCACTTCATTTTATTTTACAACACCTGGACAATCGGAACACATACGCAAGACTCCTGTTTGTGGATTACAGCTCTGCCTTTAACACCATCATCCCCGACCTCCTCCACAGCAAACTGTCCCATCTGAACATTCACCCCCTCCTCTGCTCATGGATTACAGACTTTCTCACCAACAGGACTCAGTATGTCAGGCTGGGCCCACATCTCTCACAGCCCCGCACAGTCAACATCGGTGCCCCCCAGGGTTGTGTGCTGTCCCCCCTGCTCTTCTCATTGTACACCAATGACTGCACCTCTGGAGATCCTTCTGTCAAAACCATCAAATATGCGGACGACACCACCATAATAGGCCTCATCTCCAACAACGACGAGTCAGCCTACCGCAGAGAGGTCAGTCTCCTAGAGTCCTGGTGTGCAGTCAGTAACTTGGAGCTTAAGGCGAGACACGGCAGGCAAAAACATCGTTTTTTTTTCACTGGTCAATTTTGAGATTTTGGGCTATTTGTCTTTAATAACATGTCTTCTTTCAGACTTGTGGTGAAAAAAAGTCCAAAATACACATTTAGGTCTTTATTATACTACACTTTGTCTATTTGGGTCTGTAGATTTCTCCGAAATTCAACAAAAGTTGGCGTTCTAAATCAACGCGCTGCTCCGCGATCTCTGTGTTCTTCCTTTAATCACGCACATGTCTGAAAAGCTCTCTCTCTTCTGTACAATGCTGTCGGATCCAAATATGGTCATTTCCTTTTAATCAGCAACCAATCGTGAAAGTAAAATGGGCATTTAACCCTAAAAGCGAAATCTCATTGGCTGAATGTCAATTTCTGACAACGTGATTGGTTCAGATGCATCACGTGACGCGTTCTGACGTTCAGATGTGTGTTTTTGACAGTTTTTCTGCTCAGTTAAAGGCCATAAATGCTGTGTTTATAAGTTTTGATGTGATTTAGGTGGTTTGTATTGTTGTTGCTAATTATTTGATAAGATATTGTGTCAGTAAATAGTTGTTTCTACTAAAAAAGTATGATTTTTTACATTACAAATCTTTAAATGCCTTTTTCTCAAAATGGGTTTTTTGTCATCCTCCAGTAGAAACATCTCAGCCTATGTAGCACCGATGTACACCAAACTTTCCAGTTATACACTTAGCAGTATTCTGAAGATATGTTCAGAGGGATTTGTTAATAAATCATTCCTGGCCTGATTTATGGGACATTTTAATTAAAAAAAATGGCGAAAATCGATTTTTTAAGGCTATGGACAGTATATTTTGATTTCCTAGGTAATGGAAGCATATATCCTGAAATCCCTCTGAACATCTTTTTTCATCTTGTGTGTAAACAAAATGAAAAAAGAATTTTGCACCTGGCTTTATCATATGTTCAGATCTATCTACCGAAAATATATGCAAAAGTGTGCATATTTAATGAGATAATACCTAATTTGCATAATTAAACATACAAATTTCAAAAACTTGTAATACATTTTTTTTATGAACTTCTGTAAGTAATCAACTGAGGAAGTTTCATGGTGATATCTATTATTTTTAAATTGTACCCTATTCACCTGTAGTGTCTCGCCTTAATGTCAATAAAACGGTGGAGATGATAGTGGACTTCCGCAAAAAGCCCCCGATTCATCCTCCTCTGGTCATTAACAATTCATCCGTGACTGGGGTAGAGCACTTTAAGTTCCTGGGCACAACCATCACCAACACACTCAAATGGGACAAAAACATCTCCCAAATAGTGAAGAAAGGCCAGCAGCGCCTATTCTTCCTCCGCCGCCTGAAAGGACTACTGCTCAGTCCCCCAATCATGGTACAATTTTACAGAGCGGTCATTGAGAGTGTGCTAACATCCTCCATCACGGTCTGGTTTGCCTCTGCGTCAGCCCGTGCAAAGGCCAGGCTACAAAGAGTTGTCCGGGCAGCAGAGCGGATCATCGGCTGCCCCCTGCCCCCCATCATGGTCCTGTACAGCTCCAGGTCCATTACCAGAGCTGTGAAGATTGCGGCCGACCCCTCTCATCCTGCCAACAGTCTGTCTGTTCTCCCCTCTGGAAAACGGTACAGGGCCTTTCTGGCCAAAACATCACGCCACCGCAACAGTTTTTTTCCCAAAGCAATAGTCCTTCTGAATGACTCTTAAATCTGGAATTCATTGCACTTTATTTTTTATTTAACACAACACTATTTAGATTCTACACTCATATTAACCTATTGCTCATAATGTCGCTGCCTGTCCTGTTTTGTGTTTTTGTCTTTGTTTTTCTTTGTCTTTCTGTTTTACTGTGTGTTGCCTGCATGGAGAAGACCAATCCAAATTCCTAGTATCTGTATACATGGCGAAATAAAGTTGAATTGAATTGAAGATGACAGGATTTGGAGAATCGAACAATTATTACCAGGATGCATGTATTACCATCGGAGGCTGGGAGATCTGTCATGAAGTCCACTTCTAGGTGTGACCATGGCCGGTTGGGAACGGGCAGCAGTAGAAGTTTGCCTGATGGTAGGTGGTGAGGAATTTTGGCCATGGTGCAGTCTGCACATCCTTGGATGAACCATCTCACATCCCTGGCCATGTTAGGCCACCATACGGGATCTTTTAGCACCGAGAGGGTGTTATTGGCCCCTGGGAGGCCAGTGCCCAAAGACGTGTGTGCTGAGTGAATCAGGGGAGTGAGTTGTGCTCTGGTGACATACTGACGACCGGGGGGACAGCCTGACTGAGTAGCATTGGAGGCATTGGAGGAGGGAATGGAATCTGCTGACCATTGGATTGGACTCACGATTACTTCACTTGGGAGGAGGGATTCAGGATCTTTGTTGACTTCTTCTGGAGTATACAGATGGAAAGAGCGTCAGCCTTCACACTTTTAGAGCCAGGACGATAGGAAATGGAAAAGTTAAATCGGGTAAAGAATAAAGCCCAATGTGCCTGGCGAGGGTTAAGTCTCTTGGCTTCTTTTAGATACTGCAGGTTTTTGTGGTCAGTTATAGCTGTGAAGGGGTGTTGAGCACCCTCCAACCAATGCCTCCATTCTTCCAGTGCCAGCTTGATGGCGAGGAGCTCTCGATTACCAACATCGTAATTACTCTCCGCCGGGCCAAGTTGAAGACGCATGGATGGAGTTTGGCTGGGGTCCCCTGCTGCTGAGATAGCACCACGATGCAGGGTTTCTCATGGTCTGGATGGACAAGGAGCGATGCACTGGTGAATTTCTCCTTCAGATGTTGGAAGGCTTCGTTGGCAGATGGTGACCAGGACAGAGACTTGGGCTTGTTTCTCAGGAGACTGGTGAGACGATTGGTGATGGAGCTGTAGCCGTGGATGAACCTTCGGTAGAAATTGGCGAAGCCAAGGAAACGCTGGAGCTCTTTGATAGTGGATGGTGTGGGCCAGTTCTTGATGGTGGGCCACCTTCCCCTCGTCCATCTGGATACCTGTGTCAATGATGTGGTAACCAAGGAACTGCACTGAGGGTTGGTGGAAGGAGCATTTTTCAGCCTTGAGAAACAGGTGGAATTCCCTCAGGCGTTTTAGGACCTCCACAACGTGGGGGCGATGGTCGGCCATGCTCCGGGGGTAGATGAGAATGTCATCTATGTATACAAGAACAAATTGATGGAGATACTCCCGGAGCACCTCATGCATGAAATCCTGGAATACGGAGGGGGCGTTTACCAGACCATATGGCATGACGAGGTACTCGTCGTGTCCAGTAGGGGTCACAAAGGTGGTCTTCCACTCGTCCCCCTCACGTATCTGGATGAGATTATACGTGCTGCGGAGGTCCAACTTGGTGAACACCTTGGCTCCACGGAGGTGTTCTAGTGCAGCTGGGACGAGGGGAAGAGGATATGGAATTTGGTGGTGATCTTGTTTAAGGAGCGGTAATCGATACAAGGCCGCAAGCCTCCGTCCTTCTTTGGCACGAAGAAGAAACTCGAAGCAGCAGGCCCTTGTTGAAGGGCCTTGTCTATATACTCCTCCATGGTCTTCTGTTCTGGAAGTGATAAAGGATACATTTTCCCGTGGGGCAGTGGCTCACCTGGCATCAGATCGATGGTGCAGTCCCAAAGTCTTGATTTTGTGCTCAGTGACCAATTTTTTTGTTGATTTTAATGTTTTTTTTTTTTTTTGGATCATTGTCCTGATATTATTTATTTGACAACACAGAGCGGAGACAGGATGCAGGTAAGTGATATGAACAATAATACTTTAGAGAGCGGTGTGCAGGTGATGATTGGAATAGTTCTTCTTACAGGAATAGAGACACACAGGAGAGACGAGACGATGGAGACGCTGGAGACAATGGAGGTTTACAATATCAAGGTAAGTAGCCCTCTACAAATAAACGAGACCAGACCGTGAAATGAGGTGAAGAGTGTGTCTTTATAGTGCTGGTGATGATAGTGATGATGAGGTGCAGGTGTGTGTGATTAGTACTCCGGTGAAGGAGTGTACTGTGATTGGCTGGGGTGAGAGCCTGGCTGATCTGTAACAACCAGGGCCCATTATAAGATTTCTAGCTGAAACCATCAAAAAGCTATATATTTTTTTCCATCTGACCATAAAACCAAGTCCTGAATGAAGTTATGTAGTGTCTGGCAACTGAATATGCTGGAGTTTGTTTTTGGATGAGAGAGTTTGTTTTTGTTTCTGACCTCAAGACCAATTTCTGCAATTCTCCAGCTGTGATCCTTGGATAGTCTTTGGACACTCAAATGATCCTCGTCGCTGTGCATTGGGACAATATGTCCAGGTGATTCAAGCTTCTTAATGTTGAAAAAGAGAATTTTCAATTGCTTTACCTATTTTCTTACAGCCACTTTCTATTTTGTGGAGCTCAACAATCTTTTGTTGTACAACTATATTCTTTGGTTTTACCCATTTTGATGAAGGGAATTTGCCCATTGTGTTACCTCTTTTTTTTTTTACTTTAAGTCATGGCTGGACAATGTCATGTTTCTAGTCACCCTGGTGTGCAAAAAAAAGTAAATGTGAATAGGAATACACGTCAGAGATATTTTACTCATAAGAATTTCTAAGGGTGCTAATAATTGTGGCCAAAGTGTGTTGTAGAAAAATAATTATGTGTGTGATGTCGTGTCAGTTTTTAATGGACTTTCTGGCTTTATGTTAGTCACCGTCTTTAATGTTTTCTTCTCACTATAGTTACAAGAGTTATTCAAGGCTGTTGTGAGAGTCTTGAATTACATTGTATACACAAACAGTATTTAAACTGATTCCATAAGCTGCTGTTTAAACAGGGCAATCCAAGAGGCTAAGGGAACAACAATAGTTTTTAACCTGTTAACCTTTACGAGGACGCTGACGCACTGAATCGTTCTTTGTTTAAATTAGTTCAAAGTTACTGTTAGATTTAATGTTATTATTACCTTGACAAAATATACATCATTAAAAATATCTTAGACTCAAGCTTCAGTATTAAACCTCTATTTTATTCTGAGAAACATATAGTGATAGTTATGTCTTAATTTGTGTCAGGAATTATGAAAATGAAAAAAAAAATTAGTCAATATACCTTTAATATGAATTATGAGCGTCAGCAGCATCCATTGAGCAAAAAACACCTGTATGGTCTCCATGAAAATGCTTGCCAAAAAACGTCCCTCAGGGCTTTTAGCTCAACATTGTTTTGATTTGGTGAAATATTGGTAGATTCTCATGTTTACGTCTGATTTTTATAGAGTAATCATTATTAAATATTTACCAAAAATGCGCCAATGCAATCATTATGAGCGTTGGATACTCTGATGTACTGTGTTTTCAATTCATACTGGCAGCCTGAGGGCACTCTATGCACATGTATTCCACATATAGCACTCTTGATGAAGACTCATATCATGTGACATTCCAGGAAGTCCCTCACATAAAGCTTCCAGAGATCGCCATAACATGCAGATAAAGACGTTTTGGAGACAAAAAACAAGATTGCAACGATATATGATTTATCTGTGTTCTTCAAGCCGTGTCGGTAATTTTCGTAATAATAGATTATAGTTCTAATGCAATGCTAATCGACATAGCCTTTATCATTGTGCACAATACTATAAAATACTATATTTTTTGTCAGATTTTTTTATTTGAAGCCACATCAAATCACATAATCACCCTCGACTTGGGTTATAAAGTAAGTTTGGAGGAAAAGTATGGATTTAATCTCATAAATTGTCGTGTACTGATGGTGTTCTAAGCTAACATGATAACTGCTCTAATACTGTGTGCACATTAAAAGCGAAGCGAATATTCGCATCCCATTATTTGCTCTAGATTACTAGCAGGAGGTTTCTTATTTTTCAAATCACTTGCGTGAATAAAAACATTGCGTGATTAGAAGTGTCTTCACGCTGATACTTCACGCTGATACACTGATACTTCAGTGTCTTCATCATCAACAACAACAACAATTTCTGCCATTTTTTTCCATTATCAACCATGTTGGAGATAATTACATAGTTCTGGCATTAAACCCTGAATGGTGCAGGCTGATAGGTCTTTAACTTATTAGTAGCAATCATGTCATTATCTACATAGCACAAGCTGATTGGTTGCTGTTTAATAAGCGGCCAATGAGCTCCCTGCTCAAACGTTCAAATACTTGCCATTGTTTGCTGTAACTGTCTGCAGTGCGCTTTCAGAACGCATCTTAAATCAACGTCTAAGATAAGTAAAATGGTCTTTTTATTACACATCTCTGCACATATTGTTTGGTCCGGTTATTCATTCCTAAATACAAGTTTTAAACTAGCTTCATGTTAGAAATGTTTTAAACTAGCGTCAAGTCAACAGTGCACGAGCGAATCACTGAAGCATATAATCAGCAGTGTTTATGCAGCAGTGGTCTATTGTATGTCATTGCTGTTTTATATTAGTGGTGGGCAGATCGAGGCTCGTGGGACACTGAAACAGTTGAAGCAAATGTGCCCTATTGTGTCGATGCTTCGAAATAATCCAACACCCGTTTCCACGTTGACCCCTAGTGGTCAGAACAGTGTAAATGCAACAAAAACCCGGGCCAAACATGACCTAATAAGATCATCTAATGATATTTTCAACTGTCTATATGTTCCTTTGTCAATTGTCAGAATTTTTGTTTGTTCTATGAATGGCTCAGCATTATTCATTGAAATTATACTAATGTCTAATTAAAACATCTACATATCTACAAAACTTATCAGAGATTAGGTAAAACCCACAGACACTTGTTCATTGGTTCTCAGTGACACCTCATGATTAATGGGTTCACCGAGATCATCACCCCCCCCCCCCCCCCCATCAATGAACCATTGAAATTTCAAAGTGTTTCGAAACCGTTATGCCGTTATGAAGCCTAGTTTACTGAAATCACATCACTCTGGCAGTTTGATACACGCTCTGAACCATTGATTCTGAACAAAAGATTCGTAAAGGTTTCGGAGCTTCATGAAGCAGTGTTTTGAAATTGCCATCACTATTTCATATAGCATGGATATGAAAACAGTTAAAGTGATATAAGCATTACACTTTAAATGGTGTTCACAATATTTAACGGTATATCGCCATGACGCATTCATTTATTTCCAAGAGTAGGTTGATTCAAATGCTTGTTGTGTTTGAGTCATGCTAAACGAATAATCAATACAGTTAAACTAGCATCATGCTGAGTCTGGTGGGTGTTTACTATGCATAACTTGAGTGTTATATGCGTGAATGTGTGAACATGCTGTCTAAGCTATTGATGAAAAGGTTAAAGTAAAACAAGCACTCGCATAAAACAAATTCAAATATATAATACTAATAATCAAGGCATCTTTTATTCAAGGGTAATGTTTATTACCTATGCTTAACATGTTTTTGCAGCGTCAGAGCACACTCTTGTCATTCATAATCACAATTGATGGCTTTTCACATATCAAATAAGAGTATAGAGTTATGTAATTATTATCAAATGGCTTAATTGATGATAATTGCTCAGGTGGTTGCTGGGTTCCTATATATCTATCAGCTTGTAACATTTTATATTGCTGCTCAAAAGAAAACATAGAGAACACATAGAAAGCATGCATGTCTAGTGCTAAGCTGATAGACAAGGTAGCCAAAGGCGCACATAGCCGTAAGTCACTAGTGCTAAGCCAGTCAGCAAGGTAGCCAAGGCGCACACCGCAACTCGTGAATTTCACCGTCTACTCCAGGAACTGCGCCTGGATGACAGCCGCTTCCAGAGCTACTTGAGGATGACGGGTGTCCAGTGCACGGACATGATTGGCTTGCACGACAACGCATCATGCGAATTTCACGCTCAAGTTGAAATTTTTCACCTTGCGCAGAAGACACGATTGAGACGAATATCTAGGGTTATTTTTCTGCCAGAATTCTGTGCGTGCAAGATCATATTCTTGTGTGACATTTTGCACACGCGTGAACTGATTGTGCAGATAAATGTTCGTCTCACAAATCAGAAATTTTTGGACAAAACACTGAATGGATGCTTAACTTTAATGGATGATAAACATCAGTTAGCATTTTAGTCTTCTTAAAAAAAAAAATCACCTACCATTATCTTGAAAAACATTTAATAAAACTGTAGAGTTTTAGACTTATTGGGTCCTATCATACACTCGGCACAGCGCAGCGCCAGAGGTGATGCTAGTTTCAGCCCGACGCAGTTATCATTTTTCTTTTGTTATTTAAAGAGCGTGTTAGTAATGTGCGCCTATAGGCGGGTCCACAACACGCTTACACTCTGCTTATTACACACACAGGGTCACACAGCAGCACACAAACTAGCCAAATATATATATATATATTAAAAAAAAAGGATTTCAATGTAAAAGATTATTATTGTGTACAGAAAGATATGATGGAATCTGGCTTGTCCCGTAGATGGTCTGCTTGCGGTCTTTAACCTCGTGCACGAGCAAATCCGTTTGCTCTTTGGAGACACATTCAGTCTTTCCTCTTGCAAATTCGCCATGTAAATAGCGAATTTGACATGGTGCGAGTGCAACTGGCTTTTAAAGAAATGGGAAATTGAACTTTTTTTGCACGTAAATCCCAAAACACACCCATTAGTCACTAAGAGAATAGGGACAACCCTTTTAGGCCATGTGCGGGTGCACATTTTAGGCCATTTTTCCGTCGTTAAACTAGCAAAAGTGGATTCGGACACACCCTAAGTGCACTTGGACCATGCACTTTAGACCATGTGCTTAGATCGTTAAAATAGGGTCCATTATCTTCAGATTGTATATATGACATGGTCAGGCATGTGTATTGAGCTGAGAGCATAAATGCATTTCTTATAACTTTACAAAACTTTGAAGCTATTAATAATTTTTTGATTATTATTATGACAGTAATTAATTCTGACTTTCCAATAAACTGCCAAGCGTCGGCTTTCAAATGAGACCATACTTGTGCTTTTAGTGCCAAAGGGTTCATGAACTTTATCTGTTTTAGTTTGGGTATGTCATTCCTCAGGATTTTTTCAAAAGCGGGGGTGAAGGCTAACAGGCAATTTGACAATGGCTTGAGGGTGTTTTTTTGTTCGGTTTACATTTTTGTTCTCCTACATTACATCTGATCTAGTTACTATAGAGAGATATGATGGGCTACAGTACAAGCGAGATGCACTGGCTAATATTCTGGCGTATTCTGTCTGTGTGTTTGTGTACCTGGAGGTGAGGGGTTGAGCTGGGGCAAATCTCTAATGGGTTTGCACTATGACAGTCATTAATTTATTTAATTGTTAACCCTAGTGAATGAGCACCTGTGAAATGGAAGCACAGGAGTATAATACATCCCCTCTCTGCCTGTATTATCAGATACACAGCATTGCTAGTCCACCTCTAATTACAGGAAAGAGAGAGCGAACATGGGTGAGACAGGAAAATCAGAAGCTATTATGACTCATGTCTCGCTATTATTTAGATGACTGGATTCATCTGAAATCATTGAAGAATAAATCCTTTTCAACAGTCAGAGATAAGAAAGAAAGATATAAAGTGAAATTACATATATTAATTTATTCTCAGGAGACTACACCATTTATGCTCAGAGTTTTGTTGTTGTAGTTGTTATTTCATTTAAAAAGATTAGTGCTGAACTTTACATATACTGTAATCATATTATTTTCCCTCAAGCCAAAAGTACCAGGACTGCAATCATAAGATATTTGGGGGATGATATTCTACTCAATATTCAGATCGGCAATCAGTAAATATGGGTTTTTCATGACCAATAATTCATGATTAAGTTATGAGATCAAAATCCTATAGCCATGTAAAGTACCAATAGATATTAAATTAAAAAATCAACTACTGTTAAATAGAGCAAAAAGAGATTGTTAACCAATCCAATTGTATGGAGTTGTAATAGTACTTTATGGGGAACAAATTACTATACTATTACTATTACTATAAATTATGTAATTATATACATTTCTCTCCAAAGAAATTGAACCCACGACCTTTGATTCCATTTGAACACTGTGCTGTGTGGGGTAGGTTAGGTTTAACTTAGGATTGCATTTTCTGGATGGTAGCTTTTTGGAATAAATAACAACCAGGGTGGGAGATGTCTGAATAAATTTAACAGCCATGTTCACTGCTTTAAAATTGCAACTCTCAGAATGGAAGATTGCAGCCAGTAATTTTTCAGCAGACCTGTTTGATTGCGCATCATTAAAGTCAAACCAGAGGAAGATTGAGGAAATGATGATGCTTTCAAAAGTGGCTCTGTAAAAGTGTTGAAGTTGTGCAATGGGCAGTTTCTGGATAGGTCTCAGGACAGTAACTGTGCTGCTGTGCTTTAGGGTGGAAGTAATTTTCTGCTCCATTGGAGATTGTTGGGGGTGCCAGTATTTGCATATATATATACACTGTATATATATATATATATATATATATATATATATATATATATATATATATATATATATATATATATATATATATACTGTAATGTATTTATATAGTGTTGTGTTCAGTCAAATGGCACAGCAAGAATGTACACATAAGTTTGGGATCTTTAAAATATGTACATGTTTTTGAGTCAAATTTTTTTAACGATAGAGACGACTACTTACATAAAAAGTCATACATGCATACAAAGCAGTTCCTACTGTAAATATCTCTTAGTAAAACAATATTTAAACTGAATTAAATCACTTTAAAAACAACTATTACTTTATTTATAGAACTATAGTCATAGGTTTGCAAGGAATAAAGCACACAGCACATTACAATGGAGTGTAACTGTGATTATAGTTAAGACATGTGGAAACACGCTGTTTTCAAAAAAAAAATTTGAAAGCTAAAATACCACTGAGTATCCACTAGTATCACCATATGGATTGTTAAATTCATACAGTCTACAGTATTACTGTAAGATATGGACCTGACAGTTATGTCACAACATGCAAGTACCTGTGTTAATTCTAATTCCTAATCTGTGATTCTGATATGATTCCTGTACAGTCAGACGTAATTTGTCTCGACCGTTTATTGCTGTTTATGCGTCAGTAAATCGATCAATAAAACAATCAACTTTACATTGTTTCTCTAGCATGAAAATAATCTGTTATTTAAATTGATTACCGGTAAATTATATACAGAAAGCGATAAAAGAAAACTCCCTTTACAATTGCTGGAGCTGTCAATCACATGGCGTGAGTTTACCAATGACTGAGATCACAGCATTCATTCACTCAAGACATGTCTGTCATGGGCTACAATGCTCATCGCTGCAAACCTTAATGCAACAGGAGTAGACCTAAATATAATGCTATAATCAACACTTTTCACAATTAGCTGTAATAGTGAAGATGTAGTAAAAGAAAATTCTAGAGAGTTTCACATGTAATACTTGTTTGATATGCAAGATGTAGATGTAGCCAATAGCAGTGGGCGTTTACACTGAAGTCTCACAGCAGTCATGATCATGAAAATAGAACGTTCAAATCAGAGGGATAAAATCAGGTTAGAAATTACCTTTTATTTCTAAATTGACAATTTCTGTTGTAAAAATCAAACTAACATTATAAGTGCATCACAGGAAACACTATAAAATAATACAAATGCATGATCCTTTTTAAAGGAAGCAGCTTTAGAGTATTAAACATGAAATTCAGTTAGAATTACAACTTCAATTTCTAGTATAAAGAAGCTCTCCAGTGTGTTTATGCTTTTACTTGCATCTGACCATGACAAACTGAACAGAAGAAATGAGCCACGTCAAAGAAGGCATGCTTGCATATTACGGACCAATGGTAGCTTACCAGCCAGAGCGAACTTTTCCATAAAGTTGGCTTTAGCAAGCTTATTCAAGCTCCTGAAACAAACTCCAAATGAACTACTTTTTGGCCTGATTTTGTTTGAAATTACGTCACACCAGTTTGTTCTTTGTGTACATTGTGGCCTTTATGAAAATAACTGAAAAATGGAAGCATCTTTGTCCACTGACGGCTATATGAAAAGCATATTCTGATGGAATACATTTGTGCAAATTTACAAATACATTATATTTGGTTATAATTTATGACATTAAAATCATGAACTGGATTCTTATCTTCCTTTGTCTGCTGTCTTTGACATCACATTTTAGGATAGTCACTTTGGGATTTGTGACTTTGTTTGTTCTTGTAGTGTCATCTGCCAATCAGCGTTGTCATTATGTAATTTTCATGTGGCATCACAGTGATTAGTCACATTTATGGCTCAGGTGACTGGCTCAAAACAGCCTGGTTACAGATCTAAGCATAACAAAAAATTGAAGTACGCATTTTGGAGTTTTGTCTGTTTGGACTGTTAGTCTGTGAAAGACCCCTCTCATGGACAAATTATTCAAGTCAAAATTAAACTCTCTGTACATGGATCACAAACACAGTCCCAAACGTGTTTTGTCGCACTGTCAAATAGCTGTGCTTCTGTCAGGACCACTATCGTCAAATACGATTGAGATTAGCATATAGTTTGGATTGGCGGTATGGTTCCGTTCTGGGTGAGAACTCCCAGCTTATCCATGCAGCCTAGCATGGATAAGAGCAGGGAGAGCAGCAATAACCCCCCTCGGGTGAACAGAATAGATCCAACATGAATGTATTGCAATATCATTAATTCAAAATTTTAAAGTACAACATAATTTGAGAATTATTTTGATTCAAAGGGAATCAGAATGCCAAATCCTGACTGACGAGAGGTGGAGCTGGGGATGGAGGAGGGTAACTAGCTTCTGAGAAACACGCTGCTGATAATACTGAAGGAGCTTATATACAGTGATATGCGTCGTATTCCTATAGGTCGACGTGGATCAGCTGGGAGTCAGCTGATGCGAGCTTAACTAACGTGACCTGCCAGAACTAATGCTACACTTGATTTAAGCCCACAAACATGGATACTCTGTTCAGGGAGTCTGTAGTCTCAAGAATGAGCGAGCCTCTTTTTGCCACTCAACGTCCTGTAACTTTTAGTGTAGTCGCTAGTGAATCGCAAGATAGCTATCATGTAATTTTTGAAAATCCTCTTTCAGTCAGAATATCATAGTTCCTACAATATCACAGTTCCCACAAAAATATGAATCAACAACTGTTTTATTGATAATAAGAAGAAATCCTGCTTGAGCAACAAATCAGCATATTATATGATTTCTGCAGGATCATGTGACACTGAAGACTGGAGTAATGATGCTGAAAATTCAGCTTTGCAACCACATAAATACATTTTATATAATATGTTAAAATAGAAAATAGCTATTTTAAATTGTAATAATATTTCACAATACTGTTTTTACTGCATTTTCAATCAAATAAATGCAGCATTGGCGAACATAAGACACTTCATTAAAACTAAGTCTTACCGACCCCAAACCTTTGAACTTTAGTGAACTGGACTGCATGTACAATCTGTTTCTCACACAAAGCTATCACATGGGTTTAGAAGACATGGAATATAATACATAGTCATATGGACTACTTTTATGGTGCTTTTGTGTCTTTTTCAAGCTTGAAAACTATTTCATAATTGCGTGGCAAAAAGCATTTAGCACAATATTCAAAACATTTCCTTTTGTTTTCCACAGAAGAAAGAAAGTCATACAGGTTTGAAACAACATGAGGACGAGTAAATAATGACAATATTTTTTATTTTTTGATAAACTGTTACTGCTATTTCAATGAATTATCTCATGAGGTGAATGTTAGCAGACAATTCCACTGAATAATTCAACGTGTTTTCAGAATTGTAGCATGTGTTTTACAATACCTGGGAAATCTTGACAGATCAGTGACATGTCATTGATGAAACGCATCCGATTCTGAGCTAGCAACACTCATCGAGAACACAAAAGGTCAGCTCAGAACAGCAACCGACTTTTGTAACATCAAAGTGTTGAACATGAAAATGATGCATTGTGTCTTTATATATAAACCACTCGTGACAATAGCACACATATTACCTCTCTCAGGCTCTCTGCTTTCTTCTGTGCTTGATGTGTGGAAATAAAGGTTGAAATGTGCAGATATTCCTAGTTGCCTGGTTTCCCAAAGAGCACTCTTCCATGATGGCGTGCTTCTGTGATCTTCTAAGTGTCGATGTGAACTCATATCTCAGCCTGGAGAGAAATGATTGACATGCCTGAGTACTTCTCAAGGTCAAGGTAGTGCCTCTACACCATTTCTCCCCTATCACTTTCATTTTGTTGACCATCTTATCGATTTAATATCCATCCAGTTTGCCATGTGACATGGTTCATTTCAAACGTAGCCTATTATAGGTGAGGGCAAAACGACAAAAAAACAAAAGTCAGCAGAAGAGCACAGTATGCCAATGTTCATGATATTTCTTTATAGCAGCCTTTGTCAACATAACAATAATGGAGTTTTAGTTCTTAAAACTTAATGATTATTTTTTTTTAGTTTATGTCTTAGTGGTAACACTTTATAATAAGTATACAGGAATAAAGTACTTACCCAATCATTAACAGACTATTATTTCATATTATTCATAGCTACATTTGTTAATATGTTGTTAATATATAAATAGGCTATATACAAATAGTCAAGTCATGTTACCTTTATTATATAGCGATTTATACAATATGGTTTCAAAGCAGCTTTATGGTGATAACAGGAAAATGATGCATTACGTCTGTTGTTCAGCTGTTCAGAGTTCTTCATTCATTGTCACTGTAATTAACACTATTATTCTTGTTTAATTAGCTCGTAGTAAAATACTTGTTTATTGGTTATTGAGAACAATGGTTCTCATTTTAGATTAGGTCACAGAAAATGGAAAAATGCCATTAAAAAAGTGCTTTAAACCATCCTTTATTAGATATTTATTACATTCATATTCAGTGTTCCTTAAAATGTTTACAAATACATTTAAGAGCACGCACATACACAAAGACACATAAGCACACTCCTCTCTATAGGCTTAATGGTTTTTATACTGTACAAACTGTAGATTCCATCTCCTTACACTAACGCTACCCCTAAACAATACTATATTGTGTGTATATATATATATATATATATATATATATATATATATATATATATATATATATATATATATTTAAGGTCAATACTAATCAATTAATCTCTAAACGTTGGATTAAAGCACTTAATGAAATTTTATGTGACCTAATCTAAAGTGAGAACTATATTGCGTTGTTAAAGCATAAAAAAACGAACTCATGAGCTATTATTGTCACGGAACGTGGCAGCAAGCACACAAATACGAGGAATAATATTAGGAGACTTTAATAACAATCTTCTGTAAACACAGGAGTAAAACCAGCCTGGTCTAAAACACATGCTAACGTTACGAGAACCGACAATTAACTGAAAAAGACAGTGGGGTATAAATACACAGGGAACTTAACAACAGACAGCTGAACATAATTTGTAACCAAGGAGACTAACTAGCAGGTGATTAAGACTGAACTGAAGCACATGAAACAAATACACAGGAACGAAATAAACACAAGACACAATGAAACTGTTACACTAATTAAACAGTAACAATTTGGTTAATTACAGTGACAACTCATTATTTGCATTGCCTACCCATGTAAAGACTTCAATGTATTAACTATGAATTAACTATAAACCTAATAGTTAGCAAAGGATTTATAAGTACTTTATTATTGTATACTTATATAAAGGGTTACCATTTTAGTTATTTTATACTTTAATTTAAACTACAGTAAATAAAAATGAGAAACTAGCTGAAATAAATGTAGTTTACAATTTATTATTTAACTTTATTTTTCAAATAATACAAATGTTTGTGTTTTGACAGCAATGACAATGAGGCTGTGAGTACAACGCTATGGATTTGTTCTGTGGTTTAACAACATGCTAATTGTTCAGCTTTCCAAAACACTTTCGATAAACAAAAACTCCATAAAATAGCTATGAAAATGACATCAGCCTCCACCAACCTGAAATTCAAAATCTAGCTTGATTAAGGTCTATTTACCTCACCGCAGACCATAATCACATACTATAATCAAGGTTCTATTGTTACTGGACTGTATATCAAAAGTCTTGGAACACAGCCAATTGGATTGGAATAAACCATTGGAAAATATTGGAGCAAAAAGATTTTTGATCCTGAAAACCAAAACACTTATGATTCTGTATTATGTGTGCAATTCATGGTTAACCAGAAACAGATTTGCCAGGAGCTCTGAGTCATCCTCCGAGGCAGTTAAACTCATGTGGAGGAAATAGCTGTCAGAACGGCTGTGATTGTTTGTCTTCACCAGATGTATTTGTACGGTATTGAACTGTCACTGTGTGGGCGACATGCGGCTGTCCCTGCTGTCACTACCAAAGAAAGCAGTAAATTATCAGTGGAGCACGACTGTGCAAGACTATCAAAGCTAAAAGACTGTTAGACCTGACTAATGGATATAACAGGCATATTGATTTCTTAAAAACATTTAGTTCACATTGCTAAGGTAATTTCCTTTGATTAATGTTAAATGTTTAGAAACCTCTTACTGTAAGTAAAGTTGTGTTTGTTCCTCTAGGAATTGTTTTGATCAATTCTGTCTTCATTGCAGTTTTGTCTTAGAGCACAATATATTGTTTATCACTTTTAATGTGGAAGGACACATTATCTTGGTCTTTCACTTTTATCTAGATATAGCGTTTAGCTTTGCTGGGTTGTGGCCATGTTACTTATACTTTTTTTTTTTTTACCAGAACAATAATAAGAAATAATGTGGTAACTAGTTGTTTGCACGCTGTGCACATTGTGCACGATTGTCATTCAAGATCATTCTTATCTTTTGCCTTGGATACATTTTTTATTAGATATATAAAAAGAAAAAGTATAAAATGGACTACTCACTTTTATCACCCAGTGATAATAAAAGGAAATGCCAATGGTGGTAATGTTCATTAAATTGTAATAAGGTCTGCTAACCCTTTACATCCCTGCCGACAGAGAGGAACCAAATATGATACCTGCCATGATGTCCAGCATATAACAACTATGGGTGTTAACATCAGAACAGTATGAGCTCAGTTAAACGGTTAGTTCACCCAATAATGAAAATTCTATTATATCTCACTCTCATGACACTCCAAACCTTTGTGACAAAAGAATATTCTTTGAATAATGTTGGTAACCAATAATACACCAGAAAACAATTACATAATGTAATGAAACTTGCCATACAGTATCACGAGCATGCTACAGATTTCAAATGTCGAAACTGTGCTTTTTGTGGCTCTCTCACCATCAAAAACGAATGCATCATAAAAAAAACTAGGAAAAGATATGCTTAATACAGTTTATTTTAGATGAGAAAAATGGTGAGACCATGCCATTCAATGTTTAGGATGCTGATGTGAGAATTTGCTAATTAACACACTTCTGAGTGTTGTATGGGAGGGAAATGTGAGAATGTTGCTTGATAAGTGGCATCACACAATGGGGGTTGGGGGTGATACAGATGTTTTTTTATTTCTTACTTCTTTCGGCCCTATTAAAAAAACAGTATGTCCTTCTCACACACACACACACGCGCGCGCAATATTGGCTTCAGTATTCAAGTGCAGGGAACCAGCAAAGTCTATTGCAGCTCTGCCTGCATTACAGCCTTCATTAAAAGTTAAGCCTAAGTTTCAAAAGTTTCACTGTGCTCAGTACTCTGTATGAATATATTTAAAATATACCAAGATTCAGACTAAAAATTCGCACTGCATAACTTATGAAAAGCATATCGCAGATGAAGGGTTTAAGCTCGAGTATGATGTGAGATCAGAGTTGAGAGTGCATGGCTTGATGGATGGATTCAGCAACATAGTCCAGGTTACGGCTGTTAATGGCACTAACGTTTAGACACCCGTTGGGTAACAAGTAGACGTGTTTCCTCTGAATCAGAAACTCCACCTGTTGAGCTGAGGGAGAGCATGACATTCATTACTGCTTTACAGTGTTAAATGCATACTGTAGTATTGAGCTCCCCTTGTAATATTAGTTATGCTGAACTGCTAGCTCAAAAATATGAAGAAAGTGGAAATAAAATACCCTGGGCATGTATTGTGTACGGTATACCACTCACCATTCAGTCCAAAGCAGCAATAAAGCCCTCCAGGTTTTGTTATGTGATCCCAACGCCCCGGACCACCCAAAAGCCTCAGTCGCTCACGCAGACGTTCTCGGATTAGCATGCAGTGTTCAGCAATGCCCTTCACACCCTCCTGCCTGAGAAAATACTTCAGACTCAGTGATTTACTGAATAATAAAAAGAGCAGTTTTTAGCTGAATGTTTGCATAAATAATAGAAAGCCTTGGGCATGTATTCATCTTAAAAATCATTACCGCATTTATGCGTGTTCACAAGTGTAATGTACAGACCGAGATGTTCTTCATTTTAAATGGCAATTTCAGGAGTGAATGATTTCACATTGCTTTAAGCTTAAATTAAATGGCTATGGTCAATAACAAACTAATCTATGCAGGCAGATATATAAAGAGACTGACAATCAGATGCTCTAATACAAAAGTGCCAAGGACCACATGCACATAAAACGTGTTTAGACACTTAAGCCACACTTAAAATGTATGAATGCCTTTACATTATATAGTAAAATGTCAAAGTAAATGGCATTATGCTGAGACAATAATATTTTTTAAGCAAAAATCATTCCACAAAAAGACATAACAGATATATACTATTCGAAACTAAAACAAAGTGTTAATAATGTTCATAAATGCAATGTGATGATCTACCTGATTATACAACCCGATCTCACGGCAATTTGTACGTATTTTACGATGTGGCTAATTCGTACAAATTCATAGGACCTCACTCGTATGAATTTGTACGATTTTTGCTATATCGTACATATTTTACGAGTTGCCCAATTCGTATGAATGACCTACCCCTGACCCCGCCCCTAAACCTACCCATCACTGGGGTTTAGACAAATCTTGTACGAATTAGCCACCTTTTACTCATTCGTACGAATTGGTCGTGAGATAGTGTTGGATTATATGATACCCGTGTGAAGTGAACTTGAGGAGAACTGACTTCATTCATCCACTAAAAATCACATTGAAAGCATCTTAATTAAAAAAGTTTTTTTCTGAGAAAAAGCAAGTTGCTGCATTTGTTTGCACATGCCTCTTGGTTTGACATTGTGTATGTACTGTAATTCAGTGGCATTCATACATTTTAAGTGTGACTTAAGCATCCAATACTTTGTGAGGACATTGTAACTTAAAATGCGGTGACATTTTGTTTACATTCAAGCATTTAACTTGCAGTACGCTTTTATCCTAAGCAATTTACAATAGAGGAACATAAGCAATTTCTTGCAGAGTTAACTAAATTCAGCATTCAAAAATGCTAGGGGCCAGTTGGATAAACATTGCCACCATGTTAAGACCATGTCTTAAGAACTAGCAGCAAGACAAGAGGTAATCAGTCTTTCATTTTCTGATTAAAATTAGACTGATCTACCTTTTTATGTAACTGACTTTAAAAAGTTAGAACCAGCCATAAAGAAAAATAATTTGATTAATAACTTTTGAGACTAGTCTAAGCAGTTTATGCAACCGGCCACAGGTTTATTAGAAAGCAAGACTAGGAAACAAGAGCAGAATTGAAATGCAAAGAATGTATGAACATTAGGGGTCATGACATGAAAAATCATTTGCTTGGATCGTTTGACATATAAGAAGGCTTTGTACCATTAAAAACATCCTGCAAGTTTCATAGTAAATATATGTTTTTTTTTTATAATGAGAACGCCATTTTAAACTAAGCTTCAAAAATGGCTCATCTGGATATTGTGTGATTTGTGACGTCACACCGGCAAATACATTTACATATAACTTCCTCCAGAGCAAAACATCAACGAATAGTTACACAACATTGTACCATAGTATGTACATCGTAACGTATTAAAATAATACAAATCCATGTCATGACCCCTTTAAATAAACATTTTAATCATGTTAAAATGCATCAATGAATGAAATAAGTCTTACCACTCAACTAAATGGGCAGGATTACTTAATATAGTGGCAACCACCCTGGCCCCTTCCATCGGTGGGCAGGACCAAAGAGTCTGAACGAGTTTCTCAGCTTGAGATTGCACGGCCAGCATGTTCTGCTTTAACACGCAGAGGAGATGCCCCACTCTCTCACCTGTCAATGTCATTAGCCAAAATCTAGTAGCTTCTAGTAATCTATAGCTTAACATTGAGACATGGTTTTAAGTCATTTAAACTATTACACAATTTCAAATGGAACAGTAAACATACCATAGAGGCCAAAGCTGTAAGAAAAAGATTGAGCGCAGAGCAGTTCGAGCCCCAAAGACACACAATGACGAACAGCCCAGGCGTCTTGCTCAAGTGAACCACTGCACAAGCCTTGGGCAGACATCAAGAAGAAGGGAAACAACTGCCGCTTCTAATCAGGAGAAAGAGAAAAAATGGGGTTGAACGACTTCCAGAAAACAGGAATTTCATTCAAGAAATCCTTATATCAATAGCGACTGACCCACACTGTGGCTTTTAGTGATAAAAGCTTGAACTATGCTACAGTAATCATTATGAGATCAAAGCAATACACCATCCATTAATGGTCAGTCTGGTATACAGTAGCAAGTACAGTATTAAGGCCCCGATATACTCACGGCGAAGTTCTTTTTTGTTCTTCGCTTTGGGGTAGAACGAAATTCAAAATACTTGAGCAGCGATATACTGTTAGCGAACATCCCGACGCCGCCCACACGACTGCTGAGGTATAAAGATGAATATGTAAATAGGCGTTGCGCGCTTTCCTCTCAATAACAAATTGAGCACACAACAAAAAATGAGAAAACAGCGAGCATTTTTAAAGAAAGCATAAAACAACTGATCATTGCAACGTGGGTTTGCACGAGCTCTGCAATTCAGCACCAGTAAGTCACATCACGTTTATTTTATATATGGAACTCTATACAATAGATTGCTCATAATCAAGCAACGTTGCAGTATTAAACATGAAAAACAGTGTCAGGGTCTCATTTCATCAGAAGTACAACTACATTTTTTCTCATAAAGCGGCTGTCCAGTATGTTCATGTTTCTACTCGCGTACGTCTGACCTCAATGGATTAATAAACAGAAGAAATGAACCAGAACAGAGGAGATTTTCTTGTGAAAGGTGGAACCTCAGTGCACACCTACCGATTACGTAATCGCCATGGACAATTGGTAGTATGAAGGTGTTTAGCAGCTGGAATGAACTTTTCCAGAAAGTTCGCTTTGTCAAGCTGTTTTGAACTCTCAAAACTAACTTAAAAAAACAACAACTTTGTTTTGGACTGATTTTGTTTGAAATGACGCCACATCAGTTCATTCTTCTATTTCGCTTGATGTATATTGGGGCCTTTAACCAGATATTTGTTTGCTTGTTTTAACACAAGTGCATAGAGACTAACTTGAATTATGGATCGGAAAACATGAAAGAAAGTGTTTAAAAATTCTCTCATTCTCATGGTGAGGGGTTCAGTGAGGCTGAAGTATTTTTGATCTTACCCTGAGGGTCTAACTGGGCTTACACACCTGATAATGAACTTTCTAAATAATTGAAGAGAAAGACGTCTTTAAGCTTGATTTCTTGTTTCATTCTAAGACCATACCTTCATGACCTCAGCTACACGTTTCCAGTCCTCTTGAGAGAGTTCTGCACCAGTGGGATGATGGCCTGAAGCAAACAGGACCACCACACACCGTTCCGGAGCGTTCTCCAAGTCATGCACCATGTTTTCCACACACACATCATTAGATTCTGCAGCCCAGTACCGATAATGTTGCACATCGTCAATCCCTGCTGCCTTAAAGGTGCCTGTCAGTGAGTCTTCAAGAAATGACAAAGAGATTACCACATGTGCTAGGACTGCATATTCAAATACTTGTAAGGTTCATCTTCAGTTTTTGGTCGGAAATTACTGAACATTAGAATTTAATTTCCAGATAAAATAAAAAATTTCCACATTATGGCATGTGCACATTTTGTACCCACCATCACAGGGAGAGGAGAGCAAGATTGGTCCATTCCAGGAAGAACTTGAACAGTACCAGGATCTCAGTAACTCAGCGCCCAGGCGCACTGCTCCGGTACATCCAACTGTTTGGACACCAAACACCTACCGCATTTCCAAACACATGTCAAATTGAGTTGGTGATTTGGAAAGTAGGCTAAATCTAATTCAAAACATAAGTATTTCCCAACTCTTTTTTTTTTGTCTTATGGCGCTTTTCCATTACCAGTACCAGCTCGACTCGACTCAGCTCGTCTCAGCTCGTCTCGGCTCGGCTCGCGTTTCGCTCCGTTTTCCATTGCATATAGTACTTCCACAATAGTACACTGGTCGTCATAGCGACGCGACACACACCCGCTACCCACACACACAGGACAATGGAGGAAATCGAGTGTATGCTGTTTTACATAATATCAGTAATAATGGGTATATAACGCAATCTCTGGCAAAACTATTTAAAAATGCCAGGGTTATTCAGGATACTCCGTCTGGCGCGTGCAATGATGGCGCAGTGAATAGTGACGATTCTCGCTGACCAATCAGCAGTCTTCCGTGCGTCACGTCACGTTTTAGTATCGCCTCAGCTCGCTTATGGCGCTTTTCCACTGCACAGTACCAGCTCGCCTTGGCTCGCCTCACCTCGACTCGACTCGCCTCTGTTTGGTTTTCCACTGTGTAAAAGTTGTACCAGTACCTGCTTCCAGGTACTTTTTTTCGTATCACCTCCGGCGAGGTTCTAAGCGAGCCGAGGCGAGCTGAGGCGATACTAAAACGTGACGTGACACACGGGAGACTGCTGATTGGTCAGCGAGAATCGTCACTATTCACTGCGCCATCATTGCACGCGCCAGACGGAGTATCCTGAATAACCCCGGCATTTTTAAATAGTTTTGCCAGAGATTGCGTGATATACCCATTACTAATATTATGTAAAACAGCATACACTCGATTTCCTCCATTGTCCTGTGTGTGTGGGTAGCGGGTGTGTGTCGCGTCGCTATGACGACCACCAGGTACTATTGTGGACGTACTATGCAATGGAAAACGGAGCGAAACGCGAGCCGAGCCGAGACGAGCTGAGTCGAGTCGAGCTGGTACTGGTAATGGAAAAGCGCCATTAGAACCTCGCCGAAGGTGATACGAAAAAAAGTACCTGGAAGCAGGTACCGGTACAACTTTTACACAGTGGAAAATCAAACAGAGGCGAGTTGAGTCGAGGCGAGGCGAGCCAAGGCGAGCTGGTACTGTGCAGTGGAAAAGCGCCATTAGTGTGTACCCCCTCAACGAGGCTCAAATACCCTTTTGTCAAACCAGATTGTGAAGATTATAATGTATTTGGCAAAAGGGGATATTATTATTATTAATCCTGATTTACTTAAAAAAAAAACAAAAAAAACATTTAATAATGGGTACAGGGATGTCATGCAACAAATGTTTTGGAGGGGCACCAGTTGAAGTCTTGGGTCCCTTGGTGCAATAAACTTCAAGGAACCATTCACACAGAACGTGTTTTTGTGTTTAAAGGTCAATTCACACTGCACCGAAAGACGGCAACAGACACTTTTGTGTTAATCGTCGTTTGTTTTTGCCAATTGGACACCTTTGAGGAATGTCTGAAAAGTAACGTACTATAATCTGGTGATTGTCGCCATTGGTCTATCAGTGCAGTGTTAATTGGCCTCAAAAACGCAAGACAGTGGAATGAAAAAAGCAAGAAGTGCATTTTAAAAGGTTACATATCTAGTTCAATCATGAAACTCTAGTTTGCACAGGCTGATAGGTCATTTAAATGCAATCAGCTATCAATCACATCATTTACTACAGTGTTTCTCAACCCTGTTCCTAGAGGCACACCGACACTAAACAGTTTCGAACTCTTCCTAATCAAACACACCTAATTCAACTCATCAGCTCATTAGTAGAGACTCCAATGCTGTGTTCGAAATCACCCCCTATACCCTCATTCACTGTTCCCTGAACTCCACTAATATAGTCCACTTGAAGGAGTGAATGAAACCGAGCGAGTGAATTCAGACACTAAGTGCATTATGGGTATTCTCTAGCCATTGAGCTTGAACTCATTATTGCGGTGCCTTCTGGGATTGAAGTGCACTCGTTAACATCCTCAATGGTTTCGGACACCACTACAAATGGCTGTCCCCTCAAATAATAATATTTTACGGGTATAAGGGACAATTTAGACCAAAAATAGATAGGTCAGATAAGGGAGACATCCAAAATGTGCACTGTTGGTGTGGGAACAGGGGTGGGAAAGACTGTTTTACTACATGGCACTGATTGACTTGCTTGCTCAATATTTAAATAGTCTGATTGAGTATTCGCTGAGATCTGCTAGGGGACTTTTAAACGAACAGACCATGCACAGTGCTTGAAGTGGGCCGATACACACTGGTACCAGCACATCTATATTTTAATCTGTAGCGTAACCTCGTTTTTTACTTGCTGAACCCCCTCACGCACCACTTCGAGCACTGAGCATGCAATGGGACTCAAGACTAAAAACTGAACATACAATTATTATTATTTTATTAAACAAGAAAAATTGCAATTGATTGTTTCGGTCACTGATCAACATTTGTTTTCAGCATATGGAAAAGAACAGCTTCTGCGTTTTCATTTTGATGGTGATTTTTGTCAATTTAGACAAGCACTTCATCATCCACAATAATCATGCATTTTAATTATCAAAGATATGATTTTTTTGAAAGTTGCTTTCAAAATCAACTCGACTCACACATGTGGGCACATGTTGCCTCCAACAGACTCACCATAATAAGACACCTGAGCTTGTTTGTCTGTCACAAGTTTTGACAGTTCTGGGGGACAATCATAGACACACTTTTTTTTTGAGAATTACCTAATGTCAAATTTATTTATAAAAGAAACCCAAAGTTGCAATTTCTGTTTTATAGGTTTAACAATTTTAAGTCCCTGCACATTACATTATATTTCTATTTTAAATCGTGTGGATTTGCTTGTTTCATCTGGTTGAAATGCTTATGGTTGACAGAAAGTTTTTGTCAGGCCTGAATATGAACCGTAAAGTATCATGTTAATCAGCTCAAAAATAGTAAAGTGATCAGTGGAGGTTAGTTTCCATTCTGCACCAACATCTCTAATGTTTGACGTGGGTGACTAATCCATTTGCGTCACATCTTCTCCATAGTTCAATATTAAAAATCTATATGCAGTTTACAGCTTGTACTGACATTTCACGATAGTGTTGAAGACGACCGGCTTTACACTATCTACAAACAAACTACACATTGGATATGTGCCAAGCCTCTACAGTGCTATCAGTGTATTCAGCTTGCGAGTCGTTGTTGATCACGTTGGTCTACACAGAGTGACGTCGGTTACTGAAAATAATTAAAGGACATTACCCTGCTTTCAACAATGGCGGGGCTATCTTTGCCCAATGCTAGTTCGGTTGCTCTCTGGGTGAATTCTGGGATCCCAAGGATGGGTGGGTACTCTGGGGTTAGAGTCGGGTCTGTGGCAATTTGCTGCTTAATTTTTCGTACAAGAGGAAGCCATGTGGTGTGTCCATGTTCTCCAACATACTCTGGTCATTGAGAGAAATGTACATTTGATTATAAACAGGCAATGTAGTAAAGTATAAGAAATGTGTAACAGTTGTCATTTTTTGTATTCCTTTAAATTACCTATGAAATCATTTGAGAATGGAATGTTTTTTACTATAAAATAAAATGCTATTGCTCATGAAAAGTAAATTATATTAAGGTACTAGAGTAAGATGCATCATAAATATGTTTGGTGCATTTTCCTGTATATCTGACATTTCAGGTGTACAATGATCTTAAAGAGATAGTTCACCCACAAATTAAAATTATGTCATAATTTACTCTCCCTCAAGTTATTCTAAACCTGTATGAATTTCTTCCTTGCGTTGAACGCAGAAGAAGATATTTTGAAGAATATGGGCAACCATAGTTTCTGGTCACAATTGATTTCCATAGTATTTTTTTCCTATACAATAGAAGTTAATGAAAGTCATTAAGTTGTTTGAAATGCTGGTGTTGGCCTACCTGAAGCACATCACATGACCCTTGCTGGATCCTCTTCAGTTTGCCTACAGAGTAAACAGGTCTGTGGTTGATGCAGTCAACATGGGACTGCATTATATCCTGCAACATCTCAATAGACCTGGGACTTATCTTATTTGGGGACTTTGGCTTTGCCTTCAATACCATCATGCCTGATCTTCTCACAGCCAAACTGACCCAGCTCCCTGTACCAACCCCAATCTGTCATTGGATCCCCAGCTTTTTGACAGACAGGCAACAGCTAGTGAGACTGGGAAAACTCACATTCAGGACTCTCACAACGGCACCCCCCAGGGTTATGTGCTCTCTCCACTGCTCTTCTGCCTGAATACCAACGAATGCACAGTAAAAGACCCCTCTGTCAAGATCCTGAAGTTGGTAGATGACAGTCATCGGCCTTATCCAAAAGGGTGACAGCTGGCTGTCTGGTCTAGTCACAGCAACCTGGAGCTGAACACAATCAAAACAATGAAGAGGATCGTGGACCCCGCAGCACTCCACCCCTCTCGTCATCATGAACAGCACTGTAGCAGTAGTGGAGACATTCAGGTTCCTGGGCAACAGCATCTCTCAGGACCTGAAGTGGGACACTCACATAGACTCCATAGTGAAAAAGGCCCAGCAGAGGTTGTACTCCCTTCACCAGCTGAGGAAGTTCAACCTGCCACAGGAGCCGCTGAAACAGTTCTACTCGGCCATCATCGAGTCTGTCCTGTGTTCATCTATAACTGTCTGGTTTAGTTCAGCTACCAAATCAGACATCAGGAGACTACAACGGACAGCCAGGACGGCTGAGAAGATTATTGGATCCCCCCTGCCCACCCTCCAAGATCTTTACACCTCCAGAGTGAGAATACGGCTAAGAAAATCTCACCCAGCCCACTCTCTCTTTGAACGGTTGAACTGAGCACAGAGCATCAGAACAGCCAGGCAAATCACATATCTGTACTTTCATTGAAACTATATTTTTTTTCGATATATTTCTACTTTTGTATTATATTGCATTATTTACATTTTTGTTTCTTATATTGTTATTTAATTTACTTTTAATGTCTTAAGCTCCTGTCACCAAGACAAATTCCTTGTGTGCACATTATGATTTTGATTCAACAACTGTTTGGTTACTCATATTCCGCAAAATATCTTTTATGTTCAACAGAAGAAATTCCTACAGGTTTAGAACAATTTGACAGTGAGTAATTGATGGCAGAATTTTCATTTTTGGGTGAACCATCCCTTTAAGAGCTAAAATTCAATTTTGATTTTATAGGGTCTTTAATTTAACCATCATCATTATAGGTAGTAGTCCGTGTCCTGTTTGAGGCAGATCTAGTAAAATCACTCACCCCTCCCAGCTAGATTCACTTTATCGGGGTGCGTGTCTCGCTTGAAATCCTCTGTAAGCTTCATCTCGGATGACATGAAGACTGCACCATCAAACACAGAGCAAGTAGACATCTCGTGCTGGTGCATTATATGGTTTCCCCACTGTAAACACAAGTCATTCCCCAGATCTGTCAATGACAACCTGCAACGGTTTGTTTACTGTCTGTTGCTTAGATGTGTGACTGTTTCCTAGCAACGGCTCATTAACACTATAAACTCTGCCATAAGTCATGATGTCATACCCTCACCTAGCTAGTTCATCTATTGTGGTCACTGCCAAGTAAACACACAATTAATTTTACAATTAACAACATTGTCAAAGGACAGATTAATCAGATCACATAAACTGTTCCTACTGCATGGTATATACTTTATTTCTTGAGTCAGTTGTGTCTTTTTTATTTCACATTTTGTTTTTTTTATAAGGTATGCACATCCCAGTCTACAGAGAAGGAAAAATACATCATATAAAATTGTGGTATTATTTACACTCATATTTTATTATTTTACAAGACTTACTGTTTTTCATTAGCTTTAAAACACTTGAAGTTAATACAGTTTTTCAACATTGAGCACCACCTTAGAAACAAACATTGATAGGGTGCATACTGTTGTCACACAGGATCCATGGTTCAAACTGTAAAAATAAGCTCTTCATCATCTTCATCCTCCTCTTCATCCTCATCCTCTTCTACGTCAGTTATTTCAATAGGATTCACTGCAAAAAGGTAGAAATTAATATTTAGCATGGTTGAGCACCATTCAAAATTTAATAGAATGCAACAGTGCTGGTTCCATTTATTTTCATGGTTCGAAATTTATGTAATCAACTTACACTTTAGAAAAATCCAAACCGTTTTGAATTAAACTTGTATTGTTTAATTTTTGTGGCAAAAATTGTGTTGGCCTAAGGAAATTGTGTAACCATGATTGATTTCTATGAATTGCAGTTCAGTGCAATCTTTGTCATTCCAATTCAAATTTCCATTCAACAACCTGCATTTGTTGTCAGTGAGCAAAACAGTGAGTTTTGTCCAACCCTGGAAAATACAGAAAATAGAATACAAGTATGCTAATGCAAACTCTTACATGTGATATGCTGAGCAGAGATGAACACAGGTCCTTTACCAGAGCACAGTTTAAAGGTGACAGGTGGGATGAGCTCCAAACCAGGAAAACTGATCTGCAACATATGTCAAAAAATTCACTCATGTACATTTATGATTAGAAGTCGTTCAATCAATCATTCAATCAGCGGCAATAATAAATTCACCATTGGCATGCAGTGGCGGAGAGTGGCAATAGGCAATGGTTTGGAAGCTCCGACACCGTCACAGACGGACACAATATGCATCTCATCTCCTGCCTCCTCACTAAGACATATCTGGGAAAACAGAAATCAGGCCATTTCAGAGTAATTAAAAACCTGTGGATTTGTGTGTAGGTTATCAGGCCCACTCATACACTTTATCAATGCCTTTTTAATGTTTCATCTACAAATGTAAGTTTATTTACTCGCCCTAATGTAACGAAATGCAAATGACCCGTACACACAAAGGTAAATTTTACTTTTTTTTAAAGTACATTTTAAGTCTTTTATAATAAAAGTAAATATGGATTGGTACAGTCAAACGACAAAAGCATCAACCAGTTTTATAAACTTCTATAAAGTAGTTCAAGGCCCTGCCACATTACAGTTTCGAATCACTTCAGCAAATTATTTTAAGCTTTTAGCCCACCCCTGCATAAAAAAATAAAAAAATATGTATAAACAAAAAATTATTCATTTGTTTGTTTTAAATAAATAAAAACACAAACAACATGGCTCCCTTTGTGTTTGTTTTCATGAGCATTGTTGAAAAGATTTGACTTTGAAGAATGATTCAAATGAATCGGATTTGCTTAATGATTCAGTCCCAACGAACAGCTCGCTTGAGGGAAAGCTGAATTAACATACGCCACGGAAAAAGAAAGTGACACGAGTTTGTAACGACATTGAGGGTGAGTAAATTATGACATGTTTCATGTTTAGGTGGAGTATAAGGCCCAAAACTGGGTTTGTGCTAAGAACTGATACCGTTTTGATGAAAAACTGATTCTCCAGAAGATCATTTTCTGCTTGAAAGACAGCTGTGGTCTCGGAGCCACTGAGTACACAACCTTTCAAAAAAGAAAAAAGAAAAGAAAAAAAACAGCAAGTAAAAGTAGGTAAAACCCTGTAGGCAATCGAAATGTCTCGTTGTACAGGAGGGAAGTGATCTTACCCCAGTGCACACAGGCTCTGTCAGACACAGATGATGAGCTGTGTAATTCAGAAAGACTGATTGAAGTTACAGAGTCATTTTCGACATAGCAGCTTGTCATTTCAGCCAGCACAAACGCTGTTCAGGTGAAATATCGCGAGAAGAGAGTCTGTCTGCACCCTTGCTTACCCTAAAGTAAACGATTCAGAACGGCCCCCAATGTTTGTTTGCAAAGAGGCGTTTTAGTAGCCTAATTCTTTTCATGAGAAAATAATCAACAATATATCTAGTAATATCTGGCACAATGATTGACCACCTATGATGTTTTAATATGACCAGTGCTATGCACATCGACAAAAACACAGCACGCAGATCACTGATCATCAATTGGATCTGTTAGTGATGACCTTCAGGTGTTTTTGCCTGAGCGTGCGAGACACTTCATCAGACACCAGAGGGCGCTCGATGCCTTCTCGTCAATAATCAAATGTGTTGCCTGAGGATGTTGTTGTGGAAAGTTTGTCCTACAGTAGTTAGTTATTTATTAAATACAACGTTTTTATTAACTTAAAGTCTGCTGAAACAATTGCTTTGTTTTGTGAAATGCATTTAATTGATTAATTAATGGAGCTGCAGTTTATTCCTTTTATATATATATATATATATATATATTAAAATTATCTTCATTTATTAAACACATTATTTTCCCTTAAGCATGCAGGCAGTCATAACCTGTGTGAACTAAGTTTAACCAAGTATAAGCTCATGCACACACACACACATATATATATATATATATATATATATATATATATATATATATATATATATATAAAGCTAAATGGGTGTTTAAAATGTGTTTTATTTTTATAAACCAAATCATGACAGTAAAACTGCTAATGACGTGATTACTTAACCCACATTATTCTCTCTCTCTCTTCTTTCTGTATGTATGTTTTAGCTATCTTTATACATTTAGCCACAGGGGAAAATCACAATATTTCAGATCACAGCCATACTTGGTAATTTATAAGCATGTTTAAGTCCAGGGGTCAGAGGGTGTAATTCCCTCTGAGATTATCATGCTATGATAATAATCTACATTTCTGTTTGATGAAAACTACATTTCTGTTTCACATGTCAACATCGTATGCTCTGACCAAGCATCAGTTTTTTCTTCCACTTTAAAATTGTTTTATTTATTTATTTATTTATTTATTGTCTAAGTAAGGCAGGTAAATGCCCCTTGCTTTTCCAAAGTCACTAACTAGAACTTGATATTTTTCATATTTTATTGTTGTACCCAGAAATGTCACATATGGTTCATTAAGATCCCGTCCGTGTCATATTCTTGAGTAGGCTATCTACCTTTTGCCTGAACATACAAGTTCCCTGTGATTCCTATCTGAACCCTGTTATGATTTTCTGGTTAAACATTTTTTAAATTCACTTTGCTTCATCGTGATTAATTTCTTTCATTGTACATTCTTGTGGATCGCTGTGTAGGCTACTTATTCCTTCTAAAAATTTTTATCAATTGGATGGAAATCAGTAGTTTTTGATATGTTTATCCATGTGTTGATGTATGAACTTGATTTACCAATCTAATTTATTGCGCATTGTTGAACCATAATCAGATTTACAGTAGTGTTTCGTTTTTTGAAAGAAGTCTCTGCTGCTCACCAAGGCTGCATTTATTTGATAAAAAAACACTAAAAACATTATAATATGAAATATTATTACAATTTAAAATAACTGTTCTTTTGTAATATATTTAAAAATGTGATTGATCAAAGCTGAATTTTCAGGATCCACTTGTCTTCAGTGTCACACGATCCTTCAGAAATCATTCTAATAATACTCATTCTGTGCTCAAGAAACATTTATTATTATTATCAATGTTTGAAACAGTTGAGCTGCTTAAAATTATTGTGGAAACCGTGATCCATTTTTTTTCAGGATTCTTTTATAAATAGAAAGTTCAAAAGAACAGCATTTATTTGAAATATCTTTTTTAAGTTTACAATAAGGTTTCATTAGTTAGTTAGTTAACGTTAGTTTATGTATTAACTAACAATAAACAAAAAATTTGTTACAGTATTTATTAATATTTGTTAATGTTAGTTGATAAAAAATAGTAATTAATGTTAGTTCACAGTGCATTAACTAATGTTAACAATTACAACATTTGATTTTAATAATATTAAAATGTACATGTTGAAATTAATATTAATTTAGATTAATTAATGCAGAAGTAATGTTAATTCTTAATTCATGTTACCTAGTAAACTAATGTTAACTAATAAAACCTCATCGTAAAGTGTTACCAAAAATAGTTGTTACTGTGACTTTTTGATAAATTTAGTGCATCCTTGCTGAATAAAATGATTAATTTCTTTTAAAAAATCGTACTGACCGCCCGTCACCCCAAACCATTGAGCAGCATTTTATCTCTTTAAAATGTGTGGACGGACTGTGCTTTCATCATTTCTTTTCATCCGATCGGTGTGAGTACTTGTTTATCGTTGAAGAAGAAAGACTTCTGACCTGTAGTTAACCTCTCAGGATTTTTATTGTCTTGTGATTTTCACAGATGGAATTCTTGCACACATTGTTTTTGCGGGTGAGTCCGACTGTTGGCGGTGCTGCTTATCAGATGGCTAACCAATCTATCCTGCTCTATGACATTTCTACCTCTTCTTTTCCGAGGAATTCTTCACATTCTCTTGTTTTTAGTAAGTCTCAACAGTGTGCCCACTCACTACACACTCATCCATTTTATCTCTGATGTCCCTGTTATCTTGGCATCGGCACCCTGCCCAGACCTGCAGTTTATTTGAGGAACACAGAAACTCATAAACGAGCACAGCATTACTTAGAATTATGAAGGAAATAGTCATTATGTTATACAGATATACTCTTGCGAAATGGAGTTGTTTGGGTTGATACTATTTTAAGTCAATGAAGTGAAGTATTCAGGTCTTTTTAAACAAGGTAGAACATGAATATAAATGATCACATTTACAGTACCGGTAATTCCCTTTCACCATCTAAAAATATAATATTGAATCATTAATAATCATTTATTGAATACAAATTGGCTTGACAATTGAAATTAGTTTGGGGAACACATTCACTTTTAACTATGACTCTTGCCTCAAACTCTTAATTTATGACTTAGTTAGTGAGGTAGTTGTAGTGGTTGAGTAGGATGTAGAATATGGTCTTGCAGAATGCATCAATATGTGCTTTATAAGTTATAAACAGCCAATATAGTACAAGTAAAACAACTAGTTAATAGTGAGAATTGGTCCCCAAACTAAAGTAGGCTACCGAATAATTTATTTTAATACTACTACTACTACTACTACTACTACTACTAATACGGTTTTATTTCTTCATACTAATTATTAAACTAAAATTTGAATGCGACTTTCAGCAGGTCATTATAATTCTGAAGCACATCTGTTACAGTTTGATTGTTGCCATTGATTCCCTTATTGAATCTTGAATCCCCTACATTCCAACATTTATTTGTTTTAGAGATTCTGAGCAGCTCCGTCCGTCTTCAACCATGATCTGATATACCTCTTTAGGAAAATTCATCTTCCCTCCTGACATGATGCTGTTTATTATGGCTTTGAGCTGCATGGGAGGTTTGAAGATCAGTATCTCCTAAGATGATTTTTTTTCAGTACTTACAGTAGTGGAGGTCATTGACCGAGAGTAGGTACAGTGGTTGCAGTACAGTGGTTGCAGTGGTAAACGCCAGTTCTGACGTTTTTCCTAAGGATATTGTTTTGCCTTGCACTGTATCCACATGTTTTTGTTGTCAGCTCATCTTGTACTGTGAATGGAAGTTCTCTTTTAATTGTTTCCATCCAGTTGAGCCGGAGTGATACGGTTGTTGTTACATCCTGGGTTGGTCCAATGCCACATTCACCAAATGAACTGTTAAACACAAATACTCACGCATGCATACTCTATGGGCCCTATCTCTCACCCAGCGCAATTGACTTTGCACACCGACGCATGTATCATTCCTATTTTGCACTTTTCCCTCCACAGACGCACGTCGGTAAATTAGGGTGCTTTCACACCTGCCTTGTTTAGTTCGGTTGAATCGCACTAGAGTTCGTTTTCCGAATTGGTGCGGTTCGTTTGGGCAGGTGAGAATGCAGCAATCACACTCGGGTGCGCACCAAAAGCGGACCAAACAAGCGTACCGAGACCTCCTAGGAGAGGTGGTCTCGGTACGCTTTCAAACGAACTCTGGAGCGGTTCGTTTGTGGTGAGAACGTGATCCGACCTCGAACAGACCCAACTGCCAAATAACTGAGCATTTTTGGACTAAACCAGCTGCCGTAGTCAGCCGCGCTGTGCATTATGTCAATGTTTAGCAACATTAATGCATGTGTTGCCTCCTCCTGAAGTGGGGGCGGTGCAGCGAAAAGAGCGCAAACGGCGCAAACGTTCCCTGGTGCTATTTTGCAGTTTGAGAAAACAATTCCGCGTTGCGCGTTAGTCATATGCTATTTTAAGCGCGCATGCTTGGCCATTATGTAGCGTGTGAACAACGCGCATACACTTTGATTCTCTAAACTAAACAGACGCAGCAGTTTTAATTTTTGCAAATCATACATTATTACAAGGAAACATATTAACACACGAGGGAAATCAATGTTGTGTCCGTGAAGATGTGAAAAAATAGGCATAAATCTATAGCTTACACATTTACCCAAATTATTATAGGCCTGTTTAACCAAAGCTAATTTGGGTGGGTTTCTCCCATCCCCATACAATGTCACTTCTCTCTGTCTTTTACGGCCCTGACGAGAACGTCGGTCTCCTCGGCTGTGAACCGCTCCTGGCGCGCGCCTGGCAAATCCGCCATTATAATAGCAATCCGCCATGAAACAAGCGCGCCTCCTCTTAAAGGGAATGTGAGAGGACGCTCTGATTGGTTTATTTCACGTTACGCCCAAACCACACCTATGAATAATGAAGCTACTTCAGACCAACCCCTTTTAGATTTGCGTCGACATTTTGGATCCGCCCACAAAGCTACTTGCGTTTCGCGTTTGATACTTGCGTTTCAGATAGTTAAAATAGGGCCCTGTATCTGTCTGGTCAGCTGTGTAGAACTTTATATATGGTGCAACTCAGTCATTTTTGTTTATGTTTCGCTGAGACATATAGACTTATGACACCTCCATTTGCATTAATTCATTTAGCAGATGCTTTTAAAAATGAGGAATACAAACAGGGAAATCAACTTAAGGAGACAATAAACACGAGAAGTGAGAAGTTTAAGACCTCGTTCAGAACATTGCAAGCTAGAACAGGAATAAAGGGATGAGCATAGAAGACGACTGAGATGAGTTTTCAGCTGTTTCTTGAATATTTTCAGGGATTCAGCTGTTCGGATAGGGTTGGGAAGATCATTCCACCAGCAAGCAACAGTGAACAAAAAACATCTGGAAAGTGATTTTGAGCCACTCTGTGATAACACGAGGTGCAGCTCACTTACCGACCAGAGTGGAGGATCAGTTGTCGTTCTGTAGGAAAGCACCAATATCTTGAACTTGATGCAAGCCACAAACAACAAGCAGTGGAGAGATAAAACAGGTGCTTTCGTGGGCTCATTGAAGACCAGTAAAGTTGTTGCAATGTGGACCATTTGTAGATATTTGATTGCATATCCAGACAGACGAGCATTGCAACAGTCCAGTAGTGTGGATGGATGCATTGGATTATAGTGCGACACCAAGTGTTTTAAGTTACTGATGCAATTTTAATAAAACACTATTTGCAGTCAGAGGGAACTAATAAAATGAAGAATTTTGCTGGTCACGTAATCTTGTTATTAAGCTACTGATACCTTTGTAAAAAAGCCATACAGTATAGCCATCCTAGGTTTATATTTAAAAAAAAATATTTCAGCCAAACACAATTAGAGTTATAATAAACAATATCCTGGCTCTTCCAAGCTTTGTAATGGGAGTGAATAGGCCTGAGATTTCAAAGCCCAAAAAAAGCGTATCCATCCATGATAAAAGTAACCCATACGGCTACAGAGGGTTAATAAAGGCCTTCTGAAGCGAAGTGATGCGTTTTTGTACGAAACATATCCATAATTATAACTGTATTAACTGTAATCACTAGCTTCCTGTAACGTCCGTCCGCACGTTCTCGAGAGAGTCGAGTTCCGACGTGTGACGTAGGAAGTTGAAGTAGCGTAAGCTTAGGTGAGAGTCGCCTCTCGCGGTTCAAACAAATAATGCTGGGCAACAAACTCAAGCTCCTCTGACTATTCTTTTTAACAAATCTCGTTTTAAACCTCTAATTTGTGACTGGTGTGTTCTGTTTTGGTCTTTCCTCTGCGCTTCCGAGTTCGTCACAACATCATTCGTCCGGGTCAGAGTTCACTCTTCAGCCAGAACTCGACTCACGTACGGAAGTCATTGATTCAAGTTTTTAAAGTTATAAATATTGTAATTCTTACAAAAATGCATCGCTTCGCTTCAGAAGGCCTTCATTAACCCCCTGGAACCGTATGGATTACTTTAATGATAGAAGGAAGCGCTTTTTGTAACTTCAAAATCTCAGTTACTATTCACTCCCATTATAAAGCTTGGATGAGCCAGGATATATTTTTTAATATAACTCAGATTGTGTTTGGCAGAAAGAAGAAAGTAATATACAGCTAGGATGGCTAGAGGGTGAGTAAATTATGGGATCATTTTCATTTTTGGGGGATACTTTAAGTAGGACTGAAGTACATCTTTGTATGGAATTGCAAAGCGCTACTGTTCTGTACTGTTCCGTTAAAAGCGCTATATAAATGAAAGTGACTTGACCTGACTTGGAATTCCATAATTACCTCTATTGTCTTCGCAATGTAGTTTAAGTACTGCTGAATGTACTGATAGACGGTTATGGTAAACTAAAATATACTTTAATGCCATTTCTATTTAAACTTGTATGTCATGTATTTAAATATATCTGTTATTACACATTTGTACGGATGAAACTGCAATTTAGTACATTTAATGTATAATAACTTTAAATGTAATAGCAAATAGCACACTAAAGTTACTTCTCTAAAGCATGACAAAAGATTATTAAAATAATATTAAAGGAAAATATTTGTCATTATTACAAAGTGCACTTTAAACAAAAAGTTTATTCTTTAAAAAAAAAGTATACTCTCTTTAAGTACACTTAAATGACCTTTTATTTCATTAATATATTGTCTGCAAGTATGTTTTTTAAATAATATAATGCTACACTTTATTTTGATTATCCACTTTACTGACTTTCTATTAACTATAAGTGACTTTGCAACATGTCAACTAACTAGACTGTTAGTATACTGTTAGGTTTTAGGGTTTTGAATAGTAGAATACGTTGACATGTATTTGCAAAGTTAGTAAAACGGACTATACAAAAAAGTGTTACCACATATACAGTAAGTTTAATATTTTAAGTACACTACAATTGCACATTTAATACAATTAAGTGAACTTCTTTTTGCACAACGGATGATTGGAGTCTTCATGATGTGAGTGTACATGTCTTTAAACTGATATAAAAAGTGTTATTTTTTTTTGTGTGTAAAACTTTTTAAAGAGGAAAAAGCTACCAAGTACACATTTAAATTCTAAATCAGTGACAAACACGTTGTCTTTTCATTTATGCAATGCATTTTCATCATAAATGTAGACCTATTTCTCACACTCATTCTGAGCCCACTTAACGTATATAATATCTTTAATAGACTTTTTTAATTTTATAATTGTGAGCATTTTTTTCAGCTCAAACATTCTTTTGCCCCACATACATACAATTACACACAATTTTATATACAGAGTTTGAAAGGTAGACTGATGTGCTGCCCTAAAATGTATTTAATATCAATAAGTATTCATCTGACATTTCAGTTTTGGTTTCCCTTTGTAATCTCACTTAAATAATGCATCTATCTCTACCCACTGTACCTGATCAAAAACCTGAACAAAAACATATGTACCTAAAATCCTGTTCTCATTATTTGTCCTGTCAACACATCAAAACTCCATCATTTGATATTATAGTGCTAAAGTTGCCACAACTGTCCAATACCTGCTAGAAAGGCTTTTTGAGGAAATCAGTGAAAGAGGAAGTTGTCTGTATCGACTTGGTATGAGATGGCATTGTGATCAGTGCAAACAGGAAAAATTCAAAAACAAGATTTTTGGCGAGTATCACATTAGAGCATAGAAAGTGATATTATACAACAAATAGGTGATTGTGTTCCCTCTTGGCACACTATGTCAAAAATACATTCTAGAATATGAGGTTCAGGTGCTTGCTTATGTTGTAGGCCTATAATTTAGAAAAAAGAAATAAAAAATATGTGCGTAGAGTCCAGGATATTGTGGTTGGAGGAGTATCCGCAATCCCCCCCCCCCCCCCCCTCTCTCTTTTTTCAGAATTTTCAAAATAAACTAAAAAAATTGTAGATTTTACCATAATCCAGCAAAACAGATAAATCTGATGAGGGCCTAAGTAAAAAAAAAGGGATGCATGGTATATTGATTATCGGATGATATTGGATGTATATATTTTTTAATTTATTGGTATCCCTCAATATTATAATTGTGTATACTTGATTACATTTGTCGTCATCTAACACTCACTTAAAGTTCATCTTTAAATACAGTAAGAATTTGTCAACACCGCAATTAAATCTTTAGAGAATCCCAAAATATGGATTTTTTCATATTGTATATTACAAATTCACAATTGATTTTAGTTTTTATTTATTTAGACTAAATAGTGTAGAATTGTAACATTGGCTATTTATCTGGTTTATCAGTATCAACCAGAATTTGAATATCAGTGAATCCCTAATTTGAGTAAGTGAAGAATTGGCCTTTCTCTCCTTTTTTTTTTTTACAACAGCAACCATATTTGAAAAATCCCATGCAAATTGGTGAGGCCGTTTACTCTGATCTCGGGAGAGTTCAGGTTTGCTTGCAACGTTAGAGAGGGAAATCTTGTGGCTTATATTGAGGTTGCTGGACTGGGAAAAATCAGTGGACTACTGAACCTGTACAACACAGAAATATTAACGTGGCAGGTATTTTACACATTCACAGCTAAAATGTGGGGGTTACAATAAATAATAATTTAGTATAGATATTGTACAAAATCTAAACTTTTTATATTTAAAAAAAAAAACACACTGTGCTTGGAAAGTCTATAACGTCTAGAGTTCTTGTGTCCCATGTATTTGAAGAAGTCCATACTCAGAACATAGCACTGAAAAACAGACATACAGGTCTGATTCATTTTTTTGCCAAACAAAATAGACCAAACCGAGCTGAAGTGGATTGCTCCAGTACTCGATAGAACGTTAGCGGTATTGGATCGCTCCATATTACACTCCTTCTTGAGCAGTACCAGTTCAGTCGTTCTCTCCATAGACTGGCTGTTTGTGAGAAAGTTCTCGTAGTGCTTGCCTCTCTATGGTTATATCTTTGTACTCTTCTGTCTTTCAGTTTTGGAGCAGGCTCCCCTGATGGCTTTCATGGATGTTTTTGCTGGGCCCTTGTGGTCTCTGCTGGGGAAGTCCCATCAACTGTGATGTGAGTCAGTCCTTTTCCCTGTTTCTTCTTCCTCAGCGTCCTTTCATTTCAGCCATGCTAGAGATTTTCAGCCATCCTGCTCCTCTAGGTTACAGCTGGAGGAAAGAAATAATAAGTGTTAAAGCTGAAGTACGTAATGTTTTTCAATATATTTAGTAACTTTTTAAATACTTTTCTTACTCCAACTGAATATGTAGAAACAAGTATAAGAACCATTTGTAGGTGCTATCATCAAACATTGGGCCCTATTTTAACGATCTAAGCACATGGTCTAAAGCGCACGGCGCAAGTGCACTTAGTCCGAATCCACTTTTGCTAGTTTAACGACAGGGAAAATGGTTGTCGTGCCCGGTGCATGGTCTAAAAAGGTTGTCCCTATTCTCTTAATGAGTAATGGGTGTGTTTTGGGCATAATGTGCAATAAACTAATCAGACTGTCCTTTCCCATTCCCTTTAAAAGCCAGTTTCGCTTAAGCCATGGCGGATTCGCTATTTACATGGCGGAATTTGCAAGCGGAAAAACTGAATGCGCTTCCAGAGAGAAAACGGATCTGCTCGTGCGCGAGGTTAAAGGCCGCAACATCTACGGGACAAGCCGTATTCCACCATGTCTTTATGTACACAATAATAATCTTTTACATTGTAATCCTTTTATTTACTATAGGCACCCTTTAAATAACAACAAAATAAATACTGTGTCATTGACTATAAACCAGGTTTGTGTTGGTCATTGGCGCAGTCTATTTCAGTTGCCTCAAAATATCAATCCTCCAACAATGCGACCGGAACACACCTCGTTTTCAGACCAGCACGGCCATGGGAGCACAAATGGGCGCAAATGCATTTGCTATTTAAACAACGTGGCGCAGGATGTGAAAAAGATATCTGCGTCGGGCTGAAACTAGCAAAACACACTTGTGCCTGGCGCCACATTGCACCTAGTGTATGATAGGGCCCATTGTCTGATACAGCAACATTAGATTAACCAAGATTGGGGCGTTAACGGTACTATTTTTTTCTGACCACAGACAGGGAAGTGTTCTGTTTGGGGGAAAAGTAATTTTTTGGTGATTCAGAAATGACACACGTCACCTCTAAGGGTTACAAAAACTGTACAAAACAACATGTTTCAATTCAAAAGAAGTAGTCTGATATTACATTGATTTAAGTGGTCAAAGCTGTCCACACTGTTAAAGTCAGTATGCACGGCAACATTGCCAAAGACACTGACTGCATGTCTAAATGCAAATCTTATTCTGACAGTCATTGGCTTGTAAAAGGCATTAACTTGTCAAATGCTATTTGGATGGACTAGTACCCCCTTCCCATGTTGCATGGCAGTTCCCAAATTCAGGGTTTCTTAGCTTTACAAATCTGTTGGATTTGGCAGAGTCCTTCAACTCAAACTAATGGGACACAGATATTTGCTTTTGATAATAAATCTAAACCGCGTTGGCACCCTAATGCATGCTGGTCAGTCACTGATAATTCAATTCAGTCCCAAAACAACCATTAAGATGTTTTGGGTTTGAAAGTTTTTATAATTTTTTGGAAAGAAAATACTTTTATGCAGCAAGAATGCTTTAAATTGCTCAAAAGTGAATATTCATAAAATAATCCTAATCAACTCATTGATGATCACACGTTGACGTGATTGGTTACAAGGTAGTTTGTGTTGCATAAGAGACTGGTTTCAAAAATATAAAAAAAATATCACCCAACCCAAACTTTTGAATGTTAGTGTCAGAAATTTTAACCCGTTTCACCTTTCAGTTTTTTTTTTTTTTTTTTTTTTTTTTGGGTCGTGTCTCATCTTGCCTTGGGCAGCAAATGAGCTAGGAGTGCAAACTGGTGCATCTTCATTAAAAAAAATGTGCATCACGCTTCGGTTTGGTGGTTAATCTGTAGTGGCTGGTAGACATTCTGTTAATTAGAATTGACTTGACGGTTGGATCTGTGGGCGCAGCAGTTATAGTGCACATATTCCAATCTACCAGTCTACGACATCTCAATTCCATTCCATAGTCAATCTCCTCTGCTTCCTCTAATGAGGACTGGCTGGTCGAGTGATACTTTTGCCAATGATATTCTCAGTTAAGCATCCCTCATCTCATAGCACCCTCTCGGTAACCTCGCCACACTGCTGTGAGCCCTAACTCTTCTTCTTCTCCACTATTTTCTTTCGGTTTAAATGCCTAAGATTCTGATCCTATCTCGGCTACTTTACAAGTCTCTACAGGAACGCATAAACAATACCAAGCGTTTATGTGCTATCTGAGGGAAGAGGAAAAAACAAAATGAGAAATTTTCTGAGAGTGCCCGGCCCACCGCTCGATCCTCAGGGGGGGGGGGGGGGCAGCGTGATGGAATATAAGATGACCAGATACATTTCCTAGGTAAAGGTTCTCTGTTTAATTGTCAAAATACAATGGAATAAGACATTTTGATCCCACTTTATATTACTATGTAATAACATTCAAATTAATCCATAGACACTTTAATAGCCTGCTATGAAGATTTGACAAAGCAGATGTCTTTTTACATCTTACAATTTTCTACATCTTAACGAATCCAAGACGGAAATCATTCTATTTGCGTTGCGTCTGCTACAGCAGAGAAAGAAAATTGAATCAAATATGAGGTTTTGTGTAAAAAAACTTGGGTATCCTAATGGAGAGCAACCTTGAAATGGATAACCTAATTAATGCTGTTGCCCGGTCTAACTTCTTTCATCTTTGTCAAAACAGTTTACGTTTTCCGAACTGAGTTTTCTTTCACATCTTCTTGTGCTTGAATGCTTTAAGGATGTAAGGGACATATAGTAGTTCTTATTTTTCCTCCAAGAGGTATGAAAAAATAGTAGTTACTGATAATAGTAGCTAATAGCGAACTACCACATTCAACTGAGCGCTGTTTCGTTAATCAGAGTTTCTTGTGAGTTAATAGTAGTAACTAGGGGTTGTGTTCACACTTGGCTCTTATAATGACAGTTGGCTCTAATAATCAAAAGGTGCAGTAGCTGCATTATAGTTTCTGTTCATTTTTCAGAGTATACAGTACAGTCATGAATACTGGTTTCCCATTGGTTTCCAGTCAGTTAAACCAGGTTTCATTGATTGGTTATTGTCTCGATTACTTTGTGAAGTTGAGTAAGTACGCTACTCTCTTTGCTGCTACTGTCACACAAACAGATGTATGCATGAGGTGTTATGTTTCCAGATATGATAGAGTGCAACAGCGACTGTCCACTTTTTCAGTGAGTTTTCCCCCCATTTATTTTCTCCATAGTGAACCACCCAGGGCAAACTTTCATTGAACTTCGGCCATCTGACTGTTGCACTATTGTTTTGTTACCTCGACATGCACCATCCGCTTTGATTGACATCATAACATGATCCATGATATTGGTGTTTGTGTTTGTGTTCATAACGCTTTTCACAGACACTCAACCAAAGCTAATGTTTCACTGTGAGCTCCAAAATGGAATCTCAATGGTGCATTGTCCATACATTTGAGAAAATCTATTAAACAATGCATAGCCTCGTCCTTTGCCACCGTTAGCCTCATCAGCCGGAAGCCCACTTCACCCAAGCAGCTGAGGTCAGTGGCAGTGCAGCCTCGCTTCTATTGCGAGTAACTTGGCCAGTGCTTTCAGGTTAGTCTACGAAAGTCTGTTAAGTGTGAAACACTGGGATATTTTTCCAACTTTTTGAAAACTGTGTATTTAGTTTAAAATATCTTTTTCTGAGTAAAGTTAGATGGTTATGTTGGCCATTTCTAGCTCTATATTGGACACTGCTTTATTTGGGAAAATGGTCCAGTGAAATGTCAGATGTAAAACATGGTGAACTTCAATGATTGATGACCTGAAAATATTTTAATCACGTCTCTCTTTGCTGCCATGCCCAGAAAGGCCACCTGGAACACGTTTTGAGTTTCTTCGCTTGTGATCTCGCTAACTCAGCTTGAGCCGTTCCCTCCTGTCATGCGTCCACTGCTGTTTTTTTTACGAAGCTATTCATTAAAACAGAGAGGTTTGGGAGTTACCTGACACTGTAGGGGTCAAAGGGGTCTGTTATGTTATAATTTCAAATTGGGGGTGTACTATTCCCTGTGTAATTATTCAAATTAATCATCGAATGCATGTCATGACATGAATGCGCATTTCAATATTCATATTATCCACACTATTATTATATCCCGTTGGCTTTGTCTGCTTATCGGAATAGTTTTATGGTGGCTCCCAAATCATTCATCTCAATAATCTCTCTCACTCTGTTATGGATTCATTTCTGATTACCTCATAAAGAATAAAAGGACCAAGGGGTATTTTTGATGCGCTGAGAGAATGTTCAGCATCTGTTTGTCTGCCGTCATCCATATCCATGTGGTGTGACAATGAAAAGCAGACCGCAGAGTCTTAGTGGGAGTTTCATACCCATTGTCGATTAGAAGGTAATGCTCTTCAGCCATCAACATTTCCACTTTTCAAACTGTCCTTTTAAACAGAAATGGTACCACTTTGCAATAAGGTTCCCTTTGTGAAGCAGATATGTGCTTAATCTTAATTAAAATAATAATATTAATTAAATAAAAGGCAACCTAAGTGTATTTAAAGACAGCAAACTTGTATGTTTCTTATAATCAAGTACACTTTAAAACAGTGCTCTTTTGTAATAAAATCAAATGAAAAGTTTAACAGTAAAGTTTTAAATTATTATGTTAATCTTTTGTCATGCTTTAAATAAGTACACTTATTTTGGTGTGCTGACTAGCATACTACAGCACATGTACTTAAAAACAGTTTGAGTGTAATTTAAAGGGATAGTTCATTTAAGAACAATTAATAAACTCATACAGGTTTGGAACAACATAAGGTTGAATAAATAATGACATAGTTTTAATTTTTGGGTGAACTAACCCTTTAATATTACTATTTAAAGTTCAAATATGTTAAGTGGGTAACACTTTATTACCTATACTGTCCCTGTAGCGGGACCTTACACTAAGGTCCCAATAGTTGTTGCATTGAGTTACACTAACAATGAGCTATGCATTTGTTACATTTATTTATTCATTTTTGTTAATGTTAGTTAATAAAAATACAGTTCATTGTTAGTTCTTGTTAGCTCCAGTCCATTATACAATATTAATAGATACAACTTTAGTATTTTGTTTTGTACTTATTGTAAAGTGTTATCAACTGTTTATTCATGCATTTTCAAAACCAAATGTCCTATGCAAGGTTGTGGTGTTGTTGTTGTTAGTTCATAGTACTCAATGCATAAACTAATGTCAATTAATTGAACCATACTGTCACTCATACAATTTTATGGCACAATTTGAAATTTAGAAAAAAATCATTTTTCCCTATCCAACTCAAAAGTCTTCTTGTCCTTCCACATATGCAGGCCCTGTTTGTATTTTTTATCCTTGAATATGACCTCCAGCATGGTAACATGAAAATCATAATGTTCTAGCTGTTATGTTCATTCTAAAAATGAAAACATACTAAAAATAGCCTCTCTGTCCACACCTATAAAAACAAATAGAGTTTATAAAGCATAACGCAGTCACATATGCGCACTCATATCTTACTCTCCATTGAGTTTCACCATGATTTACTGCACTCACTGGGCATAGTGTTTCCATTTCAGATGAATCAAAGTCATTTATTTAGCACAATGTCTGTCACACACAGTGCCTGAGGGAAAATGAGGTCGCCACTGTAATAAAATGAAGACCAGGAGTGGAAAGCTTGATATCAGGCTAAATAGAAAGGTTTAGCTTGTACTGAGGGTATCCTGTTTAGCTTTAGCCCATTTATCAAATCCGTCTTTGGATGTCCGGAAAGCCTTTCATGTACAGCACATGGAATTTTTCTCATAGATGCTACATAGAATTATAAGAAACAACAACCTCCATTTATATATATTTTTTCACCCTTCGGTTTCTCATAAGAAAAACGCTTATGTTTTGCTGACAAGCATTGATGAGTGACATTGTCCAGTACTGAGGGAAAAGGCTTTCTGCAAATATCAAGGACGTGAGTGCTACACTGGGAACTTAGTCATGACAGGACCGGTTGACACTTTTGTTGAGCATTCCATCCAGATACGGCCTTTATAAAAAAAACCTACTTGATCCAATCTCTGCTTGTTGGCCCTAGTTCAGCCCAATCATCTCCTCCATCAGCTCGCAATTTGAGGCAATCCAATTCTCGTTTGTTTGCTTTTTGTCACAGACACATCCATCTCCTTTGTCAATGAAATTTGGTGTCATTAAATGTATACATAAATGTTTGTGCAGTCATTTTGAGTAATACGACGTTGTATTCCGATTATGTGCTTCCATGGGATGCAGCTTTGTCTCATCATTCAGCAAAATGGAGCTCATCCAAGGCTGATTTCATGCTCCAATACCAGCTGTACCAAACAGTTAGATGACCAAAAAAGTCCTGTAGGTCCAACAGCTTCATAATATGCCTGTTGTCCATCTAGTTTACACAGTTTAATCGTAAATGAGCTGTTAAGCCTTGAGGTTAGAGTTCAGAACACTGATATAATTTCAGCCACTTAGTCAAACCGCAGTATTGGCATGGTTGAGGAGCTGATCTCACAATCGACAAATGTTCTCACAAGTTTTATTTGCTTTTACACTTAGGGCCAGATTTACTAACAGCTTGTTTCAGCACAAACCCTCTATTGGCATTAAAGACTACTGTCAGTATTTACTAAAGACGCGCAATGAACAAATTGCGCTGAAAAGGCATTAACAGGGTTATTTTTATGGCTGAATTTATTGCATATGCATTTGCATTGTTGGAGTTTATGGGGAGACGGGGAGAGTATTTAAATGAATCAAGGCCTTTTAATAAAGGCCTTCTGAAGTGAAACGATGCGTTCGTGTTAGAAAAATATCCATATTTAAAGGTAAGAATCTTGTAATAAAATATCCAAAAATCACTTGCACAGTGTGATATATTCCCTGCAGTTGTGTACTTACAATATCCCAAAAGTTCCCAAAGATTTTTAATTTCAGAGAAATTCCAATTTTAAATAATTGGCCGTCCCGGAAAACCTCTTCACTTTTCGAAAAAAAATTACAAATTGTATCTTTAAAACTTTATCGACTAAAATAACTAGCTTCCGGCAGATCGATTCCGGCAGATCGAAGTCTAAAAGTCTAAAACGAGAATTTTAAAAGATAGATGTCGGAGGAGCTTGAGTTTGTTGCTCAGCCCTGTTTGTTTGAACCGCGAGAGGTGTCAAAGCGTACGCTACTTCTACATCCTACGTCATACATCGCCAAGTGTTACTCTTGGCGTAAGTCGACTTGCATAGGCCGCCTGCCGGAAGCTAGTTATTTTAGTCTATAAAGTTTTTGACACGAACGCGTCGCTTCACTTTAGAAGGCCTTTATTAACATGCCAGAGCTGTGTTGAGCACTTTTATCATGGATGGATGCACTTTAATGGACTTCGAAAAATGTACATCCATTCACTGCCATTATAAAGCTTGGAAGAGCCAGGACATTTTTTAATATAACTCCAATTGTATTCGTCTGAAAGAAGAATATACACCTAGGATGTCATAAGCTAATTTTCAATTTTGGGTGAACTATCCCTTTAAACTAGACACTAAATTGCGTTGGTCATTATGGAAAACAGGCTGTGTCTGTAATTTTTTTAATTTGCATGTCAATAGATCACGCGCAGAATATTCCACCCCCATCAGCGCTTTTATGGAATTACGCTCTCATGCTTATTTGCTCTGTTTGAATATATCTGGCCCTTAATCTATTACAGGACCCTACAAGAATGGCTTGAACAAATGCTAGATAGTTTGTTCCTATGAGGCATATGATAACTGAAAGTCAGAAAATATTTTTAAGAATTATATTCGTACATATTCGATCATAAAGACTGTCAGAGTTCACCTACAAATCTCAGTTTTAATTTACTACCTTCTTGCTTATCCAAACCTGTATGAAATGCATTGTACAGTGGATTACAAAAGAAGATATTTTGGAAGAAGATTTTGAAAGATATGCTCCTATGATTAAAGTCAAAGGGGCTTAGTGTTGATTTGGACCCTTTGTATGAACTAAAACCACTGAAATATTCCCCAAAAGAAAGAAAGTCATAGAGGTTTGGAACAAGGGTAAGTAAATGATAACAGAATTTACATTTTAGGGTGAACTAGCCTATCCCTTTAATTTTGTTCTGAACAAATATTTCTAAAATAAGTTCTTGGTAATCCTAGTCCAAGCCCGTCAAATGTTATTTAATATTTTGGTAGAGCTGACACAAAGCTGTTTCAACATCGGTAGCTGAATGACAACAGTTTGAACAAATATTACCAGTCAGCCCATCTGTCAATCCAGTTTCTATGGTTATTACTCTATTTTTACTGCATCATAGCATAGCAGAACCACAGAGCTGCCCTTTGACTTCCAGCGCTTATCCTACAGAGGCATTCTGCATTTTCCCCCCAAGTTCCTTTTCTGATCCGAATGAGCCTTAACTGATTTGATATACTATATACCTCTGAGACTTTCATCACAGGCAAAACTTTAAAAAACAGACTGAAAGCCTCGCAGAGCAGAACATCGAGGTTCTCACCCGCTGACATTCAGCTTTGCAAAGTACAAACACAAAAACAACATTGCTGGTAAATGTTTCGATGAGTGTGCGATTGGCTTTGCATGGCAAATGACTGAGTCATCAATGTTCACCCTAAAATCATACCACAGGGCAGCGTTTACCAACTTTATTTGTCTTATGAACCCTCTGGCCACATCAATAAGGCTCAGCCCCACGATTTTTTACGATTTTAGAGTGAACATCGAGCACTCGGTCATTCGCCATGCAACGCCGATCGCACACTCATCAAAACATGTACCAACAAGGTTGTTTTGTGTACTTTGCAAGAACAACCTTTCTTGTACATGTTTTAATGAGTGTGCGATCAGTGTTGCATTGCGAATGACCAAATGCTCGATGTTCGCTCTAAAATCGTACAATGTGGCAGTGTTTACCAAATTTTATTTGTCTTATGAACCATCCTGCCACATCAATAAGGATCAAATATGATTTTTTAAGCAACTCACATGTAGTATTGTTCAATTTTCAAAAGCTATGCATAATATCAGCCATCCAACATATTAGCCACCAGTAATACAGACATTTGGCAACCTCCAGCAATAAAGTCCAGGTCAGTGTGAACGAGGCTTCGGTGTGAATGTCATCACCTCATAAACGGGCCATAATCCACACAGCTGCTGGCCACTGACTCAAAAATCACACTGTATCATAACCATAATAAAATGTGGCAAAGCGAGACGGGAGCAGCTGCTCCTCTCTACTTTTGATGTCAAAACTCTACTCTTGCCTTTAATGAAACATTTGGAAATGCAGAGATATTGACTTTATTACGCAGCTGTTTTGGCAGAATGCGAGAGAGGAGCAAAGCTGAGAAAGGAACAGAAAGATCACCCGCAACCGGGTATGCAAATCATGTCACCCAAAGATTGAATTAAGCTCTGAGCCAATGACAGCTTAAACTAATTTTGGTGAGTTTATTTGCAGTCCCAGAGGAGATTACGTTTCACTCTCATGCGCAGTATCTCTATGCTTTAGTAGACTATAGACAAGAATCACCACAAAATGTGACCGCTTCCTTTACATCTCATGAGAATTTTTTCCCCAAAGCTGTTGTTCAATGACCAACGATTAGTGAGGTGCCTGTAATAACACAAAGTGGCCTTGTCTACATCTGTGGACTGACATCTTGAGGACATATTGAAAAATTGGTGGAATTTCCTTTTAGCTGTCAAAAGTCTTTTTAAGGCTTGAAAAAAAACTCTATATGTTGCAACTGAACCATGGGAAATATTTACTGCACTGCCCCCACTCGCCTCGCATGCTGTGTACGTGACAGCTTTGCAAAGCATTTTAAGGTGTTGATATGGGTATGGGGCCATACCTAGATCTCTTCTTTGGGAAGAAAAACCTCTCCAGGTAGACTAACTACACTCTCAGACACTGATTTTACGCTCTTTTATGCCTGTATTCGAATCAGTAACAAAATGTGATGTTCACAGCTGCCTGAGTTATTATTCTCCTGCTGTTTTAAAGCCCTCTCCATCTTGCCTGCATGAGGAGAACTGTGATCTCAGCATGACTTCTAAAACAAGAGAAACCACATCTTTCTGACACTCAGCAAATCCTTTTATTATTATCCTTTTAACCCCGTGACATCTCTCTCTTTTAAATTCTCTAGCTGTTCGTTGAATATCACAATGTCCATCCTCCAATTTCCACAAATGATTGTTCACATAGGCGGCACGCAAAGTTTAAGGTGACTTTTCGGAAAACAAGCTACTGTGATGCTTTAATGGATATATAATCTTTATGTGATCTCTAATTCAGTCGTCTGCTAATGGTAGAGTTCATCGGGTTCATTGTTGAATCAAAAGTGCATGTTTGCTTTCCAAAATAATGACATCTATATTATGGACTAGGCAGTGCATTATTAAACACATACTACATTTATTTTAGCAGAGGGATGTTTTGACTTAATTATTATATGTATCAGTATTGTAATGGGTGCATTCATGTAAAAAGACACATACCACTGATAAGACGTGAAGATGATATCCTGATGATCTCATAATCAGTACAGTCACATTGCTAAATTTATTGATATATATTATATTTTATACTCATAGTTTATTTTTTTATTTCTCGTCTTCACTGTACAGCATAGGGCATGGTTACGGAGATTTCTCCCAATTTGAGTGGTAGCATCCAGAAAAGTGGTATGCAAATATGTAATTATTATTATTATTATTCAGTCTTTTGTCAGCATAGTGCTCCCATGATTTATTGGGGAGAGGCACCAAGGCCATTTTAACAGTTTAATAACTATACTGATAAACTGTAATATAAAATGAACCTCTCTTACACCGAGAGACTCCTAATATTGCTTTAGATTGATTTGTTTTATTATATGTTTCTACAAATGTGTTTTTGCAGGAGCCAACGTGACCCCGCACTCTTAAAAAATAACGGTCAAAAAAGAGGAGTTTCTTAGCGATGCCATAGAACCGCCATCTTGGGTTCCCTAATAAACCTTTCAGTAATAAGTTCTTAAAAGAGGACTTTTTAGGACTTTTTGCAAGAACATTTGAATAATCTTTAAAGCTACACTGTGTAGGAATTACTCCCATCTAGCGGTGACATTGTATATAACTACCAACTGAATATTACTTTCTGGCCCCTCCCATTCCGAGGGCGTTTTAACTGCTACGGTGGCCGTATTATTACAAATCTGCCGGCAGTCGCGAGTAATCTCCCCCTCGCATTCGTCACGGTGCGAGAGTAAAAACGCGAAAAAACTCTTTGGCTAATTTATTTTCAAGGTGGAGGCACAACATGGCTTCTGCCTTTCGAGCAGCTCACCCGTATGTATTATAAATGGCAGATTCTACGCTTATATATACTTGATATACTCGATAGTTGGTAGAAGAAATTACACATTAATGAGCATATATAATTTTGAAAGAACAAAGTGGTTTTTGCTAAGAATCAACTTAAAAAATTACACAGTGTTGCTTTAATAAGAAACTTTTTCCACTATAAAAAAAGATGGATCCATCGATGCTAATAAAGAGTGCAAGCAGAAGTAATCTTACTACAAAGATACCAGTCACATTTCTAAAAGTCTATATTGTAATTATATTATATTATATGATATTATATTATATTATATTATGATACACTGTCCTTTCGAAGAAAAAAAAAGCTTTGCTGTTTGGATTTAAAAAAAAGGCAAATGCTTAAGTCAGTGATTTGATTAATATTACAGTGGTAATTATGTTTATTGTGTTACATGTTTGGCAACAGTTCTTCTAACCCTCTTGATAGAAATAATCAATTATAAATTGTTGGGCAAGATCTTGTATTGACCATGCAAGAGTCCAGCACTCTGTAAAGTCTCCTTCAATGAATTTAAGGTCTGGGGAAAAAAACTGGAAAAACTCAAAGGTGAAAATTATTTTTCTTGCTCCATCCCAACAATTATTTCACAGTTTGAGCCTGATGAATCTTGACATTGTCAACATGGAATATGGCCATGATGTGTCTTCATACATGTCTTCATACAGTACATGGTTGTTTAAGAAATGAAAAGCTACACACTACATCAATTAGAGAATAACTGTTGCCAGATATATAACATGCTAGAAACATTATAATAACCGCAATAGTGATCCAATCATGGACTCAATCCAATTATATTATATTATATTATATTATATTATATTATATTATATTATATTATATTATATTATATTATAACTAAAATAATCTCAAGGGAACAATACAAAGTTTAAACTCAAATGTACTATTATTATTTTCACATATACATCCATGGAGTAAGCAATCAATATGCACTGTGAATAGTGACACTATGTATTGTGTATATATTTGTGTGAGAAAAAAATTCAAGTTTTACAGAGTTTTAGTGTCAGTACTATACATATTGTTGAATATGGTGTATAAATATTTGTGGGTCCTGACAATGCCTAATGCAATTGACATTAGTTTAAATAGATCTAGCCAGTGAAAGAGTGCAAGCATGTTCGTCTAAAATAATTCTGTATTTTCAGAATCATGAATATTTTTATTCTGGTGTCACCATTGTCATTTACATTTATTCATTTATCGGACGCTTTTATCCAAAGCGACTTACAAATGAGAACAATAGAACCAGTTAAACTAACACAACAATATGCAAGTGCCATGACCCTTCCCAGTTTAATCTAACCTTTGTCCTGTGCATTGAGTTACCTGCACTCAGTCAATATGAATTATATTCATGTATTCAATGTAAAACCAAATGTATTATTTTAATCAACTTAAAAAAAAAATGGGTTAACCTTTTTCCATAATGTCTTGGAGTATCGTAATAATATTGTATCGTGAGTTCAATATCGTGACATGAGGGTATCGTTACACCCCTAATATAAAGTGAACGGATGGCACAGCCTCCATTGATAAAGAGTTATGATCTTAGATGCAGGTGTCCTCAGAAAGGGATCCTCTCCTGAAATCTCATAGCAGGCAGATATAGGGATTGCTAGATCTCGCTGATTTGCTCTATATTGGGGCTAAAAGAGCTCTTTTCCATATTGAGTTCATATCCTGTTGCAGGGAATTACCTCATTGCTTATTCTGTCTGCACTTTTTTCTGCCATTCTTTCCTTTGCTCCAGCTTTTTTTTTTTTTTTCACAGAGAATGAGAGAGGCATCATTTGAAGGCATGCTTGTGCTGATGTACAACATATGGCTCAATGCACATGTACAGAGGGTGTTATTCGGAAACTAAAGGCCATCTGGGCATATTCAATTGTTCAAATATTAATGATCATTTCACTTTTGATATATGTGATTGCATACACTTCAAAGGAATAGTTAAATCCCAAAAAATACAATTCATATAATTATAATTCAATATAATTATTTATTACTCACCCTCATATATGTTGTCATAAAAGCAGCATAAAGTTATAGTATATCAAATGTTCCGCCACAATGAGCTGAACCTGAGAATCAAATCAGTCTTATTTGTGTTCACAAATTATTCATCGCTTCAGAAATCTTTGAATATAGTTGTATGAACTACTTTTATGGTGCATTTAAGGTATTTTTTTGGCCATGTTTCATTGGCCATGTTTACCAATAATGTAATTATTTCCAATAATCAGAGTAAGGATTTAATCGCAGTAAGATGTTTTCATGACAAGGGCAAACCTCTTCACTCCAGTATAAAGGCAGTTTTCATTGTTATGGTTATTCATAAAGAATGGTGGTTATTTTTGCAGCAATTATTCACATACCCCAAAACACAGCACAAATGAAGAACTCATTAGGTAGATGTGTTACTGGCCACTGTTTTAATCTACTTATGTTTTTATTTAAAAAAAAATATATATATTTCCATGTTTTCGATCAATAGCTATACTGCAATATATTCATGTTGCACAGAGTTGTAAACATAATAAAATTAGAGCTGGGCAACGATTAATCACAACCAAAATAAAAGTTTGTGTTTACATAATATATGTGTGTTTACTGTTTATAATTATTTGTATATATAAATACACACACATATGCATATATATAAGAAAGATTTGCATGTATATATATATATATATATATATATATATATATATATATATATATATATATATATATATAAATTTTTGATATATATATATATATAATTTATATATATATATATATATATATATATATATATATATATATAAATTTTTGATATATATATATATATATATATATAAATAAAAACAGTACACACACATATATTAAGTAAACACAAACTTTTATTTTGGATGCGATTAATTGTTGCCCAGCACTAATTTAAATATACATACATATTTTATTATGAATTTACATGAATCTATATTGCATTTACATAAGGTAAAGTTTAATTCTAATAGCATTGAGGGTGCTTGTAAATGTAGTCATTTTAATTGCATGCAAAAGTTTAACCAATAGCTTCTTCAAAATTTCTCTTTTTTTACATTCACCGGAAGGAAAAAGTCATGTGAATTTGGAACGCCATGAGGGTGAGTAAATGATGACCAGTTTTTAAACAAGAACAGAATGGAACAGAGAAACAAGAAAAGTGTTGAACTCCCTCTATTCTGCCGCTCCTTGATTTAAGATCTCAAACCGAAACCTGTTGTGCCACTCAGTTATTTATCAATCAAGAGCCAATCTTAGCTCCCCTTTCTTAAAGATCAACAGTAGCCACAGAGCGATACCAGTAGCTGATGGTGGCGATAAACCTCTGAACTGTGGAAACATGGTGTCCCACTGTTACAGCAATGAAGGCGATGAGAGCAGATAAGCCATTATACCAGCCTCGGCTTGTCAGCTGTATTGTGCTCTTCCTTATAAACCTATTCAGTGATTAAGCACCTGTTTGTAAAGTCAGGCTCCAGGAAAATACACACACAGGTGTCAGACAGCCGTACAGCAACACCCCGATTCGCAAATGGTTTTTCAATCAGTGGAGTCATGATCAGATGGAACCGACATCCTAATTTGTAGAATGTCATACGCCATGATGAAAATGTTTTAATTCAGCGAATGGAAATTTCCAGGCTTGCTCATAATGAAAGAATATCCTGATTTAAAGCTGTTCCATTTTTAAAAAACAACAACTGGTCATTTTTAAAGTAGAACATTGTAATCCTATGGAGTAATGCAGAGAGAATGCTCTCCAGTGTAAATCATTTTTGCCCTGTCTAGTCTTCTAACTCGTTTGATTAATTTTTCAACAAAACTTTACTTTTGATGTGTCCATCTAACTTGCACTTTGCATGGATAGGTGAATGCAACTTGTTTCTTTTGGCCAAACATCAGCAGAGAAACAACTGGACATGCTCCACTCAAAACAGTCTTTGACTTTAGTATGCAAATGTGTGGAGGAGTAAGGTCTGCCTTCACAACTATGTTTACTGACCTTTGATACTTGCTGATAATGTGCCAAAATAGAGCACAGACCAGCACTATGATGCAAAAACAGTGAACACTATCCCAATCAAACAGACGCTCCAGATATCAACTAAATAATTTGCAAATGCGACAAAAATAAAAATTTGCAATACTATTTGAATACGTAGTCACCACTAGTGATAGTCGGGAAAACTTTGCACATTTATATTAGGTTTCCTTAAAGATCATCCCGATAGCATGCATGACTATGTTTTCTGCACGCAATGACAAATATAGTGCAACAATATGAACTTTTTAAGATTTATGAAGCAGCCTTCAATGAGTAATCAGTTAATCGTTCACAGAGGACTGTAACACTGAAACGCGAGTCTGATACTTTATAGTTATACGATTTTCACTGAATCTTTTTTTTTTCCAGAAATCAAAATACATATTCACAATTGATCATTTTTGATAAATGAACAATGGTATTTTAAAAGCATACATATATTATTATTGTAAATGTTACATTATTATGTAATTTTTATTATTATTTAAATTATTTTATTATATAATAACAACCATCTTAATCCAGTAATCATGTAATGTGTTAGCTAAAAAGCCATTTGGCCATTTTTTTTTTCTACTTGTATTTTTTTTCATAAAGTTTGTGAAATCCTGACAAAGAACAAAAACATGTATCTCTCATGTTCATGAAGAAATTGAGGTTTTCTCTTAAGTGTTTGCTTACTATCTTGCCTTCTCTTCGAGTAGGCTGCGCTCACTCTGTTTAGGTCGTAAACAGCTTCTCCTCAAAGGCGGAAGTGTTGCGTTTCAGTGATAAAGTTTATCAGCTCCTGGGGGTGTTAGAGAAGCAACAGAGGGGCCCTAAAACTTGCCAAAAAAACACTACAGAAACCACCTCATTCTCACCCATACAAGTTAATTTGGATAACAATAAATCCATATTTAGCTTGTACAGCAGTAATATACAATTGACGCACGTTTGCTTGCAAAAAAAAAGGTGTCCTTATAAAGTTCTTTCTCACGGAGGGTTAATCAATTTACATACCCTTTTCTCAATGCGCTCACTGAAACACAAAGCAATCATTGTGGGTTAATTTGTGTGTTTCTGCCGGCAACACAAAATGTACCCATCAGCAGCAAAGAGCAGCAAAATATTGACTTCCCGTTAAACAAAACACATTATCTTCCATCTGTCATTATTTGAATTACTGTATGTCCACAAGGGCAACTTTCATAATACACTGCTCTAAAAATACTCAAAATGCTCATTTTGTCTTATTACATTTTGCTTTCCTAGCTGCACCCGTATTAAATAAAACTCACTGGAGACCTGGTCACGGTATATGGAAAATGAAGTACACAGTTTACGTGAAAGGGCTTCAGACATCACAGGGCTGATCAAATTTTACTCAATGTACTCGTAAGTTGGTGAGCTATACCCTGAATAATGTGATTTGTTTGTTGAAATGGGCTACCTGACACCAGTGAACTCACAGCTTCAAGCATCCGGAGATTGAAATTACTTTAAGTTGTTCCTTTCTCTCCGCCTGTGCCGTTTGGTCTCCACCACAACCTTTTTACTCACATCAAGTCTGTCAGGGTTTTAGCTCCTTGTCCTCAAGAGAAAAAGTATCTGTACATTTGTGATATAAAATGATGCATGTGCGTATATAGATACAGTTTCATCAGTTAAGACGCTCACGCTATAATTTGAAACTATATGAAGAGTTAGCAGTAATGCTTAATACTATATTGAAAAAATGTAATGCACAACAAAAGTGCCTTTTATTCAGTGGGACTGTATTGAACCAACCAACAATTTATTGGTCAATTATTTTGTTTTCGGATTACAGAAAGGTGACGTTATGCTCTTTTGATCTTCTCAACTCAAAATGCAAAACAACTCAGATTTCTCTGTCCTGTGGTGTCTGGTGTTCATGGCTGTGTTTGAATGTGAGATACGTGTGTGTGTGTGTGTGTGCATTGTTTCCACTTCATTGTGGCTAGGAAATGTCTCCAGGGCTTGCCCACCCAGCCCCCTGTAACAGCTGCTGTAAACCCTGTACGGTGATAGTCAAGTGTGTCTCCCCCATTCTAGGAAAAGTATTTCCTGAAAAGTCTCTATATACAAAACCAATTCTGATATCCAATTCCTATTTTAGTGAATCAAAAGTCCTATAGAATTGTTTTATTATCTGTGACATCAGAGCACTGACACTGTTTTATTTGAAATAAAACGTTTTTAAAATGTTTTGTTTTTGTTGTTAGGAAATATTTAATGTAGTATAAGTATTTATTTCCTGTGTTGCAGAAGCTCTGTGTTTGTACAAGTGAAAACCCACAAAAAACATCTTAAAAGTGGCCTCTTCCAGCGAGTCATTAAAGTAACTACCACATTTTCTGGATAAAACCCTACAATTATCGGATCGCTATTTACATTGTAAATCCGACAGACTAGAAAATGTTCCAAATGCATATGTGTTATGAAACAAAACTATATGTGTTTGTATATCATTGTGGACACTGATAATTGTCTTTTTGGTCTGGATGAAGAAATTTAGATCTTGTAATGAAATAAGAGATCGATACTAAAAGTTGTGTGTATCTTTGTGTTGGGATGGGGTTTAAATTAACATTTACGCAGTGTATTTTTTCTTGCTTCTATTTTTGATTTCTAGTGAATGCACTGTTATTCTTGATTTTTCAAGGTGACACTCAAAAGATTCAAAAATAAATAGTAGTGTCGTGACTATTTTTGAGACAGATCAATTTCATGATCATATTTCTTAGTGTCTGTTTTTCAAATTTGTACAAGTTACTTAATCATTATCAACAATTTAAAGTCCAACCAAAATAAACAAAAGGGCAAGTCTGCCTCTTTTTAGATGGTCAGTTCTCTTGGGCATTTAAGAGAAAGAGATAGATTTAGAGCACATGGTTTCTCTTTCATATCAGAGCTTGTGTCCTGTTCCATTCCTTATATCTTTCTGTTGACATGCATTCTTTTAAAGATAATGCCGAAATGTTCAAACCAGAGCAAAAATTATTCCTTTATGCCTGTTTTGCTTATAAACATGTGTTTAATCTCCCGAGAGGAACATTAATCTACATTAGGTTTGACTGGCCCTCGTTTCTGTGTATTCCAGCTATAAACACTAGTAATTATTAGCTTAAACCTTGTATTTCTTCCCCCTACACAAACTTCACCTGGCTATTTTACATTCCACCGTAAGCAGTACCATAAAAAGTAATTTATTTTTGCGTGAAATGTTGTACACATCCAATCGCTCTGTAACCCAAGACAACTTCAACATTGCTCAACCTTGATGCACTTCTCACAGGGCTGTATCCCCCATGAGAAAAGTCACCCCAAGCGCATTCGCAACTTTAGGTCACTTGATTACAGCAGGTTTAAAATTCACTGGACATGTGATATTGAGCAATCTGACCCTACTGACATTGATTCAGGGAAATTGATTTCAGTCATTCGTCAATACAGACCTAATACTGACATACGTAATCAAGAAGTACATACAGTTTTGCTCTCCTGAACTTCTTGGAAAATTGATCAAACACATTGTGAACAACTAAAATAAATCTCAGCAAGGTGAAGTATAAAGGAAAGTGTAAAATTATTTATCTACAGGTAGTCTTCACGTATACACCGGACAGCACAGAAGTAAGAAGAGAACGAGACTTACAACTCCGTCTCCGGTTCAGAGAAATCACCGAAGAACATGCTACCGTTGGAGTGTGGTGGTCCCGGCGACGGCTCCTCGCTCCTGTAGCTACTCTGGCTGCTCCCTTCCCCAGGCAGTTTCCCTTGGGATGTGGGGGGCTTCTCGAGCGATTCAGGCATTCCGGGCTCTGCAGAACCCAGGAAGCAAGGGCATCGAGTCCGAAGCTCCTTGTAAAGGAAGTTCATTCTCAGCGAGGGTATCCAGGGGCAGCCAAGAAGAATCTTGAAGGCCGCACGAAACTCTGGGCTTCGGCAGTAGATGATGGGATTGAGGCTGGAGTTGATGTAGCCTAACCAGTTTAAGTATCGAAAAACAATTTTGTCCAGCAGTTCTCGATTAAAGACATTGATGATGTTCGCCACAAAGAAAGGCAGCCAGCACAGTGTGAAGATGCCCATGATGATGCCCAGTGTCTTGAGGGCCTTGTGCTCCTTCACTACGGCTAATCTCGACGGTCGCCTGCGGGAACTTTTCCGCCTTGCCGTCATCCCTCCGGCGTTATTGCACATCGAAGGCAAGTTGTTGTTGCCATGGATCGCCGTCTGTACCTGATTTCCCATGCACTCGTTTTGGAACCTCAGACGGTTCTTGCCAATTAGCTGTACCTGTCGTGTAGCAATGAGAAAGACACGTGCATAGACAAAAATCATGATGAGTAGTGGGATGTAGAACGAAACCACTGATGAAATTATAGCAAAGGGCATGTTTGTATTAAAATCACAGCTGTCACTGCTGTTTGTGCCGGGTTCCACATGCAAGTTGGCCATAATGGGGACGAAGGAGATAAGAGCTGAGACCAGCCACACAACACAAACGATAATTCGAGCCCTGCACTTATTCAGGAGCACTTTATAACGCAGTGGCCGTATGATCGCAATATACCGATCCACCGCGATGATGCAAAGGGTCTCTATACTGGCGGTGACACATAAAACATCAACCGATGTCCATAAATTGCACAAAGTCTCACTAAATTGCCAGTGCCCTGTTACAGCAATCGTGGCAGCCAGTGGCACCACCAGCACCCCCATTATGAGGTCAGCACATGCCAACGACATGATGAAGATATTCGTCGTGTTCTGAAGCTGGGTGGTACGTGCTATGGCGATGATGACCAGAAGGTTACCCACGACGATAATCATGATGATGATGATCATGATGAACAGCTCAATTGATGTCCACCCCTGAAGAGGTGCGCTTGTTGGCATCATCGGGGTTGATTGAGTGCTGTATGTCAGAGGTTCCATATTTCAGTATTGAGATCAAGGTATGCGATTTTTCAAACTGGATATCAGAAACAAGCAGCAGCAAAGAGACATAGCTAGATGCTTAAAACTTCTATTCGGTCTTCAAAGGAGTGACTGAGATACCATGACGATGATGTAATTAATCTTGCATTTTATACCATCAAATCTCCAAATCTTGAGCAACAGCATCAATTCCTTTTCATATATTCTTCATTCATCCTGAATTTTTTTTTTGCATATCCAGCTGTCCTGCTGTCCATTTGAAGCAAACATATATGCCATGTTCAACACATCTGAACTGAAGATGTAGGAGGAAAGAAAACAAAAAGTCCCCTTTATTCTGAGTTAAAACTGGTCCAAGAGAGATGGGGGAAAAACATTGGAACTTTTAGAAAAGCCCTTGAAACCAGCAGAGAAAAGCCAGATAAGCAGCCGTCCTGTTGAAGTAGTCCGCTGAAGTGGAGTTTGAGCTGAAGTGGAGGAGGTTCAGTCAGCGTGTTACCGCCGCGTGTGTGGAGCGAGCGAGTGGAGGTGCTTCTACTGCCAAAAGCTCAAAGGAGCAGTGACACTGCCGACAGTCAACAGTGGGAAAGCTCTCTCTCTCTCTCTCTCTCTCTCTCTCTCTCTCTCTCTCTCTCTCTCTCTCTCTCTCTCTCTCTCTCTCTCTCTCTCTCTCTCTCTCTCTCTCTCTCTCTCTCTCTCTCTCTCTCTCTGCCTTTTAGCGTTCAGCATGCTGTAGTTGCAGTCACATTTCACCCAAGAGGGGTGGAGTTTTAAAGAGTGCCTCACTCCCAATATTCACACACACACACACAACCCCTCTTGTTTTGTACACTTTTTATGTTGTCTGTCACACATCAGAAATGGAAATCAGGTTTATGTACATGCAGTAATATATGTCCAAAAATAAGAAAACACATATAATTTTGACGCAAAGTTAACCTGTACAACATTTCAATTGTAACTTTAACAACATTACAATTATAGTAGAATACAAGATATACATTATAGCTCGATTATAAGATCTGTCAGTGATACTAGCAAAAAGAAAGTATTTTAAAAAATGTTGAATGAATATAGTATATTTAATATTATATTTTAAGATGACATAGTTACATGTTACTACATGTACTTAAACAGTAAATTATTCATAATTACAAGTACTAACCCTAAACCAAAACCTAACCGTTACTCTATAGTAAGTACATGTTGTTACTTTTTTATTATAGTATTATAGTAATAGTAATTAATATTACTCTGTACTTTTTGAGTAAGTACAATGTAACTACATCACCTTAAAATAAAGTGTAACCTTATATTATATGATATTATTTCATATAATTATAAATTAAATTCAATTAACATTAAAGTAAAGTTATGATTGAATTGATTCACATGGCAGATGAGATCATTTTATCAAATGGAGCTTACAGTGTGTTTAAAGTAAACATTTTATCAGTATGTGTTTTCTCTTGGGAATTGAACCTGATGTTCCAATGATGAATTTGATACTGTTAATCCATTAACAGTTGCCAAGTGAAGAACAAATCAAATCAATGAATCTCTATAACATACAAGTTTGTGTTTATATAATATATGTGTGTGTGTGTGCGTGTCTGTATACACATCTGACACACACACACACACACACACACACACACACACACACACACACACACACACACACACACACACACACACACACACACACACACACACACACACACACACACAGTATGTTGGTGTTGAAGTAATATAATGTAATAAATTACTTTATATTACAGAGACAAATTTATCCAATGTTTCCAGGGTTGGCGATGTCTTGGTCATGTCTTGTCTTGTCTTGGTCACCTTCTCACCCTGACAGTATAGTCACTGCAACCAGACAGGCCTGTTCAGACTGTGCAATATCTGTTCATACCAATCTTTACTGCCTTGTCCTGGTGTTCAAAGAAACTCAGAAATGTTGTCATATGTCAAGAATTTAGTCACAAGGCTAAGGCTCTGTCAATCATGCTGCGCTCCGATTAGTTGAGTCAAACTGATGGATGATAGTGTGCATGTCTACTTATTGGTCGATTTCTTTCTTTTTGAGTCAGAGCCTATCTTTAATTAGAGGTAGTTTGCAATTTGCCACCAATAAATAAATAAATACATTACAATTTATTTAATAAATTAATATATTTTGTTATAAACTATAATCATAAAATTACAATTCCATGCAAAACAAAAAGTATTTAAAAAAATACTTGTCTCTCATAATAAGTTGGAATACGTTCATGAATTATGTTGGATTAGCTCATTTTAGTTACCTACATTTAAAAACACAAAGTCTTTCATGTTTTCAGTCATGACTGATATGACATCCAACCTGTTGAGTATCTTCTATCATCACATTCTACTGTGTTCTTTTGCAGTGTTTGTCGATATGGACAGGATACCAGCTCCCTCGAGGCCGTTGTTCAGCACTAAAAATAATAGATGCTTATCTGGCCTGCGACTCACGCCAACCCGGCCACAACCAGGAAGAACAATCAAGACAAATGCCTGGCATGCCATTCAGCTGCGAAAATCTGGGCAGAGTATTCACCAAGGTCTATGTCATCAAGTACTTCCTTCCCTCTTCTGTCTCTTTCCTCCTCTCTCTCTTTCTGTCTGACATTATCTTACTTTATTCGCAACTCTCAATGCACAAGTGTGTTTTCTTAGTTGCAAACCACTGTGAAAAAGAAGTACATTTCATCCAACTTAAATGAAAATGTATTATAGTTTAAATTGCAATAAGTTGGACATAAGTTGTTTTTTTGACCAACTTAAGTAGGACTTAAGTACATCTTTGTATGTAATTCCATAATTACTTCTATTGCCTTTGAATTATGGTTAAAGTGCACTGCTGAATCAAGTAATGTATTTGTTTAAAATTGATGTTGCAATTTAGTACAGATATAACAATATTAACTTTAAATGTAATATTTAAGAACACAACAGATAAATGTGTGCAGCAGACAAGAATATATACTCTCAGAATGTCTTAACTTAATGATATTGTCAACACAATAAGAAGATTCTATTTTCGAGTGGAGTCCAATATTGAAAACAAGGTTCACAAATTAGTTCCGGTCACATGGTGCTTGATATAGATGAATATAGATAAAAACAAACTGTATTTCCTCTGCTTCCCCACAGAGTTGGCAGCATTATTCTTTCTTCAGTTAAGTGAGACTTTATTGCTTTTGTTGTTCTCTTGGGACCTTTAAGTAATGCAGTACTTGGCAACATTGACAATCTAAGACATTTAGTAAGAGTTTTTATTGACATGAAGAAATGTTTAAATATCATAGTGATCATAGCAACATAGCAATGGTCTACTCTAGACTAAACTGAGATGACCTGAAGTGTATTATATCTCCATTTGAGCATCTGAAAGTATGTCGGTGCTCATTACCTTCAGAGAAATTCTTCTGTAAACCCTGATGTGACTTTATTGCTTTATTAGATTTCAAAATGATCACTTAGCCACAAGCTTCATGCCATTCTAAATGAATTTGGGCTGAGGCTATATAAACAGGTAAACACTCAGCTATCCTCAGAAGATCTAGCGCTTTATAGTTATTTTAGATTTCTACTGAAGCCCTTTTGCTTATTGCTCAGAGATATATTGTTCAGACCTGCAGTCATAAGATTAAACATTTTTCTTAATTAAATTCTGTCTGTTTGTATCAGTGTTATTTTAGTATCCCTGACATACAATTATAGTTATATATATATATATATATATATATTGAATTAGATATTTTTATATTTTCTGTTTTAATTTTAATTTTAGTTAAGTTTTAGTTATTGTCTCTTGTTTTTGTCGTTTCATGGTTATTATTATTTGAATGTCTATATCATTTTTAATTAAAGGTACACAATGTAAGTTCTTTTGTTCAAAATTAACTTTTAAGGACATTGCATACATGCGTCACTCACCCTGCATGTCTCGTCATATCCGTAAAAAGAGAAAGGTTTCTCTGGCTACTTTGAAGTGTGTATGGGTGGCATAGTTGTCACAACGAGCGAGAAAAGTCGACATGGAGCAGCTAAATCTCTTAGAGGAATCACCCGTTTTAAAAAACGGGAACAGAGTAGAGTTTGCTAGTTTTAGCTGGAAAAAAAGAGAATGCGACAAAGCTCATAATAATCAAGCTTGGCTTTTCAGAGAGGGTGAGAATTGAGAGATTTGAAATGTAAAAGAGACACAGAGATTGGGTTTTTGTTGCTCAACATTTTATTAAAGGGCACCTATTATGGAATTTTGAAATTTACCTTTCATGTAGTGTGTAACATAGATCTAAGTGAACAAAAACATCCTGCAACGTTTGAAATATGAAAGTGCACCGTATATAAAGTTATTGTCTTTCAAAAGTAAGAGTCGACTCGAGTAATTTTTATGAATCGTTAGAAGACCGAAGCTTTTTCTCTGACTAGATGACGTCAACTTGTCAAGTTATTTGAATACGATACGCCCACTTATTGCGCTCCAAGGCCAGGGAAAATATCATGGCGACGAGACGCTGTGTTCTGAAGTGCGACTCAAAAGCAAACTTTTTTCATCTGCCCAAGGAGGAGCATTTGAAGACTACAATTCATATATACAACTATACCACAGAAGTATAGTCCGAGCCTTGTGCTTTGTTCGCGCCATTTTGAAGACGATTGCTTTACCAACTTAAATGCAATCAAACTTGGATTCGCGAGTCGGCTGATATTGAAGGAAGGTTCATTTCTAAGTGTATTTGCATCAGCTTCCTCCTCCGTATATCACAACCTGTAAGTGTTATTAATAATTGTTGCTTTTATGTTTTATGTTTTATGCTTAATAATTATTTTGTTTGTTGTGTAAGCACCGTTTAGCTTCTAGGTCTTCAATGACAATTGTATTGAGATATGTGAAGTGTTTGTCGTTGTCTTAAAGAGTAATACCTCGTAGTAACGTAACTGCATTTTTTTTTTTTGAAAAAACGTTATGTTTATGCATCGGGCTAATGCAAACAAAGACTGATTGTGCTTTTACAATATGAACTCTGGGCTATGCTCGCTAACAAAACATTAAATTCTTTATCTTATTTTTAGTTTTTTACTACAAACTACAAAGCAGTGGACTATAATCATTATTATAACACAATTTAATTGATAAAAGCATCATTGTACTCCGTGTTAAACAATAAGTATTATCTCTGTAAACACTGCTGGGTCATCTGACCAATCGCAGATTAGCGTCGCGCAAAGGAGGGGTTTGGAAAAACGAGTCGTTGAACGAATCATTTGGGAGTCGGTGAGCAAATCAGGTAAAAATAAATGTATATTATACGACAACAAAAGTGTTTTTTGTCATTGCATGCATGTAAAACTGTTGAGAAAAAAATGAGAAAAAAAAAAACATTCACCCGCACACTCACACAAAGCCGAAGCAAAACAAAAACAAAAAACTCATTCTGTTTTGTTACATAGTGTACCTTTAATTTTTAGTTTGTTTATTTATTTATTATTATTATTTAGTTCTTCAACTGAAATAACACAAAAATTACAACTACTTTATCACCATTGCAACTAGCTGGCTTGTATTTTATAAAGTATTTTTACTGTTAGTTTTGTTAGATTATATTTGTATAATTAGTTTTAGTTAATGATAAAAAAACCCTGATTTGCATTTTGGTTTATTATTATGATATTAAGTGATTGCACTTCATTGACATGTTTTTCCTCAAAAAAAGATTTTACCCCAACGCATTTTTTGTTGAAATGTGCACCGACAAAAATCTCCTTGTAAAAATGACTAGAATGCTTGGCATTTAAAATCATTTGGACATGAGTTATGCACAAAATTACAATATGAACAATTCAGTTAAACTATTTTGGCCTCTAAATAAAGTATTTTTGGTAAGAAATCATCTACTATTTATGTGTGCATGGTCTGATCCTAGCTGAACTCTGTTTTAGAACTACGCAGAATAAAAACGGAGTCAAAGTTTGTAGAATTCATTATGTATCTCTGTTTTCACACAATATTCACTACGTGGCAACAGGTATGTGGTTGTGAGTGTCCATTGCTGTCTCTGAGTGCAGTAGCAAAAGGGGTGATAAATGTGCTGTGGAAGTGGAGTGACTCATTAGGGAGAGGCTCATCTGAACTTGTTAAGGGTTTAATTGGATTAAGCAATACAAGCTCATTTACAGTCTCTTATTTTGATTGATTACAATGCACAGGTGCACCCCCTCCTCTAGCCTCTCTCTCTCTCGCTCTACTTTTTCTCTCTGGGTCTTAATTGAGATTTTACATTTTATGGAGTGGTTATACTCGGGCTGTGAGTATAACTCCGCTTGTAGACACACACTCGCAAACTTTGCCATTGTTTTGAACTGCCTTCAACTTGTCAAGTGGGCGAGGGATGTTTATTTGGACAGACCCTCAACCACTTGACAGAGGGAGCGAGTGCTCAATATACTTCAGTCAGATCCATAGACCACAATGCAACATGATTGTGATGTCACAGCAGATCGTGCTTAATTTACCCCCACACAACTCTAGTGTATGATATTGGGGTTATTTTGACATTTAACCTTGACTTAACTTGTAGCTACCTTTTATGACCATTATTTTTACACAGTTATAGTTTATTGTATTGTTATCATTTTCATTTGTGTATGTTTTAATATTTTCTCCAACATCCCAAGCATGCATTCAGGCCTATAGAATGGTGTGTAAAACAAATGTATAAGGAAACAACTGTAAATAATAAATCAGCTTAATTGAGGAGTCCAGTGATCAAAGGCGTAGGTCGTTCCATTTAAACACATTGCAAGAGTTCCACCAGTATTAGGCCCTTGTGGAACAAAAGCAATGATGTATATCCGAGTGAACAAGAAGGAGGGAAATTAGCTAGGGAAGGGCATAAACAATTTACTTAAATGTAGCCTCAGCTTGAAAGACACTGCAAATGTCACAGGAATATAAGTGACAAGTTTGTATACCTAAAGTAAAACATTTCAAAAAATAAACAAAGGTCTGGAATTTTTATTTTGCTTAAAGAGAACATAAAATACTCATCATTATTTTTAGGGAATATTGCAGTGTTTATAAAAATGATTTATCCATTCTTAATGGCTGGTTGATTTAAGAAAACCATTCATTCTCTGAAGGAAATGACAGAAATTGGAATACAGGAAACAAAATTTGATTAAAGTAATTACAAATTAGGTCTTTAAGTCTCTGTATTTCCCATTCATTCAGCATCATGCTCTTCTTTGGATTTATCCTTCACAGCCTGTGACAGAACACCGAATCACAAGAGAGAATAAAAAATAAAATAAAAATGTATATACTTGCAGTTCACCTCCTTCTGCCCAAGCAGGGGGATTGTTCCCTTAAGGACCACATGAGGGATTTCTTAGATCTGGCGTGCCTTACCCATTATCCCGACCACTCTGTTCTACAACACCAGCCACAGGTCCTCGAGGGAGCTTTACTGCATATGTGGGTACTGGTGCAGTGTGGTTCTCCATTCACAGACTGCCCCGCAGAGGAGGACATCGCCAGGCCCAACTCCACCATGGGTCTGGAGCCTAGCCAGCCTTCATTCATGCCCACAGCAGACCATCAGCCAAAACCCACCGAAGACTCAGAGCCACGAAGGTGCTCAGATGCGCCTTGGGCCTCCCATTCATCGGCTTTGCCTTGGTTTGAGGATCCCTCAGCTCTATCTCCAGCCTTTAAGCCCTGGATTCCACCTCGGCCCTCCGACTTATCGGCTCTACCTTGGGTCCACACTCCCTCACGTGGTCTGTCATTCCTTAGGGCAGGCTCTGCCGGGCTCTCTTGTCTCTCTGGCTCCACCTTGGTCAATAATGAACCTGGCTCTGCTTCAGACTTCCGGATCTCCAGCTTCGCCTCGACCCTCCACCCCTCTGGCTCCGCCGGGCTCCTCCGGGCTCCTCCTTCCCTCTGGTTCCGCCATTGTCCTCAGTCCCACCGCCTGGTCTGCAAAACCCAAATCTGCCTTGACCCTCAGGCCTTCTGTGTCTGCCTGGGTTTTTACCTTTCATGTCTCTACCTGTTGGTCGGGTTCCTGGCTAGTGGCGACATAAGCTGACTGTGTGTTCGCCTCTCGTCGGCTGTGTCTCGGCCAAAAAGCTGCGCTTAAACACCAAAACACACCAAAAGGAATAAAGGCGACTGTCAACTAGCATGTGCGTTCTGTGCCTGTGTGTAAGTAAATGTCTGCCCATATCAGTATCAAAGAGGGAAACCGAAACTTTTGAATATTAATCACAGTGATCAATGTATTCATTCTAGCTAATTAAGGTTATCTCTCTTACCGACGGCCCGACGGCGATTCAACATGCTGAATCAGCCCAAAAACCCCAGATGGCGTCCGACTAGAGCCAACGCTGTGGAACACACTGAAAAACTAAGTCAACCGACGCTCAAAACATTGCTCGATGGCCGACCGTAGGCTTGGTGTGTCCCAGCCTTTAATTCTCAATCTGCACTACTGATTGAGTTTAATGTTGCTGTATTTCAAATTACAAAATTTGTCTATTGAAGGGAATTTATACAATTGTTATGATATTGTTCTGTGTGCAGGAAGCAGCAAACACTGCAGTATATGTCAAATGGAAAGCTTCTGTCAGCACTCTTTGCTCCCTTTTTGGAGGACGATGGATACTCCCTTTGAAGGAAACAGTGAAGTGAAAAGCCCTGATAAGGGGCAGGGCAGTATTTCTCAAATGGGAGAGTTTGAAGGGATATCCTCTGTGACTTCATATAAGGGGCATTTTGCCGTTTTCACCATATGTAGAAACAGCACATATTTGTAATTGTGTTCTCATGCATCCGAGTGTTTTTTTTCTTGTTCTGTGTGTGCATGTTTTAGGGTTGTCAATGAGAACCGCAGCAGTAAGTGTCAGAGCTGACAGACTTGGCAGGTGGTCATTAGTCTGTGCGTGAGAACATGCCATAGCTGGCTGTGGTAGTAGTCCAGAGGGCTGGGGTGAAGACTGGCACAGCTTAAGGTGTTGACGGCCAGTGGCCCTTTAAAGAGTTCACCTCTGCTTTCATGCTCAAATAAACTTAGAAGCGGTATGCTTGGCTTGTCAACTAACAGTCAATAGCTACTGTTAATGACAGAGGATATTGCCGAAATGACACTTTAACTTAGTTAGTATTTGTCCATTGATCAAATGAGCCTTTGATCGAATTGGCTAAATTCAATTTTTGTTTTATACTATACTGATTGGGGGATTGGGGTACTTACTGACACCTTGTTCTTAATTCAAGAACACTGACCTAAATAGTCTAGCCATTACAGTAGTTACCATACGGGGTTGTTTTATGGTTTCTGAGCCAATGACTTATATAAGGACAGAAACCATTGGAAACCAGAATATATTTGGTACAATCACCTTATAATCTCTTGGCAAAAGAAGTCAGATTTCTTCACATTTATTGGTCATGGCAATTTAATGGTCATGGAATGTAGCAGTTTTAGTGATGCAATATTTGTCCTGTTCTTTTTATTTATAGAGGTTGGATGCAGTAGTGAGATTCCTACCTCTCAAATTTATCATGCATTGAATGATCGTAATCTATATTTTTCAAGTTTTTGTCATCAGAAACTACACTACATGATCAAAAGTATGCTTTTTTTGCCATTAACTTGCCATTTTAGTTACACCCTTAACTAACAAGCGTTCAGGAACGGGGCACACCACAGTTCATAAAGTAATGATTTACTGAGGGAAGAACTTGACTGACAAAGCCTAGGACCTGAACCCATATTGAACACTTTTGTTATGAATTTGAACACTGGGCCATCGTTCAACATCAGTGTCTGATCTCACTGATGCTCTTGTATTTTTATGAGATCAAATCCCAACAAGTCACATACCAACATCTGGTGTAAGTTTAAGTATTTATGGTATAGTTCACCCAAAAATTCGGAAACTGATGGGCTGTATATATGTGTAGATCAATGTCAATATGTAAATAAAAGCCTAAATTAAATCAGTTCATCATATAAAGCAATGTCTCTTAGGAAGATTTGGATTGAAATTTTGAATTTTGAGAATTTGTTTTCTTTATTAACTTTTTAAAGCGTGAACATAATGGAGGTTAAAAATATCTTCATTTGTGTTTCAAAGATGAACGAAAGTATTATGGCTTTGGGAGGTAAAGGAGTGTAAATAATGACAACATTTTCAGTTTGGTGTGAATTACCCTCTATACTGTCAATACTCTCAATGTTTTAAAAGTTATGTTAAAGTAAATCTGAGGTTTCTACGTGGTGTCCAGGTGTCGACCTGTTTGTGGTAATGTAGGAACCTCAAGAGGTGTGTTGGATCATGACGCTCCCATGGAATTCCTTTTTTATTGTAATTCAACACTTAAACACCAGCAAAAAGGACCTTGATTATTAGTCGAGAAGCTTGAGCCCTTGAGAACCGCCCTTCCAGAAAATTCACATCATCCCAGTAATGACTCAGGAAAAGCTCTTTATCACTGCAGGCAAACTCAAAGCTATAATCTCCGCAGTATCCACATAGTCTTGATGCCTCGTAAATTTGTTTTGCTCCGTTTCCTTGACCCTTACCACATCTGTCCGCCTCCAGTCTCTCTAAGCATTGCCTTAGAAGAGCCGGATTGTAAGAAGTTTACAAGACTACAACTCTTTCCTTCAAAGAATGGAAATGCCGTTTACAAAGGCTTCGTTGAATTAGCTAGATTCTATCAAGCTTGGCCGTATGTTATGAGCACAGTCAGAATGCCTTAGCCTGCCTGTTTATCAAACACCCGCCACCAATTTGTTTCGGGATTGTTTCATTAATTGCCATGGAAACATCTGCGTACGTTGGGATCAAATTAGAGACGGTCCTCTTTGCAGAACAGCGACATGATCCCGTTCCTTCAGGGGGGAAAGCAAAGTGAGAAAAGTGGAATTAAGGATGAAAGGAAAGTTCAAATCCAATTTAGAGAGTGAGATTGCTTAACTTGAATGTGTGTCATGTGGTATTGGTCAAGAGAGGACATCTGAGAAAAAAAGTACTGTCGAGTAGAAACTGCAAATGGGGTGAGATGAAGGGACAGACCGAAAAACAAGATGAGAGAAGGACTTTTTTGAGCAAATTGCTACTAACTCAGGCTACTCAGATTGGCCTCTTGGGCATGACTGGAATTCAGCCTCTCTGGGAATATAGAAGGAAAATCCCCACACTGTGATCATATATGGCAAATGTAATGAAAACGGTGTCATATTTTACTAAAATATGTCAGTCAGGTGATTGCTCACACAACCAATGAGCCGCATATTGCAAAGCAAACAGAAAAGAAAATGTCATATAATCTGGAGAATTACGTCTCAGGTCTGAATCAAAAGAAACTTGGCAGCAAGTGATTTTGAAGGGTTTGTTTGCATAAAATCTTTCCTAATATTTCCATGTGTTGCTTTTCTCAAAATCAATCGGATATAGTACCAAGAAAAATAATGTATATTAATCCATGTCAAACATTCAAATGCTTTTCTCAAACAGCTAAAGTTATTAAAGACAATGTTTCCATATGTCTAAAAGAATGTCGGCTTGAAACGTTGCATGATGTTTTAATATTTCTCTCTTTTTGGACTTTCAAGGCTGCATGTCGTGACTAGCCTGTTTGTGTGTAATTTAGTATTGCCCTGTCTCGGTTTGTTTGAGTGGCATTTTCTTAACACAGGAAATTCTCCATTAGCATGGGAGGCTAATCAAGAGCGCTGAAGGAAATAGGAAACGTTCAGAGCAAAACATTGCGTCCCTCCCACTCAGCAAAGGCTATTCCAGTAACATTTATATTTTTATAAAAATATATATATAATGTACTATTTAACTATACCATCTAAACCTGATCATTCATAAATAAAATAATATAAATTTTAGTGTGTGCTAATTAACTTTTTTTAAAACTTTTTTATTGTAAAAAACATTTTCCTTTTTAAAACATGCACTACCAGTCAAATGTTTGGATGTATTGCATTATTTATTTACTCACTTTTTTCGATAGTCCACTTTAGACATTATACTGAGTGTAAGTAACTTTGGAAGTACATGTCAACTTATTATTCTAACCCTAAACCTAGCCTAACTGTCTACTAATACTCTAAGGCGAGTTAGTTGAGATAAAGGTGCAGTATGTAAGATTGACCGATAGCGGTTGAAATGGATATTGCAGTCCAAATTCAAAATATTGGAGAGAGTTGTTTCCCCCGCCCCCTCCTGCTCAGATTAGATGCTTACGTGGGTTTCCAGATTGAGCAAACGTAACAGGAACAAGCACAATTGACAATGGAATGCGAGGAGACTTAGGTTAGTTGATTTATTGATTTACGATAAATTGATATCGCGTTTTAATATGCTCCCGTTCACAGAGATTTTTAGATGGGTGCGGAGGCTTTCTAGGTCAACGATCTCTGTCCCAGTTTGTTCGCTGGCTTCCATGGCGGCAATATGCTGTGTTTTCTGCCAACTGGCAACCTATGGTGACAAAATACTATTGGGTAAATTGACAATGTGCATAATCCCACAGACCAAATCAAAAACAGACAATCCGACACAGCAAAAAAAAACATCAAAGTTACATATGGTAACTCTCGTTCCCGAGGAAATGAACGGAGACGTACGTCATAGCTGACGAATGGGGATCACTTGTGAGAGCCTATCTACTTTGAGTAAAACTAAACGAGCCAATGCACATTGGCATGCGATAATTGTACCAGCTGCTGTGCATGCGGTGCGTCGCATCCTTGTTTTTCCGCTGAGGAGCCGGACTTGTGACTCGACAGTCCAGCGGAAGCTTAGCAGCTGTGGCGAGGGGACGTACGTCTCCATTCCCTTCCTCGGGGAACGAGGGTTACCATACGTAACTGAGATGTTCCCCTTCATCAGCGTCACTATGACATACGTAATTGCTGACGAAAGGCGATATCTACCAAATTGCCACGGCTGCTGGATTGAGCCTCCTGGCCTGACCAAAGTGTTGGGTAGAAAGTAGGAGCTCTAAGCAGAGAAGGTCAGTCACTGCTGTTCCGCAAGACCCACTCAGTGTGACTTATTGGATAACGCTGGTGAAGCGTGCCCTTGGGAAAGGGAACGCTGCGGAATTCACATCCTACCCCGGAGGGAGGCACTGTGATGGTACACCTATGGACTAGCCAAACAGGGTAGTACAACATATGCTGTAAGGTGGTTCCAGAGGTCTGGATGCGGGTGTCATAGAGTGCCCCATCTCTGAGAAAGCAGGTCCTACCTCAGAGGAATGGGCCAAGGATGTGTTGTTGTGAGGAGCATGAGTTCTGGGAACCAGGTAAGGTTGGGCCAATACACCGCAACTAACAAGACCTTCTCCTCGTCTTCCCTGACTTTGCACAGTGTCTGAGCGAGAAGGCTCACTGGGGGAAACACATCCTTGCACAGGCCCCGGGGCCAGCTGTGTGCCAGTGCATCCGTGCCGAGGGTCCCCTCGGTCAGGGAGTAAAACTGCTGGCAATGGGTAGAGTCCGGAGAGGCAAACCGATCTATCTGTGCCTGGGGATGGAGATGCCACTCTCCCGGAAGAGTAGGCTGTCATGAGCACTCGTCGGCTGCACGATTGAGCACGTCAGGGATGTGAATGGCTCGAAACGACCTCAGATGCTTCTGACTCCATAGGAGGAGATGGCGGGCGAGTTGCGACATGCAGCGAGAGTGTAGACCACCTTGGCAGTTGATGTACACAACGGTCGCCCCGTTGTCCGTACGGCCATGCCATGTACCGGCCCTTTGAGGCAGCCCAGTGCAAGGCGTACTGTGAGCAACTTGAGGCAATTGATATGCCAATGCAGTTGAGGCCCCGTCCACAGACCTGAAACTGCATGCCCGTTGTACATGGCCCCCCAGCCGGTGGCAGAGACATCTGTGAAGACCACAGCATGCCTGGACACCAGAAATGAAGGGTCCGACCACAGGCTGAAGGTCTGGAGGCAGTGCGGGGTGACGTGCACCCGGTACGTGCCGTTCTGCCACGCCCATCTCGGGTCTCGGCCGTGAAGCCAGTGCTGAAGCGTCTCATAGGAAGCAATCAGAGCGGCATTACAGTGGATGCCATATGCTCCTGGAGCCTTTGAAAAAGTTTCAGTGGGACCGCTGTCCTGCCCTTGATTGTACTCAAGCAGTTCAACAATGACCGGAAGCGCCCCTCTGTGAGTTGTGCTGTCTGGTTGACCGAGTCTAACTCCATACCGAGATAAGAGATCCTCTGCACAGGGGAGAGTTTGCTCTTGTCCCAGTTGACCCGAAGCGCCAACAGGCTGAGGTGACAGAGCACCATGTCCCTGTATTTGCACAACTGCTCTCGAGACTGAGCCATAATCAGCCAGTCGGCGAGATAGTTGAGAATACGAACGCCGCATTCTCTGAGTGGAACAATGGCTGTCTCCGCTACCTTAGTACAGACACTTGGTGATAGAGACAGCCCGAAGGGTAGGACTTTGTACTGATATGCCTGTCCCTCGAACGCAAACCGCAGAAATGGTCTGTGTTGAGGAAGCATAGAGACGGATGCATTCGCAAATGCGTTTCTACGTTAACATCTTGAGCGGGAGCTTGTGCAGGCTCTGATCCAAGATTGGCCGTAACCCACCGCCTTTCTTGGGTACAATCAAGTAGGGGCTGAGAACCATGTCTTCATATCGGCTAGAGGGACCGGCTCGATCGTGTCCTTCGCCAATAGGACATTGATCTCTGCCCGCAAGACTGACGCCAGCGGCGGAACAGAATTTGAATAAACAAAAAGATTCTCCGCCCTGCCCTCCACCAGGAAATAGCAGCTGACTTTGGGTCGCTTGTCCTGAGACAGGTGGCGCCGTCTTCCTGCTAAAGCTCAACGAAACAGTAGAGCTGGCTGTGACAGTTTTTTTTTTTTGCTCAAACAGACTGAGGGGAAGCCCACGAGTGAGTATGGTAGCATATCCGGACAAGCTCTTAGTTACCTCAGCCTGCCTCTGAACTGTGGAGAAATGCTGGGCATTGTCTCCAATAGTGTCGCCGAAAAAGTCCACCTTGTGATGTGACAATGCACTTTTATCTTTTAATAAGCATGAAATAAATGTGATTTATAGAGTGCTTTTGTCTATATAATAATAGTTCATATTCCGAGGAACGGGATATATTTGAAAGACGCAATGTATGGTAAATGAGTGCCACAACAAAGATGCCGTCTTTGTTGGTCCGATTTGGAAATACCGGATGCAAGATGACGTACGCATTCGCTAAGCTGAAAAGAGTGATGGCGGGGAGAACGAATAGGTTCAGGTTGTGAGCCGTTTCATCTTTTCTGAGCCGACGGGAAGTTGATTACGTCGGCGAACGAGATTCATTCTGCCTCAGGAATCTACTAGTAAGCTACAGTACATGCACATGGTATATATTGTTGTTTGTTGTGGCTACGAAGAGGATTGATTGCAACGTTAAAGGAGTTCCAGTTATCATCAAGCGAGACTACGGGGATAAAGCGATCTCTTCAAAGGTATTCAAAGTATCTGATTGAAGATGGAACTGATCGTTAACTCGTGAAAAGCAGTGGAGCGTGAGTAACAGGATATTAAATATCAAGAGCGGTTATTGCGGGACTAACTGACTTTATGGTTTCTGTTTCTCTCCTTTGAAACACTTTGAAAAACCTTGACTATTTAAACTGTGTTGAAGCTATGAGCTATGTTGTTTCTATGCTATTGGTTTTGTGTATGTTTATTCGTATTCAAATGGTGAGATGTGGTGTGATGAAATTGGTACACTGTTTTGGTGAATACACTAAAAATGAGCATTTTGAGTCGTAGTAGATTGGTTTTTCTTTGTTTTACTCTTACAACATTGAGGATTCATGTTAATTATTGTGTAAATGTGTCCTGTGTTCACTATCCTTCTTGACTTGACTTACGACCCTAACTAAAAATAAGGAAATTTTGACAGAATATATATATGTCTGGCACCCCAGCATAACTGTAAGAGGGAAAGTGTTACAGTGAGATGGGAGCATTGTGAAATCAAACTTTGGTGATGTTTTGCACCTCAGCAAGCTTTAGCCCTGGGGCGCTTCTTGAACACCAGCGTGGACATTGTCTGACCGAGGGCCAGCGCTTTGACTTAAACCACTCAGTCACTATGCGCAGCTCAACCCCGACTCAGAACTACTCTCGTGCATTGCGTGTTTTAGCCTTCCAGAGATTTGTATGGTGGCCATCACATGCAGGGAAGAGGCGGTCTGCAATTAGCAAAGCCGCCCCACCACCAAGAGTAGTGCGATAGGAAAACCTTTTTCTGCAGATTTTGGCATGTTTGGTTTTGCCATATTGGTGCCAATATGCTTCCATACTGCTAAAGTTTTTCACACACATCCGAGCAGGCACGGGGGCGGGGCAAGGCGATTAAGCGTCACACTGTGCCTCCAGAGTAGCCCGGGAAAGTGTGGCTGTCAAGTCGGAATCTGATTCAGCAGAGTACACAGACCATTACAGTGGGAACTCAGCATCATCTTCATTTCCAGAGCGTAACAGCCCTCTCTCCGATGCAGTGATCGGCATCTGATCCTCCCCTGGAGCCCCGAATGAAATGCTTGGTCCCTCAGGAGAAGGACCAGTAATCCCATCCGAAAGCTGCCAGGTATGCGAGACAGTGAACGTGGCCATCAAACTCGATGGCACACGGCACGCAGAATGCTCAAGCCGTCATGAGAAAGGCAAGACGAACAACGTGCCGACGTGGTCATGCTCTCATAAGAGAACATGAACCACCCATGAATGCAGTCTCAACACGCTTAAGCCCAGGCATGTGAAACAGTGATCGTGGCCGTCAAATGAGGATAGGAAACGACGCTGACGAAGGGGCACATACATACAGCACCTTTTAAGGAGCAGCCTCACTACACTTTTCGTTCCGTTGATTTCCATTCATACACAAACAAATGCTGAAGACAGAAAACGCAAGCTCGTGTGAAGAAGTTTTGCATTTCTCTACGTTCCAAAGTTCAAGTTTGGGGAACTCTGACCTGTGAATTCGTATCAATTTAGAAAAAGACGCCTATGACGAGTTCGACATCATATCACAAATGTTGCATGACCGTTCGTGTGTTAAAAGTCTAGTATGACCGTGGCATTAGTTGATGTAGTTGTAAAGTTACAGTACCTGTCAAAAGTTTGGAATTTTTTAAAAATAAGTCTCTTATGCCTATCAAGACTACATTTAATTAGTTAAACAGTAATATTTGCTGTAAAAACAGTAATATTTTGAAATATTATTACATTTTAAAATTATTGTTTTCTATTTTAATACATTTCCAAAGGCCATTTTTTCCTGTGATGACAAATCAGAATTTTCTCCAAACTTCAGTCACCAGATGACAGAAATCACCTTTTCCACAAGAATGTTAACTGTTTTCAACATTGATGATAATAATAAGAAGAAATGTTACCTGGTCACCAAAGCAGCATATTAGAATAATAGAAGGATCATGTTACACTAAAGACTGCAATGCCTGCTTAAAAAAAAAGTTAATTGCTTTTTAAAATATATTTAAATATAAATATAACTCACATTATTATTTCTTCTACTGTTTTTTATTAAATAAATGCAGCCTTGGTGAGCATAAGAGGCTTCTTTAAAAAGCATTAAACATATTAATGTACTGTACCTGTTGTTAGTAGAATGTCTAGGTTATCTAAATAAAGTGTAACAATAATAATAATACTACAGTAAAAACAGTAATATTACAATTTTAATTAATGTTTTTTTTTATTTAAAAAATGTTTTTATGTAATTTATTTAAAAATATTTTATATTATCAGAGTTGAAAACAGTTGCTGCTTTTTAGTATTTTTTTGTTGTTGTTGTGGAAACCTGTAACGTTTAGTGTTCATTTCATTTTCTAGGACTTTTTCTTAGCTTATTTGATGAATAGGAATTTCTAAATAACAGCATTCCTTTGGAATAATTTTTAACACTAAATGTCTTCACCATCACTTTTGATTAATTTAATGCATCATTGCTGAATACAAATATTAATTTCTTTCACAAATTTTTTTTTAACTTTTGAATTACTTTTAACCGTGGGCTCACCACCTACAGGAGGGACCGTAAGGGGCCGGTGCTGAGAGGATCGGGCAGCAGTCGAAGGCGGGGGCCTCGACAACCCGATCCCTGGACACGGAAACTAGCTATAGGGACGTGGAACGTCACCTCGCTGGCGGGGAAGGAGCCTGAGATTGTGCGTGAGGTTGAGAGGTTCCAACTAGAGATAGTTGGAATCACCTCTACGCACGGCTTGGGCTCTGGAACCACACTCCTTGAGAGAGGATGGACTCTTCACCACTCTGGAGTTGCCCATGGTGAGAGGCGGCGGGCTGGTGTGGGTTTGTTAATATCTCCCCAGCTCAGCCGCCATGTGTTGGAGTTTACCCCGGTGAACGAGAGGGTCGTTTCCCTGCGCCTACGGGTCGGGGATAGGTCTCTCACTGTCGTGTGTGCCTACGGGCCAAACGGCAGTGCAGAGTACCCGGCCTTCTTGGAGTCTCTGGGAGGGGTGCTGGAAAGTGCTCCAACTGGGGACTCTGTCGTTCTACTGGGGGACTTCAACGCCCACGTGGGCAATGACAGTGTTACCTGGAGGGGCGTGATTGGGAGGAACGGCCCCCCTGATCTGAACCCGAGCGGTGTTCAGTTATTGGACTTCTGTGCTAGTTACAGTTTGTCCATAACGAACACCATGTTCAAACATAAGGGTGTCCATCAGTACACGTGGCACCAGGACACCCTAGGCCGTAGGTCGATGATCGACTTTGTGGTCGTTTCATCTGACCTGCGGCCGTATGTTTTGGACACTCGGGTAAAGAGAGGGGCGGAGCTGTCAACTGATCACCACCTGGTGGTGAGTTGGATCCGATGGCGGAAGAGGAAGCTGGACAGACTCGGCAGACCCAAGCGTACTGTAAGGGTCTGCTGGGAACGTTTGGCCGAGTCTCCTGTCAGAGAGATCTTCAACTCCCACCTCCGGCAGAGCTTCGACCGGATCCCGAGGGAGGCTGGAGATATTGAGTCCGAGTGGACCATGTTCTCCACCTCCATTGTCGAAGCAGCCGCTCGGAGCTGTGGCCGTAAGGTCTCCGGTGCCTGTCGAGGCGGCAATCCCCGAACCCGGTGGTGGACACCGGAAGTAAAGGATGCCGTCAAGCTGAAGAAGGAGTCCTATCGGGCCTGGTTGGCTTGTGGGACTCCTGAGGCAGCTGACGGGTACCGGCAGGCCAAGCGAACTGCAGCCCGGGTGGTTGTGGAGGCAAAAACTCGGGCCTGGGAGGAGTTCGGTGAGGCCATGGAAAAGGACTATCGGCTGGCCTCGAAGAGATTCTGGCAAACCGTCCGGCGCCTCAGGAGAGGAAAGCAGTGCCCTACCACCGCTGTTTACAGTGGAGGTGGGCAGCTGTTGACCTCAACTGGGGATGTCGTCGGACGGTGGAAGGAATACTTTGAGGATCTCCTCAATCCCGCCGTCACGTCTTCCATTGAGGAAGCAGAGGCTGGGGGCTCAGGGGTGGACTCGTCCATCACCCAAGCTGAAGTCACCGAGGTAGTCAAGAAACTCCTCGGTGGCAAGGCGCCGGGGGTGGATGAGATCCGCCCCGAGTACCTCAAGTCTCTGGATGTTGTGGGGCTGTCTTGGTTGACACGTCTCTGCAGCATCGCGTGGCGGTCGGGGACAGTGCCTCTGGGATGGCAGACCGGGGTGGTGGTCCCTCTTTTTAAGAAGGGGGACCGGAGGGTGTGTTCCAACTACAGGGGGATCACACTTCTCAGCCTCCCTGGGAAAGTCTATGCCAGGGTACTGGAGAGGAGAATACGGCCGATAGTAGAACCTCGGATTCAGGAGGAACAATGCGGTTTTCGTCCGGGGCGTGGAACACTGGACCAGCTCTATACCCTCTACAGGGTGCTGGAGGGTTCATGGGAGTTTGCCCAACCAATCCACATGTGCTTTGTGGATTTGGAGAAGGCATTCGACTGTGTCCCTCGTGGCGGCCTGTGGAGGGTGCTCCGGGAGTATGGGGTCCGGGGTCCTTTGCTAAGGGCTGTCCGGTCCCTGTACGACCGAAGCAGGAGCTTGGTTCGCATTGCCGGCAGTAAGTCAGACTTCTTCCCAGTGCATGTTGGACTCCGGCAGGGCTGCCCTTTGTCGCCGGTTCTGTTCATAATTTTTATGGACAGAATTTCTAGGCGCAGCCAGGGGCCGGAGGGTGTCGGGTTTGGGAACAACACGATTTCGTCTCTGCTCTTTGCAGATGATGTTGTCGTGTTGGCCCCTTCAGACCAGGACCTTCAGCATGCACTGGGACGGTTTGCAGCCGAGTGTGAAGCGGCTGGGATGAGAATCAGCACCTCCAAATCCGAGGCCATGGTCCTCAGTCGGAAAAAGGTGGCTTGCCTACTTCAGGTTGGTGGAGAGTTCCTGCCTCAAGTGGAGGAGTTTAAGTATCTTGGGATTTTGTTCACGAGTGAGGGAAGGATGGAACGGGAGATTGACAGACGGATCGGTGCAGCTTCTGCAGTAATGCGGTCGATGTACCGGTCTGTCGTGGTGAAGAAAGAGCTGAGCCGCAAGGCGAAGCTCTCGATTTACCGGTCAATCTACGTTCCTACTCTCACCTATGGTCATGAGCTTTGGGTCATGACCGAAAGAACAAGATCCCGGATACAGGCGGCCGAAATGAGCTTCCTCCGCAGGGTGGCTGGGCGATCCCTTCGAGATAGGGTGAGGAGCTCGGTCACTCGGGAGGAACTCAGAGTAGAGCCGCTGCTTCTCCACATCGAGAGGGGTCAGCTGAGGTGGCTCGGGCATCTGTTTCGGATGCCTCCTGGACGCCTTCCCGGGAAGGTGTTCCGGGCGCGTCCCACCGGGAGGAGACCCCGGGGAAGACCTAGGACACGCTGGAGAGACTATGTCTCCCGGCTGGCCTGGGAACGCCTCGGAGTCCCCCCGGAAGAGCTGGAGGAAGTGGCTAGGGAGAGGGAAGTCTGGGCATCCCTGCTTAGACTGCTGCCCCCGCGACCCGGCCCCGGATAAGCGGAAGAAGATGGATGGATGGATGGAATTACTTTTAATTGTAATGATTATTATTATTATTGTTGTTGTTATTAATCAATGAAAAGTACATAAAGAAAGCATTTATGTGAAAAACTACACCCATGGGCTGCAATGTGGGCATAAATACCTTGGTCATAAGGACACAGGCAAGTACGTGCTCCACAGGAAATTAAGAGACAGTTTGTTTCAGTCTTGTTTTTTTATGACAGATCCAACCAATGTAGCTTGGCAAGAGACAACTCAATGTGTCAAAGTTCAGGAGCGCACCTCTCCCCTCATTGCATAATGGGAGCTTTGGGAATGATGGCCAAACAATCTATAAACTCTCAAGCAAATCTATCCAGTAATTGCTCAGAGACGTGCTAGAGTCAAAATCCACATGATTTGTGAAGCTCAGTTGGTCAATCTGTCTGCGCGTTTCAACACAGCAGGGAAAAATGCAATTTCAACACCAGAATGTGGTTCACTCCTCAGAAAAGACTAGAATTGAACAGTGTAAACCATTATGTCATGCTACAGTAACATTCCCCTCTAAAAACAAGGAAACAAAATGCAAAACCTGTCCAGTCTCTATTGTACACTTACATTCAGATTTGTAAGTAAACACAAACCATGTCCTTATATTATGTAATTATTCGCTGAAGAGTATGTTTTTCCTCAGCTTTTGAAAGTGCATGACATTGGTTAATTTCAAAAACGTTATATATTATATATATATATATATATATATATATATATATATATATATATATATATATATATATATACATTTAAATAGTTTTTTTTTTTCAGAGACATGTTCTTGTGGTGTGTGCATGAGCACATGCAACATGATAGAGAAAGCTCTCGGTGAGCGTTGCCATTTATCTTAGCTGGTACTAATTCATTAGTCACTAATATCATTGCTTTGACATCAAAGGCAGAAGACAGGGAAAAGTCCATTTCACAATATCTGTCAAATAACTTTTTGGGAATTTTTTGCTTCCAGATGGTGTAGTTATCTACTAGCCAGACCTTGACCCCTTTGCCACTTGGATGACACTTTTGCAAGCGACCTGAGTTCAAATCTGGTTCGTGACATTTCCTGATCCCATTCCCTTTCTCTCCTCTCATGTTTCACTGTCTTCTCAATAAAACTGGCAAAAACACAGAAGGTGGCAAAGTGTATGACAATAACAGACAAATTTTTCTACACTGCTTTGTTCTTAAAACAAGATATATATATTTTTTTATATATCTTGAATTATTTTTAGTATTTTCTTAAGGGTACAGCATATAAGAGTTATATTTGTACAGTTTGCTCATTGTTATTCATGTTGTGTTAGAGGTCCTTTAGTTCTTTTCATACTTTTGCAATTGTGTCTCCTGAGCTAAAAGATGTAAGATTATAGTATTTTAAAGGCAGATTTAAATTATACACTTATGTCACCATTAAGAAAGTCCGTAACCTACAAATAAGAAAAAAAACCTTGAGCTATGTAGAGAAAAAAAAGGGTGGAATCATCCTGTGAAGTCCTACCAGCGTTTCTTCGTGTCTTTAGAAGAAAAGATGAGATCATAAATCAAATGTTTAACACACACTGTGCAGGTTGAAACAGTGCAACTATCAGTATGTGGGGGAAATCGCTGTCATTACTCAAAGAGTGGAAACAAATGCTAGTTTTTGCTCTTTGCCTTTTCCTTTTCCCCCATAATAACACTGATGAGCTTGTGTTGTTGTGAAAACCTAATGTGAGAACGTGAGAGACAAAATTTCAATTGCATTGATAAATTCTTAAGTGGCTTCATATGGTTCCTCTCTGTATGCTAAAAGCCCTCGAGTAGCGATAAGTTTATCCCGCACCTGAATCTTGCCAAGAGGAAACGCTTATAGAAATGAGGCCCTTTGCATATGTTCACTCCATAAGTGCTGCTTGGTTCTGTGTGTTACATGTTTGCTTTTAGCTCATGAGTAGTTACAACTTGCAAATGGGTTTAAAATCTGTCTTTATATGAAATACAGCAAAAAAAGTGCTGTAGTTTATGTACTTAAATCCTCATAGTCATAGTTTATATGAAACGGCCCTTCATTACAGCACACAGAAGTGACTGTTGGTAAAAGGGACTGTGGAATGAGGAGCTACGTGTATGCACTCAATGAACTGAAGCGAAAAAAAGAAAAACTGTTCCATATGTTAGCTGATACTAAAGCATACAACAAAGTTTAAAGGGTTAGTCCCCCCCCAAAAAAATAAAATAAAAATAAAAATTCTGTCATCAATTAGTCAGCCTTGTTGTTCCAAACCCATAAGACATCAGGTAAGGTAAAGACACAATTAAAGTAATCCATGTGACTCCAGTGGTTTAACCTCAGCTTTATAAAGGGAACCAAGTGGAGATTAAAATTTTGTAAATAAAAAACTTGTCGCTTCATACAATTCAGGTTAAACCAATGGAGGGACAGAAAGCGTTTTTGGAATACAATTGCTGATTCCTTGCAAAGGTTAATATCGTATGTAGCATGTTCTGTATGCACACAATGAATTCAATATTTTAATTCATTTTGGCAAAATTTAACTACAGCTGCTTGACTGGAAATAGCATTAACATTAAAGGTTATATTATCCTTGTTTTTATTTAGGCTCTGAGTCTGACACTGTTGTCTCCTTGGTAAACAAGTGCACTAACTTACTAAATAAAAACTTTATAAGGGCAAAATTGGGTGAAAATGTAATCATCAATGCAGTCATAATTTTTGTAAAAAAAAAAAGAAAAGATAAATCTCTTTTCGTAATTATTTATTGTGTTGTTGTTGTTGTTTATTTCACTCTTTACTTAGAATATCGTAGTTTTATCCATCATACAAATTCTAATTTGTATGATATTCGTTCTTGGACAATTTTGTTGTTGTCTTAATAGAGGATTTTAGTTTCATATGAAAAATAATGAGAAATACTTTCCATTTTTTATTGATTTCATATTTGTATATTAATTAATATTTAAAACAATAATCTTTTAACATCATGCAACTGTAATGTAACTGTAAATGCATTCATGACACCTATAAAGGCTACTTAAGATGCAGTTTAAAGATTAAATGTATGATTTAATTCAATTGTTCCCTAGTTGTTTTGGTAGTCTGGAGCCTTGTTTTAATCCGGTTTGGAAAATGCCACCTGCACATTTAAAATATCTGACAGAATGAGAATTATTCAAATATCTGGTGTATGGGAATACCACCATCATTTGTGTGTGTGTGTGTGCATGACCCTCATGTTCTCAATGTTCTGTATTTGGCCTTATAACTGAAAGGCGGCAGTCTGTTTGATCAGTTCACATGGTGCATAGCATTGGATTTGATTTCTTCAAGCAGTATTTATTTATACAGCTTGCCTTCTTCCCCTCAGTCTTCTACCAGTCTATTTATTAGTCCTGAATTCACACGGATGTACAGCAGTGGCTTTGGGAACTAAACAGGACAGTCGGGTATTTTCAGAATGACATTTCAGTTAGCCTATATTTCATCACTAGTTAAATTTTAAAGGCAGGAAACACAAACCAACTTTACAAGCAAGACCTATTTTCACAGGCTTGGGCTGCGTTTCCCAAAAGCATTGTAAGCCTAAGTATATCATAAAACCATTGGAAACAATTCTCTGTTATACGATGTACTTAGGCTTACGATGTTTTGGGAAACAAAGCCCAGATTGATTGCTCTTCTTTTGTATTAACATTTTTTACTCAACCTTATGCCGTTCAAAACTCATGAATGAAAGGGGAAATGTGGCCAGAGATGACAATACAACTACTATTAACATTATTACTATATCACTACTACTACTACTACTATTACTTGTAATAATAATAATCATCATCATCATTTCAATGAAAATAAAACCATGATGTGTGGTCATAGGCGAGCATTTCATGTAACCATTTTATAGTATTCTGCATTTATAGCCTATTTATTTGCTAAGTCATTGAGCTTTTCAAACTAGTACAAATATATTTAAAATAAAAAAAAACTAAATTACATGAATTTTATTCTAATCAAAGTGCTTATCTGAATTCTAATACAGTAATGTTGTGATGGAGGAAGTCCAAAATTTTAGATATTTGCTTAAGGGATAGTTAACCCAAAAATGAAAATGATGTAATTAATTACTCACTCTCATTCCAAAACCGTAAGACTTCCGTTCATCTTCGGAACACAAAGATTTCTGTCCCTCCGTAGACAGCTACGTAACTACCACTAGCAAAAAGTTCATAAAGAGATCTTAAAACCAATTTTTCTGAAGAGACTTGATCACTTTATATGATGAACACATTTTATCCACATATTAAGATTTATCAGCAAACATAAACAGAAGTTCAACCGAACCTGCTTGACGCCCAAGAACAAACATAGTTTTCCTGGCAGCTAATGTTAATGTGATATTGTGAATATGTAATACCTCTTGTTCTTGTGGCATTGAATAAAAAAGTCACTCATTCAACATGGAGGAACGACTGATATTGGCAGTGAGCATTCATACGGAGCTATATATCTCCAGAGCAAATACAGAGAGGTGACTCTCTCTATGAATGCTCGATCAACATCAGCCATCTTGCAAACAGACAACCGCCTAGCACTTGCCCCTCCCACAAGATGCAAATTTCACCTCGAACGCGCGTCTATTTCGCTTCAAACGCTCGCTTTATACACGCGAGTGGATTCAAAATGTTCAAGCTGTTTTGCAATACAACATGAACACAGTACATAAAGACACCTAATATAAAGTGTGACCTTTTCCCCCCCACTGGTTCCTGTTATTTCAGAGAGTGATTTTTGTTATAATGAATATTCATTAGTTTAGCATGCTAATATGCTAAAATCAGGTAGAAAATGTGAGCAAAAACCCTTAATCCTTATCCAGTAAATAACTGGTAAAGTCATATAAATGTGTGGGTGGGATCCCAGAAGAACATTCAGCTCTTCTGGAATCCTGACATTTAATTTATACAAACTAGGAATGTCAGGGAACAAATGTGAGCCATAAAGTCAAAAAGGTTGAGAACCCTTAAAAGTCTTAGAAGTCATAAAAGTGTTACTTTTTTTATCCCAAGATGTTTCAAAAGCTCACAGGGAGTGTGTAGCCTCTCAGCACTTCCTCTGAATGAGTGAACGTGTCACCGGTGGAGAGGAAACAGGGAATAATGAGAATGATGCTATGGTGTGGCACAGACTTGAGAGAACAAACGTAAAATTGTGTGTAAAAACAAAGGGAAAAGGTTGTAAATTGAGATGAAAGCACAGTGGAAAGCTTTCATAATCAGGTGAAAGAAAAACACATGGATAGCTAGGATAGAACAGGCAACAACAACAAAAAAGAGAGAGAAGAAAAAAAGTTAACAGAGTTATAACTGATAAAACTGCAAATATATATCTTCAACTAAACATTTATCATTACTTCTAACTCAATACTTTCTTACTCAAGGTAGGAGAACACGAAGTAATAACAACACTGTCCTATTCAAATATTATGCTTGATTATAATATATGATTATAGATGCCTTATTATGTGGTGCTATGATCCCAAGTAAACCTAATAATAATAATAATAAAATGTATAGTAAATTAATAAATAAGTAGCATATTAAGTAAAGACATATTGATAATTATCACATTTATTCAAAATTATTGATTAAATTATGATAATAATAATATTAATTATTATTAATAAACAAACTGATTTATATTTATTATTTTAAAATAAATGTAACAATTGGTGCATTTATTTAGACTGTAGAAAATTGGCACCTTATTTTAGGATATGCATTAATTTATAGTGAATTTATAACAGCTTTGAACTTGTCAATGTAACTGTTTTATATTAATATTTTGATAGTTTAATGCATTCAGGTACTAAGCCAGGAAGTACTCTTCAAATAGTGAAAACATAATATGAATAATATGTATGGATAATTTAATTCCATTTGTTTGAAATTTTTTAATTGAAAATTAAATGCGTACATCTTGAAAAAATTCTTATAAATGATTTGTGTGTGAAATTAAATTAATTTTTTTTCTAAATCTTATTGAATTACAGATTATAGCACGCATCATCACTTTGGGACTTTTTGTGTGAGAAAGCAATTTAGAGGATAGCTGTTACGGTACATGGACAGGAGTTGCACATCGATGAGAGTCGTTTGAATCCGGGCCTCAACGAGTATCATGACGTAAATGTGGTCTCTCTGCAAACTGCGTTTAAGATGGTGGCAAGCCTGTTCAAATTGAGCGCAAACAGAGATTGAATAGAGGTGGTCACACCGCAGGAGAGAATGACTGCTTGGTGTTGCTTCATTCTGTTGGAGTTTTTGCTTAAAACTAAACTTTTTTTATTTGCTTCTTCTGCCTTGCTTCTCTGCATTTTAATGTCAGAAAACTTCTACCCTTCTACCCTACCCTACCCTATATGCAAACTATTTGTTTTTAGGTTGTGTGCATGGGTTGTTGGGAGATATTAACACATTTTTTAGTGTATTAGCACATAATGTTTGTAATGACACAAACATTATGTGTTATACATATATACATTATAATATGTATATATGTAAGAGCCCCATCCAGGTTGCATTGCGTTTTGGCTATTATGATTCTTGTTCATGATGATAAATGATGTGCGTGAGAATGTTTTTGGATAGTAATGTGAGGAGTCGTGAATATGATTTCCTTATGTGATATGACCCTGCTGGAGCTGAAGTTGCTCATGTGATGGGGCAGCTGGCTTTGTGATTAAAGTTGTTGTGGTCAGTGCATGTCCGCTCAAGGAGATCCGGTTTATTGGCTAGGATGGGACTGTGAAGTTCCTGTGGTGGCAAATATGTGGAATTTTCGGGGGAAACAAGAAAGAGATGTTGCCAAACAAAACCATATTAAGGAATAATCTTGACAAGTGTGTAGACGCCATCTATTATTTGTATCACTGTCAACTATTCTCAGCTTCAGATCGCCCACCCACGGACTGATGCTGAGATCGATAGAACCGAGTCGGTCCAAATCTCACTGACTGGCCACAACCTTTGGAAGTCAGGGGTTACTATTGTTTTTATCAGTCCAAGTTATCCACATTCTCTGTAAAAACGTAATACTTATTAAAACTTATTACAAAGCTAATTTTGTTAGAGAACATTTTATGCTATTTTAAATGGAGAGAACATACATTATTGGTGGTGAATTACTTTATTACCCTCATTTTTCAGAATAGGTATATAATTTGGTGGATATTTATAGTAAAAAAAAAAAAAACAGTTAGCTCCAATCCTTGATTCTGATTGATCAATAGCTGTGTTTTATTCACGATAAAACAGCTATGACCGCTTCACCCAACGGTTCTATGTATCACTACACAACACACAGCAACCACTCTTAGCAACTTAAACCCATGTTTGATCTCATTGATATTGTTCATTGAAGCTATAGTAGAGTATTGTGAGAAATCGGGTAAGCGAGTGTACCTGCATTTACAGTAGACATAGCATTTTCCTTCAGGTCAGTCCTATATTCATAATAATAATAAAAAATATGTTTGAATGTCCACTGCGATATCTTGTCTTTTTAACAGTTAAGGGGTTTTCCCGTGCCTATAGTCATCTGTCAGTTGTGTCTTTCTTCTCCGAGATGAGATCACAAGTTTGAGTCCTTTCAATGTAAAACTCTTCTCTACTGACTGACTGGCTCATAAAGACAGCCTTTGCCGCCATCAATTGGCATAATAATGTATGTAACTTCTGTTGCTGTTTATGGTCAGGGACTATTTTTTCCAGCGGAAGGAAGGCTTTTAGTGATTTTACTTCATGAAAGCAGAAAAGGTTCTATATAGAACCTTAAAAGGTTCTATAGGCGCTTCGTATTTGGAACCCCTAAAAGGTTCTATATACGGAACCCTTTTTAAGGGTTTTTAAGAACCAAAAGGGTTCTTTCTTGTCATTATAGAACCTTAGCATAAAAGGTTATTTGGAGTTGAGTAAAGAACCCTATGGTTCTATATAGAACCCCAATGAACCCTTTTTTTCTAAGAGTGTAGAACCTTTTAGGGGTTCCAAATACGAAGCGCCTATAGAACCTTTTCTTCTAAGAGTGTAGATACATATTTTTTGGCTGTAATATTTGCATTGTGTGGTAACCGTTTTATAAAAGCAATAACTCATGCTTCGCTTCAGCCGTGACTTATTCACGACACAGCACAGCCTCTCGTACCTTATTGCTTACATATACAGTTGGAATCAATTAACAAATCAAAAAAAGTATTTGAAATTGTTCAACACAGCAAATGTTTCAAGTGGTTTCCCCATTTCAACTGAAAATGCAACTTTTAATGCAGTCTCAAAATTATTCAACCCCCTGAATAGAAGCACAAATCTGCAAAACAGGTGTTGTCTCAAGCACACCTGATGCAACTAATCAGGGGCTTCATTAGTTGCACCAGGTGTGCTTGAGCTAGAACACATGACATATCTGAACTGGCTAGGTTTGTTGAGTGTCACGTTTGACTGCATGCTAGGAATATGGCCAAGTCAAAAGAATGGTCCAAAAAGTTAAGAGAAGATATCATCGGCCTTCACAAACAAGGAACAGGATACAAAAAGATAGTGAAGGCACAGAATGTTCCTAAAGACACCGTTGGAATCATAGTTTACAAATTCAAAGTTAAAGGAACAGTGGTTACACTACCTGGACGGGGCAGAAAAAGTTAATTAACGGGTGCAACCAGATTTCTGAGAAGGCAGATTTATCTAGAGTGACTGCAAAAGACCTGCAGCAAGACTTGGTTTTAAAAAGGTGGTTGCACCACACAAACCAAAAATATTACTGAACTGCAGGCCATTGTTTATGAGGAATGGGCAAAACTTGTCCAGAAACGCTGCCAGAAGCTGGTGTCTGGTTATACATCTCGTTACAGCAAAAGGGCGTTCTACTAAGTTCTTAAGATGCTTGCCATGAAGGGGCTGAATAATTGCGAGACTGCATAAGTCGTTAAAAGTATCATTTTCAGTTGAATTTGGTTTGTTTATTGCACACAGCTGAAAGTCTGTAAATTTTGCAATAAACTTGATTTGCAACGGGTGTTGAATCATTTTGATTACAACTGTAATATTAAAAAAAAAAAATGTGATATGTTTTTTTGATTTTTTTACAGTGTCACTGAATTACTGTCCAGTTGTTTCTGCATTGTGGCTGATTTATACATTTAAAAAAAAATAAAAGTACAATTTTTACATTTTGTCAAATTTACCTTTCATTTCAGTGGTCATTTATGACATTGAAGGCTGAAAAAATGTGTGACCTTTTTTTGCCAATTTTTTTTCTTTTCATGATCTAAATTTTTTGTCTGTTCACACAGCAAGTTCCCCAAAAGTCACACAATTTCATATCACTCTGAATTTCAAAATGTAAAAGTATTCAGTCAAAACAGCAAAAAAGAACACCAGCATAACCAAGTTAGTTTTCAGCTGGTCGGCCAATTGGAAAAGTTCCCAAACTCCTCTCAAACCCTCAAAACATGCCAGCTTAGGCTGGTTTGTGCTAGTTCTACCCGACAAGTAAACAGCTCCTTCATTCTCTTCATTCACTGAAGTGCCTCCTTAATGTTAATTCCCTAAATACCCTAATTTGCCTGGAGTCTTGCTAATCAATTGAGGCACCATACATCTTGTGGAAAAAAGCAAGGAAGGACAAAATAACTCTTTCCACTTTATACTGACCTCTCAGCATTAGCTAACTCTCATTAGCTGTTACAGTTGAGAAGTTTGATTGAAATTAACACCAAATATTTATATTTTTACAGCCTTGGTACTGTCTGAGCTGTCAAAATAACCTGAATGTTTTTGCACAGGGCTTACTGGATGGGCTGTGTTCTGTTCTTTTTCATATTCTGCAGACATTACCTAGGCTAGTGATCAAGGCTTGCATTAGAGAGTCGAGCTGGGATGGACGGAGGAGAAAGATGTGTTTACTTTCCAGTCTGCCGTCAAAACCCTGATGCCATCATCAGAGGTGTCTGGCTTCGGCATCGGTCCTGTCCATCAGCCAGACCAACTCCACCCTTATTAGACGCATACACACACATGTACACAAACTGTTTACCTCTTTCTCTGGCCCCTCACATCCCACCCCGGTTTGTTTCTCTGAATTCACCCATGAGCCAGCCTTCAGATGTGATAAACCATTAATAATGCATTTAAGTAGCACTGACAAAACATGCCTTTATTGGTAGAAGACAGAGGCTTCTTTGATTGGCCAAACCCATGAAGGACTTTTCCTTCAAATGTCCAGCCCTGTGGGACGTGAGGTCCCTTTGAGTGGACAGAGGATGCTGTAATATGCATGTGTGTTGTGTGGGAGAGGTGGGGTGCGTTATTCCATCAAAGTGGTCTCTTTATGTAGTTAAGCAATGTGGGCCCAACCTTTGCAAACATACCCCAATGACATCCATTTGCCTAGATAGTTATTAATCGTGGCACTTATTAAACTAACATGACTTATTTTTAAATAACTCAAAGTGACTGAGCTAAAATGTCCTGTTAGAAGTTCACATAAGGTGAAGCTTGGTGGCCGCAGTGTCAGATTATCTAAAAGAGTGTGCAAGAGAGAAAAGTGTGTTTGCTGTGTTCAGCTGCTAACAAATTGACTAAAATATGTAATTTCAACCTTAACAGAGATGCCTCTGATGCAGCTTTGATTCTGTGTAACAGAGCCATGGACAGGCGATTCTTATTAAAAGTAACATATTTGAACTTTTTCTTCTTTTTGTTATATGATGGTCACATTGACCCTTAAATGCATGAATGTTTCGCAAATTATTATTACATATTTGGGTCGTTAGCGACCCGTAGCAATCCATATCTAACATAGGTGGATCTCTAGCTGTCCAACGCTATCTCACGACCAATTCGTACGAATTTGTACGAGTGATTAAAAGGTGGCTAATTCGTACGAATTTGTACGACCTCACTCGTACGAATTTGTACGATTTGTCTAAACCCACGTGACGGTTGGGTTTAGGGGCGGGGTCAGGGGTAGGTCATTCGTATGAATTCATACGATTTTGGCAAATCGTAAAATATGTACGATTTAGCAAAAAACGTACAAATTCGTACGAGTGAGGTCGTATGAATTGGTACGAATTAGCCACCTCGTAAAATTCGTACGAATTGCCGTGAGATCGGGTTGAGCTGTCGCAATAAAACTCTCCTAATATTTTAAAAACAATTACAGAAGAATAGAGCATATTTTCTATACAAAAAAAAAAAATTGAAAACATTATTTTAGAATTTTTTTCTTGTTTATATAGTGTTTATAATAAATAGTTTGAGGTCTAAGAAGGTTGATGTCTAACTTTAAAAAAATGAATGAGGGCCGGTAGAAAATGATATCTCAGGTCAATAAAGACTCAAGGTATGTGTTTAAGGGTTAAAAATGTCATTATGTGTTTTTTATATTTTTCTAATGCCTTCTATGTATGGTTTTAATTTTTTTACCCTTGAGACCCAGACTTTCAATCGTATCAGTTATAAAATTATTATAAAATAATGTATACACATGAATTGCCATGAGATTGTGTTGGTGAATATCACTTGTATGCAGAATATTCATATTTATTGTGTGTTATTTCCAGTCAAACTGTGATTTTGATCAAATGCAGAATGCAAAGATTATGATATAAAATCACATAAAATCTGTAAATCTTGTAAATGAGGCACCTGAAATATATAACCTACACTATATTGCCAGAAATTGTGGGACGTCTGCCTTTTGGAGGGTTTAATATGGAGTTGGCCCACCCTTTGCAGCTATAACAGCTTCAACTCTTCTGGGAAGACTTTCCACAAATCTTAAGAGTGTTTATGGGAATTTTTGACCATTCTTCTAGAAGCACATTTGTGAGGTCAGGCACTGATGTTGGACGAGAAGGCCTGTCTCGCAGTCTCTGCTCTAATTCATCCCAAAGATGTTCTATCGTGTTGAGGTCAAGACTTTGTGCCGGTCAGTCAAGTTCCTCCACACCAAACTCGCTCATTCATGTCTTTATGGACCTTGCTTTAAGGCAAACCCAACCCCTGAAAAACAAGTCAAGTTACCTTCATTTATATAGCGCTTTTAACAATATAGATTGTTTCAAAGCAGCTTTACAGTGATAATACAAAATTAAAGTAACAGCGATTGTTTTGGCTTTACAGCAGCTCTAGAATAAAGTTATTGTCCAGCTAAAGTTAGTTTTGATTGATTCACTTCAGTCGCAACGATCATTAGTTACTAACTTAGGGGCCGCTAACACGACATCATTCTAACAGAAAACCCCTAATGCGATCCGGCCGCTCATTTGCACAAAACAGTGCCTGGTGTCTCGAGAACGCAAACCATGAAAGAGGTTCCAAGATACAAGCCTTGAAAAATTTACAGAATTTTGTATTGCTTCCGCATAGCCATGTGAACCGGAATTAGCGTGACAACGTTTTATCTGTACAGAGGTAAAGGGAAGGGAAGGAGAACTTCACAGGGGAGAGACTAGTTGACACTTCAGGACTGCGTTGTCGTCGTTGTTAAAAACAACCCCACACCATAATCCCCCCTCCACCAAACTTAACACTTGGCACAATGCAGTCAGGCAAGTACCGTTCTCCTGGCAACCGCCAAACCCAGACTTGGATTGCCAGACAGAGAAGTGTGATTCGTCACTCCAGAAAACATGTCCCCACTGCATGTCCCAGTCCAGTGGCTTTACACCACTGCATCTGGCGCTTTGCATTGCACTTGGTGATGTGAGGCTTGGATTCTGCAGAAAATTGGCGACTTCTGCACACTGTGCACCTCAGCATGCGCTGACCCTGCTCTGTGATTTTACGTAGCCTACCACTTCATGGCCGAGTTGCTGTTGTTCCCAATTGCTTCCACTTTGTTGTAATACCACTAACAGTTGACTGTAGCATTTAGTAGTGAGGCAATTTCACAAATGGACTTATTGCACAGGTGGCAACCTATCACGATACCATGCTTGAATTCACTGAGCTCCTGAGAGAGAACCATTCTTTCACAAATGCTTGTAGAAGCAGTCTGCATGCCTTGGTGCTTGATTTTATACAACTATGGGCATGGAAGGGATTGGAATACCTGAATTCAACCATTTGGGTTTCACAATTTAGGGATAAGTTGTAGATCAACCATTTTAACTTGCAGATAAATGTGGGGAAAGTACCATCACTGAGATAAACAGTGGGGGGGGGGGGAGACCTACAGACGTTAAAACAAGTTTAAAGCCTGACAAAATACTTTTTTTTAAATGGAACAGTTTAGATTAAAATCTGCACATGTATATATGATACAGCAGGCTTTTATGCCTCACAGTATGATATAGGAAAATACAGAAATACTTGAGGAAGGAAAAAAACACCTCAGTTTTATTCAAACTGATCAAAAATATGCAATTTGGTGCAGATGATGATATTTATATGGTCATTCTGATAGCTTGTAATGTAAATCAAATTATATATTTAACAGTATATCAGACTAATTACATAAAATGCATACAAATATCAGTTGTCACTCTATATCACCTACATGTCGTAGGATGATATTTAAATGCTTAGGTTTATGATAAAGCTCTGTAGTTTGGCTAATGCAATGCAATACAATGATGATTAGGAGATGGTCAAAAGCCTAATGTGTTGTATTTTATACTCACATTTTAACATGATTTTTCTAAACAATTATGTATGGACAATCAAGTAAGCCTATGTTGTTTCAGTCCAGTAAGTGTTCATCTTTGAAATATTGCCAACAATACAACATTTTATTCTTATGTATTCATAAAAACAGTAAAGATTTCACAGCAAAAAGACACGTACCCACAGCCTGAATGTGCAGTTTTTTTAGGAATTAAAGGCCTTTTATTTGCTTTTTAGATTTTTAGATATCAGAAGGCGTGTTTTTTTTCAACAAAGTTTTGATTATGTTAATAATTTAGGCGCCATATAAATTTGCATACCACATATCATATTGTTGGCTTTTTAGGGTTTATCATACAGACCTTCTTTACTTGGTTTTATAGCCACCAGTGACTAATTACTATAATTCACCTCAGATGTTTTATTCTGCACTGTTGTAAAGTACTGTTGAAAATAGGTTAACCAAGACAAGTGGTGTGGGTATTCCCTTGTGACGGAGGCCCTGCAGAAGGGCAGAGCGCTCTTATCTCTGTCTGTGAGGGAGGCGATTAGCTGGGTGTCTGACAGCCTGCCGGGTTCTCCAGACTCCAACTCCGCCTGTGGTTCAGCTGTGATAATTATCCACCAAATAAGACCAAACCAGCATGTCCACCTCAGTGTGTTGACTGTGTCGATGGCACTTTGCAGCACAAAAACAGAACCACGCTATTAAGCTGTGGGAAAAATGAATAATTGACAATGAATCGACCACATCCTGCTTAAACTGTTTTTGGTGTCCCGCGCTCTAACCTGATAGCCCTCTGTGTAGCCGCATTGTTTGTTTTACAGACGTGCCCTTTTATGGCCTGCACTTATAGGCTACTGCTGAATTATTTCCTCAGTCTTTTCCTATTACAAGCCCCAAATGAATACAAGTCACTTATCAAAATACACACTCTGGCACTCACAATACACACAGTATGGACACATACTCGGGCTTAGTTCTACATTTTTCAAACATATAGTTTGTGGTGCTGGCCCCTTCATTTTATCAGTACATCAAGAACAATTACACAACAGTTAGTTCCGTTTCTCTAATCTGATTGGCCGTTCCAAGACTGCTGATATGGAGATGTTTGTGGCATGCAGCTTGTCTGTGTTCGGATCATTCCAGACCAGAGTATGAGAGTGGAAGTAGATTTGTTTTGGGGTGCAGTCAAAGTTAATATGTTACATTAATATATGAATTAAATGTGTTGCAATGCAATTATGTATTGACATTAAAAACCTACTCGGTATTGCCACAGTAGTGGCCAAATGTCATGTCCAGCTTAGGAAAATGTACATATTTGCCCTTTATTTTAATATTATAAAACTTTTTTTTTTAAGTAATTTGTTTTTCTATGCATTTTTTGCATATAGTAAAATAACCTGCCTTAATATATATATATATATATTTTTATTTTATTTTATTTTTTTATAAATTTTTTTAATATATATATTAGATTATACAGTGGGGAGAACAAGTATTTTATACACTGCCGATTTTGCAGGTTTTCCTACTTACAAAGCATGTAGAGGTCTGTAATTTTTATCATAGGTACTGTACACTTCAACTGTGAGAGTCAGAATCTAAAACAAAAATCCAGAAAATCACGTATGATTTTTAAATAATTAATTTGCATTTTATTGCATGACATAAGTATTTCATCACCTACCACCCAGTAAGATTTCCGGCTCACACAGACCTGCTAGTTTTTCTTAAAGAAGCCCTCCTGTTCTCCACTCATAACCTGTATTAACTGCACTTGTTTGAACTCGTTACCTGTATAAAAGACACCTGTCCACACACTCAATCAAACAGACTCCAACCTCTCCTCAATGGCCAAGACCAGAGAGCTGTGTAAGGACATCAGGGATAAAAGTGTAGACCTGCACAAGGCTGGGATGTGCTACAGGACAATAGGCAAGCAGCTTGGTGAGAAGGCAACAACTGTTGGCGCAATTATTAGAAAATGGAAGAAGTTCAAGATGATGGTCAATCTCCCTCGGTCTGGGGCACCATGCAAAATATTACCTCGTGGGGCATCAATGATCATGAGGAAGGTGAGGGATCAGCACAGAACTACACGGCAGGACCTGGTCAATGACCTGAAGAGAGCTGGGACCACAGTCTCAAAGAAAACCATTAGTAACACACTACGCCGTCATGGATTAAAATCCTGCAGCGCACGCAAGGTCCCTCTGCTCAAGCCAGCGCATGTCCAGGCCCGTCTGAAGTTGGCCAATGACCATCTGGATGATCCAGAGGAGGAATGGGAGAAGGTCATGTGGTCTGATGAGACAAAAATAGAGCTTTTTGGTCTAAACTCCACTCGCCGTGTTTGGAGGAAGAAGAAGGATGAGTACAACCTCAAGAACACCATCCCAACCGTGAAGCATGGAGGTGGAAACATCATTCTTTGGGGATGCTTTTCGGCAAAGGTGACAGGACGACTGCACCGTATTGAGGGGAGGATGGATGGGGCCATGTATCGTGAGATCTTGGCCAACAACCTCCTTCCCTCAGAAAGAGCATTGAAGATGGGTCGTGGCTGCATGACAGCATGACAATGACCCGAAACACACAGCCAGGGCAACTAAGGAGTGGCTCCGTAAGAAGCATCTCAAGGTCCTGGAGTGGCCTAGGCTCCAGACCTGAACCCAAAAGTAAATCTTTGGAGGGAGCTGAAAGTCTGTATTGCCCAGCGACAGCCCCGAAACCTGAAGGATCTGGAGAAGGTCTGTATGGAGGAGTGGGACAAAATCCCCAGTGTGTGCAAACCTGGTCAAGAACTACAGGTAGCGTATGATCTCTGTAATTGCAAACAAAGGTTTCTGTACCAAATATTAAGTTCTGCTTTTCTGATACATCAAATACTTATATCATGCAATAAAATGCAAATTCATTACTTAAAAATCATACAATGTGATTTTCTGGATGTTTCAACATGCTTTGTATGTGGGAAAACCTTCAAAATTGGCAGTGTATCAAATACTTGTTCTCCCCACTGTATATGTATTTATATTAGGGCTGTAACGATACAGCAAACCCACGATTCGGTTCGTATCCCGATTTCTGACCCACGATTCGATACAAACCGCGATTCTTGCGAGGAGGGAGGATTTTAAAAGCCAAATAAATAAATAAATAGCTAAAGCTATAACTCTGTTTTCTTGTAACAAAATACTTTTGAAAACAAACAGAACTATAGGCTACTCCGTTGTGGAGATGATTCGAGCATGTTAAAAATTCTTCTGAGGTAACCGAGGCTTACTGTCTGTGCTGTAAACCACAAATAATATATTGCCTATTCCGCATGACCCGCATCTCAAGCGCAGGAATAACGCTTGCCACAAAGTGAACGCGCCTATATAGAGAAATGCACACTTCCTACGAATTAGCCTAAGCAGCCATTTCTTTATGTTTTGAATTAACGTTAAATCAAGTAAAAGTATTTCAAGCTTTCTATAAGTTTCGATTCGTTTATGAGGTGAGCTCCAGTTCATGCGCGCGCCGGTGCCACACACACACACACACCGCGCGCTTTGCTCACTTGCTCTGGTGTTTGCTTGTATGTGTGTGTGTGTGTGTGTGTGTGTGTGTGTGTGATTTTTTAATAATAATCAAATGATAGGCTACCCAGCGATCTTCGAATATTATTTTTGCTTGAAATTCCCATACCTAATATGTAAAAGACCCCGTCACAGCCCTAGGATCTATTCTGGACGACAAAGATAAATCTGGGAAGGGGTGTGTCGATCGCGATCTGCCTTCTCACACCGCGACACAGGTTCGTGGATCTGAGTGTCGCGATTTCGGTTTAATATCGTAAATCGTTACAGCCCTAATTTATATATATATATAAGATTTGTAATAGATTAATTGCTATATATAATATGTTCGTAATTCAGAGAGAGAGATTATTCTAAGGGAGCTGTGCAAACTCCGACAGTTTCCCTGGCATTATTTGTGCTTTATTTGTCCAGTGTTCATGCGGGCAGAGCAGGATTTGTTGTCTTTGCTTCACATTAGGTCTGGTTTACTCTCCACTGTATGTTTTGTCTGGTTTTGTTTTGATTGTTTGAATCAGTGTGAGGTCCCTTCAACAGAATCTAAACAGACATCAGCATGTTATTCCTGGCTCTTTCTAGACCTGTTTATTTTATTGAAATCGTAAGACTGTTAAGCAACACTGCATGTATAGTAATTCGGTCAAGCATACACATAGACGAGCGTGGAACTGTTTCTGCCTTCTATTTGGTGGGCATACAGTTTTGGTGTACAGCGCTGATCTCTGGCGCCGGCTCCTGCATGCTGTAATGAGCTTTCAGAGTTGCTGATTGCAGATAAGCTTCCAAAAAAAAAAAATTTCAGAGAAGGAAGGAAAAAAATACAAGAAAAGAGCCAAAGTTACAATCATTTATTTATTTATTTGTTTATTTTATATAATATTTAAATGATTTGCAGATAAACTTAAGATGCAGAGTGCAGAATTGTCATCAATTACAGAAATAAATGTGATTTTTTTTACTATATTAAAACAGAAAACAGTTATTTTAATCCATGCTATATCTCAATATTACTGTTTTTAACAATTGCGTTGATCAAATAAATGGATTTAATAAAATAAAAAACATATGTGTTATATTATATATGTATTTTATATATGCATTCATTCTTACGTGCAATTATTTGGGTAGCACTTAATTTTACAGTCCTGTTCCGCATGTATATACTTATTATAGTAATTATAATAACTGGGGTATTAAGGTACCTAATCCTAACCTTAACCCATGCATTTACCTTGTATTGCCCACTACTTTCTTAGGTAAGTACACGTAAGTGCATGTACTGTAAACTAAAGTGCAACTATTATTTGCATGTTAAGTTAAAATGCACAACAACTGTTTTGGCCATGCAGAATCGTCAACAACCTCCATATCCTAGTTCTACCACTCTTTGGATGGTTTGTGTTCATACAAACCTCAAACTTTATTGGAGTGCACATGAACTGTAACCCAAACCACGTTCATGTAGACTCGCTAGTGTGCATTCCTATAGTCAAACAGACACTGCTCTTCACCAAAAGCTTCTCATGGCCTGTGGTCTTCTAATACACGCAAGTGTTTTCACAGCTAACTACAATATGGGCCAAGAATAGGCCCATGGGAACTGGATGTTTTGCTTGAAAAGATCTGAACCTGCAGCCACAGGAATGCAGCCCTGCTGGTTAACGCTTCAGCAGCATCCAGGAGACAGTGAAGAAGAGATGGGAAAGGTGAAAAAAGGGAGGGTTAAAAAAAAAAACCCATGTCAAGTTGAAGGACAGCATGGCAATAGCTCTGTTTAGACAGAGGACCAAAAATGAAGAGAGACAGTGAGTTTGACTGATTGCATCTGCCCGCTTACTTTGCAGCGGTACATTGCTCGCATTTCAAAACAGTAGATAGAGGCGCAAGACGCAAGCTTGGACATGTTTTTGTGCTTCTGCTATTAAAAATGGATTTTTAATTTTCCCTTAATCCTCTTAACCCTAAACTACACAACTTGTTAGATATTTTTAGATTATTTGTTTACCACTCTGTCTCTTTCATGCTGTCTTTCGCTCCCTGATATTAAAGGCCGTGTTGCAGGCTACATTTTTCAACGAATTTGTGCAATTTGCTTGTTGGTAATGAACATTTAAACTGTTATCCATTTAATTTTATGTTGTTGGGTATCACAAAACGGAATATAATACGAAAAAGTAGGTACTATCTTACAGCGCCAATGATTCTCCTTTCCGCCACAATGCATTCCATGAAGTCACCTTGGGGAGAGAGTTTACCAAAGCCCGCGTTGAGAGCGTGGAGAGTGACTAGAGAGACGAGTAGTAGACGAGAGTATTCAGCGCAGATTATAGAATATGATCATTGTCTATACAACACATATATAGTCACCTATAACTGTTTAAGTTGGTTCATAAGACTTCGTGAAAAAAGTAAACAAACAATTAACATAGGCTACTCGTGCGTGCTGGCTTGAAGGGGACCATGATCCTGCCTGAGATGTGTGTATGCTATCTTCAGCACAGACGGGTTCAGGCAGCATGCATTCAGCATTCAGTCACATCTGGTCGCGGGGTGAGCTCCTCGACCAGCGACCAAAACGCACTCACTGCCCTACAGCTTTCCAACGCAGTTTCCACGGGACGGCACCGCCCGCACGAGCACCTGCCAAACACCGCGACAGACGCTCGGCGGCTACGTTTGCAACAACATTTTCACCGGAGGAAGAGAAACGCCCATATAGCACGATGCCTTCTATTTCTAGATGACAAAAACAAGTTTACCAGTACTATGACAAAGGCTACCGGTAACGTTACTTATCTGAACTAACGTCATGATCACCGCCACTATAAAGAAAACGTTGATTTTTCACTCGGTGCTATTCAATGACAGTAAAAAAAAATATGTCGTTATCTCATTGCTGCGTTGCTAAATGATAGCAACTCACCAGGACACTTCACCAACTCTCCACTCATTCTCCTCGGACTATGCATTTCATCGGCTTTGACGGCCATCAGGCTACCTTTCCTCCACGTCTCCCCAACGTGACGTCATCACCGAACTGCGTGAAAAAACCCGTTAATACCAAAAACGTAAAAAACTGGTATTTAAGACCATTTTTGAGACATTTTAAAAATGATATACATATCTTGAGTGATTTATGTACCCATTAAGCGACAGTGGTGGTTAACCTGCAACATGGCCTTTAAGAATGACCAGTTCCTCAAGACACTGACATTTGTTCTGTCTAAACTATACCAGACAGTATTCATTAATTAGAATAAACCATATGTTTAATTTTTCATAGCTGATCATGAATGTCTTGAATTACCTTACCTTATTTACATTTAGTCATTTAGCAGACGCTTTTATCCAAAGCGACTTACAACTGAGAACTAAAGCAAGCGATTCATCGTGAAGAGGCAAAAACAACGCAAGACGTGCTCAAAAAGTTCAGGCATTGCTCAGAGTAGCATAAGCCAGACAAGGGAGGATTAAAGGAAAAGGACAAATTTTGTTATTTTTTTATGTTTAGTGCTCACGGAAGAGATGAGTTTTCAGTCATCAGGAGTTTTCAACGTTGTCAGGGATTCTGCATTCCGGATGAGGGTGGGGAGATCATTCCACCAGCATGCATCCGTGAATGAGAATGTTGAGCGATTGAACGATTATTTGTTGTCTTCTGGATCTAGTAATTCATTTTGTAGATATTGTTAATTGATAACATTATACAATACATTAACATTATAGTTAACAAATATATATAATTAAAGCTGCAAGCAGCGATTGCGGGCCCAAGCCGGTGGCACCGCCACCCTGGTGCCTTTAGTGGAACTAAAGGCACCGGGTGGCGGTGCCACCGGCTTGGGCCCTCCATCGCTGCTTGCAGCTTTAATTATATATATATATATATATATATATAATATATATATATATATATATATATATATATTATGTAAATTCTTTTTCCCCCTATTTTTAACATATATATTATTATATATATTATTAACATTTTTGGATGCTAAACTATTCTTTTTATAGGCTTTGTACTTTGTACACTTTGTACACTCACGTTCCAATATAGAAAAATTATCCTCTTCAAATGCGCAAAAATGTGCTTGGAAACATCACAGTGGAGCGGTGCTTACTATGAACGGCACAAACTGTACAAATGACTATTTAAACAGAGCAGTGTAATTTTTATATGTAAGGTTGACTATTTTATTATTATATTTTATTAAGGCTATAATGAACATTCTGCGATGTCAAGATTGCAATGCTGGAATGCTGTGTGTGTGTGTGTGTGTGTGTGTGTGTGTGTGTGTGTGTGTGTGTGTGTGTGTGTGTGTGTGTGTGTGTGTGTGTGTGTGTGTGTGTGTGTGTGTGTGTGTGTGTGTGTGAGGCTCGATCGAACAATGGAGACATAAAAACATACTCCGTCATTTTGTTCATACAGACCATCATTCAAAATGCAAAGTGTTTCCTTATATTTGTGTACACTCGCAATGAAACACAACATTGTGCTTTTGTTAAACTATAAACTCTTGTCAAACTGTAACCTACAACTGTCACCCAACCAAAATCACACACACACACACACATCCCCCCTCCCCTCCCATCCCCACACAGACAGACACACACACACACAGAATGGCAGAGAGACAGAGAGAGAGAAAATACACATTCAAACCACAATATCTGACTTCCTGTTGGTCGGAGCTAATGACTGTAAATTAGAAAGTTGTCCGGATCGAAGAGAAGAATATACGTACCGAGTTTGGTTACTGTAGGTAAAACTATAACTAAGTTATAACACACTTTATGCATCCTTTTTTAATCATAAATTTGTTTCCTCGCCACGGCCAAACCGTTCGAGATATCAAAAATCCCCTGGCAATTTATCATCTTCCATGTCTTGACTTCATGCTGACCGAGTTTCGTGGTCATCGGATGAATTCTCTAGGAGAAGTGTTTCAAATGCGAGAGCAAGCGTTCTCCAATCAACCCGTAATAGCCGACTTCCTGTTGGGCTGGCGTAAAACTTGACCCAGGGAAAGTTGTTCGGCCCGATTAAATCTATATGTGTACCGAGTTTCATATTAATTCATGCAAGCGTGTTTGATATACGGACAAGTGTTCGAATCCCATTCCAGGGGGCGCTGTCGAGCCCCCCTGCCACGCCCGGGTACCAGCTTCAGCCCGGCCGCGGGTTTTGACCTGTGTGCAAAATTTCAAGAGTTTTCGAGCATGTTAAGGCCCTCAAAAGTGCCAGAGATTTTGCACACAGCAGAGAAATGGTTAAACTAAACTAGCCCCCCTCCTCACACACACACACACACACACACACACAGAGACGCAGAGGGGCAGAGGGAAAATGCTCCAAACAGTACACATTCAAACCAAAATATCTGACTTCCTGTTGGTCAGAGCTAATGACTGTAAATTAGAAAGTTGTCCGGATCGAAGAGAAGAATATATGTACCGAGTTTGGTTACTGTAGGTAAAACTAATACCCCATATTTGACTAAAGGTGGCGCTACTGAGCCCCTTACCACGGCCGTTTCTGAAACTTCGCACATGTCTATTACACAATAAATGTAAAGTGTCTGTCGAGTTTCATGCAATTTGAAGCATGTTAAGAGCCTCAAATGCATCCAAAAAGAATATAAAAGTTTAAAGCGTTGCCATGGCGACAGTATTAAAGATATCAATAATCCTTTCACAGGTCTACATCTGTCGTGTGTTTACATTATACAGATGAAGTTTGAAGCAAATCGGGTAAAAATAAGAGGGTGATTTCAAAGCATTTCGAAAGTGACACACTTCCTGCTGCCAGTTGGTGGCGCTATAACTTTGACTCACAATAGTCACATCCATGTGATCGGCCTCTTACAGCGAACACACTGCTGAAGTTTCATCAAGATCAGTTAATGTATGAGGATGTTATAACACACTTCCTGTTTCCAATATTCGCCATAAATTCGTTTCCTCGCCACGTCCAAACCATTCGAGATATCAAAAATCCCCTCGCAACTTTTCATCCTAAATGTCTTGACTTCATGCACACCGAGTTTCGTGGTGATTGTTTGAATCGTCTAGGAGGAGTATTTTAAATTCCATTGCATGTGTTTTTTAAACTACGCCAAATAGCCGACTTCCTGTTGGGCTCGGGTAAAAAGTCAGAGCATGAAGGATATATGAACCGATGAGATCTATAAGTGTACCGAGTTTCATATTATTTCATGCAAGCGTGTTTGATTTATGGACCAAGTTTTCGGACCCCGTTCCAGGGGGCGCTGTCGAGCCCCCCTGCCACGCCCGGGTACCAGCTTCAGTCCGGCTCTAATGGCCGCGGGTTCTGACCAGTGTGCAAAGTTTCAAGAGTTTTTGAGCACGTTAAGGCCCCCAAAAGTGGCAAAAACCTTGAAAAAAATTGTATTATAAAGAAGAAGAAGAAGAAGAAGAATTAAAGCTGCAAGCAGCGATTGCGGGCCCAAGCCGGTGGCACCGCCACCCTGGTGCCTTTAGTGGAACTATATATATATATAAAAAAAAAATAAAAAAAAAAAAAAATATATATATTATGTAAATTCTTTTTTTCCCCCTATTTTTAACATATATATTATTATATATATAATAATAATATATATATTATTAACATTTTTGGATGCTACACTATTCTTTTTATAGGCTTTGTACTTTGTACACTTTGTACACTCACGTTCCAATATAGAAAAATTAAAAAAAATTATTATGAACGGCACAAACTGTACAAATGACTATTTAAACAGAGCAGTGTAATTTTTATATGTAAGGTTGACTATTTTATTATTATATTTTATTAAGGCTATAATGAACATTCTGCGATGTCAAGATTGCAATGCTGGAATGCTGTGTGTGTGTGTGTGTGTGTGTGTGTGTGTGTGTGTGTGTGTGTGTGTGTGTGTGTGTGTGTGTGTGTGTGTGTGTGTGTGTGTGTGTGTGTGTGTGTGTGTGTGTGTGTGTGTGTGTGTGTGTGTGTGAGGCTCGATCGAACAATGGAGACATAAAAACATACTCCGTCATTTTGTTCATACAGACCATCATTTAAAATGCAAAGTGTTTCCTTATATTTGTGTACACTCGCAATGAAACACAACATTGTGCTTTTGTTAAACTATAAACTCTTGTCAAACTGTAACCTTTAACTGTCACCCAACCAAAATCACACACACACACACACACACACACACACACACACACACACACACACACACACACACACACACACACACACACACACACACACACACACACACACACACACACACATATCCCCCCTCCCCTCCCCTCCCCACACAGACAGAATGGCAGAGAGACAGAGAGAGAGAAAATACACATTCAAACCACAATATCTGACTTCCTGTTGGTCGGAGCTAATGACTGTAAATTAGAAAGTTGTCCGGATCGAAGAGAAGAATATACGTACCGAGTTTGGTTACTGTAGGTAAAACTATAACTAAGTTATAACACACTTTATGCATCCTTTTTTAATCATACATTTGTTTCCTCGCCACAGCCAAACCGTTCGAGATATCAAAAATCCCCTGCCAATTTATCATCTTCCATGTCTTGACTTCATGCTGACCGAGTTTCGTGGTCATCGGATGAATTCTCTAGGAGAAGTGTTTCAAATGCGAGAGCAAGCGTTCTCCAATCAACCCGTAATAGCCGACTTCCTGTTGGGCTGGCGTAAAACTTGACCCAGGGAAAGTTGTTCGGCCCGATTAAATCTATATGTGTACCGAGTTTCATATTAATTCATTCAAGCGTGTTTGATATACGGACAAGTGTTCGAATCCCATTCCAGGGGGCGCTGTCGAGCCCCCCTGCCACGCCCAGGTACCAGCTTCAGCCCGGCCCTAATGGCCGCGGGTTCTGACCTGTGTGCAAAATTTCAAGAGTTTTCGAGCATGTTAAGGCCCTCAAAAGTGCCAGAGATTTTGCACACAACAGAGAAATGGTTAAACTAAACTAGCCCCCCTCCTCACACACACACACACAGAGGGGCAGAGGGAAAATGCTCCAAACAGTACACATTCAAACCAAAATATCTGACTTCCTGTTGGTCGGAGCTAATGACTGTAAATTAGAAAGTTGTCCGGATCGAAGAGAAGAATATACGTACTGAGTTTGGTTACTGTAGGTAAAACTAATACCCCATTTTTGACTAAAGGTGGCGCTACTGAGCCCCTTACCACGCCCGTTTCTGAAACTTCGCACATGTCTATTACACAATAAATGTCAAATGCATGTTGAGTTTCATGCAATTTGAAGCATGTTAAGAGCCTCAAATGCATCCAAAAAGAATATAAAAGTTTAAAGCGTTGCCATGGCGACAGTATTAAAGATATCAATAATCCTTTCACAGGTCTACATCTGTCATGTGTTTACATTATACAGATGAAGTTTGAAGCAAATCGGGTAAAAATAAGAGGGTGATTTCAAAGCATTTCGAAAGTGACACACTTCCTGCTGCCAGTTGGTGGCGCTATAACTTTGACTCACAATAGTCACATCCATGTGATCGGCCTCCTACAGCGAACACACTGCTGAAGTTTCATCAAGATCAGTTAATGTATGAGGATGTTATAACACACTTCCTGTTTCCAATATTCGCCATAAATTCGTTTCCTCGCCACGGCCAAACCGTTCGAGATATCAAAAATCCCCTCGCAACTTTTCATCCTCAATGTCTTGAGTTCATGCACACCGAGTTTCATGGTGATTGTTTGAATCGTCTAGGAGGAGTATTTTAAATTCCATTGCATGTGTTTTTTAAACTACGCCAAATAGCCGACTTCCTGTTGGGCTGGGGTAAAAAGTCAGAGCATGAAGGATATATGAACCGATGAGATCTATAAGTGTACCGAGTTTCATATTATTTCATGCAAGCGTGTTTGATTTATGGACCAAGTTTTCGGACCCCGTTCCAGGGGGCGCTGTCGAGCCCCCCTGCCACGCCCGGGTACCAGCTTCAGTCCGGCTCTAATGGCCGCGGGTTCTGACCAGTGTGCAAAGTTTCAAGAGTTTTTGAGCACGTTAAGGCCCCCAAAAGTGGCAAAAACCTTGAAAAAAAATTATTATAAAGAAGAATAACAAAAAACCCTTAGAAGAACAATAGGGCTCTGCGCCCTTTCAGGGCTTGGGCCCTAATAACAAAAAATCCTTAGAAGAACAATAGGGCTCTGCGCCCTTTCAGGGCTTGGGCCCTAATAATCAACAATACTAATACAACAATACTAACACCAGTGCTCGAAGTGGGCCGGCACTTCTCACATGTAGCGGTACCAAACTAAAAGTTAAGCTAATTACTAAAAGATTAGTTTATTAAAATGTTATGTTATCTGAACAACGTTTGTGAACCTAAGCTGATTTGTGAAAATTTGTGCTAAATCATGAAAATATATATATATATTTTTACAGTGCAATGACAAACAGCACTCAGTCAATAAACTGATTTAAACTGCCTATCAGAGTGAATGACAGAGACAAAGAAACATCATATAGTTATGTTGTTCTTCTAAATAATGACCCAGCAGCTGATTGTGACATTCATAGCCTTAGAATAAAGGGATTTGATATTAATTAAAAAAAATTCATAGAAAACAAAAAGGGAATAGTTTAATACAGGGCAGATTAAACATATTGCAAATCTAATTACACAAAAATTAATATGACAATACATAAAAAAACGTAGCACATTAAAAATTTAACATATATATATATATATTAGGGGTGTCACGATTCTCCAAATCCTCGATTCGATTAAATTTTCGATTCTAAGGTCACAGTTCGATTCGATTCTCGGTTTTTACTTTTTTTTTTTTTTTTTTTTTAGCACAGGTTATGCCATTTTTAGACCAGACTTTTATGCATAATATCTGACCTTTGTTCGCAGTGTACCACACTACATTGTCAAATTTAAAACATTTATTAAGAACATAATGTAGCCTAACAATAACTTCTATCTTCAGTCAATTGGAACCCAGATAGCAGACCGATGTCGATTCAACGTTGATTTTTAGTTGTAAAGGTTAGTATCAATCATCAATCAAATTTCAACGTTGAATCAACGTTCAATATTTGGTCGGTATATCAGAACGTTATTACACCGAAAATAAAACATCGATTCAACATTGAAATGCGGTTGAATGGCGTGTCTGACGTTTATTCAACGTTAATTCGATGAGCAAAACGATGTTGTTTCAATGTCACGAGAAACGTCGTTTCCACATTGATTCGATGTCAGTTTGCTATCTGGGAAACTTAAGAAAAATAACCTGCGATCTAGTTTCTCTTTTGTAACTGCAGTCTTCTTCACAGAAGATGACATTTAAGTTCACAACAAAACAAACAAACAAACAAACAGTTTAACAGATAAATCTATGCGTCGCACAGAGCCACGTCTTTAAAATTGAACACACACACACACAGGCGGCGCCATTCGGTGTCTGTCCGCGGCGCCCAGCAACGGCTCAAGGACCTTGTTCAAAATTAATCCTGCCGCGCCAGATAGCGCTATTCACATAACCTAGTTATATATTAAATTTATTTTAAATTAATACATTTTATATACATTTATTTGTCTCAAATCGTCGTTATGACGTCACACTGTGCTGCAATATGTTTAGAAATCAGCTGGTTAAATGAAAATTGCTGATGTTATCGGATTTTCAGGATACATTCAGTTAACGGACGCTCTCTGAGATAAAGTGCTTCAGACTGCAGACTAAGCAACGTATTTAATTGTACAGTAGCCTGTGCGCGTCCGGTGTGCGATACCTCGAGTTGTCATAGACGCGACGCGGTGTTTCTCGTCCCGTGTGTGCGATACCTCGAGTTGTCATAGACGCGGCGCTTCTCGTCCGGTGTGTGCGATATACCTCGAGTTGTCATAGACGCGGCGCTTCTCGTCCCGTGTGTGCGATACCTCGAGTTGTCATAGACGCGGCGCTTCTCGTCCCGTGTGTGCAATACCTCGAGTTGTCATAGACGCTGCGCTTCTCGTCCCGTGTGTGCGATACCTCGAGTTGTCATAGACGCGGCGCTTCTCGTCCCGTGTGTGCGATACCTCGAGTTGTCATAGACGCGGCGCTTCTCGTCCGGTGTGCGGCCCCCAGAGGAGGTTGACTCCCAGCATTTCAACACGCTTGACAAGCCGACCAAACGTGACATGGGGGCGTGGCAGCATTGACGATTCCATTTTTTAATTCGATGATCGAGATTGTGACTTAATTTCGATCTATTTCGATTTAAAATCGAAATCGTGACACCCTTAATATATATATATATATATATATATATATATATATATATATATATTAGTTTTATCTTTGTTATTTTTTATGTGCCTTTATTATAGGCCTATTTTATATATGTATACAGTCACCGGCCATTTAATTAGGTTCGCCTGGTTAACTGCTCATTAACTCAAATATCTAACCAGCCAATCACATGGCAGCAACTCAATACATTTAAGAATGTATAGACATGGTCAGGCCGATCTGCTGAATCAAACTGAGTATCAGAATGGGGACCAAAGGTGATTTAAGTGACTTTGAATGTGGCATGGTTGTTGGTGCCAGACTGGCTCTGAGTATTTCAGAAACTGCTGATCTACTGGGATTTTCATGCACAACCATCTTTAGGGTTTACAGAGAATGGTCCGAAAAAGAGAAAATATCTAGTGAGCGGCAGTTCTGTGGGTGAAAATGCCTTGTTGATGCCAGATGTCAGAGGAGAATGGCCAGAGGTTTAAGCTGATAGAAAGGCAAAAGTAACTCAGATAACCACTCATTACAACTGAGGTCTGCAGAAGAGCATCTCTGAACACACACCACGTTCAACCTTGAAGCAGATGTGCTACAGCAGCGGAAGAACACACCAGGTGCCACTGTCAGCTAAGAACGGGAAACTTAGGCTACAATTAGATCGCGCTCACCAAAACTGGATAATAGTAGATTGGAAAAACGTTGCCTGGTCTGATGAGTCTTGATTTCTTCTGCAACATTCAGATGGTAGAGTCAGAATTTGGCGTAAACAACATAAAAGCATGGATCCATCCTGCCTTCTATCAACTGTTCAAGCTGATGGTGGTGGTGTAATGGTGTGGGGGGGTAATATCTTGGCACACTTTGGGCCTCTAAGTTGAGTTCACTTTGGGCCCACAATGAGTTCACTATACTCAATGGCCCCCACAGTCACCAGATCTTAATCTAATAGAGCACCTTTGGGATGTGCTGGAACAGGAGATTTGCATCATGGATGTGCAGCCGGCAGATCTGCAGCAACTGTGTGATGCTATCATGTCAATATGGAGCAAAATCTCTGAGGAATATTTCCAGCACCCTGTTGAATCTATGCCACGAAGAATTAAGATAGCTCTGAAGGCAAACTTATATATTTTTAGCATTGCTTGATTTAGTACTTCAACTTATTTCAGTTGAAGTTAGTTAACAATTAAAAATGTCCATTTAGTTTAAGTTTTTCACCTACTATTTAAGTGTATATTTAGTATTTTTCAAAATCACTAAGATGAATGGAGAGTGTTAACATAAGTATGTTAAAGTAAGATGAAAGTTCATCTTAGCATTTGTGTTGACAATTTTTTTGATGGACTTGTCACTAGCGTTTCCACTGTCGTGCCAAAAGCGGGCGTGTGCCAATCGCGTCTCCACTGTCACTTCCTGGGCTTGATCGAGCCTCGTCGGGGCTTCCTCGCGGCCAACGGCCAGGGTTTTCTGTGACCGCTTGAAGAAATCAGACAAATCATATAGGCCATCACAATCATGTTTTTATTTTATTTGTCACTACGTCTCTTTATAGCGGACTGTCTGATATCCATATTTAGCTCTGCATAGGCCATGTCATAAAATAAAGCAACTTTTTCTTTTTCGAGAGCTTCCTCTGTTTCTCTGACTAAAAATATAAATGTATTGGGAGAGAGGCATATTTTGTAGAAATTATCATTATATCTAAATGTCATGTAAACATAAGATCTAAACATACTGTGACATAAGGAACAGACACGACTGACTAAGTATGTGTGTCCTCTTTGTTTTGTGAAATAATGGTAAACCCCTTCATTTCTGTGTGACTAATGTGAAATATTGACACAAGTTAATTCATTATGATCAATGCATCACTTTGTATTGTAAACCTGTGGTAAAACATTGATGGTTGGGTTTAAAATCTTTAAGTAAACAACAAAAATGCCAGCAAACGGTCACTTTTATGTCTCTAGTTTCCAGTGATTTCTTTCTGATTAGTTTTCTGATAAAACTTCCATTTGTTGGTGAAATGATGGGTTTGTGTGATGTTGTTCCAGAGAGGCGTTACGGACGGGTTTTAGTGAAGCACCGCAGAGCTTCTGGCCCGACGGTGGAAATGCAGCTATAAACAGCTATATAAAAAAAAATATGCTGGTGGAGCAGCAGTGATGTCATGCCTGATAATTCCCTTCTGAATCCAAACACATTCAGACTGTTGACTTCATGGACTTTGACCTAAAACCTAACAGTTAAAATGTGTCTAATACTTACTCATGTGTCCTTATCAATATCATAATTGCACTATGTGAAACCAACATCTTATTTCCTGTATCCATTTTTTTGTGTTTCTGGATATACAGTGTCTCCCCAGACCGTTCTTTATTTTAGCCAGTGATGTCATCCACCGGTGACGCACTTGAAGTTGGAATTGGTGGGACACAGATAATTAGTCTTTTAGCTAGGATTACTCAGTGTTCATTAGGCAGGACATCTTCTGTTGCTGGCCTGCAATAAGATTAAGTGTTAGTGAGACGTTTATCACTAAGCTAATTGTCCGTTTATCGGCAGGGTCAGTCTTCAGCCTCCGTCTATGAACAGTGCGCTTTGCTGACAAGGGAATACAATTGGAGGTGTCATGAAGATTCATGTTTCCATAAATGGATGTGCATAAATTCCGTCAAAACCCCATTGACTGTCCCCATAAGATGACCTTGTAGTCGGAGGTCAGCAATCAGCTGTGCGCACAAATCAAACAAGAGATGTCCACATAGCGAGCCAAGAACAGGCTAATGTTTCACTCTAATGAGCACTTATGGCAATATGATATTGGACTCTTGTCTGGACACAACTCATCTCTCAATGAAGTTGAGCTTTAAAAGGGGTCCTGGAAGGATTACCGTAAGACCTTTGTCAGCAGTGGCACTTTGAAATAAAGCACAGTTACATTCTATTTACATCACTTGTGAAACTTTAAATAGCCTCCCCAAACCAACATTATGGGATGTCAAGCTGACATAGTGAGCGACTTTATTTCTCGTTTTTCTGTGACTTTACTGTAGATGTCACATTTATTTATTTCCCCATGCCAATTTAGGGATTTTTAAACTGGGCTCCAAGGGGCCACAAGAAGGTTCTAAGTCAGGGTTGTCCAATCCTACTCCTGGAAGGCCACTGTCCCACTATACCATGCCATAATCATAGTGTCAGTGTAATAAAAATAGTAAAAACAAACACATTTATTATATAATATTACGCATATTTATATACTTGTCCATGTGTGTATATTTGGACACTATACTGTTCCAAAGTTTGGGGTTGTTAGGATTTTTTATGTTTTTTAAAAAGAAATCTCTTAAATACATTTTAGCATATTAGAAAAAATATATATAATATTTAAAAAAATAAATAATAATTGCATATTAGATGCTATTTCGACATTTTGTACAATGTTATTTATTCCAGTGATGGCAAAGCTGACTTTTCAGCATCATTATTAAAGTCTTCAGTATTTATTCATTTATTTGAAATGTCAAATGTAAATGACTTTACTGTCACTTTCGATGATTTTAGCGGATTCTTGCTAAATAAAAGTATTATTCCTTTCAAAACATAAATAAAATAAAAAATAAGTTTGACCCTAAACTTTTGAACGGATGTAGACAGTTTTGTATGTAGACAGTTTCTGGTCAGAATATGTTGCATTGACCAGAATTTATGTATTAGTCACATGCATGTAGATATGGCAAAAAAAAACAAAAAACAAAACACGTCTCATTAAACTGTTCAGTGCCCAATCTGTTAGTGTCTGGTTACCAGATCCCATCTCTGTGCGCAGATGTTCAGTGATTTCCCATTGCACACCAGCCCTGAGAGAGAACTGATTAGAGTCAGCTGGTTCGGAAACACGTCCCTTTTAATATACTTCTTTAATGATGCCAGATACCATGGTGCCGCTGAATGGGATACTTTGAGCCAAGAGGAAGTTGTTCATTGAGATATCAGACGGGTGACTTTTACCCTTTATGGTTGTGCGACCAAATATAAGTCATATAGACATCGACTAGCCTCTTGTACATGTTAGTGTTGGCCATTGTTTTTAAGCAAGTGTTTTCAGAGACTAAAGGGAAGCATGGTCGAAATTAAGTCCCTGAAGTGTTTCTGTTTACGCTGCTGGCCATTTCCTGTTCCTGTTTTGTGTCCTGTGTACCTTTTTACTCTAGTCAGTGTTGTTGTTATGAGACGCTAAAATCTGTTTTGACTAATTTGTTCCTTTTGGATGAAGAGGATCAGTCAGTAAGCAACGTATCCTTAATTAGTACTTTGGCTATTTTTGCAATGGAAAAGCCTGAGAAGATAAGACAAACACTTGTGAGACAATCCCTTTGCATTGCTCTGACAGTTCCAGTTTCCATATATATTTATGATAAGATAACATGTCATAAGGAGAAACTTGCAGTCAGTTTTCACTGATTTGTACAGAACGTTTGTGTTTTGCTGCAGCATAAATGTGAGTTAGCATCTTTTGGCGGTAATAGATTTTTGATAATGAAAAAAAGTAATGAAAACTAAATTAAAACTTTTTCTTTAACTGGAATACAAAATGAAAAACTGAAAGCTACGTTGAAACTACATTGAAATACAAAATAAAATAAAAAAGACCACAAAATAAGTAATAATAACATTATAAAATGTCAAATCTTTACACCCCGATCTCATTAAACACGAAAATGCCACTAGCTACAGTCATGAGAAATGTAACACTGTTAAGCACATTTTAATTATATCAGTTAACATAATGACGTTGGCTCCTTTGGTAACACTTAATACAACTTAACTTAATTTAAACAAAATAAAAATAAATATACTGAAAAACTAGAATATTATTTTAGTATCATTAATATAATATCATATGTTTTGTTAATATTTTGAATTAGATTTTGTGTTTATAATTCCCGTTTTTATGAAGTTTTAGTTCAATTTTAGTAACTTTGTTGTGCTTTTGTAATTTTTATTCGTTATTTTTAATTATTAGTTCAATGACTAAATAGTTTTTATTAGGTTTTAGTTATTTTAGTTTTAGTAATTTACACTAAATGAAAATGAGAAATGTTGCTTTTTTGCTGTTTATTTTATTTTATTTTATTTTTTATGGAAGCTTGTTTCTGCCATGGAATAAACATTTGTGACTTTTTATCTCACAAATCTGATTTTGTCTTACAATTGCCCCTTACGTAATTACATAACTGACTTTTAGTTATGCAATACTTAGAAAAAGTAGCGATTACATTTTATATTTTTCATTCAGTGGTGGAAACAAGCTCCCATAAGTTTATGATAACCCTGAATAGAACTAAATTGAAACTGAAAAAACAAAACAATAAAACAATATTGATATTGGCATTATGTTACTGACTTATTGTAGACTCAAAACATTACAGAGTGATGGATCTCAGTAGTGTGCAATATAGGGTTTACCGAAGAGTGCAAAAACGGTAAATCTGTGATGCTTTCGAAACCTCGCTCTTGTCCGAACAATGAAAGAGGAAAGCAATGTCTGGAGAAAACATCATTTTGTAATTCCATTTGGTGCCACTAATGTTGCAAAAAAATACTCGCTTGACCTAAGTGTAAGTGTCATATGAGCAGCTTTGATAAAGACATGGGAATTTGTGTGGCAAAAAAAGATGATAGAGCAATTCAATCCTTAACTTCCAGTGATCATCCATATGGTGTTGAACGACTGTCAAGGTTTTTAATCTCCTGTGGTTCACTTTATCTCATATATCACTCTCACTAAGCTCACAGACAGACAGGCAGACAGACCCTTGTCCTGAACATGTCATCGCACACACATGCAAATAACTGTGTGTGTGTGTGTGTGTGTGTTTGTGTGTTTGTGTGTTTGTGTGCGTGCACACGTTTGTGGTCATTGATTGTCAAAGATGTGGGCCCTGACAGAGGGACTGAACAGATGTGAAGTGTAGACAAATATTTGTCAGGGAGATGTATTTTTCCACACTGGGATTAGCATTACAACTAAAACGGTCAGCCAAGCCATGGAAGCAAGTAACTGACACCTCCCTGTAGACTTCAAGCGTGAGGAATGATAGAAAAAGAGAAAGTAAATGAGTACGTGAGCAGCAGCACTTGGTGAACAGCAGGATTATCCCATAATGCCCTGCCTTTGTCAAATGTCACTTTGCCGTGATGAGGCAGCTCAAGCATTTCTCAAAGTTTCTAGATGTGGTCTGATGAAATGGCAACTCAAGATGAGCTGTGAGAGAGTTGTTCTAACATCAACATGGAAAAAAACACCTTTCTACTTAAGCATTACACCCACGGTTCTGCTTGTAATAACAGTCGAGCCACAGGTTACTCTCTCATTGCGAGTAGCTGTCATCTTTGAGCAGAGAAGGATTTTGATGTGGAGGTACAGAGACTGCAGACTGTGTAATAGGAGTTCTACAGAACTACATCTCCTTCAACACGTATGCAACACCTGGAGAAACACTCGGTCAAACTGCTGTGAGAAGATTATGGGTTCACAGCTCCAACCGCAAAATCAAAGCATCGTATTAAAACAGATTTCTGTTGAGAATGGCTTTAAAAGCAACTATTATTTTGCTCCTTTACTGTAGTATATTGTTTCATGCTCATGTACAAAAATGATCATAATTTGAATGGTAAATTACTGTAAAAATGCTACTGTAAAATGATTAACGGTAAGCTCCCTTATACAGTGAAAAACTGTAATAAATAATACTTAACATTTCATGTAATTTTAAAGTAAATTACTGTTACATTATAGGGGCAAAAAGGGGCATCTATCACTATAATTCATATATATATATATATATATATGGGCTGGGCTAGTTAACACGTTATTATCGAGTTAACTCATGAATTAATTAACTCTGACAATTATTTTATCTCGCATTAACGGAGTTTTTTTATTATTATTATTATATTGAAAGTCCTTGCTCACTGGCTCTGAATACACATACAGACAAACCATGGGTCACAGGAGGGGTAGGATGTTGATCACTACTGGCTTGGGATGGGCGTCCTCACGCGTCTCAAAAAATGAGAGGATTTGGGGTGGGCCTAAAGAAGGTCGCACACTGAATGAGAAGCGCAGCGGCGCGTCTTGGACAACTCAAGGTATCGTACACCGGACGCGCACATTCTCAGTTTATGGCCAGCAATATTGTTATGTTTAAGGACATTATGAAATTAAGATGTCTGTACTGTGTTATGATTGTACTGTACAATTAAATACAATCGTTGCTGAGCCTGAAGTCTGAACACTTTACCTCAGAGCATCCGATAACATCAGCAATTTTCTTCCTCGCAGCTGATTTATGTAAATTCATGTAAAAACTAAATGTATCTTGGAGCACAGGTGGAAGTCAGTAGGCTACATTAACGACGATTTGAGACAAATCTAATGTAAATTTAATATAAAACTATGTAAATGGCGCTGCAGGATTTTGAACAGGGTCCTGGGCCATAGCCGGGCGCCGCAGTAGCCGAATGGCGCTGCCGGTGTGTGTACATTGTATGAAAATAATGTGCTTGAATTTTAAAGACGTGGCGCGGCGCTGCGCTTCTCGTCCGGTGTGCGACCCATTTAACATGGACATTTTCATATTAAATCTCGTCCAAACGGCAGAGTTGATAGAACCAAAGTTTATTTTTAACCACTACGATGTTGACTTCACAGACTAAAAATTCCCCTGGCCTGCATAGTGAATCCCAGCTGTGTACTTTGTTTTGTGCTCGACCACTTCACCTCACTCTAACAGGGACACTTCCTACTGGACACAGACAGTTTATGCAGCTCCATGATAAAATAAATATGTTTCTGCTGGTACCTGTTCAGAAAAAAAGAAAGAAAAGAAAAACGATTTATAAATTGTACCTTGCTGTTGCTCGGAAGGTGCCTGTTATAATGTTATGATCGTGACTCTGAGGGTAACTTGTTTTTTTTTTAGAACAAACTAGATACAATATGAATGCCCTGGCAGTGGCAAATTTGGTTTTATATTTGATTTGATTGCATTCGTGTTTAAGTTGAGATTTACAATAAATATTTCAACTGCTACTGTGTTAAGGGAATTGCTGTTAAAAAGCACCCTATTTGATTAAAGTGTTTGCAAACCAAATTTTATAGCACTTTTGTTTATATAGCAGTGATTTTAAAATAAAAGTGCAAAATACACTACTTTTGAATTCATTATTGAATTTAGCGATTAACTATGTGATTAATCGCAGAAAATCATGTGATTAATCACGATAAAAAAATATTTTATATATATAAAACTAAAGTTATACTCATCTTGAACAAAGACTAAATGAATAAAAAAGTGAAATGCAAACTCAGAATATTACGCAAACATGCAATAATTAAATGCTGTATATTACACAAATATACTTTATGTATTTAATCTCAACCAATGTCTTTTATGCTGACCTTTGATGGTCCAATTAAACCATACTAATAAGCAAAAAGAAAATGAAAAAAGAACGAGAAAGAGAAATAAAGTATGTAACCGCAGATCCAGATCCACATATGCTTCTGTTCTTTCGGACTTTAAAGAACGATACTCGTCTTTTTGGCTGTAAACAATATCTATTTTGACCCGCCCTCTAACACTGTAGTAGTTTAGGCCAGGAAGAGTTCAGTTCGTATTGTCGATATGTGACCTGATCCAGCAAAATGAGTCACAGTGACCCAAATTTCAAAATTGAGATTTTGATATCAATGGAAAGAGGAGACCATAAGCTTTCAAATGATATCCTAGTCAAAGTCATACCTTGAATGGTTTTAAAGATATACACATTTGAATTATGGTCGTCTGCCCTCTTTTCCCAACTGGAAACCTGAGAAAATAGCTTTTAAAGTTTTTTGCCCTTATTTTTGTAGATATCTTTCAAAATCCATAAACTATTTTTTTTACAGCTTAATTTGACCAAAGATATTAATATATATTAATGCTATTACAGTAAACCAGGGTGAAGATCAAATTATTGTAAAGTATTTATTTGAATAAATATTTTAAAAGGCACTTTTACAAAGATTTACAAAAATCAGAAAGATTGAACAGAAGTGCTACATTTTAGCTAGAGAGAGAAAGAGTGTGTGTGTTTGTGCGTGTGTGTGTGTGCGCGCGTGTGTGTGTGTGTGTGTGTGTGTGTGTGTGTGTGTGTGTAGGCTAGTTGACAATAACAGTGTAACAAATTAATAACGGAGATACCAACAGTTAAATATTGGGTTTACACAGAGCGCTGCGAGTCTGACAGGAGGATGGCTGGACCAATTGCGTGCCGCGGGGCTTCCCATTGACAAATGATCAGCGTTTGTGTACATTTCTAAACTTTTTGATTGGCTCAATACAACGTGTAACACCATTTGGAGAGCAGAGATAGTGACGTTTCAGGGGATACCCGGGAAATGCTCAGAGGTGACGAGAGGATTTGAGAAAAGCAATGTTCATTTCCAACGAATTTAGTAAAACTTTGTCAAGTTTAATAGTCATTTAAATTCATTTGCTCAATTATCTGGACCACGAAACTTTGGAAGATTATTTTTGAATGTCTTTTCTTTGAAATTAGCAAAAAAAACATTTTTTTTACATTTTTTTATTGTTTTTTCACATTATCGGCCCATATCTTAAAATGGAACGTTGCGACTTCCAACTCATTTCGCCAGATCGGGTCACATATGTCAAAAAGCAAATCCACTTGGCATGCTCTTCCAAAGGATAAGGACTTGTACTGGCTGAAACTGATCCGGGTTCGTTAGTGTTTGTATCACATACAAGTGCCGATCGGAAGCCCCAGGAGCTGAAATTCAGGTATAGAAATGGGCGTTTAATTTCCAAATCCTTTATCGAACCGCTTTGGATACTGTGAGAAAAGAGTGGATGCTGCAATGTACAGTATATTGTGAGAAAATTAAAGTGTTTTTGAACTTGGATGCATGTAAATCTTTTGTAGGAGACTGCCAAAACAAAATTAGGAACCTTTAAAATAGCAAAATAGGGATACTTTAAGTAAAAAGTCTAATCGAAAGATCAGCATAAGTATGTCTTAGCATTTAGTTTGTCCTCATTTTACTTTAATGACTTGAGCTGACATGAACAAAATCTTATGATCATGTTCTCCAGCACGATTCAAAAAAGATCCAAATAGCATCCTGTGCTTTAATTTGACCTTTTGATTAAAGCAGTTCCCATGATCAATGACAGTAATTTGCTTATTTGATTAGTGCTTACTAGAAATAGTCTGAAATATTTCTTCTTCATACCAAGTCATAATGTTTCTTTGTTTTACAGAATCCTAAATATATTTTTTTCCATGTTTAAATTAGATTCTGAGTTTAATGTTAATCTTTCTGGGTGTACAAAATGCATGATCTTAAATGGATATTTGACCCAAATGCGACAATTCTGTCATCATTTACTTGCCCTTACCAATCCAATCCTGTATGCTTTTGTTTGATTTTAAGAGATTCGTTTTTTGTCTGTAAAATAGAAGCCAATGGTGACCAAAACAGTTTGGTAACTAACATTTTTAAAAAATATCTTTGTGTTCTGAAAAAAAAGTCATACTGTTTTGGATCAACATTATGGTGAGTAAATGATGACAGGATTTTCATTTCAAATATCCCTTTGAGATCATACATTTTGTACACCCACAAATACTTTTATCCCTTGTGTCTCCACTCCAAACCCCCTAAACACAGACTCTCTTTTAAAGCTCTCTTGTGTGTCCATGGGGCCTTCAGTCATGGCCGCAGCAACCACTGTCACAGTGCATTACTCACCGCTATTACGCACTTCACTCCCATCACTCTAGATGGGCCGAGATAGACTCGGCCATCAGGTTATCTTCCGTCATTTTAGTAGACTGCCACATACCTACACGAACATGTAGCATATACTGTCTCGTCCTTATCTCTGACTGTCTACCTTTAGCATGTTTCTCATTTTTTTTCACAAAGAAAACTAATACCTGATGCAGAATGAACTTGTCGTCATTTAAAAGTATATTAGCCTTCTGTAACAAAGGATTGCAACATCAGCTTCAGCCTATGGTGCTTTCTTCTGCAATCATGTGAAAGTCTATGGGCCCTATCATACCCTCGGCGCAATGCGGCGGCAGGCGTAACTCAAGTGTTTTTTGCTAGTTTCAGCCCGATGCAGTTATTATTTTTACGTCCTGCGCCACGTTGTTTAAATAGCAAATGCATTTGCGTCCATTTGTGTGCCATGTGCGTGCTTGGTCTGAAAACGAGGTGTGTTCAGGCGCATTGTTGGCGCGTTGCTATTTTGAGGAAACTGAAATAGACCGCATATTATTAACGCGCTCTTTAAAAAAATTAATACATACAATTGACCAGGTTTCAGTTGGTTAATGGCGCAATTTTTTTTTTGTTACTTAAAGAGCGCGTTAATAATATGCGCATAAAGACAGGTCCACAACGCACATACTCTTTGTCCTGTAGAGTAGATGGTTTCCTCGCTAGAGAAGCGTTCAGTTTTTTAAACAATCTGTATTGTAAAAAACCCTTTATAAATAAATGTGACTTGACTTGACTTTTTCTGCTTGCAAATTCCGCCATGTAAATAACGAATCCACCATGGCGCGAGCGCAACTGGCTTTTAAAGGGAATGGGAAAGGACAGTCTGATTTGTTTATTGCACATTATGCCCCAAAAAACACCCATTACTCATTGAGAGAATATGGGCAACCCTTTTAGACCATGCGCCGGGGGCGCCGATCATTTTTCCCGTCGTTAAACTAGCAACAGTGGATTTGAACATACCCTAAGAGCACTTGCACTGTGCGCTTTAGACCATGCCCTTAGATCGTTAAAAAAGGGCCCTATGACTGATCAATTTCAAATGTATTTATTATATTTAGGGTATTTTTTGTAACTGTCAGAAAATTTGTCACATGTGTTTTAAATGTACACTTCCATACAAAAGTTAAGAAAAGTTACGGTCAGAAAGATTTTTAAATGTTTTTGAAAGAAGTATAATCCGCTCACCAAGGCTGCATTTATTTGATCAAAATACAGTAAAAACAATGATATGTGAATTATTATAATTTAAAATAGTTTAGGTTGATTTGGCGCTCAAGTAACATTTTTATTATTATTATCAAAGTTGAAAACAGCTGTTCTGCTAAATATTTAAATGGAAACTCTCATACCTTTTTTCAGGATTTTTTGATGAATAGAAAGTTCAAATGAACAGCATATATTTAAAATATAAACAATTGTAAGATTGTAAAGGTATTTACTCAATTTTGATTAATTTATCATTGCTGAAACTGAGTACTAATTTCTTTCTGACCCTAAACTGTTCATTATATTACGATTTGTTAATTACAATAATTCTTGGCCAAAACAATGTTTTTATTTTTTGTGCATAATTACCCATTTTATATTTGACTATTTTTATTGTATATAAAGAGTACATTATGTAACTTTTTTGTTCAAAATTAAAAACATTTCGAAAATTAGTTAATACATAACCAATCCTTCCAAAATGTTTTTTTTTTTTTTTGTCTTAACTTGGTTATATGGTAATACAAGTGTTTATATTTTGGACCGTATCTCGTATGTGTAAAAGAAATCCACTGGAGTCAAGTGTAGATGAGAACCCAAGTGCAGTTTAGTATAAATAAGATTAAACATGAAACAAAAACGTGGCATGAAAATACAAAATGAAGACAAACATGAACAAAGACTTACAACCAGTGATCTACAGGAAAAATACTTGACAAAGACACAATGGCAAACATGAGGGCCTAGGCCCTGTTTACACGGGAACGCTCGCGCGTGAAAACGTAAAAATATTTTATCGGATGTGCCTTTCGTTTACATGGCGACGGCGTTTTTGGGGCTTAAAAACGCAAAAAAGTGAAACCACCCTCCAGAGTGGATATCTTAAAAACGCTCCACCATCGCGTTCCCGTCTAAAGTGTAAAAACGGTAAAAAAGCAAAAGTCTGCTAGACAGTGAAGGCGTCGCATACGCGTTTACGTCACAGGCATGCGCCAGTACAGGAAAATAACAAAACAGTATCAAACTAAAATCTAGCATTAATTTTATTGACAAAAAAAAACATTCTGTCATTTTTGAGCGACACGTGAAGAGCACTGAGTGTATTAAACATGAAAAACTGTGTCAGCGTCTCTTTCACTTTCAGTGCTTCACATTGTCACCTAGCCACCTGGAGTGCATACTACATCAAATTTCACACACTTTTGCGTCACCATATGCACGCAGATTTCCCCCCCATAACGCTCGTCTAAACGCAGAATAAAAAGTGATAACGCAACGCTACTTGTGCATTTTCTATTCCGATCGTTTCCGTGAACATAGCCTTAAATACACAGACTAATGACAAGACAATGGACACCTGTGAACAATGAATAGACGATTAACTAATGACAATACACATGGCAGGATCACATGACAAACAGGGAATCATGACAAGACACAGAAACATGACCAAGACGAGACCAAATTGTGACAGTATGTCAAATTTTGTGTGTATCCTCATATCCATAAGTAAAGAAAAGTTGCTCCGGCTACTCTGACGTGTGTATAGTGTGGGAGTGGCATACTTGTCACAATGAGCGTGAAAGGTCGACATGGAGCAGTTAAATCTCGAGCCAAACAGAGAGAGTTTACTGGCTAAAACAAAATGCTACAGAGCTCGTAATAAAACGAGAATCAACATTGGCTTGGCTTTGCGGACATGGCGAGAACTGAGTGATTTAAAATATTGTAAAAGCGACGCGAAGATGACGTTTGTATCGCTCCACAGGTAAGGTCTTTTAACAGATAAATCCCCATATCAGAGCAGTATCTATTGTGGAGGGTCATTTCATTATGATTGTTGTAGCGCTCTGCTGGAAAAAAAATTCAAGGAAGTACCATGTCTAATAGACACCTATTAATGGATACAGTAAGGAACAGCTCAGCTTCAGAGACTTTCCACTGGTTATATCTCTTATATAACTGGTTATATCTCTTAAGCCTTGTAGTGATTGTTTTGTGAGAACTGAGAAGTATGATAATCTCTCTTTTTTTTTAGTTATGAGAAAGAACCATATTCAGCCCACAGTCACCCAGAGCCGAAGAACAACCAAAATAATGTTCTTTCTTCCGCAATAACAGGCAAACAGATTAGAAAGAGAGAGTCACAGTGTTATTGAATTCTTTATGGAGTATTGCTCAGCTAGAGCGTTACACTTCCTCGGGCTCTTTAGCTGTCTGACCGTTTGCTCTTGGCGTAAATCCGGATACTCATCTGTTTCTCGTCTCTGCTGTGTTATCTTAAAGAGTTATCAAATCCTTTCTTCAACCTGTTCAGTGATGTTAAGCCACAGTTAAGCACAGTCACTTCTGTGAGTGGAATTTTATAGCTTAATGCTGGTTTTTGAACTCTCATCACATGGTTTGTGTAAATGCACAGCAGGTGCTGCTGCTCAAATAGGCACACGTGTAATTGAGAATTTCCAGACCGGAGTAAAGCCGTCACAGAATTTGGAAAGCACATCCCTTTCCACTCTTTTTTTTTTTTTGGGAGTAACAGTAGCAATTATTGAGGATTAATTACTGGCTGTGAAACAAATTAATAGTTATATTAGTACAATATGTACATGCTCTGATTTCATTGTGATGGCCAGCTGTTTCTTTCACTGACCACAACATGGCTGTTTGATTGATGTCTGGCTTCTGGCAGTTATTCTGTATGATATCATCTGCTGAAAACATTCAAAACAGAGCTCCGAAATGATCTGAATGCCAAGAAGAATTTATCCATCGGTTCAGAATAGGCTAGCACAATTAAATGAAATAAAATGTAAATTGTGATATGACCTATTATTTATGAAACTGGGACGGCCGTGCTCATTGTGATTTATGCCATGATTTTGAAATAAATGTAGAGGAATCTTTGCCTCTCCAATTATGAATTAAAAATATTTATTTATTTGTTTGTAATACATTTATTTATAGTGTTTTTATTTTTAGTATTTACTTATGTATATAGTATTTTCATTTGGACACATTTTTATTTATAATTTCCGTATTTTTATGTATTTATTTTCTGCCTTAAATCATTCAGCATGTCAATCAATCATGCATTCTACAATTTGACAATCCAATATCAAAAGCAAAATGATTCCTTCTCACATCTGTCATTGTGTAGATTGCAAGCTCACAGTGTTATGTGGTTTCAGTGGAATTGGCTTTTTATTTAGTCACCAATTGAGTTTAGTGAGATGAGAAGCATGCAGCAGCAACACGTGTACGGTTCTGGGTCAGCAATGCAAGGCTGTTTACATGCAGATGGATACTGTGTTAAAGTCTTTGTAGATGTGTTGTGGGGTGAGGGTGCACTCTTTTGAAATGTGATGACATGTCAAATGATGTGAATTCTTCCCAAAAGAATCTCATCTTACTCGAAGGGGAAAAAAAATAACCGTATTGTTTTTATCTATGTACTGACCGTAGATCAAAGGAATGAGAGATTACATCATTGTTAAGAGATGAGTCTAAAGCAGACGTTTCGTGTTTATGGGCACAATGGACAACAGGTGGATGTCTGATGGTTGGAAGGAAATTATAGTGTAAACAACTATATACAAGTAAGCAAGTGGTCAGTTACCAGTCACTTTGCATGACACACCATGCTGCTATTGAACTGGCACCTTCATTCAACCAGTTTCATTTAACAATGGTTGAAAAATCAAGCTTGTTCTTGTAAAAAGCAAGTAACTGTAATTGATTTAGTAGTGGAGGCCACTAACGTTTTCTGTATAGCTGCTTTAGCTGTAGAACAACTTTTAGCAGGTACTTGGCTATTTTTCTCCTCTCAGTTCAAATGTTTGTATTGGATGTCTTGCTTCATTCTGCTTCAGATCAAGTCATTCACATCATTTTAATGGGACTGAGGTCATTCAATAGAGAGTTCCAGTCACGCTGTTGTTGATCTACTGTGTTTTGGATCTTTTGTCAGGTTGCATTATCATACTTCTACGTTCTAGAACACAGACGTCTAGACGTTCTTTTGATTCCAGATTTGAGTCTGATAACATTAAACGCTTCAGCTGTTTGTTATAAAGATATGGAACTTTGCATTAATGAAGTGCAGAAAGTCTGAAAGTTTTTATTTATTTATTTTCAACAAATGATAAAAAACAATTAATTGTCAACCCAGGAAATCAAAAAATATATATTTGAGCTTAAGTTATAGCTATACGTTTTTGCAACCCTGATTTAATAATTGAAAATTCAATTAAAATATTTATATATAATTTATATATAAACCATTTAAATAGAAAAATGCACTGCCATTCAAAAGTTTGGCATCAGTAAGACTAAAAGAAATGGATACTTTTATTCAGTTGATGCATTGAATTGATCAAGACATTTATATTGTAAGATTTCTATTTTAAATAAACACTGCTATTTTCATAAACATATTAAGCAGCACAACTATTTTTAACATTGATAATGCTAAGAAAATGCTTATTGAGCAGCAAATCAGAATATTCGAATGATTGGAAGGATCACATGAGACTGAAGACTGGAGTAATGGCTTCCAAATATTTTTTTTTTACTTTTAAAAATATATATTTAACAGTTATTTTTCAAAATTGGATAATATTTTACAATATTACTGTTTTTTATTATCACATTTTTTTTAAATGTTGTCTTAACAAAATGTCAATTAATTATCTTTTTTTCAATATTTTTTGGAAAATAAAATGAGATAATAATTAAATACAGTTATTCAATATATTAGTTGAATGTGAATTTGCAGGATTTATTTTTATTTTTATTTTTTTTATGTAAAATGAGGCATGCCAAAATCGCCATTTTCATGCTGCTCTTTTACACTAGATATTAGTTTATCTAACATAGTTCTCACAACAAAAACATAGAAAAGGATAGGGACACAGATGCAGTAAGATCCAGTCAGATGAAGAAAATGTACCTATTAGTTAAAAGCGTCATGACCAATGCCAGTTGTTTCCTTTATTGTTGACTTAATGAATGTCAGATGATATTTTAGATGCACTCAACGGACAGTAAATCAGCAGTTCCTCTTCCCCTATCTACATGAGTGTGACTAATATAACAGGACAGCTAATGATAAAACTGAAAGCTGCCAAACATTGCTCTTTTTTTCCTCAAAACCCGTCCAGTTGTAATACGGCTGCCAGACTTGTATAACAAGAAGCTCTGTGTGAAAATGTCAGAGAGAGGTGGCTTTATTGGTGAAATCATTTCATAATGGCTGAACAAACAAGACTGCAGTTTCTCTAGTACAGTTATCAGTGGTGGGAGAGACGCGAGTGTTTTTACTGGAGGAAACAATGGGAAGGGGAGGGTGAGCTGGAGCATGAAACCATTGTGAACAAACAGCAAAGTGTTTTATGCCAACATGATTTATCTTTACACCCTAAGCAAGTAGCCAATGGCGTTCGGTGGGAACCTGTCACAGCAGAGGGGAGGCTCCGGAGTGAAAGCTACAGGGAATAAAGGTATTCTTTAAAAATGGGGGAAATGAGGTTTGTTTACTCATCCTATCCATTTTGTTTGCGATTCACCTCTGAAGATTTATTGCAGGGTTTTTATTGTTGTTGTGGTTTTTGTCACATTCCACTCATTTTTTTTCCCAGACTCAGAGGCTCTGAATTTTTTTCTTGTACTTCCCTCCCAGGAGTTTCTCATAAGCCGAAAGATTCTACTTTAAAGTAGAGAATGAGCTAAAAATATTTACGCAATAACCATTTCTCTTTTTAGCTTGTCCTTCATTATTGCAAGTTCATCTCCGGACACACGCTTCGCTTAGCACAGTCCTCTGTATGTCGTCCAAAACCTACATATCATCACTTCAAGCACATGTTCTCATTTCACTGCTAGTTCTGTTCATTTTTTTTCCTGCTCGGTGCCATAATCACAGGTTAATGATGTGAAAAAAGGCCTTGATGCCTCTCTCGGTCTCTTTTCAGTCGGCACTTACAACGTGAACTGTCATAATATTGACGCCTGCTTTGACAAGTCTTAACAACCTTATCTGGCCAGGTCAGTCCAATTCACAATTGAAGCTTTTTGCTCACGTACTTAATAATGCAAGCAAAGCGACGGTACTGACGTCGAACATAAGGGTTCCATGACGGGGGACAGATGTTTTGAATCCAGGTTTGAACGATTAACGGCTTTGTAACTTCATATCAAAGGACCTTAATCAACAGGCCTTGGAAACAAATTATATATTTTTTTTCTGGTTTGTTTTAAATAAGACCAGAACATTGGTGTTCAAACAATCTCCATGTATCTCTAATCTAAGAATAAAATAATATCCTAGATTCCGTCCTTTGATGAGTGTTAGACTAATACATGTCTTGCTGTGAAGTGCAGTATAGCCACATAATTTTAACAAAATTCACACACACACACACACACACACACACACACACACACACACACACACACACACACATATATATATATATATATATTAGGGCTGTCAAAAGATTAATCGCATCCAAAATAAAAGTTTGTGTTTACATAATATACGTGTGTGTACTGTGTATAATTATTTATATATTTATGTAAAAACACACACAATCATGTATACATTTAAGAAAAATTGGTTATATTTATATATAAAATATTTATTTATATATAATATAAATTATATAAATGTATATACAGTATATAAATGCAAATATTTCTTAAATATATACATGAATTTGTGTGTATTTATACATAATAATTATACACAGTACACACACAGCAAACACAAACTTAATTTAAAGTTAATTTATTTTATTAATTCAACTTAAAAGGAGAAACTAATATATAGACTCATTACTTGCAAAGTGAGATATTTCAAGCCTTTATTTGTTATAATTTTGATGATTATTTGATAATCTAATTTTAGATTTACTAATTTAAATTTCATATATATTGCTGACTGATCGTCAGTCAGTTTGCTTTTCAAATTATATGTCGCTCCCTGATGTGGCAGTAATTGTTAAATGATTAAGGTTTTGCCAAATTAATGAAATGAACAGACATATTACGTGATTATTTTATGGAAGTAACACTGTTCTGTTGATTTAGTTGATTTGACTACACTTTACTAGTCTCATTGGTTAACATTAGTTAATGTATTAGTTAACATTAGCTATAAGTAATATATTTTTACAGCATTTATTAACCTTTGTTAATGTTAGTTAATAAAAAAAACAATTGTTTATTGTGTGTTTGTTTGTTAGGTCACAGTGCATTAACAAATGTTAACAAATTAAGTTAAATTAACAAACATTAACAAACATTAACAAATGCTGTAGAAATATTGTTTATTGTTAGTTCATGTTAACACTTGATTTTGAGTAAAAATCAAATATTTAAATTAAATATGTTTAAATTATAAGTTGAGCTTTCATCTAACTAACAGCTAAAAAGTAATCTCATTTTCTCTGGAATAATAGTAATAATGTTCTGTTTATATCGCTTGTTTCTTCTTTCTTTTGTAGCTTTGCCCCTGCCTTTCTGTTTGTAGTTCTCCCGAATTCTTCATTCTCAATTCTTTTAGGTTATTATGGCAATTCAGGGCATTTATGGACTCCATATACTTTTTTTCTGGCTATTTTAAAGTCTCTTTGCAATATATTAACAGTATTTGAAATACATTGACAAGCAGTAGTATACACAGCCTAATCCCATTTATTCAAGTGTTTTATGTTCAGCTAAACCACTGTGATAAACCGTGAAAAAGAGACAAATATAATACACAACCATGTCTGCAGTGCTCAGTTCAGTTCAGTTGTACAAAGAAAAATCTATGTACAGATTCAACTTAAAAAGTCACATCACTCCAACATTATCAGAATGTGTAGATGGGCATATCAAACACGGTAGAACGGGTACTTTAGTTGAGCTGTGGCATTTGTGTTTGGATCTAACATAAGATAAGACATTGATGTCAAATATTGTGCTCTCTCTCTTCCTCTTTGTCTGTCTATTATTTCATTCTTTTGCCATATCATATTAGTTGTATTTGCTGCTGTTAAATTGATGTTAACATCTTAAACAGAATACCATTAAATCATATATAAAATAACATAGTATACAAACAAAAAATATATATAGTATAAAATAACTTTTTTTATAAAAAACAGCACTTAACATGTTTTCATAGTCAATGAAAAAATATATTAAAACACTGTTTTTACTGTATTTTAATCAAAGACATTCAGTGAGTATACGTGAATTATTTCAAAAACATGAAATAATCGTATACAGACCCCCAACTTTTTTTTAAAACACACAGTGATACTTTGGTGGTGGAGGATAAACATTATTTGAGTGATTTTGAGTTCTGTCACAGTCAGAATCTCGATTGTTGTATGCAGGAAAGCAAAACACACAATAAACAACGTAATTAATTGACTATTAACATTTTTTTTCAAGGTTATAGATATTGTGATATATCGTTACCATGAATTCTTCGATATCCGCTGTGTGAAAATTTGGATAACGTGAGAGATAGTGAGTAGTTTTAAAAACACAACACTAAAACAGCTTGAAAACATCCATTTCAGGTAGATCAAACAACAGTGCCCTCAGAAAGCATCAACTCTAAACACACTCAAAGTGTTATGTATGTGCTCTTTTTGTCTCTCTGCCTCTTATTTATGCACACACACAAAAAGAAAATTCTCCCTCAGTAAGGCAATTAGCACTCATTGTGTTTTAATAGCCTCTTCCTTAGCCACAAACCACAATAGTTCCCCACGGGCTGTGTGAGAGATTAGAAAAAGGTATAAAAAATAATCTGCAGGATTTCCTGTCTGTTCACAAATCATGTCACAGTGTGCTAGCTGACACTTTAAGCATCAATGATAACATCTTAATTAGAGTCATTGGGCATAATTTGATAAAGCCAGGATAGACAGAGCACCAATGGAGTTCTACACTGTATCATAATGAAGTATAAAGCAAACCCACAGGAAAGAAAGAAAACACATGTGAGATCTCGCTATTAGCCTCACATTTTCTCATTAATAGCTGAGATTTGTTTTTTATTTCCCCTCAGAAAAAAAAAAAAGTCTACCCTAGAGTTTCAGAATAGAGTTGAACCCTGCCGGAGATCCGCTTCAGGGGGTCGAGAACGATTCCCGATTGATAACTGAAGCCAGGCTTCAGAGGCTGGTTCCCTTGGTAAAATATTTATATGCGTGGAAAAATCTCACAAATATTTCTCCTTGGGCAATGCGCACCATTCAAAAGTGGTACAGACTGCAGTTCAGTTCCCGCCCACCAAGATTCAACGGGGTGGTCTGGACTGTAGTTAACCCAGAGCAGGGTCGGGTATTGGAACAAGAAGTAAACTCCCTGCTGGTTAAGTAGGCTATAGAACGTATACCTCCACCAGACAGGGAGTCCGGGTTTTACAGCCGCTACTTCATAGTTCCCAAGAAGAATGGGGGGTTGCATCCAATAATAGATCTCAGGATCTTGAACCGGTCTCTAAGGAGGTTCAGGTTCAAGATACTCACCATTCCGATCATTGTGAACCAAATTCAATCCGAGAATGGGTTTGTCACGATAGATTTGAAGGACGCATACTTCCACGTTTCCATCCTCCCATCTCACATGAGTTCCTCAGTCTACTGTTGGTAGCCCAGTTTGGGCCGGCCCGAGTCTGGTTCTTTGACATAATATCGCTCCTGGACGGCCCTCCATGGGAGATTCCCTGAGGGGGCACAGTACCGAGAAGCTGGCCTGTCAGCAGGAGTAGTGGAGACCATACTCAACTCTACAGCTCCCTCCATGAGGAAATTATACGGCCTAAAGTGGAATGTTTTCACCACATGGTGTAGAGAGTGTGAGGTGGACCCAGTTAACTGCCCAATGGCTTCAGTGCTGTAGTTCCTCCAAGATCGCTTCTGAGCTGGTCTTACCCCTTCCACACTCAAGGTGTACGTGGCTGCCATTGTGGCTTTCCACGCTCCTCTGGGTGATGGCACTCTGTTGACATCAGTTGGTCATACGTTTCCACCGTGGGGCTTGGAGGATGAGACCTGCGGCTTGTACCAGGGTTCCTACATGGGACCTGGCAGTGGTTCTCGAAGGGCTGGCCGAGGCCCCCTTCGAACCTCTGGAGTCGGCTGAGGCCAAGAACCTTTCCCTGAAGGTGGCTTTTTTATTGGCCATTACTTCTCTGAGGAGGGTAGGATATCTTCAGGCGCTCTCTATATCCAATGGTTGCCTGGAGTTTGCTCCAGGCGACATTAAAGCCATCTCACATCCTAGGCCGGGCTATTTGCCTAAGGTGCCATCTAATGTGGCACGGCCTACGGTTCTGCAGGCTTTTCGTCCTCCACCTCACGTGATGGCGGATGAGGAGAGACTTTATCTGCTCTGCCCTGTCAGAGCTCTTAAATTTTTATATTCAGAGGTCCTCTTCGTGGCTGAAGTCAGACCAGTTGCTAATTTCAGGTCGCCCAAGAAGGGGCTTCCCACTTCCAAGCAGACCATTAGCAACTGGATTGTTCAAGCTATATTGATGGCCTACCAGGTGCGCAGGTTGTCTTCACCTTTGGACGTGAGGGCTCATTCGACCAGAAACATGGCGTCTTCTTGAGCTCTCCTTTCAGGGGCCCCGATCCAGGAAGTCTGCAATGCAGCAGGATGGGCCACCCCTCACACCTTCATTTGGTTTTATAGCCTGGACATTCCATCTACACATGGCACCCTTGTGCTCTCGTCTTAAGTGTCCTAAGCTTCACACTGGGACAGGCAGGGCTCGTTGTGGCATAGTGGGTACTCGTTCCCCCAAAGTGTCGTTCGACGCAGTTCGAGTTCCCTCGAAAGGGAACGTCTCGGGTTACGACTGTAACCCTTGTTCCCTGAGAAAGGGAACTGCGTCCCTTCGCCACGAGAAAGAGAACTGCGTCCCTTCACCACGCCTTCCCCTGCCTGGAGCGCTTGTTTCATCACAGAAGTTAACTCTGTTTGTGTGCCGACGTCCTTTTGTAGCTTCCACTTATTCCGTCACACATTACATCATAACGCAACATCAATCAGGATTGGCTTAGTTTCATTCATGCTTCAGAGGCGCTACGCTGAGGGACGCTTTCCCCAAAATGTCGTTCGACGCAGTTCTCGTTCCCTTTCTCAGGGCACAAGGGTTGAAAGCAATTCTGGCAGCACTTTTTTTAAGCCAGCTTCCGCACCTGACGAACAGCACGAGGACTCAACTTCTTTGATTGACCCTTCCAAATGGAACCCGTCTTGGAAAACCTCGGTATGACCCTGGCCTGTACTGTAACTCTGTTTCAGGGTGTTACCAATCTTCTTATAGCCTAGGTCAACTTTGTGGAGAGGAACAATTCTAATTCTCAAATCCTTAGAGAGTTCTTTGCCAAGTTTCCAAACTTTCCAAGTTTCATTTGTCCCTTGAGAAGATATACTAAAATGTTTGCTGAAATGTGAGGGGTGTACTCACTTTCGTGAGATAAAACTCTTGAACAATCAAAGAGCAACCAAAATCCTCTGAGAATTACCACATCTTTGCATCATGGACATTGAAATCTCTGTCCCACTTCATACATTTCAATTAATCATTTTATATAATGTACTTATTGTGTAAAGACATGTTTTTACATTGTACTTCTATTTAAAAAATACCTGCATGTAGTTACAGCTGTAGTTCATTTCTGTAATTACATCTATAATTACACTTTTGACTGTTCCCTTACCTCTGAACCCACCACTAATCCTGTCCCAAATCTTACCCGTATCCCACCTCAAAAGCAGCAAGTGTTTTGCACTACAACATGAACACAATAAATACATTGTACCTAACATTCTTTTGTACGTGCCCTATAAAGTGTGACCAAAACCTACACTGCCGCTTACTTTTACTGCACATAAAAATAACTTTTCACACCTCCTCAGTTTTAAACTCGTAAACAGCTGCTCTCCATCAACTAAACGATAGAGATTGCATTTGATTGTTGCACCAGCTTAGTTCTGGGGGGAAAAAAGCTAGAAGTCAGTGCATGCTTTCTGTTGAGTGTAACGCTGACCATAATGACAGGAGATCGCTGGGTGAAGCATTCAGGCTGTGCAGTTTTTCTGAGCATCTAACATTACATAAATATCAGTCTCCTCTAGTGCACAGGTGTCGGGCCGCTCTATCCAGATGTGTTAAACTCTTCAGTACGTGAGAAAACACAGAACCGCATTCTTACACAGACTCATTTAGTGCTGCGCAGAAGCACATGGAAAAAGAAAAAGGGGGGATTTTTTTGCCTTTCACAATTCATGTATACCGCTACGAAATCCCTACCCCTCAGATTACGTAAGGGATTGTGGAGTATAACCGAGAGGCATTATCTTGGAGGGAAATGTATTGCTATGTAGGACTTCAACTTTGTCCTCTCAGCTTCGGGTTCCCAGGGGCCCCTGCTTCCCCCTTGCTAATGGATATAATCAAGGGGACAATTAGACGTTCTGTCCTGGCACAGAAAATAACAGTCAGGGTATTTGCGGTATCTAAGAAATGCCCTGAAACAGGGCTGCTTTTGTCATCTGCGATATTTTAATAATAACATTATCAAACCAGTGTTTATCAGTGCAGCGTTCAGTTAGAAAGCCAGTGATTAGGATGGTTCTGAAGAGGACTTCTATCCAGAAACAAGAAACAATGGAAAACTTCTATTCCGAGTCTCGTCTAGTCAAGCCTAAGGATACAGATATGTATGCGAGGGATTATTTTTTTTTAAATCGTTGGAAAATGTGATATATATATATATATATTTAATATTTCCTTCTCTTTCAGACTGAGAAAGTTTCCTTTATTTTGAGCTTCACCCTCACTGTGCCCACATAGACTATAATTATTAAAAAATAAAATTAAAAAATTAAAAGTCAGATAAAAAAATCCACCTTTTACATGCAGTTATTTGTTTATTTTATTTTATGTTGATTTTGTTTTTGATAAAAATGTTGATTTTTAAGAGTATCAAAGTTACAATTTGTAAGTTTTTTTTATTATTATTTTATTAATTCATTTATTCATTCATTCATTCAGTTCTCATTACCACATTAATGGAAATGAGAAGTGACAGGGGAACATCTCCACCAGAGCAGCAGAGTGACAGTCTAAAAGTCATAGATGTAATTAAATATATACTTTTTCTTGCTTTTATATTATGACCTGAGAGTAGCTTTACTGTTAAAGCTATTTTGAGATATTAGCAAGTCATTACCATCAAGTATCCATTACGCAACACACCAAAATCTGAACCATTTTGTATGATGCAGAATCTTAAAGAAATTTTCTTTTTTACCTCCTACTTTAAAAAATGAAAACAGAACACTAACCCTGAATGAGACAGTATAAGGCTTTCACCGTATGCCCAGCACACAGCTCCTGTTTGGAGTTTGTCAAGCCTGGAGTCGAGCCTCATACCTCATTAATCCTTTCCCAGGACAGACTTTCAACCGCATGATGAATCGGGCAGTAATTTGGTGTAGTCTCTGCTTCATAAACCCATGTGATTGTGGCTGGTCATTAATAAAGCGAGCCCTTAAAAAGACCAAAGCAGCCAAATTATTTACATATGTGTCCTTGTCAGTTTACTTTACCAAAGATCATATACACATTAGAACATCTTTATAGTACAATACTGATTTTTCCTCAGCATAGCCTTATATCGATAGATACTGTATGTCCAAACATCACATTCAGCAACGGAAAACTGCGGATTCATAAAGGCTCTGAACATGCTCATTCTCCTTACTGGGATTGGAAAAAGAAGAGCAGTTTATAATCCATTTAGCTGGTGGTGCTGAAAAACTAAGCAGCTGTAGTTAAAAATGCAATAATATCATGAAATGATGTAGTCAGAAGGAATATCCACATATCTGTAAGACCATATAAACAACAGAGAACCATGTGGAAAATGTAGCTTTATTTGACAGTATTATTCTGCTGGTAAATGTCACAGCAATGCCAATAGGAACGAAATGTTTGGCGTGGCATGTAGTGCTCTTGGAGACACCATACAGTGTGAGGAATGGATATAATAAAGTACAGTGCCATTCACTCCCAATTTTGATCTGAAACAACCACTTTATAGAGAAGAACAACAAATAGTATTGCAGATAGTCATATAAGTTGCTACTTCACCTAAATACTATGTTTATCACCGTTTGTTAATTTCAGAAAAACACCTGAAATAAATTAGAGTTGTATAGTAAGTTACGGTTTGCACATTGTGAGGGTGAAATACACCACATAAGAAACTGCAGCAGCCTTGGAATATTGGCGTCTTGGCTAATTGGAACCGAACTTTTAATAAAATGCACTTTTTATCACTCATAGCCTCAATGAATTGATCAAGTATATGATTTTGTCCTTGTAGCTTGGCCGGTAAAAGTGGGCTGCAGTGCTGATTGAGCATGGTTTTGGCTGGACGGGCAGGTTTGGGGGAGATTTGTGGTTGGACCACTATAGCATGTATGTTTTGTGTGAGATCAGTTGACAGTGAGATCATGAAAGCCTGTCTGCACCATTTCTGTGTCCCACCCTGATTTTCTTTTACAGAAACTATTTTCATAGAGATAATTTGACGTTTTTATCCTATTGTTTCCTATATGTATTTGCTTGGTCAGTGTCGTTGTAGATTTCTGTTCGTTTGCTGTTGTAGGCTTATAAGGACCTTTGAAATAACTGAAATCATTTGGCGAAGTGATATGGAACTATAATGCGGTCAAAACCGTTTTTCATGACTTTCTATTATTGAAATAATCTGAAATTTGGATGAAAAAGACCTGAGGTTTGAATTAAAACAAAAACATTACTTGGCTTTATATGAAAAGTTCTAAAGCCAAGGCAAGGCCACACACAACTGTACCAGTCGCTTTAATTATTTGGATAACCTGTCTGAGATGTTTGCACAAATCCACTTAAGCACATGCCAAATCCAGTGTGGACTGATAAGAGATTTTCTTGGCTTTCCTCTTGCAATATATAAATAATATCTATGTTCTTGTACTTTCAAAAATAATAGGTTGTGCCTCCTAACTGCAGGCAAGTCCAGTGTCATTAAACTTGTGCTGACAATATAAATGAGAATTTTTGCAATGTTTTTTTTGTTTGTTTTCTGTCTTGCTCTGACCATCCACTAATTATTTCCAGATTGTTTGACATGCATAATTGGAAGTGATATCATGACGATTAATTTGGGCCATGGGTTCCTCTGGGTCATCTGCATCTGCGTTCAACACTTAACTATGTCAGTTTTGGAGTCAAAAACACTCAGCTGGCCATTTTAGGAGGCCGTCCCTGTGAATCTTTCTATTATGGATGAGGTTCTCAAACATTTGAATTGACAGCCCATGGCCCTGCAGACCAGAGGGAAGCATCAGTGCGCATCTCCTGAGAGTTTTGTAGAGCTGTAAGACAAAAGCCTCTGCTGATGCTTTCCATCTGGCTAAGACTGAAGCTGGACTTTTAAAATGCAGGCAAAGTGTTTGGGTTTTTTGTTTTTAGATGTTCCAGTAACATTTGATGTTTACATGGTTTCTGATCTAAAGTAAAATGAAACATAATTTTTATTTCACTCAGCAATCACAAAAACTATATATTGTTTTGTTTATATTATGTAGCAAGTCCCGTACTTGCTTTGCCGCAGCAGCAGCAATGAAAGCAGCAGCAGTGTAGCATGCTGTTCCGCCAAGACCAAACAAACAACATTATCATGCCCGCCATGCCAATCACTCCGAGAGTTGTCATAACAGAACTATTATTATTAATAGTCACCTTTTAGTTTTTTCGCAACTGCAGTTAATTTATGTAATAATTATGAAAATAAGGCAGTATTCAGTTCATGCTGTTGGAATTCTACCCAATTTTAACCCATTTTTCTGCAGCTGAATGTGGAAAAATTATTAGCTACTAGCATTTTTCAGCAGTTCGTTTGATTGAAATTGATAAATACTCCCTTGCAGTAGGAAAACACTGGCACTGGAAATGCATTATGCAGTGGAAACTTTTCAAGAGTTGATATATTTGACTAATGAGGTGGAGAGAGAGAAAGAAAGAGAAGTAAAAAGTGCTTGTGTAAAATGAAAGGGAAAGCAAAGAAATATCAAAAACTCATTTTCATTGTTCATTTATTAATATTATTATTATTATGCAGCAATGCTCTGGCTGTTCAACTTTGTTAGTAAATTCTCTCTTTCGTATTGTTAGTCATTTCACTCATGTTTGAGTTTGCCAGCTAATATAGTGCCCAGATGCATCAATGGACTTTCTTCAGAATGTTGACAAGATCAGAGCATAATGGGACATTTGGTTTTGTTAAAAGTTGACCTTTCACTCTCATCTGAGACAATTCTCTCAATCGCTTCACAAATTATCAAGATTGGTACTTGGGTGAGGAAAGCTGGATCAGTGTCAAAGTACCAATAACTTCTGCCCAGACTAATTTGTTTATGCGCCAACCAAGCACCGTTGGCCAGGGTCCAAGAGCAACTCAGACAGTGGAAGATTCATTTATTACTGTTTAGACAGTTGTGAATGTTTCTCTCATTTAAAAATAATAAATAGCCAAAATGAGAAGGAATAAAATGACACTTCATTTAATTATCATCATACTATGGAATGGGATCCATCTATTAGAACTTTCGCAATAAAATTCTCCGTTTGATGCACATTATCTTAATAGAAAATCTGTTTAGTGTGTTGTGAAACATTTTGTAACCCTAATCAGTCATTAAAACTAATTGCTGTTATTTGTTCAATGTCATTCTTTCCATACATGACTGGTTGCAAGGCTTTTATGATACAGTTGCTTTTAGTGCCAGCAAAGAGAGCATGCAAATTAAAAATGTTCCTCTTCAATTTCAACCATACAGCTCAGCATTAAGCATGTCGACACTTAGAGCGGTCTGAGGTGGGAAACATAATGCTATGACCTTTTCTGGTCAGGGAAATCAGCTAATAGTTAAGCTAATATAAAACAGGACATATAATATAGGCTATAAAGGAAAATAAGTCCCCCTTTTGGCCTTATATGTAATTTTGCATGAATCTTGGTTACTAATCTAATCCTAAACATTTGTAATATTTGCATAATTATTATATATATATATATATATATATATATTCTGTTATGTGGCAAGGTACAACTTTAAATCATATTATTTTCCTTATTTGGTTCTGCTTTAAATGCTTGTCTGTATCATAGAAATGTGTTAAAAACAAATACTTAACAGCTATTAAAAAAAAATTCATTAATGTATAAAATGCTTGGTGCCCTATCACATAACAGGTTTTAAAAACTTTGAATCCCTTACTTCGGTAAGGTTTCCATCTCTCATGGACATAATTGACTTAAAAAGGCAATTTCTCCTTTTTGTATTTATTTTGATTTTCACTCATCTTCCACTCAGTCTGGTCATTCCCTTTTATTTGGCAGTCATACATAAATATCTGCTTCCCTGCCCCTGGCTCTCTCAACACTTGGAACACGAATAGCAGAGCGATTATTTCCATCCGGAACATGTTCAAAATGGTCCCCAACTCTTCACCTATCACGTAGCATCCAGCGGGTGTGATAACAAACAGCTGTAGGCCCAATCTTTGCATCATAGATGAGCATATGTTGTCATTCTGGAACTATGTTAATAGAAAACAACAATAATTTTAGTCACGATTTTTACCTAAAAAACAACAACTGTGTTCTGGCCCTGCTTCTTGTTTAATTTGCAAAGACAAATATAAGTAATCCATTCATAAATTATTCCCCCATTAAGTGTAAACAATATGGCACTATCAAAACCAAAAAAATTAGTTTGGACCAATGAAGTGGGTTTGGGCGGGGTAACTTGTTTGGCTGGCCAATGGCAGACAGGAAGTGGTCAAGGAAACTTGTTTGAAAACAGCCATTTTTTGCAATTCTGTTTTTGGTGCATAAATTACCTCCTTCACTTTTAATGCAAAATACATTTTCTTAAAAACATAAAGATTTAGTTCATCATTAAATCATTTCAAATACCTCCTTACCTAACCTAAATATTTACACTATATGTATGCATTTGGCAGATCCAAAGATAATTACATTTTATCACTTGCATGCATTCCCTGCGAATTAGACGCATGATGTTAGCATTGCTAGTGCCATGGTTTACTGTTTGAGTTACAGGAGCAGGAGAAGTTAATTAATGCTTTAAAGGTTGTAAATCATGGCCATGGGCAGTTATGTATGAAACCATTATTGAGTCAGCACTGGTCTATCTCTGAAGTCCTCTGGGATTCTCTGGTTATGTAAGACTTATCATTTGGTTCTTATTAGTTCATGTCCTCCCTCCCACATTTTTTTGCTACTTGCTTTTGACTGTTTTCAGTCTTGATTCATATCAGTGACCTCCAGCAGAACTAGTCAGAGAGGGTTAATATCTGCTTGTCTCTGGTGTCACATTATAAGAACTCTGCCTATTTTAAGATATTACAAAAACAAATTTTCCAGCAATTAAAAATGTGTTTTGAAAATGCTTTTAGTATTGCAAGATGTTAGGCTGTTAGCTTTAAAGTGTCTACAGTTCCTTTTCAGTCGGTCACGTTCGACGTAGTCGACGTGCCGACTGATCAGGATCACATCAGGGAGCCAGTCATCTTCGAGTATTGAAACGAGCCAATGTAATTGGCGTGCGTGATTTGCCTCACACTTTCCACCCCCGCGGCACGGGTATAAATACGGAAGTGGATGCACGCACTAGTTGCCTTTCGCTTTGGAGCCAATCGTTTGTGGTCTCTGAAGAGTTCTGTTGTTTACAACGAGCGAGTGTGTCGGTGTTCTTCTGGAAAACTCCCAGTGATGGTGGTTTCTACAGCACGAGTGCAGCGGTGATCGCAAGCTTTGAGCTCTCAACTGCTGTTTTAACAGCAACAAGTTTCTAAATGTTTGTGTTGTGGACGGCTGGTTAGAGGGCAGAAAAGTGAGTGCTTCACTGTTTCAATTCACTATTCAGTGTTGACGTGGTCATTCCCCTATGTGCTCTGGCACTGGTGATAGTTCTTATTTCCGGAAAGAGCAACACGGGTGCATTTGCGTCTTTTTCAAGATGTCATTCCACCCGTGCGGTTCTGGATTCAGTCGTTCCCCGTTCCTCTCTGACGGTCACAATTGTTGCATCACGTGTTTGGGCTTACAGCACGCTTGATCAGCTTTTGTGGACTGTTCATGTTCCCATTGCGGGAATATGACTGCCGCGGTGTTGAGATGGAGACACCAATCTTTTTGCTCTTCTGTGAGAGCACCCTCTCAAGGAGGCACTCTCCCCCTTTGAAGTGGAATCTATTCGCTGAATTGAGTCTTCTTTCCGTGAGGAGATCCCGAAGGTGCTCGATCACTTCAGTGCTTCTTTCCTGCTAATGGGTTGGAGTGAGGGCTGCCTCCTCCACATCAAAATGTTGTTGCCTCTGTATTGACGCACATCATGATGCAGTGGATACAAATCCGTGGGAAGCACGGTTCCTGACGGGGGCAAGGAGCTGAATAACCGCCTCTTTACCCTCTTGGGACTTACCTCTGGTGCTACTGCATTGCAGAGACCCCTGGAATTGGGGCCAACTAATGCTCATGAAGAACCTGGCCTGGATATGTGCCCAAGCAGTGTTGGGGGTAACGAGTTACAAAATAACGGATTACAGTAACGATATTACTTTTTTGGGTAACGAAGTAAAGTAACGCATTACACTAAAAATATCAGTAACTACACTACTTTACTAGACTATAGGAACGCGCTTTCCTACGTTACCCAAGCCGTGTTTGCATGTGTGTAAAGCTCTGATCTGTCTAAGTGGTGCGTGCACGCCTGTGTGTGTGTGTGCACTCTAAAAAATGCTGGGTTGTTTCAACCCAATTTTGGGTAAAATATGGACAAACCCAGCCGTTGGGTTAAATTTTTACATTACATTTTTAACCCAACGTTTGGGTTTGTCCATATTTTACCCAAAATTGGGTTGAAACAACCCAGCATTTTTTAGAGTGTGTGCTTGCCTGGGCACCGTTGCCATAGAGATCGATTTGAGTGACGTAGCTGCTGGTGCGAAGGACAGAGAGGAATGGAGATGGAGACGGAGACAGGGGTTGCGTCCAGTGGCTATATTCACATTACTTTCAGTTTATTGCTCGAAAGGACAAAAATAATGGAGGAGGCAGACCCAGCCCTGGCTTTTCTCTGTCCGTCTGCTCCATTGCGGTTATATACAGGGTTCCCGCGGGGTCTTAAAAAGTAAAAAATTCGGAACTTTAAATTTAAGGCCTTAAAACGTCTTAAAAACAGCCAGATTTTCATCCGAAGTCTTACATTTAATTTTGTCAGGTCTAAAAAAGGTTTCACCCTCATTCATTTCCAGAAACGCTGGCCGCAGAAAGTTATTACAAAGTAGCAAAAAAGTATCGAGTCGTAGCCTACAAAGCGGAGCTGTAGAGCAGGGGTCTCCAACACGTCGCTCGCTCGCGACCAGTAGCTCGTGGCCTGATCGGAGGTAGCTCGCCAAGTTTGTTATTTCAAATGTAGGTGCGCTCATAATAGAAGCAATTCATTTATCACTGTTTTTTTCTGTTGCAACTAACAGTGCAAACACAATGTAAATAAGAGACTTGATGATTATTATGTATACGTTTTGGTGTGAATCCCGCTGTTTGTTTGACAGCTCCACTGATTGCAAAGGGAGTATTTATTTATCGCTTTCTATATATATGTATACACAGGATCTCACGAAAGTGAGTACACCCTTCACATTTCAGCAAACATTTTAGTATATCTTCTCAAGGGACAATAAAATATATCCAAGTTTCATTTCTATAGTAGAGTAGTCAATTAACTGCTTGTATAGCAGTATATTGTATAGCAATATATCTTGTATTAGAGCAGTTCAATGTGTGCTTTGAGTACAGTTCTCTAATACTGACCACTGGATGTTCAACATGGCATCTCATGGCAAAGAACTCTCTAAGGATTTGAGAATTAGAATTGTGGCCTAGGCTATAACAAGATTGGTAACACCATGAAACTGAGTCACAGGCTAGGGTCATACAGATGTTTTCCAAGACGGGTTCCACTTGGAACAGTCCTCGCAGTGTTTGATCAAAGTCCTTGTGCTGTGCGTCAGGTGCAGAATCTGGCTTTAAAAAACAGACGCATGAGTGCTGCCAGCATTGCTTTAGAGGTTGCAGAAGCAGAAGGTCAGCTTGTCAGTGCTCTAACCATACACTGCACACCGCAACAAGTTGGTTTGCATGGCCGTCGTCCCATAAAGAAGTCTCTTCTGAAGCTGGCTCACAAGAAAGCCGGCAGACCGTTTGCTGAAAGCAACCTGTCCAAGCGCATGAATTACTGGAACCATGTCCTGTGGTCTGATGAGACTAAGATAAACTTGTTTGGCCCGGATGGTGTCCATCATGTGTGGCGACGCCCTGGTGAGGAGTACCAAGCAAATTGGGAATGAGGTGCTGTCGCGATTCTATGCCTCGGGCACGTCTGCACATCTCCTTCAGAATCGGACATTGGAGCTGATGACTTCTAATGCAGACACTCTTTTATGCGCACAGGCGCTCCATGTGATGTCATACAATTGCTGCCAGCCAATCATTTGGTGTGTTCCACACCTGCTTCAGACACCGGTCACATAGCGTCAACACCATGACGCAGTATTGAGTTCTGTTCACAGGGAACCAGTGTTACGTATTTAACCCTAAGATGTTTCATGGCCACAAGTGACCACACAAATATTGATATTGAAATACTGGCAAAAAAAATACTCCAAAAATAATTTATAACGTGTAAATGTATTACATCCACCATTCTGCATAATGTTATAAAAGATGAATAATGTTTCACTTTTAACCATCAACCATGAACACTATCACCTTGTTTTCAGGATGAAGAAAATTATTTTACTTGTTGATTTGCCATCATGATGTCATGATTAGTGTTCCCTGTCTTGTCTATTAGTTTTCCCAGGTGTCTCTTATTTTCCCACGCCCCCTTGTTATCCTGTTTAGCTCGTTTGTCTCTGATTATTTAAGACCTGTGTTTCTGTCCTGTCCTTGTGAGTTCTTGTTTAATGTTTAACGTTGATGTTGGTTGTTCTCGTTCCCGAGTCCCGTTATCCTGTTTTCTAGTGTGTTAATAAAACGTGTGCTGCATCTGGATCCTGCCTCTTCTCTGCTTCAGCCGCACCGGCGTTACAGAAGAACTCACCGCAACGTGATCCAGCAGCCATGCCTTCCTGGAATCCAGACGTGCAGATTCTCCTTCTCCATCAGGAGAATCGCTCCTTAGAAGAGTACGTCGCGGAGTTCATGAAACTGGCGCCTCTCGCGCAAATGAGCACCCAGTGCTTGAAGATATTCTTCCACGGGGGATTATCAGAACCACTTCGGTCACAGATGCCCGGACCTGATCCTTCCGTGACTCTGATCCAGTATGTCGAGTGGGCTCTTTCTATGAGTGGTTCATCGTTTGCTGTGGGCTTAGCGGAGGAGGTAAAAGTGCTTCACGTGGGCTTCATTCAACCTGTGCTTCTCCCGTACTCAGCCGAGCCCACGCTCCCCGTCTGCCCAGCCGAGCCCGCGCTCCACGTCTGCCCAGCCGAGCCCGCGCTCCACGTCTGCCCAGCCGAGACCGCGCTCCACGTCTGCCCAGCCGAGACCGCGCTCGACGCACCTGAACCTCACGTCAGCCTCGACGAACCAAGTGAGCCGAGTGAATCGAGTGAGCCGAGTGAATCGAGTGAGCCGAGTGAATCGAGTGAGTCGAGTGAATCGAGTGAGCCGAGTGAATCGAGTGAGCCGAGTGAATCGAGTGAGCCGAGTGCATCCTGTGAGTCAAGTGCATCCTGTGAATCTAGTGCATCCTGTGAGTCAAGTGCATCCTGTAATGAATCAAGCCCAGTGAAGCGCCGTCGCAGGAGAAGGAGAAGGACTCGTTGGGCTCGCCAGGCTCCGGAGGGCGTTCCCAGACTCCTCGCCCTGCCGGCCCCGCCTCTGCGCCTCGCCCTGCCGGCCCCGCCTCTGCGCCTCGCCCTGCCGGCCCCGCCTCTGCTCCTCGCCCTGCCGGCCCCGCCTCTGCGCCTCGCCCTGCCGGCCCCGCCTCTGCGCCTCGCCCTGCCGGCCCCGCCTCTGCATCTTGCCTTACCTGCGCCTCTCGGGCTTCGGGAGCCTTTTCCGGTGGCGGTTCCCAGCCTGGAGGTCTTGGATTTCCCCAAGTATTTTTTTGGGGGGGGGCAGGAGGTGCCCTGTGAGGGCCATGAAGGATGCTTCGCCCTGGCCGCCGTCACGTCTTGCTCCGCCCTGGCCACCGTCACGTCTTGCTCCGCCCTGGCCGCCGTCACGTCTTGCTCCGCCCTGGCCGCCGTCACGTCATGCTCCGCCCTGGCCGCCGTCACGTCATGCTCCGCCCTGGCCGCCGTCACGTCATGCTCCGCCCTGGCCGCCGTCACGTCATGCTCCACCCTGGCCGCCGTCACGTCATGCTCCGCCCTGGCCGCCGTCACGTCATGCTCCGCTCTGGCCGCCGTCACGTCATGCTCCGCCCTGGCCGCCGTCACGTCATGCTCCGCCCTGGCCGCCGTCACGTCCGGCTCCGCCCTGGTCCCCGTCATGTCCTGCTCCGCCCTGGTCTCCCACGCTCCATGGCCCAGGCCCGCCTTGCCTGTGTCCTGGTCCCGTTCCCCTGCACGGGCCTGGCCCTCCGTCCCTCCCCCAGGATCGCTTTCGCTCTGCCCCCCGCCTGGTTCGTGTTTGGAGCGTCTGGAAGCCGCTCCTTTGTGGGGGGGCTATGTCATGATTAGTGTTCCCTGTCTTGTCTATTAGTTTTCCCAGGTGTCTCTTATTTTCCCACGCCCCCTTGTTATCCTGTTTAGCTCGTTTGTCTCTGATTATTTAAGACCTGTGTTTCTGTCCTGTCCTTGTGAGTTCTTGTTTAATGTTTAATGTTTAATGTTTAACGTTGATGTTGGTTGTTCTCGTTCCCGAGTCCCGTTATCCTGTTTTCTAGTGTGTTAATAAAACGTGTGCTGCATCTGGATCCTGCCTCTTCTCTGCTTCAGCCGCACCGGCGTTACACATGATAATACTTGTATTAATCAGAATAATTGTATTAATCAGTGCTTCTGTCTTGTTTTCATGTAAAAATATATAAATAATTTTCTTTTAAACTGTGCAATTGAGATAATAAGATATTTTACTAGATCGGTTCTATTATTATTATTATTAATATATTAATACAATATTGTCATCAAGGTATCATCAGCTCAGTCACCATCCAACACTACATTTTGACTACTGCACGCGTGTGCGTGCGTGTGTGTGTGTGTGTGTGTGATTGAATCGTAGCTCTTATATTTATTTAGATTATCTGAAATGGACTAAAGCCACACATTTACTTCATGGTGTGATAAATCCAAGATATATTCATAATATCTTGTGCATTTTTTGTTTCTCAAGTAGAGTAGCTATTTTTACTTGAAGTGGTCATGAACTGAGAAGTTACATTTTCCTTGAGTTTTTGACATATAAGAGGTCATCATACTTTGAGAACAGTGTTGGGTATAGTTACTTTGGAAAGTAGTTAATTAGGTTACAACGTTACCATCAATTAAAAGTAATCAGTTACGTTACTGCGTTATCTATTCATAAAAGTAACGCGTTAGAGTACTCATGCGTTACCAAAAATTAAAAGCCGTTTGCAGCGCCTCACACATGCTGCAGCTTGATTGACAGACACGGCCCCCTTTAAATGCACCTAGAAGTCGTGACTCCTGGCAATGAATAACGTCAGTCATCCGACTACATAAACACTGCAGGATAACAATAACAGGAAAGACAGTCATAGGCTATTCCACATAGCGTTTTATTTATTTATTATCACAGAACATATTAATCAAAATTCACACCTTCCCAGCCCGGGTAGTAGAGATGCGCGGATGGGCTATTATTTCAATAAAAAAATCAATAATTATAATGGCGATATTATTTCAGTATAGAAATGCAGACATCCCAAGTCTATCGGAAGTTCCGGGAGTCTCCCGCATATTGATAGCGGCTCACTGATGCCCGCGAATTAGTTAAAATCTCCCGGAATCTAGAGCGAGCGCGCCCGCGAGACAGAGACTGTGCTCCAAACCGCGCAGCGCGTGCAAGGCAGAGCGGGAGAGAGAGAGAGCAAGAGACCGCGCGCGTGTGCCTTAATGAAGCTGGAGGGTGGTGGGGTATTGAAGCGCAGAAACACTGTCTTGATCCTGGGGGAATTTTTTTATTCGGGATTTTCCTTTCCTTAAAATAACGGATTACTTTTTTTAAAAAATAACGAAGTTACTGATTACTTAACGCACAAAACTAACGCGTTAAGTTACACATTTCACGAAAAAGGTAATTAGAGTACTCTAACGCGTTACTTTATAACGCGTTACCCACAACACTGTTTGAGAATATCCTGAACTTCCTTGTAAGTCCAAAAACAGACTTTTTTTTATTTATTTTTACCAAGCACAGTGAAAGACTCGTGGAACATGCCTATATATACAAAGTCATAGGTGATAAGACCACCTCTGTAGAGTAAAATCAACACATGCTTCATCTTTGCAACCTTGGCCCCACCCACTGGTGTGTTAGTGAGATGACGAGGAGAGAAGAGGATCACTGGTCTAAAAATAACATTACCTTCCAAAGGATCTGGATGCTAGGAATCTAGTTATTTATTTTCAACAATGTGAATGTCTGTTGAGCATTATTTATTTGTATGCGGTACACTTAACTTTGGATTCTTTGATAAATCAGTTGCAATTTCGGCGCATGCTTTGCATACAGACTTTTTACGGTATTTTTACGCTATACAATAAGAAAATCATCTGTGGCATTGAAATTGATAAAATCTTATCAATTCCCATCACAATTAGTAATTATGAAATCATTCGTTAGTGTGCAGAAATCGAGTTGAGGTCACTGCATTCATGTGCTTAATGTGTCTGTGATCGACTACAATGCTCATTGGAATATCACTGCAACCTTTCATGCCACAATCTAAACATAATGACAGTGAGTATAATGACCTTAAAACAGCGAGTTCAAATCAGAGGGCTCAAAACAGGGTAGGAAAAATGCCTTTTATTTATAAATGATGACTATTTTTTTATATAAAAATCATACTAACATTAAGTGCACCTCAGGAAACATTATAAAACAATGCAGTTCATGACCCCTTTAAGAACAAAACAAAAATGCTTAAAAAAAAGGGAGGGATAATAATTTTTACCTGGTCTTTTTGTTTTTTACTTCACTGAGTAATTGAATCATTCAACTCTTGGTTATCAGCTATCAGAAAGTGACCAGGTGCACCAGAAGTTTGTTATCGTTTATTTTACTCCCATTACTTCATCTTGCTTTTTGTAGTCTGTTCAAACACACAGTTTCTAAACTAGGTTGCTCTGAGTTGAGACTGCATCAGGCATCTTTTTTAATGCTGGCAGGGAAGGCATTTGTTATTTGTTAGAAAGCATTCGGTAATTGTTAGACTCCTTAGAAAGCATTCTTTGTCAGGACTCTCTGATTGCGACCTAAATGAAGCAAGTACTTTGAGATTATTTCCAGGTGTGATATTGATCTGTAAAGCGTTTGAAGGTTGTGTTGTGTGTTGTGTGTGTGTGTGTGTGTGTATGACTGGTGACAAAAAGGGTGGAAATAAATGTAGGCCCATTAAATGCCTCACAAGTTGAAGATGATTGAAAGAACACTAATATTCATGATCCCTAGCTGACCTTAACATACCTCTTGATTTTTCAAGCCGTGCTGTCATATCCTTGATTGCTTTCATGTAAATACAGATAGCAAAATACCCCCATGGTGAAGTCAGTATCCCTTTACCTTCAACAACCCTAATACTGCTACCTGTCAAGTTGTGAACAAAGCAGCAGTTTGGCATCAAAGAAAACAGGCATTAAACTAGTTTGTCATGAATTTAAAATAAAAAATGTAAAAAAATAAATGATAAAAATTTCATTGTAATAATTTAATTAGTGTTGTAGTCCACCTGTAACATATTACCTTTTAAGCTCCCTAACTGTCAATGCATGTTTTAAAAGAAGATAGTCTGACATTTATAATATTAATTGACCGTTCGCAAAGATCCGCCCCCTTTAGTTACTGTTGCTAAGTCCGACAAACTATGCCGCTCTCACCCCACACCATGTTCTCACGCCGTGAAAAATACATATAATTCGCAGCCAGGGCGCCACCATTGTGCAGTATTCTAACCTGTGACTTCACTGGGTTGGTTGGCTTTAAAGGCTCTGTATACACCACAGTGTTTTGACCGCGAACAACTAACGTTAGGTACAGTCATTATTAGCTAACAGCTGTAAGCATGAACTAGCTAACGCTAACTTAGTGTAGTTTATTAGTACCAGACAAAAAGACGACGTCTAACGTTATATATGTTAACAAACTGCACATGGAAACATTGTCTGCGATGTCTGCCATCATATTCCTGTCTCTTGTCAACACCATGTAAGTTAGCATGTATTTGTCGTATTATATATATAACAATATACGTAAATGTATTTGATGAATCTATATAAAGCCTACCTTCATGGAAAAATAAGGTAAATATTATTATTTTTCTATACAAATGCATATGCAATGGGACATACGGGCTCAACGGGTCTTTCAAGTTCGTATTCCTCCATTTCAAATCAAGTGCGTATTCAGTCCGGTCCAGGAACGCTTCACTCTCTTCACTCACTAACGGAACCAACCAACCCTGTTACGTAGGCTGTGACGTCACTCTAAAATGGCGACTCGCTAGCTAGATAGATAGCTTGAAATTACGAAAATAATTTGGTCATATCTGTGGTTTTAACAACTTTTTTAAATAAAATTTTAGGCAAGGAGATTTTTCTAATATATGTAGCTACTACCAGTGAGAAAACATGGACGTTTCAGTTCCCCTTTAATGCTAATATTAATGAACAGTATTATGTGACACGAAAGCAATTTCATTATGTTTCTGGTATCAGAGTTGTGTAAATCTAACTCGCTTAAAGGATAACTCTCGCCAAAATTTAACCTAGCTATTTTTGACTATCTACCCGAGTCAAACATTCGTGTAAAAGCATAATTAGAATGGAAACTCCACTTTTAAGTTTGACCGTCTTTTCATTTTCGGTCAAAATGCCTTTTGAATGGGAGTGCTAGTATTAGGGTAGGAAGGGGGGGTTCACCTGCACCCGAGGTATATTTTTTTAACCTATTTTTTTGTAATCCTTAAGGTGTCTAGAAAAGGAATTTTGATGTTCCCCACGCAAATTATTGTCCCATATGTGATTTTTTTGTATAATCTTTTGTGTCCGTGCTTGATTTTCGGCTGTGAAAAATTAAAACTTTAAATCTACATAGAATCTGAACAATACATCCTACAGACACAATCCACCCCATATTCTCTTCGTCTTTGCATGATGATTGATAGATATGAGGATTGTCATGATTAGATGATGTATAGTGCATAAAAACTCAAATAAACACCAAAACAATTAAGAAAAAAGTGACATTGGATCACTGGAACTCCTCCCCTATGGACCCTATTGATATATATTTTCTAACTTTTGTATTTTTACAGTCTGTAAGATGTCTAATAAACAAATGTTGATGATCCTCACCAGAAATATTGTCACATGCATGTCTTTTCTGGCTATATTGGTTGCCACCCTGGATTTCAAAAAAAGCAAAAAAGAACATTTACATGTCTTAAAGGAACACTCCACTGTTTTTTCGAAATAGGGCTTATTCAACGTCTTTCCTACATTTAGATAGGTGGGCAAATGCATTTTTGTCTCAGGGCATGCATTGTTTTAGTTTGGCAGTGTCGCCGCTAGCTTAGCTTAGCATAATGAATGGAATCCGTTGTTGCCAGCTAGCATGCCCTGAGTAAAAGTGATCCAAAAAAAAACAACCTAATTGCTTCTTGTGGCCTGCGTATTCACAACGAGTATAAATAGCGATGCAGATTAAGACTAAGTGATTTCCTGGGCAGATATTGACTTGGGACTATATTAGGGTGAAGCACAGGCAAAGCACTGCTACTTGGGCGCAGAGATATCATGGAGCACCTGAAATCACACAACTTCCGTCAACATACCGCCGTGAATAGTAGCTGGATATTTTTCCTACAGTAGACATAGTGAATGGCGATGAACATGGCTGATTTTGTGAGACGAAGAGGGTGACTTCTCAGACCGTCAAGATCCAGAACCATACCTCTATGAACCAGAGTTTCCAGAAGAGGAGCGCGTGTCAGGCTCAACGTGTCAGATCAAGATGAGCGTGCCCACAGTTGTCACAACTAGCGAGGATTTCTCGGCGTTGATCCATCCAGCAGTCCTAGACTTTTTTTTTTCGGTGCGATAAAGTAAACTGGAAAAAACGCCCAATGCTGAATGGACCCAATGGACAGCTGTCCACAGAGTAAGTGATTGTTTTCAATTACCATGTTTGCTGTAACCGTAGCTGTAACTTGTCAAAATATACACAATCCAAAAGCGAAGATACGGCGGTGCAGGTCACGCCGGTATGTTGACGGATTTCAGGTGCTGCGTGATATCTCTGCGCCCAAGTAGCAGTGCTTCGCCTGTGCTTCGCCCTAATATAGTCCCAAGTGAATATTTGCCTAGGAATTCACCTAGTCTTAATCTGCATCGCTATTTGTACTTGTTGTGAATACGCAGGCCACAAGAAGTAATAAGGTGTTTTTTTGTGTGTTTTTTTAATCACTTTAACTCAGGACATGCTAGCTGGGAACAAAGGATTCCATTCATTATGCTAAGCTAAGCTATGAGATTTGAGATTTCCAAAAATGGAGGACTTAGCACAGTTCCCATGAACTGATTTCATAATCAAAACACTAAACACAAATACTTAATGCAAACCACAGTTGTTTTTAGAGTGGATTCACACAACTAACGAGCAAATACCTCAAATGTTCCTCAATGTGGATTAAGAACAGCAAACACATTTGTAAACCTAGTATTAATTTCAGTGGATTGACAAAAACACTAAATTCTGCATCGTAACATACTCAAATTCATAAAGAATTATTGCATTAACATTTGACAGTAAATAGAGCATACTTCAAATGTTTGTCAACATGGATTAAGAACAGCAAACACATTTGTAAACCTAGTATTCATTTCTGTGGATTCACAAAAAAACACTGTAAATTCTGCATTGTTTAAAGGGCACCTATTATGACATTTAAAATGTTCCTAATGTTGTTTAGGGAGTCCCCAACAACAGTTTTACATGCATGCAATGACAAAAAAAACTTTTGTTGTCGTATAATATGCATTTATTTTTACCTGATTTGCTCACCGACTCATTTTTCAAACCCCTCCTTTGCGCGACGCTAATCTGCGTTGATTGGTCAGATGACCCAGCAGTGTTTACAGAGATAATACTTATTGTTTAACACGGAGTACAATGATGCTTTTATCAATTAAATTGTGTTATAATAATGATTATAGTCCACTGCTTTGTAGTTTGTAGTAAAAAACTAAAAATAAGATGAAGAATTTAATGTTTTGTTAGCGAGCATAGCCCAGAGTTCATATTGTAAAAGCACAATCAGTCTTTGTTTGCATTAGCCCGATGCATAAACATAACGTTTTTACAAAAAAAAAAAAAATGCAGTTATGTTACTACGAGGTATTACTCTATTCTTTAAGACAACTCCGAAAACAACGACAAACACTTCACATATCTCAATACAATTGTCATTGAAGACCTAGAAGCTAAACGGTGCTTACACAACAAACAAAATAATTATTAAGCATGCTACATAAAACATAAAAGCAACAATTATTAATAACACTTACAGGTTGTGATATACGGAGGAGGAAGCTGATGCAAATACACTTAGAAATGAACCTTCCTTCAATATCAGCCGGCTCGCGAATCCAAGTTTGATTGCATTTAAGTTGTTAAAGCAATCGTCTTCAAAATGGTGCGAACAAAGCACAAGGCTCGGACTATACTTCTGTGGTATAGTTGTATATATGAATTGTAGTCTTCAAATGCTCCTCCTTGGGCAGATGAAAAAAGTTTGCTTTTGAGTCGCACTTCAGAACACAGCGTCTCGTCGCCATGATATTTTCCCTGGCCTTGGAGCGCAATAAGTGGGCGTATCGTATTCAAATAACTTGACAAGTTGACGTCATCTAGTCAGAGAAAAAGCTTCGGTCTTCTAACGATTCATAAAAATGACTCCGAGTCGACTCTTACTTTTGAAAGACAATAACTTTATATACGGTGCACTTTCATATTTCAAACTTTGCAGGATGTTTTTGTTCACTTAGATCTATGTTACACACTACATGAAAGGTACATTTCAAAATTCCATAATAGGTGCCCTTTAACTCAAAAAGTGGTTTACCGCTATACCGCGGGAATTTCTTGCTTTTCAACCGTGGTAAGAAAAAATACATACCGTCCTAGCCCTAACTTCAAATGCTGTTCTTAATATGCATGTTGACGAACAAACACATTTGTAAAAATAAAAATAGTAACCGTCAGTTGATTTGAAGTGCTTATACAAAATATAGTAAACTGTAGCACAAACAGAGCTTGTTATAGTTTACTCCCAAAGTCAACCATGCTGATGCCATCTTCACAGTGCTGAAAATAGTATTTTCAATGTTGATTTACAAATGGAAAAGAAAAAAAAGAAAGAAAAAACCCAATCCTTCACAAGTTTTTTTTTTTCTAAGGAATAAACAAATATATATAAAATGTGTACAAACTGTTGTAAAAGGACTTAAACCAATACATAATGCAACAGTTGTCTGTCCACACGTTCACGAGAGAGTTCGAGTGTGTGATGTAGGATGTAGGAAGTGCGGTTCAAACAAATTGTGCTGGGCAGCAAACTCAAGCTCCCCCGACATTTCTCTTTACAAATTCTCTTTTTAGAGCTCTAACTAATGACCGGTGTTTTGTTTAGCTCTATCCTCTTCGCTTCCACGTAAGTCAATAGGTCATGCGTTGGGTCAGAGTGACTCTCCGGCCAGAACTCGACTCGCGTACGGAATCCAGTGATTCATACATTTATAAATATGGATATTTTTCTTACAACAACCAGTATATTATAATTTAAAATGGGGACATTTTTTTTTTGCTGCAAAGCATGGATGAGCCACCAGCAGCTAAATATATTTATTTTTCAGAAGTGTCCACAAACTGAATGGCCAAAACTATTTGCAATTATGTAGAATTGAAAAAATATGAAGCCAGAGAGTTTTGTGTTCACAAAACAGTTAAGTTAGAGTATATTCACGTCAAAACAGTTTTTCACCTGGAGTCTGACAGAAAGTATATGTGAGTGGGAATGACTGTTTATGACAACGAAAGCAGCATGAATTGGTACTGGATAAATGCATGTTTATTACTCACCTACATCGTCTCAGCTGTGCGAACACTCCATCAATGAAGTGCTAGACTTGCCAGAAACAGCAAAGACTGCTGAAGCTGCCCAGTATAGGGTGAGTCATTTACATAAGATAAACACTGCCTTGCCCACTAGTGGACTACTTTTATGGATGACAAGTAAAAATGAGTAGTTATGTAAGGCCTACCAGATTCAGGCATGTTGATGAAATGAGCAGGTACATTTGGGATGGTTTGGATTGACATCTCTCTCCCCAACTTAATCAAAACCCCAGCACACACACTCATGCAAACAATGTACAAACTTCATGTAAAGATATTAGGCACATTCCACTGGAAGCTTACACATCGCTCCTTCCTCTCTTCCTCTTATCCTCACTGATCTGAGCTGATTGTTGTTGCCTGGGAGGAATGATAATGGAGGAAAGAGAGATATGAAAGAGGAACTACGACAGCATAGACATCATCACCTTCCTCATTAATGTACATCTGTCTTCATAAGCCTCTATTTTAGTCATAGTTTTTGGATAAAAATGCCCTTTAAGTTTAGTCAATAATTTGTCATATTAATTATTTACAATCTATTTTATTCTGATTGTTTATTCTGATTTAATTTCATTTAATTCAATGAAAATAGTATTTGATCTGACAATATTGTCCAAAATGGCAAATAGTCAAACTTTAAAATACCAAACATGTAAAAACATATAGTATTTAAACATGTATAAAAAAACGTATCAATATAAACAAAATTATTTTTTTTTCTATTTTTTTTTAAATAATAATCTTCCAGTGTTTTTTGCCATTTTTTAAAATGTTTTTTTTTTTTTGTCATATATTTTCCCTAAGTTTTAATTAAAATAATTAAATTATTGTTACATTGCATCGTTTTCATCTCATCTTCATCATTGTTGATGAAATAAAAAAAAAACTTTGTTAATGAACATTTTCATCATTTAATTGACTAAATTAATTGATGACCATTTACCATCAGCGATCAACATTCTCCTAGCAGAATTTGCCATCATATTCTGACCAAAATATATGAGTCTTTCCATTGTTCTTATTAAGGCCTTGGTGCCATTCTCAGAACAGTGGAAATGTTAGGCTGGGCTAAGCATTGTGGGAAAGAGACAGTGAGATGTGACTCCGGAGCAAAGCCATGACAACATTGCTGGAAAACGAGAGCATCACATAAAAACCATTCCTTTAGAGAGAATTAATCAGAGACAAACAGTGAGTGGAGCTGTAAGAGATAAGTCTGCCTTCAATTTTCTACATGGCCGTTTTTGGCATTGCGTTCAATGTTTTCTTTCTCTTTGGGAAAAGAAACCGCAAATTGTTCTGACTCAAGAGTTGTCAAATGTCTGAGGAGTCATTTCCTGAGGCTATTGAAAATGGGCAGCTTTCAGACAACAAGCTACTGGTGGCTTTTGAGTTTACATTGATGCTTTGTTTCAATTTGCAGCTTTATTCTTTACGATGGATGTGCTCTTCAGAAGATTCAGTATGGAAGTAAAATAATGCCAAATGTTTTTGAAATAAAAAGCCTGTTGAATTGCACTTGAAAAAAAATATGCATTGCATTAACCATGCTTGCATTTTATTTTTAGGGCTTGCATTTTTATGGGCTGAAATTCAACATGGTTGTATATTTAAGCTGTGAATATACAACACATTTTCATTAATACAAATTCAACAATCCATATTCACCTTTCATATTTCACTTCCAAAATATTCAAACTGTTTAAAAATACAACCTATAATATTCAACAGGCAATTTTCGGTCCATTTGATTTCGCTTTACAAATTCGCTTTCACAAATTCAGTGGTTCAAATTGGACAGTAAATTCAACATTGACATCCAGGAACTGCAGGAAAAGCAGTAGATTACCAAAGCATAATCTCCATCTGCTGTTAATCAACCTCACCAGCAGGGGGTGCAATCGCGTGTTGTTGACGAAGACCAGAGCAACAGTTAGAGCAAGCCATTCATTCATAAAAACTGATTTATAGAAATGTAAATGTATTTGTGATTATTATGAGGGCTGCTTTTATGTTTAATTCAGTGTCTTCACGGTCCCTGTGTATAGATACATCTTTCTCTACCGTGAACGAGATTATAATGTTATTCCCCCGATGCTGATGTACAGAACAAATGTTACATTTGAGGTAGACATATATTTCTCTTGGTTGTTTGCCTTAACTTTTTATCGCGGCGATGTGCTGCGCGTGATATATACAGTGATATAAAAGACCAAACTCACACCTTATTGAGAAGGCTGTACTATATGGCTACGGGCAAGCAGATGGACTCAGCTCAGATTCACTGGCTTTTTACCAGCATCTCAATTTGCAAAGGACAACTTTTACCTGTGCTTATTTTTTTCTTGGCATTGGAGCATCTCCCTCCCTCGACTCCACAGAGAAGACACCAGAAAATAAGTCGTGTCTATTCTCAGAACAAATATAAATCAGACTCAACAGAACTATATAAAGGCTAATGAGCATGTTTAAACTGAATGATTTATACTTTCAACACTAACACTAACAATTACGCTAACGATACGCTACTCCACATAGTTCCTGATCTGATGCAGACTAATAAGTGGCTGAAGCGGATTCATATCGTCTTGGTCTGGAGAGAGGTTTACTACATAGATTTACATTGTAAAATTGTGGGGAGGACACCTTCTGCCCCGCTTAGTAGGCTTACATAATGCTTTCCTACAAAGCCATAAGTAAAATTGTATTATAACTCACTTGATGACTTAAAATAGTCTAGAAAATCCAGAAACTATTTGTTGCAGAATGCTGAACACATTTATAATGTATTATTGATTCAGTTTAAATAGAGGTATATATTTTGAATGGATATTTTGGTGGGTCTGCCCTTATATGAGCGCTGGCTGGAAAACTCCCCTGTATCGAGGACTCTACGATAGTCAAGTTTGGCTCCTTGCTTGTGGAAATCATTACTGCACCCACACACCGGACGCGAATAGCGCGTCAGGCGCGAGTGATTTCAATGTTAAGTCAATGCAAAGACGCGTTACACGCGCGTAACGCGTCTTTGCATTGACTTAACATTGAATATGGCGTTCCGATCGGTTCTTTAATATGACTTTGCAGCACGCACTCGTCTCAATGAACGTCTCACTCAACGTCTTAATTTTTTTTTTATTCTGCTATTTATTCCATTCATTTTAAGACTCAGACGTGACGCAGACGTCACGCAGACGTCACGCTGACGTCACGTAAATCACGCGTAGCAGTGAAGTGTAAAGTCAGACGTTACACGTCATTCACGTGTGGCAGTGAAGTCATTTATTATAATTTTCTCTAACACGCACTGCACACGCTACTCAGCACTGCTCAGTGCAGTGCGCCAGCGATTGCGATCGGTTCTTTAATATGACTTTGCAACATGCACTCGTCTCACTTGCGTCTGCCTTATAACGTGACGTCTGCGTCTGTGATTTATAGGATATTTATATAGCCTATAGGATATTGTGTGTGTGTGTGTGTGTGTGTGTGTGTGTGTGTGCTTGTTTAACCCACATTTTGAGGGCCAAATGCCCCTACAAAGATAGAAATATGAAGAAACAAAATTGATATAGGCTATTTCATTTTTATAGCTTATTGTTGGGGTTGTTATTGTGTTTTTAAATTTTTTATAGTTTTAAAAGGCCTATAGGCTACAGCACTAAACTAGAAAACAGACAACTCGATCGCACAACCACTGTTTCTGTAGATCCTTTAAATAGAAGAATAGAATTGCAAAATACTATTTTTATTTTTTATATAATCCGTTTATAAACCGTTCTCACGAATTCTCCCTCGGTTTAACAAATCGTGCCCACGGATTAATAACCCGTATTAAACATTTGAAATATTCACAAATTAATATGGATTTTTTTTTTTTTTTTACTGGTTTTCTAATGCCAAATTTATTTTCCCCGCAGTGCTGAATGAGAATAGCCATCTCTGGAACCATACAGAGAGGTGATTTATAGGTGGTTTATAGGCAAATGATAGGCTACTAAATGTGTCTGAAAAAATAACGAGGCATTTTAATTGTTTTTATTAATAAACTATTAATAAAAATAGCTGCAAACATATCTCCATCTCCGCTGTAAAGCAGATGCGGCTCTAGATAAAAATTCATACGGATTACATAATCAGACAGTATCTGCTTTCGATTCGAATTTGTTCGTTTAAAAGTGGACATTTCAAGCTTTATTTTGTTTCAGTTCATTTTTTAGACTCACTCCAGTTCAGGGAGATCATGAAAGCGCGCCTGATTGTTTTATTTTACGAAATAAAAACGTTTTCTTGTTATTGTGAGTTTACTAAAAAAAAAGTAGTTGCGAATGGTGTATTATTATTTTCTGTATGACCATAAATTATGAGTATTTTAAGTTGTTTCCTGTTGATAGGAAAATACAAGTGTTCGCGCCCGCGCCTCCGTGCGCGCGCTCCACTCCGCAGAAACCATTGGATATGTGCGTCAAAATCTTGTTTATTTGTGATAATCAAATAAAACCCTGTATTATTATTGTTTGTTCTTTATTTATTTATTTTTTGTCATTGTTATAAATAACAACGAAATAACATCAGAGAATCCTACAATATGTGCAATAAAAAGTCGATAAAGTGCAATCCGTTGTATCACAGTCCACTGGGACATAATTATTGTCCGTATAAACAATAATAGACAGTAATATGTTTATCATAAAATAAGTTATGAATGTTTTATTTTTATATCTATGAACTTTTACAGTTTTGGAAATGTTTGTTATTTTTTATGTTGTTTTTTTCGGATTTGTGGCCCGTCCTCACTTTAGAAGAACAACAAGTGGTTGTTAATTATTGTATATTGTTTTATTGTGTATTAAGTGGAATAGGCCTACTTCAAATTGTCATGCTTAAAGTGATTCTCAATTGTAGCGGGTATGAGGTGAGGCGGCCCTTCAAATAAATAATATACATGATCATTTGCGTAAATTAATATTTACTATTTGGAATAAAAAGCTATACATAAGCAAGGTAAAATCACTTAATTGCTAATAAAATACAATTGAAGATCAGTGGGGAAAAATAATAAAGAACGAATAAGTGTGTGGAATGTGCTGGAAACCACCTTGCCGCAGACGCAGACGAGACGTTCGGCAGACGCAGACGTCACGTTCTGCACACGAACGAGTGATGTGGCAGACGCAGACGAGACGTTCTGCAGACGCAGACGAGACGTTCGGCAGACGCAGACGTCACGTTCATTGAGACGAGTGCGTGCTGCAAAGTCATATTAAAGAACCGATCGGAACGCCATAATTGAAATGACTCGCGCCTGACGCGCTATTCGCGTCCGGTGTGAACGCACCATTAGCCTTCTGATAGTTTGCATGTACTAAGAGCTGCAACCGAGAGACTAGAGGAAGCTGCCCACTCAGGTATTCACCACTGACTGTGTCCAACACGTGGATGGGATCCAGATGTGCAGTGTGTGTGCTATTTCAATGATATTTCCTCATTGATTTCAGTGAGATAAGTGTTGATCTTTTTTTGCCATGCAAAAACATGCATTTATATATATCTACCACATGATGTGCTGTCACGTGAAATAAAATATTTAGTTTTGCTAGGAAACAGCCCATGGCTGAGACTGCACATTTCAATTTGAATACAACTTTTGCTGATTACAATAATACACTTGTGTCAGGGGTGCAGAAAGAAAGAAAGAGGTACCATACAGTAATTTAGTGACTCAAGCTCAATGCTTGAGATGGTCTATTTTTGCATTTGACTTAAGGATGTGACACACACTTCTTTTTTTCTTTTCTTTTTTAAATGGCAAAAAAGAAAGTAAAGAAAAGGGCTGGCATATTGCCCTAGACAAGATCAGGCATGAGGTGCCCCACCAACATGAACACAATTACACATGTTAACACCTTTTTATGAAAGTACTGTGTCATGTAATGGGAGTGACTTTAAAGTCAACATGATATCAAAATTGACCCTATTTACTTTCTTAATGCACTTTACTGGTCTTATTGTGACCAATCCATTACTGCATGTTATTCCAAAGAAAAAAAAAATGTTTGTCTTTGTAATCTGTAATCAAAATATAATAACACACTCTTCCTATGAAACAACTTTCCTTTGCCGCTGACGCTAATCTGACGGCATGGATGAGGACCAACAGGTCATGGTGTAGCCAGATCTTCAGACTGACGGCAGAGTCTGGACTCTAAAACAGATTTCATTTGCCAAGGACCGCCCAAGAGGACGTCTGACTGACATGTAAAGTAACCAGTCACAGTTTTGTTCAGTCATGTTTAGGGCTGTGAAAATGCGAGGTTGATGACTGCTGGGCAACCAATAAATCATTAATTCAAGAATGTTGAGCAAATTTACTGCAATAATAGCGCATCAGTTTCTCTTTAATATCATTAATTTCTCTTTAATATCATGCCAGGGGGCAAAAACTTGATAAACTTAAAAAAAAAAAAAATTAAATAAAAAAACTAAATATTTTAATACAAAATTATTTAAAAGATCCCCCTATTAAAAAAAAGAATCACCCCTTTAGTAAAGAAAAAATAACTGTATAGCTAATGACTGTATAATGATTGGGGACATTTATTATTCAACAATATTATTGATCTGCCTTACTTAAGGTGGACGATGATGCAATAATCTTCTAAAAACAAACTTTTTTTGTATTATTTTCACTGGGAAGCTGCTTTGATACAATCTGTAAAAAGCGCTATATAAATAAAGGTGACTTGACTATACCATTTTGGATTTTATGGCAACTATTGCTGTCTATTAATTAATCAATCTTGAGATCAAGAAGTGTGAATAATTGAATTGAATTTGCACATGTAGTGTACTTCAAATCTTAAAAGTATATTTCTAAAATCCTGTACTTCCAGATGATATAATATTACTGAAATAAAAGGGAGTACAATTTCATAACTATGTTTACTTAAGTGCTTTTATGTCAAATTTGGTCAATGTCAAATTAAAAGTTTTAATATTAATTTTAAATCATTCAATTTCATAGTCTAAATAATTAAACAAGTACACATTTTGATGTGTAGTTTAACATGTAAAGCACATTAAAGTATAGTTTAGTTTACCATAAATGCCTTTATGTACATTTGGCAGTACATTTGAACCATACTTAAAAGACAAATGAATAACATTGAATAATGTAATATAAAGATATACTTTGGTCCTTCTTAAGTGGGTCAAACAAGCACTCTCAAGTTCAACTACTCAAATTTAAACTACAATATGTTTTCATTTAACTATTTCAAAAGTATGCTAAAGTGTAATTCTTTTTCACAAGGATGAATTAGCCATAATACAAATAAACAAAAAGAAAAGGGCATGTACAGAACATTGTAAATGAAGGGTATTTTTGCAGGCACAGATTATTCCATGTGATCCATCTCCGGATCCCTATGTCACTAAATTAGGTCAAATTATTTTAATTCACCGGAGAATTTCATGGACTATTAAACATGTTTCATTATGAAATATTTAAACTTAAGAACACTGACAACAACAATGGTTCAAATAAAACAGATAAGCAAATAGGTAATTAATTAGACAGTAGTTCTACAACGGCACTAGATCTTGCCATTTCATGACCTTTATCAAGTTTATTTTTTGATCATTACAGTTGAATGGAGATAATACCTTCATTAAACATTCTTCACTGTGATTACATGTCACATCCACTTTGTGGTGCTCCTTCATATCCAGGATCATCTCTACCACGGGACTCACTCTTCATTGATAGGATCCTGTTTTAGCTCCAATTTTAGTCCTCTCATGAAGGTTTCCTGTCATCTAAGATAACCCATCTCCCTATCTTCCACAATGACCTTATACAAAATGTGCTTCACTTCAAAGAGTATGGGAGAAGTAACTTACTAGTTGTGGAGGTCCTAAATAGGGAACGAACATTTCTGAGACAGTCAGTGAAAAATCATCTTTGAAAACAGAAGCTTCTCTAATGAGGCATTAAGACCAACCCAAACACACCAGAACTCATATTTTTCTTTTTTTTTTCTTTATTTGTTGACACAGTGCGGAACACAGTCCCCCTGAGTTTGTGATTGTGAAAACCATTAGACGTTTTTCTGATTACACATATTTTCTATGACTAATAAAGCAAAACCAACTTTTATTTATTACTAAAGCTGACATTTTGATTTAAGTTGATTCAATCGAAATGGGGTGAAGCCTTTTCATTTTCGGACAAGAAGCTTAATTTCAATTTTTCAATACATCATACTAGATCACATGCATGTGTATGTGTGTGTGTATATATATAGACTTGGATAAGCTCCAGACTAGGATAATTTTATTCCATGATTGAGCTTTATTTGCAGTACAACAGCACCATCTAGTGTTTAAGTGGCGGTTGAGCAACTTAAGTTAAGGCATTTATTTCTAAAAACTTGGCTGACTAACTATTTGACCAACATTTATAGTTTAGAAATCAGACCTTTCTTTTAAATGTTTTTAATTCAACACATTTTAAAACATCAAGAGGTACTGTGCAGATGCTACTTCACTGGAGTTGATGCACATATTGTGTCACTGTTTCTTCTGACCTTCTAGGTTCTCATCAAATTTGCGGATGATTCGGTGGTGATGGGCCTCATCTCTGACTATAATGATGCTGCCAACCTTGATGACGTGGAGAAACTGTCATCATTGTGTCAGTCAAACTGTCTCTCTCTGAATGTCAACTAAAAGGAGCTGGTTGTTGACTTCAGAAGGAGGAACTACTCAGCATTGGCGGGATACCTTCAAATACCTTGTAGTGCACATCTCTGAGGATTTGTGGACTCATCACATTCAGGCCCAAGTAAAAAAAAGCCAGTCAACGGCTGTACCGTCTGAGACTACTGAGGAAATTCAGGGTCTCCCTTGCAATCCTGAAAACTTTCTATATTGGGGCATCACCAGCAGGGATTATTGTAATGGACTCCTTACTGGCCTTCCCAAAAAGTCAATAGGACAGTTGTAGCTCATACAGAACGCTGCTGCCAGGATCCTGAGCAGAACCAGAAAATATGAACATATCAGTCCTTAGGTCTTTACACTGGCTCCCAGTTACATTTAGAATTGATTTTAAAGTATTATTACTGGTATATAAATCACTCAATGGCCTAGGACCTTAATACATTGCAGATATGCTCACTGAATATAAACCCAACAGAACACTAAGATCTTAGATCATTAGGATCACATCAGCTAGAAATACCAAGGGTTCACTCAAAGCATGGTGAGTCTGCATTTAGCTATTATGCCAGCCGCAGCTGGAACCAGCTTCCAGAGGAGATCAGGTGTGCTCCTACTGTCACATTCAAATCCAGACTCAAAACACATCTGTTGTGTAGATGTGCATGAATGAGCACTGTGCCACTGTTCGTCCGGCTGTTTGTACTGTATTTTATTTCCTTTTTATTCTAAACTGTTCTTATTTCTTTTGATCATTTTAATTACTTCTAAAGCACTTTGGATTACCATTGTGTATGAAATGTGCTATATAAATAAACTTGCCTTGCTATAAAAAGTAAATTGACTCATTTTACAGGACATCATTGTACAGGAACTGCTCAGCCCACGGCCGTAAAGCCCTACAGAGAGTGATGCACTCATCCAAGTGTATATCCAAAACCACTTTTCCCTTTTCTACACTATATCCACACCAGGCGATGCAGACCCAGGGCTGTCAAGATCCTCAAGAACTCCACCAACCCTGGAAACCCACTGTTCAACAGTGGGCAGACGCTTCCGCAGCCTGATGGCTAAAACGGAGAGGCACAGGCAATCAAACTTCTTAACATGGGCATGAAATACATTGATAAATGCACACACTCTTAAGCACATTTATTACCAACGTTTCGGCACAAGTAGCCTTTGTCAAGGAATAATTTCTTACAAGATGGAGAACAGTATACCGGTAAATAGAGACGATAGTCATGCACAGGTGAGAGTAATGGCATCCAAATCATCGCTTGACTTATCTTGAGAGCAAATGACTTCAGAAATTACTTTAAACGGAAAACTTGACATTGACTTATAAAAAAGTGACGAAATTTGTTTAAAAAATAATTATTGTGACGTCAATTAACATGACGGCAGAACAGAACTGCCAGCACTACTAATCAGCATCTGTTCAAGTAACAATGGCAGACAATAGTTCAGCTCAAAAATGATCTAATTTGGTTATAAGGACTTTGAATTGGACCGTGTCAATAAAAAAAGATTTGCCAGAGGCAGAATATGCAATGCAAGGATATCCGACAGGGCAACTACAACCTCACATTTTTTCATCTGACGTTTCAAGAACCACAAGGAAAGGCAAGAAAGTCATTTCGTTATAGTTAATTTCAATAATATCTATAAAAATGATTCATGTGTAGAATTACTGTTTAAATGTTTAGGGTTGTCAGTAAATTAAAATAATTATTCACCATTAGTCTCCTGTTCTGCAAATAATCATACGTTTGAAATTAACCCATATTAAACCAGCTACAGTAGGCCTACATTAAATTAAAATAAAAACTAAAATTAAATTTTTTTTTTGTTTCATCTATAGATTGACCTATATAGGGTTGTGGGACCATTTTAAATCCAAAATCATATTATATATATAGAGATCCCCCTAAACATAATCATAACCATTTCTTGACAATTTGTTCCTTTTATATAAAGTATTTTTGTTTGTATATTTTTAGCACAGTCCACAGAGTATGTCAGATCTACATTTAACTGATTTGTGTATATTTATATAACTTGTATGATATAACTTGAATGTGACATACAATTTTGAATCTTTGAATTTATAAAATTGTCGTTTGTTGTGTCATGCGGGTATTTTTGGGCTCTTGGCATACTGACACTTATAATCTACATACACAGCTATCTGAACCGAATAATGTATTTCTCCATTTGTGACTTACAGTAGATTTAGAAAATTTATTTTTTGTTCTCCATTAACTCTTTCCCCGCCATTGACGGAATTTCCTGTCATATGACAATGCTTCCCCTGTCATGACTGAATTTTCTGGCTTTCCGTGTTTTAAGTATTATTTAAAGGTAGGGGGCGCTATGACACATCACCTGAAAGTGTACATAATCTCCAGATCAAAACACAGGTGAAGAAGAAGCAGAAATAAGTGATTGTTATGCTGCGTCCCAATTCGCCTACTCTATAAGTTTGTACTCTTTTTGAGAAGAAAAAGTACAAAAGTACACGTCTATCTGTTGCTGTGAGCTGTGATAACAGCAAAGCGCAAATAAATTTTTTTTTACAACAGGGATGGGGAACGTCGGTCCTGGAGGGCTGCTCTCCTGCAAAGTTTAGTTCCAAACCTAATCAATCACACCTGAACAAGCTAAGGCTACAGTTTTTTTTTATTTTGTGTGTGTTTTTTTAGGCTTGGAGCTAAAATTCTGAAGGACCACGACCCTCCAGGACCGACGTTCCCCATCCCTGTTTTACAATATAGTGGAGAAAATAATTATTTGTTCCCCTGATTATTTTGTAAGTTTGCCCTCTTACAAATAAATGAAGGGTCTATAATTTGTATGGTAACAGATAAACAGAATATCAACCAAAAAATCCAGAAAAAACACATTATATGTAAAGGTTATAAATTGATTAGCATTTGATCGAAATTAGTGAATAATAAGTGAAATAAGTATTTGATCCCCTACCAACCAGCAATAATTCTGCCTCCCACAGATTGATTATGTCCCCATGTGAAACACAGATTAGTCCTGTCACTTTAAGAAAGTACTCATAATGTCAGCTCGTAATGTGTATAAAAGACACCTACATTTACATTTAAATTTAGTAATTTAGCAGACGCTTTTATCCAAAGCGACTTACAACTGAGGACTACAGCAAGCGAGTCATCGTGAAGAGGCAGGAACGGGGAGACGGGGACAGGACCTTATATGCTCGACCAGTGTTCGAATTACGGGGGAGCTAAGGGGAGCTCGGCTCCCCTGAAAAGGACCTGGGCTCCCCTGAAAGCCTACTTTGAGACATTTAGGGGGAGCTCTAAAACACTGTCCACTTTTTTGTTATGTGAGTTATTCTGTTTTTATCATGATTTGCATTAGGGCTGAACGATATTCTGTTTTAACATCGACATCGCGATGTGCGATGCGCTTCATGAGGCGCGCGCGCGGTCTCTTGCGCTCTCTCCCTCTCTGCCGTGCACGCGCTGCGCGGTTTGGAGCACAGTCTCGGTCTCGCGGGCGCGCTTGCTCTAGATTCCGGAGATTTTAACTAATTCGCGGTCGCTGGCATCAGTGAGCCGCTATCAATATGCGGGAGACTCCCGGGAGACTTGGGATGTCTGTATTTCCATACTGAAATAATATCGGCATTATAATTATTGATTTTTCATTAGGCAATTTTTTTGGTGCCCCCTCAGCTCTTGATGCGCGTGGTGGGAGCGGCGGTGCTGACAGGCGGTATGGTGTAGGCTAAAGCTGCTGTTTAAATGTGTTCGGCTTTTCTGCTTACAGAAACATGTTCTCTAATCTGTTTAGAAGATTTAATAATTAAATCTATTTAATAATAATTTAAGAGAAAAATATATTAAAGTTTTATTTCATTTTGTTTATTTCATATGATTATGATGACCAACACCAACACTGTTTTACTTTGGCACTTTGGCTAAGAAAAGTTGACTTAAAAGATTGTGAACCAAAATGCTTATAAGTTGTTTTTATAAAAAATATATTTATTTTAAGTTATATTGTTGTAAACCAATCAGGGGGTTGGTGTAAAGCTGCTGTTTTATTTAAAAATGTGTTCTGCTTTTGTGTTTACAGAAATGTTCTAATTTTGGAATAAAATATTAAGTGACCTTTTTGTCACTTGTAATGAAGCATGCTTATTAGTGAAATTATTAATATCATGGAATGGTAATTATTGAGTTATGGCTCTCAATATCGCAATATATATCGTTGGGGAAAAAAATGTAATTGTAATTTTTTGCACAAACAATGTATTTTTTTTTCCAATATCGTGCAGCCCTAATTTGCATGATGTAGGCCTCAGCGCAGTTGATTCAGAACCGTGGACAGAGCTGTTTGCCCTAACACTGACAACACTGACTGACGCTTGCGTTTTGAAGTAAACGGTTTACTAAGTAAACAATAGGTTTACTGTAAACCTATTGTTTTAAATGCCCGAACATGCACCAAAAGCGTTAAAGTCAGTCAGGGTCAGGGAGGATCGGAAAATAGGGCTCCCCCGAGAGCCACTTTGTAATTCGAACCCTGTGCTCGACCCTCGAACGCAAAGGGCAGTAACGACCTGTGTCGAGGAAAAATCGAGACATGAAAGTACACGTCCTTCAGGTCGATCGCTGCAAACCAATCTCGGGGACGGATGCATTCGAAAATGCGTTTGTGCGTGAGCATTTTGAACGGTAGCTTGTGAAGACTCCGATTCAAAACTCGCAGGTCCAAGATCGGTTGTAACCCACCTCCTTTCTGGGTACAATGAAGTAGGGACTGTAGTACCCTGACCTCATATCGGTTGGAGGGACCGGCTCTATCGTGTCCTTCGCCAGTAGGACAGCGATCTCCGCATGCAAGACATGGGCATCGGCTGCTCTCACTGTAGTGGAGTGGATTGCCCGAAACTTGGGGGGATGCCGGGCAAATTGAATCGCATAGCCAAGCCTGACGGTTCGAATGAGCCAGTGAGACGGACTGGGGAGCACTAACCAGGCTCGCAAAGCAGGGTGTACCAGGGCGGGGCAGCGAGGTGGAACACAGGGACGTGGCCCGGGAGGCTCTCTTGGGGAGGCGGCCCGTAGCGTGGTCTAAGTGTGCTGTGCAACACTTACCTGGTTCCACAAGGCAGGAGGTGCAGGAGGCGGTGCTTGGTTGCATTCTCAAACCACACACTGCTTGCCTGTTGGCGACAGAAGACTCCTCCCACTACTCTCCAGACCCTCTTCAGAGATAGAGGAACTGCTCTTTTTTTTTTTTTGAGAAATTGGGGACCACTGTGACTCCAGTGATTATTTCACCGACCACTTAAACAGTGGTTGAGACGGGCAGTGTCATCCTCCTACAGCGGACACAGTAGAGCAGGCTGTGCCGGAGTTTTTTCTTTTGCGCAGAGGATGACACCCTTGGTGACGAGTAGACTGAGGGGCAGCCCACGAGGTACTCTGGTGGTACGTCGGGGAAAGCGCTTCAGTCTGCTGCTGACTGTGGAGAACTGCTGGGCCATAGACATGGGGACCGTGCACCTAGAGCGCCGAGCGAGCGCTGGGTCGCCGTGACAACCCGCGCTGCAGCCCGGCAGCTCGACGGCACACGACATGCTGGTGTCCCAGAGTGACACCAGCATGTAAGCTCTTTTAGGTGAATGCTCTTCTTGGTACTGAAGCACGCAGGGGAACGGTCGCAGCGGACACAGACAGGAATGTGCAACCTGTCGTGCGCTGTGTCTCTCTTCACGGCGGTCTTACCAGCCGTAAGAACGGCTATTTAGCGCTCTTGGCGCACCGTTACCTAGGTAACAAAAAAACAAAAATAAAAGAGAAAATAAAGTCGACCCCGCTGCCGCGCTTTATCGCCCGCACCAGACACGAGAGATCTTCCTGAAGAGCTTGCTCGTTGTTTGATCACTCAAGATTAGATAGATTAAACAGCATCGGTTGGCTCCGAAGCAAAAAGCTGAAGTGCAATCGCAACTGCTGCTCATATATACCCGCACTGTGAGACTGAGCAGTTGATGCAAATGATTGCACGCCAATGTGTATTGGCTCGTTTAGTTTCACTCGAAGTAGATCGGCTCTCTAGCGAGATTCCTATTTGTCGGACACGACATACATCGGACATCCCTCTGTGACATAATGTCTCTGTCCATACATCCTCAATACTTGTGACCTGGACTTTGCATTGTTGTAAAAACGCTATAAAACAACCTAAGCTCTATTAGATTTATTGATTGCACCATGCACTTTACTGGACATAGCTCTTTATGGGGTCTTTTAGGGGTATTTAAGGGGAGTTAAATTAGGTACAAGTTATGGGTAATGTAATTTAATTCATGGGGACATATATTGATAAGGCAAATGGGTGGACAACTTAAAACTATATGCCTGTCTGTTTTTGCTCTAACAACATTTCGTTGTTATCTTGTAACAATGACAAAGAAATAAAACTGAAACTGAACTGTAGTGACCGACTGATAGGGAACTGCAAATATATGATTGATATATATATAATATAATGTAGTATTTTAATACTATTTAATAATACCATTAATCAGTAGTATTTATGTCAAGGTTCTGTGAGGGAAAGGACTCAAGCGCTGAATGAGTTTCACAAGTTTTAATAAAACAGATGGATATAAGATGGCAGGAGTTGACGTTTACACAGTCCATTAATGGGTGGGGAACGAATCACTGAAACAGTCACACTGAGAGAGCAGCCATAGATACTGAAGGGTCAGTGTAAGAACACTTCTTACAATTTTTTACTCATTTTTTTGAGTGTACATGTTCCCATATAAATGTGAATGTTCACACATTTACAGTATATATACACACACACATTCATGGAATGAGATTTCTAGTTACAACAGATTTCTAGTTCCCAGCATGCTTGGCTTCTGACTGTTAAATGAGAGCAAATGTTAAAATAAAATGTTATTGAATGTGTCTTGCTCAATAGGGGGAGATCTGTAGGTTTTTATTTTCTATTATTTGGTCATTTAAAAGGTTTGAAAAAAGGTATGTGTGCGTTTTTGGGGTTAACATTGTACTGACGAGTAGAGCATGTGGTTAGGTTGATTATTGGTCATACACAATTACAACTATAATTACTATATTATAAAAGTAATGGACTTGCACTCCTCAGTACAGTGATAGTCTATTGAGTAAATACTTTAGTATGTACATGCAGGTATGCTTTTGTTAACTGGCTTGAAAATATTAAACATTTATAATGGGAATAATTCAAAAATATATTACATTAGATATTTCTTTATAAATGTGTTTATGTTGCATGAGTAAATATATATGCAATATATTACACATGCTGTACCATATCTGATCACATATACAGTACATATATGCCTTTAAAGAACCAGCTGTGGCTGAATGAGTCTACTTGCCTGTACTTGCAATGAACAGATCGTTCATGAATCACCCATCACTAGTTTGGACTGGTGTTTATGACCTTTGCCTGTTTTCGACTACGATTGTGGATTGCCCTTTCAATAAAACTGCATTTGGATCCTCAGCCTTTGTGTCTCTGAGAAGTTTGCTACAGAAGACTTCACCAGGATGGAACCAGCAGTTTGTATCATCAGCCTACGCCAAGGTAACACATCAATTGAGGACGATATTTAAGAGTTTTTGGACATACGTGTCTGATCTCCCTGATTATGCTCTCATAGTATTTTGTTATGGACTCAATAATCCTTTCAAAGAGCATTTGATCTGTAATGGTCTTTGTGGGTCGCTCCTTGTGGGTCACTTTGCACTACTCTCTGTTGGTTCACCCTTTACTGTAGGGAATGTAAAGGAGGAAGCTACCCCAAAACCTTTTTTGGGGAAGGGCACCACACACCAAGCTCCAGTGGCCAAGGAGCTTGCTCCACCATGATCACCAGCATGCCCAGTTCTGATGGTTGCTAGCCCCATGCTTTATGTACCTTCCCGTCCTGTAGTTCCTGAGCCAGAGTGTTCAGACAAGATAGTCACCATACCAGAGCCTCCAGCTTTGTTTGCCAACCGGCAACCGGCATTAAAAATCAGAAGAAGAAGAGACTCCAGCTGTCACAGACGTTTTGCCAGAATCTGCAGCCAACATGAACACAGAAACAATGAGAACAGATAATCTCTAGCCAACATGAACATAGAAACAATGAGAACAAAGAACACTGCAACCTAAAAGTCCTTAAGACAGGGTAACACAAGACAGAAATCATGACAGTAGCCTACCACATGCAGCAACTGTGCTCTAAAATACCGCTATCAAGAGTGGACTAATTGTCTTCACAATTTTGATGATAATTTTGCTGATGGCATTACATGTGCATTATCCTGCGCCATTGACTCTAGGTTTGCTGTTATTGAAGGAATTATTTATATGGTGTTCTTTTAAATTATCTATATGCTACTAACTAATCTTGTCAAAATAGACTCATCATGCCATTTAGCAGAGCTGTTGAGGTTTTGGAGACCACAACACAACAGCAATTTCTAAGTAAAGAAAAAATTCTTCATGTGTACAATCACTTTAAAGCACTAACAGATAATGACTACACGTAAGCATGTGTTAAGTGCTACTACCATCCAGCAGTTGCTGTGATGGATCTTCAAAAAATGCAGCATTTAAAATGCTTAGTATGTCATATCAAATTTAGAGCTACTTAAAATACTTGTTTATGTATGTTTATGTATTTAGTGTAGGCCTTTCCTTTAAAAATAACTCAACCTCTTTTCTAAATTCAGGGGGAATAAAGTTCATAATTGTCGTATTTGCATGAAGTGCTTTAAATGTGTGAAAAGTCCACCCATGCTGAAAAGTGCTGAGTAGTTCCAAAGATGTTAACTCGGCAATCAAAACTTGATGGGCTTTACAGAAAAGCCATGGCAAAGCCAAGGGGCCATGGACACACTTATATTGGGTGCTGGTAAACCACATGGCTCAGACAAGCTCTTCCTACAAGCAGGCAACATGCTCCACTTATCTCTGACTGCAAAGGATCTCGTACCGGGCAAGATTTTCAGCTGCTACTACTGTCACCCTCGGTACCCTCACAATGGCACTAACTCGTCTGTTGTATTTGGTAAGTGCTATTTGTTGGGGTAGTTTCAAGTGATCAGTGCTTCAAGAGACAATTGCCACATAAGTGCTTCTCTTTGGGGTAGTTTTAATGAGGAAGTGAACTACAGGCAATATTATTTTCTATGGAATTTTTTTTTCAGTGTAACTAATATTGTAAACCCGCATACCTCTCCCATCAACGTTTAAGTGGAAACATCTTAAAGCAACATTTGGAAACTTTTTTGCATCCTTCTCTGTTGAGAAATCTGTTGTATTTGGTAAGTGCTATTTGTTGGGGTAGTTTCAAGTGATCAGTGCTTCAAGAGACATTTGCCTTCTAGAACTTCAGACTGCGTTCTCCATGCAGTGGTCATTTAATCACAGAGTTCAACACATTAAGATTACTTCAAATGGAAGCATTGATTGGTCCTGTGTTCATAAGTGCTTCTCTTTGGGGTAGTTTTAATGAGGAAGTGAACTACAGGCAAGACTCTTTTATATGGAATTGCATTTATCAGTGCAACTAATATTGTACAACCGCATACCTCTCCCATCAACGTTTAAGTGGAAACATCTTCAAGCAACATTTGGACACTTTTTTTGCATCCTTCTCTGTAACCATTTTTCATTTCCTTGCCCTCTTGACTGAAAACCATCTGATACTCTAACTTTTGCATCTTTCTTTTCATTCAAAGTAGAAAGTGCTATCAAGTTGGGGTAAATATTTGCTGACTGACTCCCCTGTGTCCATGATTTTTTTTTTTTATTGTTCATCAGTGTAGGCCTTTCCTTTAAAAACACTAGAGCGTGCTGTTTTACCTAGAAGCTTGGTCAGCCGCTCTCTGTTTTTGTATTTAGTGTAGGTCATTGTTTCATATACCTCTCCCTCTATCTTGTAACTTCTTTGCATCCTCCTCTGCGGCCATTTTTGCACTCTCCCTCTTGTCTAAAAAATCAGTTGATATCTACTCTAACTTTAGCATCTTTCTTTTCAACCAAAGTAGAAAGTGCTATCAAGTTGGGGTAAATATTTGCTGACTGACTCCCCTGTGTCCATGTCTTTTTTTATTCCGGTCCCTTACATTTACAGAGCCCCTTTAGATGACTACACAAGGAAAGCATTCCTGATTCTATGTAAGAATAAGTTATTCTCTTTAGCACAATAATGTTGCTGCATACACAGTGTAAACACTAGATGGTGCTGGTTTACCTAGAGGTTTTGTCTGCCACTTCCTGTTCATGTATTTAGTGTAGGCCTTTCCTTTAAAAATGACTCGACCTCTTTTCTAAATTCAGGTGGAATAAAGTTCATAATTGTCGTATTTGCATGAAGTGCTTTAAATGTGTGAAAAGTCCACCCATGCTGAAAAGTGCTGAGTAGTTCCAAAGATGTTAACTCGGCAATCAAAACTTGATGGGCTTTACAGAAAAGCAGAGTGTAAACGACCATGGCAAAGCCAATGGGCCATGGACACACTTATATTGGGTGCTGGTAAACCACATGGCTCAGACAAGCTCTTCCTACAAGCAGGCAACATGCTCCACTTATCTCTGACTGCAAAGGATCTCGTAAGGTCCTACCGGGCAAGAAATTGGACAAGATGTTCAGCTGCTTCTACTGTCACCCTCGGTACCCTCACAATGGCACTAACTCGTCTGTTGTATTTGGTAAGTGCTATTTGTTGGGGTAGTTTCAAGTGATCAGTGCTTCAAGAGACATTTGCCTTCTAGAACTTCAGACTGCGTTCTCCATGCAGTGGTCATTTAATCACAGAGTTCAACACATTAAGATTACTTCAAATGGGAGCATTGATTGGTCCTGTGTTCATAAGTGCTTCTCTTTGGGGTAGTTTTAATGAGGAAGTGAACTACATGCAAGACTTTTTGGTAACGCTTTAGATTACAGCCCGGAAAGTACTGCGTAATTACAATGAAATTACAGTGTAACTTTCGGTAATTACAGTGTACCTATAAAGTACTTATGTGTAAGTATAGGGGAACAATATGTAAAGTCTTGGGAATAAAGGGGTAACCAGGAAAATACTGCATAATTAAAACTAAATTACAGTGTAACTTTCGGTAATTATAGTGTAAAGTACGTACGTGTAAGTATATAGGGGAACAATGTAAAGTTTTGGAATAAAGGGGTAACAACCAGGAAAAAAAAAAACATTTATTTAGGCAAATTATTTATACTGTAAGTATTTTAGAACTACGGGGTACTTATACTATAATACAATCTTACTTTTGTGAGCAATTTAGCGAGTAGGCTACATACACTGCACTCTTTTGTAATAATAGTGTATACAAATACATAAAGGCTTTTTTCAAATTACGGGGTAGCCTATATATCAGTGCATTTATAAAGTAGGCTAATTTGTTTTTATTGCAAAGGTGCACTGATTAAGTTGTTTCAAGGCAAGTAAAACTATTGCAACTTTTTTTTTTTTTAATGCTAGGGAAATATACTCTTGTTTCATGTAGTTACAGGGTAAGTATGACATTGCGGGCCGTAAATTAAAGTGGTGCTTCTTACCCTCTTGTTTCATGTAGTTACAGGGTAAGTACAATAAAAACACATGTAAACACACAATCTGATATCACTTGGAAAACTTTATTTGAAAAACAATTTATTTTAAAACGGATTTACAACACGTTGTAAACGTGTAAACGGGGTACTTAGTATAAGTACCCCGTAGTTCTAAAATACTTACAGTATAAATAATTTGCCTAAATAAATTTTTTTTTTTTCCTGGTTGTTACCCCTTTATTCCAAAACTTTACATTGTTCCCCTATTTACTTACACGTACGTACTTTACACTATAATTACCGAAAGTTACACTGTAATTTAGTTTTAATTATGCAGTATTTTCCTGGTTGTTACCCCTTTATTCCCAAGACTTTACATATTGTTCCCCTATACTTACACATAAGTACTTTATAGGTACACTGTAATTACCGAAAGTTACACTGTAATTTCATTGTAATTACGCAGTACTTTCCGGGCTGTAATCTAAAGCGTTACCGACTTTTTTTCTATGGAATTGCATTTATCAGTGCAACTAATATTGTACAACCGCATACCTCTCCCATCAACGTTCAAGTGGAAACATCTTAAAGCAACATTTGGACACTTTTTTTGCATCCTTCTCTTTAGCCATTTTTCATTTCCTTGCCCTCTTGACTGAAAACTATCTGATATATACTCTAACTTTTGCATCTTTCTTTTCATTCAAAGTAGAAAGTGCTATCAAGTTGGGGTAAATATTTGCTGACTGACTCCCCTGTGTCCATGTTTTTTTTATTATTGTTCATCAGTGTAGGCCTTTCCTTTAAAAACACTAGAGGATGCTGTTTTACCTAGAAGCTTGGTCTGCCGCTCTCTGTTTTTGTATTTAGTGTAGGTCATTGTTTCATATACCTCTCCCTCTATCTTGTAACTTCTTTGCATCCTCCTCTGCAGCCATTTTTGCACTCTCCCTCTTGTCTAAAAAATCAGTTGATATCTACTCTAACTTTAGCATCTTTCTTTTCAACCAAAGTAGAAAGTGCTATCAAGTTGGGGTAAATATTTGCTGACTGACTCCCCTGTGTCCATGTCTTTTTTTTATTCAGGTCTCTTACATTTACAGAGCCCCTTTAGATGACTACAAAAGGAAAGTATTCCTGATTCTATGTAAGAATAAGATATTCTCTTTAGCACAATAATGTTGCTGCATACACAGTGTAAACACTAGATGGTGCTGATTTACCTAGAGGTTTTGTCTGCCACTTCCTGTTCATGTATTTAGTGTAGGCCTTTCCTTTAAAAAGGACTTGAACTCTTTTCTAAATTCAGGGGGAATAAAGTTCATAATTGTCGTATTTGCATGAAGTGCTTTAAATGTGTGAAAAGTCCACCCATGCTGAAAAGTGCTGAGTAGTTCCAAAGATGTTAACTCGGCAATCAAAACTTGATGGGCTTTACAGAAAAGCAGAGTGTAAACGACCATGGCAAAGCCAAGGGGCCATGGACACACTTATATTGGGTGCTGGTAAACCACATGGCTCAGACAAGCTCTTCCTACAAGCAGGCAACATGCTCCACTTATCTCTGACTGCAAAGGATCTCGTAAGGTCCTACCGGGCAAGAAATTGGACAGGATTTTCAGCTGCTTCTACTGTCACCCTCGGTACCCTCACAATGGCACTAACTCGTCTGTTGTATTTGGTAAGTGCTATTTGTTGGGGTAGTTTCAAGTGATCAGTGCTTCAAGAGACATTTGCCTTCTAGAACTTCAGACTGCGTTCTCCATGCAGTGGTCATTTAATCACAGAGTTCAACACATTAAGATTACTTCAAATGGGAGCATTGATTGGTCCTGTGTTCATAAGTGCTTCACTTTGGGGTAGTTTTAATGAGGAAGTGAACTACAGGCAATACTTTTTTCTATGGAATTGCATTTATCAGTGCAACTAATATTGTACAACCGCATACCTCTCCCATCAACGTTTAAGTGGAAACATCTTAAAGCAACATTTGGACACTTATTTTGCATCCTTCTCTTTAGCCATTTTTTATTTCCTTGCCCTCTTGACTGAAAACCATCTGATATCTACTCTAACTTTTGCATCTTTCTTTTCATTCAAAGTAGAAAGTGCTATCAAGTTGGGGTAAATATTTGCTGACTGACTCCCCTGTGTCCATGTTTTTTTATTTATTATTGTTCATCAGTGTAGGCCTTTCCTTTAAAAACACTAGAGCGTGCTGTTTTACCTAGAAGCTTGGTCTGCCGCTCTCTGTTTTTGTATTTAGTGTAGGTCATTGTTTCATATACCTCTCCCTCTATCTTGTAACTTCTTTGCATCCTCCTCTGCAGCCATTTTTGCACTCTCCCTCTTGTCTAAAAAATCAGTTGATATCTACTCTAACTTTAGCATCTTTCTTTTCAACCAAAGTAGAAAGTGCTATCAAGTTGGGGTAAATATTTGCTGACTGACTCCCCTGTGTCCATGTCTTTTTTTATTCAGGTCCCTTACATTTACAGAGCCCCTTTAGATGACTACAAAAGGAAAGCATTCCTGATTCTATGTAAGAATAAGTTATTCTCTTTAGCACAATCATGTTGCTGCATACACAGTGTAAACACTAGATGGTGCTGGTTTACCTAGAGGTTTTGTCTGCCACTTCCTGTTCATGTATTTAGTGTAGGCCTTTCCTTTAAAAATGACTCGACCTCTTTTCTAAATTCAGGGGGAATAAAGTTCATAATTGTCGTATTTGCATGAAGTGCTTTAAATGTGTGAAAAGTCCACCCATGCTGAAAAGTGCTGAGTAGTTCCAAAGATGTTAACTCGGCAATCAAAACTTGATGGGCTTTACAGAAAAGCAGAGTGTAAACGACCATGGCAAAGCCAAGGGGCCATGGACACACTTCTATTGGGTGCTGGTAAACCACATGGCTCAGACAAGCTCTTCCTACAAGCAGGCAACATGCTCCACTTATCTCTGACTGCAAAGGATCTCGTAAGGTCCTACCGGGCAAGAAATTGGACAAGATTTTCAGCTGCTTCTACTGTCACCCTCGGTACCCTCACAATGGCACTAACTCGTCTGTTGTATTTGGTAAGTGCTATTTGTTGGGGTAGTTTCAAGTGATCAGTGCTTCAAGAGACATTTGCCTTCTAGAACTTCAGACTGCGTTCTCCATGCAGTGGTCATTTAATCACAGAGTTCAACACATTAAGATTACTTCAAATGGGAGCATTGATTGGTCCTGTGTTCATAAGTGCTTCTCTTTGGGGTAGTTTTAATGAGGAAGTGAACTACAGGCAAGACTTTTTTTCTATGGAATTGCATTTATCAGTGCAACTATTGTACAACCGCATACCTCTCCCATCAACGTTTAAGTGGAAACATCTTTAAGCAACATTTGGACACTTTTTTTGCATCCTTCTCTTTAGCCATTTTTCATTTCCTTGCCCTCTTGACTGAAAACCATCTGATATATACTCTAACTTTTGCATCTTTCTTTTCATTCAAAGTAGAAAGTGCTATCAAGTTGGGGTAAATATTTGCTGACTGACTCCCCTGTGTCCATGTTTTTTTTTATTATTGTTCATCAGTGTAGGCCTTTCCTTTAAAAACACTAGAGGGTGCTGTTTTACCTAGAAGCTTGGTCTGCCGCTCTCTGTTTTTGTATTTAGTGTATGTCATTGTTTCATATACCTCTCCCTCTATCTTGTAACTTCTTTGCATCCTCCTCTGCAGCCATTTTTGCACTCTCCCTCTTGTCTAAAAAATCAGTTGATATCTACTCTAACTTTAGCATCTTTCTTTTCAACCAAAGTAGAAAGTGCTATCAAGTTGGGGTAAATATTTGCTGACTGACTCCCCTGTGTCCATGTCTTTTTTTATTCAGGTCCCTTACATTTACAGAGCCCCTTTAGATGACTACAAAAGGAAAGCATTCCTGATTCTATGCAAGAATAAGTTCTTCTCTTTAGCACAATCATGTTGCTGCATACACAGTGTAAACACTAGATGTATTTATTCATGTATTTAGTGTAGGCCTTTCCTTTAAAAATGACTCGACCTCTTTTCTAAATTCAGGGGGAATAAAGTTCATAATTGTCGTATTTGCATGAAGTGCTTTAAATGTGTGAAAAGTCCACCCATGCTGAAAAGTGCTGAGTAGTTCCAAAGATGTTAACTCGGCAATCAAAACTTGATGGGCTTTACAGAAAAGCAGAGTGTAAACCACCATGGCAAAGCCAAGGGGCCATGGACACACTTATATTGGGTGCTGGTAAACCACATGGCTCAGACAAGCTCTTCCTACAAGCAGGCAACATGCTCCACTTATCTCTGACTGCAAAGGATCTCGTAAGGTCCTACCGGGCAAGAAATTGGACAAGATTTTCAGCTGCTTCTACTGTCACCCTCGTTACCCTCACAATGGCACTAACTCGTCTGTTGTATTTGGTAAGTGCTATTTGTTGGGGTAGTTTCAAGTGATCAGTGCTTCAAGAGACATTTGCCTTCTAGAACTTCAGACTGCGTTCTCCATGCAGTGGTCATTTAATCACAGAGTTCAACACGTTAAGATTACTTCAAATGGGAGAATTGATTGGTCCTGTGTTCATAAGTGCTTCTCTTTGGGGTAGTTTTAATGAGGAAGTGAACTACAGGCAAGACTTTTTTCTATGGAATTGCATTTGTCAGTGCAACTAATATTGTACAACCGCATACCTCTCCCATCAACGTTTAAGTGGAAACATCTTCAAGCAACATTTGGACACTTTTTTTGCATCCTTCTCTTTAGCCATTTTTCATTTCCTTGCCCTCTTGACTGAAAACCATCTGATATATACTCTAACTTTTGCATCTTTCTTTTCATTCAAAGTAGAAAGTGCTATCAAGTTGGGGTAAATATTTGCTGACTGACTCCCCTGTGTCCATGTCTTTTTTTATTCCGGTCCCTTACATTTACAGAGCCCTTTTAGATGACTACAAAAGGAAAGCATTCCTGATTCTATGTAAGAATAAGTTCTTCTCTTTAGCACAATCATGTTGCTGCATACACAGTGTAAACACTAGATGGTGCTGGTTTACCTAGAGGTTTTGTCTGCCACTTCCTGTTCATGTATTTAGTGTAGGTCTTTCCTTTAAAAATGACTCGACCTCTTTTCTAAATTCAGGGGGAATAAAGTTCATAATTGTCGTATTTGCATGAAGTGCTTTAAATGTGTGAAAAGTCCACCCATGCTGAAAAGTGCTGAGTAGTTCCAAAGATGTTAACTCGGCAATCAAAACTTGATGGGCTTTACAGAAAAGCAGAGTGTAAACGACCATGGCAAAGCCAAGGGGCCATGGACACACTTATATTGGGTGCTGGTAAACCACATGGCTCAGACAAGCTCTTCCTACAAGCAGGCAACATGCTCCACTTATCTCTGACTGCAAAGGATCTCGTAAGGTCCTACCGGGCAAGAAATTGGACAAGATTTTCAGCTACTTCTACTGTCACCCTCGGTACCCTCACAATGGCACTAACTCGTCTGTTGTATTTGGTAAGTGCTATTTGTTGGGGTAGTTTCAAGTGATCAGTGCTTCAAGAGACATTTGCCTTCTAGAACTTCAGACTGCGTTCTCCATGCAGTGGTCATTTAATCACAGAGTTCAACACATTAAGATTACTTCAAATGGGAGTATTGATTGGTCCTGTGTTCATAAGTGCTTCTCTTTGGGGTAGTTTTAATGAGGAAGTGAACTACAGGCAAGACTTTTTTCTATGGAATTGCATTTATCAGTGCAACTAATATTGTACAACCGCATTCCTCTCCCATCAACGTTTAAGTGGAAACATCTTCAAGCAACATTTGGACACTTTTTTTGCATCCTTCTCTTTAGCCATTTTTCATTTCCTTGCCCTCTTGACTGAAAACCATCTGATATATACTCTAACTTTTGCATCTTTCTTTTCATTCAAAGTAGAAAGTGCTATCAAGTTGGGGTAAATATTTGCTGACTGACTCCATGTTTTTTTTATTATTGTTCATCAGTGTAGGCCTTTCCTTTAAAAACACTAGAGCGTGCTGTTTTACCTAGAAGCTTGGTCTGCCGCTCTCTGTTTTTGTATTTAGTGTAGGTCATTGTTTCATATACCTCTCCCTCTATCTTGTAACTTCTTTGCATCCTCCTCTGCAGCCATTTTTGCACTCTCCCTCTTGTCTAAAAAATCAGTTGATATCTACTCTAACTTTAGCATCTTTCTTTTCAACCAAAGTAGAAAGTGCTATCAAGTTGGGGTAAATATTTGCTGACTGACTCCCCTGTGTCCATGTTTTTTTTTATTCCGGTCCCTTACATTTACAGAGCTTTAAATGTGTGAAAAGTCCACCCATGCTGAAAAGTGCTGAGTAGTTCCAAAGATGTTAACTCAGCAATCAAAACTTGATGGGCTTTACAGAAAAGCAGAGTGTAAACGACCATGGCAAAGCCAAGGGGCCATGGACACACTTATATTGGGTGCTGGTAAACCACATGGCTCAGACAAGCTCTTCCTACAAGCAGGCAACATGCTCCACTTATCTCTGACTGCAAAGGATCTCGTAAGGTCCTACCGGGCAAGAAATTGGACAAGATTTTCAGCTGCTTCTACTGTCACCCTCGGTACCCTCACAATGGCACTAACTCGTCTGTTGTATTTGGTAATTGCTATTTGTTGGGGTAGTTTCAAGTGATCAGTGCTTCAAGAGACATTTGCCTTCTAGAACTTCAGACTGCGTTCTCCATGCAGTGGTCATTTAATCACAGAGTTCAACACATTAAGATTAATTCAAATGGGAGCATTGATTGGTCCTGTGTTCATAAGTGCTTCTCTTTGGGGTAGTTTTAATGAGGAAGTGAACTACAGGCAAGACTTTTTTCTATGGAATTGCATTTATCAGTGCAACTAATATTGTACAACCGCATACCTCTCCCATCAACGTTTAAGTGGAAACATCTTCAAGCAACATTTGGACACTTTTTTTGCATCCTTCTCTTTAGCCATTTTTAATTTCCTTGCCCTCTTGACTGAAAACCATCTGATATATACTCTAACTTTTGCATCTTTCTTTTCATTCAAAGTAGAAAGTGCTATCAAGTTGGGGTAAATATTTGCTGACTGACTCCATGTTTTTTTTTATATTGTTCATCAGTGTAGGCCTTTCCTTTAAAAACACAAGAGGGTGCTGTTTTACCTAGAAGCTTGGTCTGCCGCTCTCTGTTTTTGTATTTAGTGTAGGTCATTGTTTCATATACCTCTCATATACCTCTCCCTCTATCTTGTAACTTCTTTGCATCCTCCTCTGCAGCCATTTTTGCACTCTCCCTCTTGTCTAAAAAATCAGTTGATATCTACTCTAACTTTAGCATCTTTCTTTTCAACCAAAGTAGAAAGTGCTATCAAGTTGGGGTAAATATTTGCTGACTGACTCCCCTGTGTCCATGTCTTTTTTTATTCCGTTCCCTTACATTTACAGAGCTTTTAATGTGTGAAAAGTCCACCCATGCTGAAAAGTGCTGAGTAGTTCCAAATATGTTAACTCGGCAATCAAAACTTGATGGGCTTTACAGAAAAGCAGAGTGTAAACGACCATGGCAAAGCCAAGGGGCCATGGACACACTTATATTGGGTGCTGGTAAACCACATGGCTCAGACAAGCTCTTCCTACAAGCAGGCAACATGCTCCACTTATCTCTGACTGCAAAGGATCTCGTAAGGTCCTACCGGGCAAGAAATTGGACAAGATTTTCAGCTGCTTCTACTGTCACCCTCGGTACCCTCACAATGGCACTAACTCGTCTGTTGTATTTGGTAAGTGCTATTTGTTGGGGTAGTTTCAAGTGATCAGTGCTTCAAGAGACATTTGCCTTCTAGAACTTCAGACTGCGTTCTCCATGCAGTGGTCATTTAATCACAGAGTTCAACACATTAAGATTACTTCAAATGGGAGCATTGATTGGTCCTGTGTTCATAAGTGCTTCTCTTTGGGGTAGTTTTAATGAGGAAGTGAACTACAGGCAAGACTTTTTTCTATGGAATTGCATTTATCAGTGCAACTAATATTGTACAACCGCATACCTCTCCCAACAACGTTTAAGTGGAAACATCTTAAAGCAACATTTGGACACTTTTTTTGCATCCTTCTCTTTAGCCATTTTTCATTTCCTTGCCCTCTTGACTGAAAACCATCTGATATATACTCTAACTTTTGCATCTTTCTTTTCATTCAAAGTAGAAAGTGCTATCAAGTTGGGGTAAATATTTGCTGACTGACTCCCCTGTGTCCATGTTTTTTTTTATTATTGTTCATCAGTGTAGGCCTTTCCTTTAAAAACACTAGAGGGTGCTGTTTTACCTAGAAGCTTGGTCTGCCGCTCTCTGTTTTTGTATTTAGTGTAGGTCATTGTTTCATATACCTCTCCCTCTATCTTGTAACTTCTTTGTATCCTCCTCTGCAGCCATTTTTGCACTCTCCCTCTTGTCTAAAAAATCAGTTGATATCTACTCTAACTTTAGCATCTTTCTTTTCAACCAAAGTAGAAAGTGCTATCAAGTTGGGGTAAATATTTTCTGACTGTTTCCCCTGTGGCCATGTCTTTTTTTATTCCGGTCCCTTACATTTACAGAGCTTTAAATGTGTGAAAAGTCCACCCATGCTGAAAAGTGCTGAGTAGTTCCAAAGATGTTAACTCGGCAATCAAAACTTGATGGGCTTTACAGAAAAGCAGAGTGTAAACGACCATGGCAAAGCCAAGGGGCCATGGACACACTTATATTGGGTGCTGGTAAACCACATGGCTCAGACAAGCTCTTCCTACAAGCAGGCAACATGCTCCACTTATCTCTGACTGCAAAGGATCTCGTAAGGTCCTACCGGGCAAGAAATTGGACAAGATTTTCAGCTGCTTCTACTGTCACCCTCGGTACCCTCACAATGGCACTAACTCGTCTGTTGTATTTGGTAAGTGCTATTTGTTGGGGTAGTTTCAAGTGATCAGTGCTTCAAGAGACATTTGCCTTCTAGAACTTCAGACTGCGTTCTCCATGCAGTGGTCATTTAATCACAGAGTTCAACACATTAAGATTACTTCAAATGGGAGTATTGATTGGTCCTGTTTTTCATAAGTGCTTCTCTTTGGGGTAGTTTTAATGAGGAAGTGAACTACAGGCAAGACTTTTTTCTATGGAATTGCATTTATCAGTGCAACTAATATTGTACAACCGCATTCCTCTCCCATCAACGTTTAAGTGGAAACATCTTCAAGCAACATTTGGACACTTTTTTTGCATCCTTCTCTTTAGCCATTTTTCATTTCCTTGCCCTCTTGACTGAAAACCATCTGATATATACTCTAACTTTTGCATCTTTCTTTTCATTCAAAGTAGAAAGTGCTATCAAGTTGGGGTAAATATTTGCTGACTGACTCCATGTTTTTTTTATTATTGTTCATCAGTGTAGGCCTTTCCTTTAAAAACACTAGAGCGTGCTGTTTTACCTAGAAGCTTGGTCTGCCGCTCTCTGTTTTTGTATTTAGTGTAGGTCATTGTTTCATATACCTCTCCCTCTATCTTGTAACTTCTTTGCATCCTCCTCTGCAGCCATTTTTGCACTCTCCCTCTTGTCTAAAAAATCAGTTGATATCTACTCTAACTTTAGCATCTTTCTTTTCAACCAAAGTAGAAAGTGCTATCAAGTTGGGGTAAATATTTGCTGACTGACTCCCCTGTGTCCATGTTTTTTTTTATTCCGGTCCCTTACATTTACAGAGCTTTAAATGTGTGAAAAGTCCACCCATGCTGAAAAGTGCTGAGTAGTTCCAAAGATGTTAACTCAGCAATCAAAACTTGATGGGCTTTACAGAAAAGCAGAGTGTAAACGACCATGGCAAAGCCAAGGGGCCATGGACACACTTATATTGGGTGCTGGTAAACCACATGGCTCAGACAAGCTCTTCCTACAAGCAGGCAACATGCTCCACTTATCTCTGACTGCAAAGGATCTCGTAAGGTCCTACCGGGCAAGAAATTGGACAAGATTTTCAGCTGCTTCTACTGTCACCCTCGGTACCCTCACAATGGCACTAACTCGTCTGTTGTATTTGGTAAGTGCTATTTGTTGGGGTAGTTTCAAGTGATCAGTGCTTCAAGAGACATTTGCCTTCTAGAACTTCAGACTGCGTTCTCCATGCAGTGGTCATTTAATCACAGAGTTCAACACATTAAGATTACTTCAAATGGGAGCATTGATTGGTCCTGTGTTCATAAGTGCTTCTCTTTGGGGTAGTTTTAATGAGGAAGTGAACTACAGGCAAGACTTTTTTCTATGGAATCGCATTTATCAGTGCAACTAATATTGTACAACCGCATACCTCTCCCAACAACGTTTAAGTGGAAACATCTTAAAGCAACATTTGGACACTTTTTTTGCATCCTTCTCTTTAGCCATTTTTCATTTCCTTGCCCTCTTGACTGAAAACCATCTGATATATACTCTAACTTTTGCATCTTTCTTTTCATTCAAAGTAGAAAGTGCTATCAAGTTGGGGTAAATATTTGCTGACTGACTCCCCTGTGTCCATGTTTTTTTTTATTATTGTTCATCAGTGTAGGCCTTTCCTTTAAAAACACTAGAGGGTGCTGTTTTACCTAGAAGCTTGGTCTGCCGCTCTCTGTTTTTGTATTTAGTGTAGGTCATTGTTTCATATACCTCTCCCTCTATCTTGTAACTTCTTTGTATCCTCCTCTGCAGCCATTTTTGCACTCTCCCTCTTGTCTAAAAAATCAGTTGATATCTACTCTAACTTTAGCATCTTTCTTTTCAACCAAAGTAGAAAGTGCTATCAAGTTGGGGTAAATATTTGCTGACTGTTTCCCTTGTGGCCATGTCTTTTTTTATTCCGGTCCCTTACATTTACAGAGCTTTAAATGTGTGAAAAGTCCACCCATGCTGAAAAGTGCTGAGTAGTTCCAAAGATGTTAACTCGGCAATCAAAACTTGATGGGCTTTACAGAAAAGCAGAGTGTAAACGACCATGGCAAAGCCAAGGGGCCATGGACACACTTATATTGGGTGCTGGTAAACCACATGGCTCAGACAAGCTCTTCCTACAAGCAGGCAACATGCTCCACTTATCTCTGACTGCAAAGGATCTCGTAAGGTCCTACCGGGCAAGAAATTGGACAAGATTTTCAGCTGCTTCTACTGTCACCCTCGGTACCCTCACAATGGCACTAACTCGTCTGATGTATTTGATAAGTGCTATTTGATGGGGTAGTTTCAAGTGATCAGTGCTTCAAGAGACATTTGCCTTCTAGAACTTCAGACTGCGTTCTCCATGCAGTGGTCATTTAATCACAGAGTTCAACACATTAAGATTACTTCAAATGGGAGCATTGATTGGTCCTGTATTCATAAGTGCTTCTCTTTGGGGTAGTTTTAATGAGGAAGTGAACTACAAGCAAGACTTTTTTCTATGGAATTGCATTTATCAGTGCAACTAATATTGTACAACCGCATACCTCTCCCATCAACGTTTAAGTGGAAACATCTTCAAGCAACATTTGGACACTTTTTTGCATCCTTCTCTTTAGCCATTTTTAATCTCTTTAGCACAATCATGTTGCTGCATACACAGTGTAAACACTAGATGGTGCTGGTTTACCTAGAGGTTTTGTCTGCCACTTCCTGTTCATGTATTTAGTGTAGGCCTTTCCTTTAAAAAGGACTTGACCTCTTTTCTAAATTCAGGGGGAATAAAGTTCATAATTGTCGTATTTGCATGAAGTGCTTTAAATGTGTGAAAAGTCCACCCATGCTGAAAAGTGCTGAGTAGTTCCAAAGATGTTAACTCGGCAATCAAAACTTGATGGGCTTTACAGAAAAGCAGAGTGTAAACGACCATGGCAAAGCCAAGGGGCCATGGACACACTTATATTGGGTGCTGGTAAACCACATGGCTCAGACAAGCTCTTCCTACAAGCAGGCAACATGCTCCACTTATCTCTGACTGCAAAGGATCTCGTAAGGTCCTACCGGGCAAGAAATTGGACAAGATTTTCAGCTGCTTCTACTGTCACCCTCGGTACCCTCACAATGGCACTAACTCGTCTGTTGTATTTGGTAAGTGCTATTTGTTGGGGTAGTTTCAAGTGATCAGTGCTTCAAGAGACATTTGCCTTCTAGAACTTCAGACTGCGTTCTCCATGCAGTGGTCATTTAATCACAGAGTTCAACACATTAAGATTACTTCAAATGGGAGCATTGATTGGTCCTGTGTTCATAAGTGCTTCTCTTTGGGGTAGTTTTAATGAGGAAGTGAACTACAGGCAAGACTTTTTTCTATGGAATCGCATTTATCAGTGCAACTAATATTGTACAACCGCATACCTCTCCCAACAACGTTTAAGTGGAAACATCTTAAAGCAACATTTGGACACTTTTTTTGCATCCTTCTCTTTAGCCATTTTTCATTTCCTTGCCCTCTTGACTGAAAACCATCTGATATATACTCTAACTTTTGCATCTTTCTTTTCATTCAAAGTAGAAAGTGCTATCAAGTTGGGGTAAATATTTGCTGACTGACTCCCCTGTGTCCATGTTTTTTTTTATTATTGTTCATCAGTGTAGGCCTTTCCTTTAAAAACACTAGAGGGTGCTGTTTTACCTAGAAGCTTGGTCTGCCGCTCTCTGTTTTTGTATTTAGTGTAGGTCATTGTTTCATATACCTCTCCCTCTATCTTGTAACTTCTTTGTATCCTCCTCTGCAGCCATTTTTGCACTCTCCCTCTTGTCTAAAAAATCAGTTGATATCTACTCTAACTTTAGCATCTTTCTTTTCAACCAAAGTAGAAAGTGCTATCAAGTTGGGGTAAATATTTGCTGACTGTTTCCCCTGTGGCCATGTCTTTTTTTATTCCGGTCCCTTACATTTACAGAGCTTTAAATGTGTGAAAAGTCCACCCATGCTGAAAAGTGCTGAGTAGTTCCAAAGATGTTAACTCGGCAATCAAAACTTGATGGGCTTTACAGAAAAGCAGAGTGTAAACGACCATGGCAAAGCCAAGGGGCCATGGACACACTTCTATTGGGTGCTGGTAAACCACATGGCTCAGACAAGCTCTTCCTACAAGCAGGCAACATGCTCCACTTATCTCTGACTGCAAAGGATCTCGTAAGGTCCTACCGGGCAAGAAATTGGACAAGATTTTCAGCTGCTTCTACTGTCACCCTCGGTACCCTCACAATGGCACTAACTCGTCTGTTGTATTTGGTAAGTGCTATTTGTTGGGGTAGTTTCAAGTGATCAGTGCTTCAAGAGACATTTGCCTTCTAGAACTTCAGACTGCGTTCTCCATGCAGTGGTCATTTAATCACAGAGTTCAACACATTAAGATTACTTCAAATGGGAGCATTGATTGGTCCTGTATTCATAAGTGCTTCTCTTTGGGGTAGTTTTAATGAGGAAGTGAACTACAAGCAAGACTTTTTTCTATGGAATTGCATTTATCAGTGCAACTAATATTGTACAACCGCATACCTCTCCCATCAACGTTTAAGTGGAAACATCTTCAAGCAACATTTGGACACTTTTTTGCATCCTTCTCTTTAGCCATTTTTAATCTCTTTAGCACAATCATGTTGCTGCATACACAGTGTAAACACTAGATGGTGCTGGTTTACCTAGAGGTTTTGTCTGCCACTTCCTGTTCATGTATTTAGTGTAGGCCTTTCCTTTAAAAAGGACTTGACCTCTTTTCTAAATTCAGGGGGAATAAAGTTCATAATTGTCGTATTTGCATGAAGTGCTTTAAATGTGTGAAAAGTCCACCCATTCTGAAAAGTGCTGAGTAGTTCCAAAGATGTTAACTCGGCAATCAAAACTTGATGGGCTTTACAGAAAAGCAGAGTGTAAACGACCATGGCAAAGCCAAGGGGCCATGGACACACTTATATTGGGTGCTGGTAAACCACATGGCTCAGACAAGCTCTTCCTACAAGCAGGCAACATGCTCCACTTATCTCTGACTGCAAAGGATCTCGTAAGGTCCTACCGGGCAAGAAATTGGACAAGATTTTCAGCTGCTTCTACTGTCACCCTCGGTACCCTCACAATGGCACTAACTCGTCTGTTGTATTTGGTAAGTGCTATTTGTTGGGGTAGTTTCAAGTGATCAGTGCTTCAAGAGACATTTGCCTTCTAGAACTTCAGACTGCGTTCTCCATGCAGTGGTCATTTAATCACAGAGTTCAACACATTAAGATTACTTCAAATGGGAGTATTGATTGGTCCTGTGTTCATAAGTGCTTCTCTTTGGGGTAGTTTTAATGAGGAAGTGAACTACAGGCAAGACTTTTTTTCTATGGAATTGCATTTATCAGTGCAACTAATATTGTACAACCGCATTCCTCTCCCATCAACGTTTAAGTGGAAACATCTTCAAGCAACATTTGGACACTTTTTTTGCATCCTTCTCTTTAGCCATTTTTCATTTCCTTGCCCTCTTGACTGAAAACCATCTGATATATACTCTAACTTTTGCATCTTTCTTTTCATTCAAAGTAGAAAGTGCTATCAAGTTGGGGTAAATATTTGCTGACTGACTCCATGTTTTTTTTTTTATTGTTCATCAGTGTAGGCCTTTCCTTTAAAAACACTAGAGCGTGCTGTTTTACCTAGAAGCTTGGTCTGCCGCTCTCTGTTTTTGTATTTAGTGTAGGTCATTGTTTCATATACCTCTCCCTCTATCTTGTAACTTCTTTGCATCCTCCTCTGCAGCCATTTTTGCACTCTCCCTCTTGTCTAAAAAATCAGTTGATATCTACTCTAACTTTAGCATCTTTCTTTTCAACCAAAGTAGAAAGTGCTATCAAGTTGGGGTAAATATTTGCTGACTGACTCCCCTGTGTCCATGTCTTTTTTTATTCCGGTCCCTTACATTTACAGAGCTTTAAATGTGTGAAAAGTCCACCCATGCTGAAAAGTGCTGAGTAGTTCCAAAGATGTTAACTCGGCAATCAAAACTTGATGGGCTTTACAGAAAAGCAGAGTGTAAACGACCATGGCAAAGCCAAGGGGCCATGGACACACTTATATTGGGTGCTGGTAAACCACATGGCTCAGACAAGCTCTTCCTACAAGCAGGCAACATGCTCCACTTATGTCTGACTGCAAAGGATCTCGTAAGGTCCTACCGGGCAAGAAATTGGACAAGATTTTCAGCTGCTTCTACTGTCACCCTCGGTACCCTCACAATGGCACTAACTCGTCTGTTGTATTTGGTAAGTGCTATTTGTTGGGGTAGTTTCAAGTGATCAGTGCTTCAAGAGACATTTGCCTTCTAGAACTTCAGACTGCGTTCTCCATGCAGTGGTCATTTAATCACAGAGTTCAACACATTAAGATTAATTCAAATGGGAGCATTGATTGGTCCTGTGTTCATAAGTGCTTCTCTTTGGGGTAGTTTTAATGAGGAAGTGAACTACAGGCAAGACTTTTTTCTATGGAATTGCATTTATCAGTGCAACTAATATTGTACAACCGCATACCTCTCCCATCAACGTTTAAGTGGAAACATCTTCAAGCAACATTTGGACACTTTTTTTGCATCCTTCTCTTTAGCCATTTTTCATTTCCTTGCCCTCTTGACTGAAAACCATCTGATATATACTCTAACTTTTGCATCTTTCTTTTCATTCAAAGTAGAAAGTGCTATCAAGTTGGGGTAAATATTTGCTGACTGACTCCCCTGTGTCCATGTTTTTTTTATTATTGTTCATCAGTGTAGGCCTGCTAATACAGAAACCTCCCCGTGGTGCAGCCTGGGAAACGCTGATTGGTACAATCGGATATTTTTCTTTTATCTGATATTACTACCACCAGTAGGCCAATATCTGTATACCTACCTGAGCAACCAAACAGAAGACGATGCCGAAGCGCAACAGATACCTGCCCCCCTCGGGGCCTGCACTGTCAATCGCCTCAATCAATATTTAAGGTTTCTCCAGATGTAAGGCAGACATACTTGAAACAGCGCTCAGACGCTTCGACATAGTGTGCATGCAGGAAACCCACATCGGCCCTGCACAACATCGACCAGCCATCTCTGGAATGAAGCTGGTGGCCGAGATCCGACACAGGCAATATGGGTCAGCCATTTTCAGTAGACCAACGCTTGCGATCGAAGAGGTCTGCACCCACACCACCGAAGGGCAAATGGAAACCATAACAGTTGCCCTGCCGAATGTCTCTATTACATCGGTGTACAAACCCCCCAAAAAGTCCATTCCTCCACTCTGAACCGCAGACAGATGTAAGAGGAAATACCACATCAGCATCGGGGACTTCAATGCCCATAGTACACTATGGGGCTATGAAGTGAACAATCAAGATGGAGATGAAATCGAAACCTGGCTCGAGTCAAAACACCTGACCCTAATTCATGACGCGAAACTACCAAAATCTTTTTACAGTGCCAGATGGAAACGTGGATATAACCCAGACCTTGTTTGTGTGAGCAGTGAACTAGCAGCTAGAGCTGTGAAAGAGGTCTTGGACCCTATCCCCCATACACAACATCGGCCAATCACCATTACCATCCGATCCGTTCTCCAAGCAAAAACCATTCCCTTCCGCAGAAGGTTCAACCTGCGGAAGGCTAAATGGTTGCTGTTCCAACAGGAGATCGAAGACTCCATCTCAAGCATTCCATCACACCCCAACAACTACAACATGTTTATAGACCTGTTAAAAAGATCAGCCAGGCGACATATACCAAGAGGTTGCCAGACTGAATATATCCCTGGGCTGTCAGAAACATCAAATGACCTATTGAAAGCCTACCACGGAGCATACCATGAGAACCCCTTCTCCTCCACCACCATGGAACTCGGTGAGATCCTGCTGGACAAAGTTGGGGAAGACCGAAGGCAAGCCTGGAAGGAGCTGCTGGAAAACACCAATATGACCAACAACAGCAGGAAGGCATGGACCACAATCCGCCGCCTTGGGGAAGACCGTACCACACCGCCCACGATCACATCAGTCACAGTAAACTCAGTTGCAGCACAGCTGGTGGCAAACGGTTGCAGCAAAAACCAGCGCAGACCCACAGGAGAATACCGTCGGACAGCGGTATCGGACCACCCACAACCAGCCACAGTACTCACGAAGCCCTTTGACCTAAAAGAACTTGAAGATGCAATGAACATGCAAAAATCTGGGAAAGCAGCAGGAATTGATGATATATTGGCAGAAATGATACAACACCTGGGACCCAAAGCAAAGATCTGGCTCCTAGAAATGCTGAATTCTTGCATGGCACAGAAAACCATCCCGTCAGTATGGAGAAAGGCCAAGATTGTTGCAATTCCAAAACCTGGAAAGGACCCATCATCCCCAAAGAGCTACAGACCAATCTCCCTCCTCTGCACCACCTACAAGCTTGAGGCTATTACTCCAACGCCTTATACTACTTATAGATCCCAAGCTTACGAAAGATCAAGCTGGTTTCCGCCCTGGTCGCTCCTGTACTGGACAGCTATTAAACCTCACTCAACACATTGAGGATGGTTTTGAGTGCAAACTCATCACTGGAGCAGCTTTTATAGACCTCACGGCGGCCTACGATACTGTCCAACACCGCATCATGATTAAGAAACTGTTTGACATGACCGGTGACCTCGACCTGTGCCAAACCATCAAAAGCCTCCTCAACAATAGGCGCTTCTTTGTCCAACTAAATGACAAGAAGAGCAAATGGAAAGCCCAAAAGAATGGTCTACCACAAGGCAGCGTATTGGCCCCCCTCCTCTTCAATATCTACACTAATGATCAACCACTCCACCCAAAATGTCGCCGCTTTATCTATGCTGACGATCTCTGCATTACCACCCAACAAGAGAACTTCCAGAAGATTGAACCTGTCCTGGAAAGTGCCCTCCAAGAACTGACAACCTACTACAATAACAACTATCTGAAACCCAACCCACTAAAAACCCAACTCTGCAGTTTCCATCTTAAAAATCGAGATGCGAAAAAAGAACTAAACGTCTCATGGGATGGCTACAAACTCTCCAACCACTCCCACCCAATGTACCTGGGAGTCACACTTGACAGGACACTTTCTTTCTTTCAAAACTCACCTTCAGAACACCAAAGCCAAGATCAACACTCGCAATAACATCCTGCGCAAACTGGTCAACTCAAAATGGGGCGCCAAACCACCAACTGTCCGCGCAACTGCCCTAGCCTTGTGCTTCTCCACAGCCGAATATGCGTGCTCAAGCTGGAGCCGCTCCCACCACACTAAACTGATTGACACTGCACTAAACGACACCTGCCGCATTATCACGGGATGTATAAAGTCAACGCCAGTCCCGTGCCTCTATGCTCAAGCAGGCATTGCTCCCCCCTACATCAGACGAATCGTTGCCGCCCAAGACGAGTGGAGAGCACAGGAGCTTGACACAAGACACCCCCTACACGGACACACAGCACCCCCACCTCGTCTGAAATCAAGAGTCAGTTTTTTGCTAACAGTTCCAGCACTTCTGACAACAAAAGAAATGGCAAGGTCGAACATTTGGAAAGATGAATGGAACCAGCTAAACACACAAGCACAGGACTGGATGGAGAAAGGAATCACCCCAACTGAATGTCCTGCCAGCGGGGACAACCTCCCATGGCTAACTTGGAAGACGCTCAACAGACTACGAGTGGAACAAGGGAGGTGCAAAGCACTTATGAAAGCATGGAACTATCAGACAGACGACACATGCAGCTGTGGAGCAATACAGACAATGTCCCACCTACTGGAGTGTAAAAATGCTCCTCAGTGCAGCCCCCAGGACTTGGCTGAACCGACCCCATCAGCTGTGGCATGCGCCAGATACTGGCAGAACGACATCTAAAGTTGCAAAGGACTCGAAGAAGAAGTGTAGGCCTTTCCTTTAAAAACACTAGAGCGTGCTGTTTTACCTAGAAGCTTGGTCTGCCGCTCTCTGTTTTTGTATTTAGTGTAGGTCATTGTTTCATATACCTCTCCCTCTATCTTGTAACTTCTTTGCATCCTCCTCTGCAGCCATTTTTGCACTCTCCCTCTTGTCTAAAAAATCAGTTGATATCTACTCTAACTTTAGCATCTTTCTTTTCAACCAAAGTAGAAAGTGCTATCAAGTTGGGGTAAATATTTGCTGACTGACTCCCCTGTGTCCATGTCTTTTTTTTATTCAGGTCCCTTACATTTACAGAGCCCCTTTAGATGAATACAAAAGGAAAGCATTCCTGATTCTATGTAAGAATAAGTTCTTCTCTTTAGCACAATCATGTTGCTGCATACACAGTGTAAACACTAGATGGTGCTGGTTTACCTAGAGGTTTTGTCTGCCACTTCCTGTTCATGTATTTAGTGTAGGCCTTTTCTTTAAAAAGGACTTGGCCTCTTTTCTAAATTCAGGGGGAATAAAGTTCATAATTGTCGTATTTGCATGAAGTGCTTTAAATGTGTGAAAAGTCCACCCATGCTGAAAAGTGCTGAGTAGTTCCAAAGATGTTAACTCGGCAATCAAAACTTGATGGGCTTTACAGAAAAGCAGAGTGTAAACGACCATGGCAAAGCCAAGGGGCCATGGACACACTTATATTGGGTGCTGGTAAACCACATGGCTCAGACAAGCTCTTCCTACAAGCAGGCAACATGCTCCACTTATCTCTGACTGCAAAGGATCTCGTAAGGTCCTACCGGGCAAGAAATTGGACAAGATTTTCAGCTGCTTCTACTGTCACCCTCGGTACCCTCACAATGGCACTAACTCGTCTGTTGTATTTGGTAAGTGCTATTTGTTGGGGTAGTTTCAAGTGATCAGTGCTTCAAGAGACATTTGCCTTCTAGAACTTCAGACTGCGTTCTCCATGCAGTGGTCATTTAATCACAGAGTTCAACACATTAAGATTACTTCAAATGGGAGCATTGATTGGTCCTGTGTTCATAAGTGCTTCTCTTTGGGGTAGTTTTAATGAGGAAGTGAACTACAGGCAAGACTTTTTTCTATGGAATTGCATTTATCAGTGCAACTAATATTGTACAACCGCATTCCTCTCCCATCAACGTTTAAGTGGAAACATCTTCAAGCAACATTTGGACACTTTTTTTACATCCTTCTCTTTAGCCATTTTTCATTTCCTTGCCCTCTTGACTGAAAACCATCTGATATATACTCTAACTTTTGCATCTTTCTTTTCATTCAAAGTAGAAAGTGCTATCAAGTTGGGGTAAATATTTGCTGACTGACTCCATGTTTTTTTTATTATTGTTCATCAGTGTAGGCCTTTCCTTTAAAAACACTAGAGCGTGCTGTTTTACCTAGAAGCTTGGTCTGTCGCTCTCTGTTTTTGTATTTAGTGTAGGTCATTGTTTCATATACCTCTCCCTCTATCTTGTAACTTCTTTGCATCCTCCTCTGCAGCCATTTTTGCACTCTCCCTCTTGTCTAAAAAATCAGTTGATATCTACTCTAACTTTAGCATCTTTCTTTTCAACCAAAGTAGAAAGTGCTATCAAGTTGGGGTAAATATTTGCTGACTGACTCCCCTGTGTCCATGTTTTTTTTTATTCCGGTCCCTTACATTTACAGAGCTTTAAATGTGTGAAAAGTCCACCCATGCTGAAAAGTGCTGAGTAGTTCCAAAGATGTTAACTCAGCAATCAAAACTTGATGGGCTTTACAGAAAAGCAGAGTGTAAACGACCATGGCAAAGCCAAGGGGCCATGGACACACTTATATTGGGTGCTGGTAAACCACATGGCTCAGACAAGCTCTTCCTACAAGCAGGCAACATGCTCCACTTATCTCTGACTGCAAAGGATCTCGTAAGGTCCTACCGGGCAAGAAATTGGACAAGATTTTCAGCTGCTTCTACTGTCACCCTCGGTACCCTCACAATGGCACTAACTCGTCTGTTGTATTTGGTAAGTGCTATTTGTTGGGGTAGTTTCAAGTGATCAGTGCTTCAAGAGACATTTGCCTTCTAGAACTTCAGACTGCGTTCTCCATGCAGTGGTCATTTAATCACAGAGTTCAACACATTAAGATTACTTCAAATGGGAGCATTGATTGGTCCTGTGTTCATAAGTGCTTCTCTTTGGGGTAGTTTTAATGAGGAAGTGATCTACAGGCAAGACTTTTTTCTATGGAATCGCATTTATCAGTGCAACTAATATTGTACAACCGCATACCTCTCCCAACAACGTTTAAGTGGAAACATCTTAAAGCAACATTTGGACACTTTTTTTGCATCCTTCTCTTTAGCCATTTTTCATTTCCTTGCCCTCTTGACTGAAAACCATCTGATATATACTCTAACTTTTGCATCTTTCTTTTCATTCAAAGTAGAAAGTGCTATCAAGTTGGGGTAAATATTTGCTGACTGACTCCCCTGTGTCCATGTTTTTTTTTATTATTGTTCATCAGTGTAGGCCTTTCCTTTAAAAACACTAGAGGGTGCTGTTTTACCTAGAAGCTTGGTCTGCCGCTCTCTGTTTTTGTATTTAGTGTAGGTCATTGTTTCATATACCTCTCCCTCTATCTTGTAACTTCTTTGTATCCTCCTCTGCAGCCATTTTTGCACTCTCCCTCTTGTCTAAAAAATCAGTTGATATCTACTCTAACTTTAGCATCTTTCTTTTCAACCAAAGTAGAAAGTGCTATCAAGTTGGGGTAAATATTTGCTGACTGTTTCCCTTGTGGCCATGTCTTTTTTTATTCCGGTCCCTTACATTTACAGAGCTTTAAATGTGTGAAAAGTCCACCCATGCTGAAAAGTGCTGAGTAGTTCCAAAGATGTTAACTCGGCAATCAAAACTTGATGGGCTTTACAGAAAAGCAGAGTGTAAACGACCATGGCAAAGCCAAGGGGCCATGGACACACTTATATTGGGTGCTGGTAAACCACATGGCTCAGACAAGCTCTTCCTACAAGCAGGCAACATGCTCCACTTATCTCTGACTGCAAAGGATCTCGTAAGGTCCTACCGGGCAAGAAATTGGACAAGATTTTCAGCTGCTTCTACTGTCACCCTCGGTACCCTCACAATGGCACTAACTCGTCTGTTGTATTTGGTAAGTGCTATTTGTTGGGGTAGTTTCAAGTGATCAGTGCTTCAAGAGACATTTGCCTTCTAGAACTTCAGACTGCGTTCTCCATGCAGTGGTCATTTAATCACAGAGTTCAACACATTAAGATTACTTCAAATGGGAGCATTGATTGGTCCTGTATTCATAAGTGCTTCTCTTTGGGGTAGTTTTAATGAGGAAGTGAACTACAAGCAAGACTTTTTTCTATGGAATTGCATTTATCAGTGCAACTAATATTGTACAACCGCATACCTCTCCCATCAACGTTTAAGTGGAAACATCTTCAAGCAACATTTGGACACTTTTTTGCATCCTTCTCTTTAGCCATTTTTAATCTCTTTAGCACAATCATGTTGCTGCATACACAGTGTAAACACTAGATGGTGCTGGTTTACCTAGAGGTTTTGTCTGCCACTTCCTGTTCATGTATTTAGTGTAGGCCTTTTCTTTAAAAAGGACTTGGCCTCTTTTCTAAATTCAGGGGGAATAAAGTTCATAATTGTCGTATTTGCATGAAGTGCTTTAAATGTGTGAAAAGTCCACCCATGCTGAAAAGTGCTGAGTAGTTCCAAAGATGTTAACTCGGCAATCAAAACTTGATGGGCTTTACAGAAAAGCAGAGTGTAAACGACCATGGCAAAGCCAAGGGGCCATGGACACACTTATATTGGGTGCTGGTAAACCACATGGCTCAGACAAGCTCTTCCTACAAGCAGGCAACATGCTCCACTTATCTCTGACTGCAAAGGATCTCGTAAGGTCCTACCGGGCAAGAAATTGGACAAGATTTTCAGCTGCTTCTACTGTCACCCTCGGTACCCTCACAATGGCACTAACTCGTCTGTTGTATTTGGTAAGTGCTATTTGTTGGGGTAGTTTCAAGTGATCAGTGCTTCAAGAGACATTTGCCTTCTAGAACTTCAGACTGCGTTCTCCATGCAGTGGTCATTTAATCACAGAGTTCAACACATTAAGATTACTTCAAATGGGAGCATTGATTGGTCCTGTGTTCATAAGTGCTTCTCTTTGGGGTAGTTTTAATGAGGAAGTGAACTACAGGCAAGACTTTTTTCTATGGAATTGCATTTATCAGTGCAACTAATATTGTACAACCGCATTCCTCTCCCATCAACGTTTAAGTGGAAACATCTTCAAGCAACATTTGGACACTTTTTTTGCATCCTTCTCTTTAGCCATTTTTCATTTCCTTGCCCTCTTGACTGAAAACCATCTGATATATACTCTAACTTTTGCATCTTTCTTTTCATTCAAAGTAGAAAGTGCTATCAAGTTGGGGTAAATATTTGCTGACTGACTCCATGTTTTTTTTATTATTGTTCATCAGTGTAGGCCTTTCCTTTAAAAACACTAGAGCGTGCTGTTTTACCTAGAAGCTTGGTCTGCCGCTCTCTGTTTTTGTATTTAGTGTAGGTCATTGTTTCATATACCTCTCCCTCTATCTTGTAACTTCTTTGCATCCTCCTCTGCAGCCATTTTTGCACTCTCCCTCTTGTCTAAAAAATCAGTTGATATCTACTCTAACTTTAGCATCTTTCTTTTCAACCAAAGTAGAAAGTGCTATCAAGTTGGGGTAAATATTTGCTGACTGACTCCCCTGTGTCCATGTCTTTTTTTATTCCGGTCCCTTACATTTACAGAGCTTTAAATGTGTGAAAAGTCCACCCATGCTGAAAAGTGCTGAGTAGTTCCAAAGATGTTAACTCGGCAATCAAAACTTGATGGGCTTTACAGAAAAGCAGAGTGTAAACGACCATGGCAAAGCCAAGGGGCCATGGACACACTTATATTGGGTGCTGGTAAACCACATGGCTCAGACAAGCTCTTCCTACAAGCAGGCAACATGCTCCACTTATGTCTGACTGCAAAGGATCTCGTAAGGTCCTACCGGGCAAGAAATTGGACAAGATTTTCAGCTGCTTCTACTGTCACCCTCGGTACCCTCACAATGGCACTAACTCGTCTGTTGTATTTGGTAAGTGCTATTTGTTGGGGTAGTTTCAAGTGATCAGTGCTTCAAGAGACATTTGCCTTCTAGAACTTCAGACTGCGTTCTCCATGCAGTGGTCATTTAATCACAGAGTTCAACACATTAAGATTAATTCAAATGGGAGCATTGATTGGTCCTGTGTTCATAAGTGCTTCTCTTTGGGGTAGTTTTAATGAGGAAGTGAACTACAGGCAAGACTTTTTTCTATGGAATTGCATTTATCAGTGCAACTAATATTGTACAACCGCATACCTCTCCCATCAACGTTTAAGTGGAAACATCTTCAAGCAACATTTGGACACTTTTTTTGCATCCTTCTCTTTAGCCATTTTTCATTTCCTTGCCCTCTTGACTGAAAACCATCTGATATATACTCTAACTTTTGCATCTTTCTTTTCATTCAAAGTAGAAAGTGCTATCAAGTTGGGGTAAATATTTGCTGACTGACTCCCCTGTGTCCATGTTTTTTTTATTATTGTTCATCAGTGTAGGCCTGCTAATACAGAAACCTCCCCGTGGTGCAGCCTGGGAAACGCTGATTGGTACAATCGGATATTTTTCTTTTATCTGATATTACTACCACCAGTAGGCCAATATCTGTATACCTACCTGAGCAACCAAACAGAAGACGATGCCGAAGCGCAACAGATACCTGCCCCCCTCGGGGCCTGCACTGTCAATCGCCTCAATCAATATTTAAGGTTTCTCCAGATGTAAGGCAGACATACTTGAAACAGCGCTCAGACGCTTCGACATAGTGTGCATGCAGGAAACCCACATCGGCCCTGCACAACATCGACCAGCCATCTCTGGAATGAAGCTGGTGGCCGAGATCCGACACAGGCAATATGGGTCAGCCATTTTCAGTAGACCAACGCTTGCGATCGAAGAGGTCTGCACCCACACCACCGAAGGCAAATGGAAACCATAACAGTTGCCCTGCCGAATGTCTCTATTACATCGGTGTACAAACCCCCCCAAAAAGTCCATTCCTCCACTCTGAACCGCAGACAGATGTAAGAGGAAATACCACATCAGCATCGGGGACTTCAATGCCCATAGTACACTATGGGGCTATGAAGTGAACAATCAAGATGGAGATGAAATCGAAACCTGGCTCGAGTCAAAACACCTGACCCTAATTCATGACGCGAAACTACCAAAATCTTTTTACAGTGCCAGATGGAAACGTGGATATAACCCAGACCTTGTTTGTGTGAGCAGTGAACTAGCAGCTAGAGCTGTGAAAGAGGTCTTGGACCCTATCCCCCATACACAACATCGGCCAATCACCATTACCATCCGATCCGTTCTCCAAGCAAAAACCATTCCCTTCCGCAGAAGGTTCAACCTGCGGAAGGCTAAATGGTTGCTGTTCCAACAGGAGATCGAAGACTCCATCTCAAGCATTCCATCACACCCCAACAACTACAACATGTTTATAGACCTGTTAAAAAGATCAGCCAGGCGACATATACCAAGAGGTTGCCAGACTGAATATATCCCTGGGCTGTCAGAAACATCAAATGACCTATTGAAAGCCTACCACGGAGCATACCATGAGAACCCCTTCTCCTCCACCACCATGGAACTCGGTGAGATCCTGCTGGACAAAGTTGGGGAAGACCGAAGGCAAGCCTGGAAGGAGCTGCTGGAAAACACCAATATGACCAACAACAGCAGGAAGGCATGGACCACAATCCGCCGCCTTGGGGAAGACCGTACCACACCGCCCACGATCACATCAGTCACAGTAAACTCAGTTGCAGCACAGCTGGTGGCAAACGGTTGCAGCAAAAACCAGCGCAGACCCACAGGAGAATACCGTCGGACAGCGGTATCGGACCACCCACAACCAGCCACAGTACTCACGAAGCCCTTTGACCTAAAAGAACTTGAAGATGCAATGAACATGCAAAAATCTGGGAAAGCAGCAGGAATTGATGATATATTGGCAGAAATGATACAACACCTGGGACCCAAAGCAAAGATCTGGCTCCTAGAAATGCTGAATTCTTGCATGGCACAGAAAACCATCCCGTCAGTATGGAGAAAGGCCAAGATTGTTGCAATTCCAAAACCTGGAAAGGACCCATCATCCCCAAAGAGCTACAGACCAATCTCCCTCCTCTGCACCACCTACAAGCTTGAGGCTATTACTCCAACGCCTTATACTACTTATAGATCCCAAGCTTACGAAAGATCAAGCTGGTTTCCGCCCTGGTCGCTCCTGTACTGGACAGCTATTAAACCTCACTCAACACATTGAGGATGGTTTTGAGTGCAAACTCATCACTGGAGCAGCTTTTATAGACCTCACGGCGGCCTACGATACTGTCCAACACCGCATCATGATTAAGAAACTGTTTGACATGACCGGTGACCTCGACCTGTGCCAAACCATCAAAAGCCTCCTCAACAATAGGCGCTTCTTTGTCCAACTAAATGACAAGAAGAGCAAATGGAAAGCCCAAAAGAATGGTCTACCACAAGGCAGCGTATTGGCCCCCCTCCTCTTCAATATCTACACTAATGATCAACCACTCCACCCAAAATGTCGCCGCTTTATCTATGCTGACGATCTCTGCATTACCACCCAACAAGAGAACTTCCAGAAGATTGAACCTGTCCTGGAAAGTGCCCTCCAAGAACTGACAACCTACTACAATAACAACTATCTGAAACCCAACCCACTAAAAACCCAACTCTGCAGTTTCCATCTTAAAAATCGAGATGCGAAAAAAGAACTAAACGTCTCATGGGATGGCTACAAACTCTCCAACCACTCCCACCCAATGTACCTGGGAGTCACACTTGACAGGACACTTTCTTTCTTTCAAAACTCACCTTCAGAACACCAAAGCCAAGATCAACACTCGCAATAACATCCTGCGCAAACTGGTCAACTCAAAATGGGGCGCCAAACCACCAACTGTCCGCGCAACTGCCCTAGCCTTGTGCTTCTCCACAGCCGAATATGCGTGCTCAAGCTGGAGCCGCTCCCACCACACTAAACTGATTGACACTGCACTAAACGACACCTGCCGCATTATCACGGGATGTATAAAGTCAACGCCAGTCCCGTGCCTCTATGCTCAAGCAGGCATTGCTCCCCCCTACATCAGACGAATCGTTGCCGCCCAAGACGAGCGGAGAGCACAGGAGCTTGACACAAGACACCCCCTACACGGACACACAGCACCCCCACCTCGTCTGAAATCAAGAGTCAGTTTTTTGCTAACAGTTCCAGCACTTCTGACAACAAAAGAAATGGCAAGGTCGAACATTTGGAAAGATGAATGGAACCAGCTAAACACACAAGCACAGGACTGGATGGAGAAAGGAATCACCCCAACTGAATGTCCTGCCAGCGGGGACAACCTCCCATGGCTAACTTGGAAGACGCTCAACAGACTACGAGTGGAACAAGGGAGGTGCAAAGCACTTATGAAAGCATGGAACTATCAGACAGACGACACATGCAGCTGTGGAGCAATACAGACAATGTCCCACCTACTGGAGTGTAAAAATGCTCCTCAGTGCAGCCCCCAGGACTTGGCTGAACCGACCCCATCAGCTGTGGCATGCGCCAGATACTGGCAGAACGACATCTAAAGTTGCAAAGGACTCGAAGAAGAAGTGTAGGCCTTTCCTTTAAAAACACTAGAGCGTGCTGTTTTACCTAGAAGCTTGGTCTGCCGCTCTCTGTTTTTGTATTTAGTGTAGGTCATTGTTTCATATACCTCTCCCTCTATCTTGTAACTTCTTTGCATCCTCCTCTGCAGCCATTTTTGCACTCTCCCTCTTGTCTAAAAAATCAGTTGATATCTACTCTAACTTTAGCATCTTTCTTTTCAACCAAAGTAGAAAGTGCTATCAAGTTGGGGTAAATATTTGCTGACTGACTCCCCTGTGTCCATGTTTTTTTTTTATTCCGGTCCCTTACATTTACAGAGCTTTAAATGTGTGAAAAGTCCACCCATGCTGAAAAGTGCTGAGTAGTTCCAAAGATGTTAACTCAGCAATCAAAACTTGATGGGCTTTACAGAAAAGCAGAGTGTAAACGACCATGGCAAAGCCAAGGGGCCATGGACACACTTATATTGGGTGCTGGTAAACCACATGGCTCAGACAAGCTCTTCCTACAAGCAGGCAACATGCTCCACTTATCTCTGACTGCAAAGGATCTCGTAAGGTCCTACCGGGCAAGAAATTGGACAAGATTTTCAGCTGCTTCTACTGTCACCCTCGGTACCCTCACAATGGCACTAACTCGTCTGTTGTATTTGGTAAGTGCTATTTGTTGGGGTAGTTTCAAGTGATCAGTGCTTCAAGAGACATTTGCCTTCTAGAACTTCAGACTGCGTTCTCCATGCAGTGGTCATTTAATCACAGAGTTCAACACATTAAGATTACTTCAAATGGGAGCATTGATTGGTCCTGTGTTCATAAGTGCTTCTCTTTGGGGTAGTTTTAATGAGGAAGTGAACTACAGGCAAGACTTTTTTCTATGGAATCGCATTTATCAGTGCAACTAATATTGTACAACCGCATACCTCTCCCAACAACGTTTAAGTGGAAACATCTTAAAGCAACATTTGGACACTTTTTTTTGCATCCTTCTCTTTAGCCATTTTTCATTTCCTTGCCCTCTTGACTGAAAACCATCTGATATATACTCTAACTTTTGCATCTTTCTTTTCATTCAAAGTAGAAAGTGCTATCAAGTTGGGGTAAATATTTGCTGACTGACTCCCCTGTGTCCATGTTTTTTTTTATTATTGTTCATCAGTGTAGGCCTTTCCTTTAAAAACACTAGAGGGTGCTGTTTTACCTAGAAGCTTGGTCTGCCGCTCTCTGTTTTTGTATTTAGTGTAGGTCATTGTTTCATATACCTCTCCCTCTATCTTGTAACTTCTTTGTATCCTCCTCTGCAGCCATTTTTGCACTCTCCCTCTTGTCTAAAAAATCAGTTGATATCTACTCTAACTTTAGCATCTTTCTTTTCAACCAAAGTAGAAAGTGCTATCAAGTTGGGGTAAATATTTGCTGACTGTTTCCCCTGTGGCCATGTCTTTTTTTATTCCGGTCCCTTACATTTACAGAGCTTTAAATGTGTGAAAAGTCCACCCATGCTGAAAAGTGCTGAGTAGTTCCAAAGATGTTAACTCGGCAATCAAAACTTGATGGGCTTTACAGAAAAGCAGAGTGTAAACGACCATGGCAAAGCCAAGGGGCCATGGACACACTTATATTGGGTGCTGGTAAACCACATGGCTCAGACAAGCTCTTCCTACAAGCAGGCAACATGCTCCACTTATCTCTGACTGCAAAGGATCTCGTAAGGTCCTACCGGGCAAGAAATTGGACAAGATTTTCAGCTGCTTCTACTGTCACCCTCGGTACCCTCACAATGGCACTAACTCGTCTGTTGTATTTGGTAAGTGCTATTTGTTGGGGTAGTTTCAAGTGATCAGTGCTTCAAGAGACATTTGCCTTCTAGAACTTCAGACTGCGTTCTCCATGCAGTGGTCATTTAATCACAGAGTTCAACACATTAAGATTACTTCAAATGGGAGCATTGATTGGTCCTGTATTCATAAGTGCTTCTCTTTGGGGTAGTTTTAATGAGGAAGTGAACTACAAGCAAGACTTTTTTCTATGGAATTGCATTTATCAGTGCAACTAATATTGTACAACCGCATACCTCTCCCATCAACGTTTAAGTGGAAACATCTTCAAGCAACATTTGGACACTTTTTTGCATCCTTCTCTTTAGCCATTTTTAATCTCTTTAGCACAATCATGTTGCTGCATACACAGTGTAAACACTAGATGGTGCTGGTTTACCTAGAGGTTTTGTCTGCCACTTCCTGTTCATGTATTTAGTGTAGGCCTTTCCTTTAAAAAGGACTTGACCTCTTTTCTAAATTCAGGGGGAATAAAGTTCATAATTGTCGTATTTGCATGAAGTGCTTTAAATGTGTGAAAAGTCCACCCATGCTGAAAAGTGCTGAGTAGTTCCAAAGATGTTAACTCGGCAATCAAAACTTGATGGGCTTTACAGAAAAGCAGAGTGTAAACGACCATGGCAAAGCCAAGGGGCCATGGACACACTTATATTGGGTGCTGGTAAACCACATGGCTCAGACAAGCTCTTCCTACAAGCAGGCAACATGCTCCACTTATCTCTGACTGCAAAGGATCTCGTAAGGTCCTACCGGGCAAGAAATTGGACAAGATTTTCAGCTGCTTCTACTGTCACCCTCGGTACCCTCACAATGGCACTAACTCGTCTGTTGTATTTGGTAAGTGCTATTTGTTGGGGTAGTTTCAAGTGATCAGTGCTTCAAGAGACATTTGCCTTCTAGAACTTCAGACTGCGTTCTCCATGCAGTGGTCATTTAATCACAGAGTTCAACACATTAAGATTACTTCAAATGGGAGCATTGATTGGTCCTGTGTTCATAAGTGCTTCTCTTTGGGGTAGTTTTAATGAGGAAGTGAACTACAGGCAAGACTTTTTTCTATGGAATTGCATTTATCAGTGCAACTAATATTGTACAACCGCATTCCTCTCCCATCAACGTTTAAGTGGAAACATCTTCAAGCAACATTTGGACACTTTTTTTGCATCCTTCTCTTTAGCCATTTTTCATTTCCTTGCCCTCTTGACTGAAAACCATCTGATATATACTCTAACTTTTGCATCTTTCTTTTCATTCAAAGTAGAAAGTGCTATCAAGTTGGGGTAAATATTTGCTGACTGACTCCATGTTTTTTTTATTATTGTTCATCAGTGTAGGCCTTTCCTTTAAAAACACTAGAGCGTGCTGTTTTACCTAGAAGCTTGGTCTGCCGCTCTCTGTTTTTGTATTTAGTGTAGGTCATTGTTTCATATACCTCTCCCTCTATCTTGTAACTTCTTTGCATCCTCCTCTGCAGCCATTTTTGCACTCTCCCTCTTGTCTAAAAAATCAGTTGATATCTACTCTAACTTTAGCATCTTTCTTTTCAACCAAAGTAGAAAGTGCTATCAAGTTGGGGTAAATATTTGCTGACTGACTCCCCTGTGTCCATGTTTTTTTTTATTCCGGTCCCTTACATTTACAGAGCTTTAAATGTGTGAAAAGTCCACCCATGCTGAAAAGTGCTGAGTAGTTCCAAAGATGTTAACTCAGCAATCAAAACTTGATGGGCTTTACAGAAAAGCAGAGTGTAAACGACCATGGCAAAGCCAAGGGGCCATGGACACACTTATATTGGGTGCTGGTAAACCACATGGCTCAGACAAGCTCTTCCTACAAGCAGGCAACATGCTCCACTTATCTCTGACTGCAAAGGATCTCGTAAGGTCCTACCGGGCAAGAAATTGGACAAGATTTTCAGCTGCTTCTACTGTCACCCTCGGTACCCTCACAATGGCACTAACTCGTCTGTTGTATTTGGTAAGTGCTATTTGTTGGGGTAGTTTCAAGTGATCAGTGCTTCAAGAGACATTTGCCTTCTAGAACTTCAGACTGCGTTCTCCATGCAGTGGTCATTTAATCACAGAGTTCAACACATTAAGATTACTTCAAATGGGAGCATTGATTGGTCCTGTGTTCATAAGTGCTTCTCTTTGGGGTAGTTTTAATGAGGAAGTGAACTACAGGCAAGACTTTTTTCTATGGAATTGCATTTATCAGTGCAACTAATATTGTACAACCGCATTCCTCTCCCATCAACGTTTAAGTGGAAACATCTTCAAGCAACATTTGGACACTTTTTTTGCATCCTTCTCTTTAGCCATTTTTCATTTCCTTGCCCTCTTGACTGAAAACCATCTGATATATACTCTAACTTTTGCATCTTTCTTTTCATTCAAAGTAGAAAGTGCTATCAAGTTGGGGTAAATATTTGCTGACTGACTCCATGTTTTTTTTATTATTGTTCATCAGTGTAGGCCTTTCCTTTAAAAACACTAGAGCGTGCTGTTTTACCTAGAAGCTTGGTCTGCCGCTCTCTGTTTTTGTATTTAGTGTAGGTCATTGTTTCATATACCTCTCCCTCTATCTTGTAACTTCTTTGCATCCTCCTCTGCAGCCATTTTTGCACTCTCCCTCTTGTCTAAAAAATCAGTTGATATCTACTCTAACTTTAGCATCTTTCTTTTCAACCAAAGTAGAAAGTGCTATCAAGTTGGGGTAAATATTTGCTGACTGACTCCCCTGTGTCCATGTTTTTTTTTATTCCGGTCCCTTACATTTACAGAGCTTTAAATGTGTGAAAAGTCCACCCATGCTGAAAAATGCTGAGTACTTCCAAAGATGTTAACTCAGCAATCAAAACTTGATGGGCTTTACAGAAAAGCAGAGTGTAAACGACCATGGCAAAGCCAAGGGGCCATGGACACACTTATATTGGGTGCTGGTAAACCACATGGCTCAGACAAGCTCTTCCTACAAGCAGGCAACATGCTCCACTTATCTCTGACTGCAAAGGATCTCGTAAGGTCCTACCGGGCAAGAAATTGGACAAGATTTTCAGCTGCTTCTACTGTCACCCTCGGTACCCTCACAATGGCACTAACTCGTCTGTTGTATTTGGTAAGTGCTATTTGTTGGGGTAGTTTCAAGTGATCAGTGCTTCAAGAGACATTTGCCTTCTAGAACTTCAGACTGCGTTCTCCATGCAGTGGTCATTTAATCACAGAGTTCAACACATTAAGATTAATTCAAATGGGAGCATTGATTGGTCCTGTGTTCATAAGTGCTTCTCTTTGGGGTAGTTTTAATGAGGAAGTGAACTACAGGCAAGACTTTTTTCTATGGAATTGCATTTATCAGTGCAACTAATATTGTACAACCGCATACCTCTCCCATCAACGTTTAAGTGGAAACATCTTCAAGCAACATTTGGACACTTTTTTTGCATCCTTCTCTTTAGCCACTTTTCATTTCCTTGCCCTCTTGACTGAAAACCATCTGATATATACTCTAACTTCTGCATCTTTCTTTTCATTCAAAGTAGAAAGTGCTATCAAGTTGGGGTAAATATTTGCTGACTGACTCCCCTGTGTCCATGTTTTTTTTATTATTGTTCATCAGTGTAGGCCTGCTAATACAGAAACCTCCCCGTGGTGCAGCCTGGGAAACGCTGATTGGTACAATCGGATATTTTTCTTTTATCTGATATTACTACCACCAGTAGGCCAATATCTGTATACCTACCTGAGCAACCAAACAGAAGACGATGCCGAAGCGCAACAGATACCTGCCCCCCTCGGGGCCTGCACTGTCAATCGCCTCAATCAATATTTAAGGTTTCTCCAGATGTAAGGCAGACATACTTGAAACAGCGCTCAGACGCTTCGACATAGTGTGCATGCAGGAAACCCACATCGGCCCTGCACAACATCGACCAGCCATCTCTGGAATGAAGCTGGTGGCCGAGATCCGACACAGGCAATATGGGTCAGCCATTTTCAGTAGACCAACGCTTGCGATCGAAGAGGTCTGCACCCACACCACCGAAGGGCAAATGGAAACCATAACAGTTGCCCTGCCGAATGTCTCTATTACATCGGTGTACAAACCCCCCAAAAAGTCCATTCCTCCACTCTGAACCGCAGACAGATGTAAGAGGAAATACCACATCAGCATCGGGGACTTCAATGCCCATAGTACACTATGGGGCTATGAAGTGAACAATCAAGATGGAGATGAAATCGAAACCTGGCTCGAGTCAAAACACCTGACCCTAATTCATGACGCGAAACTACCAAAATCTTTTTACAGTGCCAGATGGAAACGTGGATATAACCCAGACCTTGTTTGTGTGAGCAGTGAACTAGCAGCTAGAGCTGTGAAAGAGGTCTTGGACCCTATCCCCCATACACAACATCGGCCAATCACCATTACCATCCGATCCGTTCTCCAAGCAAAAACCATTCCCTTCCGCAGAAGGTTCAACCTGCGGAAGGCTAAATGGTTGCTGTTCCAACAGGAGATCGAAGACTCCATCTCAAGCATTCCATCACACCCCAACAACTACAACATGTTTATAGACCTGTTAAAAAGATCAGCCAGGCGACATATACCAAGAGGTTGCCAGACTGAATATATCCCTGGGCTGTCAGAAACATCAAATGACCTATTGAAAGCCTACCACGGAGCATACCATGAGAACCCCTTCTCCTCCACCACCATGGAACTCGGTGAGATCCTGCTGGACAAAGTTGGGGAAGACCGAAGGCAAGCCTGGAAGGAGCTGCTGGAAAACACCAATATGACCAACAACAGCAGGAAGGCATGGACCACAATCCGCCGCCTTGGGGAAGACCGTACCACACCGCCCACGATCACATCAGTCACAGTAAACTCAGTTGCAGCACAGCTGGTGGCAAACGGTTGCAGCAAAAACCAGCGCAGACCCACAGGAGAATACCGTCGGACAGCGGTATCGGACCACCCACAACCAGCCACAGTACTCACGAAGCCCTTTGACCTAAAAGAACTTGAAGATGCAATGAACATGCAAAAATCTGGGAAAGCAGCAGGAATTGATGATATATTGGCAGAAATGATACAACACCTGGGACCCAAAGCAAAGATCTGGCTCCTAGAAATGCTGAATTCTTGCATGGCACAGAAAACCATCCCGTCAGTATGGAGAAAGGCCAAGATTGTTGCAATTCCAAAACCTGGAAAGGACCCATCATCCCCAAAGAGCTACAGACCAATCTCCCTCCTCTGCACCACCTACAAGCTTTATGAGAGGCTATTACTCCAACGCCTTATACTACTTATAGATCCCAAGCTTACGAAAGATCAAGCTGGTTTCCGCCCTGGTCGCTCCTGTACTGGACAGCTATTAAACCTCACTCAACACATTGAGGATGGTTTTGAGTGCAAACTCATCACTGGAGCAGCTTTTATAGACCTCACGGCGGCCTACGATACTGTCCAACACCGCATCATGATTAAGAAACTGTTTGACATGACCGGTGACCTCGACCTGCGCCAAACCATCAAAAGCCTCCTCAACAATAGGCGCTTCTTTGTCCAACTAAATGACAAGAAGAGCAAATGGAAAGCCCAAAAGAATGGTCTACCACAAGGAAGCGTATTGGCCCCCCTCCTCTTCAATATCTACACTAATGATCAACCACTCCACCCAAAATGTCGCCGCTTTATCTATGCTGACGATCTCTGCATTACCACCCAACAAGAGAACTTCCAGAAGATTGAACCTGTCCTGGAAAGTGCCCTCCAAGAACTGACAACCTACTACAATAACAACTATCTGAAACCCAACCCACTAAAAACCCAACTCTGCAGTTTCCATCTTAAAAATCGAGATGCGAAAAAAGAACTAAACGTCTCATGGGATGGCTACAAACTCTCCAACCACTCCCACCCAATGTACCTGGGAGTCACACTTGACAGGACACTTTCTTTCTTTCAAAACTCACCTTCAGAACACCAAAGCCAAGATCAACACTCGCAATAACATCCTGCGCAAACTGGTCAACTCAAAATGGGGCGCCAAACCACCAACTGTCCGCGCAACTGCCCTAGCCTTGTGCTTCTCCACAGCCGAATATGCGTGCTCAAGCTGGAGCCGCTCCCACCACACTAAACTGATTGACACTGCACTAAACGACACCTGCCGCATTATCACGGGATGTATAAAGTCAACGCCAGTCCCGTGCCTCTATGCTCAAGCAGGCATTGCTCCCCCCTACATCAGACGAATCGTTGCCGCCCAAGACGAGCGGAGAGCACAGGAGCTTGACACAAGACACCCCCTACACGGACACACAGCACCCCCACCTCGTCTGAAATCAAGAGTCAGTTTTTTGCTAACAGTTCCAGCACTTCTGACAACAAAAGAAATGGCAAGGTCGAACATTTGGAAAGATGAATGGAACCAGCTAAACACACAAGCACAGGACTGGATGGAGAAAGGAATCACCCCAACTGAATGTCCTGCCAGCGGGGACAACCTCCCATGGCTAACTTGGAAGACGCTCAACAGACTACGAGTGGAACAAGGGAGGTGCAAAGCACTTATGAAAGCATGGAACTATCAGACAGACGACACATGCAGCTGTGGAGCAATACAGACAATGTCCCACCTACTGGAGTGTAAAAATGCTCCTCAGTGCAGCCCCCAGGACTTGGCTGAACCGACCCCATCAGCTGTGGCATGCGCCAGATACTGGCAGAACGACATCTAAAGTTGCAAAGGACTCGAAGAAGAAGTGTAGGCCTTTCCTTTAAAAACACTAGAGCGTGCTGTTTTACCTTGAAGCTTGGTCTGCTGCTCTCTGTTTTTGTATTTAGTGTAGGTCATTGTTTCATATACCTCTCCCTCTATCTTGTAACTTCTTTGCATCCTCCTCTGCAGCCATTTTTGCACTCTCCCTCTTGTCTAAAAAATCAGTTGATATCTACTCTAACTTTAGCATCTTTCTTTTCAACCAAAGTAGAAAGTGCTATCAAGTTGGGGTAAATATTTGCTGACTGACTCCCCTGTGTCCATGTCTTTTTTTTATTCAGGTCCCTTACATTTACAGAGCCCCTTTAGATGAATACAAAAGGAAAGCATTCCTGATTCTATGTAAGAATAAGTTCTTCTCTTTAGCACAATCATGTTGCTGCATACACAGTGTAAACACTAGATGGTGCTGGTTTACCTAGAGGTTTTGTCTGCCACTTCCTGTTCATGTATTTAGTGTAGGCCTTTTCTTTAAAAAGGACTTGACCTCTTTTCTAAATTCAGGGGGAATAAAGTTCATAATTGTCGTATTTGCATGAAGTGCTTTAAATGTGTGAAAAGTCCACCCATGCTGAAAAGTGCTGAGTAGTTCCAAAGATGTTAACTCGGCAATCAAAACTTGATGGGCTTTACAGAAAAGCAGAGTGTAAACGACCATGGCAAAGCCAAGGGGCCATGGACACACTTATATTGGGTGCTGGTAAACCACATGGCTCAGACAAGCTCTTCCTACAAGCAGGCAACATGCTCCACTTATCTCTGACTGCAAAGGATCTCGTAAGGTCCTACCGGGCAAGAAATTGGACAAGATTTTCAGCTGCTTCTACTGTCACCCTCGGTACCCTCACAATGGCACTAACTCGTCTGTTGTATTTGGTAAGTGCTATTTGTTGGGGTAGTTTCAAGTGATCAGTGCTTCAAGAGACATTTGCCTTCTAGAACTTCAGACTGCGTTCTCCATGCAGTGGTCATTTAATCACAGAGTTCAACACATTAAGATTACTTCAAATGGGAGCATTGATTGGTCCTGTGTTCATAAGTGCTTCTCTTTGGGGTAGTTTTAATGAGGAAGTGAACTACAGGCAAGACTTTTTTCTATGGAATTGCATTTATCAGTGCAACTAATATTGTACAACCGCATTCCTCTCCCATCAACGTTTAAGTGGAAACATCTTCAAGCAACATTTGGACACTTTTTTTGCATCCTTCTCTTTAGCCATTTTTCATTTCCTTGCCCTCTTGACTGAAAACCATCTGATATATACTCTAACTTTTGCATCTTTCTTTTCATTCAAAGTAGAAAGTGCTATCAAGTTGGGGTAAATATTTGCTGACTGACTCCCCTGTGTCCATGTTTTTTTTATTATTGTTCATCAGTGTAGGCCTTTCCTTTAAAAACACTAGAGCGTGCTGTTTTACCTAGAAGCTTGGTCTGCCGCTCTCTGTTTTTGTATTTAGTGTAGGTCATTGTTTCATATACCTCTCCCTCTATCTTGTAACTTCTTTGCATCCTCCTCTGCAGCCATTTTTGCACTCTCCCTCTTGTCTAAAAAATCAGTTGATATCTACTCTAACTTTAGCATCTTTCTTTTCAACCAAAGTAGAAAGTGCTATCAAGTTGGGGTAAATATTTGCTGACTGACTCCCCTGTGTCCATGTCTTTTTTTTATTCAGGTCCCTTACATTTACAGAGCCCCTTTAGATGACTACAAAAGGAAAGCATTCCTGATTCTATGTAAGAATAAGTTCTTCTCTTTAGCACAATCATGTTGCTGCATACACAGTGTAAACACTAGATGGTGCTGGTTTACCTAGAGGTTTTGTCTGCCACTTCCTGTTCATGTATTTAGTGTAGGCCTTTCCTTTAAAAAGGACTTGACCTCTTTTCTAAATTCAGGGGGAATAAAGTTCATAATTGTCGTATTTGCATGAAGTGCTTTAAATGTGTGAAAAGTCCACCCATGCTGAAAAGTGCTGAGTAGTTCCAAAGATGTTAACTCGGCAATCAAAACTTGATGGGCTATACAGAAAAGCAGAGTGTAAACGACCATGGCAAAGCCAAGGGGCCATGGACACACTTATATTGGGTGCTGGTAAACCACATGGCTCAGACAAGCTCTTCCTACAAGCAGGCAACATGCTCCACTTATCTCTGACTGCAAAGGATCTCGTAAGGTCCTACCGGGCAAGAAATTGGACAAGATTTTCAGCTGCTTCTACTGTCACCCTCGGTACCCTCACAATGGCACTAACTTGTCTGTTGTATTTGGTAAGTGCTATTTGTTGGGGTAGTTTCAAGTGATCAGTGCTTCAAGAAACATTTGCCTTCTAGAACTTCAGACTGCGTTCTCCATGCAGTGGTCATTTAATCACAGAGTTCAACACATTAAGATTACTTCAAATGGGAGCATTGATTGGTCATGTGTTCATAAGTGCTTCTCTTTGGGGTAGTTTTAATGAGGAAGTGAACTACAGGCAAGACTTTTTTCTATGGAATTGCATTTATCAGTGCAACTAATATTGTACAACCGCATTCCTCTCCCATCAACGTTTAAGTGGAAACATCTTCAAGCAACATTTGGACACTTTTTTTGCATCCTTCTCTTTAGCCATTTTTCATTTCCTTGCCCTCTTGACTGAAAACCATCTGATATATACTCTAACTTTTGCATCTTTCTTTTCATTCAAAGTAGAAAGTGCTATCAAGTTGGGGTAAATATTTGCTGACTGACTCTCCTGTGTCCATGTCTTTTTTTTTCCGGTCCCTTACATTTACAGAGCCCTTTTAGATGACTACAAAAGGAAAGCATTCCTGATTCTATGTAAGAATAAGTTCTTCTCTTTAGCACAATCATGTTGCTGCATACACAGTGTAAACACTAGATGGTGCTGGTTTACCTAGAGGTTTTGTCTGCCACTTCCTGTTCATGTATTTAGTGTAGGCCTTTCCTTTAAAAATGACTCGACCTCTTTTCTAAATTCAGGGGGAATAAAGTTCATAATTGTCGTATTTGCAAGAAGTGCTTTAAATGTGTGAAAAGTCCACCCATGCTGAAAAGTGCTGAGTAGTTCCAAAGATGTTAACTCGGCAATCAAAACTTGATGGGCTTTACAGAAAAGCAGAGTGTAAACGACCATGGCAAAGCCAAGGGGCCATGGACACACTTCTATTGGGTGCTGGTAAACCACATGGCTCAGACAAGCTCTTCCTACAAGCAGGCAACATGCTCCACTTATCTCTGACTGCAAAGGATCTCGTAAGGTCCTACCGGGCAAGAAATTGGACAAGATTTTCAGCTGCTTCTACTGTCACCCTCGGTACCCTCACAATGGCACTAACTCGTCTGTTGTATTTGGTAAGTGCTATTTGTTGGGGTAGTTTCAAGTGATCAGTGCTTCAAGAGACATTTGCCTTCTAGAACTTCAGACTGCGTTCTCCATGCAGTGGTCATTTAATCACAGAGTTCAACACATTAAGATTACTTCAAATGGGAGCATTGATTGGTCCTGTGTTCATAAGTGCTTCTCTTTGGGGTAGTTTTAATGAGGAAGTGAACTACAGGCAAGACTTTTTTCTATGGAATTGCATTTATCAGTGCAACTAATATTGTACAACCGCATTCCTCTCCCATCAACGTTTAAGTGGAAACATCTTCAAGCAACATTTGGACACTTTTTTGCCATTTTTCATTTCCTTGCCCTCTTGACTGAAAACCATCTGATATATACTCTAACTTTTGCATCTTTCTTTTCATTCAAAGTAGAAAGTGCTATCAAGTTGGGGTAAATATTTGCTGACTGACTCCCCTGTGTCCATGTCTTTTTTTATTCCGGTCCCTTACATTTACAGAGCCCTTTTAGATGACTACAAAAGGAAAGCATTCCTGATTCTATGTAAGAATAAGTTCTTCTCTTTAGCACAATCATGTTGCTGCATACACAGTGTAAACACTAGATGGTGCTGGTTTACCTAGAGGTTTTGTCTGCCACTTCCTGTTCATGTATTTAGTGTAGGCCTTTCCTTTAAAAATGACTCGACCTCTTTTCTAAATTCAGGGGGAATAAAGTTCATAATTGTCGTATTTGCATGAAGTGCTTTAAATGTGTGAAAAGTCCACCCATGCTGAAAAGTGCTGAGTAGTTCCAAAGATGTTAACTCGGCAATCAAAACTTGATGGGCTTTACAGAAAAGCAGAGTGTAAACGACCATGGCAAAGCCAAGGGGCCATGGACACACTTATATTGGGTGCTGGTAAACCACATGGCTCAGACAAGCTCTTCCTACAAGCAGGCAACATGCTCCACTTATCTCTGACTGCAAAGGATCTCGTAAGGTCCTACCGGGCAAGAAATTGGACAAGATTTTCAGCTGCTTCTACTGTCACCCTCGGTACCCTCACAATGGCACTAACTCGTCTGTTGTATTTGGTAAGTGCTATTTGTTGGGGTAGTTTCAAGTGATCAGTGCTTCAAGAGACATTTGCCTTCTAGAACTTCAGACTGTGTTCTCCATGCAGTGGTCATTTAATCACAGAGTTTAACACATTAAGATTACTTCAAATGGGAGCATTGATTGGTCCTGTGTTCATAAGTGCTTCTCTTTGGGGTAGTTTTAATGAGGAAGTGAACTACAGGCAAGACTTTTTTCTATGGAATTGCATTTATCAGTGCAACTAATATTGTACAACCGCATTCCTCTCCCATCAACGTTTAAGTGGAAACATCTTCAAGCAACATTTGGACACTTTTTTTGCATCCTTCTCTTTAGCCATTTTTCATTTCCTTGCCCTCTTGACTGAAAACCATCTGATATATACTCTAACTTTTGCATCTTTCTTTTCATTCAAAGTAGAAAGTGCTATCAAGTTGGGGTAAATATTTGCTGACTGACTCCCCTGTGTCCATGTTTTTTTTATTATTGTTCATCAGTGTAGGCCTTTCCTTTAAAAACACTAGAGCGTGCTGTTTTACCTAGAAGCTTGGTCTGCCGCTCTCTGTTTTTGTATTTAGTGTAGGTCATTGTTTCATATACCTCTCCCTCTATCTTGTAACTTCTTTGCATCCTCCTCTGCAGCCATTTTTGCACTCTCCCTCTTGTCTAAAAATCAGTTGATATCTACTCTAACTTTAGCATCTTTCTTTTCAACCAAAGTAGAAAGTGCTATCAAGTTGGGGTAAATATTTGCTGACTGACTCCCCTGTGTCCATGTCTTTTTTTTATTCAGGTCCCTTACATTTACAGAGCCCCTTTAGATGACTACAAAAGGAAAGCATTCCTGATTCTATGTAAGAATAAGTTCTTCTCTTTAGCACAATCATGTTGCTGCATACACAGTGTAAACACTAGATGGTGCTGGTTTACCTAGAGGTTTTGTCTGCCACTTCATGTTCATGTATTTAGTGTAGGCCTTTCCTTTAAAAAGGACTTGACCTCTTTTCTAAATTCAGGGGGAATAAAGTTCATAATTGTCGTATTTGCATGAAGTGCTTTAAATGTGTGAAAAGTCCACCCATGCTGAAAAGTGCTGAGTAGTTCCAAAGATGTTAACTCGGCAATCAAAACTTGATGGGCTTTACAGAAAAGCAGAGTGTAAACGACCATGGCAAAGCCAAGGGGCCATGGACACACTTATATTGGGTGCTGGTAAACCACATGGCTCAGACAAGCTCTTCCTACAAGCAGGCAACATGCTCCACTTATCTCTGACTGCAAAGGATCTCGTAAGGTCCTACCGGGCAAGAAATTGGACAAGATTTTCAGCTGCTTCTACTGTCACCCTCGGTACCCTCACAATGGCACTAACTCGTCTGTTGTATTTGGTAAGTGCTATTTGTTGGGGTAGTTTCAAGTGATCAGTGCTTCAAGAGACATTTGCCTTCTAGAACTTCAGACTGCGTTCTCCATGCAGTGGTCATTTAATCACAGAGTTCAACACATTAAGATTACTTCAAATGGGAGCATTGATTGGTCCTGTGTTCATAAGTGCTTCTCTTTGGGGTAGTTTTAATGAGGAAGTGAACTACAGGCAAGACTTTTTTCTATGGAATTGCATTTATCAGTGCAACTAATATTGTACAACCGCATTCCTCTCCCATCAACTTTTAAGTGGAAACATCTTCAAGCAACATTTGGACACTTTTTTTGCATCCTTCTCTTTAGCCATTTTTCATTTCCTTGCCCTATTGACTGAAAACCATCTGATATATACTCTAACTTTTGCATCTTTCTTTTCATTCAAAGTAGAAAGTGCTATCAAGTTGGGGTAAATATTTGCTGACTGACTCCCCTGTGTCCATGTCTTTTTTTTATTCCGGTCCCTTACATTTACAGAGCCCTTTTAGATGACTACAAAAGGAAAGCATTCCTGATTCTATGTAAGAATAAGTTCTTCTCTTTAGCACAATCATGTTGCTGCATACACAGTGTAAACACTAGATGGTGCTGGTTTACCTAGAGGTTTTGTCTGCCACTTCCTGTTCATGTATTTATTGTAGGCCTTTCCTTTAAAAAAAACTTGACCTCTTTTCTAAATTCAGGGGGAATAAAGTTCATAATTGTCGTATTTGCATGAAGTGCTTTAAATGTGTGAAAAGTCCACCCATGCTGAAAAGTGCTGAGTAGTTCCAAAGATGTTAACTCGGCAATCAAAACTTGATGGGCTTTACAGAAAAGCAGAGTGTAAACGACCATGGCAAAGCCAAGGGGCCATGGACACACTTATATTGGGTGCTGGTAAACCACATGGCTCAGACAAGCTCTTCCTACAAGCAGGCAACATGCTCCACTTATCTCTGACTGCAAAGGATCTCGTAAGGTCCTACCGGGCAAGAAATTGGACAAGATTTTCAGCTGCTTCTACTGTCACCCTCGGTACCCTCACAATGGCACTAACTCGTCTGTTGTATTTGGTAAGTGCTATTTGTTGGGGTAGTTTCAAGTGATCAGTGCTTCAAGAGACATTTGCCTTCTAGAACTTCAGACTGCGTTCTCCATGCAGTGGTCAGTTAATCACAGAGTTCAACACATTAAGATTACTTCAAATGGGAGCATTGATTGGTCCTGTGTTCATAAGTGCTTCTCTTTGGGGTAGTTTTAATGAGGAAGTGAACTACAGGCAAGACTTTTTTCTATGGAATTGCATTTATCAGTGCAACTAATATTGTACAACCGCATTCCTCTCCCATCAACGTTTAAGTGGAAACATCTTCAAGCAACATTTGGACACTTTTTTGCATCCTTCTCTTTAGCCATTTTTCATTTCCTTGCCCTCTTGAGTGAAAACCATCTGATATATACTCTAACTTTTGCATCTTTCTTTTCATTCAAAGTAGAAAGTGCTATCAAGTTGGGGTAAATATTTGCTGACTGACTCCCCTGTGTCCATGTTTTTTTAATTATTGTTCATCAGTGTAGGCCTTTCCTTTAAAAACACTAGAGCATGCTGTTTTACCTAGAAGCTTGGTCTGCCGCTCTCTGTTTTTGTATTTAGTGTAGGTCATTGTTTCATATACCTCTCCCTCTATCTTGTAACTTCTTTGCATCCTCCTCTGCAGCCATTTTTGCACTCTCCCTCTTGTCTAAAAAATCAGTTGATATCTACTCTAACTTTAGCATCTTTCTTTTCATTCAAAGTAGAAAGTGCTATCAAGTTGGGGTAAATATTTGCTGACTGACTCCCCTGTGTCCATGTCTTTTTTTTATTCCGGTCCCTTACATTTACAGAGCCCTTTTAGATGACTACAAAAGGAAAGCATTCCTGATTCTATGTAAGAATAAGTTCTTCTCTTTAGCACAATCATGTTGCTGCATACACAGTGTAAACACTAGATGGTGCTGGTTTACCTAGAGGTTTTGTCTGCCACTTCCTGTTCATGTATTTAGTGTAGGCCTTTCCTTTAAAAAAAACTTGACCTCTTTTCTAAATTCAGGGGGAATAAAGTTCATAATTGTCGTATTTGCATGAAGTGCTTTAAATGTGTGAAAAGTCCACCCATGCTGAAAAGTGCTGAGTAGTTCCAAAGATGTTAACTCGGCAATCAAAACTTGATGGGCTTTACAGAAAAGCAGAGTGTAAACGACCATGGCAAAGCCAAGGGGCCATGGACACACTTATATTGGGTGCTGGTAAACCACATGGCTCAGACAAGCTCTTCCTACAAGCAGGCAACATGCTCCACTTATCTCTGACTGCAAAGGATCTCGTAAGGTCCTACCGGGCAAGAAATTGGACAAGATTTTCAGCTGCTTCTACTGTCACCCTCGGTACCCTCACAATGGCACTAACTCGTCTGTTGTATTTGGTAAGTGCTATTTGTTGGGGTAGTTTCAAGTGATCAGTGCTTCAAGAGACATTTGCCTTCTAGAACTTCAGACTGCGTTCTCCATGCAGTGGTCATTTAATCACAGAGTTCAACACATTAAGATTACTTCAAATGGGAGCATTGATTGGTCCTGTGTTCATAAGTGCTTCTCTTTGGGGTAGTTTTAATGAGGAAGTGAACTACAGGCAAGACTTTTTTCTATGGAATTGCATTTATCAGTGCAACTAATATTGTACAACCGCATTCCTCTCCCATCAACTTTTAAGTGGAAACATCTTCAAGCAACATTTGGACACTTTTTTTGCATCCTTCTCTTTAGCCATTTTTCATTTCCTTGCCCTCTTGACTGAAAACCATCTGATATATACTCTAACTTTTGCATCTTTCTTTTCATTCAAAGTAGAAAGTGCTATCAAGTTGGGGTAAATATTTGCTGACTGACTCCCCTGTGTCCATGTCTTTTTTTATTCCGGTCCCTTACATTTACAGAGCCCTTTTAGATGACTACAAAAGGAAAGCATTCCTGATTCTATGTAAGAATAAGTTCTTCTCTTTAGCACAATCATGTTGCTGCATACACAGTGTAAACACTAGATGGTGCTGGTTTACCTAGAGGTTTTGTCTGCCACTTCCTGTTCATGTATTTAGTGTAGGCCTTTCCTTTAAAAATGACTCGACCTCTTTTCTAAATTCAGGGGGAATAAAGTTCATAATTGTCGTATTTGCATGAAGTGCTTTAAATGTGTGAAAAGTCCACCCATGCTGAAAAGTGCTGAGTAGTTCCAAAGATGTTAACTCGGCAATCAAAACTTGATGGGCTTTACAGAAAAGCAGAGTGTAAACGACCATGGCAAAGCCAAGGGGCCATGGACACACTTATATTGGGTGCTGGTAAACCACATGGCTCAGACAAGCTCTTCCTACAAGCAGGCAACATGCTCCACTTATCTCTGACTGCAAAGGATCTCGTAAGGTCCTACCGGGCAAGAAATTGGACAAGATTTTCAGCTGCTTCTACTGTCACCCTCGGTACCCTCACAATGGCACTAACTCGTCTGTTGTATTTGGTAAGTGCTATTTGTTGGGGTAGTTTCAAGTGATCAGTGCTTCAAGAGACATTTGCCTTCTAGAACTTCAGACTGCGTTCTCCATGCAGTGGTCATTTAATCACAGAGTTCAACACATTAAGATTACTTCAAATGGGAGCATTGATTGGTCCTGTGTTCATAAGTGCTTCTCTTTGGGGTAGTTTTAATGAGGAAGTGAACTACAGGCAAGACTTTTTTCTATGGAATTGCATTTATCAGTGCAACTAATATTGTACAACCGCATTCCTCTCCCATCAACTTTTAAGTGGAAACATCTTCAAGCAACATTTGGACACTTTTTTTGCATCCTTCTCTTTAGCCATTTTTCATTTCCTTGCCCTATTGACTGAAAACCATCTGATATATACTCTAACTTTTGCATCTTTCTTTTCATTCAAAGTAGAAAGTGCTATCAAGTTGGGGTAAATATTTGCTGACTGACTCCCCTGTGTCCATGTCTTTTTTTTATTCCGGTCCCTTACATTTACAGAGCCCTTTTAGATGACTACAAAAGGAAAGCATTCCTGATTCTATGTAAGAATAAGTTCTTCTCTTTAGCACAATTATGTTGCTGCATACACAGTGTAAACACTAGATGGTGCTGGTTTACCTAGAGGTTTTGTCTGCCACTTCCTGTTCATGTATTTATTGTAGGCCTTTCCTTTAAAAAAAACTTGACCTCTTTTCTAAATTCAGGGGGAATAAAGTTCATAATTGTCGTATTTGCATGAAGTGCTTTAAATGTGTGAAAAGTCCACCCATGCTGAAAAGTGCTGAGTAGTTCCAAAGATGTTAACTCGGCAATCAAAACTTGATGGGCTTTACAGAAAAGCAGAGTGTAAACGACCATGGCAAAGCCAAGGGGCCATGGACACACTTATATTGGGTGCTGGTAAACCACATGGCTCAGACAAGCTCTTCCTACAAGCAGGCAACATGCTCCACTTATCTCTGACTGCAAAGGATCTCGTAAGGTCCTACCGGGCAAGAAATTGGACAAGATTTTCAGCTGCTTCTACTGTCACCCTCGGTACCCTCACAATGGCACTAACTCGTCTGTTGTATTTGGTAAGTGCTATTTGTTGGGGTAGTTTCAAGTGATCAGTGCTTCAAGAGACATTTGCCTTCTAGAACTTCAGACTGCGTTCTCCATGCAGTGGTCAGTTAATCACAGAGTTCAACACATTAAGATTACTTCAAATGGGAGCATTGATTGGTCCTGTGTTCATAAGTGCTTCTCTTTGGGGTAGTTTTAATGAGGAAGTGAACTACAGGCAAGACTTTTTTCTATGGAATTGCATTTATCAGTGCAACTAATATTGTACAACCGCATTCCTCTCCCATCAACGTTTAAGTGGAAACATCTTCAAGCAACATTTGGACACTTTTTTGCATCCTTCTCTTTAGCCATTTTTCATTTCCTTGCCCTCTTGAGTGAAAACCATCTGATATATACTCTAACTTTTGCATCTTTCTTTTCATTCAAAGTAGAAAGTGCTATCAAGTTGGGGTAAATATTTGCTGACTGACTCCCCTGTGTCCATGTTTTTTTAATTATTGTTCATCAGTGTAGGCCTTTCCTTTAAAAACACTAGAGCATGCTGTTTTACCTAGAAGCTTGGTCTGCCGCTCTCTGTTTTTGTATTTAGTGTAGGTCATTGTTTCATATACCTCTCCCTCTATCTTGTAACTTCTTTGCATCCTCCTCTGCAGCCATTTTTGCACTCTCCCTCTTGTCTAAAAAATCAGTTGATATCTACTCTAACTTTAGCATCTTTCTTTTCATTCAAAGTAGAAAGTGCTATCAAGTTGGGGTAAATATTTGCTGACTGACTCCCCTGTGTCCATGTCTTTTTTTTATTCCGGTCCCTTACATTTACAGAGCCCTTTTAGATGACTACAAAAGGAAAGCATTCCTGATTCTATGTAAGAATAAGTTCTTCTCTTTAGCACAATCATGTTGCTGCATACACAGTGTAAACACTAGATGGTGCTGGTTTACCTAGAGGTTTTGTCTGCCACTTCCTGTTCATGTATTTAGTGTAGGCCTTTCCTTTAAAAAAAACTTGACCTCTTTTCTAAATTCAGGGGGAATAAAGTTCATAATTGTCGTATTTGCATGAAGTGCTTTAAATGTGTGAAAAGTCCACCCATGCTGAAAAGTGCTGAGTAGTTCCAAAGATGTTAACTCGGCAATCAAAACTTGATGGGCTTTACAGAAAAGCAGAGTGTAAACGACCATGGCAAAGCCAAGGGGCCATGGACACACTTATATTGGGTGCTGGTAAACCACATGGCTCAGACAAGCTCTTCCTACAAGCAGGCAACATGCTCCACTTATCTCTGACTGCAAAGGATCTCGTAAGGTCCTACCGGGCAAGAAATTGGACAAGATTTTCAGCTGCTTCTACTGTCACCCTCGGTACCCTCACAATGGCACTAACTCGTCTGTTGTATTTGGTAAGTGCTATTTGTTGGGGTAGTTTCTAGTGATCAGTGCTTCAAGAGACATTTGCCTTCTAGAACTTCAGACTGCGTTCTGCATGCAGTGGTCAGTTAATCACAGAGTTCAACACATTAAGATTACTTCAAATGGGAGCATTGATTGGTCCTGTGTTCATAAGTGCTTCTCTTTGGGGTAGTTTTAATGAGGAAGTGAACTACAGGCAAGACTTTTTTCTATGGAATTGCATTTATCAGTGCAACTAATATTGTACAACCGCATTCCTCTCCCATCAACGTTTAAGTGGAAACATCTTCAAGCAACATTTGGACACTTTTTTGCATCCTTCTCTTTAGCCATTTTTCATTTCCTTGCCCTCTTGAGTGAAAACCATCTGATATATACTCTAACTTTTGCATCTTTCTTTTCATTCAAAGTAGAAAGTGCTATCAAGTTGGGGTAAATATTTGCTGACTGACTCCCCTGTGTCCATGTTTTTTTAATTATTGTTCATCAGTGTAGGCCTTTCCTTTAAAAACACTAGAGCATGCTGTTTTACCTAGAAGCTTGGTCTGCCGCTCTCTGTTTTTGTATTTAGTGTAGGTCATTGTTTCATATACCTCTCCCTCTATCTTGTAACTTCTTTGCATCCTCCTCTGCAGCCATTTTTGCACTCTCCCTCTTGTCTAAAAAATCAGTTGATATCTACTCTAACTTTAGCATCTTTCTTTTCAACCAAAGTAGAAAGTGCTATCAAGTTGGGGTAAATATTTGCTGACTGACTCCCCTGTGTCCATGTCTTTTTTTATTCCGGTCCCTTACATTTACAGAGCCCTTTTAGATGACTACAAAAGGAAAGCATTCCTGATTCTATGTAAGAATAAGTTCTTCTCTTTAGCACAATCATGTTGCTGCATACACAGTGTAAACACTAGATGGTGCTGGTTTACCTAGAGGTTTTGTCTGCCACTTCCTGTTCATGTATTTAGTGTAGGCCTTTCCTTTAAAAATGACTCGACCTCTTTTCTAAATTCAGGGGGAATAAAGTTCATAATTGTCGTATTTGCATGAAGTGCTTTAAATGTGTGAAAAGTCCACCCATGCTGAAAAGTGCTGAGTAGTTCCAAAGATGTTAACTCGGCAATCAAAACTTGATGGGCTTTACAGAAAAGCAGAGTGTAAACGACCATGGCAAAGCCAAGGGGCCATGGACACACTTATATTGGGTGCTGGTAAACCACATGGCTCAGACAAGCTCTTCCTACAAGCAGGCAACATGCTCCACTTATCTCTGACTGCAAAGGATCTCGTAAGGTCCTACCGGGCAAGAAATTGGACAAGATTTTCAGCTGCTTCTACTGTCACCCTCGGTACCCTCACAATGGCACTAACTCGTCTGTTGTATTTGGTAAGTGCTATTTGTTGGGGTAGTTTCAAGTGATCAGTGCTTCAAGAGACATTTGCCTTCTAGAACTTCAGACTGCGTTCTCCATGCAGTGGTCATTTAATCACAGAGTTCAACACATTAAGATTACTTCAAATGGGAGCATTGATTGGTCCTGTGTTCATAAGTGCTTCTCTTTGGGGTAGTTTTAATGAGGAAGTGAACTACAGGCAAGACTTTTTTCTATGGAATTGCATTTATCAGTGCAACTAATATTGTACAACCGCATTCCTCTCCCATCAACTTTTAAGTGGAAACATCTTCAAGCAACATTTGGACACTTTTTTTGCATCCTTCTCTTTAGCCATTTTTCATTTCCTTGCCCTCTTGACTGAAAACCATCTGATATATACTCTAACTTTTGCATCTTTCTTTTCATTCAAAGTAGAAAGTGCTATCAAGTTGGGGTAAATATTTGCTGACTGACTCCCCTGTGTCCATGTCTTTTTTTTATTCCGGTCCCTTACATTTACAGAGCCCTTTTAGATGACTACAAAAGGAAAGCATTCCTGATTCTATGTAAGAATAAGTTCTTCTCTTTAGCACAATCATGTTGCTGCATACACAGTGTAAACACTAGATGGTGCTGGTTTACCTAGAGGTTTTGTCTGCCACTTCCTGTTCATGTATTTAGTGTAGGCCTTTCCTTTAAAAATGACTCGACCTCTTTTCTAAATTCAGGGGGAATAAAGTTCATAATTGTCGTATTTGCATGAAGTGCTTTAAATGTGTGAAAAGTCCACCCATGCTGAAAAGTGCTGAGTAGTTCCAAAGATGTTAACTCGGCAATCAAAACTTGATGGGCTTTACAGAAAAGCAGAGTGTAAACGACCATGGCAAAGCCAAGGGGCCATGGACACACTTATATTGGGTGCTGGTAAACCACATGGCTCAGACAAGCTCTTCCTACAAGCAGGCAACATGCTCCACTTATCTCTGACTGCAAAGGATCTCGTAAGGTCCTACCGGGCAAGAAATTGGACAAGATTTTCAGCTGCTTCTACTGTCACCCTCGGTACCCTCACAATGGCACTAACTCGTCTGTTGTATTTGGTAAGTGCTATTTGTTGGGGTAGTTTCAAGTGATCAGTGCTTCAAGAGACATTTGCCTTCTAGAACTTCAGACTGCGTTCTCCATGCAGTGGTCATTTAATCACAGAGTTCAACACATTAAGATTACTTCAAATGGGAGCATTGATTGGTCCTGTGTTCATAAGTGCTTCTCTTTGGGGTAGTTTTAATGAGGAAGTGAACTACAGGCAAGACTTTTTTCTATGGAATTGCATTTATCAGTGCAACTAATATTGTACAACCGCATTCCTCTCCCATCAACTTTTAAGTGGAAACATCTTCAAGCAACATTTGGACACTTTTTTTGCATCCTTCTCTTTAGCCATTTTTCATTTCCTTGCCCTATTGACTGAAAACCATCTGATATATACTCTAACTTTTGCATCTTTCTTTTCATTCAAAGTAGAAAGTGCTATCAAGTTGGGGTAAATATTTGCTGACTGACTCCCCTGTGTCCATGTCTTTTTTTTATTCCGGTCCCTTACATTTACAGAGCCCTTTTAGATGACTACAAAAGGAAAGCATTCCTGATTCTATGTAAGAATAAGTTCTTCTCTTTAGCACAATTATGTTGCTGCATACACAGTGTAAACACTAGATGGTGCTGGTTTACCTAGAGGTTTTGTCTGCCACTTCCTGTTCATGTATTTATTGTAGGCCTTTCCTTTAAAAAAAACTTGACCTCTTTTCTAAATTCAGGGGGAATAAAGTTCATAATTGTCGTATTTGCATGAAGTGCTTTAAATGTGTGAAAAGTCCACCCATGCTGAAAAGTGCTGAGTAGTTCCAAAGATGTTAACTCGGCAATCAAAACTTGATGGGCTTTACAGAAAAGCAGAGTGTAAACGACCATGGCAAAGCCAAGGGGCCATGGACACACTTATATTGGGTGCTGGTAAACCACATGGCTCAGACAAGCTCTTCCTACAAGCAGGCAACATGCTCCACTTATCTCTGACTGCAAAGGATCTCGTAAGGTCCTACCGGGCAAGAAATTGGACAAGATTTTCAGCTGCTTCTACTGTCACCCTCGGTACCCTCACAATGGCACTAACTCGTCTGTTGTATTTGGTAAGTGCTATTTGTTGGGGTAGTTTCAAGTGATCAGTGCTTCAAGAGACATTTGCCTTCTAGAACTTCAGACTGCGTTCTCCATGCAGTGGTCAGTTAATCACAGAGTTCAACACATTAAGATTACTTCAAATGGGAGCATTGATTGGTCCTGTGTTCATAAGTGCTTCTCTTTGGGGTAGTTTTAATGAGGAAGTGAACTACAGGCAAGACTTTTTTCTATGGAATTGCATTTATCAGTGCAACTAATATTGTACAACCGCATTCCTCTCCCATCAACGTTTAAGTGGAAACATCTTCAAGCAACATTTGGACACTTTTTTGCATCCTTCTCTTTAGCCATTTTTCATTTCCTTGCCCTCTTGAGTGAAAACCATCTGATATATACTCTAACTTTTGCATCTTTCTTTTCATTCAAAGTAGAAAGTGCTATCAAGTTGGGGTAAATATTTGCTGACTGACTCCCCTGTGTCCATGTTTTTTTAATTATTGTTCATCAGTGTAGGCCTTTCCTTTAAAAACACTAGAGCATGCTGTTTTACCTAGAAGCTTGGTCTGCCGCTCTCTGTTTTTGTATTTAGTGTAGGTCATTGTTTCATATACCTCTCCCTCTATCTTGTAACTTCTTTGCATCCTCCTCTGCAGCCATTTTTGCACTCTCCCTCTTGTCTAAAAAATCAGTTGATATCTACTCTAACTTTAGCATCTTTCTTTTCATTCAAAGTAGAAAGTGCTATCAAGTTGGGGTAAATATTTGCTGACTGACTCCCCTGTGTCCATGTCTTTTTTTTATTCCGGTCCCTTACATTTACAGAGCCCTTTTAGATGACTACAGAAGGAAAGCATTCCTGATTCTATGTAAGAATAAGTTCTTCTCTTTAGCACAATCATGTTGCTGCATACACAGTGTAAACACTAGATGGTGCTGGTTTACCTAGAGGTTTTGTCTGCCACTTCCTGTTCATGTATTTAGTGTAGGCCTTTCCTTTAAAAAAAACTTGACCTCTTTTCTAAATTCAGGGGGAATAAAGTTCATAATTGTCGTATTTGCATGAAGTGCTTTAAATGTGTGAAAAGTCCACCCATGCTGAAAAGTGCTGAGTAGTTCCAAAGATGTTAACTCGGCAATCAAAACTTGATGGGCTTTACAGAAAAGCAGAGTGTAAACGACCATGGCAAAGCCAAGGGGCCATGGACACACTTATATTGGGTGCTGGTAAACCACATGGCTCAGACAAGCTCTTCCTACAAGCAGGCAACATGCTCCACTTATCTCTGACTGCAAAGGATCTCGTAAGGTCCTACCGGGCAAGAAATTGGACAAGATTTTCAGCTGCTTCTACTGTCACCCTCGGTACCCTCACAATGGCACTAACTCGTCTGTTGTATTTGGTAAGTGCTATTTGTTGGGGTAGTTTCAAGTGATCAGTGCTTCAAGAGACATTTGCCTTCTAGAACTTCAGACTGCGTTCTGCATGCAGTGGTCAGTTAATCACAGAGTTCAACACATTAAGATTACTTCAAATGGGAGCATTGATTGGTCCTGTGTTCATAAGTGCTTCTCTTTGGGGTAGTTTTAATGAGGAAGTGAACTACAGGCAAGACTTTTTTCTATGGAATTGCATTTATCAGTGCAACTAATATTGTACAACCGCATTCCTCTCCCATCAACGTTTAAGTGGAAACATCTTCAAGCAACATTTGGACACTTTTTTGCATCCTTCTCTTTAGCCATTTTTCATTTCCTTGCCCTCTTGAGTGAAAACCATCTGATATATACTCTAACTTTTGCATCTTTCTTTTCATTCAAAGTAGAAAGTGCTATCAAGTTGGGGTAAATATTTGCTGACTGACTCCCCTGTGTCCATGTTTTTTTAATTATTGTTCATCAGTGTAGGCCTTTCCTTTAAAAACACTAGAGCATGCTGTTTTACCTAGAAGCTTGGTCTGCCGCTCTCTGTTTTTGTATTTAGTGTAGGTCATTGTTTCATATACCTCTCCCTCTATCTTGTAACTTCTTTGCATCCTCCTCTGCAGCCATTTTTGCACTCTCCCTCTTGTCTAAAAAATCAGTTGATATCTACTCTAACTTTAGCATCTTTCTTTTCAACCAAAGTAGAAAGTGCTATCAAGTTGGGGTAAATATTTGCTGACTGACTCCCCTGTGTCCATGTCTTTTTTTATTCCGGTCCCTTACATTTACAGAGCCCTTTTAGATGACTACAAAAGGAAAGCATTCCTGATTCTATGTAAGAATAAGTTCTTCTCTTTAGCACAATCATGTTGCTGCATACACAGTGTAAACACTAGATGGTGCTGGTTTACCTAGAGGTTTTGTCTGCCACTTCCTGTTCATGTATTTAGTGTAGGCCTTTCCTTTAAAAATGACTCGACCTCTTTTCTAAATTCAGGGGGAATAAAGTTCATAATTGTCGTATTTGCATGAAGTGCTTTAAATGTGTGAAAAGTCCACCCATGCTGAAAAGTGCTGAGTAGTTCCAAAGATGTTAACTCGGCAATCAAAACTTGATGGGCTTTACAGAAAAGCAGAGTGTAAACGACCATGGCAAAGCCAAGGGGCCATGGACACACTTATATTGGGTGCTGGTAAACCACATGGCTCAGACAAGCTCTTCCTACAAGCAGGCAACATGCTCCACTTATCTCTGACTGCAAAGGATCTCGTAAGGTCCTACCGGGCAAGAAATTGGACAAGATTTTCAGCTGCTTCTACTGTCACCCTCGGTACCCTCACAATGGCACTAACTCGTCTGTTGTATTTGGTAAGTGCTATTTGTTGGGGTAGTTTCAAGTGATCAGTGCTTCAAGAGACATTTGCCTTCTAGAACTTCAGACTGCGTTCTCCATGCAGTGGTCATTTAATCACAGAGTTCAACACATTAAGATTACTTCAAATGGGAGCATTGATTGGTCCTGTGTTCATAAGTGCTTCTCTTTGGGGTAGTTTTAATGAGGAAGTGAACTACAGGCAAGACTTTTTTCTATGGAATTGCATTTATCAGTGCAACTAATATTGTACAACCGCATTCCTCTCCCATCAACTTTTAAGTGGAAACATCTTCAAGCAACATTTGGACACTTTTTTTGCATCCTTCTCTTTAGCCATTTTTCATTTCCTTGCCCTCTTGACTGAAAACCATCTGATATATACTCTAACTTTTGCATCTTTCTTTTCATTCAAAGTAGAAAGTGCTATCAAGTTGGGGTAAATATTTGCTGACTGACTCCCCTGTGTCCATGTCTTTTTTTTATTCCGGTCCCTTACATTTACAGAGCCCTTTTAGATGACTACAAAAGGAAAGCATTCCTGATTCTATGTAAGAATAAGTTCTTCTCTTTAGCACAATCATGTTGCTGCATACACAGTGTAAACACTAGATGGTGCTCGTTTACCTAGAGGTTTTGTCTGCCACTTCCTGTTCATGTATTTAGTGTAGGCCTTTCCTTTAAAAATGACTCGACCTCTTTTCTAAATTCAGGGGGAATAAAGTTCATAATTGTCGTATTTGCATGAAGTGCTTTAAATGTGTGAAAAGTCCACCCATGCTGAAAAGTGCTGAGTAGTTCCAAAGATGTTAACTCGGCAATCAAAACTTGATGGGCTTTACAGAAAAGCAGAGTGTAAACGACCATGGCAAAGCCAAGGGGCCATGGACACACTTATATTGGGTGCTGGTAAACCACATGGCTCAGACAAGCTCTTCCTACAAGCAGGCAACATGCTCCACTTATCTCTGACTGCAAAGGATCTCGTAAGGTCCTACCGGGCAAGAAATTGGACAAGATTTTCAGCTGCTTCTACTGTCACCCTCGGTACCCTCACAATGGCACTAACTCGTCTGTTGTATTTGGTAAGTGCTATTTGTTGGGGTAGTTTCAAGTGATCAGTGCTTCAAGAGACATTTGCCTTCTAGAACTTCAGACTGCGTTCTCCATGCAGTGGTCATTTAATCACAGAGTTCAACACATTAAGATTACTTCAAATGGGAGCATTGATTGGTCCTGTGTTCATAAGTGCTTCTCTTTGGGGTAAATATTTACCCCAATATTTATTGGGCTTTACAGAAAAACAGAGTGTAAACGACCATGGCAAAGCCAAGGGGCCATGGACACACTTATATTGGGTGCTGGTAAACCACATGGCTCAGACAAGCTCTTCCTACAAGCAGGCAACATGCTCCACTTATCTGTGACTGCAAAGGATCTCGTAAGGTCCTACCGGGCAAGACATTGGACAAGATTTTCAGCTGCTTCTACTGTCACCCTCGGTACCCTCACAATGGCACTAACTCGTCTGTTGTATTTGGTAAGTGCTATTTGTTGGGGTAGTTTCAAGTGATCAGTGCTTCAAGAGACATTTGCCTTCTAGAACTTCAGACTGCGTTCTCCATGCAGTGGTCAGTTAATCACATTCAGTTCAACACATTAAGATTACTTCAAATGGGAGCATTGATTGGTCCTGTGTTCATAAGTGCTTCTCTTTGGGGTAGTTTTAATGAGGAAGTGAACTACAGGCAATACTTTTTTCTATGGAATTGCATTTATCAGTGCAACTAATATTGTACAACCGCATTCCTCTCCCATCAACGTTTAAGTGGAAACATCTTCAAGCAACATTTGGACACTTTTTTTGCATCCTTCTCTTTAGCCATTTTTCATTTCCTTGCCCTATTGACTGAAAACCATCTGATATATACTCTAACTTTTGCATCTTTCTTTTCATTCAAAGTAGAAAGTGCTATCAAGTTGGGGTAAATATTTGCTGACTGACTCCCCTGTGTCCATGTTTTTTTAATTATTGTTCATCAGTGTAGGCCTTTCCTTTAAAAACACTAGAGCATGCTGTTTTACCTAGAAGCTTGGTCTGCCGCTCTCTGTTTTTGTATTTAGTGTAGGTCATTGTTTCATATACCTCTCCCTCTATCTTGTAACTTCTTTGCATCCTCCTCTGCAGCCATTTTTGCACTCTCCCTCTTGTCTAAAAAATCAGTTGATATCTACTCTAACTTTAGCATCTTTCTTTCAACCAAAGTAGAAAGTGCTATCAAGTTGGGGTAAATATTTGCTGACTGACTCCCCTGTGTCCATGTCTTTTTTTATTCCGGTCCCTTACATTTACAGAGCCCTTTTAGATGACTACAAAAGGAAAGCATTCCTGATTCTATGTAAGAATAAGTTCTTCTCTTTAGCACAATCATGTTGCTGCATACACAGTGTAAACACTAGATGGTGCTGGTTTACCTAGAGGTTTTGTCTGCCACTTCCTGTTCATGTATTTAGTGTAGGCCTTTCCTTTAAAAATGACTCGACCTCTTTTCTAAATTCAGGGGGAATAAAGTTCATAATTGTCGTATTTGCATGAAGTGCTTTAAATGTGTGAAAAGTCCACCCATGCTGAAAAGTGCTGAGTAGTTCCAAAGATGTTAACTCGGCAATCAAAACTTGATGGGCTTTACAGAAAAGCAGAGTGTAAACGACCATGGCAAAGCCAAGGGGCCATGGACACACTTATATTGGGTGCTGGTAAACCACATGGCTCAGACAAGCTCTTCCTACAAGCAGGCAACATGCTCCACTTATCTCTGACTGCAAAGGATCTCGTAAGGTCCTACCGGGCAAGAAATTGGACAAGATTTTCAGCTGCTTCTACTGTCACCCTCGGTACCCTCACAATGGCACTAACTCGTCTGTTGTATTTGGTAAGTGCTATTTGTTGGGGTAGTTTCAAGTGATCAGTGCTTCAAGAGACATTTGCCTTCTAGAACTTCAGACTGCGTTCTCCATGCAGTGGTCATTTAATCACAGAGTTCAACACATTAAGATTACTTCAAATGGGAGCATTGATTGGTCCTGTGTTCATAAGTGCTTCTCTTTGGGGTAGTTTTAATGAGGAAGTGAACTACAGGCAAGACTTTTTTCTATGGAATTGCATTTATCAGTGCAACTAATATTGTACAACCGCATTCCTCTCCCATCAACTTTTAAGTGGAAACATCTTCAAGCAACATTTGGACACTTTTTTTGCATCCTTCTCTTTAGCCATTTTTCATTTCCTTGCCCTCTTGACTGAAAACCATCTGATATATACTCTAACTTTTGCATCTTTCTTTTCATTCAAAGTAGAAAGTGCTATCAAGTTGGGGTAAATATTTGCTGACTGACTCCCCTGTGTCCATGTCTTTTTTTTATTCCGGTCCCTTACATTTACAGAGCCCTTTTAGATGACTACAAAAGGAAAGCATTCCTGATTCTATGTAAGAATAAGTTCTTCTCTTTAGCACAATCATGTTGCTGCATACACAGTGTAAACACTAGATGGTGCTGGTTTACCTAGAGGTTTTGTCTGCCACTTCCTGTTCATGTATTTAGTGTAGGCCTTTCCTTTAAAAATGACTCGACCTCTTTTCTAAATTCAGGGGGAATAAAGTTCATAATTGTCGTATTTGCATGAAGTGCTTTAAATGTGTGAAAAGTCCACCCATGCTGAAAAGTGCTGAGTAGTTCCAAAGATGTTAACTCGGCAATCAAAACTTGATGGGCTTTACAGAAAAGCAGAGTGTAAACGACCATGGCAAAGCCAAGGGGCCATGGACACACTTATATTGGGTGCTGGTAAACCACATGGCTCAGACAAGCTCTTCCTACAAGCAGGCAACATGCTCCACTTATCTCTGACTGCAAAGGATCTCGTAAGGTCCTACCGGGCAAGAAATTGGACAAGATTTTCAGCTGCTTCTACTGTCACCCTCGGTACCCTCACAATGGCACTAACTCGTCTGTTGTATTTGGTAAGTGCTATTTGTTGGGGTAGTTTCAAGTGATCAGTGCTTCAAGAGACATTTGCCTTCTAGAACTTCAGACTGCGTTCTCCATGCAGTGGTCATTTAATCACAGAGTTCAACACATTAAGATTACTTCAAATGGGAGCATTGATTGGTCCTGTGTTCATAAGTGCTTCTCTTTGGGGTAAATATTTACCCCAATATTTATTGGGCTTTACAGAAAAACAGAGTGTAAACGACCATGGCAAAGCCAAGGGGCCATGGACACACTTATATTGGGTGCTGGTAAACCACATGGCTCAGACAAGCTCTTCCTACAAGCAGGCAACATGCTCCACTTATCTCTGACTGCAAAGGATCTCGTAAGGTCCTACCGGGCAAGAAATTGGACAAGATTTTCAGCTGCTTCTACTGTCACCCTCGGTACCCTCACAATGGCACTAACTCGTCTGTTGTATTTGGTAAGTGCTATTTGTTGGGGTAGTTTCAAGTGATCAGTGCTTCAAGAGACATTTGCCTTCTAGAACTTCAGACTGCGTTCTCCATGCAGTGGTCATTTAATCACAGAGTTCAACACATTACGATTACTTCAAATGGGAGCATTGATTGGTCCTGTGTTCATAAGTGCTTCTCTTTGGGGTAGTTTTAATGAGGAAGTGAACTACAGGCAAGACTTTTTTCTATGGAATTGCATTTATCAGTGCAACTAATATTGTACAACCGCATTCCTCTCCCATCAACGTTTAAGTGGAAACATCTTCAAGCAACATTTGGACACTTTTTTGCATCCTTCTCTTTAGCCATTTTTCATTTCCTTGCCCTCTTGAGTGAAAACCATCTGATATATACTCTAACTTTTGCATCTTTCTTTTCATTCAAAGTAGAAAGTGCTATCAAGTTGGGGTAAATATTTGCTGACTGACTCCCCTGTGTCCATGTTTTTTTAATTATTGTTCATCAGTGTAGGCCTTTCCTTTAAAAACACTAGAGCATGCTATTTTACCTAGAAGCTTGGTCTGCCGCTCTCTGTTTTTTTATTTAGTGTAGGTCATTGTTTCATATACCTCTCCCTCTATCTTGTAACTTCTTTGCATCCTCCTCTGCAGCCATTTTTGCACTCTCCCTCTTGTCTAAAAAATCAGTTGATATCTACTCTAACTTTAGCATCTTTCTTTCAACCAAAGTAGAAAGTGCTATCAAGTTGGGGTAAATATTTGCTGACTGACTCCCCTGTGTCCATGTCTTTTTTTATTCCGGTCCCTTACATTTACAGAGCCCTTTTAGATGACTACAAAAGGAAAGCATTCCTGATTCTATGTAAGAATAAGTTCTTCTCTTTAGCACAATCATGTTGCTGCATACACAGTGTAAACACTAGATGGTGCTGGTTTACCTAGAGGTTTTGTCTGCCACTTCCTGTTCATGTATTTAGTGTAGGCCTTTCCTTTAAAAATGACTCGACCTCTTTTCTAAATTCAGGGGGAATAAAGTTCATAATTGTCGTATTTGCATGAAGTGCTTTAAATGTGTGAAAAGTCCACCCATGCTGAAAAGTGCTGAGTAGTTCCAAAGATGTTAACTCGGCAATCAAAACTTGATGGGCTTTACAGAAAAGCAGAGTGTAAACGACCATGGCAAAGCCAAGGGGCCATGGACACACTTATATTGGGTGCTGGTAAACCACATGGCTCAGACAAGCTCTTCCTACAAGCAGGCAACATGCTCCACTTATCTCTGACTGCAAAGGATCTCGTAAGGTCCTACCGGGCAAGAAATTGGACAAGATTTTCAGCTGCTTCTACTGTCACCCTCGGTACCCTCACAATGGCACTAACTCGTCTGTTGTATTTGGTAAGTGCTATTTGTTGGGGTAGTTTCAAGTGATCAGTGCTTCAAGAGACATTTGCCTTCTAGAACTTCAGACTGCGTTCTCCATGCAGTGGTCAATTAATCACAGAGTTCAACACATTAAGATTACTTCAAATGGGAGCATTGATTGGTCCTGTGTTCATAAGTGCTTCTCTTTGGGGTAGTTTTAATGAGGAAGTGAACTACAGGCAAGACTTTTTTCTATGGAATTGCATTTATCAGTGCAACTAATATTGTACAACCGCATTCCTCTCCCATCAACGTTTAAGTGGAAACATCTTCAAGCAACATTTGGACACTTTTTTTGCATCCTTCTCTTTAGCCATTTTTCATTTCCTTGCCCTCTTGACTGAAAACCATCTGATATATACTCTAACTTTTGCATCTTTCTTTTCATTCAAAGTAGAAAGTGCTATCAAGTTGGGGTAAATATTTGCTGACTGACTCCCCTGTGTCCATGTCTTTTTTTATTCCGGTCCCTTACATTTACAGAGCCCTTTTAGATGACTACAAAAGGAAAGCATTCCTGATTCTATGTAAGAATAAGTTCTTCTCTTTAGCACAATCATGTTGCTGCATACACAGTGTAAACACTAGATGGTGCTGGTTTACCTAGAGGTTTTGTCTGCCACTTCCTGTTCATGTATTTAGTGTAGGCCTTTCCTTTAAAAATGACTCGACCTCTTTTCTAAATTCAGGGGGAATAAAGTTCATAATTGTCGTATTTGCATGAAGTGCTTTAAATGTGTGAAAAGTCCACCCATGCTGAAAAGTGCTGAGTAGATCCAAAGATGTTAACTCGGCAATCAAAACTTGATGGGCTTTACAGAAAAGCAGAGTGTAAACGACCATGGCAAAGCCAAGGGGCCATGGACACACTTATATTGGGTGCTGGTAAACCACATGGCTCAGACAAGCTCTTCCTACAAGCAGGCAACATGCTCCACTTATCTCTGACTGCAAAGGATCTCGTAAGGTCCTACCGGGCAAGAAATTGGACAAGATTTTCAGCTGCTTTTACTGTCACCCTCGGTACCCTCACAATGGCACTAACTCGTCTGTTGTATTTGGTAAGTGCTATTTGTTGGGGTAGTTTCAAGTGATCAGTGCTTCAAGAGACATTTGCCTTCTAGAACTTCAGACTGCGTTCTCCATGCAGTGGTCATTTAATCACAGAGTTCAACACATTAAGATTACTTCAAATGGGAGCATTGATTGGTCCTGTGTTCATAAGTGCTTCTCTTTGGGGTAAATATTTACCCCAATATTTATTGGGCTTTACAGAAAAACAGAGTGTAAACGACCATGGCAAAGCCAAGGGGCCATGGACACACTTATATTGGGTGCTGGTAAACCACATGGCTCAGACAAGCTCTTCCTACAAGCAGGCAACATGCTCCACTTATCTCTGACTGCAAAGGATCTCGTAAGGTCCTACCGGGCAAGAAATTGGACAAGATTTTCAGCTGCTTCTACTGTCACCCTCGGTACCCTCACAATGGCACTAACTCGTCTGTTGTATTTGGTAAGTGCTATTTGTTGGGGTAGTTTCAAGTGATCAGTGCTTCAAGAGACATTTGCCTTCTAGAACTTCAGACTGCATTCTCCATGCAGTGGTCAGTTAATCACAGAGTTCAACACATTAAGATTACTTCAAATGGGAGCATTGATTGGTCCTGTGTTCATAAGTGCTTCTCTTTGGGGTAGTTTTAATGAGGAAGTGAACTACAGGCAAGACTTTTTTCTATGGAATTGCATTTATCAGTGCAACTAATATTGTACAACCGCATTCCTCTCCCATCAACGTTTAAGTGGAAACATCTTCAAGCAACATTTGGACACTTTTTTTGCATCCTTCTCTTTAGCCATTTTTCATTTCCTTGCCCTATTGACTGAAAACCATCTGATATATACTCTAACTTTTGCATCTTTCTTTTCATTCAAAGTAGAAAGTGCTATCAAGTTGGGGTAAATATTTGCTGACTGACTCCCCTGTGTCCATGTCTTTTTTTTATTCCGGTTCCTTACATTTACAGAGCCCTTTTAGATGACTACAAAAGGAAAGCATTCCTGATTCTATGTAAGAATAAGTTCTTCTCTTTAGCACAATCATGTTGCTGCATACACAGTGTAAACACTAGATGGTGCTGGTTTACCTAGAGGTTTTGTCTGCCACTTCCTGTTCATGTATTTAGTGTAGGCCTTTCCTTTAAAAAGGACTTGACCTCTTTTCTAAATTCAGGGGGAATAAAGTTCATAATTGTCGTATTTGCATGAAGTGCTTTAAATGTGTGAAAAGTCCACCCATGCTGAAAAGTGCTGAGTAGTTCCAAAGATGTTAACTCGGCAATCAAAACTTGATGGGCTTTACAGAAAAGCAGAGTGTAAACGACCATGGCAAAGCCAAGGGGCCATGGACACACTTATATTGGGTGCTGGTAAACCACATGGCTCAGACAAGCTCTTCCTACAAGCAGGCAACATGCTCCACTTATGTCTGACTGCAAAGGATCTCGTAAGGTCCTACCGGGCAAGAAATTGGACAAGATTTTCAGCTGCTTCTACTGTCACCCTCGGTACCCTCACAATGGCACTAACTCGTCTGTTGTATTTGGTAAGTGCTATTTGTTGGGGTAGTTTCAAGTGATCAGTGCTTCAAGAGACATTTGCCTTCTAGAACTTCAGACTGCGTTCTCCATGCAGTGGTCATTTAATCACAGAGTTCAACACATTAAAATTACTTCAAATGGGAGCATTGATTGGTCCTGTGTTCATAAGTGCTTCTCTTTGGGGTAGTTTTAATGAGGAAGTGAACTACAGGCAAGACTTTTTTCTATGGAATTGCATTTATCAGTGCAACTAATATTGTACAACCGCATTCCTCTCCCATCAACGTTTAAGTGGAAACATCTTCAAGCAACATTTGGACACTTTTTTGCATCCTTCTCTTTAGCCATTTTTCATTTCCTTGCCCTCTTGAGTGAAAACCATCTGATATATACTCTAACTTTTGCATCTTTCTTTTCATTCAAAGTAGAAAGTGCTATCAAGTTGGGGTAAATATTTGCTGACTTACTCCCCTGTGTCCATGTTTTTTTAATTATTGTTCATCAGTGTAGGCCTTTCCTTTAAAAACACTAGAGCATGCTGTTTTACCTAGAAGCTTGGTCTGCCGCTCTCTGTTTTTGTATTTAGTGTAGGTCATTGTTTCATATACCTCTCCCTCTATCTTGTAACTTCTTTGCATCCTCCTCTGCAGCCATTTTTGCACTCTCCCTCTTGTCTAAAAAATCAGTTGATATCTACTCTAACTTTAGCATCTTTCTTTTCAACCAAAGTAGAAAGTGCTATCAAGTTGGGGTAAATATTTGCTGACTGACTCCCCTGTGTCCATGTCTTTTTTTTATTCCGGTCCCTTACATTTACAGAGCCCTTTTAGATGACTACAAAAGGAAAGCATTCCTGATTCTATGTAAGAATAAGTTCTTCTCTTTAGCACAATCATGTTGCTGCATACACAGTGTAAACACTAGATGGTGCTGGTTTACCTAGAGGTTTTGTCTGCCACTTCCTGTTCATGTATTTAGTGTAGGCCTTTCCTTTAAAAAGGACTTGACCTCTTTTCTAAATTCAGGGGGAATAAAGTTCATAATTGTCGTATTTGCATGAAGTGCTTTAAATGTGTGAAAAGTCCACCCATGCTGAAAAGTGGTGAGTAGTTCCAAAGATGTTAACTCGGCAATCAAAACTTGATGGGCTTTACAGAAAAGCAGAGTGTAAACGACCATGGCAAAGCCAAGGGGCCATGGACACACTTATATTGGGTGCTGGTAAACCACATGGCTCAGACAAGCTCTTCCTACAAGCAGGCAACATGCTCCACTTATCTCTGACTGCAAAGGATCTCGTAAGGTCCTACCGGGCAAGAAATTGGATAAGATTTTCAGCTGCTTCTACTGTCACCCTCGGTACCCTCACAATGGCACTAACTCGTCTGTTGTATTTGGTAAGTGCTATTTGTTGGGGTAGTTTCAAGTGATCAGTGCTTCAAGAGACATTTGCCTTCTAGAACTTCAGACTGCGTTCTCCATGCAGTGGTCATTTAATCACAGAGTTCAACACATTACGATTACTTCAAATGGGAGCATTGATTGGTCCTGTGTTCATAAGTGCTTCTCTTTGGGGTAGTTTTAATGAGGAAGTGAACTACAGGCAAGACTTTTTTCTATGGAATTGCATTTATCAGTGCAACTAATATTGTACAACCGCATTCCTCTCCCATCAACGTTTAAGTGGAAACATCTTCAAGCAACATTTGGACACTTTTTTGCATCCTTCTCTTTAGCCATTTTTCATTTCCTTGCCCTCTTGAGTGAAAACCATCTGATATATACTCTAACTTTTGCATCTTTCTTTTCATTCAAAGTAGAAAGTGCTATCAAGTTGGGGTAAATATTTGCTGACTGACTCCCCTGTGTCCATGTTTTTTTAATTATTGTTCATCAGTGTAGGCCTTTCCTTTAAAAACACTAGAGCATGCTGTTTTACCTAGAAGCTTGGTCTGCCGCTCTCTGTTTTTGTATTTAGTGTAGGTCATTGTTTCATATACCTCTCCCTCTATCTTGTAACTTCTTTGCATCCTCCTCTGCAGCCATTTTTGCACTCTCCCTCTTGTCTAAAAAATCAGTTGATATCTACTCTAACTTTAGCATCTTTCTTTCAACCAAAGTAGAAAGTGCTATCAAGTTGGGGTAAATATTTGCTGACTGACTCCCCTGTGTCCATGTCTTTTTTTATTCCGGTCCCTTACATTTACAGAGCCCTTTTAGATGACTACAAAAGGAAAGCATTCCTGATTCTATGTAAGAATAAGTTCTTCTCTTTAGCACAATCATGTTGCTGCATACACAGTGTAAACACTAGATGGTGCTGGTTTACCTAGAGGTTTTGTCTGCCACTTCCTGTTCATGTATTTAGTGTAGGCCTTTCCTTTAAAAATGACTCGACCTCTTTTCTAAATTCAGGGGGAATAAAGTTCATAATTGTCGTATTTGCATGAAGTGCTTTAAATGTGTGAAAAGTCCACCCATGCTGAAAAGTGCTGAGTAGTTCCAAAGATGTTAACTCGGCAATCAAAACTTGATGGGCTTTACAGAAAAGCAGAGTGTAAACGACCATGGCAAAGCCAAGGGGCCATGGACACACTTATATTGGGTGCTGGTAAACCACATGGCTCAGACAAGCTCTTCCTACAAGCAGGCAACATGCTCCACTTATCTCTGACTGCAAAGGATCTCGTAAGGTCCTACCGGGCAAGAAATTGGACAAGATTTTCAGCTGCTTCTACTGTCACCCTCGGTACCCTCACAATGGCACTAACTCGTCTGTTGTATTTGGTAAGTGCTATTTGTTGGGGTAGTTTCAAGTGATCAGTGCTTCAAGAGACATTTGCCTTCTAGAACTTCAGACTGCGTTCTCCATGCAGTGGTCAATTAATCACAGAGTTCAACACATTAAGATTACTTCAAATGGGAGCATTGATTGGTCCTGTGTTCATAAGTGCTTCTCTTTGGGGTAGTTTTAATGAGGAAGTGAACTACAGGCAAGACTTTTTTCTATGGAATTGCATTTATCAGTGCAACTAATATTGTACAACCGCATTCCTCTCCCATCAACGTTTAAGTGGAAACATCTTCAAGCAACATTTGGACACTTTTTTTGCATCCTTCTCTTTAGCCATTTTTCATTTCCTTGCCCTCTTGACTGAAAACCATCTGATATATACTCTAACTTTTGCATCTTTCTTTTCATTCAAAGTAGAAAGTGCTATCAAGTTGGGGTAAATATTTGCTGACTGACTCCCCTGTGTCCATGTCTTTTTTTATTCCGGTCCCTTACATTTACAGAGCCCTTTTAGATGACTACAAAAGGAAAGCATTCCTGATTCTATGTAAGAATAAGTTCTTCTCTTTAGCACAATCATGTTGCTGCATACACAGTGTAAACACTAGATGGTGCTGGTTTACCTAGAGGTTTTGTCTGCCACTTCCTGTTCATGTATTTAGTGTAGGCCTTTCCTTTAAAAAGGACTTGACCTCTTTTCTAAATTCAGGGGGAATAAAGTTCATAATTGTCGTATTTGCATGAAGTGCTTTAAATGTGTGAAAAGTCCACCCATGCTGAAAAGTGCTGAGTAGTTCCAAAGATGTTAACTCGGCAATCAAAACTTGATGGGCTTTACAGAAAAGCAGAGTGTAAACGACCATGGCAAAGCCAAGGGGCCATGGACACACTTATATTGGGTGCTGGTAAACCACATGGCTCAGACAAGCTCTTCCTACAAGCAGGCAACATGCTCCACTTATCTCTGACTGCAAAGGATCTCGTAAGGTCCTACCGGGCAAGAAATTGGACAAGATTTTCAGCTGCTTTTACTGTCACCCTCGGTACCCTCACAATGGCACTAACTCGTCTGTTGTATTTGGTAAGTGCTATTTGTTGGGGTAGTTTCAAGTGATCAGTGCTTCAAGAGACATTTGCCTTCTAGAACTTCAGACTGCGTTCTCCATGCAGTGGTCATTTAATCACAGAGTTCAACACATTAAGATTACTTCAAATGGGAGCATTGATTGGTCCTGTGTTCATAAGTGCTTCTCTTTGTGGTAAATATTTACCCCAATATTTATTGGGCTTTACAGAAAAACAGAGTGTAAACGACCATGGCAAAGCCAAGGGGCCATGGACACACTTATATTGGGTGCTGGTAAACCACATGGCTCAGACAAGCTCTTCCTACAAGCAGGCAACATGCTCCACTTATCTCTGACTGCAAAGGATCTCGTAAGGTCCTACCGGGCAAGAAATTGGACAAGATTTTCAGCTGCTTCTACTGTCACCCTCGGTACCCTCACAATGGCACTAACTCGTCTGTTGTATTTGGTAAGTGCTATTTGTTGGGGTAGTTTCAAGTGATCAGTGCTTCAAGAGACATTTGCCTTCTAGAACTTCAGACTGCGTTCTCCATGCAGTGGTCAGTTAATCACAGAGTTCAACACATTAAGATTACTTCAAATGGGAGCATTGATTGGTCCTGTGTTCATAAGTGCTTCTCTTTGGGGTAGTTTTAATGAGGAAGTGAACTACAGGCAAGACTTTTTTCTATGGAATTGCATTTATCAGTGCAACTAATATTGTACAACCACATACCTCTCCCATCAACGTTTAAGTGGAAACATCTTCAAGCAACATTTGGACACTTTTTTTGTATCCTTCTCTTTAGCCATTTTTCATTTCCTTGCCCTATTGACTGAAAACCATCTGATATATACTCTAACTTTTGCATCTTTCTTTTCATTCAAAGTAGAAAGTGCTATCAAGTTGGGGTAAATATTTGCTGACTGACTCCCCTGTGTCCATGTCTTTTTTTTATTCCGGTCCCTTACATTTACAGAGCCCTTTTAGATGACTACAAAAGGAAAGCATTCCTGATTCTATGTAAGAATAAGTTCTTCTCTTTAGCACAATCATGTTGCTGCATACACAGTGTAAACACTAGATGGTGCTGGTTTACCTAGAGGTTTTGTCTGCCACTTCCTGTTCATGTATTTAGTGTAGGCCTTTCCTTTAAAAAGGACTTGACCTCTTTTCTAAATTCAGGGGGAATAAAGTTCATAATTGTCGTATTTGCATGAAGTGCTTTAAATGTGTGAAAAGTCCACCCATGCTGAAAAGTGCTGAGTAGTTCCAAAGATGTTAACTCGGCAATCAAAACTTAATGGGCTTTACAGAAAAGCAGAGTGTAAACGACCATGGCAAAGCCAAGGGGCCATGGACACACTTATATTGGGTGCTGGTAAACCACATGGCTCAGACAAGCTCTTCCTACAAGCAGGCAACATGCTCCACTTATCTCTGACTGCAAAGGATCTCGTAAGGTCCTACCGGGCAAGAAATTGGACAAGATTTTCAGCTGCTTCTACTGTCACCCTCGGTACCCTCACAATGGCACTAACTCGTCTGTTGTATTTGGTAAGTGCTATTTGTTGGGGTAGTTTCAAGTGATCAGTGCTTCAAGAGACATTTGCCTTCTAGAACTTCAGACTGCGTTCTCCATGCAGTGGTCATTTAATCACAGAGTTCAACACATTAAGATTACTTCAAATGGGAGCATTGATTGGTCCTGTGTTCATAAGTGCTTCTCTTTGGGGTAGTTTTAATGAGGAAGTGAACTACAGGCAAGACTTTTTTCTATGGAATTGCATTTATCAGTGCAACTAATATTGTACAACCGCATTCCTCTCCCATCAACGTTTAAGTGGAAACATCTTCAAGCAACATTTGGACACTTTTTTGCATCCTTCTCTTTAGCCATTTTTCATTTCCTTGCCCTCTTGAGTGAAAACCATCTGATATATACTCTAACTTTTGCATCTTTCTTTTCATTCAAAGTAGAAAGTGCTATCAAGTTGGGGTAAATATTTGCTGACTGACTCCCCTGTGTCCATGTTTTTTTAATTATTGTTCATCAGTGTAGGCCTTTCCTTTAAAAACACTAGAGCATGCTGTTTTACCTAGAAGCTTGGTCTGCCGCTCTCTGTTTTTGTATTTAGTGTAGGTCATTGTTTCATATACCTCTCCCTCTATCTTGTAACTTCTTTGCATCCTCCTCTGCAGCCATTTTTGCACTCTCCCTCTTGTCCAAAAAATCAGTTGATATCTACTCTAACTTTAGCATCTTTCTTTTCAACCAAAGTAGAAAGTGCTATCAAGTTGGGGTAAATATTTGCTGACTGACTCCCCTGTGTCCATGTCTTTTTTTATTCCGGTCCCTTACATTTACAGAGCCCTTTTAGATGACTACAAAAGGAAAGCATTCCTGATTCTATGTAAGAATAAGTTCTTCTCTTTAGCACAATCATGTTGCTGCATACACAGTGTAAACACTAGATGGTGCTGGTTTACCTAGAGGTTTTGTCTGCCACTTCCTGTTCATGTATTTAGTGTAGGCCTTTCCTTTAAAAATGACTCGACCTCTTTTCTAAATTCAGGGGGAATAAAGTTCATAATTGTCGTATTTGCATGAAGTGCTTTAAATGTGTGAAAAGTCCACCCATGCTGAAAAGTGCTGAGTAGTTCCAAAGATGTTAACTCGGCAATCAAAACTTGATGGGCTTTACAGAAAAGCAGAGTGTAAACGACCATGGCAAAGCCAAGGGGCCATGGACACACTTATATTGGGTGCTGGTAAACCACATGGCTCAGACAAGCTCTTCCTACAAGCAGGCAACATGCTCCACTTATCTCTGACTGCAAAGGATCTCGTAAGGTCCTACCGGGCAAGAAATTGGACAAGATTTTCAGCTGCTTCTACTGTCACCCTCGGTACCCTCACAATGGCACTAACTCGTCTGTTGTATTTGGTAAGTGCTATTTGTTGGGGTAGTTTCAAGTGATCAGTGCTTCAAGAGACATTTGCCTTCTAGAACTTCAGACTGCGTTCTCCATGCAGTGGTCAATTAATCACAGAGTTCAACACATTAAGATTACTTCAAATGGGAGCATTGATTGGTCCTGTGTTCATAAGTGCTTCTCTTTGGGGTAGTTTTAATGAGGAAGTGAACTACAGGCAAGACTTTTTTCTATGGAATTGCATTTATCAGTGCAACTAATATTGTACAACCGCATTCCTCTCCCATCAACGTTTAAGTGGAAACATCTTCAAGCAACATTTGGACACTTTTTTTGCATCCTTCTCTTTAGCCATTTTTCATTTCCTTGCCCTCTTGACTGAAAACCATCTGATATATACTCTAACTTTTGCATCTTTCTTTTCATTCAAAGTAGAAAGTGCTATCAAGTTGGGGTAAATATTTGCTGACTGACTCCCCTGTGTCCATGTCTTTTTTTATTCCGGTCCCTTACATTTACAGAGCTCTTTTAGATGACTACAAAAGGAAAGCATTCCTGATTCTATGTAAGAATAAGTTCTTCTCTTTAGCACAATCATGTTGCTGCATACACAGTGTAAACACTAGATGGTGCTGGTTTACCTAGAGGTTTTGTCTGCCACTTCCTGTTCATGTATTTAGTGTAGGCCTTTCCTTTAAAAATGACTCGACCTCTTTTCTAAATTCAGGGGGAATAAAGTTCATAATTGTCGTATTTGCATGAAGTGCTTTAAATGTGTGAAAAGTCCACCCATGCTGAAAAGTGCTGAGTAGTTCCAAAGATGTTAACTCGGCAATCAAAACTTGATGGGCTTTACAGAAAAGCAGAGTGTAAACGACCATGGCAAAGCCAAGGGGCCATGGACACACTTATATTGGGTGCTGGTAAACCACATGGCTCAGACAAGCTCTTCCTACAAGCAGGCAACATGCTCCACTTATCTCTGACTGCAAAGGATCTCGTAAGGTCCTACCGGGCAAGAAATTGGACAAGATTTTCAGCTGCTTCTACTGTCACCCTCGGTACCCTCACAATGGCACTAACTCGTCTGTTGTATTTGGTAAGTGCTATTTGTTGGGGTAGTTTCAAGTGATCAGTGCTTCAAGAGACATTTGCCTTCTAGAACTTCAGACTGCGTTCTCCATGCAGTGGTCAGTTAATCACAGAGTTCAACACATTAAGATTACTTCAAATGGGAGCATTGATTGGTCCTGTGTTCATAAGTGCTTCTCTTTGGGGTAGTTTTAATGAGGAAGTGAACTACAGGCAAGACTTTTTTCTATGGAATTGCATTTATCAGTGCAACTAATATTGTACAACCGCATTCCTCTCCCATCAACGTTTAAGTGGAAACATCTTCAAGCAACATTTGGACACTTTTTTTGCATCCTTCTCTTTAGCCATTTTTCATTTCCTTGCCCTATTGACTGAAAACCATCTGATATATACTCTAACTTTTGCATCTTTCTTTTCATTCAAAGTAGAAAGTGCTATCAAGTTGGGGTAAATATTTGCTGACTGACTCCCCTGTGTCCATGTCTTTTTTTTATTCCGGTTCCTTACATTTACAGAGCCCTTTTAGATGACTACAAAAGGAAAGCATTCCTGATTCTATGTAAGAATAAGTTCTTCTCTTTAGCACAATCATGTTGCTGCATACACAGTGTAAACACTAGATGGTGCTGGTTTACCTAGAGGTTTTGTCTGCCACTTCCTGTTCATGTATTTAGTGTAGGCCTTTCCTTTAAAAAGGACTTGACCTCTTTTCTAAATTCAGGGGGAATAAAGTTCATAATTGTCGTATTTGCATGAAGTGCTTTAAATGTGTGAAAAGTCCACCCATGCTGAAAAGTGCTGAGTAGTTCCAAAGATGTTAACTCGGCAATCAAAACTTGATGGGCTTTACAGAAAAGCAGAGTGTAAACGACCATGGCAAAGCCAAGGGGCCATGGACACACTTATATTGGGTGCTGGTAAACCACATGGCTCAGACAAGCTCTTCCTACAAGCAGGCAACATGCTCCACTTATCTCTGACTGCAAAGGATCTCGTAAGGTCCTACCGGGCAAGAAATTGGACAAGATTTTCAGCTGCTTCTACTGTCACCCTCGGTACCCTCACAATGGCACTAACTCGTCTGTTGTATTTGGTAAGTGCTATTTGTTGGGGTAGTTTCAAGTGATCAGTGCTTCAAGAGACATTTGCCTTCTAGAACTTCAGACTGCGTTCTCCATGCAGTGGTCAGTTAATCACAGAGTTCAACACATTAAGATTACTTCAAATGGGAGCATTGATTGGTCCTGTGTTCATAAGTGCTTCTCTTTGGGGTAGTTTTAATGAGGAAGTGAACTACAGGCAAGACTTTTTTCTATGGAATTGCATTTATCAGTGCAACTAATATTGTACAACCGCATTCCTCTCCCATCAACGTTTAAGTGGAAACATCTTCAAGCAACATTTGGACACTTTTTTTGTATCCTTCTCTTTAGCCATTTTTCATTTCCTTGCCCTATTGACTGAAAACCATCTGATATATACTCTAACTTTTGCATCTTTCTTTTCATTCAAAGTAGAAAGTGCTATCAAGTTGGGGTAAATATTTGCTGACTGACTCCCCTGTGTCCATGTCTTTTTTTTATTCCGGTCCCTTACATTTACAGAGCCCTTTTAGATGACTACAAAAGGAAAGCATTCCTGATTCTATGTAAGAATAAGTTCTTCTCTTTAGCACAATCATGTTGCTGCATACACAGTGTAAACACTAGATGGTGCTGGTTTACCTAGAGGTTTTGTCTGCCACTTCCTGTTCATGTATTTAGTGTAGGCCTTTCCTTTAAAAAGGACTTGACCTCTTTTCTAAATTCAGGGGGAATAAAGTTCATAATTGTCGTATTTGCATGAAGTGCTTTAAATGTGTGAAAAGTCCACCCATGCTGAAAAGTGCTGAGTAGTTCCAAAGATGTTAACTCGGCAATCAAAACTTAATGGGCTTTACAGAAAAGCAGAGTGTAAACGACCATGGCAAAGCCAAGGGGCCATGGACACACTTATATTGGGTGCTGGTAAACCACATGGCTCAGACAAGCTCTTCCTACAAGCAGGCAACATGCTCCACTTATCTCTGACTGCAAAGGATCTCGTAAGGTCCTACCGGGCAAGAAATTGGACAAGATTTTCAGCTGCTTCTACTGTCACCCTCGGTACCCTCACAATGGCACTAACTCGTCTGTTGTATTTGGTAAGTGCTATTTGTTGGGGTAGTTTCAAGTGATCAGTGCTTCAAGAGACATTTGCCTTCTAGAACTTCAGACTGCGTTCTCCATGCAGTGGTCATTTAATCACAGAGTTCAACACATTAAGATTACTTCAAATGGGAGCATTGATTGGTCCTGTGTTCATAAGTGCTTCTCTTTGGGGTAGTTTTAATGAGGAAGTGAACTACAGGCAAGACTTTTTTCTATGGAATTGCATTTATCAGTGCAACTAATATTGTACAACCGCATTCCTCTCCCATCAACGTTTAAGTGGAAACATCTTCAAGCAACATTTGGACACTTTTTTGCATCCTTCTCTTTAGCCATTTTTCATTTCCTTGCCCTCTTGAGTGAAAACCATCTGATATATACTCTAACTTTTGCATCTTTCTTTTCATTCAAAGTAGAAAGTGCTATCAAGTTGGGGTAAATATTTGCTGACTGACTCCCCTGTGTCCATGTTTTTTTAATTATTGTTCATCAGTGTAGGCCTTTCCTTTAAAAACACTAGAGCATGCTGTTTTACCTAGAAGCTTGGTCTGCCGCTCTCTGTTTTTGTATTTAGTGTAGGTCATTGTTTCATATACCTCTCCCTCTATCTTGTAACTTCTTTGCATCCTCCTCTGCAGCCATTTTTGCACTCTCCCTCTTGTCCAAAAAATCAGTTGATATCTACTCTAACTTTAGCATCTTTCTTTTCAACCAAAGTAGAAAGTGCTATCAAGTTGGGGTAAATATTTGCTGACTGACTCCCCTGTGTCCATGTCTTTTTTTTATTCCGGTCCCTTACATTTACAGAGCCCTTTTAGATGACTACAAAAGGAAAGCATTCCTGATTCTATGTAAGAATAAGTTCTTCTCTTTAGCACAATCATGTTGCTGCATACACAGTGTAAACACTAGATGGTGCTGGTTTACCTAGAGGTTTTGTCTGCCACTTCCTGTTCATGTATTTAGTGTATGCCTTTCCTTTAAAAATGACTCGACCTCTTTTCTAAATTCAGGGGGAATAAAGTTCATAATTGTCGTATTTGCATGAAGTGCTTTAAATGTGTGAAAAGTCCACCCATGCTGAAAAGTGCTGAGTAGTTCCAAAGATGTTAACTCGGCAATCAAAACTTGATGGGCTTTACAGAAAAGCAGAGTGTAAACGACCATGGCAAAGCCAAGGGGCCATGGACACACTTATATTGGGTGCTGGTAAACCACATGGCTCAGACAAGCTCTTCCTACAAGCAGGCAACATGCTCCACTTATCTCTGACTGCAAAGGATCTCGTAAGGTCCTACCGGGCAAGAAATTGGACAAGATTTTCAGCTGCTTCTACTGTCACCCTCGGTACCCTCACAATGGCACTAACTCGTCTGTTGTATTTGGTAAGTGCTATTTGTTGGGGTAGTTTCAAGTGATCAGTGCTTCAAGAGACATTTGCCTTCTAGAACTTCAGACTGCGTTCTCCATGCAGTGGTCAATTAATCACAGAGTTCAACACATTAAGATTACTTCAAATGGGAGCATTGATTGGTCCTGTGTTCATAAGTGCTTCTCTTTGGGGTAGTTTTAATGAGGAAGTGAACTACAGGCAAGACTTTTTTCTATGGAATTGCATTTATCAGTGCAACTAATATTGTACAACCGCATTCCTCTCCCATCAACGTTTAAGTGGAAACATCTTCAAGCAACATTTGGACACTTTTTTTGCATCCTTCTCTTTAGCCATTTTTCATTTCCTTGCCCTCTTGACTGAAAACCATCTGATATATACTCTAACTTTTGCATCTTTCTTTTCATTCAAAGTAGAAAGTGCTATCAAGTTGGGGTAAATATTTGCTGACTGACTCCCCTGTGTCCATGTCTTTTTTTATTCCGGTCCCTTACATTTACAGAGCTCTTTTAGATGACTACAAAAGGAAAGCATTCCTGATTCTATGTAAGAATAAGTTCTTCTCTTTAGCACAATCATGTTGCTGCATACACAGTGTAAACACTAGATGGTGCTGGTTTACCTAGAGGTTTTGTCTGCCACTTCCTGTTCATGTATTTAGTGTAGGCCTTTCCTTTAAAAATGACTCGACCTCTTTTCTAAATTCAGGGGGAATAAAGTTCATAATTGTCGTATTTGCATGAAGTGCTTTAAATGTGTGAAAAGTCCACCCATGCTGAAAAGTGCTGAGTAGTTCCAAAGATGTTAACTCGGCAATCAAAACTTGATGGGCTTTACAGAAAAGCAGAGTGTAAACGACCATGGCAAAGCCAAGGGGCCATGGACACACTTATATTGGGTGCTGGTAAACCACATGGCTCAGACAAGCTCTTCCTACAAGCAGGCAACATGCTCCACTTATCTCTGACTGCAAAGGATCTCGTAAGGTCCTACCGGGCAAGAAATTGGACAAGATTTTCAGCTGCTTCTACTGTCACCCTCGGTACCCTCACAATGGCACTAACTCGTCTGTTGTATTTGGTAAGTGCTATTTGTTGGGGTAGTTTCAAGTGATCAGTGCTTCAAGAGACATTTGCCTTCTAGAACTTCAGACTGCGTTTTCCATGCAGTGGTCAGTTAATCACAGAGTTCAACACATTAAGATTACTTCAAATGGGAGCATTGATTGGTCCTGTGTTCATAAGTGCTTCTCTTTGGGGTAGTTTTAATGAGGAAGTGAACTACAGGCAAGACTTTTTTCTATGGAATTGCATTTATCAGTGCAACTAATATTGTACAACCGCATTCCTCTCCCATCAACGTTTAAGTGGAAACATCTTCAAACAACATTTGGACACTTTTTTTGCATCCTTCTCTTTAGCCATTTTTCATTTCCTTGCCCTATTGACTGAAAACCATCTGATATATACTCTAACTTTTGCATCTTTCTTTTCATTCAAAGTAGAAAGTGCTATCAAGTTGGGGTAAATATTTGCTGACTGACTCCCCTGTGTCCATGTCTTTTTTTTATTCCGGTTCCTTACATTTACAGAGCCCTTTTAGATGACTACAAAAGGAAAGCATTCCTGATTCTATGTAAGAATAAGTTCTTCTCTTTAGCACAATCATGTTGCTGCATACACAGTGTAAACACTAGATGGTGCTGGTTTACCTAGAGGTTTTGTCTGCCACTTCCTGTTCATGTATTTAGTGTAGGCCTTTCCTTTAAAAAGGACTTGACCTCTTTTCTAAATTCAGGGGGAATAAAGTTCATAATTGTCGTATTTGCATGAAGTGCTTTAAATGTGTGAAAAGTCCACCCATGCTGAAAAGTGCTGAGTAGTTCCAAAGATGTTAACTCGGCAATCAAAACTTGATGGGCTTTACAGAAAAGCAGAGTGTAAACGACCATGGCAAAGCCAAGGGGCCATGGACACACTTATATTGGGTGCTGGTAAACCACATGGCTCAGACAAGCTCTTCCTACAAGCAGGCAACATGCTCCACTTATCTCTGACTGCAAAGGATCTCGTAAGGTCCTACCGGGCAAGAAATTGGACAAGATTTTCAGCTGCTTCTACTGTCACCCTCGGTACCCTCACAATGGCACTAACTCGTCTGTTGTATTTGGTAAGTGCTATTTGTTGGGGTAGTTTCAAGTGATCAGTGCTTCAAGAGACATTTGCCTTCTAGAACTTCAGACTGCGTTCTCCATGCAGTGGTCATTTAATCACAGAGTTCAACACATTAAGATTACTTCAAATGGGAGCATTGATTGGTCCTGTGTTCATAAGTGCTTCTCTTTGGGGTAAATATTTACCCCAATATTTATTGGGCTTTACAGAAAAACAGAGTGTAAACGACCATGGCAAAGCCAAGGGGCCATGGACACACTTATATTGGGTGCTGGTAAACCACATGGCTCAGACAAGCTCTTCCTACAAGCAGGCAACATGCTCCACTTATCTGTGACTGCAAAGGATCTCGTAAGGTCCTACCGGGCAAGACATTGGACAAGATTTTCAGCTGCTTCTACTGTCACCCTCGGTACCCTCACAATGGCACTAACTCGTCTGTTGTATTTGGTAAGTGCTATTTGTTGGGGTAGTTTCAAGTGATCAGTGCTTCAAGAGACATTTGCCTTCTAGAACTTCAGACTGCGTTCTCCATGCAGTGGTCAGTTAATCACAGAGTTCAACACATTAAGATTACTTCAAATGGGAGCATTGATTGGTCCTGTGTTCATAAGTGCTTCTCTTTGGGGTAGTTTTAATGAGGAAGTGAACTACAGGCAATACTTTTTTCTATGGAATTGCATTTATCAGTGCAACTAATATTGTACAACCGCATTCCTCTCCCATCAACGTTTAAGTGGAAACATCTTCAAGCAACATTTGGACACTTTTTTTGCATCCTTCTCTTTAGCCATTTTTCATTTCCTTGCCCTATTGACTGAAAACCATCTGATATATACTCTAACTTTTGCATCTTTCTTTTCATTCAAAGTAGAAAGTGCTATCAAGTTGGGGTAAATATTTGCTGACTGACTCCCCTGTGTCCATGTCTTTTTTTTATTCCGGTCCCTTACATTTACAGAGCCCTTTTAGATGACTACAAAAGGAAAGCATTCCTGATTCTATGTAAGAATAAGTTCTTCTCTTTAGCACAATCATGTTGCTGCATACACAGTGTAAACACTAGATGGTGCTGGTTTACCTAGAGGTTTTGTCTGCCACTTCCTGTTCATGTATTTAGTGTAGGCCTTTCCTTTAAAAAGGACTTGACCTCTTTTCTAAATTCAGGGGGAATAAAGTTCATAATTGTCGTATTTGCATGAAGTGCTTTAAATGTGTGAAAAGTCCACCCATGCTGAAAAGTGGTGAGTAGTTCCAAAGATGTTAACTCGGCAATCAAAACTTGATGGGCTTTACAGAAAAGCAGAGTGTAAACGACCATGGCAAAGCCAAGGGGCCATGGACACACTTATATTGGGTGCTGGTAAACCACATGGCTCAGACAAGCTCTTCCTACAAGCAGGCAACATGCTCCACTTATCTCTGACTGCAAAGGATCTCGTAAGGTCCTACCGGGCAAGAAATTGGATAAGATTTTCAGCTGCTTCTACTGTCACCCTCGGTACCCTCACAATGGCACTAACTCGTCTGTTGTATTTGGTAAGTGCTATTTGTTGGGGTAGTTTCAAGTGATCAGTGCTTCAAGAGACATTTGCCTTCTAGAACTTCAGACTGCGTTCTCCATGCAGTGGTCATTTAATCACAGAGTTCAACACATTACGATTACTTCAAATGGGAGCATTGATTGGTCCTGTGTTCATAAGTGCTTCTCTTTGGGGTAGTTTTAATGAGGAAGTGAACTACAGGCAAGACTTTTTTCTATGGAATTGCATTTATCAGTGCAACTAATATTGTACAACCGCATTCCTCTCCCATCAACGTTTAAGTGGAAACATCTTCAAGCAACATTTGGACACTTTTTTGCATCCTTCTCTTTAGCCATTTTTCATTTCCTTGCCCTCTTGAGTGAAAACCATCTGATATATACTCTAACTTTTGCATCTTTCTTTTCATTCAAAGTAGAAAGTGCTATCAAGTTGGGGTAAATATTTGCTGACTGACTCCCCTGTGTCCATGTTTTTTTAATTATTGTTCATCAGTGTAGGCCTTTCCTTTAAAAACACTAGAGCATGCTGTTTTACCTAGAAGCTTGGTCTGCCGCTCTCTGTTTTTGTATTTAGTGTAGGTCATTGTTTCATATACCTCTCCCTCTATCTTGTAACTTCTTTGCATCCTCCTCTGCAGCCATTTTTGCACTCTCCCTCTTGTCTAAAAAATCAGTTGATATCTACTCTAACTTTAGCATCTTTCTTTCAACCAAAGTAGAAAGTGCTATCAAGTTGGGGTAAATATTTGCTGACTGACTCCCCTGTGTCCATGTCTTTTTTTATTCCGGTCCCTTACATTTACAGAGCCCTTTTAGATGACTACAAAAGGAAAGCATTCCTGATTCTATGTAAGAATAAGTTCTTCTCTTTAGCACAATCATGTTGCTGCATACACAGTGTAAACACTAGATGGTGCTGGTTTACCTAGAGGTTTTGTCTGCCACTTCCTGTTCATGTATTTAGTGTAGGCCTTTCCTTTAAAAATGACTCGACCTCTTTTCTAAATTCAGGGGGAATAAAGTTCATAATTGTCGTATTTGCATGAAGTGCTTTAAATGTGTGAAAAGTCCACCCATGCTGAAAAGTGCTGAGTAGTTCCAAAGATGTTAACTCGGCAATCAAAACTTGATGGGCTTTACAGAAAAGCAGAGTGTAAACGACCATGGCAAAGCCAAGGGGCCATGGACACACTTATATTGGGTGCTGGTAAACCACATGGCTCAGACAAGCTCTTCCTACAAGCAGGCAACATGCTCCACTTATCTCTGACTGCAAAGGATCTCGTAAGGTCCTACCGGGCAAGAAATTGGACAAGATTTTCAGCTGCTTCTACTGTCACCCTCGGTACCCTCACAATGGCACTAACTCGTCTGTTGTATTTGGTAAGTGCTATTTGTTGGGGTAGTTTCAAGTGATCAGTGCTTCAAGAGACATTTGCCTTCTAGAACTTCAGACTGCGTTCTCCATGCAGTGGTCAATTAATCACAGAGTTCAACACATTAAGATTACTTCAAATGGGAGCATTGATTGGTCCTGTGTTCATAAGTGCTTCTCTTTGGGGTAGTTTTAATGAGGAAGTGAACTACAGGCAAGACTTTTTTCTATGGAATTGCATTTATCAGTGCAACTAATATTGTACAACCGCATTCCTCTCCCATCAACGTTTAAGTGGAAACATCTTCAAGCAACATTTGGACACTTTTTTTGCATCCTTCTCTTTAGCCATTTTTCATTTCCTTGCCCTCTTGACTGAAAACCATCTGATATATACTCTAACTTTTGCATCTTTCTTTTCATTCAAAGTAGAAAGTGCTATCAAGTTGGGGTAAATATTTGCTGACTGACTCCCCTGTGTCCATGTCTTTTTTTATTCCGGTCCCTTACATTTACAGAGCCCTTTTAGATGACTACAAAAGGAAAGCATTCCTGATTCTATGTAAGAATAAGTTCTTCTCTTTAGCACAATCATGTTGCTGCATACACAGTGTAAACACTAGATGGTGCTGGTTTACCTAGAGGTTTTGTCTGCCACTTCCTGTTCATGTATTTAGTGTAGGCCTTTCCTTTAAAAAGGACTTGACCTCTTTTCTAAATTCAGGGGGAATAAAGTTCATAATTGTCGTATTTGCATGAAGTGCTTTAAATGTGTGAAAAGTCCACCCATGCTGAAAAGTGCTGAGTAGTTCCAAAGATGTTAACTCGGCAATCAAAACTTGATGGGCTTTACAGAAAAGCAGAGTGTAAACGACCATGGCAAAGCCAAGGGGCCATGGACACACTTATATTGGGTGCTGGTAAACCACATGGCTCAGACAAGCTCTTCCTACAAGCAGGCAACATGCTCCACTTATCTCTGACTGCAAAGGATCTCGTAAGGTCCTACCGGGCAAGAAATTGGACAAGATTTTCAGCTGCTTCTACTGTCACCCTCGGTACCCTTTACAATGGCACTAACTCGTCTGTTGTATTTGGTAAGTGCTATTTGTTGGGGTAGTTTCAAGTGATCAGTGCTTCAAGAGACATTTGCCTTCTAGAACTTCAGACTGCGTTCTCCATGCAGTGGTCATTTAATCACAGAGTTCAACACATTAAGATTACTTCAAATGGGAGCATTGATTGGTCCTGTGTTCATAAGTGCTTCTCTTTGGGGTAAATATTTACCCCAATATTTATTGGGCTTTACAGAAAAACAGAGTGTAAACGACCATGGCAAAGCCAAGGGGCCATGGACACACTTATATTGGGTGCTGGTAAACCACATGGCTCAGACAAGCTCTTCCTACAAGCAGGCAACATGCTCCACTTATCTCTGACTGCAAAGGATCTCGTAAGGTCCTACCGGGCAAGAAATTGGACAAGATTTTCAGCTGCTTCTACTGTCACCCTCGGTACCCTCACAATGGCACTAACTCGTCTGTTGTATTTGGTAAGTGCTATTTGTTGGGGTAGTTTCAAGTGATCAGTGCTTCAAGAGACATTTGCCTTCTAGAACTTCAGACTGCGTTCTCCATGCAGTGGTCAGTTAATCACAGAGTTCAACACATTAAGATTACTTCAAATGGGAGCATTGATTGGTCCTGTGTTCATAAGTGCTTCTCTTTGGGGTAGTTTTAATGAGGAAGTGAACTACAGGCAAGACTTTTTTCTATGGAATTGCATTTATCAGTGCAACTAATATTGTACAACCGCATTCCTCTCCCATCAACGTTTAAGTGGAAACATCTTCAAGCAACATTTGGACACTTTTTTTGCATCCTTCTCTTTAGCCATTTTTCATTTCCTTGCCCTATTGACTGAAAACCATCTGATATATACTCTAACTTTTGCATCTTTCTTTTCATTCAAAGTAGAAAGTGCTATCAAGTTGGGGTAAATATTTGCTGACTGACTCCCCTGTGTCCATGTCTTTTTTTTATTCCGGTTCCTTACATTTACAGAGCCCTTTTAGATGACTACAAAAGGAAAGCATTCCTGATTCTATGTAAGAATAAGTTCTTCTCTTTAGCACAATCATGTTGCTGCATACACAGTGTAAACACTAGATGGTGCTGGTTTACCTAGAGGTTTTGTCTGCCACTTCCTGTTCATGTATTTAGTGTAGGCCTTTCCTTTAAAAAGGACTTGACCTCTTTTCTAAATTCAGGGGGAATAAAGTTCATAATTGTCGTATTTGCATGAAGTGCTTTAAATGTGTGAAAAGTCCACCCATGCTGAAAAGTGCTGAGTAGTTCCAAAGATGTTAACTCGGCAATCAAAACTTGATGGGCTTTACAGAAAAGCAGAGTGTAAACGACCATGGCAAAGCCAAGGGGCCATGGACACACTTATATTGGGTGCTGGTAAACCACATGGCTCAGACAAGCTCTTCCTACAAGCAGGCAACATGCTCCACTTATCTCTGACTGCAAAGGATCTCGTAAGGTCCTACCGGGCAAGAAATTGGACAAGATTTTCAGCTGCTTCTACTGTCACCCTCGGTACCCTCACAATGGCACTAACTCGTCTGTTGTATTTGGTAAGTGCTATTTGTTGGGGTAGTTTCAAGTGATCAGTGCTTCAAGAGACATTTGCCTTCTAGAACTTCAGACTGCGTTCTCCATGCAGTGGTCATTTAATCACAGAGTTCAACACATTACGATTACTTCAAATGGGAGCATTGATTGGTCCTGTGTTCATAAGTGCTTCTCTTTGGGGTAGTTTTAATGAGGAAGTGAACTACAGGCAAGACTTTTTTCTATGGAATTGCATTTATCAGTGCAACTAATATTGTACAACCGCATTCCTCTCCCATCAACGTTTAAGTGGAAACATCTTCAAGCAACATTTGGACACTTTTTTGCATCCTTCTCTTTAGCCATTTTTCATTTCCTTGCCCTCTTGAGTGAAAACCATCTGATATATACTCTAACTTTTGCATCTTTCTTTTCATTCAAAGTAGAAAGTGCTATCAAGTTGGGGTAAATATTTGCTGACTGACTCCCCTGTGTCCATGTTTTTTTAATTATTGTTCATCAGTGTAGGCCTTTCCTTTAAAAACACTAGAGCATGCTATTTTACCTAGAAGCTTGGTCTGCCGCTCTCTGTTTTTTTATTTAGTGTAGGTCATTGTTTCATATACCTCTCCCTCTATCTTGTAACTTCTTTGCATCCTCCTCTGCAGCCATTTTTGCACTCTCCCTCTTGTCTAAAAAATCAGTTGATATCTACTCTAACTTTAGCATCTTTCTTTCAACCAAAGTAGAAAGTGCTATCAAGTTGGGGTAAATATTTGCTGACTGACTCCCCTGTGTCCATGTCTTTTTTTATTCCGGTCCCTTACATTTACAGAGCCCTTTTAGATGACTACAAAAGGAAAGCATTCCTGATTCTATGTAAGAATAAGTTCTTCTCTTTAGCACAATCATGTTGCTGCATACACAGTGTAAACACTAGATGGTGCTGGTTTACCTAGAGGTTTTGTCTGCCACTTCCTGTTCATGTATTTAGTGTAGGCCTTTCCTTTAAAAATGACTCGACCTCTTTTCTAAATTCAGGGGGAATAAAGTTCATAATTGTCGTATTTGCATGAAGTGCTTTAAATGTGTGAAAAGTCCACCCATGCTGAAAAGTGCTGAGTAGTTCCAAAGATGTTAACTCGGCAATCAAAACTTGATGGGCTTTACAGAAAAGCAGAGTGTAAACGACCATGGCAAAGCCAAGGGGCCATGGACACACTTATATTGGGTGCTGGTAAACCACATGGCTCAGACAAGCTCTTCCTACAAGCAGGCAACATGCTCCACTTATCTCTGACTGCAAAGGATCTCGTAAGGTCCTACCGGGCAAGAAATTGGACAAGATTTTCAGCTGCTTCTACTGTCACCCTCGGTACCCTCACAATGGCACTAACTCGTCTGTTGTATTTGGTAAGTGCTATTTGTTGGGGTAGTTTCAAGTGATCAGTGCTTCAAGAGACATTTGCCTTCTAGAACTTCAGACTGCGTTCTCCATGCAGTGGTCAATTAATCACAGAGTTCAACACATTAAGATTACTTCAAATGGGAGCATTGATTGGTCCTGTGTTCATAAGTGCTTCTCTTTGGGGTAGTTTTAATGAGGAAGTGAACTACAGGCAAGACTTTTTTCTATGGAATTGCATTTATCAGTGCAACTAATATTGTACAACCGCATTCCTCTCCCATCAACGTTTAAGTGGAAACATCTTCAAGCAACATTTGGACACTTTTTTTGCATCCTTCTCTTTAGCCATTTTTCATTTCCTTGCCCTCTTGACTGAAAACCATCTGATATATACTCTAACTTTTGCATCTTTCTTTTCATTCAAAGTAGAAAGTGCTATCAAGTTGGGGTAAATATTTGCTGACTGACTCCCCTGTGTCCATGTTTTTTTTATTCCGGTCCCTTACATTTACAGAGCCCTTTTAGATGACTACAAAAGGAAAGCATTCCTGATTCTATGTAAGAATAAGTTCTTCTCTTTAGCACAATCATGTTGCTGCATACACAGTGTAAACACTAGATGGTGCTGGTTTACCTAGAGGTTTTGTCTGCCACTTCCTGTTCATGTATTTAGTGTAGGCCTTTCCTTTAAAAATGACTCGACCTCTTTTCTAAATTCAGGGGGAATAAAGTTCATAATTGTCGTATTTGCATGAAGTGCTTTAAATGTGTGAAAAGTCCACCCATGCTGAAAAGTGCTGAGTAGTTCCAAAGATGTTAACTCGGCAATCAAAACTTGATGGGCTTTACAGAAAAGCAGAGTGTAAACGACCATGGCAAAGCCAAGGGGCCATGGACACACTTATATTGGGTGCTGGTAAACCACATGGCTCAGACAAGCTCTTCCTACAAGCAGGCAACATGCTCCACTTATCTCTGACTGCAAAGGATCTCGTAAGGTCCTACCGGGCAAGAAATTGGACAAGATTTTCAGCTGCTTTTACTGTCACCCTCGGTACCCTCACAATGGCACTAACTCGTCTGTTGTATTTGGTAAGTGCTATTTGTTGGGGTAGTTTCAAGTGATCAGTGCTTCAAGAGACATTTGCCTTCTAGAACTTCAGACTGCGTTCTCCATGCAGTGGTCATTTAATCACAGAGTTCAACACATTAAGATTACTTCAAATGGGAGCATTGATTGGTCCTGTGTTCATAAGTGCTTCTCTTTGGGGTAAATATTTACCCCAATATTTATTGGGCTTTACAGAAAAACAGAGTGTAAACGACCATGGCAAAGCCAAGGGGCCATGGACACACTTATATTGGGTGCTGGTAAACCACATGGCTCAGACAAGCTCTTCCTACAAGCAGGCAACATGCTCCACTTATCTCTGACTGCAAAGGATCTCGTAAGGTCCTACCGGGCAAGAAATTGGACAAGATTTTCAGCTGCTTCTACTGTCACCCTCGGTACCCTCACAATGGCACTAACTCGTCTGTTGTATTTGGTAAGTGCTATTTGTTGGGGTAGTTTCAAGTGATCAGTGCTTCAAGAGACATTTGCCTTCTAGAACTTCAGACTGCGTTCTCCATGCAGTGGTCAGTTAATCACAGAGTTCAACACATTAAGATTACTTCAAATGGGAGCATTGATTGGTCCTGTGTTCATAAGTGCTTCTCTTTGGGGTAGTTTTAATGAGGAAGTGAACTACAGGCAAGACTTTTTTCTATGGAATTGCATTTATCAGTGCAACTAATATTGTACAACCGCATTCCTCTCCCATCAACGTTTAAGTGGAAACATCTTCAAGCAACATTTGGACACTTTTTTTGCATCCTTCTCTTTAGCCATTTTTCATTTCCTTGCCCTATTGACTGAAAACCATCTGATATATACTCTAACTTTTGCATCTTTCTTTTCATTCAAAGTAGAAAGTGCTATCAAGTTGGGGTAAATATTTGCTGACTGACTCCCCTGTGTCCATGTCTTTTTTTTATTCCGGTCCCTTACATTTACAGAGCCCTTTTAGATGACTACAAAAGGAAAGCATTCCTGATTCTATGTAAGAATAAGTTCTTCTCTTTAGCACAATCATGTTGCTGCATACACAGTGTAAACACTAGATGGTGCTGGTTTACCTAGAGGTTTTGTCTGCCACTTCCTGTTCATGTATTTAGTGTAGGCCTTTCCTTTAAAAAGGACTTGACCTCTTTTCTAAATTCAGGGGGAATAAAGTTCATAATTGTCGTATTTGCATGAAGTGCTTTAAATGTGTGAAAAGTCCACCCATGCTGAAAAGTGGTGAGTAGTTCCAAAGATGTTAACTCGGCAATCAAAACTTGATGGGCTTTACAGAAAAGCAGAGTGTAAACGACCATGGCAAAGCCAAGGGGCCATGGACACACTTATATTGGGTGCTGGTAAACCACATGGCTCAGACAAGCTCTTCCTACAAGCAGGCAACATGCTCCACTTATCTCTGACTGCAAAGGATCTCGTAAGGTCCTACCGGGCAAGAAATTGGATAAGATTTTCAGCTGCTTCTACTGTCACCCTCGGTACCCTCACAATGGCACTAACTCGTCTGTTGTATTTGGTAAGTGCTATTTGTTGGGGTAGTTTCAAGTGATCAGTGCTTCAAGAGACATTTGCCTTCTAGAACTTCAGACTGCGTTCTCCATGCAGTGGTCATTTAATCACAGAGTTCAACACATTACGATTACTTCAAATGGGAGCATTGATTGGTCCTGTGTTCATAAGTGCTTCTCTTTGGGGTAGTTTTAATGAGGAAGTGAACTACAGGCAAGACTTTTTTCTATGGAATTGCATTTATCAGTGCAACTAATATTGTACAACCGCATTCCTCTCCCATCAACGTTTAAGTGGAAACATCTTCAAGCAACATTTGGACACTTTTTTGCATCCTTCTCTTTAGCCATTTTTCATTTCCTTGCCCTCTTGAGTGAAAACCATCTGATATATACTCTAACTTTTGCATCTTTCTTTTCATTCAAAGTAGAAAGTGCTATCAAGTTGGGGTAAATATTTGCTGACTGACTCCCCTGTGTCCATGTTTTTTTAATTATTGTTCATCAGTGTAGGCCTTTCCTTTAAAAACACTAGAGCATGCTATTTTACCTAGAAGCTTGGTCTGCCGCTCTCTGTTTTTTTATTTAGTGTAGGTCATTGTTTCATATACCTCTCCCTCTATCTTGTAACTTCTTTGCATCCTCCTCTGCAGCCATTTTTGCACTCTCCCTCTTGTCTAAAAAATCAGTTGATATCTACTCTAACTTTAGCATCTTTCTTTCAACCAAAGTAGAAAGTGCTATCAAGTTGGGGTAAATATTTGCTGACTGACTCCCCTGTGTCCATGTCTTTTTTTACTCCGGTCCCTTACATTTACAGAGCCCTTTTAGATGACTACAAAAGGAAAGCATTCCTGATTCTATGTAAGAATAAGTTCTTCTCTTTAGCACAATCATGTTGCTGCATACACAGTGTAAACACTAGATGGTGCTGGTTTACCTAGAGGTTTTGTCTGCCACTTCCTGTTCATGTATTTAGTGTAGGCCTTTCCTTTAAAAATGACTCGACCTCTTTTCTAAATTCAGGGGGAATAAAGTTCATAATTGTCGTATTTGCATGAAGTGCTTTAAATGTGTGAAAAGTCCACCCATGCTGAAAAGTGCTGAGTAGTTCCAAAGATGTTAACTCGGCAATCAAAACTTGATGGGCTTTACAGAAAAGCAGAGTGTAAACGACCATGGCAAAGCCAAGGGGCCATGGACACACTTATATTGGGTGCTGGTAAACCACATGGCTCAGACAAGCTCTTCCTACAAGCAGGCAACATGCTCCACTTATCTCTGACTGCAAAGGATCTCGTAAGGTCCTACCGGGCAAGAAATTGGACAAGATTTTCAGCTGCTTCTACTGTCACCCTCGGTACCCTCACAATGGCACTAACTCGTCTGTTGTATTTGGTAAGTGCTATTTGTTGGGGTAGTTTCAAGTGATCAGTGCTTCAAGAGACATTTGCCTTCTAGAACTTCAGACTGCGTTCTCCATGCAGTGGTCAATTAATCACAGAGTTCAACACATTAAGATTACTTCAAATGGGAGCATTGATTGGTCCTGTGTTCATAAGTGCTTCTCTTTGGGGTAGTTTTAATGAGGAAGTGAACTACAGGCAAGACTTTTTTCTATGGAATTGCATTTATCAGTGCAACTAATATTGTACAACCGCATTCCTCTCCCATCAACGTTTAAGTGGAAACATCTTCAAGCAACATTTGGACACTTTTTTTGCATCCTTCTCTTTAGCCATTTTTCATTTCCTTGCCCTCTTGACTGAAAACCATCTGATATATACTCTAACTTTTGCATCTTTCTTTTCATTCAAAGTAGAAAGTGCTATCAAGTTGGGGTAAATATTTGCTGACTGACTCCCCTGTGTCCATGTTTTTTTTATTCCGGTCCCTTACATTTACAGAGCCCTTTTAGATGACTACAAAAGGAAAGCATTCCTGATTCTATGTAAGAATAAGTTCTTCTCTTTAGCACAATCATGTTGCTGCATACACAGTGTAAACACTAGATGGTGCTGGTTTACCTAGAGGTTTTGTCTGCCACTTCCTGTTCATGTATTTAGTGTAGGCCTTTCCTTTAAAAATGACTCGACCTCTTTTCTAAATTCAGGGGGAATAAAGTTCATAATTGTCGTATTTGCATGAAGTGCTTTAAATGTGTGAAAAGTCCACCCATGCTGAAAAGTGCTGAGTAGTTCCAAAGATGTTAACTCGGCAATCAAAACTTGATGGGCTTTACAGAAAAGCAGAGTGTAAACGACCATGGCAAAGCCAAGGGGCCATGGACACACTTATATTGGGTGCTGGTAAACCACATGGCTCAGACAAGCTCTTCCTACAAGCAGGCAACATGCTCCACTTATCTCTGACTGCAAAGGATCTCGTAAGGTCCTACCGGGCAAGAAATTGGACAAGATTTTCAGCTGCTTTTACTGTCACCCTCGGTACCCTCACAATGGCACTAACTCGTCTGTTGTATTTGGTAAGTGCTATTTGTTGGGGTAGTTTCAAGTGATCAGTGCTTCAAGAGACATTTGCCTTCTAGAACTTCAGACTGCGTTCTCCATGCAGTGGTCATTTAATCACAGAGTTCAACACATTAAGATTACTTCAAATGGGAGCATTGATTGGTCCTGTGTTCATAAGTGCTTCTCTTTGGGGTAAATATTTACCCCAATATTTATTGGGCTTTACAGAAAAACAGAGTGTAAACGACCATGGCAAAGCCAAGGGGCCATGGACACACTTATATTGGGTGCTGGTAAACCACATGGCTCAGACAAGCTCTTCCTACAAGCAGGCAACATGCTCCACTTATCTCTGACTGCAAAGGATCTCGTAAGGTCCTACCGGGCAAGAAATTGGACAAGATTTTCAGCTGCTTCTACTGTCACCCTCGGTACCCTCACAATGGCACTAACTCGTCTGTTGTATTTGGTAAGTGCTATTTGTTGGGGTAGTTTCAAGTGATCAGTGCTTCAAGAGACATTTGCCTTCTAGAACTTCAGACTGCGTTCTCCATGCAGTGGTCAGTTAATCACAGAGTTCAACACATTAAGATTACTTCAAATGGGAGCATTGATTGGTCCTGTGTTCATAAGTGCTTCTCTTTGGGGTAGTTTTAATGAGGAAGTGAACTACAGGCAAGACTTTTTTCTATGGAATTGCATTTATCAGTGCAACTAATATTGTACAACCGCATTCCTCTCCCATCAACGTTTAAGTGGAAACATCTTCAAGCAACATTTGGACACTTTTTTTGCATCCTTCTCTTTAGCCATTTTTCATTTCCTTGCCCTATTGACTGAAAACCATCTGATATATACTCTAACTTTTGCATCTTTCTTTTCATTCAAAGTAGAAAGTGCTATCAAGTTGGGGTAAATATTTGCTGACTGACTCCCCTGTGTCCATGTCTTTTTTTTATTCCGGTTCCTTACATTTACAGAGCCCTTTTAGATGACTACAAAAGGAAAGCATTCCTGATTCTATGTAAGAATAAGTTCTTCTCTTTAGCACAATCATGTTGCTGCATACACAGTGTAAACACTAGATGGTGCTGGTTTACCTAGAGGTTTTGTCTGCCACTTCCTGTTCATGTATTTAGTGTAGGCCTTTCCTTTAAAAAGGACTTGACCTCTTTTCTAAATTCAGGGGGAATAAAGTTCATAATTGTCGTATTTGCATGAAGTGCTTTAAATGTGTGAAAAGTCCACCCATGCTGAAAAGTGCTGAGTAGTTCCAAAGATGTTAACTCGGCAATCAAAACTTGATGGGCTTTACAGAAAAGCAGAGTGTAAACGACCATGGCAAAGCCAAGGGGCCATGGACACACTTATATTGGGTGCTGGTAAACCACATGGCTCAGACAAGCTCTTCCTACAAGCAGGCAACATGCTCCACTTATCTCTGACTGCAAAGGATCTCGTAAGGTCCTACCGGGCAAGAAATTGGACAAGATTTTCAGCTGCTTCTACTGTCACCCTCGGTACCCTCACAATGGCACTAACTCGTCTGTTGTATTTGGTAAGTGCTATTTGTTGGGGTAGTTTCAAGTGATCAGTGCTTCAAGAGACATTTGCCTTCTAGAACTTCAGACTGCGTTCTCCATGCAGTGGTCATTTAATCACAGAGTTCAACACATTAAGATTACTTCAAATGGGAGCATTGATTGGTCCTGTGTTCATAAGTGCTTCTCTTTGGGGTAGTTTTAATGAGGAAGTGAACTACAGGCAATACTTTTTTCTATGGAATTGCATTTATCAGTGCAACTAATATTGTACAACCGCATTCCTCTCCCATCAACGTTTAAGTGGAAACATCTTCAAGCAACATTTGGACACTTTTTTGCATCCTTCTCTTTAGCCATTTTTCATTTCCTTGCCCTCTTGAGTGAAAACCATCTGATATATACTCTAACTTTTGCATCTTTCTTTTCATTCAAAGTAGAAAGTGCTATCAAGTTGGGGTAAATATTTGCTGACTTACTCCCCTGTGTCCATGTTTTTTTAATTATTGTTCATCAGTGTAGGCCTTTCCTTTAAAAACACTAGAGCATGCTGTTTTACCTAGAAGCTTGGTCTGCCGCTCTCTGTTTTTGTATTTAGTGTAGGTCATTGTTTCATATACCTCTCCCTCTATCTTGTAACTTCTTTGCATCCTCCTCTGCAGCCATTTTTGCACTCTCCCTCTTGTCTAAAAAATCAGTTGATATCTACTCTAACTTTAGCATCTTTCTTTTCAACCAAAGTAGAAAGTGCTATCAAGTTGGGGTAAATATTTGCTGACTGACTCCCCTGTGTCCATGTCTTTTTTTATTCCGGTCCCTTACATTTACAGAGCCCTTTTAGATGACTACAAAAGGAAAGCATTCCTGATTCTATGTAAGAATAAGTTCTTCTCTTTAGCACAATCATGTTGCTGCATACACAGTGTAAACACTAGATGGTGCTGGTTTACCTAGAGGTTTTGTCTGCCACTTCCTGTTCATGTATTTAGTGTAGGCCTTTCCTTTAAAAATGACTCGACCTCTTTTCTAAATTCAGGGGGAATAAAGTTCATAATTGTCGTATTTGCATGAAGTGCTTTAAATGTGTGAAAAGTCCACCCATGCTGAAAAGTGCTGAGTAGTTCCAAAGATGTTAACTCGGCAATCAAAACTTGATGGGCTTTACAGAAAAGCAGAGTGTAAACGACCATGGCAAAGCCAAGGGGCCATGGACACACTTATATTGGGTGCTGGTAAACCACATGGCTCAGACAAGCTCTTCCTACAAGCAGGCAACATGCTCCACTTATCTCTGACTGCAAAGGATCTCGTAAGGTCCTACCGGGCAAGAAATTGGACAAGATTTTCAGCTGCTTCTACTGTCACCCTCGGTACCCTCACAATGGCACTAACTCGTCTGTTGTATTTGGTAAGTGCTATTTGTTGGGGTAGTTTCAAGTGATCAGTGCTTCAAGAGACATTTGCCTTCTAGAACTTCAGACTGCGTTCTCCATGCAGTGGTCAATTAATCACAGAGTTCAACACATTAAGATTACTTCAAATGGGAGCATTGATTGGTCCTGTGTTCATAAGTGCTTCTCTTTGGGGTAGTTTTAATGAGGAAGTGAACTACAGGCAAGACTTTTTTCTATGGAATTGCATTTATCAGTGCAACTAATATTGTACAACCGCATTCCTCTCCCATCAACGTTTAAGTGGAAACATCTTCAAGCAACATTTGGACACTTTTTTTGCATCCTTCTCTTTAGCCATTTTTCATTTCCTTGCCCTCTTGACTGAAAACCATCTGATATATACTCTAACTTTTGCATCTTTCTTTTCATTCAAAGTAGAAAGTGCTATCAAGTTGGGGTAAATATTTGCTGACTGACTCCCCTGTGTCCATGTTTTTTTTATTCCGGTCCCTTACATTTACAGAGCCCTTTTAGATGACTACAAAAGGAAAGCATTCCTGATTCTATGTAAGAATAAGTTCTTCTCTTTAGCACAATCATGTTGCTGCATACACAGTGTAAACACTAGATGGTGCTGGTTTACCTAGAGGTTTTGTCTGCCACTTCCTGTTCATGTATTTAGTGTAGGCCTTTCCTTTAAAAATGACTCGACCTCTTTTCTAAATTCAGGGGGAATAAAGTTCATAATTGTCGTATTTGCATGAAGTGCTTTAAATGTGTGAAAAGTCCACCCATGCTGAAAAGTGCTGAGTAGTTCCAAAGATGTTAACTCGGCAATCAAAACTTGATGGGCTTTACAGAAAAGCAGAGTGTAAACGACCATGGCAAAGCCAAGGGGCCATGGACACACTTATATTGGGTGCTGGTAAACCACATGGCTCAGACAAGCTCTTCCTACAAGCAGGCAACATGCTCCACTTATCTCTGACTGCAAAGGATCTCGTAAGGTCCTACCGGGCAAGAAATTGGACAAGATTTTCAGCTGCTTTTACTGTCACCCTCGGTACCCTCACAATGGCACTAACTCGTCTGTTGTATTTGGTAAGTGCTATTTGTTGGGGTAGTTTCAAGTGATCAGTGCTTCAAGAGACATTTGCCTTCTAGAACTTCAGACTGCGTTCTCCATGCAGTGGTCATTTAATCACAGAGTTCAACACATTAAGATTACTTCAAATGGGAGCATTGATTGGTCCTGTGTTCATAAGTGCTTCTCTTTGGGGTAAATATTTACCCCAATATTTATTGGGCTTTACAGAAAAACAGAGTGTAAACGACCATGGCAAAGCCAAGGGGCCATGGACACACTTATATTGGGTGCTGGTAAACCACATGGCTCAGACAAGCTCTTCCTACAAGCAGGCAACATGCTCCACTTATCTCTGACTGCAAAGGATCTCGTAAGGTCCTACCGGGCAAGAAATTGGACAAGATTTTCAGCTGCTTCTACTGTCACCCTCGGTACCCTCACAATGGCACTAACTCGTCTGTTGTATTTGGTAAGTGCTATTTGTTGGGGTAGTTTCAAGTGATCAGTGCTTCAAGAGACATTTGCCTTCTAGAACTTCAGACTGCGTTCTCCATGCAGTGGTCAGTTAATCACAGAGTTCAACACATTAAGATTACTTCAAATGGGAGCATTGATTGGTCCTGTGTTCATAAGTGCTTCTCTTTGGGGTAGTTTTAATGAGGAAGTGAACTACAGGCAAGACTTTTTTCTATGGAATTGCATTTATCAGTGCAACTAATATTGTACAACCGCATTCCTCTCCCATCAACGTTTAAGTGGAAACATCTTCAAGCAACATTTGGACACTTTTTTTGCATCCTTCTCTTTAGCCATTTTTCATTTCCTTGCCCTATTGACTGAAAACCATCTGATATATACTCTAACTTTTGCATCTTTCTTTTCATTCAAAGTAGAAAGTGCTATCAAGTTGGGGTAAATATTTGCTGACTGACTCCCCTGTGTCCATGTCTTTTTTTTATTCCGGTTCCTTACATTTACAGAGCCCTTTTAGATGACTACAAAAGGAAAGCATTCCTGATTCTATGTAAGAATAAGTTCTTCTCTTTAGCACAATCATGTTGCTGCATACACAGTGTAAACACTAGATGGTGCTGGTTTACCTAGAGGTTTTGTCTGCCACTTCCTGTTCATGTATTTAGTGTAGGCCTTTCCTTTAAAAAGGACTTGACCTCTTTTCTAAATTCAGGGGGAATAAAGTTCATAATTGTCGTATTTGCATGAAGTGCTTTAAATGTGTGAAAAGTCCACCCATGCTGAAAAGTGCTGAGTAGTTCCAAAGATGTTAACTCGGCAATCAAAACTTGATGGGCTTTACAGAAAAGCAGAGTGTAAACGACCATGGCAAAGCCAAGGGGCCATGGACACACTTATATTGGGTGCTGGTAAACCACATGGCTCAGACAAGCTCTTCCTACAAGCAGGCAACATGCTCCACTTATCTCTGACTGCAAAGGATCTCGTAAGGTCCTACCGGGCAAGAAATTGGACAAGATTTTCAGCTGCTTCTACTGTCACCCTCGGTACCCTCACAATGGCACTAACTCGTCTGTTGTATTTGGTAAGTGCTATTTGTTGGGGTAGTTTCAAGTGATCAGTGCTTCAAGAGACATTTGCCTTCTAGAACTTCAGACTGCGTTCTCCATGCAGTGGTCATTTAATCACAGAGTTCAACACATTAAGATTACTTCAAATGGGAGCATTGATTGGTCCTGTGTTCATAAGTGCTTCTCTTTGGGGTAGTTTTAATGAGGAAGTGAACTACAGGCAAGACTTTTTTCTATGGAATTGCATTTATCAGTGCAACTAATATTGTACAACCGCATTCCTCTCCCATCAACGTTTAAGTGGAAACATCTTCAAGCAACATTTGGACACTTTTTTGCATCCTTCTCTTTAGCCATTTTTCATTTCCTTGCCCTCTTGAGTGAAAACCATCTGATATATACTCTAACTTTTGCATCTTTCTTTTCATTCAAAGTAGAAAGTGCTATCAAGTTGGGGTAAATATTTGCTGACTGACTCCCCTGTGTCCATGTTTTTTTAATTATTGTTCATCAGTGTAGGCCTTTCCTTTAAAAACACTAGAGCATGCTGTTTTACCTAGAAGCTTGGTCTGCCGCTCTCTGTTTTTGTATTTAGTGTAGGTCATTGTTTCATATACCTCTCCCTCTATCTTGTAACTTCTTTGCATCCTCCTCTGCAGCCATTTTTGCACTCTCCCTCTTGTCTAAAAAATCAGTTGATATCTACTCTAACTTTAGCATCTTTCTTTCAACCAAAGTAGAAAGTGCTATCAAGTTGGGGTAAATATTTGCTGACTGACTCCCCTGTGTCCATGTCTTTTTTTATTCCGGTCCCTTACATTTACAGAGCCCTTTTAGATGACTACAAAAGGAAAGCATTCCTGATTCTATGTAAGAATAAGTTCTTCTCTTTAGCACAATCATGTTGCTGCATACACAGTGTAAACACTAGATGGTGCTGGTTTACCTAGAGGTTTTGTCTGCCACTTCCTGTTCATGTATTTAGTGTAGGCCTTTCCTTTAAAAATGACTCGACCTCTTTTCTAAATTCAGGGGGAATAAAGTTCATAATTGTCGTATTTGCATGAAGTGCTTTAAATGTGTGAAAAGTCCACCCATGCTGAAAAGTGCTGAGTAGTTCCAAAGATGTTAACTCGGCAATCAAAACTTGATGGGCTTTACAGAAAAGCAGAGTGTAAACGACCATGGCAAAGCCAAGGGGCCATGGACACACTTATATTGGGTGCTGGTAAACCACATGGCTCAGACAAGCTCTTCCTACAAGCAGGCAACATGCTCCACTTATCTCTGACTGCAAAGGATCTCGTAAGGTCCTACCGGGCAAGAAATTGGACAAGATTTTCAGCTGCTTCTACTGTCACCCTCGGTACCCTCACAATGGCACTAACTCGTCTGTTGTATTTGGTAAGTGCTATTTGTTGGGGTAGTTTCAAGTGATCAGTGCTTCAAGAGACATTTGCCTTCTAGAACTTCAGACTGCGTTCTCCATGCAGTGGTCAATTAACCACAGAGTTCAACACATTAAGATTACTTCAAATGGGAGCATTGATTGGTCCTGTGTTCATAAGTGCTTCTCTTTGGGGTAGTTTTAATGAGGAAGTGAACTACAGGCAAGACTTTTTTCTATGGAATTGCATTTATCAGTGCAACTAATATTGTACAACCGCATTCCTCCCCCATCAACGTTTAAGTGGAAACATCTTCAAGCAACATTTGGACACTTTTTTTGCATCCTTCTCTTTAGCAATTTTTCATTTCCTTGCCCTCTTGACTGAAAACCATCTGATATATACTCTAACTTTTGCATCTTTCTTTTCATTCAAAGTAGAAAGTGCTATCAAGTTGGGGTAAATATTTGCTGACTGACTCCCCTGTGTCCATGTCTTTTTTTATTCCGGTCCCTTACATTTACAGAGCCCTTTTAGATGACTACAAAAGGAAAGCATTCCTGATTCTATGTAAGAATAAGTTCTTCTCTTTAGCACAATCATGTTGCTGCATACACAGTGTAAACACTAGATGGTGCTGGTTTACCTAGAGGTTTTGTCTGCCACTTCCTGTTCATGTATTTAGTGTAGGCCTTTCCTTTAAAAATGACTCGACCTCTTTTCTAAATTCAGGGGGAATAAAGTTCATAATTGTCGTATTTGCATGAAGTGCTTTAAATGTGTGAAAAGTCCACCCATGCTGAAAAGTGCTGAGTAGTTCCAAAGATGTTAACTCGGCAATCAAAACTTGATGGGCTTTACAGAAAAGCAGAGTGTAAACGACCATGGCAAAGCCAAGGGGCCATGGACACACTTATATTGGGTGCTGGTAAACCACATGGCTCAGACAAGCTCTTCCTACAAGCAGGCAACATGCTCCACTTATCTCTGACTGCAAAGGATCTCGTAAGGTCCTACCGGGCAAGAAATTGGACAAGATTTTCAGCTGCTTTTACTGTCACCCTCGGTACCCTCACAATGGCACTAACTCGTCTGTTGTATTTGGTAAGTGCTATTTGTTGGGGTAGTTTCAAGTGATCAGTGCTTCAAGAGACATTTGCCTTCTAGAACTTCAGACTGCGTTCTCCATGCAGTGGTCATTTAATCACAGAGTTCAACACATTAAGATTACTTCAAATGGGAGCATTGATTGGTCCTGTGTTCATAAGTGCTTCTCTTTGGGGTAAATATTTACCCCAATATTTATTGGGCTTTACAGAAAAACAGAGTGTAAACGACCATGGCAAAGCCAAGGGGCCATGGACACACTTATATTGGGTGCTGGTAAACCACATGGCTCAGACAAGCTCTTCCTACAAGCAGGCAACATGCTCCACTTATCTCTGACTGCAAAGGATCTCGTAAGGTCCTACCGGGCAAGAAATTGGACAAGATTTTCAGCTGCTTCTACTGTCACCCTCGGTACCCTCACAATGGCACTAACTCGTCTGTTGTATTTGGTAAGTGCTATTTGTTGGGGTAGTTTCAAGTGATCAGTGCTTCAAGAGACATTTGCCTTCTAGAACTTCAGACTGCGTTCTCCATGCAGTGGTCAGTTAATCACAGAGTTCAACACATTAAGATTACTTCAAATGGGAGCATTGATTGGTCCTGTGTTCATAAGTGCTTCTCTTTGGGGTAGTTTTAATGAGGAAGTGAACTACAGGCAAGACTTTTTTCTATGGAATTGCATTTATCAGTGCAACTAATATTGTACAACCGCATTCCTCTCCCATCAACGTTTAAGTGGAAACATCTTCAAGCAACATTTGGACACTTTTTTTTGCATCCTTCTCTTTAGCCATTTTTCATTTCCTTGCCCTATTGACTGAAAACCATCTGATATATACTCTAACTTTTGCATCTTTCTTTTCATTCAAAGTAGAAAGTGCTATCAAGTTGGGGTAAATATTTGCTGACTGACTCCCCTGTGTCCATGTCTTTTTTTTTTCCGGTTCCTTACATTTACAGAGCCCTTTTAGATGACTACAAAAGGAAAGCATTCCTGATTCTATGTAAGAATAAGTTCTTCTCTTTAGCACAATCATGTTGCTGCATACACAGTGTAAACACTAGATGGTGCTGGTTTACCTAGAGGTTTTGTCTGCCACTTCCTGTTCATGTATTTAGTGTAGGCCTTTCCTTTAAAAAGGACTTGACCTCTTTTCTAAATTCAGGGGGAATAAAGTTCATAATTGTCGTATTTGCATGAAGTGCTTTAAATGTGTGAAAAGTCCACCCATGCTGAAAAGTGCTGAGTAGTTCCAAAGATGTTAACTCGGCAATCAAAACTTGATGGGCTTTACAGAAAAGCAGAGTGTAAACGACCATGGCAAAGCCAAGGGGCCATGGACACACTTATATTGGGTGCTGGTAAACCACATGGCTCAGACAAGCTCTTCCTACAAGCAGGCAACATGCTCCACTTATCTCTGACTGCAAAGGATCTCGTAAGGTCCTACCGGGCAAGAAATTGGACAAGATTTTCAGCTGCTTCTACTGTCACCCTCGGTACCCTCACAATGGCACTAACTCGTCTGTTGTATTTGGTAAGTGCTATTTGTTGGGGTAGTTTCAAGTGATCAGTGCTTCAAGAGACATTTGCCTTCTAGAACTTCAGACTGCGTTCTCCATGCAGTGGTCATTTAATCACAGAGTTCAACACATTAAGATTACTTCAAATGGGAGCATTGATTGGTCCTGTGTTCATAAGTGCTTCTCTTTGGGGTAGTTTTAATGAGGAAGTGAACTACAGGCAAGACTTTTTTCTATGGAATTGCATTTATCAGTGCAACTAATATTGTACAACCGCATTCCTCTCCCATCAACGTTTAAGTGGAAACATCTTCAAGCAACATTTGGACACTTTTTTGCATCCTTCTCTTTAGCCATTTTTCATTTCCTTGCCCTCTTGAGTGAAAACCATCTGATATATACTCTAACTTTTGCATCTTTCTTTTCATTCAAAGTAGAAAGTGCTATCAAGTTGGGGTAAATATTTGCTGACTGACTCCCCTGTGTCCATGTTTTTTTAATTATTGTTCATCAGTGTAGGCCTTTCCTTTAAAAACACTAGAGCATGCTGTTTTACCTAGAAGCTTGGTCTGCCGCTCTCTGTTTTTGTATTTAGTGTAGGTCATTGTTTCATATACCTCTCCCTCTATCTTGTAACTTCTTTGCATCCTCCTCTGCAGCCATTTTTGCACTCTCCCTCTTGTCTAAAAAATCAGTTGATATCTACTCTAACTTTAGCATCTTTCTTTTCAACCAAAGTAGAAAGTGCTATCAAGTTGGGGTAAATATTTGCTGACTGACTCCCCTGTGTCCATGTCTTTTTTTATTCCGGTCCCTTACATTTACAGAGCCCTTTTAGATGACTACAAAAGGAAAGCATTCCTGATTCTATGTAAGAATAAGTTCTTCTCTTTAGCACAATCATGTTGCTGCATACACAGTGTAAACACTAGATGGTGCTGGTTTACCTAGAGGTTTTGTCTGCCACTTCCTGTTCATGTATTTAGTGTAGGCCTTTCCTTTAAAAATGACTCGACCTCTTTTCTAAATTCAGGGGGAATAAAGTTCATAATTGTCGTATTTGCATGAAGTGCTTTAAATGTGTGAAAAGTCCACCCATGCTGAAAAGTGCTGAGTAGTTCCAAAGATGTTAACTCGGCAATCAAAACTTGATGGGCTTTACAGAAAAGCAGAGTGTAAACGACCATGGCAAAGCCAAGGGGCCATGGACACACTTATATTGGGTGCTGGTAAACCACATGGCTCAGACAAGCTCTTCCTACAAGCAGGCAACATGCTCCACTTATCTCTGACTGCAAAGGATCTCGTAAGGTCCTACCGGGCAAGAAATTGGACAAGATTTTCAGCTGCTTTTACTGTCACCCTCGGTACCCTCACAATGGCACTAACTCATCTGTTGTATTTGGTAAGTGCTATTTGTTGGGGTAGTTTCAAGTGATCAGTGCTTCAAGAGACATTTGCCTTCTAGAACTTCAGACTGCGTTCTCCATGCAGTGGTCATTTAATCACAGAGTTCAACACATTAAGATTACTTCAAATGGGAGCATTGATTGGTCCTGTGTTCATAAGTGCTTCTCTTTGGGGTAAATATTTACCCCAATATTTATTGGGCTTTACAGAAAAACAGAGTGTAAACGACCATGGCAAAGCCAAGGGGCCATGGACACACTTATATTGGGTGCTGGTAAACCACATGGCTCAGACAAGCTCTTCCTACAAGCAGGCAACATGCTCCACTTATCTCTGACTGCAAAGGATCTCGTAAGGTCCTACCGGGCAAGAAATTGGACAAGATTTTCAGCTGCTTCTACTGTCACCCTCGGTACCCTCACAATGGCACTAACTCGTCTGTTGTATTTGGTAAGTGCTATTTGTTGGGGTAGTTTCAAGTGATCAGTGCTTCAAGAGACATTTGCCTTCTAGAACTTCAGACTGCGTTCTCCATGCAGTGGTCAGTTAATCACAGAGTTCAACACATTAAGATTACTTCAAATGGGAGCATTGATTGGTCCTGTGTTCATAAGTGCTTCTCTTTGGGGTAGTTTTAATGAGGAAGTGAACTACAGGCAAGACTTTTTTCTATGGAATTGCATTTATCAGTGCAACTAATATTGTACAACCGCATTCCTCTCCCATCAACGTTTAAGTGGAAACATCTTCAAGCAACATTTGGACACTTTTTTTGCATCCTTCTCTTTAGCCATTTTTCATTTCCTTGCCCTATTGACTGAAAACCATCTGATATATACTCTAACTTTTGCATCTTTCTTTTCATTCAAAGTAGAAAGTGCTATCAAGTTGGGGTAAATATTTGCTGACTGACTCCCCTGTGTCCATGTCTTTTTTTTTCCGGTTCCTTACATTTACAGAGCCCTTTTAGATGACTACAAAAGGAAAGCATTCCTGATTCTATGTAAGAATAAGTTCTTCTCTTTAGCACAATCATGTTGCTGCATACACAGTGTAAACACTAGATGGTGCTGGTTTACCTAGAGGTTTTGTCTGCCACTTCCTGTTCATGTATTTAGTGTAGGCCTTTCCTTTAAAAAGGACTTGACCTCTTTTCTAAATTCAGGGGGAATAAAGTTCATAATTGTCGTATTTGCATGAAGTGCTTTAAATGTGTGAAAAGTCCACCCATGCTGAAAAGTGCTGAGTAGTTCCAAAGATGTTAAATCGGCAATCAAAACTTGATGGGCTTTACAGAAAAGCAGAGTGTAAACGACCATGGCAAAGCCAAGGGGCCATGGACACACTTATATTGGGTGCTGGTAAACCACATGGCTCAGACAAGCTCTTCCTACAAGCAGGCAACATGCTCCACTTATCTCTGACTGCAAAGGATCTCGTAAGGTCCTACCGGGCAAGAAATTGGACAAGATTTTCAGCTGCTTCTACTGTCACCCTCGGTACCCTCACAATGGCACTAACTCGTCTGTTGTATTTGGTAAGTGCTATTTGTTGGGGTAGTTTCAAGTGATCAGTGCTTCAAGAGACATTTGCCTTCTAGAACTTCAGACTGCGTTCTCCATGCAGTGGTCATTTAATCACAGAGTTCAACACATTAAGATTACTTCAAATGGGAGCATTGATTGGTCCTGTGTTCATAAGTGCTTCTCTTTGGGGTAGTTTTAATGAGGAAGTGAACTACAGGCAAGACTTTTTTCTATGGAATTGCATTTATCAGTGCAACTAATATTGTACAACCGCATTCCTCTCCCATCAACGTTTAAGTGGAAACATCTTCAAGCAACATTTGGACACTTTTTTGCATCCTTCTCTTTAGCCATTTTTCATTTCCTCTTGAGTGAAAACCATCTGATATATACTCTAACTTTTGCATCTTTCTTTTCATTCAAAGTAGAAAGTGCTATCAAGTTGGGGTAAATATTTGCTGACTGACTCCCCTGTGTCCATGTTTTTTTAATTATTGTTCATCAGTGTAGGCCTTTCCTTTAAAAACACTAGAGCATGCTGTTTTACCTAGAAGCTTGGTCTGCCGCTCTCTGTTTTTGTATTTAGTGTAGGTCATTGTTTCATATACCTCTCCCTCTATCTTGTAACTTCTTTGCATCCTCCTCTGCAGCCATTTTTGCACTCTCCCTCTTGTCTAAAAAATCAGTTGATATCTACTCTAACTTTAGCATCTTTCTTTTCAACCAAAGTAGAAAGTGCTATCAAGTTGGGGTAAATATTTGCTGACTGACTCCCCTGTGTCCATGTCTTTTTTTATTCCGGTCCCTTACATTTACAGAGCCCTTTTAGATGACTACAAAAGGAAAGCATTCCTGATTCTATGTAAGAATAAGTTCTTCTCTTTAGCACAATCATGTTGCTGCATACACAGTGTAAACACTAGATGGTGCTGGTTTACCTAGAGGTTTTGTCTGCCACTTCCTGTTCATGTATTTAGTGTAGGCCTTTCCTTTAAAAATGACTCGACCTCTTTTCTAAATTCAGGGGGAATAAAGTTCATAATTGTCGTATTTGCATGAAGTGCTTTAAATGTGTGAAAAGTCCACCCATGCTGAAAAGTGCTGAGTAGTTCCAAAGATGTTAACTCGGCAATCAAAACTTGATGGGCTTTACAGAAAAGCAGAGTGTAAACGACCATGGCAAAGCCAAGGGGCCATGGACACACTTATATTGGGTGCTGGTAAACCACATGGCTCAGACAAGCTCTTCCTACAAGCAGGCAACATGCTCCACTTATCTCTGACTGCAAAGGATCTCGTAAGGTCCTACCGGGCAAGAAATTGGACAAGATTTTCAGCTGCTTTTACTGTCACCCTCGGTACCCTCACAATGGCACTAACTCATCTGTTGTATTTGGTAAGTGCTATTTGTTGGGGTAGTTTCAAGTGATCAGTGCTTCAAGAGACATTTGCCTTCTAGAACTTCAGACTGCGTTCTCCATGCAGTGGTCATTTAATCACAGAGTTCAACACATTAAGATTACTTCAAATGGGAGCATTGATTGGTCCTGTGTTCATAAGTGCTTCTCTTTGGGGTAAATATTTACCCCAATATTTATTGGGCTTTACAGAAAAACAGAGTGTAAACGACCATGGCAAAGCCAAGGGGCCATGGACACACTTATATTGGGTGCTGGTAAACCACATGGCTCAGACAAGCTCTTCCTACAAGCAGGCAACATGCTCCACTTATCTCTGACTGCAAAGGATCTCGTAAGGTCCTACCGGGCAAGAAATTGGACAAGATTTTCAGCTGCTTCTACTGTCACCCTCGGTACCCTCACAATGGCACTAACTCGTCTGTTGTATTTGGTAAGTGCTATTTGTTGGGGTAGTTTCAAGTGATCAGTGCTTCAAGAGACATTTGCCTTCTAGAACTTCAGACTGCGTTCTCCATGCAGTGGTCAGTTAATCACAGAGTTCAACACATTAAGATTACTTCAAATGGGAGCATTGATTGGTCCTGTGTTCATAAGTGCTTCTCTTTGGGGTAGTTTTAATGAGGAAGTGAACTACAGGCAAGACTTTTTTCTATGGAATTGCATTTATCAGTGCAACTAATATTGTACAACCGCATTCCTCTCCCATCAACGTTTAAGTGGAAACATCTTCAAGCAACATTTGGACACTTTTTTTGCATCCTTCTCTTTAGCCATTTTTCATTTCCTTGCCCTATTGACTGAAAACCATCTGATATATACTCTAACTTTTGCATCTTTCTTTTCATTCAAAGTAGAAAGTGCTATCAAGTTGGGGTAAATATTTGCTGACTGACTCCCCTGTGTCCATGTCTTTTTTTTATTCCGGTTCCTTACATTTACAGAGCCCTTTTAGATGACTACAAAAGGAAAGCATTCCTGATTCTATGTAAGAATAAGTTCTTCTCTTTAGCACAATCATGTTGCTGCATACACAGTGTAAACACTAGATGGTGCTGGTTTACCTAGAGGTTTTGTCTGCCACTTCCTGTTCATGTATTTAGTGTAGGCCTTTCCTTTAAAAAGGACTTGACCTCTTTTCTAAATTCAGGGGGAATAAAGTTCATAATTGTCGTATTTGCATGAAGTGCTTTAAATGTGTGAAAAGTCCACCCATGCTGAAAAGTGCTGAGTAGTTCCAAAGATGTTAACTCGGCAATCAAAACTTGATGGGCTTTACAGAAAAGCAGAGTGTAAACGACCATGGCAAAGCCAAGGGGCCATGGACACACTTATATTGGGTGCTGGTAAACCACATGGCTCAGACAAGCTCTTCCTACAAGCAGGCAACATGCTCCACTTATCTCTGACTGCAAAGGATCTCGTAAGGTCCTACCGGGCAAGAAATTGGACAAGATTTTCAGCTGCTTCTACTGTCACCCTCGGTACCCTCACAATGGCACTAACTCGTCTGTTGTATTTGGTAAGTGCTATTTGTTGGGGTAGTTTCAAGTGATCAGTGCTTCAAGAGACATTTGCCTTCTAGAACTTCAGACTGCGTTCTCCATGCAGTGGTCATTTAATCACAGAGTTCAACACATTAAGATTACTTCAAATGGGAGCATTGATTGGTCCTGTGTTCATAAGTGCTTCTCTTTGGGGTAGTTTTAATGAGGAAGTGAACTACAGGCAAGACTTTTTTCTATGGAATTGCATTTATCAGTGCAACTAATATTGTACAACCGCATTCCTCTCCCATCAACGTTTAAGTGGAAACATCTTCAAGCAACATTTGGACACTTTTTTGCATCCTTCTCTTTAGCCATTTTTCATTTCCTTGCCCTCTTGAGTGAAAACCATCTGATATATACTCTAACTTTTGCATCTTTCTTTTCATTCAAAGTAGAAAGTGCTATCAAGTTGGGGTAAATATTTGCTGACTGACTCCCCTGTGTCCATGTTTTTTTAATTATTGTTCATCAGTGTAGGCCTTTCCTTTAAAAACACTAGAGCATGCTGTTTTACCTAGAAGCTTGGTCTGCCGCTCTCTGTTTTTGTATTTAGTGTAGGTCATTGTTTCATATACCTCTCCCTCTATCTTGTAACTTCTTTGCATCCTCCTCTGCAGCCATTTTTGCACTCTCCCTCTTGTCTAAAAAATCAGTTGATATCTACTCTAACTTTAGCATCTTTCTTTTCAACCAAAGTAGAAAGTGCTATCAAGTTGGGGTAAATATTTGCTGACTGACTCCCCTGTGTCCATGTCTTTTTTTATTCCGGTCCCTTACATTTACAGAGCCCTTTTAGATGACTACAAAAGGAAAGCATTCCTGATTCTATGTAAGAATAAGTTCTTCTCTTTAGCACAATCATGTTGCTGCATACACAGTGTAAACACTAGATGGTGCTGGTTTACCTAGAGGTTTTGTCTGCCACTTCCTGTTCATGTATTTAGTGTAGGCCTTTCCTTTAAAAATGACTCGACCTCTTTTCTAAATTCAGGGGGAATAAAGTTCATAATTGTCGTATTTGCATGAAGTGCTTTAAATGTGTGAAAAGTCCACCCATGCTGAAAAGTGCTGAGTAGTTCCAAAGATGTTAACTCGGCAATCAAAACTTGATGGGCTTTACAGAAAAGCAGAGTGTAAACGACCATGGCAAAGCCAAGGGGCCATGGACACACTTATATTGGGTGCTGGTAAACCACATGGCTCAGACAAGCTCTTACTACAAGCAGGCAACATGCTCCACTTATCTCTGACTGCAAAGGATCTCGTAAGGTCCTACCGGGCAAGAAATTGGACAAGATTTTCAGCTGCTTCTACTGTCACCCTCGGTACCCTCACAATGGCACTAACTCGTCTGTTGTATTTGGTAAGTGCTATTTGTTGGGGTAGTTTCAAGTGATCAGTGCTTCAAGAGACATTTGCCTTCTAGAACTTCAGACTGCGTTCTCCATGCAGTGGTCAATTAATCACAGAGTTCAACACATTAAGATTACTTCAAATGGGAGCATTGATTGGTCCTGTGTTCATAAGTGCTTCTCTTTGGGGTAGTTTTAATGAGGAAGTGAACTACAGGCAAGACTTTTTTCTATGGAATTGCATTTATCAGTGCAACTAATATTGTACAACCGCATTCCTCTCCCATCAACGTTTAAGTGGAAACATCTTCAAGCAACATTTGGACACTTTTTTTGCATCCTTCTCTTTAGCCATTTTTCATTTCCTTGCCCTCTTGACTGAAAACCATCTGATATATACTCTAACTTTTGCATCTTTCTTTTCATTCAAAGTAGAAAGTGCTATCAAGTTGGGGTAAATATTTGCTGACTGACTCCCCTGTGTCCATGTCTTTTTTTATTCCGGTCCCTTACATTTACAGAGCCCTTTTAGATGAATACAAAAGGAAAGCATTCCTGATTCTATGTAAGAATAAGTTCTTCTCTTTAGCACAATCATGTTGCTGCATACACAGTGTAAACACTAGATGGTGCTGGTTTACCTAGAGGTTTTGTCTGCCACTTCCTGTTCATGTATTTAGTGTAGGCCTTTCCTTTAAAAATGACTCGACCTCTTTTCTAAATTCAGGGGGAATAAAGTTCATAATTGTCGTATTTGCATGAAGTGCTTTAAATGTGTGAAAAGTCCACCCATGCTGAAAAGTGCTGAGTAGTTCCAAAGATGTTAACTCGGCAATCAAAACTTGATGGGCTTTACAGAAAAGCAGAGTGTAAACGACCATGGCAAAGCCAAGGGGCCATGGACACACTTATATTGGGTGCTGGTAAACCACATGGCTCAGACAAGCTCTTCCTACAAGCAGGCAACATGCTCCACTTATCTCTGACTGCAAAGGATCTCGTAAGGTCCTACCGGGCAAGAAATTGGACAAGATTTTCAGCTGCTTCTACTGTCACCCTCGGTACCCTCACAATGGCACTAACTCGTCTGTTGTATTTGGTAAGTGCTATTTGTTGGGGTAGTTTCAATTGATCAGTGCTTCAAGAGACATTTGCCTTCTAGAACTTCAGACTGCGTTCTCCTTGCAGTGGTCATTTAATCACAGAGTTCAACACATTAAGATTACTTCAAATGGGAGCATTGATTGGTCCTGTGTTCATAAGTGCTTCTCTTTGGGGTAAATATTTACCCCAATTTTTATAGGGCTTTACAGAAAAACAGAGTGTAAACGACCATGGAAAAGCCAAGGGGCCATGGACACACTTATATTGGGTGCTGGTAAACCACATGGCTCAGACAAGCTCTTCCTACAAGCAGGCAACATGCTCCACTTATCTCTGACTGCAAAGGATCTCGTAAGGTCCTACCGGGCAAGAAATTGGACAAGATTTTCAGCTGCTTCTACTGTCACCCTCGGTACCCTCACAATGGCACTAACTCGTCTGTTGTATTTGGTAAGTGCTATTTGTTGGGGTAGTTTCAAGTGATCAGTGCTTCAAGAGACATTTGCCTTCTAGAACTTCAGACTGCGTTCTCCATGCAGTGGTCAGTTAATCACAGAGTTCAACACATTAAGATTACTTCAAATGGGAGCATTGATTGGTCCTGTGTTCATAAGTGCTTCTCTTTGGGGTAGTTTTAATGAGGAAGTGAACTACAGGCAAGACTTTTTTCTATGGAATTGCATTTATCAGTGCAACTAATATTGTACAACCGCATTCCTCTCCCATCAACGTTTAAGTGGAAACATCTTCAAGCAACATTTGGACACTTTTTTGCATCCTTCTCTTTAGCCATTTTTCATTTCCTCTTGAGTGAAAACCATCTGATATATACTCTAACTTTTGCATCTTTCTTTTCATTCAAAGTAGAAAGTGCTATCAAGTTGGGGTAAATATTTGCTGACTGACTCCCCTGTGTCCATGTTTTTTTAATTATTGTTCATCAGTGTAGGCCTTTCCTTTAAAAACACTAGAGCATGCTGTTTTACCTAGAAGCTTGGTCTGCCGCTCTCTGTTTTTGTATTTAGTGTAGGTCATTGTTTCATATACCTCTCCCTCTATCTTGTAACTTCTTTGCATCCTCCTCTGCAGCCATTTTTGCACTCTCCCTCTTGTCTAAAAAATCAGTTGATATCTACTCTAACTTTAGCATCTTTCTTTTCAACCAAAGTAGAAAGTGCTATCAAGTTGGGGTAAATATTTGCTGACTGACTCCCCTGTGTCCATGTCTTTTTTTATTCCGGTCCCTTACATTTACAGAGCCCTTTTAGATGACTACAAAAGGAAAGCATTCCTGATTCTATGTAAGAATAAGTTCTTCTCTTTAGCACAATCATGTTGCTGCATACACAGTGTAAACACTAGATGGTGCTGGTTTACCTAGAGGTTTTGTCTGCCACTTCCTGTTCATGTATTTAGTGTAGGCCTTTCCTTTAAAAATGACTCGACCTCTTTTCTAAATTCAGGGGGAATAAAGTTCATAATTGTCGTATTTGCATGAAGTGCTTTAAATGTGTGAAAAGTCCACCCATGCTGAAAAGTGCTGAGTAGTTCCAAAGATGTTAACTCGGCAATCAAAACTTGATGGGCTTTACAGAAAAGCAGAGTGTAAACGACCATGGCAAAGCCAAGGGGCCATGGACACACTTATATTGGGTGCTGGTAAACCACATGGCTCAGACAAGCTCTTCCTACAAGCAGGCAACATGCTCCACTTATCTCTGACTGCAAAGGATCTCGTAAGGTCCTACCGGGCAAGAAATTGGACAAGATTTTCAGCTGCTTTTACTGTCACCCTCGGTACCCTCACAATGGCACTAACTCATCTGTTGTATTTGGTAAGTGCTATTTGTTGGGGTAGTTTCAAGTGATCAGTGCTTCAAGAGACATTTGCCTTCTAGAACTTCAGACTGCGTTCTCCATGCAGTGGTCATTTAATCACAGAGTTCAACACATTAAGATTACTTCAAATGGGAGCATTGATTGGTCCTGTGTTCATAAGTGCTTCTCTTTGGGGTAAATATTTACCCCAATATTTATTGGGCTTTACAGAAAAACAGAGTGTAAACGACCATGGCAAAGCCAAGGGGCCATGGACACACTTATATTGGGTGCTGGTAAACCACATGGCTCAGACAAGCTCTTCCTACAAGCAGGCAACATGCTCCACTTATCTCTGACTGCAAAGGATCTCGTAAGGTCCTACCGGGCAAGAAATTGGACAAGATTTTCAGCTGCTTCTACTGTCACCCTCGGTACCCTCACAATGGCACTAACTCGTCTGTTGTATTTGGTAAGTGCTATTTGTTGGGGTAGTTTCAAGTGATCAGTGCTTCAAGAGACATTTGCCTTCTAGAACTTCAGACTGCGTTCTCCATGCAGTGGTCAGTTAATCACAGAGTTCAACACATTAAGATTACTTCAAATGGGAGCATTGATTGGTCCTGTGTTCATAAGTGCTTCTCTTTGGGGTAGTTTTAATGAGGAAGTGAACTACAGGCAAGACTTTTTTCTATGGAATTGCATTTATCAGTGCAACTAATATTGTACAACCGCATTCCTCTCCCATCAACGTTTAAGTGGAAACATCTTCAAGCAACATTTGGACACTTTTTTTGCATCCTTCTCTTTAGCCATTTTTCATTTCCTTGCCCTATTGACTGAAAACCATCTGATATATACTCTAACTTTTGCATCTTTCTTTTCATTCAAAGTAGAAAGTGCTATCAAGTTGGGGTAAATATTTGCTGACTGACTCCCCTGTGTCCATGTTTTTTTAATTATTGTTCATCAGTGTAGGCCTTTCCTTTAAAAACACTAGAGCATGCTGTTTTACCTAGAAGCTTGGTCTGCCGCTCTCTGTTTTTGTATTTAGTGTAGGTCATTGTTTCATATACCTCTCCCTCTATCTTGTAACTTCTTTGCATCCTCCTCTGCAGCCATTTTTGCACTCTCCCTCTTGTCTAAAAAATCAGTTGATATCTACTCTAACTTTAGCATCTTTCTTTTCAACCAAAGTAGAAAGTGCTATCAAGTTGGGGTAAATATTTGCTGACTGACTCCCCTGTGTCCATGTCTTTTTTTATTCCGGTCCCTTACATTTACAGAGCCCTTTTAGATGACTACAAAAGGAAAGCATTCCTGATTCTATGTAAGAATAAGTTCTTCTCTTTAGCACAATCATGTTGCTGCATACACAGTGTAAACACTAGATGGTGCTGGTTTACCTAGAGGTTTTGTCTGCCACTTCCTGTTCATGTATTTAGTGTAGGCCTTTCCTTTAAAAATGACTCGACCTCTTTTCTAAATTCAGGGGGAATAAAGTTCATAATTGTCGTATTTGCATGAAGTGCTTTAAATGTGTGAAAAGTCCACCCATGCTGAAAAGTGCTGAGTAGTTCCAAAGATGTTAACTCGGCAATCAAAACTTGATGGGCTTTACAGAAAAGCAGAGTGTAAACGACCATGGCAAAGCCAAGGGGCCATGGACACACTTATATTGGGTGCTGGTAAACCACATGGCTCAGACAAGCTCTTACTACAAGCAGGCAACATGCTCCACTTATCTCTGACTGCAAAGGATCTCGTAAGGTCCTACCGGGCAAGAAATTGGACAAGATTTTCAGCTGCTTCTACTGTCACCCTCGGTACCCTCACAATGGCACTAACTCGTCTGTTGTATTTGGTAAGTGCTATTTGTTGGGGTAGTTTCAAGTGATCAGTGCTTCAAGAGACATTTGCCTTCTAGAACTTCAGACTGCGTTCTCCATGCAGTGGTCAATTAATCACAGAGTTCAACACATTAAGATTACTTCAAATGGGAGCATTGATTGGTCCTGTGTTCATAAGTGCTTCTCTTTGGGGTAGTTTTAATGAGGAAGTGAACTACAGGCAAGACTTTTTTCTATGGAATTGCATTTATCAGTGCAACTAATATTGTACAACCGCATTCCTCTCCCATCAACGTTTAAGTGGAAACATCTTCAAGCAACATTTGGACACTTTTTTTGCATCCTTCTCTTTAGCCATTTTTCATTTCCTTGCCCTCTTGACTGAAAACCATCTGATATATACTCTAACTTTTGCATCTTTCTTTTCATTCAAAGTAGAAAGTGCTATCAAGTTGGGGTAAATATTTGCTGACTGACTCCCCTGTGTCCATGTCTTTTTTTATTCCGGTCCCTTACATTTACAGAGCCCTTTTAGATGAATACAAAAGGAAAGCATTCCTGATTCTATGTAAGAATAAGTTCTTCTCTTTAGCACAATCATGTTGCTGCATACACAGTGTAAACACTAGATGGTGCTGGTTTACCTAGAGGTTTTGTCTGCCACTTCCTGTTCATGTATTTAGTGTAGGCCTTTCCTTTAAAAATGACTCGACCTCTTTTCTAAATTCAGGGGGAATAAAGTTCATAATTGTCGTATTTGCATGAAGTGCTTTAAATGTGTGAAAAGTCCACCCATGCTGAAAAGTGCTGAGTAGTTCCAAAGATGTTAACTCGGCAATCAAAACTTGATGGGCTTTACAGAAAAGCAGAGTGTAAACGACCATGGCAAAGCCAAGGGGCCATGGACACACTTATATTGGGTGCTGGTAAACCACATGGCTCAGACAAGCTCTTCCTACAAGCAGGCAACATGCTCCACTTATCTCTGACTGCAAAGGATCTCGTAAGGTCCTACCGGGCAAGAAATTGGACAAGATTTTCAGCTGCTTCTACTGTCACCCTCGGTACCCTCACAATGGCACTAACTCGTCTGTTGTATTTGGTAAGTGCTATTTGTTGGGGTAGTTTCAATTGATCAGTGCTTCAAGAGACATTTGCCTTCTAGAACTTCAGACTGCGTTCTCCTTGCAGTGGTCATTTAATCACAGAGTTCAACACATTAAGATTACTTCAAATGGGAGCATTGATTGGTCCTGTGTTCATAAGTGCTTCTCTTTGGGGTAAATATTTACCCCAATTTTTATAGGGCTTTACAGAAAAACAGAGTGTAAACGACCATGGAAAAGCCAAGGGGCCATGGACACACTTATATTGGGTGCTGGTAAACCACATGGCTCAGACAAGCTCTTCCTACAAGCAGGCAACATGCTCCACTTATCTCTGACTGCAAAGGATCTCGTAAGGTCCTACCGGGCAAGAAATTGGACAAGATTTTCAGCTGCTTCTACTGTCACCCTCGGTACCCTCACAATGGCACTAACTCGTCTGTTGTATTTGGTAAGTGCTATTTGTTGGGGTAGTTTCAAGTGATCAGTGCTTCAAGAGACATTTGCCTTCTAGAACTTCAGACTGCGTTCTCCATGCAGTGGTCAGTTAATCACAGAGTTCAACACATTAAGATTACTTCAAATGGGAGCATTGATTGGTCCTGTGTTCATAAGTGCTTCTCTTTGGGGTAGTTTTAATGAGGAAGTGAACTACAGGCAAGACTTTTTTCTATGGAATTGCATTTATCAGTGCAACTAATATTGTACAACCGCATTCCTCTCCCATCAACGTTTAAGTGGAAACATCTTCAAGCAACATTTGGACACTTTTTTGCATCCTTCTCTTTAGCCATTTTTCATTTCCTTGCCCTCTTGAGTGAAAACCATCTGATATATACTCTAACTTTTGCATCTTTCTTTTCATTCAAAGTAGAAAGTGCTATCAAGTTGGGGTAAATATTTGCTGACTGACTCCCCTGTGTCCATGTTTTTTTAATTATTGTTCATCAGTGTAGGCCTTTCCTTTAAAAACACTAGAGCATGCTGTTTTACCTAGAAGCTTGGTCTGCCGCTCTCTGTTTTTGTATTTAGTGTAGGTCATTGTTTCATATACCTCTCCCTCTATCTTGTAACTTCTTTGCATCCTCCTCTGCAGCCATTTTTGCACTCTCCCTCTTGTCTAAAAAATCAGTTGATATCTACTCTAACTTTAGCATCTTTCTTTTCAACCAAAGTAGAAAGTGCTATCAAGTTGGGGTAAATATTTGCTGACTGACTCCCCTGTGTCCATGTCTTTTTTTATTCCGGTCCCTTACATTTACAGAGCCCTTTTAGATGACTACAAAAGGAAAGCATTCCTGATTCTATGTAAGAATAAGTTCTTCTCTTTAGCACAATCATGTTGCTGCATACACAGTGTAAACACTAGATGGTGCTGGTTTACCTAGAGGTTTTGTCTGCCACTTCCTGTTCATGTATTTAGTGTAGGCCTTTCCTTTAAAAATGACTCGACCTCTTTTCTAAATTCAGGGGGAATAAAGTTCATAATTGTCGTATTTGCATGAAGTGCTTTAAATGTGTGAAAAGTCCACCCATGCTGAAAAGTGCTGAGTAGTTCCAAAGATGTTAACTCGGCAATCAAAACTTGATGGGCTTTACAGAAAAGCAGAGTGTAAACGACCATGGCAAAGCCAAGGGGCCATGGACACACTTATATTGGGTGCTGGTAAACCACATGGCTCAGACAAGCTCTTACTACAAGCAGGCAACATGCTCCACTTATCTCTGACTGCAAAGGATCTCGTAAGGTCCTACCGGGCAAGAAATTGGACAAGATTTTCAGCTGCTTCTACTGTCACCCTCGGTACCCTCACAATGGCACTAACTCGTCTGTTGTATTTGGTAAGTGCTATTTGTTGGGGTAGTTTCAAGTGATCAGTGCTTCAAGAGACATTTGCCTTCTAGAACTTCAGACTGCGTTCTCCATGCAGTGGTCATTTAATCACAGAGTTCAACACATTAAGATTACTTCAAATGGGAGCATTGATTGGTCCTGTGTTCATAAGTGCTTCTCTTTGGGGTAGTTTTAATGAGGAAGTGAACTACAGGCAAGACTTTTTTCTATGGAATTGCATTTATCAGTGCAACTAATATTGTACAACCGCATTCCTCTCCCATCAACGTTTAAGTGGAAACATCTTCAAGCAACATTTGGACACTTTTTTTGCATCCTTCTCTTTAGCCATTTTTCATTTCCTTGCCCTCTTGACTGAAAACCATCTGATATATACTCTAACTTTTGCATCTTTCTTTTCATTCAAAGTAGAAAGTGCTATCAAGTTGGGGTAAATATTTGCTGACTGACTCCCCTGTGTCCATGTCTTTTTTTATTCCGGTCCCTTACATTTACAGAGCCCTTTTAGATGACTACAAAAGGAAAGCATTCCTGATTCTATGTAAGAATAAGTTCTTCTCTTTAGCACAATCATGTTGCTGCATACACAGTGTAAACACTAGATGGTGCTGGTTTACCTAGAGGTTTTGTCTGCCACTTCCTGTTCATGTATTTAGTGTAGGCCTTTCCTTTAAAAATGACTCGACCTCTTTTCTAAATTCAGGGGGAATAAAGTTCATAATTGTCGTATTTGCATGAAGTGCTTTAAATGTGTGAAAAGTCCACCCATGCTGAAAAGTGCTGAGTAGTTCCAAAGATGTTAACTCGGCAATCAAAACTTGATGGGCTTTACAGAAAAGCAGAGTGTAAACGACCATGGCAAAGCCAAGGGGCCATGGACACACTTATATTGGGTGCTGGTAAACCACATGGCTCAGACAAGCTCTTCCTACAAGCAGGCAACATGCTCCACTTATCTCTGACTGCAAAGGATCTCGTAAGGTCCTACCGGGCAAGAAATTGGACAAGATTTTCAGCTGCTTCTACTGTCACCCTCGGTACCCTCACAATGGCACTAACTCGTCTGTTGTATTTGGTAAGTGCTATTTGTTGGGGTAGTTTCAAGTGATCAGTGCTTCAAGAGACATTTGCCTTCTAGAACTTCAGACTGCGTTCTCCATGCAGTGGTCATTTAATCACAGAGTTCAACACATTAAGATTACTTCAAATGGGAGCATTGATTGGTCCTGTGTTCATAAGTGCTTCTCTTTGGGGTAAATATTTACCCCAATATTTATTGGGCTTTACAGAAAAACAGAGTGTAAACGACCATGGCAAAGCCAAGGGGCCATGGACACACTTATATTGGGTGCTGGTAAACCACATGGCTCAGACAAGCTCTTCCTACAAGCAGGCAACATGCTCCACTTATCTCTGACTGCAAAGGATCTCGTAAGGTCCTACCGGGCAAGAAATTGGACAAGATTTTCAGCTGCTTCTACTGTCACCCTCGGTACCCTCACAATGGCACTAACTCGTCTGTTGTATTTGGTAAGTGCTATTTGTTGGGGTAGTTTCAAGTGATCAGTGCTTCAAGAGACATTTGCCTTCTAGAACTTCAGACTGCGTTCTCCATGCAGTGGTCAGTTAATCACAGAGTTCAACACATTAAGATTACTTCAAATGGGAGCATTGATTGGTCCTGTGTTCATAAGTGCTTCTCTTTGGGGTAGTTTTAATGAGGAAGTGAACTACAGGCAAGACTTTTTTCTATGGAATTGCATTTATCAGTGCAACTAATATTGTACAACCGCATTCCTCTCCCATCAACGTTTAAGTGGAAACATCTTCAAGCAACATTTGGACACTTTTTTTGCATCCTTCTCTTTAGCCATTTTTCATTTCCTTGCCCTATTGACTGAAAACCATCTGATATATACTCTAACTTTTGCATCTTTCTTTTCATTCAAAGTAGAAAGTGCTATCAAGTTGGGGTAAATATTTGCTGACTGACTCCCCTGTGTCCATGTCTTTTTTTTATTCCGGTTCCTTACATTTACAGAGCCCTTTTAGATGACTACAAAAGGAAAGCATTCCTGATTCTATGTAAGAATAAGTTCTTCTCTTTAGCACAATCATGTTGCTGCATACACAGTGTAAACACTAGATGGTGCTGGTTTACCTAGAGGTTTTGTCTGCCACTTCCTGTTCATGTATTTAGTGTAGGCCTTTCCTTTTAAAAAGGACTTGACCTCTTTTCTAAATTCAGGGGGAATAAAGTTCATAATTGTCGTATTTGCATGAAGTGCTTTAAATGTGTGAAAAGTCCACCCATGCTGAAAAGTGCTGAGTAGTTCCAAAGATGTTAACTCGGCAATCAAAACTTGATGGGCTTTACAGAAAAGCAGAGTGTAAACGACCATGGCAAAGCCAAGGGGCCATGGACACACTTATATTGGGTGCTGGTAAACCACATGGCTCAGACAAGCTCTTCCTACAAGCAGGCAACATGCTCCACTTATCTCTGACTGCAAAGGATCTCGTAAGGTCCTACCGGGCAAGAAATTGGACAAGATTTTCAGCTGCTTCTACTGTCACCCTCGGTACCCTCACAATGGCACTAACTCGTCTGTTGTATTTGGTAAGTGCTATTTGTTGGGGTAGTTTCAAGTGATCGGTGCTTCAAGAGACATTTGCCTTCTAGAACTTCAGACTGCGTTCTCCATGCAGTGGTCATTTAATCACAGAGTTCAACACATTAAGATTACTTCAAATGGGAGCATTGATTGGTCCTGTGTTCATAAGTGCTTCTCTTTGGGGTAAATATTTACCCCAATATTTATTGGGCTTTACAGAAAAACAGAGTGTAAACGACCATGGCAAAGCCAAGGGGCCATGGACACACTTATATTGGGTGCTGGTAAACCACATGGCTCAGACAAGCTCTTCCTACAAGCAGGCAACATGCTCCACTTATCTCTGACTGCAAAGGATCTCGTAAGGTCCTACCGGGCAAGAAATTGGACAAGATTTTCAGCTGCTTCTACTGTCACCCTCGGTACCCTCACAATGGCACTAACTCGTCTGTTGTATTTGGTAAGTGCTATTTGTTGGGGTAGTTTCAAGTGATCAGTGCTTCAAGAGACATTTGCCTTCTAGAACTTCAGACTGCGTTCTCCATGCAGTGGTCAGTTAATCACAGAGTTCAACACATTAAGATTACTTCAAATGGGAGCATTGATTGGTCCTGTGTTCATAAGTGCTTCTCTTTGGGGTAGTTTTAATGAGGAAGTGAACTACAGGCAAGACTTTTTTCTATGGAATTGCATTTATCAGTGCAACTAATATTGTACAACGCATTCCTCTCCCATCAACGTTTAAGTGGAAACATCTTCAAGCAACATTTGGACACTTTTTTTGCATCCTTCTCTTTAGCCATTTTTCATTTCCTTGCCCTATTGACTGAAAACCATCTGATATATACTCTAACTTTTGCATCTTTCTTTTCATTCAAAGTAGAAAGTGCTATCAAGTTGGGGTAAATATTTGCTGACTGACTCCCCTGTGTCCATGTCTTTTTTTTATTCCGGTTCCTTACATTTACAGAGCCCTTTTAGATGACTACAAAAGGAAAGCATTCCTGATTCTATGTAAGAATAAGTTCTTCTCTTTAGCACAATCATGTTGCTGCATACACAGTGTAAACACTAGATGGTGCTGGTTTACCTAGAGGTTTTGTCTGCCACTTCCTGTTCATGTATTTAGTGTAGGCCTTTCCTTTAAAAAGGACTTGACCTCTTTTCTAAATTCAGGGGGAATAAAGTTCATAATTGTCGTATTTGCATGAAGTGCTTTAAATGTGTGAAAAGTCCACCCATGCTGAAAAGTGCTGAGTAGTTCCAAAGATGTTAACTCGGCAATCAAAACTTGATGGGCTTTACAGAAAAGCAGAGTGTAAACGACCATGGCAAAGCCAAGGGGCCATGGACACACTTATATTGGGTGCTGGTAAACCACATGGCTCAGACAAGCTCTTCCTACAAGCAGGCAACATGCTCCACTTATCTCTGACTGCAAAGGATCTCGTAAGGTCCTACCGGGCAAGAAATTGGACAAGATTTTCAGCTGCTTCTACTGTCACCCTCGGTACCCTCACAATGGCACTAACTCGTCTGTTGTATTTGGTAAGTGCTATTTGTTGGGGTAGTTTCAAGTGATCGGTGCTTCAAGAGACATTTGCCTTCTAGAACTTCAGACTGCGTTCTCCATGCAGTGGTCATTTAATCACAGAGTTCAACACATTAAGATTACTTCAAATGGGAGCATTGATTGGTCCTGTGTTCATAAGTGCTTCTCTTTGGGGTAGTTTTAATGAGGAAGTGAACTACAGGCAAGACTTTTTTCTATGGAATTGCATTTATCAGTGCAACTAATATTGTACAACCGCATTCCTCTCCCATCAACGTTTAAGTGGAAACGTCTTCAAGCAACATTTGGACACTTTTTTGCATCCTTCTCTTTAGCCATTTTTCATTTCCTTGCCCTATTGACTGAAAACCATCTGATATATACTCTAACTTTTGCATCTTTCTTTTCATTCAAAGTAGAAAGTGCTATCAAGTTGGGGTAAATATTTGCTGACTGACTCCCCTGTGTCCATGTTTTTTTAATTATTGTTCATCAGTGTAGGCCTTTCCTTTAAAAACACTAGAGCATGATGTTTTACCTAGAAGCTTGGTCTGCCGCTCTCTGTTTTTGTATTTAGTGTAGGTCATTGTTTCATATACCTCTCCCTCTATCTTGTAACTTCTTTGCATCCTCCTCTGCAGCCATTTTTGCACTCTCCCTCTTGTCTAAAAAATCAGTTGATATCTACTCTAACTTTAGCATCTTTCTTTTCAACCAAAGTAGAAAGTGCTATCAAGTTGGGGTAAATATTTGCTGACTGACTCCCCTGTGTCCATGTCTTTTTTTATTCCGGTCCCTTACATTTACAGAGCCCTTTTAGATGACTACAAAAGGAAAGCATTCCTGATTCTATGTAAGAATAAGTTCTTCTCTTTAGCACAATCATGTTGCTGCATACACAGTGTAAACACTAGATGGTGCTGGTTTACCTAGAGGTTTTGTCTGCCACTTCCTGTTCATGTATTTAGTGTAGGCCTTTCCTTTAAAAATGACTCGACCTCTTTTCTAAATTCAGGGGGAATAAAGTTCATAATTGTCGTATTTGCATGAAGTGCTTTAAATGTGTGAAAAGTCCACCCATGCTGAAAAGTGCTGAGTAGTTCCAAAGATGTTAACTCGGCAATCAAAACTTGATGGGCTTTACAGAAAAGCAGAGTGTAAACGACCATGGCAAAGCCAAGGGGCCATGGACACACTTATATTGGGTGCTGGTAAACCACATGGCTCAGACAAGCTCTTCCTACAAGCAGGCAACATGCTCCACTTATCTCTGACTGCAAAGGATCTCGTAAGGTCCTACCGGGCAAGAAATTGGACAAGATTTTCAGCTGCTTCTACTGTCACCCTCGGTACCCTCAAAATGGCACTAACTCGTCTGTTGTATTTGGTAAGTGCTATTTGTTGGGGTAGTTTCAAGTGATCAGTGCTTCAAGAGACATTTGCCTTCTAGAACTTCAGACTGCGTTCTCCATGCAGTGGTCAATTAATCACAGAGTTCAACACATTAAGATTACTTCAAATGGGAGCATTGATTGGTCCTGTGTTCATAAGTGCTTCTCTTTGGGGTAGTTTTAATGAGGAAGTGAACTACAGGCAAGACTTTTTTCTATGGAATTGCATTTATCAGTGCAACTAATATTGTACAACCGCATTCCTCTCCCATCAACGTTTAAGTGGAAACATCTTCAAGCAACATTTGGACACTTTTTTTGCATCCTTCTCTTTAGCCATTTTTCATTTCCTTGCCCTATTGACTGAAAACCATCTGATATATACTCTAACTTTTGCATCTTTCTTTTCATTCAAAGTAGAAAGTGCTATCAAGTTGGGGTAAATATTTGCTGACTGACTCCCCTGTGTCCATGTCTTTTTTTTATTCCGGTTCCTTACATTTACAGAGCCCTTTTAGATGACTACAAAAGGAAAGCATTCCTGATTCTATGTAAGAATAAGTTCTTCTCTTTAGCACAATCATGTTGCTGCATACACAGTGTAAACACTAGATGGTGCTGGTTTACCTAGAGGTTTTGTCTGCCACTTCCTGTTCATGTATTTAGTGTAGGCCTTTCCTTTTAAAAAGGACTTGACCTCTTTTCTAAATTCAGGGGGAATAAAGTTCATAATTGTCGTATTTGCATGAAGTGCTTTAAATGTGTGAAAAGTCCACCCATGCTGAAAAGTGCTGAGTAGTTCCAAAGATGTTAACTCGGCAATCAAAACTTGATGGGCTTTACAGAAAAGCAGAGTGTAAACGACCATGGCAAAGCCAAGGGGCCATGGACACACTTATATTGGGTGCTGGTAAACCACATGGCTCAGACAAGCTCTTCCTACAAGCAGGCAACATGCTCCACTTATCTCTGACTGCAAAGGATCTCGTAAGGTCCTACCGGGCAAGAAATTGGACAAGATTTTCAGCTGCTTCTACTGTCACCCTCGGTACCCTCACAATGGCACTAACTCGTCTGTTGTATTTGGTAAGTGCTATTTGTTGGGGTAGTTTCAAGTGATCAGTGCTTCAAGAGACATTTGCCTTCTAGAACTTCAGACTGCATTCTCCATGCAGTGGTCATTTAATCACAGAGTTCAACACATTAAGATTACTTCAAATGGGAGCATTGATTGGTCCTGTGTTCATAAGTGCTTCTCTTTGGGGTAGTTTTAATGAGGAAGTGAACTACAGGCAAGACTTTTTTCTATGGAATTGCATTTATCAGTGCAACTAATATTGTACAACCGCATTCCTCTCCCATCAACGTTTAAGTGGAAACATCTTCAAGCAACATTTGGACACTTTTTTGCATCCTTCTCTTTAGCCATTTTTCATTTCCTTGCCCTCTTGAGTGAAAACCATCTGATATATACTCTAACTTTTGCATCTTTCTTTTCATTCAAAGTAGAAAGTGCTATCAAGTTGGGGTAAATATTTGCTGACTGACTCCCCTGTGTCCATGTTTTTTTAATTATTGTTCATCAGTGTAGGCCTTTCCTTTAAAAACACTAGAGCATGCTGTTTTACCTAGAAGCTTGGTCTGCCGCTCTCTGTTTTTGTATTTAGTGTAGGTCATTGTTTCATATACCTCTCCCTCTATCTTGTAACTTCTTTGCATCCTCCTCTGCAGCCATTTTTGCACTCTCCCTCTTGTCTAAAAAATCAGTTGATATCTACTCTAACTTTAGCATCTTTCTTTTCAACCAAAGTAGAAAGTGCTATCAAGTTGGGGTAAATATTTGCTGACTGACTCCCCTGTGTCCATGTCTTTTTTTATTCCGGTCCCTTACATTTACAGAGCCCTTTTAGATGACTACAAAAGGAAAGCATTCCTGATTCTATGTAAGAATAAGTTCTTCTCTTTAGCACAATCATGTTGCTGCATACACAGTGTAAACACTAGATGGTGCTGGTTTACCTAGAGGTTTTGTCTGCCACTTCCTGTTCATGTATTTAGTGTAGGCCTTTCCTTTAAAAATGACTCGACCTCTTTTCTAAATTCAGGGGGAATAAAGTTCATAATTGTCGTATTTGCATGAAGTGCTTTAAATGTGTGAAAAGTCCACCCATGCTGAAAAGTGCTGAGTAGTTCCAAAGATGTTAACTCGGCAATCAAAACTTGATGGGCTTTACAGAAAAGCAGAGTGTAAACGACCATGGCAAAGCCAAGGGGCCATGGACACACTTATATTGGGTGCTGGTAAACCACATGGCTCAGACAAGCTCTTACTACAAGCAGGCAACATGCTCCACTTATCTCTGACTGCAAAGGATCTCGTAAGGTCCTACCGGGCAAGAAATTGGACAAGATTTTCAGCTGCTTCTACTGTCACCCTCGGTACCCTCACAATGGCACTAACTCGTCTGTTGTATTTGGTAAGTGCTATTTGTTGGGGTAGTTTCAAGTGATCAGTGCTTCAAGAGACATTTGCCTTCTAGAACTTCAGACTGCGTTCTCCATGCAGTGGTCAATTAATCACAGAGTTCAACACATTAAGATTACTTCAAATGGGAGCATTGATTGGTCCTGTGTTCATAAGTGCTTCTCTTTGGGGTAAATATTTACCCCAATATTTATTGGGCTTTACAGAAAAACAGAGTGTAAACGACCATGGCAAAGCCAAGGGGCCATGGACACACTTATATTGGGTGCTGGTAAACCACATGGCTCAGACAAGCTCTTCCTACAAGCAGGCAACATGCTCCACTTATCTCTGACTGCAAAGGATCTCGTAAGGTCCTACCGGGCAAGAAATTGGACAAGATTTTCAGCTGCTTCTACTGTCACCCTCGGTACCCTCACAATGGCACTAACTCGTCTGTTGTATTTGGTAAGTGCTATTTGTTGGGGTAGTTTCAAGTGATCAGTGCTTCAAGAGACATTTGCCTTCTAGAACTTCAGACTGCGTTCTCCATGCAGTGGTCAGTTAATCACAGAGTTCAACACATTAAGATTACTTCAAATGGGAGCATTGATTGGTCCTGTGTTCATAAGTGCTTCTCTTTGGGGTAGTTTTAATGAGGAAGTGAACTACAGGCAAGACTTTTTTCTATGGAATTGCATTTATCAGTGCAACTAATATTGTACAACCGCATTCCTCTCCCATCAACGTTTAAGTGGAAACATCTTCAAGCAACATTTGGACACTTTTTTTGCATCCTTCTCTTTAGCCATTTTTCATTTCCTTGCCCTATTGACTGAAAACCATCTGATATATACTCTAACTTTTGCATCTTTCTTTTCATTCAAAGTAGAAAGTGCTATCAAGTTGGGGTAAATATTTGCTGACTGACTCCCCTGTGTCCATGTCTTTTTTTTATTCCGGTTCCTTACATTTACAGAGCCCTTTTAGATGACTACAAAAGGAAAGCATTCCTGATTCTATGTAAGAATAAGTTCTTCTCTTTAGCACAATCATGTTGCTGCATACACAGTGTAAACACTAGATGGTGCTGGTTTACCTAGAGGTTTTGTCTGCCACTTCCTGTTCATGTATTTAGTGTAGGCCTTTCCTTTAAAAAGGACTTGACCTCTTTTCTAAATTCAGGGGGAATAAAGTTCATAATTGTCGTATTTGCATGAAGTGCTTTAAATGTGTGAAAAGTCCACCCATGCTGAAAAGTGCTGAGTAGTTCCAAAGATGTTAACTCGGCAATCAAAACTTGATGGGCTTTACAGAAAAGCAGAGTGTAAACGACCATGGCAAAGCCAAGGGGCCATGGACACACTTATATTGGGTGCTGGTAAACCACATGGCTCAGACAAGCTCTTCCTACAAGCAGGCAACATGCTCCACTTATCTCTGACTGCAAAGGATCTCGTAAGGTCCTACCGGGCAAGAAATTGGACAAGATTTTCAGCTGCTTCTACTGTCACCCTCGGTACCCTCACAATGGCACTAACTCGTCTGTTGTATTTGGTAAGTGCTATTTGTTGGGGTAGTTTCAAGTGATCGGTGCTTCAAGAGACATTTGCCTTCTAGAACTTCAGACTGCGTTCTCCATGCAGTGGTCATTTAATCACAGAGTTCAACACATTAAGATTACTTCAAATGGGAGCATTGATTGGTCCTGTGTTCATAAGTGCTTCTCTTTGGGGTAGTTTTAATGAGGAAGTGAACTACAGGCAAGACTTTTTTCTATGGAATTGCATTTATCAGTGCAACTAATATTGTACAACCGCATTCCTCTCCCATCAACGTTTAAGTGGAAACATCTTCAAGCAACATTTGGACACTTTTTTGCATCCTTCTCTTTAGCCATTTTTCATTTCCTTGCCCTATTGACTGAAAACCATCTGATATATACTCTAACTTTTGCATCTTTCTTTTCATTCAAAGTAGAAAGTGCTATCAAGTTGGGGTAAATATTTGCTGACTGACTCCCCTGTGTCCATGTTTTTTTAATTATTGTTCATCAGTGTAGGCCTTTCCTTTAAAAACACTAGAGCATGATGTTTTACCTAGAAGCTTGGTCTGCCGCTCTCTGTTTTTGTATTTAGTGTAGGTCATTGTTTCATATACCTCTCCCTCTATCTTGTAACTTCTTTGCATCCTCCTCTGCAGCCATTTTTGCACTCTCCCTCTTGTCTAAAAAATCAGTTGATATCTACTCTAACTTTAGCATCTTTCTTTTCAACCAAAGTAGAAAGTGCTATCAAGTTGGGGTAAATATTTGCTGACTGACTCCCCTGTGTCCATGTCTTTTTTTATTCCGGTCCCTTACATTTACAGAGCCCTTTTAGATGACTACAAAAGGAAAGCATTCCTGATTCTATGTAAGAATAAGTTCTTCTCTTTAGCACAATCATGTTGCTGCATACACAGTGTAAACACTAGATGGTGCTGGTTTACCTAGAGGTTTTGTCTGCCACTTCCTGTTCATGTATTTAGTGTAGGCCTTTCCTTTAAAAATGACTCGACCTCTTTTCTAAATTCAGGGGGAATAAAGTTCATAATTGTCGTATTTGCATGAAGTGCTTTAAATGTGTGAAAAGTCCACCCATGCTGAAAAGTGCTGAGTAGTTCCAAAGATGTTAACTCGGCAATCAAAACTTGATGGGCTTTACAGAAAAGCAGAGTGTAAACGACCATGGCAAAGCCAAGGGGCCATGGACACACTTATATTGGGTGCTGGTAAACCACATGGCTCAGACAAGCTCTTCCTACAAGCAGGCAACATGCTCCACTTATCTCTGACTGCAAAGGATCTCGTAAGGTCCTACCGGGCAAGAAATTGGACAAGATTTTCAGCTGCTTCTACTGTCACCCTCGGTACCCTCAAAATGGCACTAACTCGTCTGTTGTATTTGGTAAGTGCTATTTGTTGGGGTAGTTTCAAGTGATCAGTGCTTCAAGAGACATTTGCCTTCTAGAACTTCAGACTGCGTTCTCCATGCAGTGGTCAATTAATCACAGAGTTCAACACATTAAGATTACTTCAAATGGGAGCATTGATTGGTCCTGTGTTCATAAGTGCTTCTCTTTGGGGTAGTTTTAATGAGGAAGTGAACTACAGGCAAGACTTTTTTCTATGGAATTGCATTTATCAGTGCAACTAATATTGTACAACCGCATTCCTCTCCCATCAACGTTTAAGTGGAAACATCTTCAAGCAACATTTGGACACTTTTTTTGCATCCTTCTCTTTAGCCATTTTTCATTTCCTTGCCCTATTGACTGAAAACCATCTGATATATACTCTAACTTTTGCATCTTTCTTTTCATTCAAAGTAGAAAGTGCTATCAAGTTGGGGTAAATATTTGCTGACTGACTCCCCTGTGTCCATGTCTTTTTTTTATTCCGGTTCCTTACATTTACAGAGCCCTTTTAGATGACTACAAAAGGAAAGCATTCCTGATTCTATGTAAGAATAAGTTCTTCTCTTTAGCACAATCATGTTGCTGCATACACAGTGTAAACACTAGATGGTGCTGGTTTACCTAGAGGTTTTGTCTGCCACTTCCTGTTCATGTATTTAGTGTAGGCCTTTCCTTTTAAAAAGGACTTGACCTCTTTTCTAAATTCAGGGGGAATAAAGTTCATAATTGTCGTATTTGCATGAAGTGCTTTAAATGTGTGAAAAGTCCACCCATGCTGAAAAGTGCTGAGTAGTTCCAAAGATGTTAACTCGGCAATCAAAACTTGATGGGCTTTACAGAAAAGCAGAGTGTAAACGACCATGGCAAAGCCAAGGGGCCATGGACACACTTATATTGGGTGCTGGTAAACCACATGGCTCAGACAAGCTCTTCCTACAAGCAGGCAACATGCTCCACTTATCTCTGACTGCAAAGGATCTCGTAAGGTCCTACCGGGCAAGAAATTGGACAAGATTTTCAGCTGCTTCTACTGTCACCCTCGGTACCCTCACAATGGCACTAACTCGTCTGTTGTATTTGGTAAGTGCTATTTGTTGGGGTAGTTTCAAGTGATCAGTGCTTCAAGAGACATTTGCCTTCTAGAACTTCAGACTGCATTCTCCATGCAGTGGTCATTTAATCACAGAGTTCAACACATTAAGATTACTTCAAATGGGAGCATTGATTGGTCCTGTGTTCATAAGTGCTTCTCTTTGGGGTAGTTTTAATGAGGAAGTGAACTACAGGCAAGACTTTTTTCTATGGAATTGCATTTATCAGTGCAACTAATATTGTACAACCGCATTCCTCTCCCATCAACGTTTAAGTGGAAACATCTTCAAGCAACATTTGGACACTTTTTTGCATCCTTCTCTTTAGCCATTTTTCATTTCCTTGCCCTCTTGAGTGAAAACCATCTGATATATACTCTAACTTTTGCATCTTTCTTTTCATTCAAAGTAGAAAGTGCTATCAAGTTGGGGTAAATATTTGCTGACTGACTCCCCTGTGTCCATGTTTTTTTAATTATTGTTCATCAGTGTAGGCCTTTCCTTTAAAAACACTAGAGCATGCTGTTTTACCTAGAAGCTTGGTCTGCCGCTCTCTGTTTTTGTATTTAGTGTAGGTCATTGTTTCATATACCTCTCCCTCTATCTTGTAACTTCTTTGCATCCTCCTCTGCAGCCATTTTTGCACTCTCCCTCTTGTCTAAAAAATCAGTTGATATCTACTCTAACTTTAGCATCTTTCTTTTCAACCAAAGTAGAAAGTGCTATCAAGTTGGGGTAAATATTTGCTGACTGACTCCCCTGTGTCCATGTCTTTTTTTATTCCGGTCCCTTACATTTACAGAGCCCTTTTAGATGACTACAAAAGGAAAGCATTCCTGATTCTATGTAAGAATAAGTTCTTCTCTTTAGCACAATCATGTTGCTGCATACACAGTGTAAACACTAGATGGTGCTGGTTTACCTAGAGGTTTTGTCTGCCACTTCCTGTTCATGTATTTAGTGTAGGCCTTTCCTTTAAAAATGACTCGACCTCTTTTCTAAATTCAGGGGGAATAAAGTTCATAATTGTCGTATTTGCATGAAGTGCTTTAAATGTGTGAAAAGTCCACCCATGCTGAAAAGTGCTGAGTAGTTCCAAAGATGTTAACTCGGCAATCAAAACTTGATGGGCTTTACAGAAAAGCAGAGTGTAAACGACCATGGCAAAGCCAAGGGGCCATGGACACACTTATATTGGGTGCTGGTAAACCACATGGCTCAGACAAGCTCTTACTACAAGCAGGCAACATGCTCCACTTATCTCTGACTGCAAAGGATCTCGTAAGGTCCTACCGGGCAAGAAATTGGACAAGATTTTCAGCTGCTTCTACTGTCACCCTCGGTACCCTCACAATGGCACTAACTCGTCTGTTGTATTTGGTAAGTGCTATTTGTTGGGGTAGTTTCAAGTGATCAGTGCTTCAAGAGACATTTGCCTTCTAGAACTTCAGACTGCGTTCTCCATGCAGTGGTCAATTAATCACAGAGTTCAACACATTAAGATTACTTCAAATGGGAGCATTGATTGGTCCTGTGTTCATAAGTGCTTCTCTTTGGGGTAAATATTTACCCCAATATTTATTGGGCTTTACAGAAAAACAGAGTGTAAACGACCATGGCAAAGCCAAGGGGCCATGGACACACTTATATTGGGTGCTGGTAAACCACATGGCTCAGACAAGCTCTTCCTACAAGCAGGCAACATGCTCCACTTATCTCTGACTGCAAAGGATCTCGTAAGGTCCTACCGGGCAAGAAATTGGACAAGATTTTCAGCTGCTTCTACTGTCACCCTCGGTACCCTCACAATGGCACTAACTCGTCTGTTGTATTTGGTAAGTGCTATTTGTTGGGGTAGTTTCAAGTGATCAGTGCTTCAAGAGACATTTGCCTTCTAGAACTTCAGACTGCGTTCTCCATGCAGTGGTCAGTTAATCACAGAGTTCAACACATTAAGATTACTTCAAATGGGAGCATTGATTGGTCCTGTGTTCATAAGTGCTTCTCTTTGGGGTAGTTTTAATGAGGAAGTGAACTACAGGCAAGACTTTTTTCTATGGAATTGCATTTATCAGTGCAACTAATATTGTACAACCGCATTCCTCTCCCATCAACGTTTAAGTGGAAACATCTTCAAGCAACATTTGGACACTTTTTTTGCATCCTTCTCTTTAGCCATTTTTCATTTCCTTGCCCTATTGACTGAAAACCATCTGATATATACTCTAACTTTTGCATCTTTCTTTTCATTCAAAGTAGAAAGTGCTATCAAGTTGGGGTAAATATTTGCTGACTGACTCCCCTGTGTCCATGTCTTTTTTTTATTCCGGTTCCTTACATTTACAGAGCCCTTTTAGATGACTACAAAAGGAAAGCATTCCTGATTCTATGTAAGAATAAGTTCTTCTCTTTAGCACAATCATGTTGCTGCATACACAGTGTAAACACTAGATGGTGCTGGTTTACCTAGAGGTTTTGTCTGCCACTTCCTGTTCATGTATTTAGTGTAGGCCTTTCCTTTAAAAAGGACTTGACCTCTTTTCTAAATTCAGGGGGAATAAAGTTCATAATTGTCGTATTTGCATGAAGTGCTTTAAATGTGTGAAAAGTCCACCCATGCTGAAAAGTGCTGAGTAGTTCCAAAGATGTTAACTCGGCAATCAAAACTTGATGGGCTTTACAGAAAAGCAGAGTGTAAACGACCATGGCAAAGCCAAGGGGCCATGGACACACTTATATTGGGTGCTGGTAAACCACATGGCTCAGACAAGCTCTTCCTACAAGCAGGCAACATGCTCCACTTATCTCTGACTGCAAAGGATCTCGTAAGGTCCTACCGGGCAAGAAATTGGACAAGATTTTCAGCTGCTTCTACTGTCACCCTCGGTACCCTCACAATGGCACTAACTCGTCTGTTGTATTTGGTAAGTGCTATTTGTTGGGGTAGTTTCAAGTGATCGGTGCTTCAAGAGACATTTGCCTTCTAGAACTTAAGACTGCGTTCTCCATGCAGTGGTCATTTAATCACAGAGTTCAACACATTAAGATTACTTCAAATGGGAGCATTGATTGGTCCTGTGTTCATAAGTGCTTCTCTTTGGGGTAGTTTTAATGAGGAAGTGAACTACAGGCAAGACTTTTTTCTATGGAATTGCATTTATCAGTGCAACTAATATTGTACAACCGCATTCCTCTCCCATCAACGTTTAAGTGGAAACATCTTCAAGCAACATTTGGACACTTTTTTGCATCCTTCTCTTTAGCCATTTTTCATTTCCTTGCCCTCTTGAGTGAAAACCATCTGATATATACTCTAACTTTTGCATCTTTCTTTTCATTCAAAGTAGAAAGTGCTATCAAGTTGGGGTAAATATTTGCTGACTGACTCCCCTGTGTCCATGTTTTTTTAATTATTGTTCATCAGTGTAGGCCTTTCCTTTAAAAACACTAGAGCATGCTGTTTTACCTAGAAGCTTGGTCTGCCGCTCTCTGTTTTTGTATTTAGTGTAGGTCATTGTTTCATATACCTCTCCCTCTATCTTGTAACTTCTTTGCATCCTCCTCTGCAGCCATTTTTGCACTCTCCCTCTTGTCTAAAAAATCAGTTGATATCTACTCTAACTTTAGCATCTTTCTTTTCAACCAAAGTAGAAAGTGCTATCAAGTTGGGGTAAATATTTGCTGACTGACTCCCCTGTGTCCATGTCTTTTTTTATTCCGGTCCCTTACATTTACAGAGCCCTTTTAGATGACTACAAAAGGAAAGCATTCCTGATTCTATGTAAGAATAAGTTCTTCTCTTTAGCACAATCATGTTGCTGCATACACAGTGTAAACACTAGATGGTGCTGGTTTACCTAGAGGTTTTGTCTGCCACTTCCTGTTCATGTATTTAGTGTAGGCCTTTCCTTTAAAAATGACTCGACCTCTTTTCTAAATTCAGGGGGAATAAAGTTCATAATTGTCGTATTTGCATGAAGTGCTTTAAATGTGTGAAAAGTCCACCCATGCTGAAAAGTGCTGAGTAGTTCCAAAGATGTTAACTCGGCAATCACAACTTGATGGGCTTTACAGAAAAGCAGAGTGTAAACGACCATGGCAAAGCCAAGGGGCCATGGACACACTTATATTGGGTGCTGGTAAACCACATGGCTCAGACAAGCTCTTCCTACAAGCAGGCAACATGCTCCACTTATCTCTGACTGCAAAGGATCTCGTAAGGTCCTACCGGGCAAGAAATTGGACAAGATTTTCAGCTGCTTCTACTGTCACCCTCGGTACCCTCAAAATGGCACTAACTCGTCTGTTGTATTTGGTAAGTGCTATTTGTTGGGGTAGTTTCAAGTGATCAGTGCTTCAAGAGACATTTGCCTTCTAGAACTTCAGACTGCGTTCTCCATGCAGTGGTCAATTAATCACAGAGTTCAACACATTAAGATTACTTCAAATGGGAGCATTGATTGGTCCTGTGTTCATAAGTGCTTCTCTTTGGGGTAGTTTTAATGAGGAAGTGAACTACAGGCAAGACTTTTTTCTATGGAATTGCATTTATCAGTGCAACTAATATTGTACAACCGCATTCCTCTCCCATCAACGTTTAAGTGGAAACATCTTCAAGCAACATTTGGACACTTTTTTTGCATCCTTCTCTTTAGCCATTTTTCATTTCCTTGCCCTCTTGACTGAAAACCATCTGATATATACTCTAACTTTTGCATCTTTCTTTTCATTCAAAGTAGAAAGTGCTATCAAGTTGGGGTAAATATTTGCTGACTGACTCCCCTGTGTCCATGTCTTTTTTTATTACGGTCCCTTACATTTACAGAGCCCTTTTAGATGACTACAAATGGAAAGCATTCCTGATTCTATGTAAGAATAAGTTCTTCTCTTTAGCACAATCATGTTGCTGCATACACAGTGTAAACACTAGATGGTGCTGGTTTACCTAGAGGTTTTGTCTGCCACTTCCTGTTCATGTATTTAGTGTAGGCCTTTCCTTTAAAAATGACTCGACCTCTTTTCTAAATTCAGGGGGAATAAAGTTCATAATTGTCGTATTTGCATGAAGTGCTTTAAATGTGTGAAAAGTCCACCCATGCTGAAAAGTGCTGAGTAGTTCCAAAGATGTTAACTCGGCAATCAAAACTTGATGGGCTTTACAGAAAAGCAGAGTGTAAACGACCATGGCAAAGCCAAGGGGCCATGGACACACTTATATTGGGTGCTGGTAAACCACATGGCTCAGACAAGCTCTTCCTACAAGCAGGCAACATGCTCCACTTATCTCTGACTGCAAAGGATCTCGTAAGGTCCTACCGGGCAAGAAATTGGACAAGATTTTCAGCTGCTTCTACTGTCACCCTCGGTACCCTCACAATGGCACTAACTCGTCTGTTGTATTTGGTAAGTGCTATTTGTTGGGGTAGTTTCAAGTGATCAGTGCTTCAAGAGACATTTGCCTTCTAGAACTTCAGACTGCGTTCTCCATGCAGTGGTCATTTAATCACAGAGTTCAACACATTAAGATTACTTCAAATGGGAGCATTGATTGGTCCTGTGTTCATAAGTGCTTCTCTTTGGGGTAAATATTTACCCCAATATTTATTGGGCTTTACAGAAAAACAGAGTGTAAACGACCATGGCAAAGCCAAGGGGCCATGGACACACTTATATTGGGTGCTGGTAAACCACATGGCTCAGACAAGCTCTTCCTACAAGCAGGCAACATGCTCCACTTATCTCTGACTGCAAAGGATCTCGTAAGGTCCTACCGGGCAAGAAATTGGACAAGATTTTCAGCTGCTTCTACTGTCACCCTCGGTACCCTCACAATGGCACTAACTCGTCTGTTGTATTTGGTAAGTGCTATTTGTTGGGGTAGTTTCAAGTGATCAGTGCTTCAAGAGACATTTGCCTTCTAGAACTTCAGACTGCGTTCTCCATGCAGTGGTCAGTTAATCACAGAGTTCAACACATTAAGATTACTTCAAATGGGAGCATTGATTGGTCCTGTGTTCATAAGTGCTTCTCTTTGGGGTAGTTTTAATGAGGAAGTGAACTACAGGCAAGACTTTTTTCTATGGAATTGCATTTATCAGTGCAACTAATATTGTACAACCGCATTCCTCTCCCATCAACGTTTAAGTGGAAACATCTTCAAGCAACATTTGGACACTTTTTTTGCATCCTTCTCTTTAGCCATTTTTCATTTCCTTGCCCTATTGACTGAAAACCATCTGATATATACTAAAACTTTTGCATCTTTCTTTTCATTCAAAGTAGAAAGTGCTATCAAGTTGGGGTAAATATTTGCTGACTGACTCCCCTGTGTCCATGTCTTTTTTTTATTCCGGTTCCTTACATTTACAGAGCCCTTTTAGATGACTACAAAAGGAAAGCATTCCTGATTCTATGTAAGAATAAGTTCTTCTCTTTAGCACAATCATGTTGCTGCATACACAGTGTAAACACTAGATGGTGCTGGTTTACCTAGAGGTTTTGTCTGCCACTTCCTGTTCATGTATTTAGTGTAGGCCTTTCCTTTAAAAAGGACTTGACCTCTTTTCTAAATTCAGGGGGAATAAAGTTCATAATTGTCGTATTTGCATGAAGTGCTTTAAATATGTGAAAAGTCCACCCATGCTGAAAAGTGCTGAGTAGTTCCAAAGATGTTAACTCGGCAATCAAAACTTGATGGGCTTTACAGAAAAGCAGAGTGTAAACGACCATGGCAAAGCCAAGGGGCCATGGACACACTTATATTGGGTGCTGGTAAACCACATGGCTCAGACAAGCTCTTCCTACAAGCAGGCAACATGCTCCACTTATCTCTGACTGCAAAGGATCTCGTAAGGTCCTACCGGGCAAGAAATTGGACAAGATTTTCAGCTGCTTCTACTGTCACCCTCGGTACCCTCACAATGGCACTAACTCGTCTGTTGTATTTGGTAAGTGCTATTTGTTGGGGTAGTTTCAAGTGATCAGTGCTTCAAGAGACATTTGCCTTCTAGAACTTCAGACTGCGTTCTCCATGCAGTGGTCATTTAATCACAGAGTTCAACACATTAAGATTACTTCAAATGGGAGCATTGATTGGTCCTGTGTTCATAAGTGCTTCTCTTTGGGGTAAATATTTACCCCAATATTTATTGGGCTTTACAGAAAAACAGAGTGTAAACGACCATGGCAAAGCCAAGGGGCCATGGACACACTTATATTGGGTGCTGGTAAACCACATGGCTCAGACAAGCTCTTCCTACAAGCAGGCAACATGCTCCACTTATCTCTGACTGCAAAGGATCTCGTAAGGTCCTACCGGGCAAGAAATTGGACAAGATTTTCAGCTGCTTCTACTGTCACCCTCGGTACCCTCACAATGGCACTAACTCGTCTGTTGTATTTGGTAAGTGCTATTTGTTGGGGTAGTTTCAAGTGATCAGTGCTTCAAGAGACATTTGCCTTCTAGAACTTCAGACTGCGTTCTCCATGCAGTGGTCATTTAATCACAGAGTTCAACACATTAAGATTACTTCAAATGGGAGCATTGATTGGTCCTGTGTTCATAAGTGCTTCTCTTTGGGGTAGTTTTAATGAGGAAGTGAACTACAGGCAATACTTTTTTCTATGGAATTGCATTTATCAGTGCAACTAATATTGTACAACCGCATTCCTCTCCCATCAACGTTTAAGTGGAAACATCTTCAAGCAACATTTGGACACTTTTTTGCATCCTTCTCTTTAGCCATTTTTCATTTCCTTGCCCTCTTGAGTGAAAACCATCTGATATATACTCTAACTTTTGCATCTTTCTTTTCATTCAAAGTAGAAAGTGCTATCAAGTTGGGGTAAATATTTGCTGACTGACTCCCCTGTGTCCATGTTTTTTTAATTATTGTTCATCAGTGTAGGCCTTTCCTTTAAAAACACTAGAGCATGCTGTTTTACCTAGAAGCTTGGTCTGCCGCTCTCTGTTTTTGTATTTAGTGTAGGTCATTGTTTCATATACCTCTCCCTCTATCTTGTAACTTCTTTGCATCCTCCTCTGCAGCCATTTTTGCACTCTCCCTCTTGTCTAAAAAATCAGTTGATATCTACTCTAACTTTCGCATCTTTCTTTTCAACCAAAGTAGAAAGTGCTATCAAGTTGGGGTAAATATTTGCTGACTGACTCCCCTGTGTCCATGTCTTTTTTTATTCCGGTCCCTTACATTTACAGAGCCCTTTTAGATGACTACAAAAGGAAAGCATTCCTGATTCTATGTAAGAATAAGTTCTTCTCTTTAGCACAATCATGTTGCTGCATACACAGTGTAAACACTAGATGGTGCTGGTTTACCTAGAGGTTTTGTCTGCCACTTCCTGTTCATGTATTTAGTGTAGGCCTTTCCTTTAAAAATGACTCGACCTCTTTTCTAAATTCAGGGGGAATAAAGTTCATAATTGTCGTATTTGCATGAAGTGCTTTAAATGTGTGAAAAGTCCACCCATGCTGAAAAGTGCTGAGTAGTTCCAAAGATGTTAACTCGGCAATCAAAACTTGATGGGCTTTACAGAAAAGCAGAGTGTAAACGACCATGGCAAAGCCAAGGGGCCATGGACACACTTATATTGGGTGCTGGTAAACCACATGGCTCAGACAAGCTCTTCCTACAAGCAGGCAACATGCTCCACTTATCTCTGACTGCAAAGGATCTCGTAAGGTCCTACCGGGCAAGAAATTGGACAAGATTTTCAGCTGCTTCTACTGTCACCCTCGGTACCCTCACAATGGCACTAACTCGTCTGTTGTATTTGGTAAGTGCTATTTGTTGGGGTAGTTTCAAGTGATCAGTGCTTCAAGAGACATTTGCCTTCTAGAACTTCAGACTGCGTTCTCCATGCAGTGGTCAATTAATCACAGAGTTCAACACATTAAGATTACTTCAAATGGGAGCATTGATTGGTCCTGTGTTCATAAGTGCTTCTCTTTGGGGTAGTTTTAATGAGGAAGTGAACTACAGGCAAGACTTTTTTCTATGGAATTGCATTTATCAGTGCAACTAATATTTTACAACCGCATTCCTCTCCCATCAACGTTTAAGTGGAAACATCTTCAAGCAACATTTGGAAACTTTTTTTGCATCCTTCTCTTTAGCCATTTTTCATTTCCTTGCCCTCTTGACTGAAAACCATCTGATATATACTCTAACTTTTGCATCTTTCTTTTCATTCAAAGTAGAAAGTGCTATCAAGTTGGGGTACATATTTGCTGACTGACTCCCCTGTGTCCATGTCTTTTAAATTATTGTTCATAAGTGTAGGCCTTTCCTTTAAAAACACTAGAGCGTGCTGTTTTACCTAGAAGCTTGGTCTGCCGCTCTCTGTTTTTGTATTTAGTGTAGGTCATTGTTTCATATACCTCTCCCTCTATCTTGTAACTTCTTTGCATCCTCCTCTGCAGCCATTTTTGCACTCTCCCTCTTGTCTAAAAAATCAGTTGATATCTACTCTAACTTTAGCATCTTTCTTTTCAACCAAAGTAGAAAGTGCTATCAAGTTGGGGTAAATATTTGCTGACTGACTCCCCTGTGTCCATGTCTTTTTTTATTCCGGTCCCTTACATTTACAGAGCCCTTTTAGATGACTACAAAAGGAAAGCATTCCTGATTCTATGTAAGAATAAGTTCTTCTCTTTAGCACAATCATGTTGCTGCATACACAGTGTAAACACTAGATGGTGCTGGTTTACCTAGAGGTTTTGTCTGCCACTTCCTGTTCATGTATTTAGTGTAGGCCTTTCCTTTAAAAATGACTCGACCTCTTTTCTAAATTCAGGGGGAATAAAGTTCATAATTGTCGTATTTGCATGAAGTGCTTTAAATGTGTGAAAAGTCCACCCATGCTGAAAAGTGCTGAGTAGTTCCAAAGATGTTAACTCGGCAATCAAAACTTGATGGGCTTTACAGAAAAGCAGAGTGTAAACGACCATGGCAAAGCCAAGGGGCCATGGACACACTTATATTGGGTGCTGGTAAACCACATGGCTCAGACAAGCTCTTCCTACAAGCAGGCAACATGCTCCACTTATCTCTGACTGCAAAGGATCTCGTAAGGTCCTACCGGGCAAGAAATTGGACAAGATTTTCAGCTGCTTCTACTGTCACCCTCGGTACCCTCACAATGGCACTAACTCGTCTGTTGTATTTGGTAAGTGCTATTTGTTGGGGTAGTTTCAAGTGATCAGTGCTTCAAGAGACATTTGCCTTCTAGAACTTCAGACTGCGTTCTCCATGCAGTGGTCAATTAATCACAGAGTTCAACACATTAAGATTACTTCAAATGGGAGCATTGATTGGTCCTGTGTTCATAAGTGCTTCTCTTTGGGGTAGTTTTAATGAGGAAGTGAACTACAGGCAAGACTTTTTTCTATGGAATTGCATTTATCAGTGCAACTAATATTTTACAACCGCATTCCTCTCCCATCAACGTTTAAGTGGAAACATCTTCAAGCAACATTTGGAAACTTTTTTTGCATCCTTCTCTTTAGCCATTTTTCATTTCCTTGCCCTCTTGACTGAAAACCATCTGATATATACTCTAACTTTTGCATCTTTCTTTTCATTCAAAGTAGAAAGTGCTATCAAGTTGGGGTACATATTTGCTGACTGACTCCCCTGTGTCCATGTCTTTTAAATTATTGTTCATAAGTGTAGGCCTTTCCTTTAAAAACACTAGAGCGTGCTGTTTTACCTAGAAGCTTGGTCTGCCGCTCTCTGTTTTTGTATTTAGTGTAGGTCATTGTTTCATATACCTCTCCCTCTATCTTGTAACTTCTTTGCATCCTCCTCTGCAGCCATTTTTGCACTCTCCCTCTTGTCTAAAAAATCAGTTGATATCTACTCTAACTTTAGCATCTTTCTTTTCAACCAAAGTAGAAAGTGCTATCAAGTTGGGGTAAATATTTGCTGACTGACTCCCCTGTGTCCATGTCTTTTTTTTAATTCAGGTCCCTTACATTTACAGAGCCCTTTTAGATGACTACAAAAGGAAAGCATTCCTGATTCTATGTAAGAATAAGTTCTTCTCTTTAGCACAATCATGTTGCTGCATACACAGTGTAAACACTAGATGGTGCTGGTTTACCTAGAGGTTTTGTCTGCCACTTCCTGTTCATGTATTTAGTGTAGGCCTTTCCTTTAAAAAGGACTTGACCTCTTTTCTAAATTCAGGGGGAATAAAGTTCATAATTGTCGTATTTGCATGAAGTGCTTTAAAGTGTGTATGTCAGGTTAAATTTTTAATTTTGATTAACACAAAATAGTGAGGGGAAATACACGTTTGACAAGTTGATGTATTGTTTTGTATGTTTTTCGATTCCTAAAGGCAGAATATAAGATTAAAAAGTTAGTTATTTTCAGTCCTCCCTTAAAACTGCTCCTCATTCAAACGAATCGTTTGACGTCATAACAGGGAGACGTCTCCCCAGCTCGCTGAGCTGTGTTGATAATTGCACGAGTGATAGAGCGAGAGAATTGGTGATTAGGACATTTATTTAGTTATTTAGTTAGTTATTTAAGTTAGGTCGTTAGTATACGCAGGCGTATTTTCACGATGGTGAATTACTGCGTTTGTGCTGGGTGCAAAAACACCGAGAAACAGAGTCCACTGAGTTAAAACCGGTCACAGAGTCCACTGTGTTCCGTGCCTGGGTCAACTTTGTTCGGACCAAACGCGCCGACTTCAGTGCTGCTTCGGTATCCAAGACTTCGGTCATTTGCAGCGCCCATTTCACTGAGAAGAACTACGCGGTTGGAGATATCATGAGTTATAAAATGGGATTTAAAACCCGAGTGAGACTGGCAGCTGATGCGGTGCCTACGGTGTATGCTACTGTAGTAGAAGCACGTCGATCGCGCCCCTCTCTCTCCCTCTCCCTCTCTCTCTCTCTCTCACACACACACACACACACCAACCAACCAACATATTCCAGCATTGCAATATTGACATCGATCGCAGCCTGTTCATTATAGCCACGGAGCTTCAGAGCTAAGGCGGAGCTACAGATTAGGTGTCCCTAAATAACCCGCGTATCTAACAGTAGTTCCGCATTAATTAATTTGCACGCGAGTTTAATTTTTTTTTTTATATATACTGTGTATTCTCCGTGTATATTCATGCACTGAACTGTGACACCCGTACCGTTTCGGTTCAATACGAATACATACCGTTACGCCTATACTTACCAGACACCTGACCAACTCTCCACTGGTTCTTCTTCACACCAGATATTTATGTTTCTTCGATATGAATTATTTACATTTCTGTTTGGCTCCTCATCAGTCTCCCGCCTGGGAGGCTCAAAATTGTATGGCTGTGGGCCATCGTATAGGTTTGAGGGGGATTTTGCATCTCCTCAGACTCAAAACTCTCCATACTTGAATAGAACTTTGTTGGCACGTCTCCCTTGTATGACGTCACAGCTCAGCTGCGTTTTAAAAATATGATCTTGACAGAAATGGCTATAAAGCTTATTGTAGGGCAGTTACAGTAATAATTTTAATGATAATTACATTTTCACTCAGACATCTAAATCTTATTTAATATATCTAAAAAAAAAAATTTAACCTGACATACACACTTTAAATGTGTGAAAAGTCCACCCATGCTGAAAAGTGCTGAGTAGTTCCAAAGATGTTAACTCGGCAATCAAAACTTGATGGGCTTTACAGAAAAGCAGAGTGTAAACGACCATGGCAAAGCCAAGGGGCCATGGACACACTTATATTGGGTGCTGGTAAACCACATGGCTCAGACAAGCTCTTCCTACAAGCAGGCAACATGCTCCACTTATCTCTGACTGCAAAGGATCTCGTAAGGTCCTACCGGGCAAGAAATTGGACAAGATTTTTAGCTGCTTCTACTGTCACCCTCGGTACCCTCACAATGGCACTAACTCGTCTGTTGTATTTGGTAAGTGCTATTTGTTGGGGTAGTTTCAAGTGATCAGTGCTTCAAGAGACATTTGCCTTCTAGAACTTCAGACTGCGTTCTCCATGCAGTGGTCATTTAATCACAGAGTTCAACACATTAAGATTACTTCAAATGGGAGCATTGATTGGTCCTGTGTTCATAAGTGCTTCTCTTTGGGGTAAATATTTACCCCAATATTTATTGGGCTTTACAGAAAAGCAGAGTGTAAACGACCATGGCAAAGCCAAGGGGCCATGGACACACTTATATTGGGTGCTGGTAAACCACATGGCTCAGACAAGCTCTTCCTACAAGCAGGCAACATGCTCCACTTATCTCTGACTGCAAAGGATCTCGTAAGGTCCTACCGGGCAAGAAATTGGACAAGATTTTCAGCTGCTTCTACTGTCACCCTCGGTACCCTCACAATGGCACTAACTCGTCTGTTGTATTTGGTAAGTGCTATTTGTTGGGGTAGTTTCAAGTGATCAGTGCTTCAAGAGACATTTGCCTTCTAGAACTTCAGACTGCGTTCTCCATGCAGTGGTCAATTAATCACAGAGTTCAACACATTAAGATTACTTCAAATGGGAGCATTGATTGGTCCTGTGTTCATAAGTGCTTCTCTTTGGGGTAGTTTTAATGAGGAAGTGAACTACAGGCAAGACTTTTTTCTATGGAATTGCATTTATCAGTGCAACTAATATTTTACAACCGCATTCCTCTCCCATCAACGTTTAAGTGGAAACATCTTCAAGCAACATTTGGACACTTTTTTTGCATCCTTCTCTTTAGCCATTTTTCATTTCCTTGCCCTCTTGACTGAAAACCATCTGATATATACTCTAACTTTTGCATCTTTCTTTTCATTCAAAGTAGAAAGTGCTATCAAGTTGGGGTACATATTTGCTGACTGACTCCCCTGTGTCCATGTCTTTTAAATTATTGTTCATCAGTGTAGGCCTTTCCTTTAAAAACACTAGAGCGTGCTGTTTTACATAAAAGCTTGGTCTGCCGCTCTCTGTTTTTGTATTTAGTGTAGGTCATTGTTTCATATACCTCTCCCTCTATCTTGTAACTTCTTTGCATCCTCCTCTGCAGCCATTTTTGCACTCTCCCTCTTGTCTAAAAAATCAGTTGATATCTACTCTAACTTTAGCATCTTTCTTTTCAACCAAAGTAGAAAGTGCTATCAAGTTGGGGTAAATATTTGCTGACTGACTCCCCTGTGTCCATGTCTTTTTTTTATTCAGGTCCCTTACATTTACAGAGCCCCTTTAGATGACTACAAAAGGAAAGCATTCCTGATTCTATGTAAGAATAAGTTCTTCTCTTTAGCACAATCATGTTGCTGCATACACAGTGTAAACACTAGATGGTGCTGGTTTACCTAGAGGTTTTGTCTGCCACTTCCTGTTCATGTATTTAGTGTAGGCCTTTCCTTTAAAAAGGACTTGACCTCTTTTCTAAATTCAGGGGGAATAAAGTTCATAATTGTCGTATTTGCATGAAGTGCTTTAAATGTGTGAAAAGTCCACCCATGCTGAAAAGTGCTGAGTAGTTCCAAAGATGTTAACTCGGCAATCAAAACTTGATGGGCTTTACAGAAAAGCAGAGTGTAAACGACCATGGCAAAGCCAAGGGGCCATGGACACACTTATATTGGGTGCTGGTAAACCACATGGCTCAGACAAGCTCTTCCTACAAGCAGGCAACATGCTCCACTTATCTCTGACTGCAAAGGATCTCGTAAGGTCCTACCGGGCAAGAAATTGGACAAGATTTTCAGCTGCTTCTACTGTCACCCTCGGTACCCTCACAATGGCACTAACTCGTCTGTTGTATTTGGTAAGTGCTATTTGTTGGGGTAGTTTCAAGTGATCAGTGCTTCAAGAGACATTTGCCTTCTAGAACTTCAGACTGCGTTCTCCATGCAGTGGTCATTTAATCACAGAGTTCAACACATTAAGATTACTTCAAATGGGAGCATTGATTGGTCCTGTGTTCATAAGTGCTTCTCTTTGGGGTAGTTTTAATGAGGAAGTGAACTACAGGCAAGACTTTTTTCTATGGAATTGCATTTATCAGTGCAACTAATATTGTACAACCGCATACCTCTCCCATCAACGTTTAAGTGGAAACATCTTCAAGCAACATTTGGACACTTTTTTTGCATCCTTCTCTTTAGCCATTTTTCATTTCCTTGCCCTCTTGACTGAAAACCATCTGATATATACTCTAACTTTTGCATCTTTCTTTTCATTTAAAGTAGAAAGTGCTATCAAGTTGGGGTAAATATTTGCTGACTGACTCCCCTGTGTCCATGTTTTTTTAATTATTGTTCATCAGTGTAGGCCTTTCCTTTAAAAACACTAGAGTGTGCTGTTTTACCTAGAAGCTTGGTCTGCCGCTCTCTGTTTTTGTATTTAGTGTAGGTCATTGTTTCATATACCTCTCCCTCTATCTTGTAACTTCTTTCCATCCTCCTCTGCAGCCATTTTTGCACTCTCCCTCTTGTCTAAAAAATCAGTTGATATCTACTCTAACTTTAGCATCTTTCTTTTCAACCAAAGTAGAAAGTGCTATCAAGTTGGGGTAAATATTTGCTGACTGACTCCCCTGTGTCCATGTCTTTTTTTATTCAGGTCCCTTACATTTACAGAGCCCCTTTAGATGACTGCAAAAGGAAAGCATTCCTGATTCTATGTAAGAATAAGTTCTTCTCTTTAGCACAATCATGTTGCTGCATACACAGTGTAAACACTAGATGGTGCTGGTTTACCTAGAGGTTTTGTCTGCCACTTCCTGTTCATGTATTTAGTGTAGGCCTTTCCTTTAAAAATGACTCAACCTCTTTTCTAAATTCAGGGGGAATAAAGTTCATAATTGTCGTATTTGCATGAAGTGCTTTAAATGTGTGAAAAGTCCACCCATGCTGAAAAGTGCTGAATAGTTCCAAAGATGTTAACTCGGCAATCAAAACTTGATGGGCTTTACAGAAAAGCAGAGTGTAAACGACCATGGCAAAGCCAAGGGGCCATGGACACACTTATATTGGGTGCTGGTAAACAACATGGCTCAGACAAGCTCTTCCTACAAGCAGGCAACATGCTCCACTTATCTCTGACTGCAAAGGATCTCGTAAGGTCCTACCGGGCAAGAAATTGGACAAGATTTTCAGCTGCTTCTACTGTCACCCTCGGTACCCTCACAATGGCACTAACTCGTCTGTTGTATTTGGTAAGTGCTATTTGTTGGGGTAGTTTCAAGTGATCAGTGCTTCAAGAGACATTTGCCTTCTAGAACTTCAGACTGCGTTCTCCATGCAGTGGTCATTTAATCACAGAGTTCAACACATTAAGATTACTTCAAATGGGAGCATTGATTGGTCCTGTGTTCATAAGTGCTTCTCTTTGGGGTAGTTTTAATGAGGAAGTGAACTACAGGCAAGACTTTTTTCTATGGAATTGCATTTATCAGTGCAACTAATATTGTACAACCGCATTCCTCTCCCATCAACGTTTAAGTGGAAACATCTTCAAGCAACATTTGGACACTTTTTTTGCATCATTCTCTTTAGCCATTTTTCATTTCCTTGCCCTCTTGACTGAAAACCATCTGATATATACTCTAACTTTTGCATCTTTCTTTTCATTCAAAGTAGAAAGTGCTATCAAGTTGGGGTAAATATTTGCTGACTGACTCCCCTGTGTCCATGTTTTTTTTATTATTGTTCATCAGTGTAGGCCTTTCCTTTAAAAACACTAGAGCGTGCTGTTTTACCTAGAAGCTTGGTCTGCCGCTCTCTGTTTTTGTATTTAGTGTAGGTCATTGTTTCATATACCTCTCCCTCTATCTTGTAACTTCTTTGCATCCTCCTCTGCAGCCATTTTTGCACTCTCCCTCTTGTCTAAAAAATCAGTTGATATCTACTCTAACTTTAGCATCTTTCTTTTCAACCAAAGTAGAAAGTGCTATCAAGTTGGGGTAAATATTTGCTGACTGACTCCCCTGTGTCCATGTCTTTTTTTTATTCAGGTCCCTTACATTTACAGAGCCCCTTTAGATGACTACAAAAGGAAAGCATTCCTGATTCTATGTAAGAATAAGTTCTTCTCTTTAGCACAATCATGTTGCTGCATACACAGTGTAAACACTAGATGGTGCTGGTTTACCTAGAGGTTTTGTCTGCCACTTCCTGTTCATGTATTTAGTGTAGGCCTTTCCTTTAAAAAGGACTTGACCTCTTTTCTAAATTCAGGGGGAATAAAGTTCATAATTGTCGTATTTGCATGAAGTGCTTTAAATGTGTGAAAAGTCCACCCATGCTGAAAAGTGCTGAGTAGTTCCAAAGATGTTAACTCGGCAATCAAAACTTGATGGGCTTTACAGAAAAGCAGAGTGTAAACGACCATGGCAAAGCCAAGGGGCCATGGACACACTTATATTGGGTGCTGGTAAACCACATGGCTCAGACAAGCTCTTCCTACAAGCAGGCAACATGCTCCACTTATCTCTGACTGCAAAGGATCTCGTAAGGTCCTACCGGGCAAGAAATTGGACAAGATTTTCAGCTGCTTCTACTGTCACCCTCGGTACCCTCACAATGGCACTAACTCGTCTGTTGTATTTGGTAAGTGCTATTTGTTGGGGTAGTTTCAAGTGATCAGTGCTTCAAGAGACATTTGCCTTCTAGAACTTTAGACTGCGTTCTCCATGCAGTGGTCATTTAATCACAGAGTTCAACACATTAAGATTACTTCAAATGGGAGCATTGATTGGTCCTGTGTTCATAAGTGCTTCTCTTTGGGGTAGTTTTAATGAGGAAGTGAACTACAGGCAAGACTTTTTTCTATGGAATTGCATTTATCAGTGCAACTAATATTGTACAACCGCATTCCTCTCCCATCAACGTTTAAGTGGAAACATCTTCAAGCAACATTTGGACACTTTTTTTGCATCCTTCTCTTTAGCCATTTTTCATTTCCTTGCCCTCTTGACTGAAAACCATCTGATATATACTCTAACTTTTGCATCTTTCTTTTCATTCAAAGTAGAAAGTGCTATCAAGTTGGGGTAAATATTTGCTGACTGACTCCCCTGTGTCCATGTTTTTTTTATTATTGTTCATCAGTGTAGGCCTTTCCTTTAAAAACACTAGAGCATGCTGTTTTACCTAGAAGCTTGGTCTGCCGCTCTCTGTTTTTGTATTTAGTGTAGGTCATTGTTTCATATACCTCTCCCTCTATCTTGTAACTTCTTTGCATCCTCCTCTGCAGCCATTTTTGCACTCTCCCTCTTGTCTAAAAAATCAGTTGATATCTACTCTAACTTTAGCATCTTTCTTTTCAACCAAAGTAGAAAGTGCTATCAAGTTGGGGTAAATATTTGCTGACTGACTCCCCTGTGTCCATGTCTTTTTTTTATTCAGGTCCCTTACATTTACAGAGCCCCTTTAGATGACTGCAAAAGGAAAGCATTCCTGATTCTATGTAAGAATAAGTTATTCTCTTTAGCACAATCATGTTGCTGCATACACAGTGTAAACACTAGATGGTGCTGGTTTACCTAGAGGTTTTGTCTGCCACTTCCTGTTCATGTATTTAGTGTAGGCCTTTCCTTTAAAAATGACTCGACCTCTTTTCTAAATTCAGGGGGAATAAAGTTCATAATTGTCGTATTTGCATGAAGTGCTTTAAATGTGTGAAAAGTCCACCCATGCTGAAAAGTGCTGAGTAGTTCCAAAGATGTTAACTCGGCAATCAAAACTTGATGGGCTTTACAGAAAAGCAGAGTGTAAACGACCATGGCAAAGCCAAGGGGCCATGGACACACTTATATTGGGTGCTGGTAAACCACATGGCTCAGACAAGCTCTTCCTACAAGCAGGCAACATGCTCCACTTATCTCTGACTGCAAAGGATCTCGTAAGGTCCTACCGGGCAAGAAATTGGACAAGATTTTTAGCTGCTTCTACTGTCACCCTCGGTACCCTCACAATGGCACTAACTCGTCTGTTGTATTTGGTAAGTGCTATTTGTTGGGGTAGTTTCAAGTGATCAGTGCTTCAAGAGACATTTGCCTTCTAGAACTTCAGACTGCGTTCTCCATGCAGTGGTCATTTAATCACAGAGTTCAACACATTAAGATTACTTCAAATGGGAGCATTGATTGGTCCTGTGTTCATAAGTGCTTCTCTTTGGGGTAAATATTTACCCCAATATTTATTGGGCTTTACAGAAAAACAGAGTGTAAACGACCATGGCAAAGCCAAGGGGCCATGGACACACTTATATTGGGTGCTGGTAAACCACATGGCTCAGACAAGCTCTTCCTACAAGCAGGCAACATGCTCCACTTATCTCTGACTGCAAAGGATCTCGTAAGGTCCTACCGGGCAAGAAATTGGACAAGATTTTCAGCTGCTTCTACTGTCACCCTCGGTACCCTCACAATGGCACTAACTCGTCTGTTGTATTTGGTAAGTGCTATTTGTTGGGGTAGTTTCAAGTGATCAGTGCTTCAAGAGACATTTGCCTTCTAGAACTTCAGACTGCGTTCTCCATGCAGTGGTCAATTAATCACAGAGTTCAACACATTAAGATTACTTCAAATGGGAGCATTGATTGGTCCTGTGTTCATAAGTGCTTCTCTTTGGGGTAGTTTTAATGAGGAAGTGAACTACAGGCAAGACTTTTTTCTATGGAATTGCATTTATCAGTGCAACTAATATTTTACAACCGCATTCCTCTCCCATCAACGTTTAAGTGGAAACATCTTCAAGCAACATTTGGAAACTTTTTTTGCATCCTTCTCTTTAGCCATTTTTCATTTCCTTGCCCTCTTGACTGAAAACCATCTGATATATACTCTAACTTTTGCATCTTTCTTTTCATTCAAAGTAGAAAGTGCTATCAAGTTGGGGTACATATTTGCTGACTGACTCCCCTGTGTCCATGTCTTTTAAATTATTGTTCATCAGTGTAGGCCTTTCCTTTAAAAACACTAGAGCGTGCTGTTTTACATAAAAGCTTGGTCTGCCGCTCTCTGTTTTTGTATTTAGTGTAGGTCATTGTTTCATATACCTCTCCCTCTATCTTGTAACTTCTTTGCATCCTCCTCTGCAGCCATTTTTGCACTCTCCCTCTTGTCTAAAAAATCAGTTGATATCTACTCTAACTTTAGCATCTTTCTTTTCAACCAAAGTAGAAAGTGCTATCAAGTTGGGGTAAATATTTGCTGACTGACTCCCCTGTGTCCATGTCTTTTTTTTATTCAGGTCCCTTACATTTACAGAGCCCCTTTAGATGACTACAAAAGGAAAGCATTCCTGATTCTATGTAAGAATAAGTTCTTCTCTTTAGCACAATCATGTTGCTGCATACACAGTGTAAACACTAGATGGTGCTGGTTTACCTAGAGGTTTTGTCTGCCACTTCCTGTTCATGTATTTAGTGTAGGCCTTTCCTTTAAAAAGGACTTGACCTCTTTTCTAAATTCAGGGGGAATAAAGTTCATAATTGTCGTATTTGCATGAAGTGCTTTAAATGTGTGAAAAGTCCACCCATGCTGAAAAGTGCTGAGTAGTTCCAAAGATGTTAACTCGGCAATCAAAACTTGATGGGCTTTACAGAAAAGCAGAGTGTAAACGACCATGGCAAAGCCAAGGGGCCATGGACACACTTATATTGGGTGCTGGTAAACCACATGGCTCAGACAAGCTCTTCCTACAAGCAGGCAACATGCTCCACTTATCTCTGACTGCAAAGGATCTCGTAAGGTCCTACCGGGCAAGAAATTGGACAAGATTTTCAGCTGCTTCTACTGTCACCCTCGGTACCCTCACAATGGCACTAACTCGTCTGTTGTATTTGGTAAGTGCTATTTGTTGGGGTAGTTTCAAGTGATCAGTGCTTCAAGAGACATTTGCCTTCTAGAACTTCAGACTGCGTTCTCCATGCAGTGGTCATTTAATCACAGAGTTCAACACATTAAGATTACTTCAAATGGGAGCATTGATTGGTCCTGTGTTCATAAGTGCTTCTCTTTGGGGTAGTTTTAATGAGGAAGTGAACTACAGGCAAGACTTTTTTCTATGGAATTGCATTTATCAGTGCAACTAATATTGTACAACCGCATACCTCTCCCATCAACGTTTAAGTGGAAACATCTTCAAGCAACATTTGGACACTTTTTTTGCATCCTTCTCTTTAGCCATTTTTCATTTCCTTGCCCTCTTGACTGAAAACCATCTGATATATACTCTAACTTTTGCATCTTTCTTTTCATTCAAAGTAGAAAGTGCTATCAAGTTGGGGTAAATATTTGCTGACTGACTCCCCTGTGTCCATGTTTTTTTAATTATTGTTCATCAGTGTAGGCCTTTCCTTTAAAAACACTAGAGTGTGCTGTTTTACCTAGAAGCTTGGTCTGCCGCTCTCTGTTTTTGTATTTAGTGTAGGTCATTGTTTCATATACCTCTCCCTCTATCTTGTAACTTCTTTCCATCCTCCTCTGCAGCCATTTTTGCACTCTCCCTCTTGTCTAAAAAATCAGTTGATATCTACTCTAACTTTAGCATCTTTCTTTTCAACCAAAGTAGAAAGTGCTATCAAGTTGGGGTAAATATTTGCTGACTGACTCCCCTGTGTCCATGTCTTTTTTTATTCAGGTCCCTTACATTTACAGAGCCCCTTTAGATGACTGCAAAAGGAAAGCATTCCTGATTCTATGTAAGAATAAGTTCTTCTCTTTAGCACAATCATGTTGCTGCATACACAGTGTAAACACTAGATGGTGCTGGTTTACCTAGAGGTTTTGTCTGCCACTTCCTGTTCATGTATTTAGTGTAGGCCTTTCCTTTAAAAATGACTCAACCTCTTTTCTAAATTCAGGGGGAATAAAGTTCATAATTGTCGTATTTGCATGAAGTGCTTTAAATGTGTGAAAAGTCCACCCATGCTGAAAAGTGCTGAATAGTTCCAAAGATGTTAACTCGGCAATCAAAACTTGATGGGCTTTACAGAAAAGCAGAGTGTAAACGACCATGGCAAAGCCAAGGGGCCATGGACACACTTATATTGGGTGCTGGTAAACAACATGGCTCAGACAAGCTCTTCCTACAAGCAGGCAACATGCTCCACTTATCTCTGACTGCAAAGGATCTCGTAAGGTCCTACCGGGCAAGAAATTGGACAAGATTTTCAGCTGCTTCTACTGTCACCCTCGGTACCCTCACAATGGCACTAACTCGTCTGTTGTATTTGGTAAGTGCTATTTGTTGGGGTAGTTTCAAGTGATCAGTGCTTCAAGAGACATTTGCCTTCTAGAACTTCAGACTGCGTTCTCCATGCAGTGGTCATTTAATCACAGAGTTCAACACATTAAGATTACTTCAAATGGGAGCATTGATTGGTCCTGTGTTCATAAGTGCTTCTCTTTGGGGTAGTTTTAATGAGGAAGTGAACTACAGGCAAGACTTTTTTCTATGGAATTGCATTTATCAGTGCAACTAATATTGTACAACCGCATTCCTCTCCCATCAACGTTTAAGTGGAAACATCTTCAAGCAACATTTGGACACTTTTTTTGCATCATTCTCTTTAGCCATTTTTCATTTCCTTGCCCTCTTGACTGAAAACCATCTGATATATACTCTAACTTTTGCATCTTTCTTTTCATTCAAAGTAGAAAGTGCTATCAAGTTGGGGTAAATATTTGCTGACTGACTCCCCTGTGTCCATGTTTTTTTTATTATTGTTCATCAGTGTAGGCCTTTCCTTTAAAAACACTAGAGCGTGCTGTTTTACCTAGAAGCTTGGTCTGCCGCTCTCTGTTTTTGTATTTAGTGTAGGTCATTGTTTCATATACCTCTCCCTCTATCTTGTAACTTCTTTGCATCCTCCTCTGCAGCCATTTTTGCACTCTCCCTCTTGTCTAAAAAATCAGTTGATATCTACTCTAACTTTAGCATCTTTCTTTTCAACCAAAGTAGAAAGTGCTATCAAGTTGGGGTAAATATTTGCTGACTGACTCCCCTGTGTCCATGTCTTTTTTTTATTCAGGTCCCTTACATTTACAGAGCCCCTTTAGATGACTACAAAAGGAAAGCATTCCTGATTCTATGTAAGAATAAGTTCTTCTCTTTAGCACAATCATGTTGCTGCATACACAGTGTAAACACTAGATGGTGCTGGTTTACCTAGAGGTTTTGTCTGCCACTTCCTGTTCATGTATTTAGTGTAGGCCTTTCCTTTAAAAAGGACTTGACCTCTTTTCTAAATTCAGGGGGAATAAAGTTCATAATTGTCGTATTTGCATGAAGTGCTTTAAATGTGTGAAAAGTCCACCCATGCTGAAAAGTGCTGAGTAGTTCCAAAGATGTTAACTCGGCAATCAAAACTTGATGGGCTTTACAGAAAAGCAGAGTGTAAACGACCATGGCAAAGCCAAGGGGCCATGGACACACTTATATTGGGTGCTGGTAAACCACATGGCTCAGACAAGCTCTTCCTACAAGCAGGCAACATGCTCCACTTATCTCTGACTGCAAAGGATCTCGTAAGGTCCTACCGGGCAAGAAATTGGACAAGATTTTCAGCTGCTTCTACTGTCACCCTCGGTACCCTCACAATGGCACTAACTCGTCTGTTGTATTTGGTAAGTGCTATTTGTTGGGGTAGTTTCAAGTGATCAGTGCTTCAAGAGACATTTGCCTTCTAGAACTTTAGACTGCGTTCTCCATGCAGTGGTCATTTAATCACAGAGTTCAACACATTAAGATTACTTCAAATGGGAGCATTGATTGGTCCTGTGTTCATAAGTGCTTCTCTTTGGGGTAGTTTTAATGAGGAAGTGAACTACAGGCAAGACTTTTTTCTATGGAATTGCATTTATCAGTGCAACTAATATTGTACAACCGCATTCCTCTCCCATCAACGTTTAAGTGGAAACATCTTCAAGCAACATTTGGACACTTTTTTTGCATCCTTCTCTTTAGCCATTTTTCATTTCCTTGCCCTCTTGACTGAAAACCATCTGATATATACTCTAACTTTTGCATCTTTCTTTTCATTCAAAGTAGAAAGTGCTATCAAGTTGGGGTAAATATTTGCTGACTGACTCCCCTGTGTCCATGTTTTTTTTATTATTGTTCATCAGTGTAGGCCTTTCCTTTAAAAACACTAGAGCATGCTGTTTTACCTAGAAGCTTGGTCTGCCGCTCTCTGTTTTTGTATTTAGTGTAGGTCATTGTTTCATATACCTCTCCCTCTATCTTGTAACTTCTTTGCATCCTCCTCTGCAGCCATTTTTGCACTCTCCCTCTTGTCTAAAAAATCAGTTGATATCTACTCTAACTTTAGCATCTTTCTTTTCAACCAAAGTAGAAAGTGCTATCAAGTTGGGGTAAATATTTGCTGACTGACTCCCCTGTGTCCATGTCTTTTTTTTATTCAGGTCCCTTACATTTACAGAGCCCCTTTAGATGACTGCAAAAGGAAAGCATTCCTGATTCTATGTAAGAATAAGTTATTCTCTTTAGCACAATCATGTTGCTGCATACACAGTGTAAACACTAGATGGTGCTGGTTTACCTAGAGGTTTTGTCTGCCACTTCCTGTTCATGTATTTAGTGTAGGCCTTTCCTTTAAAAATGACTCGACCTCTTTTCTAAATTCAGGGGGAATAAAGTTCATAATTGTCGTATTTGCATGAAGTGCTTTAAATGTGTGAAAAGTCCACCCATGCTGAAAAGTGCTGAGTAGTTCCAAAGATGTTAACTCGGCAATCAAAACTTGATGGGCTTTACAGAAAAGCAGAGTGTAAACGACCATGGCAAAGCCAAGGGGCCATGGACACACTTATATTGGGTGCTGGTAAACCACATGGCTCAGACAAGCTCTTCCTACAAGCAGGCAACATGCTCCACTTATCTCTGACTGCAAAGGATCTCGTAAGGTCCTACCGGGCAAGAAATTGGACAAGATTTTTAGCTGCTTCTACTGTCACCCTCGGTACCCTCACAATGGCACTAACTCGTCTGTTGTATTTGGTAAGTGCTATTTGTTGGGGTAGTTTCAAGTGATCAGTGCTTCAAGAGACATTTGCCTTCTAGAACTTCAGACTGCGTTCTCCATGCAGTGGTCATTTAATCACAGAGTTCAACACATTAAGATTACTTCAAATGGGAGCATTGATTGGTCCTGTGTTCATAAGTGCTTCTCTTTGGGGTAAATATTTACCCCAATATTTATTGGGCTTTACAGAAAAACAGAGTGTAAACGACCATGGCAAAGCCAAGGGGCCATGGACACACTTATATTGGGTGCTGGTAAACCACATGGCTCAGACAAGCTCTTCCTACAAGCAGGCAACATGCTCCACTTATCTCTGACTGCAAAGGATCTCGTAAGGTCCTACCGGGCAAGAAATTGGACAAGATTTTCAGCTGCTTCTACTGTCACCCTCGGTACCCTCACAATGGCACTAACTCGTCTGTTGTATTTGGTAAGTGCTATTTGTTGGGGTAGTTTCAAGTGATCAGTGCTTCAAGAGACATTTGCCTTCTAGAACTTCAGACTGCGTTCTCCATGCAGTGGTCATTTAATCACAGAGTTCAACACATTAAGATTACTTCAAATGGGAGCATTGATTGGTCCTGTGTTCATAAGTGCTTCTCTTTGGGGTAGTTTTAATGAGGAAGTGAACTACAGGCAAGACTTTTTTCTATGGAATTGCATTTATCAGTGCAACTAATATTGTACAACCGCATTCCTCTCCCATCAACTTTTAAGTGGAAACATCTTCAAGCAACATTTGGACACTTTTTTTGCATCCTTCTCTTTAGCCATTTTTCATTTCCTTGCCCTATTGACTGAAAACCATCTGATATATACTCTAACTTTTGCATCTTTCTTTTCATTCAAAGTAGAAAGTGCTATCAAGTTGGGGTAAATATTTGCTGACTGACTCCCCTGTGTCCATGTTTTTTTTATTATTGTTCATCAGTGTAGGCCTTTCCTTTAAAAACACTAGAGCGTGCTGTTTTACCTAGAAGCTTGGTCTGCCGCTCTCTGTTTTTGTATTTAGTGTAGGTCATTGTTTCATATACCTCTCCCTCTATCTTGTAACTTCTTTGCATCCTCCTCTGCAGCCATTTTTGCACTCTCCCTCTTGTCTAAAAAATCAGTTGATATCTACTCTAACTTTAGCATCTTTCTTTTCAACCAAAGTAGAAAGTGCTATCAAGTTGGGGTAAATATTTTCTGACTGACTCCCCTGTGTCCATGTCTTTTTTTTATTCAGGTCCCTTACATTTACAGAGCCCCTTTAGATGACTACAAAAGGAAAGCATTCCTGATTCTATGTAAGAATAAGTTCTTCTCTTTAGCACAATCATGTTGCTGCATACACAGTGTAAACACTAGATGGTGCTGGTTTACCTAGAGGTTTTGTCTGCCACTTCCTGTTCATGTATTTAGTGTAGGCCTTTCCTTTAAAAAGGACTTGACCTCTTTTCTAAATTCAGGGGGAATAAAGTTCATAATTGTCGTATTTGCATGAAGTGCTTTAAATGTGTGAAAAGTCCACCCATGCTGAAAAGTGCTGAGTAGTTCCAAAGATGTTAACTCGGCAATCAAAACTTGATGGGCTTTACAGAAAAGCAGAGTGTAAACGACCATGGCAAAGCCAAGGGGCCATGGACACACTTATATTGGGTGCTGGTAAACCACATGGCTCAGACAAGCTCTTCCTACAAGCAGGCAACATGCTCCACTTATCTCTGACTGCAAAGGATCTCGTAAGGTCCTACCGGGCAAGAAATTGGACAAGATTTTCAGCTGCTTCTACTGTCACCCTCGGTACCCTCACAATGGCACTAACTCGTCTGTTGTATTTGGTAAGTGCTATTTGTTGGGGTAGTTTCAAGTGATCAGTACTTCAAGAGACATTTGCCTTCTAGAACTTTAGACTGCGTTCTCCATGCAGTGGTCATTTAATCACAGAGTTCAACACATTAAGATTACTTCAAATGGGAGCATTGATTGGTCCTGTGTTCATAAGTGCTTCTCTTTGGGGTAGTTTTAATGAGGAAGTGAACTACAGGCAATACTTTTTTCTATGGAATTGCATTTATCAGTGCAACTAATATTGTACAACCGCATTCCTCTCCCATCAACGTTTAAGTGGAAACATCTTCAAGCAACATTTGGACACTTTTTTTGCATCCTTCTCTTTAGCCATTTTTCATTTCCTTGCCCTCTTGACTGAAAACCATCTGATATATACTCTAACTTTTGCATCTTTCTTTTCATTCAAAGTAGAAAGTGCTATCAAGTTGGGGTAAATATTTGCTGACTGACTCCCCTGTGTCCATGTTTTTTTTATTATTGTTCATCAGTGTAGGCCTTTCCTTTAAAAACACCAGAGCATGCTGTTTTACCTAGAAGCTTGGTCTGCCGCTCTCTGTTTTTGTATTTAGTGTAGGTCATTGTTTCATATACCTCTCCCTCTATCTTGTAACTTCTTTGCATCCTCCTCTGCAGCCATTTTTGCACTCTCCCTCTTGTCTAAAAAATCAGTTGATATCTACTCTAACTTTAGCATCTTTCTTTTCAACCAAAGTAGAAAGTGCTATCAAGTTGGGGTAAATATTTGCTGACTGACTCCCCTGTGTCCATGTCTTTTTTTTATTCAGGTCCCTTACATTTACAGAGCCCCTTTAGATGACTGCAAAAGGAAAGCATTCCTGATTCTATGTAAGAATAAGTTATTCTCTTTAGCACAATCATGTTGCTGCATACACAGTGTAAACACTAGATGGTGCTGGTTTACCTAGAGGTTTTGTCTGCCACTTCCTGTTCATGTATTTAGTGTAGGCCTTTCCTTTAAAAATGACTCGACCTCTTTTCTAAATTCAGGGGGAATAAAGTTCATAATTGTCGTATTTGCATGAAGTGCTTTAAATGTGTGAAAAGTCCACCCATGCTGAAAAGTGCTGAGTAGTTCCAAAGATGTTAACTCGGCAATCAAAACTTGATGGGCTTTACAGAAAAGCAGAGTGTAAACGCCCATGGCAAAGCCAAGGGGCCATGGACACACTTATATTGGGTGCTGGTAAACCACATGGCTCAGACAAGCTCTTCCTACAAGCAGGCAACATGCTCCACTTATCTCTGACTGCAAAGGATCTCGTAAGGTCCTACCGGGCAAGAAATTGGACAAGATTTTCAGCTGCTTCTACTGTCACCCTCGGTACCCTCACAATGGCACTAACTCGTCTGTTGTATTTGGTAAGTGCTATTTGTTGGGGTAGTTTCAAGTGATCAGTGCTTCAAGAGACATTTGCCTTCTAGAACTTCAGACTGCGTTCTCCATGCAGTGGTCATTTAATCACAGAGTTCAACACATTAAGATTACTTCAAATGGGAGCATTGATTGGTCCTGTGTTCATAAGTGCTTCTCTTTGGGGTAGTTTTAATGAGGAAGTGAACTACAGGCAATACTTTTTTCTATGGAATTGCATTTATCAGTGCAACTAATATTGTACAACCACATACCTCTCCCATCAACGTTTAAGTGGAAACATCTTCAAGCAACATTTGGACACTTTTTTTGCATCCTTCTCTTTAGCCATTTTTCATTTCCTTGCCCTCTTGACTGAAAACCATCTGATATATACTCTAACTTTTGCATCTTTCTTTTCATTCAAAGTAGAAAGTGCTATCAAGTTGGGGTAAATATTTGCTGACTGACTCCCCTGTGTCCATGTTTTTTTTTATTATTGTTCATCAGTGTAGGCCTTTCCTTTAAAAACACTAGAGTGTGCTGTTTTACCTAGAAGCTTGGTCTGCCGCTCTCTGTTTTTGTATTTAGTGTAGGTCATTGTTTCATATACCTCTCCCTCTATCTTGTAACTTCTTTGCATCCTCCTCTGCAGCCATTTTTGCACTCTCCCTCTTGTCTAAAAAATCAGTTGATATCTACTCTAACTTTAGCATCTTTCTTTTCAACCAAAGTAGAAAGCGCTATCAAGTTGGGGTAAATATTTGCTGACTGACTCCCCTGTGTCCATGTCTTTTTTTTATTCAGGTCCCTTACATTTACAGAGCCCCTTTAGATGACTGCAAAAGGAAAGCATTCCTGATTCCCCACTAACACAGAACGTTTAGGGAACGTTAGGGAACGTTAGTTTATGGTTCTCTAAAGGTTAGTTTGAACCAAACCAAAAACGAACGTTTAGGGAACGTTCCCTCAGGGTTATAACGTTCCCTAAACGTTAAGGGAACCAACCAACTAAAACGTTCTCCTGTGGTTGCACTGTACCTCCACACAACGTTCCCGTTTGGTTGTTTTTGGTTGTTTTTGGTAATGTTTATTTAAACAAGCTCCATTTAAGTTTTTGACGTAGCATATAAAAGGTTTGCAGTCAGTTGATTTAATTCACTCAAAAATGATTGGTCTTATGAAATCCAAGTAAAATAAACAGATTATCAAAAGAATATATTTAATTTTAGACTGATCAATTTAGCAAACAATACTTTTGTGCCTGATTTCGTTTTTTTAACTGTATTAGTTGAAAATACTTAAAACAAGAATCTATCAATCGAACGATTTTCACAAATAAGAAAATTCACTTCCAACAAAGTAGGTTTTTTTTTTTCAGTGTACAAATTCAACCGTTACACCCCCACGCCAGTAGGGGCAAGTGCCTCTGTTTTCAGGTGACCGATTGAAATCATGTCCTGTGTCCTGACTTCCGTGTTCTGCGATTTACACCAAAGTCCTTCTGGATACACAACTTGCATGGGAATCCGTCTTCTTTCAGTGGTTTCGTGTAAATGGACGCTCAAGATAAATTGTTTGAGCACAGGTATGGAGCCCTTAACGTTATAGTGCTAGTTCGTTTTTTCGTCTCTTTAGAAATACACACGTTGCACCCACTGTTTGTGATTTTCACGTAGAATAATAATAGTTCGGTAAAATATTTTTAGAATACTTTTCTGCTATCACTGTTAGAATACATTCAGAACATGTTTAATTTATTCCTGTACCGTTGGCATTTTACACTCACTTATTTGCATGTATGCAAAGCAAGGCCTCTGATTAGGTGGCAATGGCGTCAATGCGTCTCTATCCAGTAATTTTCAAACATTCCAATGCCGTGTTAAATGTGCTAACGTTATAGCATTGTGTGTCTGATCGCTCCTCTATCAGTTTTAGAAACTGGTCAGACAATAACAGCTATAGTCTACATAATCCTACAGTGAAATTAAAAAAGCCATTTCACTACATGCTAATCTTGAGTAATATCATTTTCTCCTTTTTTCCACCTTTTCTCACACCAAACAACGACGTACGACGCCATCAGAAAGCGCATTTTGGGAAATGTGTGGATCCGTCCGTTCGCATTTCTGTGTTTCTATGCATGTAGACTAGAGCATCATTGTGGTACGTGTATGTTTTTACGTATGTTTGCCTGAACCATGTTTGTACAACTAAACGTAGCACAATTTGTGTGTATATATTATAAAATAATCTGTATAGTGGATGTAATGCTCGAACCATGATGCAGTATCTGTCTGCTTACTCGAGCACATACGGATGTGTAATGTCACACACTGTAGCATTATACTTTTACGTTTAAACAGTGCATTAAAAAAACAAACTCCATATCTAATGTTTAAGAAAGAAATAACAAATATTCATGGTCGGGGATAGCAACACTCCATTTTAGTTTAAAATTACCCTCTAAAATGCTGATTGGCCAGGTTTGCTGACGTCAAGGCATGTGACGCAACACGAACGTTCCTGATTGGCTGGAGGAAATGGATAAGTCTACGTAGAACTCAGTAGACCGTTCACTATCAGGAAGTCTTGGAAAAACAACCAACAACGACCAACAACAGCAACCATTGAGCTTCACATTCTCAAAAAGTAAGTGAAATACGTTACAGTTTCATGGTTGTAATGCAAGGGTTTGGGGTTTAACTTTAAGCCGTCTAGAAAATCAGGCTGTGTACAGGTGACTTATTGGTGCTATACTATATATAAATAAATACGTTTTCTCTGTATGGAAATACTGCTTTGTTCGGCTACTGTCTCACAAAAACTTTGTTCTCTTAATGTAGATTCCTATGACAAAGCCATGAAAAAATGTCGGCGACTGATGGACACTTCCAGCATTGAGACGGAAGACGATGCGAGTGTCCACAAAAGGCAGTGTAAACGCCCAAGGAGGTTCATGACGGATTCTTCAAGTGATGGTAAAACCTTAAGTACAGACATTATTTACAAAATTAACATTTTCTTTTAGCAATCTGTACAAATTTTTTGGTCTTTTATTTCAGATGAATCTGTTCCACAAATGAGAGAGTGTGAGAACGGAGTGTGTGTCTGGAAGCCCTGTCCGTAAGTTAACATTTAAGAAACCTGAGTCATATTTCCTACCATGGAACTACTGACATTCAACCTAGTGCATATCATGTGACTATTCTGATGTGTTTGTCTCTTCCTGCCTGTTTCCAGGTCCGCAGCTGCCTCCACCACCTGCATGTAAGTTTTTTTTTCTTCCTCCTCCATTTGCAAGAAACCTACCATAAATGAAGTGACCAATATTCATATCTACTTTCTTTTTAGATGAGTCAACACCACACAGAAAACCAGCCGGTCGCCCAGAATTGGATGGGTCTATTATGACGTAAGCTGAGGGTACAGTGGCTTTGCATTTTCCATTTCCAATTAAATACTATTTCATGACAAGGAACTTGAGAGTAACTTGACTTTTTTGTTGTTGTAAACAGCAGAACTCATCACACAGAGGGAGGTGAGACATCACACAGAGGGAGGTGGCTCAGCCATGGAGACGGAAATGAGAGGTAAGAAGACTCACTTAAAGGAACACACCGACTTTTTGGGACTTTAGCTTATTCACAGTATCCCCCAGAGTTAGATAAGTCCATACATACCCTCTTCATCTCTGTGCGTGCCGTAACTCTGTCTGACGCACCCACCACTAGCCTAGCTTAGCACAAATACTGGATGTAAATAGTTCCAGCTAGCATACTGCTCCCTATAAGTGACAAATAATGGCAACATTTTCCTATTTACATGTTGTGATTTGTATAGTCACAGCGTGTACAAATAACAAGGTCACATGTGAGACAGCCATCTTCTAATCATATACATACTCTGAACTATATTCTCAGAAGGCCGAAGCACTGCTACTTCTGCGGAGTGATTTACTCCAACTCTGAGCGAACTCTCTGCTCCTCACCACGGGGCTTCTCAGGGGCTACAAGCAAATCACGCCCCAGAAGTAGCAGTGCTTCGCCTTCTGAGAATATAGACTTATCTAACTCTGGGGGATACGGTGAATAAGCTAAAGTCCCAAAAAGTCGGCGTGTTCCTTAAGTTGTTCACATATTCAAGTAATGTATAACAACTAAAACTAACATAATTAATTTTTCCATAGCCATGTGGACATCCATTACCCGTATGGCACAGCGAATGGAAAAGATGGAGCAGAGGCTGGATGAGGTGCTCATGCTCTTAAGGAGCTCCCAGTCCCAGTCACATCCCTCTGCTCCTGTCGATGATATGTTGCTGTCGCCCTGCTCGACAGTCACAGAGCTGGAGGAGTTTGACAGGAGTCTCGGTCAACAGGAGAGGAGGGGAAAAAATGGTAATTAAGTTGCCATCGTCCTGCCCTAAGATTAACACTATATAATTGCATAACTTCAAATATCATTATAACTGAACTGACGGCTCTTACAAAATGAGATTGTACAAGCTCTCCACTTTGTTCTACATGTATAATTTGTATTTCTATGTTTTACAGCAACTTTTCCTGACAACTCTTGGAGGTATGACCAGAGGTACTGCCATCCGTCGCATGCTACGGCGAGTGGCAACTATTGACGTCCATCAAACAGTTTAGTCTGCGGGGCAGAAAGGCAAAGAAGGCTTTCCTGGACCTGACAATCTGCAGGGTTATAACAGGCAGGTGTTATTTTATTGTTCACATCAGTGTTATGCTTAGCTTGGAGGTTTTAATTTGACTTGTAGCTTTACTTCATTTTGACTTTACTCTAGCGGCCTTCCAGAAAAACTTCCCGGCGGTGACTGCAGCAGAAACGGAGGACTTGATTGGGCAAGTGCTGAAGTTTGCCCCACACAGACGGTAAATTAGAATACTTCTATGTGATGTTCATAATTATCAAAGGAATGGGAAAACTATCAATATTTGTCATAATAAAAAAAACAGGGTTGTTAGTAAGGCAATTTGTCTTGCGTTTGTCAACGTGTTCATTCTCAGTATGACATATCAAACTTTTGTTTATTTTTTAGGCCAGCTGAGAAGGACTGAGAAGGGCTGATCGGTCAAGACAATGGAGCTCTTTTTTTATTTATTTTTTATTAAACAATTGTATTTTTGCCACTTTGGCCATTCACTTTATTGTCCCTTTTCAATGTGAAATTTGTCTTGGACTCAAAGCTGCATTTATACACAACATATATACATACACACAACAACATATGCACAACAACAAATGCACATTACATTATCATTCCAATATGCATCTTGCACACTACATTTGCACTCTTCATCACACTCTTTGTACTTAAATTTCTGTTTTATTTGTATAGTTGTAAAACTGATTCTATTCTTGTATTTTTTTTAGGCCTTTTATATTTTTGGTATTTTGTAATTTTATATTGTCTATATTAAAGTTTTAAATCCCATCAAGTTTGCCTGTTCATTCATTCCTGCTAACATATAAATTAATTTCTGCTTGTATAATAATTAATTCCTGCTTATGCACAGACAGTTTAAAGTAATAATAAAATTGGTACCATTGTTAGATTTTTAAAGGTTAGTGGAATGTAAAAAATAACCTTAGGGGAACGTTCTAGGAACGTTACCTAAAGGTTGCAATGTTAGGGGAACGTTCTAGGAACGTTACCTAAAGGTTGCAACGTTAGGGGAACGTTCTAGGAACGTTCCCTAAAGGTTACAACGTTAGGGGAACGTTCTAGGAACATTCCCTAAAGGTTGCAACGTTAGGGGAACGTTCTAGGAACGTTCCCTAAAGGTTGCAATGTACCCAAAAACGAACGTTCCCGGAACGTTAAGAAAACTTTCCATGGGAACCAAAACCTAACCTTAAGGGAACGTTCCGCAACCAAAAACGAACGTTCCCGCAACCAAAAACGAACGTTCCCAGAACGTTCTGGGAACCATAAATTGTTACCTGGGTTCTATGTAAGAATAAGTTCTTCTCTTTAGCACAATCATGTTGCTGCATACACAGTGTAAACACTAGATGGTGCTGGTTAACTTTTGCATCTTTCTTTTCAACCAAAGTAGAAAGTGCTATCAAGTTGGGGTAAATATTTGCTGACTGACTCCCCTGTGTCCATGTCTTTTTTTATTCAGGTCCCTTACATTTACAGAGCCCCTTTAGATGACTGCAAAAGGAAAGCATTCCTGATTCTATGTAAGAATAAGTTCTTCTCTTTAGCACAATCATGTTGCTGCATACACAGTGTAAACACTAGATGGTGCTGGTTTACCTAGAGGTTTTGTCTGCCACTTCCTGTTCATGTATGTAGTGTAGGCCTTTCCTTTAAAAATGACTCAACCTCTTTTCTAAATTCAGGGGGAATAAAGTTCATAATTGTCGTATTTGCATGAAGTGCTTTAAATGTGTGAAAAGTCCACCCATGCTGAAAAGTGCTGAATAGTTCCAAAGATGTTAACTCGGCAATCAAAACTTGATGGGCTTTACAGAAAAGCAGAGTGTAAACGACCATGGCAAAGCCAAGGGGCCATGGACACACTTATATTGGGTGCTGGTAAACCACATGGCTCAGACAAGCTCTTCCTACAAGCAGGCAACATGCTCCACTTATCTCTGACTGCAAAGGATCTCGTAAGGTCCTACCGGGCAAGAAATTGGACAAGATTTTCAGCTGCTTCTACTGTCACCCTCGGTACCCTCACAATGGCACTAACTCGTCTGTTGTATTTGGTAAGTGCTATTTGTTGGGGTAGTTTCAAGTGATCAGTGCTTCAAGAGACATTTGCCTTCTAGAACTTCAGACTGCGTTCTCCATGCAGTGGTCATTTAATCACAGAGTTCAACACATTAAGATTACTTCAAATGGGAGCATTGATTGGTCCTGTGTTCATAAGTGCTTCTCTTTGGGGTAGTTTTAATGAGGAAGTGAACTACAGGCAAGACTTTTTTCTATGGAATTGCATTTATCAGTGCAACTAATATTGTACAACCGCATACCTCTCCCATCAACGTTTAAGTGGAAACATCTTCAAGCAACATTTGGACACTTTTTTTGCATCCTTCTCTTTAGCCATTTTTCATTTCCTTGCCCTCTTGACTGAAAACCATCTGATATATACTCTAACTTTTGCATCTTTCTTTTCATTCAAAGTAGAAAGTGCTATCAAGTTGGGGTAAATATTTACTGACTGACTCCCCTGTGTCCATGTCTTTTTTTTATTCTGGTCCCTTACATTTACAGAGCCCTTTAAGATGACTACAAAAGGAAAGCATTCCTGATTCTATGTAAGAATAAGTTCTTCTCTTTAGCACAATCATGTTGCTGCATACACAGTGTAAACACTAGATGGTGCTGGTTTACCTAGAGGTTTTGTCTGCCACTTCCTGTTCATGTATTTAGTGTAGGCCTTTCCTTTTAAAAAGGACTTGACCTCTTTTCTAAATTCAGGGGGAATAAAGTTCATAATTGTCGTATTTGCATGAAGTGCTTTAAATGTGTGAAAAGTCCACCCATGCTGAAAAGTGCTGAGTAGTTCCAAAGATGTTAACTCGGCAATCAAAACTTGATGGGCTTTACAGAAAAGCAGAGTGTAAACGACCATGGCAAAGCCAAGGGGCCATGGACACACTTATATTGGGTGCTGGTAAACCACATGGCTCAGACAAGCTCTTCCTACAAGCAGGCAACATGCTCCACTTATCTCTGACTGCAAAGGATCTCGTAAGGTCCTACCGGGCAAGAAATTGGACAAGATTTTCAGCTGCTTCTACTGTCACCCTCGGTACCCTCACAATGGCACTAACTCGTCTGTTGTATTTGGTAAGTGCTATTTGTTGGGGTAGTTTCAAGTGATCAGTGCTTCAAGAGACATTTGCCTTCTAGAACTTCAGACTGCATTCTCCATGCAGTGGTCATTTAATCACAGAGTTCAACACATTAAGATTACTTCAAATGGGAGCATTGATTGGTCCTGTGTTCATAAGTGCTTCTCTTTGGGGTAGTTTTAATGAGGAAGTGAACTACAGGCAAGACTTTTTTCTATGGAATTGCATTTATCAGTGCAACTAATATTGTACAACCGCATTCCTCTCCCATCAACGTTTAAGTGGAAACATCTTCAAGCAACATTTGGACACTTTTTTGCATCCTTCTCTTTAGCCATTTTTCATTTCCTTGCCCTCTTGAGTGAAAACCATCTGATATATACTCTAACTTTTGCATCTTTCTTTTCATTCAAAGTAGAAAGTGCTATCAAGTTGGGGTAAATATTTGCTGACTGACTCCCCTGTGTCCATGTTTTTTTAATTATTGTTCATCAGTGTAGGCCTTTCCTTTAAAAACACTAGAGCATGCTGTTTTACCTAGAAGCTTGGTCTGCCGCTCTCTGTTTTTGTATTTAGTGTAGGTCATTGTTTCATATACCTCTCCCTCTATCTTGTAACTTCTTTGCATCCTCCTCTGCAGCCATTTTTGCACTCTCCCTCTTGTCTAAAAAATCAGTTGATATCTACTCTAACTTTAGCATCTTTCTTTTCAACCAAAGTAGAAAGTGCTATCAAGTTGGGGTAAATATTTGCTGACTGACTCCCCTGTGTCCATGTCTTTTTTTATTCCGGTCCCTTACATTTACAGAGCCCTTTTAGATGACTACAAAAGGAAAGCATTCCTGATTCTATGTAAGAATAAGTTCTTCTCTTTAGCACAATCATGTTGCTGCATACACAGTGTAAACACTAGATGGTGCTGGTTTACCTAGAGGTTTTGTCTGCCACTTCCTGTTCATGTATTTAGTGTAGGCCTTTCCTTTAAAAATGACTCGACCTCTTTTCTAAATTCAGGGGGAATAAAGTTCATAATTGTCGTATTTGCATGAAGTGCTTTAAATGTGTGAAAAGTCCACCCATGCTGAAAAGTGCTGAGTAGTTCCAAAGATGTTAACTCGGCAATCAAAACTTGATGGGCTTTACAGAAAAGCAGAGTGTAAACGACCATGGCAAAGCCAAGGGGCCATGGACACACTTATATTGGGTGCTGGTAAACCACATGGCTCAGACAAGCTCTTACTACAAGCAGGCAACATGCTCCACTTATCTCTGACTGCAAAGGATCTCGTAAGGTCCTACCGGGCAAGAAATTGGACAAGATTTTCAGCTGCTTCTACTGTCACCCTCGGTACCCTCACAATGGCACTAACTCGTCTGTTGTATTTGGTAAGTGCTATTTGTTGGGGTAGTTTCAAGTGATCAGTGCTTCAAGAGACATTTGCCTTCTAGAACTTCAGACTGCGTTCTCCATGCAGTGGTCAATTAATCACAGAGTTCAACACATTAAGATTACTTCAAATGGGAGCATTGATTGGTCCTGTGTTCATAAGTGCTTCTCTTTGGGGTAAATATTTACCCCAATATTTATTGGGCTTTACAGAAAAACAGAGTGTAAACGACCATGGCAAAGCCAAGGGGCCATGGACACACTTATATTGGGTGCTGGTAAACCACATGGCTCAGACAAGCTCTTCCTACAAGCAGGCAACATGCTCCACTTATCTCTGACTGCAAAGGATCTCGTAAGGTCCTACCGGGCAAGAAATTGGACAAGATTTTCAGCTGCTTCTACTGTCACCCTCGGTACCCTCACAATGGCACTAACTCGTCTGTTGTATTTGGTAAGTGCTATTTGTTGGGGTAGTTTCAAGTGATCAGTGCTTCAAGAGACATTTGCCTTCTAGAACTTCAGACTGCGTTCTCCATGCAGTGGTCAGTTAATCACAGAGTTCAACACATTAAGATTACTTCAAATGGGAGCATTGATTGGTCCTGTGTTCATAAGTGCTTCTCTTTGGGGTAGTTTTAATGAGGAAGTGAACTACAGGCAAGACTTTTTTCTATGGAATTGCATTTATCAGTGCAACTAATATTGTACAACCGCATTCCTCTCCCATCAACGTTTAAGTGGAAACATCTTCAAGCAACATTTGGACACTTTTTTTGCATCCTTCTCTTTAGCCATTTTTCATTTCCTTGCCCTATTGACTGAAAACCATCTGATATATACTCTAACTTTTGCATCTTTCTTTTCATTCAAAGTAGAAAGTGCTATCAAGTTGGGGTAAATATTTGCTGACTGACTCCCCTGTGTCCATGTCTTTTTTTTATTCCGGTTCCTTACATTTACAGAGCCCTTTTAGATGACTACAAAAGGAAAGCATTCCTGATTCTATGTAAGAATAAGTTCTTCTCTTTAGCACAATCATGTTGCTGCATACACAGTGTAAACACTAGATGGTGCTGGTTTACCTAGAGGTTTTGTCTGCCACTTCCTGTTCATGTATTTAGTGTAGGCCTTTCCTTTAAAAAGGACTTGACCTCTTTTCTAAATTCAGGGGGAATAAAGTTCATAATTGTCGTATTTGCATGAAGTGCTTTAAATGTGTGAAAAGTCCACCCATGCTGAAAAGTGCTGAGTAGTTCCAAAGATGTTAACTCGGCAATCAAAACTTGATGGGCTTTACAGAAAAGCAGAGTGTAAACGACCATGGCAAAGCCAAGGGGCCATGGACACACTTATATTGGGTGCTGGTAAACCACATGGCTCAGACAAGCTCTTCCTACAAGCAGGCAACATGCTCCACTTATCTCTGACTGCAAAGGATCTCGTAAGGTCCTACCGGGCAAGAAATTGGACAAGATTTTCAGCTGCTTCTACTGTCACCCTCGGTACCCTCACAATGGCACTAACTCGTCTGTTGTATTTGGTAAGTGCTATTTGTTGGGGTAGTTTCAAGTGATCGGTGCTTCAAGAGACATTTGCCTTCTAGAACTTCAGACTGCGTTCTCCATGCAGTGGTCATTTAATCACAGAGTTCAACACATTAAGATTACTTCAAATGGGAGCATTGATTGGTCCTGTGTTCATAAGTGCTTCTCTTTGGGGTAGTTTTAATGAGGAAGTGAACTACAGGCAAGACTTTTTTCTATGGAATTGCATTTATCAGTGCAACTAATATTGTACAACCGCATTCCTCTCCCATCAACGTTTAAGTGGAAACATCTTCAAGCAACATTTGGACACTTTTTTGCATCCTTCTCTTTAGCCATTTTTCATTTCCTTGCCCTCTTGAGTGAAAACCATCTGATATATACTCTAACTTTTGCATCTTTCTTTTCATTCAAAGTAGAAAGTGCTATCAAGTTGGGGTAAATATTTGCTGACTGACTCCCCTGTGTCCATGTTTTTTTAATTATTGTTCATCAGTGTAGGCCTTTCCTTTAAAAACACTAGAGCATGCTGTTTTACCTAGAAGCTTGGTCTGCCGCTCTCTGTTTTTGTATTTAGTGTAGGTCATTGTTTCATATACCTCTCCCTCTATCTTGTAACTTCTTTGCATCCTCCTCTGCAGCCATTTTTGCACTCTCCCTCTTGTCTAAAAAATCAGTTGATATCTACTCTAACTTTAGCATCTTTCTTTTCAACCAAAGTAGAAAGTGCTATCAAGTTGGGGTAAATATTTGCTGACTGACTCCCCTGTGTCCATGTCTTTTTTTATTCCGGTCCCTTACATTTACAGAGCCCTTTTAGATGACTACAAAAGGAAAGCATTCCTGATTCTATGTAAGAATAAGTTCTTCTCTTTAGCACAATCATGTTGCTGCATACACAGTGTAAACACTAGATGGTGCTGGTTTACCTAGAGGTTTTGTCTGCCACTTCCTGTTCATGTATTTAGTGTAGGCCTTTCCTTTAAAAATGACTCGACCTCTTTTCTAAATTCAGGGGGAATAAAGTTCATAATTGTCGTATTTGCATGAAGTGCTTTAAATGTGTGAAAAGTCCACCCATGCTGAAAAGTGCTGAGTAGTTCCAAAGATGTTAACTCGGCAATCACAACTTGATGGGCTTTACAGAAAAGCAGAGTGTAAACGACCATGGCAAAGCCAAGGGGCCATGGACACACTTATATTGGGTGCTGGTAAACCACATGGCTCAGACAAGCTCTTCCTACAAGCAGGCAACATGCTCCACTTATCTCTGACTGCAAAGGATCTCGTAAGGTCCTACCGGGCAAGAAATTGGACAAGATTTTCAGCTGCTTCTACTGTCACCCTCGGTACCCTCAAAATGGCACTAACTCGTCTGTTGTATTTGGTAAGTGCTATTTGTTGGGGTAGTTTCAAGTGATCAGTGCTTCAAGAGACATTTGCCTTCTAGAACTTCAGACTGCGTTCTCCATGCAGTGGTCAATTAATCACAGAGTTCAACACATTAAGATTACTTCAAATGGGAGCATTGATTGGTCCTGTGTTCATAAGTGCTTCTCTTTGGGGTAGTTTTAATGAGGAAGTGAACTACAGGCAAGACTTTTTTCTATGGAATTGCATTTATCAGTGCAACTAATATTGTACAACCGCATTCCTCTCCCATCAACGTTTAAGTGGAAACATCTTCAAGCAACATTTGGACACTTTTTTTGCATCCTTCTCTTTAGCCATTTTTCATTTCCTTGCCCTATTGACTGAAAACCATCTGATATATACTCTAACTTTTGCATCTTTCTTTTCATTCAAAGTAGAAAGTGCTATCAAGTTGGGGTAAATATTTGCTGACTGACTCCCCTGTGTCCATGTCTTTTTTTTATTCCGGTTCCTTACATTTACAGAGCCCTTTTAGATGACTACAAAAGGAAAGCATTCCTGATTCTATGTAAGAATAAGTTCTTCTCTTTAGCACAATCATGTTGCTGCATACACAGTGTAAACACTAGATGGTGCTGGTTTACCTAGAGGTTTTGTCTGCCACTTCCTGTTCATGTATTTAGTGTAGGCCTTTCCTTTTAAAAAGGACTTGACCTCTTTTCTAAATTCAGGGGGAATAAAGTTCATAATTGTCGTATTTGCATGAAGTGCTTTAAATGTGTGAAAAGTCCACCCATGCTGAAAAGTGCTGAGTAGTTCCAAAGATGTTAACTCGGCAATCAAAACTTGATGGGCTTTACAGAAAAGCAGAGTGTAAACGACCATGGCAAAGCCAAGGGGCCATGGACACACTTATATTGGGTGCTGGTAAACCACATGGCTCAGACAAGCTCTTCCTACAAGCAGGCAACATGCTCCACTTATCTCTGACTGCAAAGGATCTCGTAAGGTCCTACCGGGCAAGAAATTGGACAAGATTTTCAGCTGCTTCTACTGTCACCCTCGGTACCCTCACAATGGCACTAACTCGTCTGTTGTATTTGGTAAGTGCTATTTGTTGGGGTAGTTTCAAGTGATCAGTGCTTCAAGAGACATTTGCCTTCTAGAACTTCAGACTGCGTTCTCCATGCAGTGGTCATTTAATCACAGAGTTCAACACATTAAGATTACTTCAAATGGGAGCATTGATTGGTCCTGTGTTCATAAGTGCTTCTCTTTGGGGTAGTTTTAATGAGGAAGTGAACTACAGGCAAGACTTTTTTCTATGGAATTGCATTTATCAGTGCAACTAATATTGTACAACCGCATTCCTCTCCCATCAACGTTTAAGTGGAAACATCTTCAAGCAACATTTGGACACTTTTTTGCATCCTTCTCTTTAGCCATTTTTCATTTCCTTGCCCTCTTGAGTGAAAACCATCTGATATATACTCTAACTTTTGCATCTTTCTTTTCATTCAAAGTAGAAAGTGCTATCAAGTTGGGGTAAATATTTGCTGACTGACTCCCCTGTGTCCATGTTTTTTTAATTATTGTTCATCAGTGTAGGCCTTTCCTTTAAAAACACTAGAGCATGCTGTTTTACCTAGAAGCTTGGTCTGCCGCTCTCTGTTTTTGTATTTAGTGTAGGTCATTGTTTCATATACCTCTCCCTCTATCTTGTAACTTCTTTGCATCCTCCTCTGCAGCCATTTTTGCACTCTCCCTCTTGTCTAAAAAATCAGTTGATATCTACTCTAACTTTAGCATCTTTCTTTTCAACCAAAGTAGAAAGTGCTATCAAGTTGGGGTAAATATTTGCTGACTGACTCCCCTGTGTCCATGTCTTTTTTTATTCCGGTCCCTTACATTTACAGAGCCCTTTTAGATGACTACAAAAGGAAAGCATTCCTGATTCTATGTAAGAATAAGTTCTTCTCTTTAGCACAATCATGTTGCTGCATACACAGTGTAAACACTAGATGGTGCTGGTTTACCTAGAGGTTTTGTCTGCCACTTCCTGTTCATGTATTTAGTGTAGGCCTTTCCTTTAAAAATGACTCGACCTCTTTTCTAAATTCAGGGGGAATAAAGTTCATAATTGTCGTATTTGCATGAAGTGCTTTAAATGTGTGAAAAGTCCACCCATGCTGAAAAGTGCTGAGTAGTTCCAAAGATGTTAACTCGGCAATCAAAACTTGATGGGCTTTACAGAAAAGCAGAGTGTAAACGACCATGGCAAAGCCAAGGGGCCATGGACACACTTATATTGGGTGCTGGTAAACCACATGGCTCAGACAAGCTCTTACTACAAGCAGGCAACATGCTCCACTTATCTCTGACTGCAAAGGATCTCGTAAGGTCCTACCGGGCAAGAAATTGGACAAGATTTTCAGCTGCTTCTACTGTCACCCTCGGTACCCTCACAATGGCACTAACTCGTCTGTTGTATTTGGTAAGTGCTATTTGTTGGGGTAGTTTCAAGTGATCAGTGCTTCAAGAGACATTTGCCTTCTAGAACTTCAGACTGCGTTCTCCATGCAGTGGTCAATTAATCACAGAGTTCAACACATTAAGATTACTTCAAATGGGAGCATTGATTGGTCCTGTGTTCATAAGTGCTTCTCTTTGGGGTAAATATTTACCCCAATATTTATTGGGCTTTACAGAAAAACAGAGTGTAAACGACCATGGCAAAGCCAAGGGGCCATGGACACACTTATATTGGGTGCTGGTAAACCACATGGCTCAGACAAGCTCTTCCTACAAGCAGGCAACATGCTCCACTTATCTCTGACTGCAAAGGATCTCGTAAGGTCCTACCGGGCAAGAAATTGGACAAGATTTTCAGCTGCTTCTACTGTCACCCTCGGTACCCTCACAATGGCACTAACTCGTCTGTTGTATTTGGTAAGTGCTATTTGTTGGGGTAGTTTCAAGTGATCAGTGCTTCAAGAGACATTTGCCTTCTAGAACTTCAGACTGCGTTCTCCATGCAGTGGTCAGTTAATCACAGAGTTCAACACATTAAGATTACTTCAAATGGGAGCATTGATTGGTCCTGTGTTCATAAGTGCTTCTCTTTGGGGTAGTTTTAATGAGGAAGTGAACTACAGGCAAGACTTTTTTCTATGGAATTGCATTTATCAGTGCAACTAATATTGTACAACCGCATTCCTCTCCCATCAACGTTTAAGTGGAAACATCTTCAAGCAACATTTGGACACTTTTTTTGCATCCTTCTCTTTAGCCATTTTTCATTTCCTTGCCCTATTGACTGAAAACCATCTGATATATACTCTAACTTTTGCATCTTTCTTTTCATTCAAAGTAGAAAGTGCTATCAAGTTGGGGTAAATATTTGCTGACTGACTCCCCTGTGTCCATGTCTTTTTTTTATTCCGGTTCCTTACATTTACAGAGCCCTTTTAGATGACTACAAAAGGAAAGCATTCCTGATTCTATGTAAGAATAAGTTCTTCTCTTTAGCACAATCATGTTGCTGCATACACAGTGTAAACACTAGATGGTGCTGGTTTACCTAGAGGTTTTGTCTGCCACTTCCTGTTCATGTATTTAGTGTAGGCCTTTCCTTTAAAAAGGACTTGACCTCTTTTCTAAATTCAGGGGGAATAAAGTTCATAATTGTCGTATTTGCATGAAGTGCTTTAAATGTGTGAAAAGTCCACCCATGCTGAAAAGTGCTGAGTAGTTCCAAAGATGTTAACTCGGCAATCAAAACTTGATGGGCTTTACAGAAAAGCAGAGTGTAAACGACCATGGCAAAGCCAAGGGGCCATGGACACACTTATATTGGGTGCTGGTAAACCACATGGCTCAGACAAGCTCTTCCTACAAGCAGGCAACATGCTCCACTTATCTCTGACTGCAAAGGATCTCGTAAGGTCCTACCGGGCAAGAAATTGGACAAGATTTTCAGCTGCTTCTACTGTCACCCTCGGTACCCTCACAATGGCACTAACTCGTCTGTTGTATTTGGTAAGTGCTATTTGTTGGGGTAGTTTCAAGTGATCGGTGCTTCAAGAGACATTTGCCTTCTAGAACTTCAGACTGCGTTCTCCATGCAGTGGTCATTTAATCACAGAGTTCAACACATTAAGATTACTTCAAATGGGAGCATTGATTGGTCCTGTGTTCATAAGTGCTTCTCTTTGGGGTAGTTTTAATGAGGAAGTGAACTACAGGCAAGACTTTTTTCTATGGAATTGCATTTATCAGTGCAACTAATATTGTACAACCGCATTCCTCTCCCATCAACGTTTAAGTGGAAACATCTTCAAGCAACATTTGGACACTTTTTTGCATCCTTCTCTTTAGCCATTTTTCATTTCCTTGCCCTCTTGAGTGAAAACCATCTGATATATACTCTAACTTTTGCATCTTTCTTTTCATTCAAAGTAGAAAGTGCTATCAAGTTGGGGTAAATATTTGCTGACTGACTCCCCTGTGTCCATGTTTTTTTAATTATTGTTCATCAGTGTAGGCCTTTCCTTTAAAAACACTAGAGCATGCTGTTTTACCTAGAAGCTTGGTCTGCCGCTCTCTGTTTTTGTATTTAGTGTAGGTCATTGTTTCATATACCTCTCCCTCTATCTTGTAACTTCTTTGCATCCTCCTCTGCAGCCATTTTTGCACTCTCCCTCTTGTCTAAAAAATCAGTTGATATCTACTCTAACTTTAGCATCTTTCTTTTCAACCAAAGTAGAAAGTGCTATCAAGTTGGGGTAAATATTTGCTGACTGACTCCCCTGTGTCCATGTCTTTTTTTATTCCGGTCCCTTACATTTACAGAGCCCTTTTAGATGACTACAAAAGGAAAGCATTCCTGATTCTATGTAAGAATAAGTTCTTCTCTTTAGCACAATCATGTTGCTGCATACACAGTGTAAACACTAGATGGTGCTGGTTTACCTAGAGGTTTTGTCTGCCACTTCCTGTTCATGTATTTAGTGTAGGCCTTTCCTTTAAAAATGACTCGACCTCTTTTCTAAATTCAGGGGGAATAAAGTTCATAATTGTCGTATTTGCATGAAGTGCTTTAAATGTGTGAAAAGTCCACCCATGCTGAAAAGTGCTGAGTAGTTCCAAAGATGTTAACTCGGCAATCAAAACTTGATGGGCTTTACAGAAAAGCAGAGTGTAAACGACCATGGCAAAGCCAAGGGGCCATGGACACACTTATATTGGGTGCTGGTAAACCACATGGCTCAGACAAGCTCTTCCTACAAGCAGGCAACATGCTCCACTTATCTCTGACTGCAAAGGATCTCGTAAGGTCCTACCGGGCAAGAAATTGGACAAGATTTTCAGCTGCTTCTACTGTCACCCTCGGTACCCTCAAAATGGCACTAACTCGTCTGTTGTATTTGGTAAGTGCTATTTGTTGGGGTAGTTTCAAGTGATCAGTGCTTCAAGAGACATTTGCCTTCTAGAACTTCAGACTGCGTTCTCCATGCAGTGGTCAATTAATCACAGAGTTCAACACATTAAGATTACTTCAAATGGGAGCATTGATTGGTCCTGTGTTCATAAGTGCTTCTCTTTGGGGTAGTTTTAATGAGGAAGTGAACTACAGGCAAGACTTTTTTCTATGGAATTGCATTTATCAGTGCAACTAATATTGTACAACCGCATTCCTCTCCCATCAACGTTTAAGTGGAAACATCTTCAAGCAACATTTGGACACTTTTTTTGCATCCTTCTCTTTAGCCATTTTTCATTTCCTTGCCCTCTTGACTGAAAACCATCTGATATATACTCTAACTTTTGCATCTTTCTTTTCATTCAAAGTAGAAAGTGCTATCAAGTTGGGGTAAATATTTGCTGACTGACTCCCCTGTGTCCATGTCTTTTTTTATTACGGTCCCTTACATTTACAGAGCCCTTTTAGATGACTACAAAAGGAAAGCATTCCTGATTCTATGTAAGAATAAGTTCTTCTCTTTAGCACAATCATGTTGCTGCATACACAGTGTAAACACTAGATGGTGCTGGTTTACCTAGAGGTTTTGTCTGCCACTTCCTGTTCATGTATTTAGTGTAGGCCTTTCCTTTAAAAATGACTCGACCTCTTTTCTAAATTCAGGGGGAATAAAGTTCATAATTGTCGTATTTGCATGAAGTGCTTTAAATGTGTGAAAAGTCCACCCATGCTGAAAAGTGCTGAGTAGTTCCAAAGATGTTAACTCGGCAATCAAAACTTGATGGGCTTTACAGAAAAGCAGAGTGTAAACGACCATGGCAAAGCCAAGGGGCCATGGACACACTTATATTGGGTGCTGGTAAACCACATGGCTCAGACAAGCTCTTCCTACAAGCAGGCAACATGCTCCACTTATCTCTGACTGCAAAGGATCTCGTAAGGTCCTACCGGGCAAGAAATTGGACAAGATTTTCAGCTGCTTCTACTGTCACCCTCGGTACCCTCACAATGGCACTAACTCGTCTGTTGTATTTGGTAAGTGCTATTTGTTGGGGTAGTTTCAAGTGATCAGTGCTTCAAGAGACATTTGCCTTCTAGAACTTCAGACTGCGTTCTCCATGCAGTGGTCATTTAATCACAGAGTTCAACACATTAAGATTACTTCAAATGGGAGCATTGATTGGTCCTGTGTTCATAAGTGCTTCTCTTTGGGGTAAATATTTACCCCAATATTTATTGGGCTTTACAGAAAAACAGAGTGTAAACGACCATGGCAAAGCCAAGGGGCCATGGACACACTTATATTGGGTGCTGGTAAACCACATGGCTCAGACAAGCTCTTCCTACAAGCAGGCAACATGCTCCACTTATCTCTGACTGCAAAGGATCTCGTAAGGTCCTACCGGGCAAGAAATTGGACAAGATTTTCAGCTGCTTCTACTGTCACCCTCGGTACCCTCACAATGGCACTAACTCGTCTGTTGTATTTGGTAAGTGCTATTTGTTGGGGTAGTTTCAAGTGATCAGTGCTTCAAGAGACATTTGCCTTCTAGAACTTCAGACTGCGTTCTCCATGCAGTGGTCAGTTAATCACAGAGTTCAACACATTAAGATTACTTCAAATGGGAGCATTGATTGGTCCTGTGTTCATAAGTGCTTCTCTTTGGGGTAGTTTTAATGAGGAAGTGAACTACAGGCAAGACTTTTTTCTATGGAATTGCATTTATCAGTGCAACTAATATTGTACAACCGCATTCCTCTCCCATCAACGTTTAAGTGGAAACATCTTCAAGCAACATTTGGACACTTTTTTTGCATCCTTCTCTTTAGCCATTTTTCATTTCCTTGCCCTATTGACTGAAAACCATCTGATATATACTAAAACTTTTGCATCTTTCTTTTCATTCAAAGTAGAAAGTGCTATCAAGTTGGGGTAAATATTTGCTGACTGACTCCCCTGTGTCCATGTCTTTTTTTTATTCCGGTTCCTTACATTTACAGAGCCCTTTTAGATGACTACAAAAGGAAAGCATTCCTGATTCTATGTAAGAATAAGTTCTTCTCTTTAGCACAATCATGTTGCTGCATACACAGTGTAAACACTAGATGGTGCTGGTTTACCTAGAGGTTTTGTCTGCCACTTCCTGTTCATGTATTTAGTGTAGGCCTTTCCTTTAAAAAGGACTTGACCTCTTTTCTAAATTCAGGGGGAATAAAGTTCATAATTGTCGTATTTGCATGAAGTGCTTTAAATATGTGAAAAGTCCACCCATGCTGAAAAGTGCTGAGTAGTTCCAAAGATGTTAACTCGGCAATCAAAACTTGATGGGCTTTACAGAAAAGCAGAGTGTAAACGACCATGGCAAAGCCAAGGGGCCATGGACACACTTATATTGGGTGCTGGTAAACCACATGGCTCAGACAAGCTCTTCCTACAAGCAGGCAACATGCTCCACTTATCTCTGACTGCAAAGGATCTCGTAAGGTCCTACCGGGCAAGAAATTGGACAAGATTTTCAGCTGCTTCTACTGTCACCCTCGGTACCCTCACAATGGCACTAACTCGTCTGTTGTATTTGGTAAGTGCTATTTGTTGGGGTAGTTTCAAGTGATCAGTGCTTCAAGAGACATTTGCCTTCTAGAACTTCAGACTGCGTTCTCCATGCAGTGGTCATTTAATCACAGAGTTCAACACATTAAGATTACTTCAAATGGGAGCATTGATTGGTCCTGTGTTCATAAGTGCTTCTCTTTGGGGTAAATATTTACCCCAATATTTATTGGGCTTTACAGAAAAACAGAGTGTAAACGACCATGGCAAAGCCAAGGGGCCATGGACACACTTATATTGGGTGCTGGTAAACCACATGGCTCAGACAAGCTCTTCCTACAAGCAGGCAACATGCTCCACTTATCTCTGACTGCAAAGGATCTCGTAAGGTCCTACCGGGCAAGAAATTGGACAAGATTTTCAGCTGCTTCTACTGTCACCCTCGGTACCCTCACAATGGCACTAACTCGTCTGTTGTATTTGGTAAGTGCTATTTGTTGGGGTAGTTTCAAGTGATCAGTGCTTCAAGAGACATTTGCCTTCTAGAACTTCAGACTGCGTTCTCCATGCAGTGGTCATTTAATCACAGAGTTCAACACATTAAGATTACTTCAAATGGGAGCATTGATTGGTCCTGTGTTCATAAGTGCTTCTCTTTGGGGTAGTTTTAATGAGGAAGTGAACTACAGGCAATACTTTTTTCTATGGAATTGCATTTATCAGTGCAACTAATATTGTACAACCGCATTCCTCTCCCATCAACGTTTAAGTGGAAACATCTTCAAGCAACATTTGGACACTTTTTTGCATCCTTCTCTTTAGCCATTTTTCATTTCCTTGCCCTCTTGAGTGAAAACCATCTGATATATACTCTAACTTTTGCATCTTTCTTTTCATTCAAAGTAGAAAGTGCTATCAAGTTGGGGTAAATATTTGCTGACTGACTCCCCTGTGTCCATGTTTTTTTAATTATTGTTCATCAGTGTAGGCCTTTCCTTTAAAAACACTAGAGCATGCTGTTTTACCTAGAAGCTTGGTCTGCCGCTCTCTGTTTTTGTATTTAGTGTAGGTCATTGTTTCATATACCTCTCCCTCTATCTTGTAACTTCTTTGCATCCTCCTCTGCAGCCATTTTTGCACTCTCCCTCTTGTCTAAAAAATCAGTTGATATCTACTCTAACTTTCGCATCTTTCTTTTCAACCAAAGTAGAAAGTGCTATCAAGTTGGGGTAAATATTTGCTGACTGACTCCCCTGTGTCCATGTCTTTTTTTATTCCGGTCCCTTACATTTACAGAGCCCTTTTAGATGACTACAAAAGGAAAGCATTCCTGATTCTATGTAAGAATAAGTTCTTCTCTTTAGCACAATCATGTTGCTGCATACACAGTGTAAACACTAGATGGTGCTGGTTTACCTAGAGGTTTTGTCTGCCACTTCCTGTTCATGTATTTAGTGTAGGCCTTTCCTTTAAAAATGACTCGACCTCTTTTCTAAATTCAGGGGGAATAAAGTTCATAATTGTCGTATTTGCATGAAGTGCTTTAAATGTGTGAAAAGTCCACCCATGCTGAAAAGTGCTGAGTAGTTCCAAAGATGTTAACTCGGCAATCAAAACTTGATGGGCTTTACAGAAAAGCAGAGTGTAAACGACCATGGCAAAGCCAAGGGGCCATGGACACACTTATATTGGGTGCTGGTAAACCACATGGCTCAGACAAGCTCTTCCTACAAGCAGGCAACATGCTCCACTTATCTCTGACTGCAAAGGATCTCGTAAGGTCCTACCGGGCAAGAAATTGGACAAGATTTTCAGCTGCTTCTACTGTCACCCTCGGTACCCTCACAATGGCACTAACTCGTCTGTTGTATTTGGTAAGTGCTATTTGTTGGGGTAGTTTCAAGTGATCAGTGCTTCAAGAGACATTTGCCTTCTAGAACTTCAGACTGCGTTCTCCATGCAGTGGTCAATTAATCACAGAGTTCAACACATTAAGATTACTTCAAATGGGAGCATTGATTGGTCCTGTGTTCATAAGTGCTTCTCTTTGGGGTAGTTTTAATGAGGAAGTGAACTACAGGCAAGACTTTTTTCTATGGAATTGCATTTATCAGTGCAACTAATATTTTACAACCGCATTCCTCTCCCATCAACGTTTAAGTGGAAACATCTTCAAGCAACATTTGGAAACTTTTTTTGCATCCTTCTCTTTAGCCATTTTTCATTTCCTTGCCCTCTTGACTGAAAACCATCTGATATATACTCTAACTTTTGCATCTTTCTTTTCATTCAAAGTAGAAAGTGCTATCAAGTTGGGGTACATATTTGCTGACTGACTCCCCTGTGTCCATGTCTTTTAAATTATTGTTCATAAGTGTAGGCCTTTCCTTTAAAAACACTAGAGCGTGCTGTTTTACCTAGAAGCTTGGTCTGCCGCTCTCTGTTTTTGTATTTAGTGTAGGTCATTGTTTCATATACCTCTCCCTCTATCTTGTAACTTCTTTGCATCCTCCTCTGCAGCCATTTTTGCACTCTCCCTCTTGTCTAAAAAATCAGTTGATATCTACTCTAACTTTAGCATCTTTCTTTTCAACCAAAGTAGAAAGTGCTATCAAGTTGGGGTAAATATTTGCTGACTGACTCCCCTGTGTCCATGTCTTTTTTTATTCCGGTCCCTTACATTTACAGAGCCCTTTTAGATGACTACAAAAGGAAAGCATTCCTGATTCTATGTAAGAATAAGTTCTTCTCTTTAGCACAATCATGTTGCTGCATACACAGTGTAAACACTAGATGGTGCTGGTTTACCTAGAGGTTTTGTCTGCCACTTCCTGTTCATGTATTTAGTGTAGGCCTTTCCTTTAAAAATGACTCGACCTCTTTTCTAAATTCAGGGGGAATAAAGTTCATAATTGTCGTATTTGCATGAAGTGCTTTAAATGTGTGAAAAGTCCACCCATGCTGAAAAGTGCTGAGTAGTTCCAAAGATGTTAACTCGGCAATCAAAACTTGATGGGCTTTACAGAAAAGCAGAGTGTAAACGACCATGGCAAAGCCAAGGGGCCATGGACACACTTATATTGGGTGCTGGTAAACCACATGGCTCAGACAAGCTCTTCCTACAAGCAGGCAACATGCTCCACTTATCTCTGACTGCAAAGGATCTCGTAAGGTCCTACCGGGCAAGAAATTGGACAAGATTTTCAGCTGCTTCTACTGTCACCCTCGGTACCCTCACAATGGCACTAACTCGTCTGTTGTATTTGGTAAGTGCTATTTGTTGGGGTAGTTTCAAGTGATCAGTGCTTCAAGAGACATTTGCCTTCTAGAACTTCAGACTGCGTTCTCCATGCAGTGGTCAATTAATCACAGAGTTCAACACATTAAGATTACTTCAAATGGGAGCATTGATTGGTCCTGTGTTCATAAGTGCTTCTCTTTGGGGTAGTTTTAATGAGGAAGTGAACTACAGGCAAGACTTTTTTCTATGGAATTGCATTTATCAGTGCAACTAATATTTTACAACCGCATTCCTCTCCCATCAACGTTTAAGTGGAAACATCTTCAAGCAACATTTGGAAACTTTTTTTGCATCCTTCTCTTTAGCCATTTTTCATTTCCTTGCCCTCTTGACTGAAAACCATCTGATATATACTCTAACTTTTGCATCTTTCTTTTCATTCAAAGTAGAAAGTGCTATCAAGTTGGGGTACATATTTGCTGACTGACTCCCCTGTGTCCATGTCTTTTAAATTATTGTTCATAAGTGTAGGCCTTTCCTTTAAAAACACTAGAGCGTGCTGTTTTACCTAGAAGCTTGGTCTGCCGCTCTCTGTTTTTGTATTTAGTGTAGGTCATTGTTTCATATACCTCTCCCTCTATCTTGTAACTTCTTTGCATCCTCCTCTGCAGCCATTTTTGCACTCTCCCTCTTGTCTAAAAAATCAGTTGATATCTACTCTAACTTTAGCATCTTTCTTTTCAACCAAAGTAGAAAGTGCTATCAAGTTGGGGTAAATATTTGCTGACTGACTCCCCTGTGTCCATGTCTTTTTTTTAATTCAGGTCCCTTACATTTACAGAGCCCTTTTAGATGACTACAAAAGGAAAGCATTCCTGATTCTATGTAAGAATAAGTTCTTCTCTTTAGCACAATCATGTTGCTGCATACACAGTGTAAACACTAGATGGTGCTGGTTTACCTAGAGGTTTTGTCTGCCACTTCCTGTTCATGTATTTAGTGTAGGCCTTTCCTTTAAAAAGGACTTGACCTCTTTTCTAAATTCAGGGGGAATAAAGTTCATAATTGTCGTATTTGCATGAAGTGCTTTAAAGTGTGTATGTCAGGTTAAATTTTTAATTTTGATTAACACAAAATAGTGAGGGGAAATACACGTTTGACAAGTTGATGTATTGTTTTGTATGTTTTTCGATTCCTAAAGGCAGAATATAAGATTAAAAAGTTAGTTATTTTCAGTCCTCCCTTAAAACTGCTCCTCATTCAAACGAATCGTTTGACGTCATAACAGGGAGACGTCTCCCCAGCTCGCTGAGCTGTGTTGATAATTGCACGAGTGATAGAGCGAGAGAATTGGTGATTAGGACATTTATTTAGTTATTTAGTTAGTTATTTAAGTTAGGTCGTTAGTATACGCAGGCGTATTTTCACGATGGTGAATTACTGCGTTTGTGCTGGGTGCAAAAACACCGAGAAACAGAGTCCACTGAGTTAAAACCGGTCACAGAGTCCACTGTGTTCCGTGCCTGGGTCAACTTTGTTCGGACCAAACGCGCCGACTTCAGTGCTGCTTCGGTATCCAAGACTTCGGTCATTTGCAGCGCCCATTTCACTGAGAAGAACTACGCGGTTGGAGATATCATGAGTTATAAAATGGGATTTAAAACCCGAGTGAGACTGGCAGCTGATGCGGTGCCTACGGTGTATGCTACTGTAGTAGAAGCACGTCGATCGCGCCCCTCTCTCTCCCTCTCCCTCTCTCTCTCTCTCTCACACACACACACACACACCAACCAACCAACATATTCCAGCATTGCAATATTGACATCGATCGCAGCCTGTTCATTATAGCCACGGAGCTTCAGAGCTAAGGCGGAGCTACAGATTAGGTGTCCCTAAATAACCCGCGTATCTAACAGTAGTTCCGCATTAATTAATTTGCACGCGAGTTTAATTTTTTTTTTTATATATACTGTGTATTCTCCGTGTATATTCATGCACTGAACTGTGACACCCGTACCGTTTCGGTTCAATACGAATACATACCGTTACGCCTATACTTACCAGACACCTGACCAACTCTCCACTGGTTCTTCTTCACACCAGATATTTATGTTTCTTCGATATGAATTATTTACATTTCTGTTTGGCTCCTCATCAGTCTCCCGCCTGGGAGGCTCAAAATTGTATGGCTGTGGGCCATCGTATAGGTTTGAGGGGGATTTTGCATCTCCTCAGACTCAAAACTCTCCATACTTGAATAGAACTTTGTTGGCACGTCTCCCTTGTATGACGTCACAGCTCAGCTGCGTTTTAAAAATATGATCTTGACAGAAATGGCTATAAAGCTTATTGTAGGGCAGTTACAGTAATAATTTTAATGATAATTACATTTTCACTCAGACATCTAAATCTTATTTAATATATCTAAAAAAAAAAATTTAACCTGACATACACACTTTAAATGTGTGAAAAGTCCACCCATGCTGAAAAGTGCTGAGTAGTTCCAAAGATGTTAACTCGGCAATCAAAACTTGATGGGCTTTACAGAAAAGCAGAGTGTAAACGACCATGGCAAAGCCAAGGGGCCATGGACACACTTATATTGGGTGCTGGTAAACCACATGGCTCAGACAAGCTCTTCCTACAAGCAGGCAACATGCTCCACTTATCTCTGACTGCAAAGGATCTCGTAAGGTCCTACCGGGCAAGAAATTGGACAAGATTTTTAGCTGCTTCTACTGTCACCCTCGGTACCCTCACAATGGCACTAACTCGTCTGTTGTATTTGGTAAGTGCTATTTGTTGGGGTAGTTTCAAGTGATCAGTGCTTCAAGAGACATTTGCCTTCTAGAACTTCAGACTGCGTTCTCCATGCAGTGGTCATTTAATCACAGAGTTCAACACATTAAGATTACTTCAAATGGGAGCATTGATTGGTCCTGTGTTCATAAGTGCTTCTCTTTGGGGTAAATATTTACCCCAATATTTATTGGGCTTTACAGAAAAGCAGAGTGTAAACGACCATGGCAAAGCCAAGGGGCCATGGACACACTTATATTGGGTGCTGGTAAACCACATGGCTCAGACAAGCTCTTCCTACAAGCAGGCAACATGCTCCACTTATCTCTGACTGCAAAGGATCTCGTAAGGTCCTACCGGGCAAGAAATTGGACAAGATTTTCAGCTGCTTCTACTGTCACCCTCGGTACCCTCACAATGGCACTAACTCGTCTGTTGTATTTGGTAAGTGCTATTTGTTGGGGTAGTTTCAAGTGATCAGTGCTTCAAGAGACATTTGCCTTCTAGAACTTCAGACTGCGTTCTCCATGCAGTGGTCAATTAATCACAGAGTTCAACACATTAAGATTACTTCAAATGGGAGCATTGATTGGTCCTGTGTTCATAAGTGCTTCTCTTTGGGGTAGTTTTAATGAGGAAGTGAACTACAGGCAAGACTTTTTTCTATGGAATTGCATTTATCAGTGCAACTAATATTTTACAACCGCATTCCTCTCCCATCAACGTTTAAGTGGAAACATCTTCAAGCAACATTTGGACACTTTTTTTGCATCCTTCTCTTTAGCCATTTTTCATTTCCTTGCCCTCTTGACTGAAAACCATCTGATATATACTCTAACTTTTGCATCTTTCTTTTCATTCAAAGTAGAAAGTGCTATCAAGTTGGGGTACATATTTGCTGACTGACTCCCCTGTGTCCATGTCTTTTAAATTATTGTTCATCAGTGTAGGCCTTTCCTTTAAAAACACTAGAGCGTGCTGTTTTACATAAAAGCTTGGTCTGCCGCTCTCTGTTTTTGTATTTAGTGTAGGTCATTGTTTCATATACCTCTCCCTCTATCTTGTAACTTCTTTGCATCCTCCTCTGCAGCCATTTTTGCACTCTCCCTCTTGTCTAAAAAATCAGTTGATATCTACTCTAACTTTAGCATCTTTCTTTTCAACCAAAGTAGAAAGTGCTATCAAGTTGGGGTAAATATTTGCTGACTGACTCCCCTGTGTCCATGTCTTTTTTTTATTCAGGTCCCTTACATTTACAGAGCCCCTTTAGATGACTACAAAAGGAAAGCATTCCTGATTCTATGTAAGAATAAGTTCTTCTCTTTAGCACAATCATGTTGCTGCATACACAGTGTAAACACTAGATGGTGCTGGTTTACCTAGAGGTTTTGTCTGCCACTTCCTGTTCATGTATTTAGTGTAGGCCTTTCCTTTAAAAAGGACTTGACCTCTTTTCTAAATTCAGGGGGAATAAAGTTCATAATTGTCGTATTTGCATGAAGTGCTTTAAATGTGTGAAAAGTCCACCCATGCTGAAAAGTGCTGAGTAGTTCCAAAGATGTTAACTCGGCAATCAAAACTTGATGGGCTTTACAGAAAAGCAGAGTGTAAACGACCATGGCAAAGCCAAGGGGCCATGGACACACTTATATTGGGTGCTGGTAAACCACATGGCTCAGACAAGCTCTTCCTACAAGCAGGCAACATGCTCCACTTATCTCTGACTGCAAAGGATCTCGTAAGGTCCTACCGGGCAAGAAATTGGACAAGATTTTCAGCTGCTTCTACTGTCACCCTCGGTACCCTCACAATGGCACTAACTCGTCTGTTGTATTTGGTAAGTGCTATTTGTTGGGGTAGTTTCAAGTGATCAGTGCTTCAAGAGACATTTGCCTTCTAGAACTTCAGACTGCGTTCTCCATGCAGTGGTCATTTAATCACAGAGTTCAACACATTAAGATTACTTCAAATGGGAGCATTGATTGGTCCTGTGTTCATAAGTGCTTCTCTTTGGGGTAGTTTTAATGAGGAAGTGAACTACAGGCAAGACTTTTTTCTATGGAATTGCATTTATCAGTGCAACTAATATTGTACAACCGCATACCTCTCCCATCAACGTTTAAGTGGAAACATCTTCAAGCAACATTTGGACACTTTTTTTGCATCCTTCTCTTTAGCCATTTTTCATTTCCTTGCCCTCTTGACTGAAAACCATCTGATATATACTCTAACTTTTGCATCTTTCTTTTCATTTAAAGTAGAAAGTGCTATCAAGTTGGGGTAAATATTTGCTGACTGACTCCCCTGTGTCCATGTTTTTTTAATTATTGTTCATCAGTGTAGGCCTTTCCTTTAAAAACACTAGAGTGTGCTGTTTTACCTAGAAGCTTGGTCTGCCGCTCTCTGTTTTTGTATTTAGTGTAGGTCATTGTTTCATATACCTCTCCCTCTATCTTGTAACTTCTTTCCATCCTCCTCTGCAGCCATTTTTGCACTCTCCCTCTTGTCTAAAAAATCAGTTGATATCTACTCTAACTTTAGCATCTTTCTTTTCAACCAAAGTAGAAAGTGCTATCAAGTTGGGGTAAATATTTGCTGACTGACTCCCCTGTGTCCATGTCTTTTTTTATTCAGGTCCCTTACATTTACAGAGCCCCTTTAGATGACTGCAAAAGGAAAGCATTCCTGATTCTATGTAAGAATAAGTTCTTCTCTTTAGCACAATCATGTTGCTGCATACACAGTGTAAACACTAGATGGTGCTGGTTTACCTAGAGGTTTTGTCTGCCACTTCCTGTTCATGTATTTAGTGTAGGCCTTTCCTTTAAAAATGACTCAACCTCTTTTCTAAATTCAGGGGGAATAAAGTTCATAATTGTCGTATTTGCATGAAGTGCTTTAAATGTGTGAAAAGTCCACCCATGCTGAAAAGTGCTGAATAGTTCCAAAGATGTTAACTCGGCAATCAAAACTTGATGGGCTTTACAGAAAAGCAGAGTGTAAACGACCATGGCAAAGCCAAGGGGCCATGGACACACTTATATTGGGTGCTGGTAAACAACATGGCTCAGACAAGCTCTTCCTACAAGCAGGCAACATGCTCCACTTATCTCTGACTGCAAAGGATCTCGTAAGGTCCTACCGGGCAAGAAATTGGACAAGATTTTCAGCTGCTTCTACTGTCACCCTCGGTACCCTCACAATGGCACTAACTCGTCTGTTGTATTTGGTAAGTGCTATTTGTTGGGGTAGTTTCAAGTGATCAGTGCTTCAAGAGACATTTGCCTTCTAGAACTTCAGACTGCGTTCTCCATGCAGTGGTCATTTAATCACAGAGTTCAACACATTAAGATTACTTCAAATGGGAGCATTGATTGGTCCTGTGTTCATAAGTGCTTCTCTTTGGGGTAGTTTTAATGAGGAAGTGAACTACAGGCAAGACTTTTTTCTATGGAATTGCATTTATCAGTGCAACTAATATTGTACAACCGCATTCCTCTCCCATCAACGTTTAAGTGGAAACATCTTCAAGCAACATTTGGACACTTTTTTTGCATCATTCTCTTTAGCCATTTTTCATTTCCTTGCCCTCTTGACTGAAAACCATCTGATATATACTCTAACTTTTGCATCTTTCTTTTCATTCAAAGTAGAAAGTGCTATCAAGTTGGGGTAAATATTTGCTGACTGACTCCCCTGTGTCCATGTTTTTTTTATTATTGTTCATCAGTGTAGGCCTTTCCTTTAAAAACACTAGAGCGTGCTGTTTTACCTAGAAGCTTGGTCTGCCGCTCTCTGTTTTTGTATTTAGTGTAGGTCATTGTTTCATATACCTCTCCCTCTATCTTGTAACTTCTTTGCATCCTCCTCTGCAGCCATTTTTGCACTCTCCCTCTTGTCTAAAAAATCAGTTGATATCTACTCTAACTTTAGCATCTTTCTTTTCAACCAAAGTAGAAAGTGCTATCAAGTTGGGGTAAATATTTGCTGACTGACTCCCCTGTGTCCATGTCTTTTTTTTATTCAGGTCCCTTACATTTACAGAGCCCCTTTAGATGACTACAAAAGGAAAGCATTCCTGATTCTATGTAAGAATAAGTTCTTCTCTTTAGCACAATCATGTTGCTGCATACACAGTGTAAACACTAGATGGTGCTGGTTTACCTAGAGGTTTTGTCTGCCACTTCCTGTTCATGTATTTAGTGTAGGCCTTTCCTTTAAAAAGGACTTGACCTCTTTTCTAAATTCAGGGGGAATAAAGTTCATAATTGTCGTATTTGCATGAAGTGCTTTAAATGTGTGAAAAGTCCACCCATGCTGAAAAGTGCTGAGTAGTTCCAAAGATGTTAACTCGGCAATCAAAACTTGATGGGCTTTACAGAAAAGCAGAGTGTAAACGACCATGGCAAAGCCAAGGGGCCATGGACACACTTATATTGGGTGCTGGTAAACCACATGGCTCAGACAAGCTCTTCCTACAAGCAGGCAACATGCTCCACTTATCTCTGACTGCAAAGGATCTCGTAAGGTCCTACCGGGCAAGAAATTGGACAAGATTTTCAGCTGCTTCTACTGTCACCCTCGGTACCCTCACAATGGCACTAACTCGTCTGTTGTATTTGGTAAGTGCTATTTGTTGGGGTAGTTTCAAGTGATCAGTGCTTCAAGAGACATTTGCCTTCTAGAACTTTAGACTGCGTTCTCCATGCAGTGGTCATTTAATCACAGAGTTCAACACATTAAGATTACTTCAAATGGGAGCATTGATTGGTCCTGTGTTCATAAGTGCTTCTCTTTGGGGTAGTTTTAATGAGGAAGTGAACTACAGGCAAGACTTTTTTCTATGGAATTGCATTTATCAGTGCAACTAATATTGTACAACCGCATTCCTCTCCCATCAACGTTTAAGTGGAAACATCTTCAAGCAACATTTGGACACTTTTTTTGCATCCTTCTCTTTAGCCATTTTTCATTTCCTTGCCCTCTTGACTGAAAACCATCTGATATATACTCTAACTTTTGCATCTTTCTTTTCATTCAAAGTAGAAAGTGCTATCAAGTTGGGGTAAATATTTGCTGACTGACTCCCCTGTGTCCATGTTTTTTTTATTATTGTTCATCAGTGTAGGCCTTTCCTTTAAAAACACTAGAGCATGCTGTTTTACCTAGAAGCTTGGTCTGCCGCTCTCTGTTTTTGTATTTAGTGTAGGTCATTGTTTCATATACCTCTCCCTCTATCTTGTAACTTCTTTGCATCCTCCTCTGCAGCCATTTTTGCACTCTCCCTCTTGTCTAAAAAATCAGTTGATATCTACTCTAACTTTAGCATCTTTCTTTTCAACCAAAGTAGAAAGTGCTATCAAGTTGGGGTAAATATTTGCTGACTGACTCCCCTGTGTCCATGTCTTTTTTTTATTCAGGTCCCTTACATTTACAGAGCCCCTTTAGATGACTGCAAAAGGAAAGCATTCCTGATTCTATGTAAGAATAAGTTATTCTCTTTAGCACAATCATGTTGCTGCATACACAGTGTAAACACTAGATGGTGCTGGTTTACCTAGAGGTTTTGTCTGCCACTTCCTGTTCATGTATTTAGTGTAGGCCTTTCCTTTAAAAATGACTCGACCTCTTTTCTAAATTCAGGGGGAATAAAGTTCATAATTGTCGTATTTGCATGAAGTGCTTTAAATGTGTGAAAAGTCCACCCATGCTGAAAAGTGCTGAGTAGTTCCAAAGATGTTAACTCGGCAATCAAAACTTGATGGGCTTTACAGAAAAGCAGAGTGTAAACGACCATGGCAAAGCCAAGGGGCCATGGACACACTTATATTGGGTGCTGGTAAACCACATGGCTCAGACAAGCTCTTCCTACAAGCAGGCAACATGCTCCACTTATCTCTGACTGCAAAGGATCTCGTAAGGTCCTACCGGGCAAGAAATTGGACAAGATTTTTAGCTGCTTCTACTGTCACCCTCGGTACCCTCACAATGGCACTAACTCGTCTGTTGTATTTGGTAAGTGCTATTTGTTGGGGTAGTTTCAAGTGATCAGTGCTTCAAGAGACATTTGCCTTCTAGAACTTCAGACTGCGTTCTCCATGCAGTGGTCATTTAATCACAGAGTTCAACACATTAAGATTACTTCAAATGGGAGCATTGATTGGTCCTGTGTTCATAAGTGCTTCTCTTTGGGGTAAATATTTACCCCAATATTTATTGGGCTTTACAGAAAAACAGAGTGTAAACGACCATGGCAAAGCCAAGGGGCCATGGACACACTTATATTGGGTGCTGGTAAACCACATGGCTCAGACAAGCTCTTCCTACAAGCAGGCAACATGCTCCACTTATCTCTGACTGCAAAGGATCTCGTAAGGTCCTACCGGGCAAGAAATTGGACAAGATTTTCAGCTGCTTCTACTGTCACCCTCGGTACCCTCACAATGGCACTAACTCGTCTGTTGTATTTGGTAAGTGCTATTTGTTGGGGTAGTTTCAAGTGATCAGTGCTTCAAGAGACATTTGCCTTCTAGAACTTCAGACTGCGTTCTCCATGCAGTGGTCAATTAATCACAGAGTTCAACACATTAAGATTACTTCAAATGGGAGCATTGATTGGTCCTGTGTTCATAAGTGCTTCTCTTTGGGGTAGTTTTAATGAGGAAGTGAACTACAGGCAAGACTTTTTTCTATGGAATTGCATTTATCAGTGCAACTAATATTTTACAACCGCATTCCTCTCCCATCAACGTTTAAGTGGAAACATCTTCAAGCAACATTTGGAAACTTTTTTTGCATCCTTCTCTTTAGCCATTTTTCATTTCCTTGCCCTCTTGACTGAAAACCATCTGATATATACTCTAACTTTTGCATCTTTCTTTTCATTCAAAGTAGAAAGTGCTATCAAGTTGGGGTACATATTTGCTGACTGACTCCCCTGTGTCCATGTCTTTTAAATTATTGTTCATCAGTGTAGGCCTTTCCTTTAAAAACACTAGAGCGTGCTGTTTTACATAAAAGCTTGGTCTGCCGCTCTCTGTTTTTGTATTTAGTGTAGGTCATTGTTTCATATACCTCTCCCTCTATCTTGTAACTTCTTTGCATCCTCCTCTGCAGCCATTTTTGCACTCTCCCTCTTGTCTAAAAAATCAGTTGATATCTACTCTAACTTTAGCATCTTTCTTTTCAACCAAAGTAGAAAGTGCTATCAAGTTGGGGTAAATATTTGCTGACTGACTCCCCTGTGTCCATGTCTTTTTTTTATTCAGGTCCCTTACATTTACAGAGCCCCTTTAGATGACTACAAAAGGAAAGCATTCCTGATTCTATGTAAGAATAAGTTCTTCTCTTTAGCACAATCATGTTGCTGCATACACAGTGTAAACACTAGATGGTGCTGGTTTACCTAGAGGTTTTGTCTGCCACTTCCTGTTCATGTATTTAGTGTAGGCCTTTCCTTTAAAAAGGACTTGACCTCTTTTCTAAATTCAGGGGGAATAAAGTTCATAATTGTCGTATTTGCATGAAGTGCTTTAAATGTGTGAAAAGTCCACCCATGCTGAAAAGTGCTGAGTAGTTCCAAAGATGTTAACTCGGCAATCAAAACTTGATGGGCTTTACAGAAAAGCAGAGTGTAAACGACCATGGCAAAGCCAAGGGGCCATGGACACACTTATATTGGGTGCTGGTAAACCACATGGCTCAGACAAGCTCTTCCTACAAGCAGGCAACATGCTCCACTTATCTCTGACTGCAAAGGATCTCGTAAGGTCCTACCGGGCAAGAAATTGGACAAGATTTTCAGCTGCTTCTACTGTCACCCTCGGTACCCTCACAATGGCACTAACTCGTCTGTTGTATTTGGTAAGTGCTATTTGTTGGGGTAGTTTCAAGTGATCAGTGCTTCAAGAGACATTTGCCTTCTAGAACTTCAGACTGCGTTCTCCATGCAGTGGTCATTTAATCACAGAGTTCAACACATTAAGATTACTTCAAATGGGAGCATTGATTGGTCCTGTGTTCATAAGTGCTTCTCTTTGGGGTAGTTTTAATGAGGAAGTGAACTACAGGCAAGACTTTTTTCTATGGAATTGCATTTATCAGTGCAACTAATATTGTACAACCGCATACCTCTCCCATCAACGTTTAAGTGGAAACATCTTCAAGCAACATTTGGACACTTTTTTTGCATCCTTCTCTTTAGCCATTTTTCATTTCCTTGCCCTCTTGACTGAAAACCATCTGATATATACTCTAACTTTTGCATCTTTCTTTTCATTCAAAGTAGAAAGTGCTATCAAGTTGGGGTAAATATTTGCTGACTGACTCCCCTGTGTCCATGTTTTTTTAATTATTGTTCATCAGTGTAGGCCTTTCCTTTAAAAACACTAGAGTGTGCTGTTTTACCTAGAAGCTTGGTCTGCCGCTCTCTGTTTTTGTATTTAGTGTAGGTCATTGTTTCATATACCTCTCCCTCTATCTTGTAACTTCTTTCCATCCTCCTCTGCAGCCATTTTTGCACTCTCCCTCTTGTCTAAAAAATCAGTTGATATCTACTCTAACTTTAGCATCTTTCTTTTCAACCAAAGTAGAAAGTGCTATCAAGTTGGGGTAAATATTTGCTGACTGACTCCCCTGTGTCCATGTCTTTTTTTATTCAGGTCCCTTACATTTACAGAGCCCCTTTAGATGACTGCAAAAGGAAAGCATTCCTGATTCTATGTAAGAATAAGTTCTTCTCTTTAGCACAATCATGTTGCTGCATACACAGTGTAAACACTAGATGGTGCTGGTTTACCTAGAGGTTTTGTCTGCCACTTCCTGTTCATGTATTTAGTGTAGGCCTTTCCTTTAAAAATGACTCAACCTCTTTTCTAAATTCAGGGGGAATAAAGTTCATAATTGTCGTATTTGCATGAAGTGCTTTAAATGTGTGAAAAGTCCACCCATGCTGAAAAGTGCTGAATAGTTCCAAAGATGTTAACTCGGCAATCAAAACTTGATGGGCTTTACAGAAAAGCAGAGTGTAAACGACCATGGCAAAGCCAAGGGGCCATGGACACACTTATATTGGGTGCTGGTAAACAACATGGCTCAGACAAGCTCTTCCTACAAGCAGGCAACATGCTCCACTTATCTCTGACTGCAAAGGATCTCGTAAGGTCCTACCGGGCAAGAAATTGGACAAGATTTTCAGCTGCTTCTACTGTCACCCTCGGTACCCTCACAATGGCACTAACTCGTCTGTTGTATTTGGTAAGTGCTATTTGTTGGGGTAGTTTCAAGTGATCAGTGCTTCAAGAGACATTTGCCTTCTAGAACTTCAGACTGCGTTCTCCATGCAGTGGTCATTTAATCACAGAGTTCAACACATTAAGATTACTTCAAATGGGAGCATTGATTGGTCCTGTGTTCATAAGTGCTTCTCTTTGGGGTAGTTTTAATGAGGAAGTGAACTACAGGCAAGACTTTTTTCTATGGAATTGCATTTATCAGTGCAACTAATATTGTACAACCGCATTCCTCTCCCATCAACGTTTAAGTGGAAACATCTTCAAGCAACATTTGGACACTTTTTTTGCATCATTCTCTTTAGCCATTTTTCATTTCCTTGCCCTCTTGACTGAAAACCATCTGATATATACTCTAACTTTTGCATCTTTCTTTTCATTCAAAGTAGAAAGTGCTATCAAGTTGGGGTAAATATTTGCTGACTGACTCCCCTGTGTCCATGTTTTTTTTATTATTGTTCATCAGTGTAGGCCTTTCCTTTAAAAACACTAGAGCGTGCTGTTTTACCTAGAAGCTTGGTCTGCCGCTCTCTGTTTTTGTATTTAGTGTAGGTCATTGTTTCATATACCTCTCCCTCTATCTTGTAACTTCTTTGCATCCTCCTCTGCAGCCATTTTTGCACTCTCCCTCTTGTCTAAAAAATCAGTTGATATCTACTCTAACTTTAGCATCTTTCTTTTCAACCAAAGTAGAAAGTGCTATCAAGTTGGGGTAAATATTTGCTGACTGACTCCCCTGTGTCCATGTCTTTTTTTTATTCAGGTCCCTTACATTTACAGAGCCCCTTTAGATGACTACAAAAGGAAAGCATTCCTGATTCTATGTAAGAATAAGTTCTTCTCTTTAGCACAATCATGTTGCTGCATACACAGTGTAAACACTAGATGGTGCTGGTTTACCTAGAGGTTTTGTCTGCCACTTCCTGTTCATGTATTTAGTGTAGGCCTTTCCTTTAAAAAGGACTTGACCTCTTTTCTAAATTCAGGGGGAATAAAGTTCATAATTGTCGTATTTGCATGAAGTGCTTTAAATGTGTGAAAAGTCCACCCATGCTGAAAAGTGCTGAGTAGTTCCAAAGATGTTAACTCGGCAATCAAAACTTGATGGGCTTTACAGAAAAGCAGAGTGTAAACGACCATGGCAAAGCCAAGGGGCCATGGACACACTTATATTGGGTGCTGGTAAACCACATGGCTCAGACAAGCTCTTCCTACAAGCAGGCAACATGCTCCACTTATCTCTGACTGCAAAGGATCTCGTAAGGTCCTACCGGGCAAGAAATTGGACAAGATTTTCAGCTGCTTCTACTGTCACCCTCGGTACCCTCACAATGGCACTAACTCGTCTGTTGTATTTGGTAAGTGCTATTTGTTGGGGTAGTTTCAAGTGATCAGTGCTTCAAGAGACATTTGCCTTCTAGAACTTTAGACTGCGTTCTCCATGCAGTGGTCATTTAATCACAGAGTTCAACACATTAAGATTACTTCAAATGGGAGCATTGATTGGTCCTGTGTTCATAAGTGCTTCTCTTTGGGGTAGTTTTAATGAGGAAGTGAACTACAGGCAAGACTTTTTTCTATGGAATTGCATTTATCAGTGCAACTAATATTGTACAACCGCATTCCTCTCCCATCAACGTTTAAGTGGAAACATCTTCAAGCAACATTTGGACACTTTTTTTGCATCCTTCTCTTTAGCCATTTTTCATTTCCTTGCCCTCTTGACTGAAAACCATCTGATATATACTCTAACTTTTGCATCTTTCTTTTCATTCAAAGTAGAAAGTGCTATCAAGTTGGGGTAAATATTTGCTGACTGACTCCCCTGTGTCCATGTTTTTTTTATTATTGTTCATCAGTGTAGGCCTTTCCTTTAAAAACACTAGAGCATGCTGTTTTACCTAGAAGCTTGGTCTGCCGCTCTCTGTTTTTGTATTTAGTGTAGGTCATTGTTTCATATACCTCTCCCTCTATCTTGTAACTTCTTTGCATCCTCCTCTGCAGCCATTTTTGCACTCTCCCTCTTGTCTAAAAAATCAGTTGATATCTACTCTAACTTTAGCATCTTTCTTTTCAACCAAAGTAGAAAGTGCTATCAAGTTGGGGTAAATATTTGCTGACTGACTCCCCTGTGTCCATGTCTTTTTTTTATTCAGGTCCCTTACATTTACAGAGCCCCTTTAGATGACTGCAAAAGGAAAGCATTCCTGATTCTATGTAAGAATAAGTTATTCTCTTTAGCACAATCATGTTGCTGCATACACAGTGTAAACACTAGATGGTGCTGGTTTACCTAGAGGTTTTGTCTGCCACTTCCTGTTCATGTATTTAGTGTAGGCCTTTCCTTTAAAAATGACTCGACCTCTTTTCTAAATTCAGGGGGAATAAAGTTCATAATTGTCGTATTTGCATGAAGTGCTTTAAATGTGTGAAAAGTCCACCCATGCTGAAAAGTGCTGAGTAGTTCCAAAGATGTTAACTCGGCAATCAAAACTTGATGGGCTTTACAGAAAAGCAGAGTGTAAACGACCATGGCAAAGCCAAGGGGCCATGGACACACTTATATTGGGTGCTGGTAAACCACATGGCTCAGACAAGCTCTTCCTACAAGCAGGCAACATGCTCCACTTATCTCTGACTGCAAAGGATCTCGTAAGGTCCTACCGGGCAAGAAATTGGACAAGATTTTTAGCTGCTTCTACTGTCACCCTCGGTACCCTCACAATGGCACTAACTCGTCTGTTGTATTTGGTAAGTGCTATTTGTTGGGGTAGTTTCAAGTGATCAGTGCTTCAAGAGACATTTGCCTTCTAGAACTTCAGACTGCGTTCTCCATGCAGTGGTCATTTAATCACAGAGTTCAACACATTAAGATTACTTCAAATGGGAGCATTGATTGGTCCTGTGTTCATAAGTGCTTCTCTTTGGGGTAAATATTTACCCCAATATTTATTGGGCTTTACAGAAAAACAGAGTGTAAACGACCATGGCAAAGCCAAGGGGCCATGGACACACTTATATTGGGTGCTGGTAAACCACATGGCTCAGACAAGCTCTTCCTACAAGCAGGCAACATGCTCCACTTATCTCTGACTGCAAAGGATCTCGTAAGGTCCTACCGGGCAAGAAATTGGACAAGATTTTCAGCTGCTTCTACTGTCACCCTCGGTACCCTCACAATGGCACTAACTCGTCTGTTGTATTTGGTAAGTGCTATTTGTTGGGGTAGTTTCAAGTGATCAGTGCTTCAAGAGACATTTGCCTTCTAGAACTTCAGACTGCGTTCTCCATGCAGTGGTCATTTAATCACAGAGTTCAACACATTAAGATTACTTCAAATGGGAGCATTGATTGGTCCTGTGTTCATAAGTGCTTCTCTTTGGGGTAGTTTTAATGAGGAAGTGAACTACAGGCAAGACTTTTTTCTATGGAATTGCATTTATCAGTGCAACTAATATTGTACAACCGCATTCCTCTCCCATCAACTTTTAAGTGGAAACATCTTCAAGCAACATTTGGACACTTTTTTTGCATCCTTCTCTTTAGCCATTTTTCATTTCCTTGCCCTATTGACTGAAAACCATCTGATATATACTCTAACTTTTGCATCTTTCTTTTCATTCAAAGTAGAAAGTGCTATCAAGTTGGGGTAAATATTTGCTGACTGACTCCCCTGTGTCCATGTCTTTTTTTATTCCGGTCCCTTACATTTACAGAGCCCTTTTAGATGACTACAAAAGGAAAGCATTCCTGATTCTATGTAAGAATAAGTTCTTCTCTTTAGCACAATCATGTTGCTGCATACACAGTGTAAACACTAGATGGTGCTGGTTTACCTAGAGGTTTTGTCTGCCACTTCCTGTTCATGTATTTAGTGTAGGCCTTTCCTTTAAAAAGGACTTGACCTCTTTTCTAAATTCAGGGGGAATAAAGTTCATAATTGTCGTATTTGCATGAAGTGCTTTAAATGTGTGAAAAGTCCACCCATGCTGAAAAGTGCTGAGTAGTTCCAAAGATGTTAACTCGGCAATCAAAACTTGATGGGCTTTACAGAAAAGCAGAGTGTAAACGACCATGGCAAAGCCAAGGGGCCATGGACACACTTATATTGGGTGCTGGTAAACCACATGACTCAGACAAGCTCTTCCTACAAGCAGGCAACATGCTCCACTTATCTCTGACTGCAAAGGATCTCGTAAGGTCCTACCGGGCAAGAAATTGGACAAGATTTTCAGCTGCTTCTACTGTCACCCTCGGTACCCTCACAATGGCACTAACTCGTCTGTTGTATTTGGTAAGTGCTATTTGTTGGGGTAGTTTCAAGTGATCAGTGCTTCAAGAGACATTTGCCTTCTAGAACTTCAGACTGCGTTCTCCATGCAGTGGTCATTTAATCACAGAGTTCAACACATTAAGATTACTTCAAATGGGAGCATTGATTGGTCCTGTGTTCATAAGTGCTTCTCTTTGGGGTAGTTTTAATGAGGAAGTGAACTACAGGCAAGACTTTTTTCTATGGAATTGCATTTATCAGTGCAACTAATATTGTACAACCGCATTCCTCTCCCATCAACGTTTAAGTGGAAACATCTTCAAGCAACATTTGGACACTTTTTTTGCATCCTTCTCTTTAGCCATTTTTCATTTCCTTGCCCTCTTGACTGAAAACCATCTGATATATACTCTAACTTTTGCATCTTTCTTTTCATTCAAAGTAGAAAGTGCTATCAAGTTGGGGTAAATATTTGCTGACTGACTCCCCTGTGTCCATGTTTTTTTTATTATTGTTCATCAGTGTAGGCCTTTCCTTTAAAAACACTAGAGCGTGCTGTTTTACCTAGAAGCTTGGTCTGCCGCTCTCTGTTTTTGTATTTAGTGTAGGTCATTGTTTCATATACCTCTCCCTCTATCTTGTAACTTCTTTGCATCCTCCTCTGCAGCCATTTTTGCACTCTCCCTCTTGTCTAAAAAATCAGTTGATATCTACTCTAACTTTAGCATCTTTCTTTTCAACCAAAGTAGAAAGTGCTATCAAGTTGGGGTAAATATTTTCTGACTGACTCCCCTGTGTCCATGTCTTTTTTTTATTCAGGTCCCTTACATTTACAGAGCCCCTTTAGATGACTACAAAAGGAAAGCATTCCTGATTCTATGTAAGAATAAGTTCTTCTCTTTAGCACAATCATGTTGCTGCATACACAGTGTAAACACTAGATGGTGCTGGTTTACCTAGAGGTTTTGTCTGCCACTTCCTGTTCATGTATTTAGTGTAGGCCTTTCCTTTAAAAAGGACTTGACCTCTTTTCTAAATTCAGGGGGAATAAAGTTCATAATTGTCGTATTTGCATGAAGTGCTTTAAATGTGTGAAAAGTCCACCCATGCTGAAAAGTGCTGAGTAGTTCCAAAGATGTTAACTCGGCAATCAAAACTTGATGGGCTTTACAGAAAAGCAGAGTGTAAACGACCATGGCAAAGCCAAGGGGCCATGGACACACTTATATTGGGTGCTGGTAAACCACATGGCTCAGACAAGCTCTTCCTACAAGCAGGCAACATGCTCCACTTATCTCTGACTGCAAAGGATCTCGTAAGGTCCTACCGGGCAAGAAATTGGACAAGATTTTCAGCTGCTTCTACTGTCACCCTCGGTACCCTCACAATGGCACTAACTCGTCTGTTGTATTTGGTAAGTGCTATTTGTTGGGGTAGTTTCAAGTGATCAGTACTTCAAGAGACATTTGCCTTCTAGAACTTTAGACTGCGTTCTCCATGCAGTGGTCATTTAATCACAGAGTTCAACACATTAAGATTACTTCAAATGGGAGCATTGATTGGTCCTGTGTTCATAAGTGCTTCTCTTTGGGGTAGTTTTAATGAGGAAGTGAACTACAGGCAATACTTTTTTCTATGGAATTGCATTTATCAGTGCAACTAATATTGTACAACCGCATTCCTCTCCCATCAACGTTTAAGTGGAAACATCTTCAAGCAACATTTGGACACTTTTTTTGCATCCTTCTCTTTAGCCATTTTTCATTTCCTTGCCCTCTTGACTGAAAACCATCTGATATATACTCTAACTTTTGCATCTTTCTTTTCATTCAAAGTAGAAAGTGCTATCAAGTTGGGGTAAATATTTGCTGACTGACTCCCCTGTGTCCATGTTTTTTTTATTATTGTTCATCAGTGTAGGCCTTTCCTTTAAAAACACCAGAGCATGCTGTTTTACCTAGAAGCTTGGTCTGCCGCTCTCTGTTTTTGTATTTAGTGTAGGTCATTGTTTCATATACCTCTCCCTCTATCTTGTAACTTCTTTGCATCCTCCTCTGCAGCCATTTTTGCACTCTCCCTCTTGTCTAAAAAATCAGTTGATATCTACTCTAACTTTAGCATCTTTCTTTTCAACCAAAGTAGAAAGTGCTATCAAGTTGGGGTAAATATTTGCTGACTGACTCCCCTGTGTCCATGTCTTTTTTTTATTCAGGTCCCTTACATTTACAGAGCCCCTTTAGATGACTGCAAAAGGAAAGCATTCCTGATTCTATGTAAGAATAAGTTATTCTCTTTAGCACAATCATGTTGCTGCATACACAGTGTAAACACTAGATGGTGCTGGTTTACCTAGAGGTTTTGTCTGCCACTTCCTGTTCATGTATTTAGTGTAGGCCTTTCCTTTAAAAATGACTCGACCTCTTTTCTAAATTCAGGGGGAATAAAGTTCATAATTGTCGTATTTGCATGAAGTGCTTTAAATGTGTGAAAAGTCCACCCATGCTGAAAAGTGCTGAGTAGTTCCAAAGATGTTAACTCGGCAATCAAAACTTGATGGGCTTTACAGAAAAGCAGAGTGTAAACGACCATGGCAAAGCCAAGGGGCCATGGACACACTTATATTGGGTGCTGGTAAACCACATGGCTCAGACAAGCTCTTCCTACAAGCAGGCAACATGCTCCACTTATCTCTGACTGCAAAGGATCTCGTAAGGTCCTACCGGGCAAGAAATTGGACAAGATTTTCAGCTGCTTCTACTGTCACCCTCGGTACCCTCACAATGGCACTAACTCGTCTGTTGTATTTGGTAAGTGCTATTTGTTGGGGTAGTTTCAAGTGATCAGTGCTTCAAGAGACATTTGCCTTCTAGAACTTCAGACTGCGTTCTCCATGCAGTGGTCATTTAATCACAGAGTTCAACACATTAAGATTACTTCAAATGGGAGCATTGATTGGTCCTGTGTTCATAAGTGCTTCTCTTTGGGGTAGTTTTAATGAGGAAGTGAACTACAGGCAATACTTTTTTCTATGGAATTGCATTTATCAGTGCAACTAATATTGTACAACCACATACCTCTCCCATCAACGTTTAAGTGGAAACATCTTCAAGCAACATTTGGACACTTTTTTTGCATCCTTCTCTTTAGCCATTTTTCATTTCCTTGCCCTCTTGACTGAAAACCATCTGATATATACTCTAACTTTTGCATCTTTCTTTTCATTCAAAGTAGAAAGTGCTATCAAGTTGGGGTAAATATTTGCTGACTGACTCCCCTGTGTCCATGTTTTTTTTATTATTGTTCATCAGTGTAGGCCTTTCCTTTAAAAACACTAGAGTGTGCTGTTTTACCTAGAAGCTTGGTCTGCCGCTCTCTGTTTTTGTATTTAGTGTAGGTCATTGTTTCATATACCTCTCCCTCTATCTTGTAACTTCTTTGCATCCTCCTCTGCAGCCATTTTTGCACTCTCCCTCTTGTCTAAAAAATCAGTTGATATCTACTCTAACTTTAGCATCTTTCTTTTCAACCAAAGTAGAAAGTGCTATCAAGTTGGGGTAAATATTTGCTGACTGACTCCCCTGTGTCCATGTCTTTTTTTTATTCAGGTCCCTTACATTTACAGAGCCCCTTTAGATGACTGCAAAAGGAAAGCATTCCTGATTCCCCACTAACACAGAACGTTTAGGGAACGTTAGGGAACGTTAGTTTATGGTTCTCTAAAGGTTAGTTTGAACCAAACCAAAAACGAACGTTTAGGGAACGTTCCCTCAGGGTTATAACGTTCCCTAAACGTTAAGGGAACCAACCAACTAAAACGTTCTCCTGTGGTTGCACTGTACCTCCACACAACGTTCCCGTTTGGTTGTTTTTGGTTGTTTTTGGTAATGTTTATTTAAACAAGCTCCATTTAAGTTTTTGACGTAGCATATAAAAGGTTTGCAGTCAGTTGATTTAATTCACTCAAAAATGATTGGTCTTATGAAATCCAAGTAAAATAAACAGATTATCAAAAGAATATATTTAATTTTAGACTGATCAATTTAGCAAACAATACTTTTGTGCCTGATTTCGTTTTTTTAACTGTATTAGTTGAAAATACTTAAAACAAGAATCTATCAATCGAACGATTTTCACAAATAAGAAAATTCACTTCCAACAAAGTAGGTTTTTTTTTTTCAGTGTACAAATTCAACCGTTACACCCCCACGCCAGTAGGGGCAAGTGCCTCTGTTTTCAGGTGACCGATTGAAATCATGTCCTGTGTCCTGACTTCCGTGTTCTGCGATTTACACCAAAGTCCTTCTGGATACACAACTTGCATGGGAATCCGTCTTCTTTCAGTGGTTTCGTGTAAATGGACGCTCAAGATAAATTGTTTGAGCACAGGTATGGAGCCCTTAACGTTATAGTGCTAGTTCGTTTTTTCGTCTCTTTAGAAATACACACGTTGCACCCACTGTTTGTGATTTTCACGTAGAATAATAATAGTTCGGTAAAATATTTTTAGAATACTTTTCTGCTATCACTGTTAGAATACATTCAGAACATGTTTAATTTATTCCTGTACCGTTGGCATTTTACACTCACTTATTTGCATGTATGCAAAGCAAGGCCTCTGATTAGGTGGCAATGGCGTCAATGCGTCTCTATCCAGTAATTTTCAAACATTCCAATGCCGTGTTAAATGTGCTAACGTTATAGCATTGTGTGTCTGATCGCTCCTCTATCAGTTTTAGAAACTGGTCAGACAATAACAGCTATAGTCTACATAATCCTACAGTGAAATTAAAAAAGCCATTTCACTACATGCTAATCTTGAGTAATATCATTTTCTCCTTTTTTCCACCTTTTCTCACACCAAACAACGACGTACGACGCCATCAGAAAGCGCATTTTGGGAAATGTGTGGATCCGTCCGTTCGCATTTCTGTGTTTCTATGCATGTAGACTAGAGCATCATTGTGGTACGTGTATGTTTTTACGTATGTTTGCCTGAACCATGTTTGTACAACTAAACGTAGCACAATTTGTGTGTATATATTATAAAATAATCTGTATAGTGGATGTAATGCTCGAACCATGATGCAGTATCTGTCTGCTTACTCGAGCACATACGGATGTGTAATGTCACACACTGTAGCATTATACTTTTACGTTTAAACAGTGCATTAAAAAAACAAACTCCATATCTAATGTTTAAGAAAGAAATAACAAATATTCATGGTCGGGGATAGCAACACTCCATTTTAGTTTAAAATTACCCTCTAAAATGCTGATTGGCCAGGTTTGCTGACGTCAAGGCATGTGACGCAACACGAACGTTCCTGATTGGCTGGAGGAAATGGATAAGTCTACGTAGAACTCAGTAGACCGTTCACTATCAGGAAGTCTTGGAAAAACAACCAACAACGACCAACAACAGCAACCATTGAGCTTCACATTCTCAAAAAGTAAGTGAAATACGTTACAGTTTCATGGTTGTAATGCAAGGGTTTGGGGTTTAACTTTAAGCCGTCTAGAAAATCAGGCTGTGTACAGGTGACTTATTGGTGCTATACTATATATAAATAAATACGTTTTCTCTGTATGGAAATACTGCTTTGTTCGGCTACTGTCTCACAAAAACTTTGTTCTCTTAATGTAGATTCCTATGACAAAGCCATGAAAAAATGTCGGCGACTGATGGACACTTCCAGCATTGAGACGGAAGACGATGCGAGTGTCCACAAAAGGCAGTGTAAACGCCCAAGGAGGTTCATGACGGATTCTTCAAGTGATGGTAAAACCTTAAGTACAGACATTATTTACAAAATTAACATTTTCTTTTAGCAATCTGTACAAATTTTTTGGTCTTTTATTTCAGATGAATCTGTTCCACAAATGAGAGAGTGTGAGAACGGAGTGTGTGTCTGGAAGCCCTGTCCGTAAGTTAACATTTAAGAAACCTGAGTCATATTTCCTACCATGGAACTACTGACATTCAACCTAGTGCATATCATGTGACTATTCTGATGTGTTTGTCTCTTCCTGCCTGTTTCCAGGTCCGCAGCTGCCTCCACCACCTGCATGTAAGTTTTTTTTTCTTCCTCCTCCATTTGCAAGAAACCTACCATAAATGAAGTGACCAATATTCATATCTACTTTCTTTTTAGATGAGTCAACACCACACAGAAAACCAGCCGGTCGCCCAGAATTGGATGGGTCTATTATGACGTAAGCTGAGGGTACAGTGGCTTTGCATTTTCCATTTCCAATTAAATACTATTTCATGACAAGGAACTTGAGAGTAACTTGACTTTTTTGTTGTTGTAAACAGCAGAACTCATCACACAGAGGGAGGTGAGACATCACACAGAGGGAGGTGGCTCAGCCATGGAGACGGAAATGAGAGGTAAGAAGACTCACTTAAAGGAACACACCGACTTTTTGGGACTTTAGCTTATTCACAGTATCCCCCAGAGTTAGATAAGTCCATACATACCCTCTTCATCTCTGTGCGTGCCGTAACTCTGTCTGACGCACCCACCACTAGCCTAGCTTAGCACAAATACTGGATGTAAATAGTTCCAGCTAGCATACTGCTCCCTATAAGTGACAAATAATGGCAACATTTTCCTATTTACATGTTGTGATTTGTATAGTCACAGCGTGTACAAATAACAAGGTCACATGTGAGACAGCCATCTTCTAATCATATACATACTCTGAACTATATTCTCAGAAGGCCGAAGCACTGCTACTTCTGCGGAGTGATTTACTCCAACTCTGAGCGAACTCTCTGCTCCTCACCACGGGGCTTCTCAGGGGCTACAAGCAAATCACGCCCCAGAAGTAGCAGTGCTTCGCCTTCTGAGAATATAGACTTATCTAACTCTGGGGGATACGGTGAATAAGCTAAAGTCCCAAAAAGTCGGCGTGTTCCTTAAGTTGTTCACATATTCAAGTAATGTATAACAACTAAAACTAACATAATTAATTTTTCCATAGCCATGTGGACATCCATTACCCGTATGGCACAGCGAATGGAAAAGATGGAGCAGAGGCTGGATGAGGTGCTCATGCTCTTAAGGAGCTCCCAGTCCCAGTCACATCCCTCTGCTCCTGTCGATGATATGTTGCTGTCGCCCTGCTCGACAGTCACAGAGCTGGAGGAGTTTGACAGGAGTCTCGGTCAACAGGAGAGGAGGGGAAAAAATGGTAATTAAGTTGCCATCGTCCTGCCCTAAGATTAACACTATATAATTGCATAACTTCAAATATCATTATAACTGAACTGACGGCTCTTACAAAATGAGATTGTACAAGCTCTCCACTTTGTTCTACATGTATAATTTGTATTTCTATGTTTTACAGCAACTTTTCCTGACAACTCTTGGAGGTATGACCAGAGGTACTGCCATCCGTCGCATGCTACGGCGAGTGGCAACTATTGACGTCCATCAAACAGTTTAGTCTGCGGGGCAGAAAGGCAAAGAAGGCTTTCCTGGACCTGACAATCTGCAGGGTTATAACAGGCAGGTGTTATTTTATTGTTCACATCAGTGTTATGCTTAGCTTGGAGGTTTTAATTTGACTTGTAGCTTTACTTCATTTTGACTTTACTCTAGCGGCCTTCCAGAAAAACTTCCCGGCGGTGACTGCAGCAGAAACGGAGGACTTGATTGGGCAAGTGCTGAAGTTTGCCCCACACAGACGGTAAATTAGAATACTTCTATGTGATGTTCATAATTATCAAAGGAATGGGAAAACTATCAATATTTGTCATAATAAAAAAAACAGGGTTGTTAGTAAGGCAATTTGTCTTGCGTTTGTCAACGTGTTCATTCTCAGTATGACATATCAAACTTTTGTTTATTTTTTAGGCCAGCTGAGAAGGACTGAGAAGGGCTGATCGGTCAAGACAATGGAGCTCTTTTTTTATTTATTTTTTATTAAACAATTGTATTTTTGCCACTTTGGCCATTCACTTTATTGTCCCTTTTCAATGTGAAATTTGTCTTGGACTCAAAGCTGCATTTATACACAACATATATACATACACACAACAACATATGCACAACAACAAATGCACATTACATTATCATTCCAATATGCATCTTGCACACTACATTTGCACTCTTCATCACACTCTTTGTACTTAAATTTCTGTTTTATTTGTATAGTTGTAAAACTGATTCTATTCTTGTATTTTTTTTAGGCCTTTTATATTTTTGGTATTTTGTAATTTTATATTGTCTATATTAAAGTTTTAAATCCCATCAAGTTTGCCTGTTCATTCATTCCTGCTAACATATAAATTAATTTCTGCTTGTATAATAATTAATTCCTGCTTATGCACAGACAGTTTAAAGTAATAATAAAATTGGTACCATTGTTAGATTTTTAAAGGTTAGTGGAATGTAAAAAATAACCTTAGGGGAACGTTCTAGGAACGTTACCTAAAGGTTGCAATGTTAGGGGAACGTTCTAGGAACGTTACCTAAAGGTTGCAACGTTAGGGGAACGTTCTAGGAACGTTCCCTAAAGGTTACAACGTTAGGGGAACGTTCTAGGAACATTCCCTAAAGGTTGCAACGTTAGGGGAACGTTCTAGGAACGTTCCCTAAAGGTTGCAATGTACCCAAAAACGAACGTTCCCGGAACGTTAAGAAAACTTTCCATGGGAACCAAAACCTAACCTTAAGGGAACGTTCCGCAACCAAAAACGAACGTTCCCGCAACCAAAAACGAACGTTCCCAGAACGTTCTGGGAACCATAAATTGTTACCTGGGTTCTATGTAAGAATAAGTTCTTCTCTTTAGCACAATCATGTTGCTGCATACACAGTGTAAACACTAGATGGTGCTGGTTAACTTTTGCATCTTTCTTTTCATTCAAAGTAGAAAGTGCTATCAAGTTGGGGTAAATATTTGCTGACTGACTCCCCTGTGTCCATGTTTTTTTAATTATTGTTCATCAGTGTAGGCCTTTCCTTTAAAAACACTAGAGTGTGCTGTTTTACCTAGAAGCTTGGTCTGCCGCTCTCTGTTTTTGTATTTAGTGTAGGTCATTGTTTCATATACCTCTCCCTCTATCTTGTAACTTCTTTGCATCCTCCTCTGCAGCCATTTTTGCACTCTCCCTCTTGTCTAAAAAATCAGTTGATATCTACTCTAACTTTAGCATCTTTCTTTTCAACCAAAGTAGAAAGTGCTATCAAGTTGGGGTAAATATTTGCTGACTGACTCCCCTGTGTCCATGTCTTTTTTTATTCAGGTCCCTTACATTTACAGAGCCCCTTTAGATGACTGCAAAAGGAAAGCATTCCTGATTCTATGTAAGAATAAGTTCTTCTCTTTAGCACAATCATGTTGCTGCATACACAGTGTAAACACTAGATGGTGCTGGTTTACCTAGAGGTTTTGTCTGCCACTTCCTGTTCATGTATGTAGTGTAGGCCTTTCCTTTAAAAATGACTCAACCTCTTTTCTAAATTCAGGGGGAATAAAGTTCATAATTGTCGTATTTGCATGAAGTGCTTTAAATGTGTGAAAAGTCCACCCATGCTGAAAAGTGCTGAATAGTTCCAAAGATGTTAACTCGGCAATCAAAACTTGATGGGCTTTACAGAAAAGCAGAGTGTAAACGACCATGGCAAAGCCAAGGGGCCATGGACACACTTATATTGGGTGCTGGTAAACCACATGGCTCAGACAAGCTCTTCCTACAAGCAGGCAACATGCTCCACTTATCTCTGACTGCAAAGGATCTCGTAAGGTCCTACCGGGCAAGAAATTGGACAAGATTTTCAGCTGCTTCTACTGTCACCCTCGGTACCCTCACAATGGCACTAACTCGTCTGTTGTATTTGGTAAGTGCTATTTGTTGGGGTAGTTTCAAGTGATCAGTGCTTCAAGAGACATTTGCCTTCTAGAACTTCAGACTGCGTTCTCCATGCAGTGGTCATTTAATCACAGAGTTCAACACATTAAGATTACTTCAAATGGGAGCATTGATTGGTCCTGTGTTCATAAGTGCTTCTCTTTGGGGTAGTTTTAATGAGGAAGTGAACTACAGGCAAGACTTTTTTCTATGGAATTGCATTTATCAGTGCAACTAATATTGTACAACCGCATACCTCTCCCATCAACGTTTAAGTGGAAACATCTTCAAGCAACATTTGGACACTTTTTTTGCATCCTTCTCTTTAGCCATTTTTCATTTCCTTGCCCTCTTGACTGAAAACCATCTGATATATACTCTAACTTTTGCATCTTTCTTTTCATTCAAAGTAGAAAGTGCTATCAAGTTGGGGTAAATATTTACTGACTGACTCCCCTGTGTCCATGTCTTTTTTTTATTCTGGTCCCTTACATTTACAGAGCCCTTTAAGATGACTACAAAAGGAAAGCATTCCTGATTCTATGTAAGAATAAGTTCTTCTCTTTAGCACAATCATGTTGCTGCATACACAGTGTAAACACTAGATGGTGCTGGTTTACCTAGAGGTTTTGTCTGCCACTTCCTGTTCATGTATTTAGTGTAGGCCTTTTCTTTAAAAATGACTCAACCTCTTTTCTAAATTCAGGGGGAATAAAGTTCATAATTGTCGTATTTGCATGAAGTGCTTTAAATGTGTGAAAAGTCCACCCATGCTGAAAAGTGCTGAGTAGTTCCAAAGATGTTAACTCGGCAATCAAAACTTGATGGGCTTTACAGAAAAGCAGAGTGTAAACGACCATGGCAAAGCCAAGGGGCCATGGACACACTTATATTGGGTGCTGGTAAACCACATGGCTCAGACAAGCTCTTCCTACAAGCAGGCAACATGCTCCACTTATCTCTGACTGCAAAGGATCTCGTAAGGTCCTACCGGGCAAGAAATTGGACAAGATTTTCAGCTGCTTCTACTGTCACCCTCGGTACCCTCACAATGGCACTAACTCGTCTGTTGTATTTGGTAAGTGCTATTTGTTGGGGTAGTTTCAAGTGATCAGTGCTTCAAGAGACATTTGCCTTCTAGAACTTCAGACTGCGTTCTCCATGCAGTGGTCATTTAATCACAGAGTTCAACACATTAAGATTACTTCAAATGGGAGCATTGATTGGTCCTGTGTTCATAAGTGCTTCTCTTTGGGGTAGTTTTAATGAGGAAGTGAACTACAGGCAAGACTTTTTTCTATGGAATTGCATTTATCAGTGCAACTAATATTGTACAACCACATACCTCTCCCATCAACGTTTAAGTGGAAACATCTTCAAGCAACATTTGGACACTTTTTTTGCATCCTTCTCTTTAGCCATTTTTCATTTCCTTATCCTCTTGACTGAAAACCATCTGATATATACTCTAACTTTTGCATCTTTCTTTTCATTCAAAGTAGAAAGTGCTATCAAGTTGGGGTAAATATTTGCTGACTGACTCCCCTGTGTCCATGTTTTTTTAATTATTGTTCATCAGTGTAGGCCTTTCCTTTAAAAACACTAGAGTGTGCTGTTTTACCTAGAAGCTTGGTCTGCCGCTCTCTGTTTTTGTATTTAGTGTAGGTCATTGTTTCATATACCTCTCCCTCTATCTTGTAACTTCTTTGCATCCTCCTCTGCAGCCATTTTTGCACTCTCCCTCTTGTCTAAAAAATCAGTTGATATCTACTCTAACTTTAGCATCTTTCTTTTCAACCAAAGTAGAAAGTGCTATCAAGTTGGGGTAAATATTTGCTGACTGACTCCCCTGTGTCCATGTCTTTTTTTATTCAGGTCCCTTACATTTACAGAGCCCCTTTAGATGACTGCAAAAGGAAAGCATTCCTGATTCTATGTAAGAATAAGTTCTTCTCTTTAGCACAATCATGTTGCTGCATACACAGTGTAAACACTAGATGGTGCTGGTTTACCTAGAGGTTTTGTCTGCCACTTCCTGTTCATGTATTTAGTGTAGGCCTTTCCTTTAAAAATGACTCAACCTCTTTTCTAAATTCAGGGGGAATAAAGTTCATAATTGTCGTATTTGCATGAAGTGCTTTAAATGTGTGAAAAGTCCACCCATGCTGAAAAGTGCTGAATAGTTCCAAAGATGTTAACTCGGCAATCAAAACTTGATGGGCTTTACAGAAAAGCAGAGTGTAAACGACCATGGCAAAGCCAAGGGGCCATGGACACACTTATATTGGGTGCTGGTAAACCACATGGCTCAGACAAGCTCTTCCTACAAGCAGGCAACATGCTCCACTTATCTCTGACTGCAAAGGATCTCGTAAGGTCCTACCGGGCAAGAAATTGGACAAGATTTTCAGCTGCTTCTACTGTCACCCTCGGTACCCTCACAATGGCACTAACTCGTCTGTTGTATTTGGTAAGTGCTATTTGTTGGGGTAGTTTCAAGTGATCAGTGCTTCAAGAGACATTTGCCTTCTAGAACTTCAGACTGCGTTCTCCATGCAGTGGTCATTTAATCACAGAGTTCAACACATTAAGATTACTTCAAATGGGAGCATTGATTGGTCCTGTGTTCATAAGTGCTTCTCTTTGGGGTAGTTTTAATGAGGAAGTGAACTACAGGCAAGACTTTTTCTATGGAATTGCATTTATCAGTGCAACTAATATTGTACAACCGCATACCTCTCCCATCAATGTTTAAGTGGAAACATCTTCAAGCAACATTTGGACACTTTTTTTGCATCCTTCTCTTTAGCCATTTTTCATTTCCTTGCCCTCTTGACTGAAAACCATCTGATATATACTCTAACTTTTGCATCTTTCTTTTCATTCAAAGTAGAAAGTGCTATCAAGTTGGGGTAAATATTTGCTGACTGACTCCCCTGTGTCCATGTTTTTTTTATTATTGTTCATCAGTGTAGGCCTTTCCTTTAAAAACACTAGAGCGTGCTGTTTTACCTAGAAGCTTGGTCTGCCGCTCTCTGTTTTTGTATTTAGTGTAGGTCATTGTTTCATATACCTCTCCCTCTATCTTGTAACTTCTTTGCATCCTCCTCTGCAGCCATTTTTGCACTCTCCCTCTTGTCTAAAAAATCAGTTGATATCTACTCTAACTTTAGCATCTTTCTTTTCAACCAAAGTAGAAAGTGCTATCAAGTTGGGGTAAATATTTGCTGACTGACTCCCCTGTGTCCATGTCTTTTTTTTATTCAGGTCCCTTACATTTACAGAGCCCCTTTAGATGACTACAAAAGGAAAGCATTCCTGATTCTATGTAAGAATAAGTTCTTCTCTTTAGCACAATCATGTTGCTGCATACACAGTGTAAACACTAGATGGTGCTGGTTTACCTAGAGGTTTTGTCTGCCACTTCCTGTTCATGTATTTAGTGTAGGCCTTTCCTTTAAAAAGGACTTGACCTCTTTTCTAAATTCAGGGGGAATAAAGTTCATAATTGTCGTATTTGCATGAAGTGCTTTAAATGTGTGAAAAGTCCACCCATGCTGAAAAGTGCTGAGTAGTTCCAAAGATGTTAACTCGGCAATCAAAACTTGATGGGCTTTACAGAAAAGCAGAGTGTAAACGACCATGGCAAAGCCAAGGGGCCATGGACACACTTATATTGGGTGCTGGTAAACCACATGGCTCAGACAAGCTCTTCCTACAAGCAGGCAACATGCTCCACTTATCTCTGACTGCAAAGGATCTCGTAAGGTCCTACCGGGCAAGAAATTGGACAAGATTTTCAGCTGCTTCTACTGTCACCCTCGGTACCCTCACAATGGCACTAACTCGTCTGTTGTATTTGGTAAGTGCTATTTGTTGGGGTAGTTTCAAGTGATCAGTGCTTCAAGAGACATTTGCCTTCTAGAACTTTAGACTGCGTTCTCCATGCAGTGGTCATTTAATCACAGAGTTCAACACATTAAGATTACTTCAAATGGGAGCATTGATTGGTCCTGTGTTCATAAGTGCTTCTCTTTGGGGTAGTTTTAATGAGGAAGTGAACTACAGGCAAGACTTTTTTCTATGGAATTGCATTTATCAGTGCAACTAATATTGTACAACCGCATTCCTCTCCCATCAACGTTTAAGTGGAAACATCTTCAAGCAACATTTGGACACTTTTTTTGCATCCTTCTCTTTAGCCATTTTTCATTTCCTTGCCCTCTTGACTGAAAACCATCTGATATATACTCTAACTTTTGCATCTTTCTTTTCATTCAAAGTAGAAAGTGCTATCAAGTTGGGGTAAATATTTGCTGACTGACTCCCCTGTGTCCATGTTTTTTTTATTATTGTTCATCAGTGTAGGCCTTTCCTTTAAAAACACTAGAGCATGCTGTTTTACCTAGAAGCTTGGTCTGCCGCTCTCTGTTTTTGTATTTAGTGTAGGTCATTGTTTCATATACCTCTCCCTCTATCTTGTAACTTCTTTGCATCCTCCTCTGCAGCCATTTTTGCACTCTCCCTCTTGTCTAAAAAATCAGTTGATATCTACTCTAACTTTAGCATCTTTCTTTTCAACCAAAGTAGAAAGTGCTATCAAGTTGGGGTAAATATTTGCTGACTGACTCCCCTGTGTCCATGTCTTTTTTTTATTCAGGTCCCTTACATTTACAGAGCCCCTTTAGATGACTGCAAAAGGAAAGCATTCCTGATTCTATGTAAGAATAAGTTATTCTCTTTAGCACAATCATGTTGCTGCATACACAGTGTAAACACTAGATGGTGCTGGTTTACCTAGAGGTTTTGTCTGCCACTTCCTGTTCATGTATTTAGTGTAGGCCTTTCCTTTAAAAATGACTCGACCTCTTTTCTAAATTCAGGGGGAATAAAGTTCATAATTGTCGTATTTGCATGAAGTGCTTTAAATGTTTGAAAAGTCCACCCATGCTGAAAAGTGCTGAGTAGTTCCAAAGATGTTAACTCGGCAATCAAAACTTGATGGGCTTTACAGAAAAGCAGAGTGTAAACGACCATGGCAAAGCCAAGGGGCCATGGACACACTTATATTGGGTGCTGGTAAACCACATGGCTCAGACAAGCTCTTCCTACAAGCAGGCAACATGCTCCACTTATCTCTGACTGCAAAGGATCTCGTAAGGTCCTACCGGGCAAGAAATTGGACAAGATTTTCAGCTGCTTCTACTGTCACCCTCGGTACCCTCACAATGGCACTAACTCGTCTGTTGTATTTGGTAAGTGCTATTTGTTGGGGTAGTTTCAAGTGATCAGTGCTTCAAGAGACATTTGCCTTCTAGAACTTCAGACTGCGTTCTCCATGCAGTGGTCATTTAATCACAGAGTTCAACACATTAAGATTACTTCAAATGGGAGCATTGATTGGTCCTGTGTTCATAAGTGCTTCTCTTTGGGGTAGTTTTAATGAGGAAGTGAACTACAGGCAAGACTTTTTTCTATGGAATTGCATTTATCAGTGCAACTAATATTGTACAACCGCATACCTCTCCCATCAACGTTTAAGTGGAAACATCTTCAAGCAACATTTGGACACTTTTTTTGCATCCTTCTCTTTAGCCATTTTTCATTTCCTTGCCCTCTTGACTGAAAACCATCTGATATATACTCTAACTTTTGCATCTTTCTTTTCATTCAAAGTAGAAAGTGCTATCAAGTTGGGGTAAATATTTGCTGACTGACTCCCCTGTGTCCATGTTTTTTTTATTATTGTTCATCAGTGTAGGCCTTTCCTTTAAAAACACTAGAGTGTGCTGTTTTACCTAGAAGCTTGGTCTGCCGCTCTCTGTTTTTGTATTTAGTGTAGGTCATTGTTTCATATACCTCTCCCTCTATCTTGTAACTTCTTTCCATCCTCCTCTGCAGCCATTTTTGCACTCTCCCTCTTGTCTAAAAAATCAGTTGATATCTACTCTAACTTTAGCATCTTTCTTTTCAACCAAAGTAGAAAGTGCTATCAAGTTGGGGTAAATATTTGCTGACTGACTCCCCTGTGTCCATGTCTTTTTTTATTCAGGTCCCTTACATTTACAGAGCCCCTTTAGATGACTGCAAAAGGAAAGCATTCCTGATTCGATGTAAGAATAAGTTCTTCTCTTTAGCACAATCATGTTGCTGCATACACAGTGTAAACACTAGATGGTGCTGGTTTACCTAGAGGTTTTGTCTGCCACTTCCTGTTCATGTATTTAGTGTAGGCCTTTCCTTTAAAAATGACTCAACCTCTTTTCTAAATTCAGGGGGAATAAAGTTCATAATTGTCGTATTTGCATGAAGTGCTTTAAATGTGTGAAAAGTCCACCCATGCTGAAAAGTGCTGAATAGTTCCAAAGATGTTAACTCGGCAATCAAAACTTGATGGGCTTTACAGAAAAGCAGAGTGTAAACGACCATGGCAAAGCCAAGGGGCCATGGACACACTTATATTGGGTGCTGGTAAACCACATGGCTCAGACAAGCTCTTCCTACAAGCAGGCAACATGCTCCACTTATCTCTGACTGCAAAGGATCTCGTAAGGTCCTACCGGGCAAGAAATTGGACAAGATTTTCAGCTGCTTCTACTGTCACCCTCGGTACCCTCACAATGGCACTAACTCGTCTGTTGTATTTGGTAAGTGCTATTTGTTGGGGTAGTTTCAAGTGATCAGTGCTTCAAGAGACATTTGCCTTCTAGAACTTTAGACTGCGTTCTCCATGCAGTGGTCATTTAATCACAGAGTTCAACACATTAAGATTACTTCAAATGGGAGCATTGATTGGTCCTGTGTTCATAAGTGCTTCTCTTTGGGGTAGTTTTAATGAGGAAGTGAACTACAGGCAAGACTTTTTTCTATGGAATTGCATTTATCAGTGCAACTAATATTGTACAACCGCATTCCTCTCCCATCAACGTTTAAGTGGAAACATCTTCAAGCAACATTTGGACACTTTTTTTGCATCCTTCTCTTTAGCCATTTTTCATTTCCTTGCCCTCTTGACTGAAAACCATCTGATATATACTCTAACTTTTGCATCTTTCTTTTCATTCAAAGTAGAAAGTGCTATCAAGTTGGGGTAAATATTTGCTGACTGACTCCCCTGTGTCCATGTTTTTTTTATTATTGTTCATCAGTGTAGGCCTTTCCTTTAAAAACACTAGAGCATGCTGTTTTACCTAGAAGCTTGGTCTGCCGCTCTCTGTTTTTGTATTTAGTGTAGGTCATTGTTTCATATACCTCTCCCTCTATCTTGTAACTTCTTTGCATCCTCCTCTGCAGCCATTTTTGCACTCTCCCTCTTGTCTAAAAAATCAGTTGATATCTACTCTAACTTTAGCATCTTTCTTTTCAACCAAAGTAGAAAGTGCTATCAAGTTGGGGTAAATATTTGCTGACTGACTCCCCTGTGTCCATGTCTTTTTTTTATTCAGGTCCCTTACATTTACAGAGCCCCTTTAGATGACTGCAAAAGGAAAGCATTCCTGATTCTATGTAAGAATAAGTTATTCTCTTTAGCACAATCATGTTGCTGCATACACAGTGTAAACACTAGATGGTGCTGGTTTACCTAGAGGTTTTGTCTGCCACTTCCTGTTCATGTATTTAGTGTAGGCCTTTCCTTTAAAAATGACTCGACCTCTTTTCTAAATTCAGGGGGAATAAAGTTCATAATTGTCGTATTTGCATGAAGTGCTTTAAATGTTTGAAAAGTCCACCCATGCTGAAAAGTGCTGAGTAGTTCCAAAGATGTTAACTCGGCAATCAAAACTTGATGGGCTTTACAGAAAAGCAGAGTGTAAACGACCATGGCAAAGCCAAGGGGCCATGGACACACTTATATTGGGTGCTGGTAAACCACATGGCTCAGACAAGCTCTTCCTACAAGCAGGCAACATGCTCCACTTATCTCTGACTGCAAAGGATCTCGTAAGGTCCTACCGGGCAAGAAATTGGACAAGATTTTCAGCTGCTTCTACTGTCACCCTCGGTACCCTCACAATGGCACTAACTCGTCTGTTGTATTTGGTAAGTGCTATTTGTTGGGGTAGTTTCAAGTGATCAGTGCTTCAAGAGACATTTGCCTTCTAGAACTTCAGACTGCGTTCTCCATGCAGTGGTCATTTAATCACAGAGTTCAACACATTAAGATTACTTCAAATGGGAGCATTGATTGGTCCTGTGTTCATAAGTGCTTCTCTTTGGGGTAGTTTTAATGAGGAAGTGAACTACAGGCAAGACTTTTTTCTATGGAATTGCATTTATCAGTGCAACTAATATTGTACAACCGCATACCTCTCCCATCAACGTTTAAGTGGAAACATCTTCAAGCAACATTTGGACACTTTTTTTGCATCCTTCTCTTTAGCCATTTTTCATTTCCTTGCCCTCTTGACTGAAAACCATCTGATATATACTCTAACTTTTGCATCTTTCTTTTCATTCAAAGTAGAAAGTGCTATCAAGTTGGGGTAAATATTTGCTGACTGACTCCCCTGTGTCCATGTTTTTTTTATTATTGTTCATCAGTGTAGGCCTTTCCTTTAAAAACACTAGAGTGTGCTGTTTTACCTAGAAGCTTGGTCTGCCGCTCTCTGTTTTTGTATTTAGTGTAGGTCATTGTTTCATATACCTCTCCCTCTATCTTGTAACTTCTTTCCATCCTCCTCTGCAGCCATTTTTGCACTCTCCCTCTTGTCTAAAAAATCAGTTGATATCTACTCTAACTTTAGCATCTTTCTTTTCAACCAAAGTAGAAAGTGCTATCAAGTTGGGGTAAATATTTGCTGACTGACTCCCCTGTGTCCATGTCTTTTTTTATTCAGGTCCCTTACATTTACAGAGCCCCTTTAGATGACTGCAAAAGGAAAGCATTCCTGATTCGATGTAAGAATAAGTTCTTCTCTTTAGCACAATCATGTTGCTGCATACACAGTGTAAACACTAGATGGTGCTGGTTTACCTAGAGGTTTTGTCTGCCACTTCCTGTTCATGTATTTAGTGTAGGCCTTTCCTTTAAAAATGACTCAACCTCTTTTCTAAATTCAGGGGGAATAAAGTTCATAATTGTCGTATTTGCATGAAGTGCTTTAAATGTGTGAAAAGTCCACCCATGCTGAAAAGTGCTGAATAGTTCCAAAGATGTTAACTCGGCAATCAAAACTTGATGGGCTTTACAGAAAAGCAGAGTGTAAACGACCATGGCAAAGCCAAGGGGCCATGGACACACTTATATTGGGTGCTGGTAAACCACATGGCTCAGACAAGCTCTTCCTACAAGCAGGCAACATGCTCCACTTATCTCTGACTGCAAAGGATCTCGTAAGGTCCTACCGGGCAAGAAATTGGACAAGATTTTCAGCTGCTTCTACTGTCACCCTCGGTACCCTCACAATGGCACTAACTCGTCTGTTGTATTTGGTAAGTGCTATTTGTTGGGGTAGTTTCAAGTGATCAGTGCTTCAAGAGACATTTGCCTTCTAGAACTTCAGACTGCGTTCTCCATGCAGTGGTCATTTAATCACAGAGTTCAACACATTAAGATTACTTCAAATGGGAGCATTGATTGGTCCTGTGTTCATAAGTGCTTCTCTTTGGGGTAGTTTTAATGAGGAAGTGAACTACAGGCAAGACTTTTTCTATGGAATTGCATTTATCAGTGCAACTAATATTGTACAACCGCATACCTCTCCCATCAATGTTTAAGTGGAAACATCTTCAAGCAACATTTGGACACTTTTTTTGCATCCTTCTCTTTAGCCATTTTTCATTTCCTTGCCCTCTTGACTGAAAACCATCTGATATATACTCTAACTTTTGCATCTTTCTTTTCATTCAAAGTAGAAAGTGCTATCAAGTTGGGGTAAATATTTGCTGACTGACTCCCCTGTGTCCATGTTTTTTTTATTATTGTTCATCAGTGTAGGCCTTTCCTTTAAAAACACTAGAGCGTGCTGTTTTACCTAGAAGCTTGGTCTGCCGCTCTCTGTTTTTGTATTTAGTGTAGGTCATTGTTTCATATACCTCTCCCTCTATCTTGTAACTTCTTTGCATCCTCCTCTGCAGCCATTTTTGCACTCTCCCTCTTGTCTAAAAAATCAGTTGATATCTACTCTAACTTTAGCATCTTTCTTTTCAACCAAAGTAGAAAGTGCTATCAAGTTGGGGTAAATATTTGCTGACTGACTCCCCTGTGTCCATGTCTTTTTTTTATTCAGGTCCCTTACATTTACAGAGCCCCTTTAGATGACTACAAAAGGAAAGCATTCCTGATTCTATGTAAGAATAAGTTCTTCTCTTTAGCACAATCATGTTGCTGCATACACAGTGTAAACACTAGATGGTGCTGGTTTACCTAGAGGTTTTGTCTGCCACTTCCTGTTCATGTATTTAGTGTAGGCCTTTCCTTTAAAAAGGACTTGACCTCTTTTCTAAATTCAGGGGGAATAAAGTTCATAATTGTCGTATTTGCATGAAGTGCTTTAAATGTGTGAAAAGTCCACCCATGCTGAAAAGTGCTGAGTAGTTCCAAAGATGTTAACTCGGCAATCAAAACTTGATGGGCTTTACAGAAAAGCAGAGTGTAAACGACCATGGCAAAGCCAAGGGGCCATGGACACACTTATATTGGGTGCTGGTAAACCACATGGCTCAGACAAGCTCTTCCTACAAGCAGGCAACATGCTCCACTTATCTCTGACTGCAAAGGATCTCGTAAGGTCCTACCGGGCAAGAAATTGGACAAGATTTTCAGCTGCTTCTACTGTCACCCTCGGTACCCTCACAATGGCACTAACTCGTCTGTTGTATTTGGTAAGTGCTATTTGTTGGGGTAGTTTCAAGTGATCAGTGCTTCAAGAGACATTTGCCTTCTAGAACTTTAGACTGCGTTCTCCATGCAGTGGTCATTTAATCACAGAGTTCAACACATTAAGATTACTTCAAATGGGAGCATTGATTGGTCCTGTGTTCATAAGTGCTTCTCTTTGGGGTAGTTTTAATGAGGAAGTGAACTACAGGCAAGACTTTTTTCTATGGAATTGCATTTATCAGTGCAACTAATATTGTACAACCGCATTCCTCTCCCATCAACGTTTAAGTGGAAACATCTTCAAGCAACATTTGGACACTTTTTTTGCATCCTTCTCTTTAGCCATTTTTCATTTCCTTGCCCTCTTGACTGAAAACCATCTGATATATACTCTAACTTTTGCATCTTTCTTTTCATTCAAAGTAGAAAGTGCTATCAAGTTGGGGTAAATATTTGCTGACTGACTCCCCTGTGTCCATGTTTTTTTTATTATTGTTCATCAGTGTAGGCCTTTCCTTTAAAAACACTAGAGCATGCTGTTTTACCTAGAAGCTTGGTCTGCCGCTCTCTGTTTTTGTATTTAGTGTAGGTCATTGTTTCATATACCTCTCCCTCTATCTTGTAACTTCTTTGCATCCTCCTCTGCAGCCATTTTTGCACTCTCCCTCTTGTCTAAAAAATCAGTTGATATCTACTCTAACTTTAGCATCTTTCTTTTCAACCAAAGTAGAAAGTGCTATCAAGTTGGGGTAAATATTTGCTGACTGACTCCCCTGTGTCCATGTCTTTTTTTTATTCAGGTCCCTTACATTTACAGAGCCCCTTTAGATGACTGCAAAAGGAAAGCATTCCTGATTCTATGTAAGAATAAGTTATTCTCTTTAGCACAATCATGTTGCTGCATACACAGTGTAAACACTAGATGGTGCTGGTTTACCTAGAGGTTTTGTCTGCCACTTCCTGTTCATGTATTTAGTGTAGGCCTTTCCTTTAAAAATGACTCGACCTCTTTTCTAAATTCAGGGGGAATAAAGTTCATAATTGTCGTATTTGCATGAAGTGCTTTAAATGTTTGAAAAGTCCACCCATGCTGAAAAGTGCTGAGTAGTTCCAAAGATGTTAACTCGGCAATCAAAACTTGATGGGCTTTACAGAAAAGCAGAGTGTAAACGACCATGGCAAAGCCAAGGGGCCATGGACACACTTATATTGGGTGCTGGTAAACCACATGGCTCAGACAAGCTCTTCCTACAAGCAGGCAACATGCTCCACTTATCTCTGACTGCAAAGGATCTCGTAAGGTCCTACCGGGCAAGAAATTGGACAAGATTTTCAGCTGCTTCTACTGTCACCCTCGGTACCCTCACAATGGCACTAACTCGTCTGTTGTATTTGGTAAGTGCTATTTGTTGGGGTAGTTTCAAGTGATCAGTGCTTCAAGAGACATTTGCCTTCTAGAACTTCAGACTGCGTTCTCCATGCAGTGGTCATTTAATCACAGAGTTCAACACATTAAGATTACTTCAAATGGGAGCATTGATTGGTCCTGTGTTCATAAGTGCTTCTCTTTGGGGTAGTTTTAATGAGGAAGTGAACTACAGGCAAGACTTTTTTCTATGGAATTGCATTTATCAGTGCAACTAATATTGTACAACCGCATACCTCTCCCATCAACGTTTAAGTGGAAACATCTTCAAGCAACATTTGGACACTTTTTTTGCATCCTTCTCTTTAGCCATTTTTCATTTCCTTGCCCTCTTGACTGAAAACCATCTGATATATACTCTAACTTTTGCATCTTTCTTTTCATTCAAAGTAGAAAGTGCTATCAAGTTGGGGTAAATATTTGCTGACTGACTCCCCTGTGTCCATGTTTTTTTTATTATTGTTCATCAGTGTAGGCCTTTCCTTTAAAAACACTAGAGTGTGCTGTTTTACCTAGAAGCTTGGTCTGCCGCTCTCTGTTTTTGTATTTAGTGTAGGTCATTGTTTCATATACCTCTCCCTCTATCTTGTAACTTCTTTCCATCCTCCTCTGCAGCCATTTTTGCACTCTCCCTCTTGTCTAAAAAATCAGTTGATATCTACTCTAACTTTAGCATCTTTCTTTTCAACCAAAGTAGAAAGTGCTATCAAGTTGGGGTAAATATTTGCTGACTGACTCCCCTGTGTCCATGTCTTTTTTTATTCAGGTCCCTTACATTTACAGAGCCCCTTTAGATGACTGCAAAAGGAAAGCATTCCTGATTCGATGTAAGAATAAGTTCTTCTCTTTAGCACAATCATGTTGCTGCATACACAGTGTAAACACTAGATGGTGCTGGTTTACCTAGAGGTTTTGTCTGCCACTTCCTGTTCATGTATTTAGTGTAGGCCTTTCCTTTAAAAATGACTCAACCTCTTTTCTAAATTCAGGGGGAATAAAGTTCATAATTGTCGTATTTGCATGAAGTGCTTTAAATGTGTGAAAAGTCCACCCATGCTGAAAAGTGCTGAATAGTTCCAAAGATGTTAACTCGGCAATCAAAACTTGATGGGCTTTACAGAAAAGCAGAGTGTAAACGACCATGGCAAAGCCAAGGGGCCATGGACACACTTATATTGGGTGCTGGTAAACCACATGGCTCAGACAAGCTCTTCCTACAAGCAGGCAACATGCTCCACTTATCTCTGACTGCAAAGGATCTCGTAAGGTCCTACCGGGCAAGAAATTGGACAAGATTTTCAGCTGCTTCTACTGTCACCCTCGGTACCCTCACAATGGCACTAACTCGTCTGTTGTATTTGGTAAGTGCTATTTGTTGGGGTAGTTTCAAGTGATCAGTGCTTCAAGAGACATTTGCCTTCTAGAACTTCAGACTGCGTTCTCCATGCAGTGGTCATTTAATCACAGAGTTCAACACATTAAGATTACTTCAAATGGGAGCATTGATTGGTCCTGTGTTCATAAGTGCTTCTCTTTGGGGTAGTTTTAATGAGGAAGTGAACTACAGGCAAGACTTTTTCTATGGAATTGCATTTATCAGTGCAACTAATATTGTACAACCGCATACCTCTCCCATCAATGTTTAAGTGGAAACATCTTCAAGCAACATTTGGACACTTTTTTTGCATCCTTCTCTTTAGCCATTTTTCATTTCCTTGCCCTCTTGACTGAAAACCATCTGATATATACTCTAACTTTTGCATCTTTCTTTTCATTCAAAGTAGAAAGTGCTATCAAGTTGGGGTAAATATTTGCTGACTGACTCCCCTGTGTCCATGTTTTTTTTATTATTGTTCATCAGTGTAGGCCTTTCCTTTAAAAACACTAGAGCGTGCTGTTTTACCTAGAAGCTTGGTCTGCCGCTCTCTGTTTTTGTATTTAGTGTAGGTCATTGTTTCATATACCTCTCCCTCTATCTTGTAACTTCTTTGCATCCTCCTCTGCAGCCATTTTTGCACTCTCCCTCTTGTCTAAAAAATCAGTTGATATCTACTCTAACTTTAGCATCTTTCTTTTCAACCAAAGTAGAAAGTGCTATCAAGTTGGGGTAAATATTTGCTGACTGACTCCCCTGTGTCCATGTCTTTTTTTTATTCAGGTCCCTTACATTTACAGAGCCCCTTTAGATGACTACAAAAGGAAAGCATTCCTGATTCTATGTAAGAATAAGTTCTTCTCTTTAGCACAATCATGTTGCTGCATACACAGTGTAAACACTAGATGGTGCTGGTTTACCTAGAGGTTTTGTCTGCCACTTCCTGTTCATGTATTTAGTGTAGGCCTTTCCTTTAAAAAGGACTTGACCTCTTTTCTAAATTCAGGGGGAATAAAGTTCATAATTGTCGTATTTGCATGAAGTGCTTTAAATGTGTGAAAAGTCCACCCATGCTGAAAAGTGCTGAGTAGTTCCAAAGATGTTAACTCGGCAATCAAAACTTGATGGGCTTTACAGAAAAGCAGAGTGTAAACGACCATGGCAAAGCCAAGGGGCCATGGACACACTTATATTGGGTGCTGGTAAACCACATGGCTCAGACAAGCTCTTCCTACAAGCAGGCAACATGCTCCACTTATCTCTGACTGCAAAGGATCTCGTAAGGTCCTACCGGGCAAGAAATTGGACAAGATTTTCAGCTGCTTCTACTGTCACCCTCGGTACCCTCACAATGGCACTAACTCGTCTGTTGTATTTGGTAAGTGCTATTTGTTGGGGTAGTTTCAAGTGATCAGTGCTTCAAGAGACATTTGCCTTCTAGAACTTTAGACTGCGTTCTCCATGCAGTGGTCATTTAATCACAGAGTTCAACACATTAAGATTACTTCAAATGGGAGCATTGATTGGTCCTGTGTTCATAAGTGCTTCTCTTTGGGGTAGTTTTAATGAGGAAGTGAACTACAGGCAAGACTTTTTTCTATGGAATTGCATTTATCAGTGCAACTAATATTGTACAACCGCATTCCTCTCCCATCAACGTTTAAGTGGAAACATCTTCAAGCAACATTTGGACACTTTTTTTGCATCCTTCTCTTTAGCCATTTTTCATTTCCTTGCCCTCTTGACTGAAAACCATCTGATATATACTCTAACTTTTGCATCTTTCTTTTCATTCAAAGTAGAAAGTGCTATCAAGTTGGGGTAAATATTTGCTGACTGACTCCCCTGTGTCCATGTTTTTTTTATTATTGTTCATCAGTGTAGGCCTTTCCTTTAAAAACACTAGAGCATGCTGTTTTACCTAGAAGCTTGGTCTGCCGCTCTCTGTTTTTGTATTTAGTGTAGGTCATTGTTTCATATACCTCTCCCTCTATCTTGTAACTTCTTTGCATCCTCCTCTGCAGCCATTTTTGCACTCTCCCTCTTGTCTAAAAAATCAGTTGATATCTACTCTAACTTTAGCATCTTTCTTTTCAACCAAAGTAGAAAGTGCTATCAAGTTGGGGTAAATATTTGCTGACTGACTCCCCTGTGTCCATGTCTTTTTTTTATTCAGGTCCCTTACATTTACAGAGCCCCTTTAGATGACTGCAAAAGGAAAGCATTCCTGATTCTATGTAAGAATAAGTTATTCTCTTTAGCACAATCATGTTGCTGCATACACAGTGTAAACACTAGATGGTGCTGGTTTACCTAGAGGTTTTGTCTGCCACTTCCTGTTCATGTATTTAGTGTAGGCCTTTCCTTTAAAAATGACTCGACCTCTTTTCTAAATTCAGGGGGAATAAAGTTCATAATTGTCGTATTTGCATGAAGTGCTTTAAATGTTTGAAAAGTCCACCCATGCTGAAAAGTGCTGAGTAGTTCCAAAGATGTTAACTCGGCAATCAAAACTTGATGGGCTTTACAGAAAAGCAGAGTGTAAACGACCATGGCAAAGCCAAGGGGCCATGGACACACTTATATTGGGTGCTGGTAAACCACATGGCTCAGACAAGCTCTTCCTACAAGCAGGCAACATGCTCCACTTATCTCTGACTGCAAAGGATCTCGTAAGGTCCTACCGGGCAAGAAATTGGACAAGATTTTCAGCTGCTTCTACTGTCACCCTCGGTACCCTCACAATGGCACTAACTCGTCTGTTGTATTTGGTAAGTGCTATTTGTTGGGGTAGTTTCAAGTGATCAGTGCTTCAAGAGACATTTGCCTTCTAGAACTTCAGACTGCGTTCTCCATGCAGTGGTCATTTAATCACAGAGTTCAACACATTAAGATTACTTCAAATGGGAGCATTGATTGGTCCTGTGTTCATAAGTGCTTCTCTTTGGGGTAGTTTTAATGAGGAAGTGAACTACAGGCAAGACTTTTTTCTATGGAATTGCATTTATCAGTGCAACTAATATTGTACAACCGCATACCTCTCCCATCAACGTTTAAGTGGAAACATCTTCAAGCAACATTTGGACACTTTTTTTGCATCCTTCTCTTTAGCCATTTTTCATTTCCTTGCCCTCTTGACTGAAAACCATCTGATATATACTCTAACTTTTGCATCTTTCTTTTCATTCAAAGTAGAAAGTGCTATCAAGTTGGGGTAAATATTTGCTGACTGACTCCCCTGTGTCCATGTTTTTTTTATTATTGTTCATCAGTGTAGGCCTTTCCTTTAAAAACACTAGAGTGTGCTGTTTTACCTAGAAGCTTGGTCTGCCGCTCTCTGTTTTTGTATTTAGTGTAGGTCATTGTTTCATATACCTCTCCCTCTATCTTGTAACTTCTTTCCATCCTCCTCTGCAGCCATTTTTGCACTCTCCCTCTTGTCTAAAAAATCAGTTGATATCTACTCTAACTTTAGCATCTTTCTTTTCAACCAAAGTAGAAAGTGCTATCAAGTTGGGGTAAATATTTGCTGACTGACTCCCCTGTGTCCATGTCTTTTTTTATTCAGGTCCCTTACATTTACAGAGCCCCTTTAGATGACTGCAAAAGGAAAGCATTCCTGATTCTATGTAAGAATAAGTTATTCTCTTTAGCACAATCATGTTGCTGCATACACAGTGTAAACACTAGATGGTGCTGGTTTACCTAGAGGTTTTGTCTGCCACTTCCTGTTCATGTATTTAGTGTAGGCCTTTCCTTTAAAAATGACTCAACCTCTTTTCTAAATTCAGGGGGAATAAAGTTCATAATTGTCGTATTTGCATGAAGTGCTTTAAATGTGTGAAAAGTCCACCCATGCTGAAAAGTGCTGAATAGTTCCAAAGATGTTAACTCGGCAATCAAAACTTGATGGGCTTTACAGAAAAGCAGAGTGTAAACGACCATGGCAAAGCCAAGGGGCCATGGACACACTTATATTGGGTGCTGGTAAACCACATGGCTCAGACAAGCTCTTCCTACAAGCAGGCAACATGCTCCACTTATCTCTGACTGCAAAGGATCTCGTAAGGTCCTACCGGGCAAGAAATTGGACAAGATTTTCAGCTGCTTCTACTGTCACCCTCGGTACCCTCACAATGGCACTAACTCGTCTGTTGTATTTGGTAAGTGCTATTTGTTGGGGTAGTTTCAAGTGATCAGTGCTTCAAGAGACATTTGCCTTCTAGAACTTCAGACTGCGTTCTCCATGCAGTGGTCATTTAATCACAGAGTTCAACACATTAAGATTACTTCAAATGGGAGCATTGATTGGTCCTGTGTTCATAAGTGCTTCTCTTTGGGGTAGTTTTAATGAGGAAGTGAACTACAGGCAAGACTTTTTTCTATGGAATTGCATTTATCAGTGCAACTAATATTGTACAACCGCATACCTCTCCCATCAACGTTTAAGTGGAAACATCTTCAAGCAACATTTGGACACTTTTTTTGCATCCTTCTCTTTAGCCATTTTTCATTTCCTTGCCCTCTTGACTGAAAACCATCTGATATATACTCTAACTTTTGCATCTTTCTTTTCATTCAAAGTAGAAAGTGCTATCAAGTTGGGGTAAATATTTGCTGACTGACTCCCCTGTGTCCATGTCTTTTTTTATTCCGGTCCCTTACATTTACAGAGCCCTTTAAGATGACTACAAAAGGAAAGCATTCCTGATTCTATGTAAGAATAAGTTCTTCTCTTTAGCACAATCATGTTGCTGCATACACAGTGTAAACACTAGATGGTGCTGGTTTACCTAGAGGTTTTGTCTGCCACTTCCTGTTCATGTATTTAGTGTAGGCCTTTCCTTTAAAAATGACTCAACCTCTTTTCTAAATTCAGGGGGAATAAAGTTCATAATTGTCGTATTTGCATGAAGTGCTTTAAATGTGTGAAAAGTCCACCCATGCTGAAAAGTGCTGAGTAGTTCCAAAGATGTTAACTCGGCAATCAAAACTTGATGGGCTTTACAGAAAAGCAGAGTGTAAACGACCATGGCAAAGCCAAGGGGCCATGGACACACTTATATTGGGTGCTGGTAAACCACATGGCTCAGACAAGCTCTTCCTACAAGCAGGCAACATGCTCCACTTATCTCTGACTGCAAAGGATCTCGTAAGGTCCTACCGGGCAAGAAATTGGACAAGATTTTCAGCTGCTTCTACTGTCACCCTCGGTACCCTCACAATGGCACTAACTCGTCTGTTGTATTTGGTAAGTGCTATTTGTTGGGGTAGTTTCAAGTGATCAGTGCTTCAAGAGACATTTGCCTTCTAGAACTTCAGACTGCGTTCTCCATGCAGTGGTCATTTAATCACAGAGTTCAACACATTAAGATTACTTCAAATGGGAGCATTGATTGGTCCTGTGTTCATAAGTGCTTCTCTTTGGGGTAGTTTTAATGAGGAAGTGAACTACAGGCAAGACTTTTTTCTATGGAATTGCATTTATCAGTGCAACTAATATTGTACAACCACATACCTCTCCCATCAACGTTTAAGTGGAAACATCTTCAAGCAACATTTGGACACTTTTTTTGCATCCTTCTCTTTAGCCATTTTTCATTTCCTTGCCCTCTTGACTGAAAACCATCTGATATATACTCTAACTTTTGCATCTTTCTTTTCATTCAAAGTAGAAAGTGCTATCAAGTTGGGGTAAATATTTGCTGACTGACTCCCCTGTGTCCATGTTTTTTTTATTATTGTTCATCAGTGTAGGCCTTTCCTTTAAAAACACTAGAGTGTGCTGTTTTACCTAGAAGCTTGGTCTGCCGCTCTCTGTTTTTGTATTTAGTGTAGGTCATTGTTTCATATACCTCTCCCTCTATCTTGTAACTTCTTTGCATCCTCCTCTGCAGCCATTTTTGCACTCTCCCTCTTGTCTAAAAAATCAGTTGATATCTACTCTAACTTTAGCATCTTTCTTTTCAACCAAAGTAGAAAGTGCTATCAAGTTGGGGTAAATATTTGCTGACTGACTCCCCTGTGTCCATGTCTTTTTTTTATTCAGGTCCCTTACATTTACAGAGCCCCTTTAGATGACTGCAAAAGGAAAGCATTCCTGATTCTATGTAAGAATAAGTTCTTCTCTTTAGCACAATCATGTTGCTGCATACACAGTGTAAACACTAGATGGTGCTGGTTTACCTAGAGGTTTTGTCTGCCACTTCCTGTTCATGTATTTAGTGTAGGCCTTTCCTTTAAAAATGACTCAACCTCTTTTCTAAATTCAGGGGGAATAAAGTTCATAATTGTCGTATTTGCATGAAGTGCTTTAAATGTGTGAAAAGTCCACCCATGCTGAAAAGTGCTGAATAGTTCCAAAGATGTTAACTCGGCAATCAAAACTTGATGGGCTTTACAGAAAAGCAGAGTGTAAACGACCATGGCAAAGCCAAGGGGCCATGGACACACTTATATTGGGTGCTGGTAAACCACATGGCTCAGACAAGCTCTTCCTACAAGCAGGCAACATGCTCCACTTATCTCTGACTGCAAAGGATCTCGTAAGGTCCTACCGGGCAAGAAATTGGACAAGATTTTCAGCTGCTTCTACTGTCACCCTCGGTACCCTCACAATGGCACTAACTCGTCTGTTGTATTTGGTAAGTGCTATTTGTTGGGGTAGTTTCAAGTGATCAGTGCTTCAAGAGACATTTGCCTTCTAGAACTTCAGACTGCGTTCTCCATGCAGTGGTCATTTAATCACAGAGTTCAACACATTAAGATTACTTCAAATGGGAGCATTGATTGGTCCTGTGTTCATAAGTGCTTCTCTTTGGGGTAGTTTTAATGAGGAAGTGAACTACAGGCAAGACTTTTTTCTATGGAATTGCATTTATCAGTGCAACTAATATTGTACAACCACATACCTCTCCCATCAACGTTTAAGTGGAAACATCTTCAAGCAACATTTGGACACTTTTTTTGCATCCTTCTCTTTAGCCATTTTTCATTTCCTTATCCTCTTGACTGAAAACCATCTGATATATACTCTAACTTTTGCATCTTTCTTTTCATTCAAAGTAGAAAGTGCTATCAAGTTGGGGTAAATATTTGCTGACTGACTCCCCTGTGTCCATGTTTTTTTAATTATTGTTCATCAGTGTAGGCCTTTCCTTTAAAAACACTAGAGTGTGCTGTTTTACCTAGAAGCTTGGTCTGCCGCTCTCTGTTTTTGTATTTAGTGTAGGTCATTGTTTCATATACCTCTCCCTCTATCTTGTAACTTCTTTGCATCCTCCTCTGCAGCCATTTTTGCACTCTCCCTCTTGTCTAAAAAATCAGTTGATATCTACTCTAACTTTAGCATCTTTCTTTTCAACCAAAGTAGAAAGTGCTATCAAGTTGGGGTAAATATTTGCTGACTGACTCCCCTGTGTCCATGTCTTTTTTTATTCAGGTCCCTTACATTTACAGAGCCCCTTTAGATGACTGCAAAAGGAAAGCATTCCTGATTCTATGTAAGAATAAGTTCTTCTCTTTAGCACAATCATGTTGCTGCATACACAGTGTAAACACTAGATGGTGCTGGTTTACCTAGAGGTTTTGTCTGCCACTTCCTGTTCATGTATTTAGTGTAGGCCTTTCCTTTAAAAATGACTCAACCTCTTTTCTAAATTCAGGGGGAATAAAGTTCATAATTGTCGTATTTGCATGAAGTGCTTTAAATGTGTGAAAAGTCCACCCATGCTGAAAAGTGCTGAGTAGTTCCAAAGATGTTAACTCGGCAATCAAAACTTGATGGGCTTTACAGAAAAGCAGAGTGTAAACGACCATGGCAAAGCCAAGGGGCCATGGACACACTTATATTGGGTGCTGGTAAACCACATGGCTCAGACAAGCTCTTCCTACAAGCAGGCAACATGCTCCACTTATCTCTGACTGCAAAGGATCTCGTAAGGTCCTACCGGGCAAGAAATTGGACAAGATTTTCAGCTGCTTCTACTGTCACCCTCGGTACCCTCACAATGGCACTAACTCGTCTGTTGTATTTGGTAAGTGCTATTTGTTGGGGTAGTTTCAAGTGATCAGTGCTTCAAGAGACATTTGCCTTCTAGAACTTCAGACTGCGTTCTCCATGCAGTGGTCATTTAATCACAGAGTTCAACACATTAAGATTACTTCAAATGGGAGCATTGATTGGTCCTGTGTTCATAAGTGCTTCTCTTTGGGGTAGTTTTAATGAGGAAGTGAACTACAGGCAAGACTTTTTTCTATGGAATTGCATTTATCAGTGCAACTAATATTGTACAACCACATACCTCTCCCATCAACGTTTAAGTGGAAACATCTTCAAGCAACATTTGGACACTTTTTTTGCATCCTTCTCTTTAGCCATTTTTCATTTCCTTGCCCTCTTGACTGAAAACCATCTGATATATACTCTAACTTTTGCATCTTTCTTTTCATTCAAAGTAGAAAGTGCTATCAAGTTGGGGTAAATATTTGCTGACTGACTCCCCTGTGTCCATGTTTTTTTTATTATTGTTCATCAGTGTAGGCCTTTCCTTTAAAAACACTAGAGTGTGCTGTTTTACCTAGAAGCTTGGTCTGCCGCTCTCTGTTTTTGTATTTAGTGTAGGTCATTGTTTCATATACCTCTCCCTCTATCTTGTAACTTCTTTGCATCCTCCTCTGCAGCCATTTTTGCACTCTCCCTCTTGTCTAAAAAATCAGTTGATATCTACTCTAACTTTAGCATCTTTCTTTTCAACCAAAGTAGAAAGTGCTATCAAGTTGGGGTAAATATTTGCTGACTGACTCCCCTGTGTCCATGTCTTTTTTTTATTCAGGTCCCTTACATTTACAGAGCCCCTTTAGATGACTGCAAAAGGAAAGCATTCCTGATTCTATGTAAGAATAAGTTCTTCTCTTTAGCACAATCATGTTGCTGCATACACAGTGTAAACACTAGATGGTGCTGGTTTACCTAGAGGTTTTGTCTGCCACTTCCTGTTCATGTATTTAGTGTAGGCCTTTCCTTTAAAAATGACTCAACCTCTTTTCTAAATTCAGGGGGAATAAAGTTCATAATTGTCGTATTTGCATGAAGTGCTTTAAATGTGTGAAAAGTCCACCCATGCTGAAAAGTGCTGAATAGTTCCAAAGATGTTAACTCGGCAATCAAAACTTGATGGGCTTTACAGAAAAGCAGAGTGTAAACGACCATGGCAAAGCCAAGGGGCCATGGACACACTTATATTGGGTGCTGGTAAACCACATGGCTCAGACAAGCTCTTCCTACAAGCAGGCAACATGCTCCACTTATCTCTGACTGCAAAGGATCTCGTAAGGTCCTACCGGGCAAGAAATTGGACAAGATTTTCAGCTGCTTCTACTGTCACCCTCGGTACCCTCACAATGGCACTAACTCGTCTGTTGTATTTGGTAAGTGCTATTTGTTGGGGTAGTTTCAAGTGATCAGTGCTTCAAGAGACATTTGCCTTCTAGAACTTCAGACTGCGTTCTCCATGCAGTGGTCATTTAATCACAGAGTTCAACACATTAAGATTACTTCAAATGGGAGCATTGATTGGTCCTGTGTTCATAAGTGCTTCTCTTTGGGGTAGTTTTAATGAGGAAGTGAACTACAGGCAAGACTTTTTTCTATGGAATTGCATTTATCAGTGCAACTAATATTGTACAACCACATACCTCTCCCATCAACGTTTAAGTGGAAACATCTTCAAGCAACATTTGGACACTTTTTTTGCATCCTTCTCTTTAGCCATTTTTCATTTCCTTATCCTCTTGACTGAAAACCATCTGATATATACTCTAACTTTTGCATCTTTCTTTTCATTCAAAGTAGAAAGTGCTATCAAGTTGGGGTAAATATTTGCTGACTGACTCCCCTGTGTCCATGTTTTTTTAATTATTGTTCATCAGTGTAGGCCTTTCCTTTAAAAACACTAGAGTGTGCTGTTTTACCTAGAAGCTTGGTCTGCCGCTCTCTGTTTTTGTATTTAGTGTAGGTCATTGTTTCATATACCTCTCCCTCTATCTTGTAACTTCTTTGCATCCTCCTCTGCAGCCATTTTTGCACTCTCCCTCTTGTCTAAAAAATCAGTTGATATCTACTCTAACTTTAGCATCTTTCTTTTCAACCAAAGTAGAAAGTGCTATCAAGTTGGGGTAAATATTTGCTGACTGACTCCCCTGTGTCCATGTCTTTTTTTATTCAGGTCCCTTACATTTACAGAGCCCCTTTAGATGACTGCAAAAGGAAAGCATTCCTGATTCTATGTAAGAATAAGTTCTTCTCTTTAGCACAATCATGTTGCTGCATACACAGTGTAAACACTAGATGGTGCTGGTTTACCTAGAGGTTTTGTCTGCCACTTCCTGTTCATGTATTTAGTGTAGGCCTTTCCTTTAAAAATGACTCAACCTCTTTTCTAAATTCAGGGGGAATAAAGTTCATAATTGTCGTATTTGCATGAAGTGCTTTAAATGTGTGAAAAGTCCACCCATGCTGAAAAGTGCTGAATAGTTCCAAAGATGTTAACTCGGCAATCAAAACTTGATGGGCTTTACAGAAAAGCAGAGTGTAAACGACCATGGCAAAGCCAAGGGGCCATGGACACACTTATATTGGGTGCTGGTAAACCACATGGCTCAGACAAGCTCTTCCTACAAGCAGGCAACATGCTCCACTTATCTCTGACTGCAAAGGATCTCGTAAGGTCCTACCGGGCAAGAAATTGGACAAGATTTTCAGCTGCTTCTACTGTCACCCTCGGTACCCTCACAATGGCACTAACTCGTCTGTTGTATTTGGTAAGTGCTATTTGTTGGGGTAGTTTCAAGTGATCAGTGCTTCAAGAGACATTTGCCTTCTAGAACTTCAGACTGCGTTCTCCATGCAGTGGTCATTTAATCACAGAGTTCAACACATTAAGATTACTTCAAATGGGAGCATTGATTGGTCCTGTGTTCATAAGTGCTTCTCTTTGGGGTAGTTTTAATGAGGAAGTGAACTACAGGCAAGACTTTTTTCTATGGAATTGCATTTATCAGTGCAACTAATATTGTACAACCGCATACCTCTCCCATCAACGTTTAAGTGGAAACATCTTCAAGCAACATTTGGACACTTTTTTTGCATCCTTCTCTTTAGCCATTTTTCATTTCCTTGCCCTCTTGACTGAAAACCATCTGATATATACTCTAACTTTTGCATCTTTCTTTTCATTCAAAGTAGAAAGTGCTATCAAGTTGGGGTAAATATTTGCTGACTGACTCCCCTGTGTCCATGTTTTTTTAATTATTGTTCATCAGTGTAGGCCTTTCCTTTAAAAACACTAGAGTGTGCTGTTTTACCTAGAAGCTTGGTCTGCCGCTCTCTGTTTTTGTATTTAGTGTAGGTCATTGTTTCATATACCTCTCCCTCTATCTTGTAACTTCTTTGCATCCTCCTCTGCAGCCATTTTTGCACTCTCCCTCTTGTCTAAAAAATCAGTTGATATCTACTCTAACTTTAGCATCTTTCTTTTCAACCAAAGTAGAAAGTGCTATCAAGTTGGGGTAAATATTTGCTGACTGACTCCCCTGTGTCCATGTCTTTTTTTATTCAGGTCCCTTACATTTACAGAGCCCCTTTAGATGACTGCAAAAGGAAAGCATTCCTGATTCTATGTAAGAATAAGTTCTTCTCTTTAGCACAATCATGTTGCTGCATACACAGTGTAAACACTAGATGGTGCTGGTTTACCTAGAGGTTTTGTCTGCCACTTCCTGTTCATGTATTTAGTGTAGGCCTTTCCTTTAAAAATGACTCAACCTCTTTTCTAAATTCAGGGGGAATAAAGTTCATAATTGTCGTATTTGCATGAAGTGCTTTAAATGTGTGAAAAGTCCACCCATGCTGAAAAGTGCTGAATAGTTCCAAAGATGTTAACTCGGCAATCAAAACTTGATGGGCTTTACAGAAAAGCAACGTGTAAACGACCATGGCAAAGCCAAGGGGCCATGGACACACTTATATTGGGTGCTGGTAAACCACATGGCTCAGACAAGCTCTTCCTACATGCAGGCAACATGCTCCACTTATCTCTGACTGCAAAGGATCTCGTAAGGTCCTACCGGGCAAGAAATTGGACAAGATTTTCAGCTGCTTCTACTGTCACCCTCGGTACCCTCACAATGGCACTAACTCGTCTGTTGTATTTGGTAAGTGCTATTTGTTGGGGTAGTTTCAAGTGATCAGTGCTTCAAGAGACATTTGCCTTCTAGAACTTCAGACTGCGTTCTCCATGCAGTGGTCATTTAATCACAGAGTTCAACACATTAAGATTACTTCAAATGGGAGCATTGATTGGTCCTGTGTTCATAAGTGCTTCTCTTTGGGGTAGTTTTAATGAGGAAGTGAACTACAGGCAAGACTTTTTTCTATGGAATTGCATTTATCAGTGCAACTAATATTGTACAACCGCATACCTCTCCCATCAACGTTTAAGTGGAAACATCTTCAAGCAACATTTGGACACTTTTTTTGCATCCTTCTCTTTAGCCATTTTTCATTTCCTTGCCCTCTTGACTGAAAACCATCTGATATATACTCTAACTTTTGCATCTTTCTTTTCATTCAAAGTAGAAAGTGCTATCAAGTTGGGGTAAATATTTGCTGACTGACTCCCCTGTGTCCATGTCTTTTTTTTATTCCGGTCCCTTACATTTACAGAGCCCTTTAAGATGACTACAAAAGGAAAGCATTCCTGATTCTATGTAAGAATAAGTTCTTCTCTTTAGCACAATCATGTTGCTGCATACACAGTGTAAACACTAGATGGTGCTGGTTTACCTAGAGGTTTTGTCTGCCACTTCCTGTTCATGTATTTAGTGTAGGCCTTTCCTTTAAAAATGACTCAACCTCTTTTCTAAATTCAGGGGGAATAAAGTTCATAATTGTCGTATTTGCATGAAGTGCTTTAAATGTGTGAAAAGTCCACCCATGCTGAAAAGTGCTGAGTAGTTCCAAAGATGTTAACTCGGCAATCATAACTTGATGGGCTTTACAGAAAAGCAGAGTGTAAACGACCATGGCAAAGTCAAGGGGCCATGGACACACTTATATTGGGTGCTGGTAAACCACATGGCTCAGACAAGCTCTTCCTACAAGCAGGCAACATGCTCCACTTATCTCTGACTGCAAAGGATCTCGTAAGGTCCTACCGGGCAAGAAATTGGACAAGATTTTCAGCTGCTTCTACTGTCACCCTCGGTACCCTCACAATGGCACTAACTCGTCTGTTGTATTTGGTAAGTGCTATTTGTTGGGGTAGTTTCAAGTGATCAGTGCTTCAAGAGACATTTGCCTTCTAGAACTTCAGACTGCGTTCTCCATGCAGTGGTCATTTAATCACAGAGTTCAACACATTAAGATTACTTCAAATGGGAGCATTGATTGGTCCTGTGTTCATAAGTGCTTCTCTTTGGGGTAGTTTTAATGAGGAAGTGAACTACAGGCAAGACTTTTTTCTATGGAATTGCATTTATCAGTGCAACTAATATTGTACAACCACATACCTCTCCCATCAACGTTTAAGTGGAAACATCTTCAAGCAACATTTGGACACTTTTTTTGCATCCTTCTCTTTAGCCATTTTTCATTTCCTTGCCCTCTTGACTGAAAACCATCTGATATATACTCTAACTTTTGCATCTTTCTTTTCATTCAAAGTAGAAAGTGCTATCAAGTTGGGGTAAATATTTGCTGACTGACTCCCCTGTGTCCATGTTTTTTTTGTTATTGTTCATCAGTGTAGGCCTTTCCTTTAAAAACACTAGAGTGTGCTGTTTTACCTAGAAGCTTGGTCTGCCGCTCTCTGTTTTTGTATTTAGTGTAGGTCATTGTTTCATATACCTCTCCCTCTATCTTGTAACTTCTTTGCATCCTCCTCTGCAGCCATTTTTGCACTCTCCCTCTTGTCTAAAAAATCAGTTGATATCTACTCTAACTTTAGCATCTTTCTTTTCAACCAAAGTAGAAAGTGCTATCAAGTTGGGGTAAATATTTGCTGACTGACTCCCCTGTGTCCATGTCTTTTTTTTATTCAGGTCCCTTACATTTACAGAGCCCCTTTAGATGACTGCAAAAGGAAAGCATTCCTGATTCTATGTAAGAATAAGTTCTTCTCTTTAGCACAATCATGTTGCTGCATACACAGTGTAAACACTAGATGGTGCTGGTTTACCTAGAGGTTTTGTCTGCCACTTCCTGTTCATGTATTTAATGTAGGCCTTTCCTTTAAAAATGACCCAACCTCTTTTCTAAATTCAGGGGGAATAAAGTTCATAATTGTCGTATTTGCATGAAGTGCTTTAAATGTGTGAAAAGTCCACCCATGCTGAAAAGTGCTGAATAGTTCCAAAGATGTTAACTCTGCAATCAAAACTTGATGGGCTTTACAGAAAAGCAGAGTGTAAACGACCATGGCAAAGCCAAGGGGCCATGGACACACTTATATTGGGTGCTGGTAAACCACATGGCTCAGACAAGCTCTTCCTACATGCAGGCAACATGCTCCACTTATCTCTGACTGCAAAGGATCTCGTAAGGTCCTACCGGGCAAGAAATTGGACAAGATTTTCAGCTGCTTCTACTGTCACCCTCGGTACCCTCACAATGGCACTAACTCGTCTGTTGTATTTGGTAAGTGCTATTTGTTGGGGTAGTTTCAAGTGATCAGTGCTTCAAGAGACATTTGCCTTCTAGAACTTCAGACTGCGTTCTCCATGCAGTGGTCATTTAATCACAGAGTTCAACACATTAAGATTACTTCAAATGGGAGCATTGATTGGTCCTGTGTTCATAAGTGCTTCTCTTTGGGGTAGTTTTAATGAGGAAGTGAACTACAGGCAAGACTTTTTTCTATGGAATTGCATTTATCAGTGCAACTAATATTGTACAACCACATACCTCTCCCATCAACGTTTAAGTGGAAACATCTTCAAGCAACATTTGGACACTTTTTTTGCATCCTTCTCTTTAGCCATTTTTCATTTCCTTGCCCTCTTGACTGAAAACCATCTGATATATACTCTAACTTTTGCATCTTTCTTTTCATTCAAAGTAGAAAGTGCTATCAAGTTGGGGTAAATATTTGCTGACTGACTCCCCTGTGTCCATGTTTTTTTTATTATTGTTCATCAGTGTAGGCCTTTCCTTTAAAAACACTAGAGTGTGCTGTTTTACCTAGAAGCTTGGTCTGCCGCTCTCTGTTTTTGTATTTAGTGTAGGTCATTGTTTCATATACCTCTCCCTCTATCTTGTAACTTCTTTGCATCCTCCTCTGCAGCCATTTTTGCACTCTCCCTCTTGTCTAAAAAATCAGTTGATATCTACTCTAACTTTAGCATCTTTCTTTTCAACCAAAGTAGAAAGTGCTATCAAGTTGGGGTAAATATTTGCTGACTGACTCCCCTGTGTCCATGTCTTTTTTTTATTCAGGTCCCTTACATTTACAGAGCCCCTTTAGATGACTGCAAAAGGAAAGCATTCCTGATTCTATGTAAGAATAAGTTCTTCTCTTTAGCACAATCATGTTGCTGCATACACAGTGTAAACACTAGATGGTGCTGGTTTACCTAGAGGTTTTGTCTGCCACTTCCTGTTCATGTATTTAGTGTAGGCCTTTCCTTTAAAAATGACTCAACTTCTTTTCTAAATTCAGGGGGAATAAAGTTCATAATTGTCGTATTTGCATGAAGTGCTTTAAATGTGTGAAAAGTCCACCCATGCTGAAAAGTGCTGAATAGTTCCAAAGATGTTAACTCGGCAATCAAAACTTGATGGGCTTTACAGAAAAGCAGAGTGTAAACGACCATGGCAAAGCCAAGGGGCCATGGACACACTTATATTGGGTGCTGGTAAACCACATGGCTCAGACAAGCTCTTCCTACAAGCAGGCAACATGCTCCACTTATCTCTGACTGCAAAGGATCTCGTAAGGTCCTACCGGGCAAGAAATTGGACAAGATTTTCAGCTGCTTCTACTGTCACCCTCGGTACCCTCACAATGGCACTAACTCGTCTGTTGTATTTGGTAAGTGCTATTTGTTGGGGTAGTTTCAAGTGATCAGTGCTTCAAGAGACATTTGCCTTCTAGAACTTCAGACTGCGTTCTCCATGCAGTGGTCATTTAATCACAGAGTTCAACACATTAAGATTACTTCAAATGGGAGCATTGATTGGTCCTGTGTTCATAAGTGCTTCTCTTTGGGGTAGTTTTAATGAGGAAGTGAACTACAGGCAAGACTTTTTTCTATGGAATTGCATTTATCAGTGCAACTAATATTGTACAACCGCATACCTCTCCCATCAACGTTTAAGTGGAAACATCTTCAAGCAACATTGGGACACTTTTTTTGCATCCTTCTCTTTAGCCATTTTTCATTTCCTTGCCCTCTTGACTGAAAACCATCTGATATATACTCTAACTTTTGCATCTTTCTTTTCATTCAAAGTAGAAAGTGCTATCAAGTTGGGGTAAATATTTGCTGACTGACTCCCCTGTGTCCATGTTTTTTTTATTATTGTTCATCAGTGTAGGCCTTTCCTTTAAAAACACTAGAGTGTGCTGTTTTACCTAGAAGCTTGGTCTGCCGCTCTCTGTTTTTGTATTTAGTGTAGGTCATTGTTTCATATACCTCTCCCTCTATCTTGTAACTTCTTTGCATCCTCCTCTGCAGCCATTTTTGCACTCTCCCTCTTGTCTAAAAAATCAGTTGATATCTACTCTAACTTTAGCATCTTTCTTTTCAACCAAAGTAGAAAGTGCTATCAAGTTGGGGTAAATATTTGCTGACTGACTCCCCTGTGTCCATGTCTTTTTTTTATTCAGGTCCCTTACATTTACAGAGCCCCTTTAGATGACTGCAAAAGGAAAGCATTCCTGATTCTATGTAAGAATAAGTTCTTCTCTTTAGCACAATCATGTTGCTGCATACACAGTGTAAACACTAGATGGTGCTGGTTTACCTAGAGGTTTTGTCTGCCACTTCCTGTTCATGTATTTAGTGTAGGCCTTTCCTTTAAAAATGACTCAACCTCTTTTCTAAATTCAGGGGGAATAAAGTTCATAATTGTCGTATTTGCATGAAGTGCTTTAAATGTGTGAAAAGTCCACCCATGCTGAAAAGTGCTGAATAGTTCCAAAGATGTTAACTCGGCAATCAAAACTTGATGGGCTTTACAGAAAAGCAACGTGTAAACGACCATGGCAAAGCCAAGGGGCCATGGACACACTTATATTGGGTGCTGGTAAACCACATGGCTCAGACAAGCTCTTCCTACAAGCAGGCAACATGCTCCACTTATCTCTGACTGCAAAGGATCTCGTAAGGTCCTACCGGGCAAGAATTGGACAAGATTTTCAGCTGCTTCTACTGTCACCCTCGGTACCCTCACAATGGCACTAACTCGTCTGTTGTATTTGGTAAGTGCTATTTGTTGGGGTAGTTTCAAGTGATCAGTGCTTCAAGAGACATTTGCCTTCTAGAACTTCAGACTGCGTTCTCCATGCAGTGGTCATTTAATCACAGAGTTCAACACATTAAGATTACTTCAAATGGGAGCATTGATTGGTCCTGTGTTCATAAGTGCTTCTCTTTGGGGTAGTTTTAATGAGGAAGTGAACTACAGGCAAGACTTTTTTCTATGGAATTGCATTTATCAGTGCAACTAATATTGTACAACCACATACCTCTCCCATCAACGTTTAAGTGGAAACATCTTCAAGCAACATTTGGACACTTTTTTTGCATCCTTCTCTTTAGCCATTTTTCATTTCCTTGCCCTCTTGACTGAAAACCATCTGATATATACTCTAACTTTTGCATCTTTCTTTTCATTCAAAGTAGAAAGTGCTATCAAGTTGGGGTAAATATTTGCTGACTGACTCCCCTGTGTCCATGTTTTTTTTGTTATTGTTCATCAGTGTAGGCCTTTCCTTTAAAAACACTAGAGTGTGCTGTTTTACCTAGAAGCTTGGTCTGCCGCTCTCTGTTTTTGTATTTAGTGTAGGTCATTGTTTCATATACCTCTCCCTCTATCTTGTAACTTCTTTGCATCCTCCTCTGCAGCCATTTTTGCACTCTCCCTCTTGTCTAAAAAATCAGTTGATATCTACTCTAACTTTAGCATCTTTCTTTTCAACCAAAGTAGAAAGTGCTATCAAGTTGGGGTAAATATTTGCTGACTGACTCCCCTGTGTCCATGTCTTTTTTTTATTCAGGTCCCTTACATTTACAGAGCCCCTTTAGATGACTGCAAAAGGAAAGCATTCCTGATTCTATGTAAGAATAAGTTCTTCTCTTTAGCACAATCATGTTGCTGCATACACAGTGTAAACACTAGATGGTGCTGGTTTACCTAGAGGTTTTGTCTGCCACTTCCTGTTCATGTATTTAGTGTAGGCCTTTCCTTTAAAAATGACTCAACCTCTTTTCTAAATTCAGGGGGAATAAAGTTCATAATTGTCGTATTTGCATGAAGTGCTTTAAATGTGTGAAAAGTCCACCCATGCTGAAAAGTGCTGAATAGTTCCAAAGATGTTAACTCGGCAATCAAAACTTGATGGGCTTTACAGAAAAGCAGAGTGTAAACGACCATGGCAAAGCCAAGGGGCCATGGACACACTTATATTGGGTGCTGGTAAACCACATGGCTCAGACAAGCTCTTCCTACAAGCAGGCAACATGCTCCACTTATCTCTGACTGCAAAGGATCTCGTAAGGTCCTACCGGGCAAGAAATTGGACAAGATTTTCAGCTGCTTCTACTGTCACCCTCGGTACCCTCACAATGGCACTAACTCGTCTGTTGTATTTGGTAAGTGCTATTTGTTGGGGTAGTTTCAAGTGATCAGTGCTTCAAGAGACATTTGCCTTCTAGAACTTCAGACTGCGTTCTCCATGCAGTGGTCATTTAATCACAGAGTTCAACACATTAAGATTACTTCAAATGGGAGCATTGATTGGTCCTGTGTTCATAAGTGCTTCTCTTTGGGATAGTTTTAATGAGGAAGTGAACTACAGGCAAGACTTTTTTCTATGGAATTGCATTTATCAGTGCAACTAATATTGTACAACCGCATTCCTCTCCCATCAACGTTTAAGTGGAAACATCTTCAAGCAACATTTGGACACTTTTTTTGCATCCTTCTCTTTAGCCATTTTTCATTTCCTTGCCCTCTTGACTGAAAACCATCTGATATATACTCTAACTTTTGCATCTTTCTTTTCATTAAAAGTAGAAAGTGCTATCAAGTTGGGGTAAATATTTGCTGACTGACTCCCCTGTGTCCATGTTTTTTTTATTATTGTTCATCAGTGTAGGCCTTTCCTTTAAAAACACTAGAGCGTGCTGTTTTACCTAGAAGCTTGGTCTGCCGCTCTCTGTTTTTGTATTTAGTGTAGGTCATTGTTTCATATACCTCTCCCTCTATCTTGTAACTTCTTTGCATCCTCCTCTGCAGCCATTTTTGCACTCTCCCTCTTGTCTAAAAAATCAGTTGATATCTACTCTAACTTTAGCATCTTTCTTTTCAACCAAAGTAGAAAGTGCTATCAAGTTGGGGTAAATATTTGCTGACTGACTCCCCTGTGTCCATGTCTTTTTTTTATTCAGGTCCCTTACATTTACAGAGCCCCTTTAGATGACTACAAAAGGAAAGCATTCCTGATTATATGTAAGAATAAGTTCTTCTCTTTAGCACAATCATGTTGCTGCATACACAGTGTAAACACTAGATGGTGCTGGTTTACCTAGAGGTTTTGTCTGCCACTTCCTGTTCATGTATTTAGTGTAGGCCTTTCCTTTAAAAAGGACTTGACCTCTTTTCTAAATTCAGGGGGAATAAAGTTCATAATTGTCGTATTTGCATGAAGTGCTTTAAATGTGTGAAAAGTCCACCCATGCTGAAAAGTGCTGAGTAGTTCCAAAGATGTTAACTCGGCAATCAAAACTTGATGGGCTTTACAGAAAAGCAGAGTGTAAACGACCATGGCAAAGCCAAGGGGCCATGGACACACTTATATTGGGTGCTGGTAAACCACATGGCTCAGACAAGCTCTTCCTACAAGCAGGCAACATGCTCCACTTATCTCTGACTGCAAAGGATCTCGTAAGGTCCTACCGGGCAAGAAATTGGACAAGATTTTCAGCTACTTCTACTGTCACCCTCGGTACCCTCACAATGGCACTAACTCGTCTGTTGTATTTGGTAAGTGCTATTTGTTGGGGTAGTTTCAAGTGATCAGTGCTTCAAGAGACATTTGCCTTCTAGAACTTCAGACTGTGTTCTCCATGCAGTGGTCATTTAATCACAGAGTTCAACACATTAAGATTACTTCAAATGGGAGCATTGATTGGTCCTGTGTTCATAAGTGCTTCTCTTTGGGGTAGTTTTAATGAGGAAGTGAACTACAGGCAAGACTTTTTTCTATGGAATTGCATTTATCAGTGCAACTAATATTGTACAACCACATACCTCTCCCATCAACGTTTAAGTGGAAACATCTTCAAGCAACATTTGGACACTTTTTTTGCATCCTTCTCTTTAGCCATTTTTCATTTCCTTGCCCTCTTGACTGAAAACCATCTGATATATACTCTAACTTTTGCATCTTTCTTTTCATTCAAAGTAGAAAGTGCTATCAAGTTGGGGTAAATATTTGCTGACTGACTCCCCTGTGTCCATGTTTTTTTTATTATTGTTCATCAGTGTAGGCCTTTCCTTTAAAAACACTAGAGTGTGCTGTTTTACCTAGAAGCTTGGTCTGCCGCTCTCTGTTTTTGTATTTAGTGTAGGTCATTGTTTCATATACCTCTCCCTCTATCTTGTAACTTCTTTGCATCCTCCTCTGCAGCCATTTTTGCACTCTCCCTCTTGTCTAAAAAATCAGTTGATATCTACTCTAACTTTAGCATCTTTCTTTTCAACCAAAGTAGAAAGTGCTATCAAGTTGGGGTAAATATTTGCTGACTGACTCCCCTGTGTCCATGTCTTTTTTTTATTCAGGTCCCTTACATTTACAGAGCCCCTTTAGATGACTGCAAAAGGAAAGCATTCCTGATTCTATGTAAGAATAAGTTCTTCTCTTTAGCACAATCATGTTGCTGCATACACAGTGTAAACACTAGATGGTGCTGGTTTACCTAGAGGTTTTGTCTGCCACTTCCTGTTCATGTATTTAGTGTAGGCCTTTCCTTTAAAAATGACTCAACCTCTTTTCTAAATTCAGGGGGAATAAAGTTCATAATTGTCGTATTTGCATGAAGTGCTTTAAATGTGTGAAAAGTCCACCCATGCTGAAAAGTGCTGAATAGTTCCAAAGATGTTAACTCGGCAATCAAAACTTGATGGGCTTTACAGAAAAGCAGAGTGTAAACGACCATGGCAAAGCCAAGGGGCCATGGACACACTTATATTGGGTGCTGGTAAACCACATGGCTCAGACAAGCTCTTCCTACAAGCAGGCAACATGCTCCACTTATCTCTGACTGCAAAGGATCTCGTAAGGTCCTACCGGGCAAGAAATTGGACAAGATTTTCAGCTGCTTCTACTGTCACCCTCGGTACCCTCACAATGGCACTAACTCGTCTGTTGTATTTGGTAAGTGCTATTTGTTGGGGTAGTTTCAAGTGATCAGTGCTTCAAGAGACATTTGCCTTCTAGAACTTCAGACTGCGTTCTCCATGCAGTGGTCATTTAATCACAGAGTTCAACACATTAAGATTACTTCAAATGGGAGCATTGATTGGTCCTGTGTTCATAAGTGCTTCTCTTTGGGGTAGTTTTAATGAGGAAGTGAACTACAGGCAAGACTTTTTTCTATGGAATTGCATTTATCAGTGCAACTAATATTGTACAACCACATACCTCTCCCATCAACGTTTAAGTGGAAACATCTTCAAGCAACATTTGGACACTTTTTTTGCATCCTTCTCTTTAGCCATTTTTCATTTCCTTATCCTCTTGACTGAAAACCATCTGATATATACCAACCCAGTCTCACGGCAGTTCGTGATATGGTCACGTAATTTAATCTATTGATTCGTGGCACGGGCACGTTTATTTCGTTATTTTCGTAATTCCAGCACGTTTTTTAAAACTAATGTATTTCAATGGGAAGCATCTTTCGTGATCAAAGCACGATTCTATCTGCCTATCGGGCTGCAGTAGAGAAGCTGTTTAATCAACATTTATTCACGAGATCTTATCATGGTTTATGTATTTATTTTAATTATATTATTTCGTTCTTATTGCCAGGGAAGCTGGATTGCTTTGCTGTTTATTGATATTTAAAAAAAATATTTTGTTAGTAGGAAATCGCGCTGAAGAAGTCTCATTCCGAACACCTCGCGATATTTGGCATCAGTTCACGTGTGCCAGGTGTTGGTAAGTAGTCGTAATTACGCTGTCCTAATAATGTTTGATATAATGTATTTTCTGTGTGTCGAAATTAATCAGATTAGCTCAAGTTCAGTCACTGCATTATATCTGTCATCTCAACGGAGGCTTTGCGTTTCATTGCTTTCTATGAAAATGGTTTCTATGGTGATTAAACACTGTCTGTCACGTGATGTGCTATACAGTAGGCCTAGAGTAGACCTTCAATCAGTTAATCATATTCATATCAGGTTTTTAAGTTGTACAATTAGTTCCAAAGTTGTATATGTAGTAGAAGCACAGTAAAAACAACACCATGCTTTTACCACAGTAACATTAGTTTTACTGTGATAAGTGTAGTAAAAAGACAGTAATCACACAACTTACCATGCTTTTACCACACTATTGGTAGTTTTAATGTGGTACTTATTGTAAATGCGCAGTAACCAAAACACTAACCATGCTTTTACCTCAGTAACCTTAGTTTTACTGTGATGGGTAGTAAAGGACAGCAATCACAAAACTTACCATGCTTTTACCTCAGTATTGGTAGTTTTAAAGTGATAATTGTTGTAAATTATGCATATTAACCACAACACCTTCCATGCTTTTAATGCTTAATAATGTAACATCCAATATTTGTAAGGAAAATCAGTACTTTTTCCTTTAAATAATCCTATATATTATACATAATGATATTTTATTTTCTCTGTTTTCAGCTGAAAAGACCAAAAGGGCCTTTCGAACTCAGTCAGCCCATTATTGTTTGAGGACAAGTAAACGGAGGAGACGGACCGCTGCAAAGACAAATATTCGCAATGGTACGTATGTGTTGGTTTTAACCCTAAATCAAACATTTTATCAAGCATTTGTTGTTTCTTAAACCTGTTCTTACAAAACCCATAGCCCAATCAGTATGAACAGTCTCAAAGTCTTAATAATTCACAAGATTTAACAAGTTGTCAAATTCGTACGATACTAGTACATATTTGTATACTCGTACATAATCCTGCAGCTTTTACTCCTAGTGCTCATTGGCTACTGCCTCAATTCCTGTACATATTTATCGCGATATTTGTAAATCAGTTGCGCCCCTTCTTGGATAGTAGTCTGATGTCCCACACACTGTCAGAAAGTTTATATTAATTGCATTGTGTATTCATTAAAATTATTACAAATTAGTCCCTGTCTGTTGTGTTCATGTTCCAATGTCCAATGATACATGATGTCTCTCCACACCTCATAACCTACCTCTGTTTGCAAGAGTGGAAAAGCTAATCTGACTTGTCACATGACATCAGATACTCGATTATTTTGTCGTAATCAGATCAGTTACACTGCTGATAACTGTCCCGTTTGCATGTAAATCATGTTATTTTTAAACGAGTTCATATGATTATTGCTTGCTATTAAAGACATACTTTTATTCATAGAAATGCCCACATATCAGTGAACGTATAACATAAAAATGCTTTTAACATTTAATTATGCAACACTCTTTACAGAAATATATCCCACAGTTGTATAACTGACTGCTTGCATGTAATGTAATAAAATTACCTTCCTTTCTGTATTGCAGGATTACTTTGTCCTTTTTTTTAGATCTCTACAACATCAAACTCAACACCTCTTTTAAGAGCCAACTCTCACAAGAGCTACTAGTGAGTCGCAGCGGATCTTGCCGTGATCAGCCCTTCCCAGGTAAAGTTTCTAGAACATTTCAATCAGTATTTACTCATCAAATGCTCTCTCCTGAATCGTAAGGTAAATTATAACTGTCTTAATTTATGTTTCAAGAACAATAGTAATTGCACGAGTAAGTAGATACTTTCTTGTTTTACAGCAGAGAAGGAAGACCAGTCCTTATATCAACACAAGCTAATCGAGTAAGTCCTTTGTTTCGGGTGAGGAAGGAACATCTGGTGCCCAAAGAAGACAGAAAGGTGCGCAAATCCATTGGTATGTCTTGTATTGAAACAATGCTGTAATATGTAGTACATAATTTGATGTTGACAATTTTACATTGTACAGGTTACAGGAAGCTCTTGAAACAAGTGACAGAAGAGTATGTTGTCTTGAAAAAAATCAAGCATTACTTGCAAAGGCAAAAGAGACCATGCCTTTCTTAAAGATATTTTAAAATAGGTTGCTGTTGATATGGGTAAAACATTTTTTCTTCAGTATTTAGCTTATATAATGTGCTGAAATATTATATATATGTATATATATACATATATATATATACACTCTCAACCTTAAAAAGGAGAACGCAAAAGGGCCAGAGTTGCCCGTTTCTGATTTAAATTTACAAAGCAGCAGTCAGTACATTATATAATATACACATTGATTTATTTTATACACACATATATATATATATATATATATATAATACTTCAATGTGTATATTAATGTACTGACTGCTGCTTTGTAAATTTAAATCAGGAACGGGCAACTCTGGCCCTTTTGCGTTCTCCTTTTTAAGGTTGAGAGTTTACCTCCAACCCTAATTGAGCACATATGAAAGTCTTCAGCTTTACTTATAGACAATAGGCAGGAGGGTTTGAGGTTGGAGCTAAATCTGCAGGACAGTGGACGCTAAGGGCCAGAGTAGCCCATCACTGCTTAATATATCGCAGAACATAGGCCCCGTTTACACGAAGTGAAGACACTGATATTTCCCTGCGGTTTGGCCTCTCATTTACACGAAAACCCAGTTTTTATCACAGAAAACGATTATTTCTAAAAACTCCGGCCAAAGTGGAGATTTTGGAAAACTTGTTTGCACGTTTGCATGTAAACTGAGAAAAACTGAGTTTTAGGCAGCGACGTCACAATATGAGACTATTTTCGGGATTCTGATTGGCTAACGTGGGCTTGAGCTTCTTGTTACACTGCCACCTACAGGTTTGGCATGCTCTGGACGGCATATACACGGGTTCGTGTGCACAATGTTATTTTTGAAAACGAAGAGGGGTGAAATTGTCCGTTTATGAAAATAGCCATCCACGTGTAAAAGTAGCCATAAGCTGACCTGACTGTCCATTAAACAACTTAATTTGTATTGTTTGTGTTTTTTGCTTTACTTTCAGACCAGGACTGGAGAACGCCTGACAATGGGATGTTGAGACTTCTTCCTCTGGTTGAGAAAAAGCTACACCACATCAGTGATCACATCTTCTGTTCATCTGTTGTACTACAGGGTACACCTGAACAAACTGTTTAGACGAGGAAGAAGAACATGAACATGATCGAGACATGTACAGGGAAGAGCAAGAAACCAGTTTAGTGATAATGAATCATTATTATCAAATCTGTTTTCTGTATCATAGGTGACTGAATATGATTCTCTGGCACTCATTTTGTGGCTCAGCAGCTGTGAATGGATTAATATGATGTTAATGTATTTTTGAAGACACATTTTTATTTATCTTAAATCTCATTGTCTTTATGCTACTTTATCAACTTTATGCTGTGTCCTCCAATAAAGTGTTGTGTAATAAAGTGGTGAATATTGTTTATTGAAAGTGGTGTTCGGTACAGTAAATAAAAACAATATTTGAGAAATTTGAATTTCTTATTTCTTTAGTTTAGTTCATAATTTAAAAACAACTACATATAATTAATTACCATGATTCTTTTTCTTAGGACATACACATTTAGATCTGGTTAATGATATTTGGGACAAAAGTTGCAACAAAACAATGCAACAAAAGTTGCACATACTTGCATGTATAAGCTGCAACTGCAATGTTTGCAGTGAAATAAAGGGAAGCTATGTGAATAACAAGAGGCTGCAGTGGCTATCTTGCTATAAACACTTCAAGCATAATTGAAGATGATCCATGTTGATCATTCTAGTACATCTACTAGCCTACTGCATTTAAAATGAAAGCATAGACGTTACTGATGTCAGGCATATAAGCAGCAACCAGAGGGGGTGAAAAGGAAATGTAGGCACTGTTTTGTTTTGTTTGTTTTACTGAATGGTGCATTATCCCTGTGTAATAGTGTGTGTAGATCTGTGTAGATTGTACTGCACTTCCACCCCCAAGGGCCCCCCAGAAGAGCAAAAAACTGCACATTTCAAATGGCTGTAACTCACAGTCCGGTTAGTGTATCAAAGAGAAAATCGGCAGGACAACTGCTTATGCCATGTTTACTAAATAATGTTGGGCCCAGTTTTCTGACATATACGGAAAGCTGGCATAAAGGTTATTTTTAAAGTGCTCACAGTAAATTATCAAATTTCAGCCTGTCCCTCATATATGTCATAAAGGTTTGCACAATGAACAAATTTAGATATCCAGTTGTCAATTAAAGATATTATGTATTTAACATTTATTGTTTCATTACTAAACGTTTTAAACTACATTACCCACATATCTCTGTCATGCTATCAATGGAACAGGAAACATTGTCCTGTAGTTCATTGAAATGTGCAGACATGCTTAGGGTTAGGGTGGGGATCTCAGTAAAGGAGCAATTTCTCACAAAACAGAGACACTTTATCATTAACTTTATGTGTAACTAACACAATAATAACACCAAAACATACTTTGTAACATGAAGCACCGTTTTATATGGGTTAAACGATAGTCCAATCACAGCGAGTTCTGCGATAAAGTCACAGCCAATAACAATCCAGCTGTATAGAAGCGTCACACTTACTTGCCCATTTATGGTAAATGATGACAGATCTCTTCTGGTTCCGGCTACAGGGATAGATACCTTAAATATTTCATATTTAAACCCAAACAATATTTGGGCTGTAATGTATTAATTCTAATTAAATTATAAAACTCACATTTAAAAACAAAAGACTCCTTTGTGTGGTTACCATCCAAAAACGAGATCACATGATCAATGACACAAATGTTTTTATTTGATTAGACTAATTCATAAATACATTTGAAAGATAAACTTTTTTCTAAGCAATGGCCTACAGCAGGGGTAGTTTTGCAGTATTTTAATTAAAGATAATTACATGTACTAAAGTGCTTCTAACATTTACAGTGTATGTATAGTATATCAAAGGTATTTCAATTATATTCAAATAAATGTAACAAAATCACAATGAATGCACACAATTTTGAAAGCATATTCCAATATTTAATGTCAAACTGTTTAAAGACAAATGTAGTGCCAAACCTACTGCACAAGAGTATAAAAATAAGTTAATTATATAAAAAAACAGGTATAAGATACAGGGGCAATCTATTATAGGGACATATACAGTAACGTTAAAACAAATCGCTATGATGAAGTTATATTTTTACAAACCAAGAGATGAGATTCAACTTTGTTATGTGAAAATATATTTGTTTCTTCGCTTTAAAGAACAAATAGGCAAAAACGTAAGCACAACGTTTTACATTCTCAACTTTAATTCTATATCCTTGTGATCATTAATCACTTTTATTGTCACTAAATGAAAGGCAACTTAAAATAGTTAATGATTATAAACGTCATTAAGAAAATGCTTCAATAAAATACATTCACGGGTATATTACATTTACATTAACCAGGTAGTGATGTAATGATGATACCATAGATGTAGTTATGGTGGACATTTACTATAGTGACCACTGTAATAAAAGGTTTAATGAAGCTAAATGTAAGACATTAAGTCCATCTAAATGTAAAGGTAACAAACTCAGAATAATGTCCAGTATGCAAGTGTCTCATTTCTGTAATATTCTTTCAGCACCAATAAGATTTCCATAAATATGGATTGTTTTCTAAAGGTTTTCCTGAACACTCTCACTATCTTCAATTGTTCGGACAAACACCTGCTATATACACTTGCAGAAATATACATTTGTCTATTGCATCATGAAGTCACTGCATGACTAGAACTAATGGATGGCAATGAATATGTCCTTTAGCAAAACACCTGATGCGCACTGACACTTCTTTGATGAAGGCATTAGGCAGACATCAAGCACAGTTTATGAAGCTGAAAAGAGAAAACAAAATGCTTTAACAATATGGAAAAAAGATAAATCACTATTTTCAATATTGGTTCTGCATATATCAAAGAGATCCTGAGGAGGAGTGGGACTTCACATGAAGACTTTCAGAAACTGTGACAGAGCAAAGGGTGCACCTCGCTGGACACATCCGACGCATGCCCAAACAACACCACCCAAAAACAGTGATGAAGTGGACACCACCAGGAGGATGCAGGAGACCGGGAAGACCTAGGAAGACATGGAGACAGATGTTTCACGAAGAGCTGAAGAATGTCAGTGTCCCATGGGAAGATGCGGAGAACTTGGCCACGGATCGAATACGTTGGAGGACACTTGTTGCCCAATGTGCCCAGCACAAGACTTGATGATGATGTTGGGAGTTTATCCATAACTGTGGGATATATTTCTGTAAAGAGTGTTGCATAATTAAATGTTAAAAGCATTTTTATGTTATACGTTCACTGATATGTGGGCATTTCTATGAATAAAAGTATGTCTTTAATAGCAAGCAATAATCATATGAACTCGTTTAAAAATAACATGATTTACATGCAAACGGGACAGTTATCAGCAGTGTAACTGATCTGATTACGACAAAATAATCGCGTATCTGATGTCATGTGACAAGTCAGATTAGCTTTTCCACTCTTGCAAACAGAGGTAGGTTATGAGGTGTGGAGAGACATCATGTATCATTGGACATTGGAACATGAACACAACAGACAGGGACTAATTTGTAATAATTTTAATGAATACACAATGCAATTAATATAAACTTTCTGACAGTGTGTGGGACATCAGACTACTATCCAAGAAGGGGCGCAACTGATTTACAAATATCGCGATAAATATGTACAGGAATTGAGGCAGTAGCCAATGAGCACTAGGAGTAAAAGCTGCAGGATTATGTACGAGTATACAAATATGTACTAGTATCGTACGAATTTGACAACTTGTTAAATCTTGTGAATTATTAAGACTTTGAGACTGTTCATACTGATTGGGCTATGGGTTTTGTAAGAACAGGTTTAAGAAACAACAAATGCTTGATAAAATGTTTGATTTAGGGTTAAAACCAACACATACGTACCATTGCGAATATTTGTCTTTGCAGCGGTCCGTCTCCTCCGTTTACTTGTCCTCAAACAATAATGGGCTGACTGAGTCCGAAAGGCCCTTTTGGTCTTTTCAGCTGAAAAGAGAGAAAATAAAATATCATTATGTATAATATATAGGATTATTTAAAGGAAAAAGTACTGATTTTCCTTACAAATATTGGATGTTGCATTATTAAGCATTAAAAGCATGGTAGGTGTTGTGGTTAATATGCATAATTTACAACAATTATCACTTTAAAACTACCAATACTGAGGTAAAAGCATGGTAAGTTTTGTGATTGCTGTCCTTTACTACCCATCACAGTAAAACTAAGGTTACTGAGGTAAAAGCATGGTTAGTGTTGTGGTTACTGTGCATTTACAATAAGTACCACATTAAAACTACCAATAGTGTGGTAAAAGCATGGTAAGTTGTGTGATTACTGTCTTTTTACTACACTTATCACAGTAAAACTAATGTTACTGTGGTAAAAGCATGGTGTTGTTTTTACTGTGCTTTTACTACACATACAACTTTGGAACTAATTGTACAACTTAAAAACCTGATATGAATATGATTAACTGATTGAAGGTCTACTCTAGGCCTACTGTATAGCACATCACGTGACAGACAGTGTTTAATCACCATAGAAACCATTTTCATAGAAAGCAATTAACGCAAAGCCTCCGTTGAGATGACAGATATAATACAGTGACTGAACTTGAGCTAATCTGATTAATTTCGACACACAGAAAATACATTATTTCAAACATTATTAGGACAGCGTATTTACGACTACTTACCAACATCTGGCACACGTGAACTGATGCCAAATATCGCGAGGTGTTCGGAATGAGACTTCTTCAGCGCGATGTCCTACTAATAAAATATATATTTTTAAATATCAATAAACAGCAAAGCAATCCAGCTTCCCTGGCAATAAGAACGAAATAATATAATTAAAATAAATACATAAACCATGATAAGATCTCGTGAATAAATGTTGATTAAACAGCTTCTCTACTGCAGCCCGATAGGGAGATAGAATCGTGCTTTGATCACGAAAGATGCTTCCCATTGAAATACATTAGTTTTAAAAAACGTGCTGGAATTACGAAAATAACGAAATAAACGTGCCCGTGCCACGAATCAATAGATTAAATTACGTGACCATATCACGAACTGCCGTGAGACTGGGTTGTATATACTCTAACTTTTGCATCTTTCTTTTCATTCAAAGTAGAAAGTGCTATCAAGTTGGGGTAAATATTTGCTGACTGACTCCCCTGTGTCCATGTTTTTTTAATTATTGTTCATCAGTGTAGGCCTTTCCTTTAAAAACACTAGAGTGTGCTGTTTTACCTAGAAGCTTGGTCTGCCGCTCTCTGTTTTTGTATTTAGTGTAGGTCATTGTTTCATATACCTCTCCCTCTATCTTGTAACTTCTTTGCATCCTCCTCTGCAGCCATTTTTGCACTCTCCCTCTTGTCTAAAAAATCAGTTGATATCTACTCTAACTTTAGCATCTTTCTTTTCAACCAAAGTAGAAAGTGCTATCAAGTTGGGGTAAATATTTGCTGACTGACTCCCCTGTGTCCATGTCTTTTTTTATTCAGGTCCCTTACATTTACAGAGCCCCTTTAGATGACTGCAAAAGGAAAGCATTCCTGATTCTATGTAAGAATAAGTTCTTCTCTTTAGCACAATCATGTTGCTGCATACACAGTGTAAACACTAGATGGTGCTGGTTTACCTAGAGGTTTTGTCTGCCACTTCCTGTTCATGTATTTAGTGTAGGCCTTTCCTTTAAAAATGACTCAACCTCTTTTCTAAATTCAGGGGGAATAAAGTTCATAATTGTCGTATTTGCATGAAGTGCTTTAAATGTGTGAAAAGTCCACCCATGCTGAAAAGTGCTGAATAGTTCCAAAGATGTTAACTCGGCAATCAAAACTTGATGGGCTTTACAGAAAAGCAGAGTGTAAACGACCATGGCAAAGCCAAGGGGCCATGGACACACTTATATTGGGTGCTGGTAAACCACATGGCTCAGACAAGCTCTTCCTACAAGCAGGCAACATGCTCCACTTATCTCTGACTGCAAAGGATCTCGTAAGGTCCTACCGGGCAAGAAATTGGACAAGATTTTCAGCTGCTTCTACTGTCACCCTCGGTACCCTCACAATGGCACTAACTCGTCTGTTGTATTTGGTAAGTGCTATTTGTTGGGGTAGTTTCAAGTGATCAGTGCTTCAAGAGACATTTGCCTTCTAGAACTTCAGACTGCGTTCTCCATGCAGTGGTCATTTAATCACAGAGTTCAACACATTAAGATTACTTCAAATGGGAGCATTGATTGGTCCTGTGTTCATAAGTGCTTCTCTTTGGGGTAGTTTTAATGAGGAAGTGAACTACAGGCAAGACTTTTTTCTATGGAATTGCATTTATCAGTGCAACTAATATTGTACAACCGCATACCTCTCCCATCAACGTTTAAGTGGAAACATCTTCAAGCAACATTTGGACACTTTTTTTGCATCCTTCTCTTTAGCCATTTTTCATTTCCTTGCCCTCTTGACTGAAAACCATCTGATATATACTCTAACTTTTGCATCTTTCTTTTCATTCAAAGTAGAAAGTGCTATCAAGTTGGGGTAAATATTTGCTGACTGACTCCCCTGTGTCCATGTCTTTTTTTTATTCCGGTCCCTTACATTTACAGAGCCCTTTAAGATGACTACAAAAGGAAAGCATTCCTGATTCTATGTAAGAATAAGTTCTTCTCTTTAGCACAATCATGTTGCTGCATACACAGTGTAAACACTAGATGGTGCTGGTTTACCTAGAGGTTTTGTCTGCCACTTCCTGTTCATGTATTTAGTGTAGGCCTTTCCTTTAAAAATGACTCAACCTCTTTTCTAAATTCAGGGGGAATAAAGTTCATAATTGTCGTATTTGCATGAAGTGCTTTAAATGTGTGAAAAGTCCACCCATGCTGAAAAGTGCTGAATAGTTCCAAAGATGTTAACTCGGCAATCAAAACTTGATGGGCTTTACAGAAAAGCAACGTGTAAACGACCATGGCAAAGCCAAGGGGCCATGGACACACTTATATTGGGTGCTGGTAAACCACATGGCTCAGACAAGCTCTTCCTACAAGCAGGCAACATGCTCCACTTATCTCTGACTGCAAAGGATCTCGTAAGGTCCTACCGGGTAAGAAATTGGACAAGATTTTCAGCTGCTTCTACTGTCACCCTCGGTACCCTCACAATGGCACTAACTCGTCTGTTGTATTTGGTAAGTGCTATTTGTTGGGGTAGTTTCAAGTGATCAGTGCTTCAAGAGACATTTGCCTTCTAGAACTTCAGACTGCGTTCTCCATGCAGTGGTCATTTAATCACAGAGTTCAACACATTAAGATTACTTCAAATGGGAGCATTGATTGGTCCTGTGTTCATAAGTGCTTCTCTTTGGGGTAGTTTTAATGAGGAAGTGAACTACAGGCAAGACTTTTTTCTATGGAATTGCATTTATCAGTGCAACTAATATTGTACAACCACATACCTCTCCCATCAACGTTTAAGTGGAAACATCTTCAAGCAACATTTGGACACTTTTTTTGCATCCTTCTCTTTAGCCATTTTTCATTTCCTTATCCTCTTGACTGAAAACCATCTGATATATACTCTAACTTTTGCATCTTTCTTTTCATTCAAAGTAGAAAGTGCTATCAAGTTGGGGTAAATATTTGCTGACTGACTCCCCTGTGTCCATGTTTTTTTAATTATTGTTCATCAGTGTAGGCCTTTCCTTTAAAAACACTAGAGTGTGCTGTTTTACCTAGAAGCTTGGTCTGCCGCTCTCTGTTTTTGTATTTAGTGTAGGTCATTGTTTCATATACCTCTCCCTCTATCTTGTAACTTCTTTGCATCCTCCTCTGCAGCCATTTTTGCACTCTCCCTCTTGTCTAAAAAATCAGTTGATATCTACTCTAACTTTAGCATCTTTCTTTTCAACCAAAGTAGAAAGTGCTATCAAGTTGGGGTAAATATTTGCTGACTGACTCCCCTGTGTCCATGTCTTTTTTTATTCAGGTCCCTTACATTTACAGAGCCCCTTTAGATGACTGCAAAAGGAAAGCATTCCTGATTCTATGTAAGAATAAGTTCTTCTCTTTAGCACAATCATGTTGCTGCATACACAGTGTAAACACTAGATGGTGCTGGTTTACCTAGAGGTTTTGTCTGCCACTTCCTGTTCATGTATTTAGTGTAGGCCTTTCCTTTAAAAATGACTCAACCTCTTTTCTAAATTCAGGGGGAATAAAGTTCATAATTGTCGTATTTGCATGAAGTGCTTTAAATGTGTGAAAAGTCCACCCATGCTGAAAAGTGCTGAATAGTTCCAAAGATGTTAACTCGGCAATCAAAACTTGATGGGCTTTACAGAAAAGCAACGTGTAAACGACCATGGCAAAGCCAAGGGGCCATGGACACACTTATATTGGGTGCTGGTAAACCACATGGCTCAGACAAGCTCTTCCTACATGCAGGCAACATGCTCCACTTATCTCTGACTGCAAAGGATCTCGTAAGGTCCTACCGGGCAAGAAATTGGACAAGATTTTCAGCTGCTTCTACTGTCACCCTCGGTACCCTCACAATGGCACTAACTCGTCTGTTGTATTTGGTAAGTGCTATTTGTTGGGGTAGTTTCAAGTGATCAGTGCTTCAAGAGACATTTGCCTTCTAGAACTTCAGACTGCGTTCTCCATGCAGTGGTCATTTAATCACAGAGTTCAACACATTAAGATTACTTCAAATGGGAGCATTGATTGGTCCTGTGTTCATAAGTGCTTCTCTTTGGGGTAGTTTTAATGAGGAAGTGAACTACAGGCAAGACTTTTTTCTATGGAATTGCATTTATCAGTGCAACTAATATTGTACAACCGCATACCTCTCCCATCAACGTTTAAGTGGAAACATCTTCAAGCAACATTTGGACCCTTTTTTGCATCCTTCTCTTTAGCCATTTTTCATTTCCTTGCCCTCTTGACTGAAAACCATCTGATATATACTCTAACTTTTGCATCTTTCTTTTCATTCAAAGTAGAAAGTGCTATCAAGTTGGGGTAAATATTTGCTGACTGACTCCCCTGTGTCCATGTCTTTTTTTTATTCCGGTCCCTTACATTTACAGAGCCCTTTAAGATGACTACAAAAGGAAAGCATTCCTGATTCTATGTAAGAATAAGTTCTTCTCTTTAGCACAATCATGTTGCTGCATACACAGTGTAAACACTAGATGGTGCTGGTTTACCTAGAGGTTTTGTCTGCCACTTCCTGTTCATGTATTTAGTGTAGGCCTTTCCTTTAAAAATGACTCAACCTCTTTTCTAAATTCAGGGGGAATAAAGTTCATAATTGTCGTATTTGCATGAAGTGCTTTAAATGTGTGAAAAGTCCACCCATGCTGAAAAGTGCTGAGTAGTTCCAAAGATGTTAACTCGGCAATCATAACTTGATGGGCTTTACAGAAAAGCAGAGTGTAAACGACCATGGCAAAGTCAAGGGGCCATGGACACACTTATATTGGGTGCTGGTAAACCACATGGCTCAGACAAGCTCTTCCTACAAGCAGGCAACATGCTCCACTTATCTCTGACTGCAAAGGATCTCGTAAGGTCCTACCGGGCAAGAAATTGGACAAGATTTTCAGCTGCTTCTACTGTCACCCTCGGTACCCTCACAATGGCACTAACTCGTCTGTTGTATTTGGTAAGTGCTATTTGTTGGGGTAGTTTCAAGTGATCAGTGCTTCAAGAGACATTTGCCTTCTAGAACTTCAGACTGCGTTCTCCATGCAGTGGTCATTTAATCACAGAGTTCAACACATTAAGATTACTTCAAATGGGAGCATTGATTGGTCCTGTGTTCATAAGTGCTTCTCTTTGGGGTAGTTTTAATGAGGAAGTGAACTACAGGCAAGACTTTTTTCTATGGAATTGCATTTATCAGTGCAACTAATATTGTACAACCACATACCTCTCCCATCAACGTTTAAGTGGAAACATCTTCAAGCAACATTTGGACACTTTTTTTGCATCCTTTTCTTTAGCCATTTTTCATTTCCTTGCCCTCTTGACTGAAAACCATCTGATATATACTCTAACTTTTGCATCTTTCTTTTCATTCAAAGTAGAAAGTGCTATCAAGTTGGGGTAAATATTTGCTGACTGACTCCCCTGTGTCCATGTTTTTTTTGTTATTGTTCATCAGTGTAGGCCTTTCCTTTAAAAACACTAGAGTGTGCTGTTTTACCTAGAAGCTTGGTCTGCCGCTCTCTGTTTTTGTATTTAGTGTAGGTCATTGTTTCATATACCTCTCCCTCTATCTTGTAACTTCTTTGCATCCTCCTCTGCAGCCATTTTTGCACTCTCCCTCTTGTCTAAAAAATCAGTTGATATCTACTCTAACTTTAGCATCTTTCTTTTCAACCAAAGTAGAAAGTGCTATCAAGTTGGGGTAAATATTTGCTGACTGACTCCCCTGTGTCCATGTCTTTTTTTTATTCAGGTCCCTTACATTTACAGAGCCCCTTTAGATGACTGCAAAAGGAAAGCATTCCTGATTCTATGTAAGAATAAGTTCTTCTCTTTAGCACAATCATGTTGCTGCATACACAGTGTAAACACTAGATGGTGCTGGTTTACCTAGAGGTTTTGTCTGCCACTTCCTGTTCATGTATTTAATGTAGGCCTTTCCTTTAAAAATGACCCAACCTCTTTTCTAAATTCAGGGGGAATAAAGTTCATAATTGTCGTATTTGCATGAAGTGCTTTAAATGTGTGAAAAGTCCACCCATGCTGAAAAGTGCTGAATAGTTCCAAAGATGTTAACTCTGCAATCAAAACTTGATGGGCTTTACAGAAAAGCAGAGTGTAAACGACCATGGCAAAGCCAAGGGGCCATGGACACACTTATATTGGGTGCTGGTAAACCACATGGCTCAGACAAGCTCTTCCTACATGCAGGCAACATGCTCCACTTATCTCTGACTGCAAAGGATCTCGTAAGGTCCTACCGGGCAAGAAATTGGACAAGATTTTCAGCTGCTTCTACTGTCACCCTCGGTACCCTCACAATGGCACTAACTCGTCTGTTGTATTTGGTAAGTGCTATTTGTTGGGGTAGTTTCAAGTGATCAGTGCTTCAAGAGACATTTGCCTTCTAGAACTTCAGACTGCGTTCTCCATGCAGTGGTCATTTAATCACAGAGTTCAACACATTAAGATTACTTCAAATGGGAGCATTGATTGGTCCTGTGTTCATAAGTGCTTCTCTTTGGGGTAGTTTTAATGAGGAAGTGAACTACAGGCAAGACTTTTTTCTATGGAATTGCATTTATCAGTGCAACTAATATTGTACAACCGCATACCTCTCCCATCAACGTTTAAGTGGAAACATCTTCAAGCAACATTGGGACACTTTTTTTGCATCCTTCTCTTTAGCCATTTTTCATTTCCTTGCCCTCTTGACTGAAAACCATCTGATATATACTCTAACTTTTGCATCTTTCTTTTCATTCAAAGTAGAAAGTGCTATCAAGTTGGGGTAAATATTTGCTGACTGACTCCCCTGTGTCCATGTTTTTTTTATTATTGTTCATCAGTGTAGGCCTTTCCTTTAAAAACACTAGAGTGTGCTGTTTTACCTAGAAGCTTGGTCTGCCGCTCTCTGTTTTTGTATTTAGTGTAGGTCATTGTTTCATATACCTCTCCCTCTATCTTGTAACTTCTTTGCATCCTCCTCTGCAGCCATTTTTGCACTCTCCCTCTTGTCTAAAAAATCAGTTGATATCTACTCTAACTTTAGCATCTTTCTTTTCAACCAAAGTAGAAAGTGCTATCAAGTTGGGGTAAATATTTGCTGACTGACTCCCCTGTGTCCATGTCTTTTTTTTATTCAGGTCCCTTACATTTACAGAGCCCCTTTAGATGACTGCAAAAGGAAAGCATTCCTGATTCTATGTAAGAATAAGTTCTTCTCTTTAGCACAATCATGTTGCTGCATACACAGTGTAAACACTAGATGGTGCTGGTTTACCTAGAGGTTTTGTCTGCCACTTCCTGTTCATGTATTTAGTGTAGGCCTTTCCTTTAAAAATGACTCAACCTCTTTTCTAAATTCAGGGGGAATAAAGTTCATAATTGTCGTATTTGCATGAAGTGCTTTAAATGTGTGAAAAGTCCACCCATGCTGAAAAGTGCTGAATAGTTCCAAAGATGTTAACTCGGCAATCAAAACTTGATGGGCTTTACAGAAAAGCAGAGTGTAAACGACCATGGCAAAGCCAAGGGGCCATGGACACACTTATATTGGGTGCTGGTAAACCACATGGCTCAGACAAGCTCTTCCTACAAGCAGGCAACATGCTCCACTTATCTCTGACTGCAAAGGATCTCGTAAGGTCCTACCGGGCAAGAAATTGGACAAGATTTTCAGCTGCTTCTACTGTCACCCTCGGTACCCTCACAATGGCACTAACTCGTCTGTTGTATTTGGTAAGTGCTATTTGTTGGGGTAGTTTCAAGTGATCAGTGCTTCAAGAGACATTTGCCTTCTAGAACTTCAGACTGCGTTCTCCATGCAGTGGTCATTTAATCACAGAGTTCAACACATTAAGATTACTTCAAATGGGAGCATTGATTGGTCCTGTGTTCATAAGTGCTTCTCTTTGGGGTAGTTTTAATGAGGAAGTGAACTACAGGCAAGACTTTTTTCTATGGAATTGCATTTATCAGTGCAACTAATATTGTACAACCGCATACCTCTCCCATCAACGTTTAAGTGGAAACATCTTCAAGCAACATTGGGACACTTTTTTTGCATCCTTCTCTTTAGCCATTTTTCATTTCCTTGCCCTCTTGACTGAAAACCATCTGATATATACTCTAACTTTTGCATCTTTCTTTTCATTCAAAGTAGAAAGTGCTATCAAGTTGGGGTAAATATTTGCTGACTGACTCCCCTGTGTCCATGTTTTTTTTATTATTGTTCATCAGTGTAGGCCTTTCCTTTAAAAACACTAGAGTGTGCTGTTTTACCTAGAAGCTTGGTCTGCCGCTCTCTGTTTTTGTATTTAGTGTAGGTCATTGTTTCATATACCTCTCCCTCTATCTTGTAACTTCTTTGCATCCTCCTCTGCAGCCATTTTTGCACTCTCCCTCTTGTCTAAAAAATCAGTTGATATCTACTCTAACTTTAGCATCTTTCTTTTCAACCAAAGTAGAAAGTGCTATCAAGTTGGGGTAAATATTTGCTGACTGACTCCCCTGTGTCCATGTCTTTTTTTTATTCAGGTCCCTTACATTTACAGAGCCCCTTTAGATGACTGCAAAAGGAAAGCATTCCTGATTCTATGTAAGAATAAGTTCTTCTCTTTAGCACAATCATGTTGCTGCATACACAGTGTAAACACTAGATGGTGCTGGTTTACCTAGAGGTTTTGTCTGCCACTTCCTGTTCATGTATTTAGTGTAGGCCTTTCCTTTAAAAATGACTCAACCTCTTTTCTAAATTCAGGGGGAATAAAGTTCATAATTGTCGTATTTGCATGAAGTGCTTTAAATGTGTGAAAAGTCCACCCATGCTGAAAAGTGCTGAATAGTTCCAAAGATGTTAACTCGGCAATCAAAACTTGATGGGCTTTACAGAAAAGCAACGTGTAAACGACCATGGCAAAGCCAAGGGGCCATGGACACACTTATATTGGGTGCTGGTAAACCACATGGCTCAGACAAGCTCTTCCTACAAGCAGGCAACATGCTCCACTTATCTCTGACTGCAAAGGATCTCGTAAGGTCCTACCGGGCAAGAATTGGACAAGATTTTCAGCTGCTTCTACTGTCACCCTCGGTACCCTCACAATGGCACTAACTCGTCTGTTGTATTTGGTAAGTGCTATTTGTTGGGGTAGTTTCAAGTGATCAGTGCTTCAAGAGACATTTGCCTTCTAGAACTTCAGACTGCGTTCTCCATGCAGTGGTCATTTAATCACAGAGTTCAACACATTAAGATTACTTCAAATGGGAGCATTGATTGGTCCTGTGTTCATAAGTGCTTCTCTTTGGGGTAGTTTTAATGAGGAAGTGAACTACAGGCAAGACTTTTTTCTATGGAATTGCATTTATCAGTGCAACTAATATTGTACAACCACATACCTCTCCCATCAACGTTTAAGTGGAAACATCTTCAAGCAACATTTGGACACTTTTTTTGCATCCTTCTCTTTAGCCATTTTTCATTTCCTTGCCCTCTTGACTGAAAACCATCTGATATATACTCTAACTTTTGCATCTTTCTTTTCATTCAAAGTAGAAAGTGCTATCAAGTTGGGGTAAATATTTGCTGACTGACTCCCCTGTGTCCATGTTTTTTTTGTTATTGTTCATCAGTGTAGGCCTTTCCTTTAAAAACACTAGAGTGTGCTGTTTTACCTAGAAGCTTGGTCTGCCGCTCTCTGTTTTTGTATTTAGTGTAGGTCATTGTTTCATATACCTCTCCCTCTATCTTGTAACTTCTTTGCATCCTCCTCTGCAGCCATTTTTGCACTCTCCCTCTTGTCTAAAAAATCAGTTGATATCTACTCTAACTTTAGCATCTTTCTTTTCAACCAAAGTAGAAAGTGCTATCAAGTTGGGGTAAATATTTGCTGACTGACTCCCCTGTGTCCATGTCTTTTTTTTATTCAGGTCCCTTACATTTACAGAGCCCCTTTAGATGACTGCAAAAGGAAAGCATTCCTGATTCTATGTAAGAATAAGTTCTTCTCTTTAGCACAATCATGTTGCTGCATACACAGTGTAAACACTAGATGGTGCTGGTTTACCTAGAGGTTTTGTCTGCCACTTCCTGTTCATGTATTTAGTGTAGGCCTTTCCTTTAAAAATGACTCAACCTCTTTTCTAAATTCAGGGGGAATAAAGTTCATAATTGTCGTATTTGCATGAAGTGCTTTAAATGTGTGAAAAGTCCACCCATGCTGAAAAGTGCTGAATAGTTCCAAAGATGTTAACTCGGCAATCAAAACTTGATGGGCTTTACAGAAAAGCAGAGTGTAAACGACCATGGCAAAGCCAAGGGGCCATGGACACACTTATATTGGGTGCTGGTAAACCACATGGCTCAGACAAGCTCTTCCTACAAGCAGGCAACATGCTCCACTTATCTCTGACTGCAAAGGATCTCGTAAGGTCCTACCGGGCAAGAAATTGGACAAGATTTTCAGCTGCTTCTACTGTCACCCTCGGTACCCTCACAATGGCACTAACTCGTCTGTTGTATTTGGTAAGTGCTATTTGTTGGGGTAGTTTCAAGTGATCAGTGCTTCAAGAGACATTTGCCTTCTAGAACTTCAGACTGCGTTCTCCATGCAGTGGTCATTTAATCACAGAGTTCAACACATTAAGATTACTTCAAATGGGAGCATTGATTGGTCCTGTGTTCATAAGTGCTTCTCTTTGGGATAGTTTTAATGAGGAAGTGAACTACAGGCAAGACTTTTTTCTATGGAATTGCATTTATCAGTGCAACTAATATTGTACAACCGCATTCCTCTCCCATCAACGTTTAAGTGGAAACATCTTCAAGCAACATTTGGACACTTTTTTTGCATCCTTCTCTTTAGCCATTTTTCATTTCCTTGCCCTCTTGACTGAAAACCATCTGATATATACTCTAACTTTTGCATCTTTCTTTTCATTAAAAGTAGAAAGTGCTATCAAGTTGGGGTAAATATTTGCTGACTGACTCCCCTGTGTCCATGTTTTTTTTATTATTGTTCATCAGTGTAGGCCTTTCCTTTAAAAACACTAGAGCGTGCTGTTTTACCTAGAAGCTTGGTCTGCCGCTCTCTGTTTTTGTATTTAGTGTAGGTCATTGTTTCATATACCTCTCCCTCTATCTTGTAACTTCTTTGCATCCTCCTCTGCAGCCATTTTTGCACTCTCCCTCTTGTCTAAAAAATCAGTTGATATCTACTCTAACTTTAGCATCTTTCTTTTCAACCAAAGTAGAAAGTGCTATCAAGTTGGGGTAAATATTTGCTGACTGACTCCCCTGTGTCCATGTCTTTTTTTTATTCAGGTCCCTTACATTTACAGAGCCCCTTTAGATGACTACAAAAGGAAAGCATTCCTGATTATATGTAAGAATAAGTTCTTCTCTTTAGCACAATCATGTTGCTGCATACACAGTGTAAACACTAGATGGTGCTGGTTTACCTAGAGGTTTTGTCTGCCACTTCCTGTTCATGTATTTAGTGTAGGCCTTTCCTTTAAAAAGGACTTGACCTCTTTTCTAAATTCAGGGGGAATAAAGTTCATAATTGTCGTATTTGCATGAAGTGCTTTAAATGTGTGAAAAGTCCACCCATGCTGAAAAGTGCTGAGTAGTTCCAAAGATGTTAACTCGGCAATCAAAACTTGATGGGCTTTACAGAAAAGCAGAGTGTAAACGACCATGGCAAAGCCAAGGGGCCATGGACACACTTATATTGGGTGCTGGTAAACCACATGGCTCAGACAAGCTCTTCCTACAAGCAGGCAACATGCTCCACTTATCTCTGACTGCAAAGGATCTCGTAAGGTCCTACCGGGCAAGAAATTGGACAAGATTTTCAGCTACTTCTACTGTCACCCTCGGTACCCTCACAATGGCACTAACTCGTCTGTTGTATTTGGTAAGTGCTATTTGTTGGGGTAGTTTCAAGTGATCAGTGCTTCAAGAGACATTTGCCTTCTAGAACTTCAGACTGTGTTCTCCATGCAGTGGTCATTTAATCACAGAGTTCAACACATTAAGATTACTTCAAATGGGAGCATTGATTGGTCCTGTGTTCATAAGTGCTTCTCTTTGGGGTAGTTTTAATGAGGAAGTGAACTACAGGCAAGACTTTTTTCTATGGAATTGCATTTATCAGTGCAACTAATATTGTACAACCGCATTCCTCTCCCATCAACGTTTAAGTGGAAACATCTTCAAGCAACATTTGGACACTTTTTTTGCATCCTTCTCTTTAGCCATTTTTCATTTCCTTGCCCTCTTGACTGAAAACCATCTGATATATACTCTAACTTTTGCATCTTTCTTTTCATTCAAAGTAGAAAGTGCTATCAAGTTGGGGTAAATATTTGCTGACTGACTCCCCTGTGTCCATGTTTTTTTTGTTATTGTTCATCAGTGTAGGCCTTTCCTTTAAAAACACTAGAGTGTGCTGTTTTACCTAGAAGCTTGGTCTGCCGCTCTCTGTTTTTGTATTTAGTGTAGGTCATTGTTTCATATACCTCTCCCTCTATCTTGTAACTTCTTTGCATCCTCCTCTGCAGCCATTTTTGCACTCTCCCTCTTGTCTAAAAAATCAGTTGATATCTACTCTAACTTTAGCATCTTTCTTTTCAACCAAAGTAGAAAGTGCTATCAAGTTGGGGTAAATATTTGCTGACTGACTCCCCTGTGTCCATGTCTTTTTTTTATTCAGGTCCCTTACATTTACAGAGCCCCTTTAGATGACTGCAAAAGGAAAGCATTCCTGATTCTATGTAAGAATAAGTTCTTCTCTTTAGCACAATCATGTTGCTGCATACACAGTGTAAACACTAGATGGTGCTGGTTTACCTAGAGGTTTTGTCTGCCACTTCCTGTTCATGTATTTAATGTAGGCCTTTCCTTTAAAAATGACCCAACCTCTTTTCTAAATTCAGGGGGAATAAAGTTCATAATTGTCGTATTTGCATGAAGTGCTTTAAATGTGTGAAAAGTCCACCCATGCTGAAAAGTGCTGAATAGTTCCAAAGATGTTAACTCTGCAATCAAAACTTGATGGGCTTTACAGAAAAGCAGAGTGTAAACGACCATGGCAAAGCCAAGGGGCCATGGACACACTTATATTGGGTGCTGGTAAACCACATGGCTCAGACAAGCTCTTCCTACATGCAGGCAACATGCTCCACTTATCTCTGACTGCAAAGGATCTCGTAAGGTCCTACCGGGCAAGAAATTGGACAAGATTTTCAGCTGCTTCTACTGTCACCCTCGGTACCCTCACAATGGCACTAACTCGTCTGTTGTATTTGGTAAGTGCTATTTGTTGGGGTAGTTTCAAGTGATCAGTGCTTCAAGAGACATTTGCCTTCTAGAACTTCAGACTGCGTTCTCCATGCAGTGGTCATTTAATCACAGAGTTCAACACATTAAGATTACTTCAAATGGGAGCATTGATTGGTCCTGTGTTCATAAGTGCTTCTCTTTGGGGTAGTTTTAATGAGGAAGTGAACTACAGGCAAGACTTTTTTCTATGGAATTGCATTTATCAGTGCAACTAATATTGTACAACCACATACCTCTCCCATCAACGTTTAAGTGGAAACATCTTCAAGCAACATTTGGACACTTTTTTTGCATCCTTCTCTTTAGCCATTTTTCATTTCCTTGCCCTCTTGACTGAAAACCATCTGATATATACTCTAACTTTTGCATCTTTCTTTTCATTCAAAGTAGAAAGTGCTATCAAGTTGGGGTAAATATTTGCTGACTGACTCCCCTGTGTCCATGTTTTTTTTATTATTGTTCATCAGTGTAGGCCTTTCCTTTAAAAACACTAGAGTGTGCTGTTTTACCTAGAAGCTTGGTCTGCCGCTCTCTGTTTTTGTATTTAGTGTAGGTCATTGTTTCATATACCTCTCCCTCTATCTTGTAACTTCTTTGCATCCTCCTCTGCAGCCATTTTTGCACTCTCCCTCTTGTCTAAAAAATCAGTTGATATCTACTCTAACTTTAGCATCTTTCTTTTCAACCAAAGTAGAAAGTGCTATCAAGTTGGGGTAAATATTTGCTGACTGACTCCCCTGTGTCCATGTCTTTTTTTTATTCAGGTCCCTTACATTTACAGAGCCCCTTTAGATGACTGCAAAAGGAAAGCATTCCTGATTCTATGTAAGAATAAGTTCTTCTCTTTAGCACAATCATGTTGCTGCATACACAGTGTAAACACTAGATGGTGCTGGTTTACCTAGAGGTTTTGTCTGCCACTTCCTGTTCATGTATTTAGTGTAGGCCTTTCCTTTAAAAATGACTCAACTTCTTTTCTAAATTCAGGGGGAATAAAGTTCATAATTGTCGTATTTGCATGAAGTGCTTTAAATGTGTGAAAAGTCCACCCATGCTGAAAAGTGCTGAATAGTTCCAAAGATGTTAACTCGGCAATCAAAACTTGATGGGCTTTACAGAAAAGCAGAGTGTAAACGACCATGGCAAAGCCAAGGGGCCATGGACACACTTATATTGGGTGCTGGTAAACCACATGGCTCAGACAAGCTCTTCCTACAAGCAGGCAACATGCTCCACTTATCTCTGACTGCAAAGGATCTCGTAAGGTCCTACCGGGCAAGAAATTGGACAAGATTTTCAGCTGCTTCTACTGTCACCCTCGGTACCCTCACAATGGCACTAACTCGTCTGTTGTATTTGGTAAGTGCTATTTGTTGGGGTAGTTTCAAGTGATCAGTGCTTCAAGAGACATTTGCCTTCTAGAACTTCAGACTGCGTTCTCCATGCAGTGGTCATTTAATCACAGAGTTCAACACATTAAGATTACTTCAAATGGGAGCATTGATTGGTCCTGTGTTCATAAGTGCTTCTCTTTGGGGTAGTTTTAATGAGGAAGTGAACTACAGGCAAGACTTTTTTCTATGGAATTGCATTTATCAGTGCAACTAATATTGTACAACCGCATACCTCTCCCATCAACGTTTAAGTGGAAACATCTTCAAGCAACATTGGGACACTTTTTTTGCATCCTTCTCTTTAGCCATTTTTCATTTCCTTGCCCTCTTGACTGAAAACCATCTGATATATACTCTAACTTTTGCATCTTTCTTTTCATTCAAAGTAGAAAGTGCTATCAAGTTGGGGTAAATATTTGCTGACTGACTCCCCTGTGTCCATGTTTTTTTTATTATTGTTCATCAGTGTAGGCCTTTCCTTTAAAAACACTAGAGTGTGCTGTTTTACCTAGAAGCTTGGTCTGCCGCTCTCTGTTTTTGTATTTAGTGTAGGTCATTGTTTCATATACCTCTCCCTCTATCTTGTAACTTCTTTGCATCCTCCTCTGCAGCCATTTTTGCACTCTCCCTCTTGTCTAAAAAATCAGTTGATATCTACTCTAACTTTAGCATCTTTCTTTTCAACCAAAGTAGAAAGTGCTATCAAGTTGGGGTAAATATTTGCTGACTGACTCCCCTGTGTCCATGTCTTTTTTTTATTCAGGTCCCTTACATTTACAGAGCCCCTTTAGATGACTGCAAAAGGAAAGCATTCCTGATTCTATGTAAGAATAAGTTCTTCTCTTTAGCACAATCATGTTGCTGCATACACAGTGTAAACACTAGATGGTGCTGGTTTACCTAGAGGTTTTGTCTGCCACTTCCTGTTCATGTATTTAGTGTAGGCCTTTCCTTTAAAAATGACTCAACCTCTTTTCTAAATTCAGGGGGAATAAAGTTCATAATTGTCGTATTTGCATGAAGTGCTTTAAATGTGTGAAAAGTCCACCCATGCTGAAAAGTGCTGAATAGTTCCAAAGATGTTAACTCGGCAATCAAAACTTGATGGGCTTTACAGAAAAGCAACGTGTAAACGACCATGGCAAAGCCAAGGGGCCATGGACACACTTATATTGGGTGCTGGTAAACCACATGGCTCAGACAAGCTCTTCCTACAAGCAGGCAACATGCTCCACTTATCTCTGACTGCAAAGGATCTCGTAAGGTCCTACCGGGCAAGAATTGGACAAGATTTTCAGCTGCTTCTACTGTCACCCTCGGTACCCTCACAATGGCACTAACTCGTCTGTTGTATTTGGTAAGTGCTATTTGTTGGGGTAGTTTCAAGTGATCAGTGCTTCAAGAGACATTTGCCTTCTAGAACTTCAGACTGCGTTCTCCATGCAGTGGTCATTTAATCACAGAGTTCAACACATTAAGATTACTTCAAATGGGAGCATTGATTGGTCCTGTGTTCATAAGTGCTTCTCTTTGGGGTAGTTTTAATGAGGAAGTGAACTACAGGCAAGACTTTTTTCTATGGAATTGCATTTATCAGTGAAACTAATATTGTACAACCGCATACCTCTCCCATCAACGTTTAAGTGGAAACATCTTCAAGCAACATTGGGACACTTTTTTTGCATCCTTCTCTTTAGCCATTTTTCATTTCCTTGCCCTCTTGACTGAAAACCATCTGATATATACTCTAACTTTTGCATCTTTCTTTTCATTCAAAGTAGAAAGTGCTATCAAGTTGGGGTAAATATTTGCTGACTGACTCCCCTGTGTCCATGTTTTTTTTATTATTGTTCATCAGTGTAGGCCTTTCCTTTAAAAACACTAGAGTGTGCTGTTTTACCTAGAAGCTTGGTCTGCCGCTCTCTGTTTTTGTATTTAGTGTAGGTCATTGTTTCATATACCTCTCCCTCTATCTTGTAACTTCTTTGCATCCTCCTCTGCAGCCATTTTTGCACTCTCCCTCTTGTCTAAAAAATCAGTTGATATCTACTCTAACTTTAGCATCTTTCTTTTCAACCAAAGTAGAAAGTGCTATCAAGTTGGGGTAAATATTTGCTGACTGACTCCCCTGTGTCCATGTCTTTTTTTTATTCAGGTCCCTTACATTTACAGAGCCCCTTTAGATGACTGCAAAAGGAAAGCATTCCTGATTCTATGTAAGAATAAGTTCTTCTCTTTAGCACAATCATGTTGCTGCATACACAGTGTAAACACTAGATGGTGCTGGTTTACCTAGAGGTTTTGTCTGCCACTTCCTGTTCATGTATTTAGTGTAGGCCTTTCCTTTAAAAATGACTCAACCTCTTTTCTAAATTCAGGGGGAATAAAGTTCATAATTGTCGTATTTGCATGAAGTGCTTTAAATGTGTGAAAAGTCCACCCATGCTGAAAAGTGCTGAATAGTTCCAAAGATGTTAACTCGGCAATCAAAACTTGATGGGCTTTACAGAAAAGCAGAGTGTAAACGACCATGGCAAAGCCAAGGGGCCATGGACACACTTATATTGGGTGCTGGTAAACCACATGGCTCAGACAAGCTCTTCCTACAAGCAGGCAACATGCTCCACTTATCTCTGACTGCAAAGGATCTCGTAAGGTCCTACCGGGCAAGAAATTGGACAAGATTTTCAGCTGCTTCTACTGTCACCCTCGGTACCCTCACAATGGCACTAACTCGTCTGTTGTATTTGGTAAGTGCTATTTGTTGGGGTAGTTTCAAGTGATCAGTGCTTCAAGAGACATTTGCCTTCTAGAACTTCAGACTGCGTTCTCCATGCAGTGGTCATTTAATCACAGAGTTCAACACATTAAGATTACTTCAAATGGGAGCATTGATTGGTCCTGTGTTCATAAGTGCTTCTCTTTGGGATAGTTTTAATGAGGAAGTGAACTACAGGCAAGACTTTTTTCTATGGAATTGCATTTATCAGTGCAACTAATATTGTACAACCGCATTCCTCTCCCATCAACGTTTAAGTGGAAACATCTTCAAGCAACATTTGGACACTTTTTTTGCATCCTTCTCTTTAGCCATTTTTCATTTCCTTGCCCTCTTGACTGAAAACCATCTGATATATACTCTAACTTTTGCATCTTTCTTTTCATTAAAAGTAGAAAGTGCTATCAAGTTGGGGTAAATATTTGCTGACTGACTCCCCTGTGTCCATGTTTTTTTTATTATTGTTCATCAGTGTAGGCCTTTCCTTTAAAAACACTAGAGCGTGCTGTTTTACCTAGAAGCTTGGTCTGCCGCTCTCTGTTTTTGTATTTAGTGTAGGTCATTGTTTCATATACCTCTCCCTCTATCTTGTAACTTCTTTGCATCCTCCTCTGCAGCCATTTTTGCACTCTCCCTCTTGTCTAAAAAATCAGTTGATATCTACTCTAACTTTAGCATCTTTCTTTTCAACCAAAGTAGAAAGTGCTATCAAGTTGGGGTAAATATTTGCTGACTGACTCCCCTGTGTCCATGTCTTTTTTTTATTCAGGTCCCTTACATTTACAGAGCCCCTTTAGATGACTACAAAAGGAAAGCATTCCTGATTATATGTAAGAATAAGTTCTTCTCTTTAGCACAATCATGTTGCTGCATACACAGTGTAAACACTAGATGGTGCTGGTTTACCTAGAGGTTTTGTCTGCCACTTCCTGTTCATGTATTTAGTGTAGGCCTTTCCTTTAAAAAGGACTTGACCTCTTTTCTAAATTCAGGGGGAATAAAGTTCATAATTGTCGTATTTGCATGAAGTGCTTTAAATGTGTGAAAAGTCCACCCATGCTGAAAAGTGCTGAGTAGTTCCAAAGATGTTAACTCGGCAATCAAAACTTGATGGGCTTTACAGAAAAGCAGAGTGTAAACGACCATGGCAAAGCCAAGGGGCCATGGACACACTTATATTGGGTGCTGGTAAACCACATGGCTCAGACAAGCTCTTCCTACAAGCAGGCAACATGCTCCACTTATCTCTGACTGCAAAGGATCTCGTAAGGTCCTACCGGGCAAGAAATTGGACAAGATTTTCAGCTACTTCTACTGTCACCCTCGGTACCCTCACAATGGCACTAACTCGTCTGTTGTATTTGGTAAGTGCTATTTGTTGGGGTAGTTTCAAGTGATCAGTGCTTCAAGAGACATTTGCCTTCTAGAACTTCAGACTGTGTTCTCCATGCAGTGGTCATTTAATCACAGAGTTCAACACATTAAGATTACTTCAAATGGGAGCATTGATTGGTCCTGTGTTCATAAGTGCTTCTCTTTGGGGTAGTTTTAATGAGGAAGTGAACTACAGGCAAGACTTTTTTCTATGGAATTGCATTTATCAGTGCAACTAATATTGTACAACCGCATTCCTCTCCCATCAACGTTTAAGTGGAAACATCTTCAAGCAACATTTGGACACTTTTTTTGCATCCTTCTCTTTAGCCATTTTTCATTTCCTTGCCCTCTTGACTGAAAACCATCTGACATATACTCTAACTTTTGCATCTTTCTTTTCATTCAAAGTAGAAAGTGCTATCAAGTTGGGGTAAATATTTGCTGACTGACTCCCCTGTGTCCATGTCTTTTTTTTATTATTGTTCATCAGTGTAGGCCTTTCCTTTAAAAACACTAGAGCGTGCTGTTTTACCTAGAAGCTTGGTCTGCCGCTCTCTGTTTTTGTATTTAGTGTAGGTCATTGTTTCATATACCTCTCCCTCTATCTTGTAACTTCTTTGCATCCTCCTCTGCAGCCATTTTTGCACTCTCCCTCTTGTCTAAAAAATCAGTTGATATCTACTCTAACTTTAGCATCTTTCTTTTCAACCAAAGTAGAAAGTGCTATCAAGTTGGGGTAAATATTTGCTGACTGACTCCCCTGTGTCCATGTCTTTTTTTATTCAGGTCCCTTACATTTACAGAGCCCCTTTAGATGACTACAAAAGGAAAGCATTCCTGATTCTATGTAAGAATAAGTTCTTCTCTTTAGCACAATCATGTTGCTGCATACACAGTGTAAACACTAGATGGTGCTGGTTTACCTAGAGGTTTTGTCTGCCACTTCCTGTTCATGTATTTAGTGTAGGCCTTTCCTTTAAAAAGGACTTGACCTCTTTTCTAAATTCAGGGGGAATAAAGTTCATAATTGTCGTATTTGCATGAAATGCTTTAAATGTGTGAAAAGTCCACCCATGCTGAAAAGTGCTGAGTAGTTCCAAAGATGTTAACTCGGCAATCAAAACTTGATGGGCTTTACAGAAAAGCAGAGTGTAAACGACCATGGCAAAGCCAAGGGGCCATGGACACACTTATATTGGGTGCTGGTAAACCACATGGCTCAGACAAGCTCTTCCTACAAGCAGGCAACATGCTCCACTTATCTCTGACTGCAAAGGATCTCGTAAGGTCCTACCGGGCAAGAAATTGGACAAGATTTTCAGCTGCTTCTACTGTCACCCTCGGTACCCTCACAATGGCACTAACTCGTCTGTTGTATTTGGTAAGTGCTATTTGTTGGGGTAGTTTCAAGTGATCAGTGCTTCAAGAGACATTTGCCTTCTAGAACTTCAGACTGCGTTCTCCATGCAGTGGTCATTTAATCACAGAGTTCAACACATTAAGATTACTTCAAATGGGAGCATTGATTGGTCCTGTGTTCATAAGTGCTTCTCTTTGGGGTAGTTTTAATGAGGAAGTGAACTACAGGCAAGACTTTTTTCTATGGAATTGCATTTATCAGTGCAACTAATATTGTACAACCGCATTCCTCTCCCATCAACGTTTAAGTGGAAACATCTTCAAGCAACATTTGGACACTTTTTTTGCATCCTTCTCTTTAGCCATTTTTCATTTCCTTGCCCTCTTGACTGAAAACCATCTGACATATACTCTAACTTTTGCATCTTTCTTTTCATTCAAAGTAGAAAGTGCTATCAAGTTGGGGTAAATATTTGCTGACTGACTCCCCTGTGTCCATGTCTTTTTTTTATTCCGGTCCCTTACATTTACAGAGCCCTTTAAGATGACTACAAAAGGAAAGCATTCCTGATTCTATGTAAGAATAAGTTCTTCTCTTTAGCACAATCATGTTGCTGCATACACAGTGTAAACACTAGATGGTGCTGGTTTACCTAGAGGTTTTGTCTGCCACTTCCTGTTCATGTATTTAGTGTAGGCCTTTCCTTTAAAAAGGACTTGACCTCTTTTCTAAATTCAGGGGGAATAAAGTTCATAATTGTCGTATTTGCATGAAGTGCTTTAAATGTGTGAAAAGTCCACCCATGCTGAAAAGTGCTGAGTAGTTCCAAAGATGTTAACTCGGCAATCAAAACTTGATGGGCTTTACAGAAAAGCAGAGTGTAAACGACCATGGCAAAGCCAAGGGGCCATGGACACACTTATATTGGGTGCTGGTAAACCACATGGCTCAGACAAGCTCTTCCTACAAGCAGGCAACATGCTCCACTTATCTCTGACTGCAAAGGATCTCGTAAGGTCCTACCGGGCAAGAAATTGGACAAGATTTTCAGCTGCTTCTACTGTCACCCTCGGTACCCTCACAATGGCACTAACTCGTCTGTTGTATTTGGTAAGTGCTATTTGTTGGGGTAGTTTCAAGTGATCAGTGCTTCAAGAGACATTTGCCTTCTAGAACTTCAGACTGCGTTCTCCATGCAGTGGTCATTTAATCACAGAGTTCAACACATTAAGATTACTTCAAATGGGAGCATTGATTGGTCCTGTGTTCATAAGTGCTTCTCTTTGGGGTAGTTTTAATGAGGAAGTGAACTACAGGCAAGACTTTTTTCTATGGAATTGCATTTATCAGTGCAACTAATATTGTACAACCGCATACCTCTCCCATCAACGTTTAAGTGGAAACATCTTCAAGCAACATTTGGACACTTTTTTTGCATCCTTCTCTTTAGCCATTTTTCATTTCCTTGCCTTCTTGACTGAAAACCATCTGATATATACTCTAACTTTTGCATCTTTCTTTTCATTCAAAGTAGAAAGTGCTATCAAGTTGGGGTAAATATTTGCTGACTGACTCCCCTGTGTCCATGTTTTTTTTAATTATTGTTCATCAGTGTAGGCCTTTCCTTTAAAAACACTAGAGTGTGCTGTTTTACCTAGAAGCTTGGTCTGCCGCTCTCTGTTTTTGTATTTAGTGTAGGTCATTGTTTCATATACCTCTCCCTCTATCTTGTAACTTCTTTCCATCCTCCTCTGCAGCCATTTTTGCACTCTCCCTCTTGTCTAAAAAATCAGTTGATATCTACTCTAACTTTAGCATCTTTCTTTTCAACCAAAGTAGAAAGTGCTATCAAGTTGGGGTAAATATTTGCTGACTGACTCCCCTGTGTCCATGTCTTTTTTTATTCAGGTCCCTTACATTTACAGAGCCCCTTTAGATGACTGCAAAAGGAAAGCATTCCTGATTCTATGTAAGAATAAGTTCTTCTCTTTAGCACAATCATGTTGCTGCATACACAGTGTAAACACTAGATGGTGCTGGTTTACCTAGAGGTTTTGTCTGCCACTTCCTGTTCATGTATTTAGTGTAGGCCTTTCCTTTAAAAATGACTCAACCTCTTTTCTAAATTCAGGGGGAATAAAGTTCATAATTGTCGTATTTGCATGAAGTGCTTTAAATGTGTGAAAAGTCCACCCATGCTGAAAAGTGCTGAATAGTTCCAAAGATGTTAACTCGGCAATCAAAACTTGATGGGCTTTACAGAAAAGCAGAGTGTAAACGACCATGGCAAAGCCAAGGGGCCATGGACACACTTATATTGGGTGCTGGTAAACCACATGGCTCAGACAAGCTCTTCCTACAAGCAGGCAACATGCTCCACTTATCTCTGACTGCAAAGGATCTCGTAAGGTCCTACCGGGCAAGAAATTGGACAAGATTTTCAGCTGCTTCTACTGTCACCCTCGGTACCCTCACAATGGCACTAACTCGTCTGTTGTATTTGGTAAGTGCTATTTGTTGGGGTAGTTTCAAGTGATCAGTGCTTCAAGAGACATTTGCCTTCTAGAACTTCAGACTGCGTTCTCCATGCAGTGGTCATTTAATCACAGAGTTCAACACATTAAGATTAGGGGAGCGCGGGGCACAACCTAACGCGGGGCTAAATGTAACACGGACCTTTTACATAGTTACTCAGGGTCACGCGGGTTGTGTTTACGCTCTTTTTCTCTCGCTGCCAGAAGACGGTCTCCCGTGGATTTGTGAAAAGTTTTGGTAATATTTTGTGAAGATACGGGACAAAGAGTGTTTTGACACCATCTAAGTATTTTTTTTCATCATACGTATTTTTATGTTTCTGAGTTGTGTGTGTACGTCACCAAATCTAACTTTATATTGCCTTAATCACTGTCTTGTTGGCTAAAACATGGCACCATTTTGAAACATGTCAGCAACTCCTAGCAACTGTTAGCTAGGTTTAAAATATTTTTTACACAGCGGGGTTAGTTGTAGCACAGTGTTACAACTAAGCCGCCAAGTGTTCACAATATTGTAGGCTATGGGATTTGTTTACTATATTGATCACTTGTTTATTTATAAAAAATATTGCCTGTTTTCATGTAATAAACACTTTAAAATGTGATTTTAAGCTTGTTTTTATTATTATTACTGCTACTATTAATAATAATAATAATTTTGCATGCAAAACTGTTCAGCCCTTTCCTATATCTCTATCCATGATATTGATCCATAATAGAAGGATGATTGGATGAGGGATGGATGTATGGATATCTATCTATACAGATGTACAAACAATATCAAACTATACAGATAAAATAGTACTGAATTATGTGTGTTACACACAAGTGTTACAACTAACCCCTCTGTCTGTTACAACTAACCCCGCATATGGGGTAAGTTGTAACATTTGCACTTCTGTCACTTTCAGTGCAACTGTACGAAAATGGAAGGTCCTAGAAAAAAACTTTAAGTGTTCATTTGTAGCAGAGATGTGTATGTTTCTTGTGTAAAAAAAAGATTAATCTAACCTAATTATTTTTTAAATAATTGAGCCAAAACCAAAATGCGTTAGGTTGTGCCCCGCTCTCCCCTACTTCAAATGGGAGCATTGATTGGTCCTGTGTTCATAAGTGCTTCTCTTTGGGGTAGTTTTAATGAGGAAGTGAACTACAGGCAAGACTTTTTTCTATGGAATTGCATTTATCAGTGAAACTAATATTGTACAACCGCATACCTCTCCCATCAACGTTTAAGTGGAAACATCTTCAAGCAACATTTGGACACTTTTTTTGCATCCTTCTCTTTAGCCATTTTTCATTTCCTTGCCCTCTTGACTGAAAACCATCTGATATATACTCTAACTTTTGCATCTTTCTTTTCATTCAAAGTAGAAAGTGCTATCAAGTTGGGGTAAATATTTGCTGACTGACTCCCCTGTGTCCATGTTTTTTTTTATTATTGTAAATCAGTGTAGGCCTTTCCTTTAAAAACACTAGAGCGTGCTGTTTTACCTAGAAGCTTGGTCTGCCGCTCTCTGTTTTTGTATTTAGTGTAGGTCATTGTTTCATATACCTCTCCCTCTATCTTGTAACTTCTTTGCATCCTCCTCTGCAGCCATTTTTGCACACTCCCTCTTGTCTAAAAAATCAGTTGATATCTACTCTAACTTTAGCATCTTTCTTTTCAACCAAAGTAGAAAGTGCTATCAAGTTGGGGTAAATATTTGCTGACTGACTCCCCTGTGTCCATGTCTTTTTTTTATTCAGGTCCCTTACATTTACAGAGCCCCTTTAGATGACTACAAAAGGAAAGCATTCCTGATTCTATGTAAGAATAAGTTCTTCTCTTTAGCACAATCATGTTGCTGCATACACAGTGTAAACACTAGATGGTGCTGGTTTACCTAGAGGTTTTGTCTGCCACTTGCTGTTCATGTATTTAGTGTAGGCCTTTCCTTTAAAAAGGACTTGACCTCTTTTCTAAATTCAGGGGGAATAAAGTTCATAATTGTCGTATTTGCATGAAGTGCTTTAAATGTGTGAAATGTCCACCCATGCTGAAAAGTGCTGAGTAGTTCCAAAGATGTTAACTCGGCAATCAAAACTTGATGGGCTTTACAGAAAAGCAGAGTGTAAACGACCATGGCAAAGCCAAGGGGCCATGGACACACTTATATTGGGTGCTGGTAAACCACATGGCTCAGACAAGCTCTTCCTACAAGCAGGCAACATGCTCCACTTATCTCTGACTGCAAAGGATCTCGTAAGGTCCTACCGGGCAAGAAATTGGACAAGATTTTCAGCTGCTTCTACTGTCACCCTCGGTACCCTCACAATGGCACTAACTCGTCTGTTGTATTTGGTAAGTGCTATTTGTTGGGGTAGTTTCAAGTGATCAGTGCTTCAAGAGACATTTGCCTTCTAGAACTTCAGACTGCGTTCTCCATGCAGTGGTCATTTAATCACAGAGTTCAACACATTAAGATTACTTCAAATGGGAGCATTGATTGGTCCTGTGTTCATAAGTGCTTCTCTTTGGGGTAGTTTTAATGAGGAAGTGAACTACAGGCAATACTTTTTTCTATGGAATTGCATTTATCAGTGCAACTAATATTGTACAACCGCATTCCTCTCCCATCAACGTTTAAGTGGAAACATCTTCAAGCAACATTTGGACACTTTTTTTGCATCCTTCTCTTTAGCCATTTTTCATTTCCTTGCCCTCTTGACTGAAAACCATCTGACATATACTCTAACTTTTGCATCTTTCTTTTCATTCAAAGTAGAAAGTGCTATCAAGTTGGGGTAAATATTTGCTGACTGACTCCCCTGTGTCCATGTCTTTTTTTTATTCCGGTCCCTTACATTTACAGAGCCCTTTAAGATGACTACAAAAGGAAAGAATTCCTGATTCTATGTAAGAATAAGTTCTTCTCTTTAGCACAATCATGTTGCTGCATACACAGTGTAAACACTAGATGGTGCTGGTTTACCTAGAGGTTTTGTCTGCCACTTCCTGTTCATGTATTTAGTGTAGGCCTTTCCTTTAAAAATGACTCGACCTCTTTTCTAAATTCAGGGGGAATAAAGTTCATAATTGTCGTATTTGCATGAAGTGCTTTAAATGTGTGAAAAGTCCACCCATGCTGAAAAGTGCTGAGTAGTTCCAAAGATGTTAACTCGGCAATCAAAACTTGATGGGCTTTACAGAAAAGCAGAGTGTAAACGACCATGGCAAAGCCAAGGGGCCATGGACACACTTATATTGGGTGCTGGTAAACCACATGGCTCAGACAAGCTCTTCCTACAAGCAGGCAACATGCTCCACTTATCTCTGACTGCAAAGGATCTCGTAAGGTCCTACCGGGCAAGAAATTGGACAAGATTTTCAGCTGCTTCTACTGTCACCCTCGGTACCCTCACAATGGCACTAACTCGTCTGTTGTATTTGGTAAGTGCTATTTGTTGGGGTAGTTTCAAGTGATCAGTGCTTCAAGAGACATTTGCCTTCTAGAACTTCAGACTGCGTTCTCCATGCAGTGGTCATTTAATCACAGAGTTCAACACATTAAGATTACTTCAAATGGGAGCATTGATTGGTCCTGTGTTCATAAGTGCTTCTCTTTGGGGTAGTTTTAATGAGGAAGTGAACTACAGGCAAGACTTTTTTCTATGGAATTGCATTTATCAGTGCAACTAATATTGTACAACCGCATACCTCTCCCATCAACGTTTAAGTGGAAACATCTTCAAGCAACATTTGGACACTTTTTTTGCATCCTTCTCTTTAGCCATTTTTCATTTCCTTGCCCTCTTGACTGAAAACCATCTGATATATACTCTAACTTTTGCATCTTTCTTTTCATTCAAAGTAGAAAGTGCTATCAAGTTGGGGTAGATATTTGCTGACTGACTCCCCTGTGTCCATGTTTTTTTAATTATTGTTCATCAGTGTAGGCCTTTCCTTTAAAAACACTAGAGTGTGCTGTTTTACCTAGAAGCTTGGTCTGCCGCTCTCTGTTTTTGTATTTAGTGTAGGTCATTGTTTCATATACCTCTCCCTCTATCTTGTAACTTCTTTCCATCCTCCTCTGCAGCCATTTTTGCACTCTCCCTCTTGTCTAAAAAATCAGTTGATATCTACTCTAACTTTAGCATCTTTCTTTTCAACCAAAGTAGAAAGTGCTATCAAGTTGGGGTAAATATTTGCTGACTGACTCCCCTGTGTCCATGTCTTTTTTTATTCAGGTCCCTTACATTTACAGAGCCCCTTTAGATGACTGCAAAAGGAAAGCATTCCTGATTCTATGTAAGAATAAGTTCTTCTCTTTAGCACAATCATGTTGCTGCATACACAGTGTAAACACTAGATGGTGCTGGTTTACCTAGAGGTTTTGTCTGCCACTTCCTGTTCATGTATTTAGTGTAGGCCTTTCCTTTAAAAATGACTCAACCTCTTTTCTAAATTCAGGGGGAATAAAGTTCATAATTGTCGTATTTGCATGAAGTGCTTTAAATGTGTGAAAAGTCCACCCATGCTGAAAAGTGCTGAATAGTTCCAAAGATGTTAACTCGGCAATCAAAACTTGATGGGCTTTACAGAAAAGCAGAGTGTAAACGACCATGGCAAAGCCAAGGGGCCATGGACACACTTATATTGGGTGCTGGTAAACCACATGGCTCAGACAAGCTCTTCCTACAAGCAGGCAACATGCTCCACTTATCTCTGACTGCAAAGGATCTCGTAAGGTCCTACCGGGCAAGAAATTGGACAAGATTTTCAGCTGCTTCTACTGTCACCCTCGGTACCCTCACAATGGCACTAACTCGTCTGTTGTATTTGGTAAGTGCTATTTGTTGGGGTAGTTTCAAGTGATCAGTGCTTCAAGAGACATTTGCCTTCTAGAACTTCAGACTGCGTTCTCCATGCAGTGGTCATTTAATCACAGAGTTCAACACATTAAGATTACTTCAAATGGGAGCATTGATTGGTCCTGTGTTCATAAGTGCTTCTCTTTGGGGTAGTTTTAATGAGGAAGTGAACTACAGGCAATACTTTTTTCTATGGAATTGCATTTATCAGTGCAACTAATATTGTACAACCGCATTCCTCTCCCATCAACGTTTAAGTGGAAACATCTTCAAGCAACATTTGGACACTTTTTTTGCATCCTTCTCTTTAGCCATTTTTCATTTCCTTGCCCTCTTGACTGAAAACCATCTGACATATACTCTAACTTTTGCATCTTTCATTTCATTCAAAGTAGAAAGTGCTATCAAGTTGGGGTAAATATTTGCTGACTGACTCCCCTGTGTCCATGTTTTTTTTTATTATTGTAAATCAGTGTAGGCCTTTCCTTTAAAAACACTAGAGTGTGCTGTTTTACCTAGAAGCTTGGTCTGCCGCTCTCTGTTTTTGTATTTAGTGTAAGTCATTGTTTCATATACCTCTCCCTCTATCTTGTAACTTCTTTGCATCCTCCTCTGCAGCCATTTTTGCACTCTCCCTCTTGTCTAAAAAATCAGTTGATATCTACTCTAACTTTAGCATCTTTCTTTTCAACCAAAGTAGAAAGTGCTATCAAGTTGGGGTAAATATTTGCTGACTGACTCCCCTGTGTCCATGTCTTTTTTTATTCAGGTCCCTTACATTTACAGAGCCCCTTTAGATGACTGCAAAAGGAAAGCATTCCTGATTCTATGTAAGAATAAGTTCTTCTCTTTAGCACAATCATGTTGCTGCATACACAGTGTAAACACTAGATGGTGCTGGTTTACCTAGAGGTTTTGTCTGCCACTTCCTGTTCATGTATTTAGTGTAGGCCTTTCCTTTAAAAATGACTCAACCTCTTTTCTAAATTCAGGGGGAATAAAGTTCATAATTCTCGTATTTGCATGAAGTGCTTTAAATGTGTGAAAAGTCCACCCATGCTGAAAAGTGCTGAATAGTTCCAAAGATGTTAACTCGGCAATCAAAACTTGATGGGCTTTACAGAAAAGCAGAGTGTAAACGACCATGGCAAAGCCAAGGGGCCATGGACACACTTATATTGGGTGCTGGTAAACCACATGGCTCAGACAAGCTCTTCCTACAAGCAGGCAACATGCTCCACTTATCTCTGACTGCAAAGGATCTCGTAAGGTCCTACCGGGCAAGAAATTGGACAAGATTTTCAGCTGCTTCTACTGTCACCCTCGGTACCCTCACAATGGCACTAACTCGTCTGTTGTATTTGGTAAGTGCTATTTGTTGGGGTAGTTTCAAGTGATCAGTGCTTCAAGAGACATTTGCCTTCTAGAACTTCAGACTGCGTTCTCCATGCAGTGGTCATTTAATCACAGAGTTCAACACATTAAGATTACTTCAAATGGGAGCATTGATTGGTCCTGTGTTCATAAGTGCTTCTCTTTGGGGTAGTTTTAATGAGGAAGTGAACTACAGGCAAGACTTTTTTCTATGGAATTGCATTTATCAGTGCAACTAATATTGTACAACCGCATACCTCTCCCATCAACGTTTAAGTGGAAACATCTTCAAGCAACATTTGGACACTTTTTTTGCATCCTTCTCTTTAGCCATTTTTCATTTCCTTGCCCTCTTGACTGAAAACCATCTGATATATACTCTAACTTTTGCATCTTTCTTTTCATTCAAAGTAGAAAGTGCTATCAAGTTGGGGTAAATATTTGCTGACTGACTCCCCTGTGTCCATGTCTTTTTTTTATTCCGGTCCCTTACATTTACAGAGCCCTTTAAGATGACTACAAAAGGAAAGCATTCCTGATTCTATGTAAGAATAAGTTCTTCTCTTTAGCACAATCATGTTGCTGCATACACAGTGTAAACACTAGATGGTGCTGGTTTACCTAGAGGTTTTGTCTGCCACTTCCTGTTCATGTATTTAGTGTAGGCCTTTCCTTTAAAAATGACTCAACCTCTTTTCTAAATTCAGGGGGAATAAAGTTCATAATTGTCGTATTTGCATGAAGTGCTTTAAATGTGTGAAAAGTCCACCCATGCTGAAAAGTGCTGAGTAGTTCCAAAGATGTTAACTCGGCAATCAAAACTTGATGGGCTTTACAGAAAAGCAGAGTGTAAACGACCATGGCAAAGCCAAGGGGCCATGGACACACTTATATTGGGTGCTGGTAAACCACATGGCTCAGACAAGCTCTTCCTACAAGCAGGCAACATGCTCCACTTATCTCTGACTGCAAAGGATCTCGTAAGGTCCTACCGGGCAAGAAATTGGACAAGATTTTCAGCTGCTTCTACTGTCACCCTCGGTACCCTCACAATGGCACTAACTCGTCTGTTGTATTTGGTAAGTGCTATTTGTTGGGGTAGTTTCAAGTGATCAGTGCTTCAAGAGACATTTGCCTTCTAGAACTTCAGACTGCGTTCTCCATGCAGTGGTCATTTAATCACAGAGTTTAACACATTAAGATTACTTCAAATGGGAGCATTGATTGGTCCTGTGTTCATAAGTGCTTCTCTTTGGGGTAGTTTTAATGAGGAAGTGAACTACAGGCAATACTTTTTTCTATGGAATTGCATTTATCAGTGCAACTAATATTGTACAACCACATACCTCTCCCATCAACGTTTAAGTGGAAACATCTTCAAGCAACATTTGGACACTTTTTTTGCATCCTTCTCTTTAGCCATTTTTCATTTCCTTGCCCTCTTGACTGAAAACCATCTGATATATACTCTAACTTTTGCATCTTTCTTTTCATTCAAAGTAGAAAGAGCTATCAAGTTGGGGTAAATATTTGCTGACTGACTCCCCTGTGTCCATGTTTTTTTTATTATTGTTCATCAGTGTAGGCCTTTCCTTTAAAAACACTAGAGTGTGCTGTTTTACCTAGAAGCTTGGTCTGCCGCTCTCTGTTTTTGTATTTAGTGTAGGTCATTGTTTCATATACCTCTCCCTCTATCTTGTAACTTCTTTGCATCCTCCTCTGCAGCCATTTTTGCACTCTCCCTCTTGTCTAAAAAATCAGTTGATATCTACTCTAACTTTAGCATCTTTCTTTTCAACCAAAGTAGAAAGTGCTATCAAGTTGGGGTAAATATTTGCTGACTGACTCCCCTGTGTCCATGTCTTTTTTTTATTCAGGTCCCTTACATTTACAGAGCCCCTTTAGATGACTGCAAAAGGAAAGCATTCCTAATTCTATGTAAGAATAAGTTCTTCTCTTTAACACAATCATGTTGCTGCATACACAGTGTAAACACTAGATGGTGCTGGTTTACCTAGAGGTTTTGTCTGCCACTTCCTGTTCATGTATTTAGTGTAGGCCTTTCCTTTAAAAATGACTCAACCTCTTTTCTAAATTCAGGGGGAATAAAGTTCATAATTGTCGTATTTGCATGAAGTGCTTTAAATGTGTGAAAAGTCCACCCATGCTGAAAAGTGCTGAATAGTTCCAAAGATGTTAACTCGGCAATCAAAACTTGATGGGCTTTACAGAAAAGCAGAGTGTAAACGACCATGGCAAAGCCAAGGGGCCATGGACACACTTATATTGGGTGCTGGTAAACCACATGGCTCAGACAAGCTCTTCCTACAAGCAGGCAACATGCTCCACTTATCTCTGACTGCAAAGGATCTCGTAAGGTCCTACCGGGCAAGAAATTGGACAAGATTTTCAGCTGCTTCTACTGTCACCCTCGGTACCCTCACAATGGCACTAACTCGTCTGTTGTATTTGGTAAGTGCTATTTGTTGGGGTAGTTTCAAGTGATCAGTGCTTCAAGAGACATTTGCCTTCTAGAACTTCAGACTGCGTTCTCCATGCAGTGGTCATTTAAGCACAGAGTTCAACACATTAAGATTACTTCAAATGGGAGCATTGATTGGTCCTGTGTTCATAAGTGCTTCTCTTTGGGGTAGTTTTAATGAGGAAGTGAACTACAGGCAAGACTTTTTTCTATGGAATTGCATTTATCAGTGCAACTAATATTGTACAACCGCATTCCTCTCCCATCAACGTTTAAGTGGAAACATCTTCAAGCAACATTGGGACACTTTTTTTGCATCCTTCTCTTTAGCCATTTTTCATTTCCTTGCCCTCTTGACTGAAAACCATCTGATATATACTCTAACTTTTGCATCTTTCATTTCATTCAAAGTAGAAAGTGCTATCAAGTTGGGGTAAATATTTGCTGACTGACTCCCCTGTGTCCATGTTTTTTTTTTATTATTGTAAATCAGTGTAGGCCTTTCCTTTAAAAACACTAGAGCGTGCTGTTTTACCTAGAAGCTTGGTCTGCCGCTCTCTGTTTTTGTATTTAGTGTAGGTCATTGTTTCATATACCTCTCCCTCTATCTTGTAACTTCTTTGCATCCTCCTCTGCAGCCATTTTTGCACACTCCCTCTTGTCTAAAAAATCAGTTGATATCTACTCTAACTTTAGCATCTTTCTTTTCAACCAAAGTAGAAAGTGCTATCAAGTTGGGGTAAATATTTGCTGACTGACTCCCCTGTGTCCATGTCTTTTTTTTATTCAGGTCCCTTACATTTACAGAGCCCCTTTAGATGACTACAAAAGGAAAGCATTCCTGATTCTATGTAAGAATAAGTTCTTCTCTTTAGCACAATCATGTTGCTGCATACACAGTGTAAACACTAGATGGTGCTGGTTTACCTAGAGGTTTTGTCTGCCACTTCCTGTTCATGTATTTAGTGTAGGCCTTTCCTTTAAAAAGGACTTGACCTCTTTTCTAAATTCAGGGGGAATAAAGTTCATAATTGTCGTATTTGCATGAAGTGCTTTAAATGTGTGAAAAGTCCACCCATGCTGAAAAGTGCTGAGTAGTTCCAAAGATGTTAACTCGGCAATCAAAACTTGATGGGCTTTACAGAAAAGCAGAGTGTAAACGACCATGGCAAAGCCAAGGGGCCATGGACACACTTATATTGGGTGCTGGTAAACCACATGGCTCAGACAAGCTCTTCCTACAAGCAGGCAACATGCTCCACTTATCTCTGACTGCAAAGGATCTCGTAAGGTCCTACCGGGCAAGAAATTGGACAAGATTTTCAGCTGCTTCTACTGTCACCCTCGGTACCCTCACAATGGCACTAACTCGTCTGTTGTATTTGGTAAGTGCTATTTGTTGGGGTAGTTTCAAGTGATCAGTGCTTCAAGAGACATTTGCCTTCTAGAACTTCAGACTGCGTTCTCCATGCAGTGGTCATTTAATCACAGAGTTCAACACATTAAGATTACTTCAAATGGGAGCATTGATTGGTCCTGTGTTCATAAGTGCTTCTCTTTGGGGTAGTTTTAATGAGGAAGTGAACTACAGGCAAGACTTTTTTCTATGGAATTGCATTTATCAGTGCAACTAATATTGTACAACCACATACCTCTCCCATCAACGTTTAAGTGGAAACATCTTCAAGCAACATTTGGACACTTTTTTTGCATCCTTCTCTTTAGCCATTTTTCATTTCCTTATCCTCTTGACTGAAAACCATCTGATATATACTCTAACTTTTGCATCTTTCTTTTCATTCAAAGTAGAAAGTGCTATCAAGTTGGGGTAAATATTTGCTGACTGACTCCCCTGTGTCCATGTTTTTTTAATTATTGTTCATCAGTGTAGGCCTTTCCTTTAAAAACACTAGAGTGTGCTGTTTTACCTAGAAGCTTGGTCTGCCGCTCTCTGTTTTTGTATTTAGTGTAGGTCATTGTTTCATATACCTCTCCCTCTATCTTGTAACTTCTTTGCATCCTCCTCTGCAGCCATTTTTGCACTCTCCCTCTTGTCTAAAAAATCAGTTGATATCTACTCTAACTTTAGCATCTTTCTTTTCAACCAAAGTAGAAAGTGCTATCAAGTTGGGGTAAATATTTGCTGACTGACTCCCCTGTGTCCATGTCTTTTTTTATTCAGGTCCCTTACATTTACAGAGCCCCTTTAGATGACTGCAAAAGGAAAGCATTCCTGATTCTATGTAAGAATAAGTTCTTCTCTTTAGCACAATCATGTTGCTGCATACACAGTGTAAACACTAGATGGTGCTGGTTTACCTAGAGGTTTTGTCTGCCACTTCCTGTTCATGTATTTAGTGTAGGCCTTTCCTTTAAAAATGACTCAACCTCTTTTCTAAATTCAGGGGGAATAAAGTTCATAATTGTCGTATTTGCATGAAGTGCTTTAAATGTGTGAAAAGTCCACCCATGCTGAAAAGTGCTGAATAGTTCCAAAGATGTTAACTCGGCAATCAAAACTTGATGGGCTTTACAGAAAAGCAGAGTGTAAACGACCATGGCAAAGCCAAGGGGCCATGGACACACTTATATTGGGTGCTGGTAAACCACATGGCTCAGACAAGCTCTTCCTACAAGCAGGCAACATGCTCCACTTATCTCTGACTGCAAAGGATCTCGTAAGGTCCTACCGGGCAAGAAATTGGACAAGATTTTCAGCTGCTTCTACTGTCACCCTCGGTACCCTCACAATGGCACTAACTCGTCTGTTGTATTTGGTAAGTGCTATTTGTTGGGGTAGTTTCAAGTGATCAGTGCTTCAAGAGACATTTGCCTTCTAGAACTTCAGACTGCGTTCTCCATGCAGTGGTCATTTAATCACAGAGTTCAACACATTAAGATTACTTCAAATGGGAGCATTGATTGGTCCTGTGTTCATAAGTGCTTCTCTTTGGGGTAGTTTTAATGAGGAAGTGAACTACAGGCAAGACTTTTTTCTATGGAATTGCATTTATCAGTGCAACTAATATTGTACAACCGCATACCTCTCCCATCAACGTTTAAGTGGAAACATCTTCAAGCAACATTTGGACACTTTTTTTGCATCCTTCTCTTTAGCCATTTTTCATTTCCTTGCCCTCTTGACTGAAAACCATCTGATATATACTCTAACTTTTGCATCTTTCTTTTCATTCAAAGTAGAAAGTGCTATCAAGTTGGGGTAAATATTTGCTGACTGACTCCCCTGTGTCCATGTTTTTTTTTATTATTGTAAATCAGTGTAGGCCTTTCCTTTAAAAACACTAGAGCGTGCTGTTTTACCTAGAAGCTTGGTCTGCCGCTCTCTGTTTTTGTATTTAGTGTAGGTCATTGTTTCATATACCTCTCCCTCTATCTTGTAACTTCTTTGCATCCTCCTCTGCAGCCATTTTTGCACACTCCCTCTTGTCTAAAAAATCAGTTGATATCTACTCTAACTTTAGCATCTTTCTTTTCAACCAAAGTAGAAAGTGCTATCAAGTTGGGGTAAATATTTGCTGACTGACTCCCCTGTGTCCATGTCTTTTTTTTATTCAGGTCCCTTACATTTACAGAGCCCCTTTAGATGACTACAAAAGGAAAGCATTCCTGATTCTATGTAAGAATAAGTTCTTCTCTTTAGCACAATCATGTTGCTGCATACACAGTGTAAACACTAGATGGTGCTGGTTTACCTAGAGGTTTTGTCTGCCACTTGCTGTTCATGTATTTAGTGTAGGCCTTTCCTTTAAAAAGGACTTGACCTCTTTTCTAAATTCAGGGGGAATAAAGTTCATAATTGTCGTATTTGCATGAAGTGCTTTAAATGTGTGAAATGTCCACCCATGCTGAAAAGTGCTGAGTAGTTCCAAAGATGTTAACTCGGCAATCAAAACTTGATGGGCTTTACAGAAAAGCAGAGTGTAAACGACCATGGCAAAGCCAAGGGGCCATGGACACACTTATATTGGGTGCTGGTAAACCACATGGCTCAGACAAGCTCTTCCTACAAGCAGGCAACATGCTCCACTTATCTCTGACTGCAAAGGATCTCGTAAGGTCCTACCGGGCAAGAAATTGGACAAGATTTTCAGCTGCTTCTACTGTCACCCTCGGTACCCTCACAATGGCACTAACTCGTCTGTTGTATTTGGTAAGTGCTATTTGTTGGGGTAGTTTCAAGTGATCAGTGCTTCAAGAGACATTTGCCTTCTAGAACTTCAGACTGCGTTCTCCATGCAGTGGTCATTTAATCACAGAGTTCAACACATTAAGATTACTTCAAATGGGAGCATTGATTGGTCCTGTGTTCATAAGTGCTTCTCTTTGGGGTAGTTTTAATGAGGAAGTGAACTACAGGCAATACTTTTTTCTATGGAATTGCATTTATCAGTGCAACTAATATTGTACAACCGCATTCCTCTCCCATCAACGTTTAAGTGGAAACATCTTCAAGCAACATTTGGACACTTTTTTTGCATCCTTCTCTTTAGCCATTTTTCATTTCCTTGCCCTCTTGACTGAAAACCATCTGACATATACTCTAACTTTTGCATCTTTCTTTTCATTCAAAGTAGAAAGTGCTATCAAGTTGGGGTAAATATTTGCTGACTGACTCCCCTGTGTCCATGTCTTTTTTTTATTCCGGTCCCTTACATTTACAGAGCCCTTTAAGATGACTACAAAAGGAAAGCATTCCTGATTCTATGTAAGAATAAGTTCTTCTCTTTAGCACAATCATGTTGCTGCATACACAGTGTAAACACTAGATGGTGCTGGTTTACCTAGAGGTTTTGTCTGCCACTTCCTGTTCATGTATTTAGTGTAGGCCTTTCCTTTAAAAATGACTCAACCTCTTTTCTAAATTCAGGGGGAATAAAGTTCATAATTCTCGTATTTGCATGAAGTGCTTTAAATGTGTGAAAAGTCCACCCATGCTGAAAAGTGCTGAATAGTTCCAAAGATGTTAACTCGGCAATCAAAACTTGATGGGCTTTACAGAAAAGCAGAGTGTAAACGACCATGGCAAAGCCAAGGGGCCATGGACACACTTATATTGGGTGCTGGTAAACCACATGGCTCAGACAAGCTCTTCCTACAAGCAGGCAACATGCTCCACTTATCTCTGACTGCAAAGGATCTCGTAAGGTCCTACCGGGCAAGAAATTGGACAAGATTTTCAGCTGCTTCTACTGTCACCCTCGGTACCCTCACAATGGCACTAACTCGTCTGTTGTATTTGGTAAGTGCTATTTGTTGGGGTAGTTTCAAGTGATCAGTGCTTCAAGAGACATTTGCCTTCTAGAACTTCAGACTGCGTTCTCCATGCAGTGGTCATTTAATCACAGAGTTCAACACATTAAGATTACTTCAAATGGGAGCATTGATTGGTCCTGTGTTCATAAGTGCTTCTCTTTGGGGTAGTTTTAATGAGGAAGTGAACTACAGGCAAGACTTTTTTCTATGGAATTGCATTTATCAGTGCAACTAATATTGTACAACCGCATACCTCTCCCATCAACGTTTAAGTGGAAACATCTTCAAGCAACATTTGGACACTTTTTTTGCATCCTTCTCTTTAGCCATTTTTCATTTCCTTGCCCTCTTGACTGAAAACCATCTGATATATACTCTAACTTTTGCATCTTTCTTTTCATTCAAAGTAGAAAGTGCTATCAAGTTGGGGTAAATATTTGCTGACTGACTCCCCTGTGTCCATGTCTTTTTTTTATTCCGGTCCCTTACATTTACAGAGCCCTTTAAGATGACTACAAAAGGAAAGCATTCCTGATTCTATGTAAGAATAAGTTCTTCTCTTTAGCACAATCATGTTGCTGCATACACAGTGTAAACACTAGATGGTGCTGGTTTACCTAGAGGTTTTGTCTGCCACTTCCTGTTCATGTATTTAGTGTAGGCCTTTCCTTTAAAAATGACTCAACCTCTTTTCTAAATTCAGGGGGAATAAAGTTCATAATTGTTGTATTTGCATGAAGTGCTTTAAATGTGTGAAAAGTCCACCCATGCTGAAAAGTGCTGAGTAGTTCCAAAGATGTTAACTCGGCAATCAAAACTTGATGGGCTTTACAGAAAAGCAGAGTGTAAACGACCATGGCAAAGCCAAGGGGCCATGGACACACTTATATTGGGTGCTGGTAAACCACATGGCTCAGACAAGCTCTTCCTACAAGCAGGCAACATGCTCCACTTATCTCTGACTGCAAAGGATCTCGTAAGGTCCTACCGGGCAAGAAATTGGACAAGATTTTCAGCTGCTTCTACTGTCACCCTCGGTACCCTCACAATGGCACTAACTCGTCTGTTGTATTTGGTAAGTGCTATTTGTTGGGGTAGTTTCAAGTGATCAGTGCTTCAAGAGACATTTGCCTTCTAGAACTTCAGACTGCGTTCTCCATGCAGTGGTCATTTAATCACAGAGTTTAACACATTAAGATTACTTCAAATGGGAGCATTGATTGGTCCTGTGTTCATAAGTGCTTCTCTTTGGGGTAGTTTTAATGAGGAAGTGAACTACAGGCAATACTTTTTTCTATGGAGTTGCATTTATCAGTGCAACTAATATTGTACAACCACATACCTCTCCCATCAACGTTTAAGTGGAAACATCTTCAAGCAACATTTGGACACTTTTTTTGCATCCTTCTCTTTAGCCATTTTTCATTTCCTTGCCCTCTTGACTGAAAACCATCTGATATATACTCTAACTTTTGCATCTTTCTTTTCATTCAAAGTAGAAAGAGCTATCAAGTTGGGGTAAATATTTGCTGACTGACTCCCCTGTGTCCATGTTTTTTTTATTATTGTTCATCAGTGTAGGCCTTTCCTTTAAAAACACTAGAGTGTGCTGTTTTACCTAGAAGCTTGGTCTGCCGCTCTCTGTTTTTGTATTTAGTGTAGGTCATTGTTTCATATACCTCTCCCTCTATCTTGTAACTTCTTTGCATCCTCCTCTGCAGCCATTTTTGCACTCTCCCTCTTGTCTAAAAAATCAGTTGATATCTACTCTAACTTTAGCATCTTTCTTTTCAACCAAAGTAGAAAGTGCTATCAAGTTGGGGTAAATATTTGCTGACTGACTCCCCTGTGTCCATGTCTTTTTTTTATTCAGGTCCCTTACATTTACAGAGCCCCTTTAGATGACTGCAAAAGGAAAGCATTCCTGATTCTATGTAAGAATAAGTTCTTCTCTTTAGCACAATCATGTTGCTGCATACACAGTGTAAACACTAGATGGTGCTGGTTTACCTAGAGGTTTTGTCTGCCACTTCCTGTTCATGTATTTAGTGTAGGCCTTTCCTTTAAAAATGACTCAACCTCTTTTCTAAATTCAGGGGGAATAAAGTTCATAATTGTCGTATTTGCATGAAGTGCTTTAAATGTGTGAAAAGTCCACCCATGCTGAAAAGTGCTGAATAGTTCCAAAGATGTTAACTCGGCAATCAAAACTTGATGGGCTTTACAGAAAAGCAGAGTGTAAACGACCATGGCAAAGCCAAGGGGCCATGGACACACTTATATTGGGTGCTGGTAAACCACATGGCTCAGACAAGCTCTTCCTACAAGCAGGCAACATGCTCCACTTATCTCTGACTGCAAAGGATCTCGTAAGGTCCTACCGGGCAAGAAATTGGACAAGATTTTCAGCTGCTTCTACTGTCACCCTCGGTACCCTCACAATGGCACTAACTCGTCTGTTGTATTTGGTAAGTGCTATTTGTTGGGGTAGTTTCAAGTGATCAGTGCTTCAAGAGACATTTGCCTTCTAGAACTTCAGACTGCGTTCTCCATGCAGTGGTCATTTAAGCACAGAGTTCAACACATTAAGATTACTTCAAATGGGAGCATTGATTGGTCCTGTGTTCATAAGTGCTTCTCTTTGGGGTAGTTTTAATGAGGAAGTGAACTACAGGCAATACTTTTTTCTATGGAATTGCATTTATCAGTGCAACTAATATTGTACAACCACATACCTCTCCCATCAACGTTTAAGTGGAAACATCTTCAAGCAACATTTGGACACTTTTTTTGCATCCTTCTCTTTAGCCATTTTTCATTTCCTTGCCCTCTTGACTGAAAACCATCTGATATATACTCTAACTTTTGCATCTTTCTTTTCATTCAAAGTAGAAAGTGCTATCAAGTTGGGGTAAATATTTGCTGACTGACTCCCCTGTGTCCATGTTTTTTTTTATTATTGTTCATCAGTGTAGGCCTTTCCTTTAAAAACACTAGAGTGTGCTGTTTTACCTAGAAGCTTGGTCTGCCGCTCTCTGTTTTTGTATTTAGTGTAGGTCATTGTTTCATATACCTCTCCCTCTATCTTGTAACTTCTTTGCATCCTCCTCTGCAGCCATTTTTGCACTCTCCCTCTTGTCTAAAAAATCAGTTGATATCTACTCTAACTTTAGCATCTTTCTTTTCAACCAGAGTAGAAAGTGCTATCAAGTTGGGGTAAATATTTGCTGACTGACTCCCCTGTGTCCATGTCTTTTTTTTATTCAGGTCCCTTACATTTACAGAGCCCCTTTAGATGACTGCAAAAGGAAAGCATTCCTGATTCTATGTAAGAATAAGTTCTTCTCTTTAGCACAATCATGTTGCTGCATACACAGTGTAAACACTAGATGGTGCTGGTTTACCTAGAGGTTTTGTCTGCCACTTCCTGTTCATGTATTTAGTGTAGGCCTTTCCTTTAAAAATGACTCAACCTCTTTTCTAAATTCAGGGGGAATAAAGTTCATAATTGTCGTATTTGCATGAAGTGCTTTAAATGTGTGAAAAGTCCACCCATGCTGAAAAGTGCTGAATAGTTCCAAAGATGTTAACTCGGCAATCAAAACTTGATGGGCTTTACAGAAAAGCAGAGTGTAAACGACCATGGCAAAGCCAAGGGGCCATGGACACACTTATATTGGTTGCTGGTAAACCACATGGCTCAGACAAGCTCTTCCTACAAGCAGGCAACATGCTCCACTTATCTCTGACTGCAAAGGATCTCGTAAGGTCCTACCGGGCAAGAAATTGGACAAGATTTTCAGCTGCTTCTACTGTCACCCTCGGTACCCTCACAATGGCACTAACTCGTCTGTTGTATTTGGTAAGTGCTATTTGTTGGGGTAGTTTCAAGTGATCAGTGCTTCAAGAGACATTTGCCTTCTAGAACTTCAGACTGCGTTCTCCATGCAGTGGTCATTTAAGCACAGAGTTCAACACATTAAGATTACTTCAAATGGGAGCATTGATTGGTCCTGTGTTCATAAGTGCTTCTCTTTGGGGTAGTTTTAATGAGGAAGTGAACTACAGGCAAGACTTTTTTCTATGGAATTGCATTTATCAGTGCAACTAATATTGTACAACCGCATTCCTCTCCCATCAACGTTTAAGTGGAAACATCTTCAAGCAACATTTGGACACTTTTTTTGCATCATTCTCTTTAGCCATTTTTCATTTCCTTGCCCTCTTGACTGAAAACCATCTGATATATACTCTAACTTTTGCATCTTTCTTTTCATTCAAAGTAGAAAGTGCTATCAAGTTGGGGTAAATATTTGCTGACTGACTCCCCTGTGTCCATGTTTTTTTTATTATTGTTCATCAGTGTAGGCCTTTCCTTTAAAAACACTAGAGCGTGCTGTTTTACCTAGGCTCTCTGTTTTTGTATTTAGTGTAGGTCATTGTTTCATATACCTCTCCCTCTATCTTGTAACTTCTTTGCATCCTCCTCTGCAGCCATTTTTGCACTCTCCCTATTGTCTAAAAAATCAGTTGATATCTACTCTAACTTTAGCATCTTTCTTTTCAACCAAAGTAGAAAGAGCTATCAAGTTGGGGTAAATATTTGCTGACTGACTCCCCTGTGTCCATGTCTTTTTTTTATTCAGGTCCCTTACATTTACAGAGCCCCTTTAGATGACTGCAAAAGGAAAGCATTCCTGATTCTATGTAAGAATAAGTTATTCTCTTTAGCACAATCATGTTGCTGCATACACAGTGTAAACACTAGATGGTGCTGGTTTACCTAGAGGTTTTGTCTGCCACTTCCTGTTCATGTATTTAGTGTAGGCCTTTCCTTTAAAAAGGACTTGACCTCTTTTCTAAATTCAGGGAGAATAAAGTTCATAATTGTCGTATTTGCATGAAGTGCTTTAAATGTGTGAAAAGTCCACCCATGCTGAAAAGTGCTGAGTAGTTCCAAAGATGTTAACTCGGCAATCAAAACTTTATGGGCTTTACAGAAAAGCAGAGTGTAAACGACCATGGCAAAGCCAAGGGGCCATGGACACACTTATATTGGGTGCTGGTAAACCACATGGCTCAGACAAGCTCTTCCTACAAGCAGGCAACATGCTCCACTTATCTCTGACTGCAAAGGATCTCGTAAGGTCCTACCGGGCAAGAAATTGGACAAGATTTTCAGCTGCTTCTACTGTCACCCTCGGTACCCTCACAATGGCACTAACTCGTCTGTTGTATTTGGTAAGTGCTATTTGTTGGGGTAGTTTCAAGTGATCAGTGCTTCAAGAGACATTTGCCTTCTAGAACTTCAGACTGCGTTTTCCATGCAGTGGTCATTTAATCACAGAGTTCAACACATTAAGATTACTTCAAATGGGAGCATTGATTGGTCCTGTGTTCATAAGTGCTTCTCTTTGGGGTAGTTTTAATGAGGAAGTGAACTACAGGCAAGACTTTTTTCTATGGAATTGCATTTATCAGTGCAACTAATATTGTACAACCACATACCTCTCCCATCAACGTTTAAGTGGAAACATCTTCAAGCAACATTTGGACACTTTTTTTGCATCCTTCTCTTTAGCCATTTTTCATTTCCTTGCCCTCTTGACTGAAAACCATCTGATATATACTCTAACTTTTGCATCTTTCTTTTCATTCAAAGTAGAAAGTGCTATCAAGTTGGGGTAAATATTTGCTGACTGACTCCCCTGTGTCCATGTTTTTTTAATTATTGTTCATCAGTGTAGGCCTTTCCTTTAAAAACACTAGAGTGTGCTGTTTTACCCAGAAGCTTGGTCTGCCGCTCTCTGTTTTTGTATTTAGTGTAGGTCATTGTTTCATATACCTCTCCCTCTATCTTGTAACTTCTTTGCATCCTCCTCTGCAGCCATTTTTGCACTCTCCCTCTTGTCTAAAAAATCAGTTGATATCTACTCTAACTTTAGCATCTTTCTTTTCAACCAAAGTAGAAAGTGCTATCAAGTTGGGGTAAATATTTGCTGACTGACTCCCCTGTGTCCATGTCTTTTTTTTATTCAGGTCCCTTACATTTACAGAGCCCCTTTAGATGACTGCAAAAGGAAAGCATTCCTGATTCTATGTAAGAATAAGTTCTTCTCTTTAGCACAATCATGTTGCTGCATACACAGTGTAAACACTAGATGGTGCTGGTTTACCTAGAGGTTTTGTCTGCCACTTCCTGTTCATGTATTTAGTGTAGGCCTTTCCTTTAAAAATGACTCAACCTCTTTTCTAAATTCAGGGGGAATAAAGTTCATAATTGTCGTATTTGCATGAAGTGCTTTAAATGTGTGAAAAGTCCACCCATGCTGAAAAGTGCTGAATAGTTCCAAAGATGTTAACTCGGCAATCAAAACTTGATGGGCTTTACAGAAAAGCAGAGTGTAAACGACCATGGCAAAGCCAAGGGGCCATGGACACACTTATATTGGGTGCTGGTAAACCACATGGCTCAGACAAGCTCTTCCTACAAGCAGGCAACATGCTCCACTTATCTCTGACTGCAAAGGATCTCGTAAGGTCCTACCGGGCAAGAAATTGGACAAGATTTTCAGCTGCTTCTACTGTCACCCTCGGTACCCTCACAATGGCACTAACTCGTCTGTTGTATTTGGTAAGTGCTATTTGTTGGGGTAGTTTCAAGTGATCAGTGCTTCAAGAGACATTTGCCTTCTAGAACTTCAGACTGCGTTCTCCATGCAGTGGTCATTTAATCACAGAGTTCAACACATTAAGATTACTTCAAATGGGAGCATTGATTGGTCCTGTGTTCATAAGTGCTTCTCTTTGGGGTAGTTTTAATGAGGAAGTGAACTACAGGCAAGACTTTTTTCTATGGAATTGCATTTATCAGTGCAACTAATATTGTACAACCGCATACCTCTCCCATCAACGTTTAAGTGGAAACATCTTCAAGCAACATTTGGACACTTTTTTTGCATCCTTCTCTTTAGCCATTTTTCATTTCCTTGCCCTCTTGACTGAAAACCATCTGATATATACTCTAACTTTTGCATCTTTCTTTTCATTCAAAGTAGAAAGTGCTATCAAGTTGGGGTAAATATTTGCTGACTGACTCCCCTGTGTCCATGTTTTTTTTTATTATTGTAAATCAGTGTAGGCCTTTCCTTTAAAAACACTAGAGCGTGCTGTTTTACCTAGAAGCTTGGTCTGCCGCTCTCTGTTTTTGTATTTAGTGTAGGTCATTGTTTCATATACCTCTCCCTCTATCTTGTAACTTCTTTGCATCCTCCTCTGCAGCCATTTTTGCACACTCCCTCTTGTCTAAAAAATCAGTTGATATCTACTCTAACTTTAGCATCTTTCTTTTCAACCAAAGTAGAAAGTGCTATCAAGTTGGGGTAAATATTTGCTGACTGACTCCCCTGTGTCCATGTCTTTTTTTTATTCAGGTCCCTTACATTTACAGAGCCCCTTTAGATGACTACAAAAGGAAAGCATTCCTGATTCTATGTAAGAATAAGTTCTTCTCTTTAGCACAATCATGTTGCTGCATACACAGTGTAAACACTAGATGGTGCTGGTTTACCTAGAGGTTTTGTCTGCCACTTGCTGTTCATGTATTTAGTGTAGGCCTTTCCTTTAAAAAGGACTTGACCTCTTTTCTAAATTCAGGGGGAATAAAGTTCATAATTGTCGTATTTGCATGAAGTGCTTTAAATGTGTGAAATGTCCACCCATGCTGAAAAGTGCTGAGTAGTTCCAAAGATGTTAACTCGGCAATCAAAACTTGATGGGCTTTACAGAAAAGCAGAGTGTAAACGACCATGGCAAAGCCAAGGGGCCATGGACACACTTATATTGGGTGCTGGTAAACCACATGGCTCAGACAAGCTCTTCCTACAAGCAGGCAACATGCTCCACTTATCTCTGACTGCAAAGGATCTCGTAAGGTCCTACCGGGCAAGAAATTGGACAAGATTTTCAGCTGCTTCTACTGTCACCCTCGGTACCCTCACAATGGCACTAACTCGTCTGTTGTATTTGGTAAGTGCTATTTGTTGGGGTAGTTTCAAGTGATCAGTGCTTCAAGAGACATTTGCCTTCTAGAACTTCAGACTGCGTTCTCCATGCAGTGGTCATTTAATCACAGAGTTCAACACATTAAGATTACTTCAAATGGGAGCATTGATTGGTCCTGTGTTCATAAGTGCTTCTCTTTGGGGTAGTTTTAATGAGGAAGTGAACTACAGGCAATACTTTTTTCTATGGAATTGCATTTATCAGTGCAACTAATATTGTACAACCGCATTCCTCTCCCATCAACGTTTAAGTGGAAACATCTTCAAGCAACATTTGGACACTTTTTTTGCATCCTTCTCTTTAGCCATTTTTCATTTCCTTGCCCTCTTGACTGAAAACCATCTGACATATACTCTAACTTTTGCATCTTTCTTTTCATTCAAAGTAGAAAGTGCTATCAAGTTGGGGTAAATATTTGCTGACTGACTCCCCTGTGTCCATGTCTTTTTTTTATTCCGGTCCCTTACATTTACAGAGCCCTTTAAGATGACTACAAAAGGAAAGCATTCCTGATTCTATGTAAGAATAAGTTCTTCTCTTTAGCACAATCATGTTGCTGCATACACAGTGTAAACACTAGATGGTGCTGGTTTACCTAGAGGTTTTGTCTGCCACTTCCTGTTCATGTATTTAGTGTAGGCCTTTCCTTTAAAAATGACTCAACCTCTTTTCTAAATTCAGGGGGAATAAAGTTCATAATTCTCGTATTTGCATGAAGTGCTTTAAATGTGTGAAAAGTCCACCCATGCTGAAAAGTGCTGAATAGTTCCAAAGATGTTAACTCGGCAATCAAAACTTGATGGGCTTTACAGAAAAGCAGAGTGTAAACGACCATGGCAAAGCCAAGGGGCCATGGACACACTTATATTGGGTGCTGGTAAACCACATGGCTCAGACAAGCTCTTCCTACAAGCAGGCAACATGCTCCACTTATCTCTGACTGCAAAGGATCTCGTAAGGTCCTACCGGGCAAGAAATTGGACAAGATTTTCAGCTGCTTCTACTGTCACCCTCGGTACCCTCACAATGGCACTAACTCGTCTGTTGTATTTGGTAAGTGCTATTTGTTGGGGTAGTTTCAAGTGATCAGTGCTTCAAGAGACATTTGCCTTCTAGAACTTCAGACTGCGTTCTCCATGCAGTGGTCATTTAATCACAGAGTTCAACACATTAAGATTACTTCAAATGGGAGCATTGATTGGTCCTGTGTTCATAAGTGCTTCTCTTTGGGGTAGTTTTAATGAGGAAGTGAACTACAGGCAAGACTTTTTTCTATGGAATTGCATTTATCAGTGCAACTAATATTGTACAACCGCATACCTCTCCCATCAACGTTTAAGTGGAAACATCTTCAAGCAACATTTGGACACTTTTTTTGCATCCTTCTCTTTAGCCATTTTTCATTTCCTTGCCCTCTTGACTGAAAACCATCTGATATATACTCTAACTTTTGCATCTTTCTTTTCATTCAAAGTAGAAAGTGCTATCAAGTTGGGGTAAATATTTGCTGACTGACTCCCCTGTGTCCATGTCTTTTTTTTATTCCGGTCCCTTACATTTACAGAGCCCTTTAAGATGACTACAAAAGGAAAGCATTCCTGATTCTATGTAAGAATAAGTTCTTCTCTTTAGCACAATCATGTTGCTGCATACACAGTGTAAACACTAGATGGTGCTGGTTTACCTAGAGGTTTTGTCTGCCACTTCCTGTTCATGTATTTAGTGTAGGCCTTTCCTTTAAAAATGACTCAACCTCTTTTCTAAATTCAGGGGGAATAAAGTTCATAATTGTTGTATTTGCATGAAGTGCTTTAAATGTGTGAAAAGTCCACCCATGCTGAAAAGTGCTGAGTAGTTCCAAAGATGTTAACTCGGCAATCAAAACTTGATGGGCTTTACAGAAAAGCAGAGTGTAAACGACCATGGCAAAGCCAAGGGGCCATGGACACACTTATATTGGGTGCTGGTAAACCACATGGCTCAGACAAGCTCTTCCTACAAGCAGGCAACATGCTCCACTTATCTCTGACTGCAAAGGATCTCGTAAGGTCCTACCGGGCAAGAAATTGGACAAGATTTTCAGCTGCTTCTACTGTCACCCTCGGTACCCTCACAATGGCACTAACTCGTCTGTTGTATTTGGTAAGTGCTATTTGTTGGGGTAGTTTCAAGTGATCAGTGCTTCAAGAGACATTTGCCTTCTAGAACTTCAGACTGCGTTCTCCATGCAGTGGTCATTTAATCACAGAGTTTAACACATTAAGATTACTTCAAATGGGAGCATTGATTGGTCCTGTGTTCATAAGTGCTTCTCTTTGGGGTAGTTTTAATGAGGAAGTGAACTACAGGCAATACTTTTTTCTATGGAGTTGCATTTATCAGTGCAACTAATATTGTACAACCACATACCTCTCCCATCAACGTTTAAGTGGAAACATCTTCAAGCAACATTTGGACACTTTTTTTGCATCCTTCTCTTTAGCCATTTTTCATTTCCTTGCCCTCTTGACTGAAAACCATCTGATATATACTCTAACTTTTGCATCTTTCTTTTCATTCAAAGTAGAAAGAGCTATCAAGTTGGGGTAAATATTTGCTGACTGACTCCCCTGTGTCCATGTTTTTTTTATTATTGTTCATCAGTGTAGGCCTTTCCTTTAAAAACACTAGAGTGTGCTGTTTTACCTAGAAGCTTGGTCTGCCGCTCTCTGTTTTTGTATTTAGTGTAGGTCATTGTTTCATATACCTATCCCTCTATCTTGTAACTTCTTTGCATCCTCCTCTGCAGCCATTTTTGCACTCTCCCTCTTGTCTAAAAAATCAGTTGATATCTACTCTAACTTTAGCATCTTTCTTTTCAACCAAAGTAGAAAGTGCTATCAAGTTGGGGTAAATATTTGCTGACTGACTCCCCTGTGTCCATGTCTTTTTTTTATTCAGGTCCCTTACATTTACAGAGCCCCTTTAGATGACTGCAAAAGGAAAGCATTCCTGATTCTATGTAAGAATAAGTTCTTCTCTTTAGCACAATCATGTTGCTGCATACACAGTGTAAACACTAGATGGTGCTGGTTTACCTAGAGGTTTTGTCTGCCACTTCCTGTTCATGTATTTAGTGTAGGCCTTTCCTTTAAAAATGACTCAACCTCTTTTCTAAATTCAGGGGGAATAAAGTTCATAATTGTCGTATTTGCATGAAGTGCTTTAAATGTGTGAAAAGTCCACCCATGCTGAAAAGTGCTGAATAGTTCCAAAGATGTTAACTCGGCAATCAAAACTTGATGGGCTTTACAGAAAAGCAGAGTGTAAACGACCATGGCAAAGCCAAGGGGCCATGGACACACTTATATTGGGTGCTGGTAAACCACATGGCTCAGACAAGCTCTTCCTACAAGCAGGCAACATGCTCCACTTATCTCTGACTGCAAAGGATCTCGTAAGGTCCTACCGGGCAAGAAATTGGACAAGATTTTCAGCTGCTTCTACTGTCACCCTCGGTACCCTCACAATGGCACTAACTCGTCTGTTGTATTTGGTAAGTGCTATTTGTTGGGGTAGTTTCAAGTGATCAGTGCTTCAAGAGACATTTGCCTTCTAGAACTTCAGACTGCGTTCTCCATGCAGTGGTCATTTAAGCACAGAGTTCAACACATTAAGATTACTTCAAATGGGAGCATTGATTGGTCCTGTGTTCATAAGTGCTTCTCTTTGGGGTAGTTTTAATGAGGAAGTGAACTACAGGCAATACTTTTTTCTATGGAATTGCATTTATCAGTGCAACTAATATTGTACAACCACATACCTCTCCCATCAACGTTTAAGTGGAAACATCTTCAAGCAACATTTGGACACTTTTTTTGCATCCTTCTCTTTAGCCATTTTTCATTTCCTTGCCCTCTTGACTGAAAACCATCTGATATATACTCTAACTTTTGCATCTTTCTTTTCATTCAAAGTAGAAAGTGCTATCAAGTTGGGGTAAATATTTGCTGACTGACTCCCCTGTGTCCATGTTTTTTTTTATTATTGTTCATCAGTGTAGGCCTTTCCTTTAAAAACACTAGAGTGTGCTGTTTTACCTAGAAGCTTGGTCTGCCGCTCTCTGTTTTTGTATTTAGTGTAGGTCATTGTTTCATATACCTCTCCCTCTATCTTGTAACTTCTTTGCATCCTCCTCTGCAGCCATTTTTGCACTCTCCCTCTTGTCTAAAAAATCAGTTGATATCTACTCTAACTTTAGCATCTTTCTTTTCAACCAGAGTAGAAAGTGCTATCAAGTTGGGGTAAATATTTGCTGACTGACTCCCCTGTGTCCATGTCTTTTTTTTATTCAGGTCCCTTACATTTACAGAGCCCCTTTAGATGACTGCAAAAGGAAAGCATTCCTGATTCTATGTAAGAATAAGTTCTTCTCTTTAGCACAATCATGTTGCTGCATACACAGTGTAAACACTAGATGGTGCTGGTTTACCTAGAGGTTTTGTCTGCCACTTCCTGTTCATGTATTTAGTGTAGGCCTTTCCTTTAAAAATGACTCAACCTCTTTTCTAAATTCAGGGGGAATAAAGTTCATAATTGTCGTATTTGCATGAAGTGCTTTAAATGTGTGAAAAGTCCACCCATGCTGAAAAGTGCTGAATAGTTCCAAAGATGTTAACTCGGCAATCAAAACTTGATGGGCTTTACAGAAAAGCAGAGTGTAAACGACCATGGCAAAGCCAAGGGGCCATGGACACACTTATATTGGTTGCTGGTAAACCACATGGCTCAGACAAGCTCTTCCTACAAGCAGGCAACATGCTCCACTTATCTCTGACTGCAAAGGATCTCGTAAGGTCCTACCGGGCAAGAAATTGGACAAGATTTTCAGCTGCTTCTACTGTCACCCTCGGTACCCTCACAATGGCACTAACTCGTCTGTTGTATTTGGTAAGTGCTATTTGTTGGGGTAGTTTCAAGTGATCAGTGCTTCAAGAGACATTTGCCTTCTAGAACTTCAGACTGCGTTCTCCATGCAGTGGTCATTTAAGCACAGAGTTCAACACATTAAGATTACTTCAAATGGGAGCATTGATTGGTCCTGTGTTCATAAGTGCTTCTCTTTGGGGTAGTTTTAATGAGGAAGTGAACTACAGGCAAGACTTTTTTCTATGGAATTGCATTTATCAGTGCAACTAATATTGTACAACCGCATTCCTCTCCCATCAACGTTTAAGTGGAAACATCTTCAAGCAACATTTGGACACTTTTTTTGCATCATTCTCTTTAGCCATTTTTCATTTCCTTGCCCTCTTGACTGAAAACCATCTGATATATACTCTAACTTTTGCATCTTTCTTTTCATTCAAAGTAGAAAGTGCTATCAAGTTGGGGTAAATATTTGCTGACTGACTCCCCTGTGTCCATGTTTTTTTTATTATTGTTCATCAGTGTAGGCCTTTCCTTTAAAAACACTAGAGCGTGCTGTTTTACCTAGGCTCTCTGTTTTTGTATTTAGTGTAGGTCATTGTTTCATATACCTCTCCCTCTATCTTGTAACTTCTTTGCATCCTCCTCTGCAGCCATTTTTGCACTCTCCCTATTGTCTAAAAAATCAGTTGATATCTACTCTAACTTTAGCATCTTTCTTTTCAACCAAAGTAGAAAGAGCTATCAAGTTGGGGTAAATATTTGCTGACTGACTCCCCTGTGTCCATGTCTTTTTTTTATTCAGGTCCCTTACATTTACAGAGCCCCTTTAGATGACTGCAAAAGGAAAGCATTCCTGATTCTATGTAAGAATAAGTTATTCTCTTTAGCACAATCATGTTGCTGCATACACAGTGTAAACACTAGATGGTGCTGGTTTACCTAGAGGTTTTGTCTGCCACTTCCTGTTCATGTATTTAGTGTAGGCCTTTCCTTTAAAAAGGACTTGACCTCTTTTCTAAATTCAGGGAGAATAAAGTTCATAATTGTCGTATTTGCATGAAGTGCTTTAAATGTGTGAAAAGTCCACCCATGCTGAAAAGTGCTGAGTAGTTCCAAAGATGTTAACTCGGCAATCAAAACTTTATGGGCTTTACAGAAAAGCAGAGTGTAAACGACCATGGCAAAGCCAAGGGGCCATGGACACACTTATATTGGGTGCTGGTAAACCACATGGCTCAGACAAGCTCTTCCTACAAGCAGGCAACATGCTCCACTTATCTCTGACTGCAAAGGATCTCGTAAGGTCCTACCGGGCAAGAAATTGGACAAGATTTTCAGCTGCTTCTACTGTCACCCTCGGTACCCTCACAATGGCACTAACTCGTCTGTTGTATTTGGTAAGTGCTATTTGTTGGGGTAGTTTCAAGTGATCAGTGCTTCAAGAGACATTTGCCTTCTAGAACTTCAGACTGCGTTTTCCATGCAGTGGTCATTTAATCACAGAGTTCAACACATTAAGATTACTTCAAATGGGAGCATTGATTGGTCCTGTGTTCATAAGTGCTTCTCTTTGGGGTAGTTTTAATGAGGAAGTGAACTACAGGCAAGACTTTTTTCTATGGAATTGCATTTATCAGTGCAACTAATATTGTACAACCACATACCTCTCCCATCAACGTTTAAGTGGAAACATCTTCAAGCAACATTTGGACACTTTTTTTGCATCCTTCTCTTTAGCCATTTTTCATTTCCTTGCCCTCTTGACTGAAAACCATCTGATATATACTCTAACTTTTGCATCTTTCTTTTCATTCAAAGTAGAAAGTGCTATCAAGTTGGGGTAAATATTTGCTGACTGACTCCCCTGTGTCCATGTTTTTTTAATTATTGTTCATCAGTGTAGGCCTTTCCTTTAAAAACACTAGAGTGTGCTGTTTTACCCAGAAGCTTGGTCTGCCGCTCTCTGTTTTTGTATTTAGTGTAGGTCATTGTTTCATATACCTCTCCCTCTATCTTGTAACTTCTTTGCATCCTCCTCTGCAGCCATTTTTGCACTCTCCCTCTTGTCTAAAAAATCAGTTGATATCTACTCTAACTTTAGCATCTTTCTTTTCAACCAAAGTAGAAAGTGCTATCAAGTTGGGGTAAATATTTGCTGACTGACTCCCCTGTGTCCATGTCTTTTTTTTATTCAGGTCCCTTACATTTACAGAGCCCCTTTAGATGACTGCAAAAGGAAAGCATTCCTGATTCTATGTAAGAATAAGTTCTTCTCTTTAGCACAATCATGTTGCTGCATACACAGTGTAAACACTAGATGGTGCTGGTTTACCTAGAGGTTTTGTCTGCCACTTCCTGTTCATGTATTTAGTGTAGGCCTTTCCTTTAAAAAGGACTTGACCTCTTTTCTAAATTCAGGGGGAATAAAGTTCATAATTGTCGTATTTGCATGAAGTGCTTTAAATGTGTGAAAAGTCCACCCATGCTGAAAAGTGCTGAGTAGTTCCAAAGATGTTAACTCGGCAATCAAAACTTGATGGGCTTTACAGAAAAGCAGAGTGTAAACGACCATGGCAAAGCCAAGGGGCCATGGACACACTTATATTGGGTGCTGGTAAACCACAAGGCTCAGACAAGCTCTTCCTACAAGCAGGCAACATGCTCCACTTATCTCTGACTGCAAAGGATCTCGTAAGGTCCTACCGGGCAAGAAATTGGACAAGATTTTCAGCTGCTTCTACTGTCACCCTCGGTACCCTCACAATGGCACTAACTCGTCTGTTGTATTTGGTAAGTGCTATTTGTTGGGGTAGTTTCAAGTGATCAGTGCTTCAAGAGACATTTGCCTTCTAGAACTTCAGACTGCGTTCTCCATGCAGTGGTCATTTAATCACAGAGTTCAACACATTAAGATTACTTCAAATGGGAGCATTGATTGGTCCTGTGTTCATAAGTGCTTCTCTTTGGGGTAGTTTTAATGAGGAAGTGAACTACAGGCAAGACTTTTTTCTATGGAATTGCATTTATCAGTGCAACTAATATTGTACAACCGCATACCTCTCCCATCAACGTTTAAGTGGAAACATCTTCAAGCAACATTTGGACACTTTTTTTGCATCCTTCTCTTTAGCCATTTTTCATTTCCTTGCCCTCTTGACTGAAAACCATCTGATATATACTCTAACTTTTGCATCTTTCTTTTCATTCAAAGTAGAAAGTGCTATCAAGTTGGGGTAAATATTTGCTGACTGACTCCCCTGTGTCCATGTTTTTTTTATTATTGATCATCAGTGTAGGCCTTTCCTTTAAAAACACTAGAGCGTGCTGTTTTATCTAGAATCTTGGTCTGCCGCTCTCTGTTTTTGTATTTAGTGTAGGTCATTGTTTCATATACCTCTCCCTCTATCTTGTAACTTCTTTGCATCCTCCTCTGCAGCCATTTTTGCACTCTCCCTCTTGTCTAAAAAATCAGTTGATATCTACTCTAACTTTAGCATCTTTCTTTTCAACCAAAGTAGAAAGTGCTATCAAGTTGGGGTAAATATTTGCTGACTGACTCCCCTGTGTCCATGTCTTTTTTTTATTCAGGTCCCTTACATTTACAGAGCCCCTTTAGATGACTGCAAAAGGAAAGCATTCCTGATTCTATGTAAGAATAAGTTCTTCTCTTTAGCACAATCATGTTGCTGCATACACAGTGTAAACACTAGATGGTGCTGGTTTACCTAGAGGTTTTGTCTGCCACTTCCTGTTCATGTATTTAATGTAGGCCTTTCCTTTAAAAATGACCCAACCTCTTTTCTAAATTCAGGGGGAATAAAGTTCATAATTGTCGTATTTGCATGAAGTGCTTTAAATGTGTGAAAAGTCCACCCATGCTGAAAAGTGCTGAATAGTTCCAAAGATGTTAACTCGGCAATCAAAACTTGATGGGCTTTACAGAAAAGCAGAGTGTAAACGACCATGGCAAAGCCAAGGGGCCATGGACACACTTATATTGGGTGCTGGTAAACCACATGGCTCAGACAAGCTCTTCCTACATGCAGGCAACATGCTCCACTTATCTCTGACTGCAAAGGATCTCGTAAGGTCCTACCGGGCAAGAAATTGGACAAGATTTTCAGCTGCTTCTACTGTCACCCTCGGTACCCTCACAATGGCACTAACTCGTCTGTTGTATTTGGTAAGTGCTATTTGTTGGGGTAGTTTCAAGTGATCAGTGCTTCAAGAGACATTTGCCTTCTAGAACTTCAGACTGCGTTCTCCATGCAGTGGTCATTTAATCACAGAGTTCAACACATTAAGATTACTTCAAATGGGAGCATTGATTGGTCCTGTGTTCATAAGTGCTTCTCTTTGGGGTAGTTTTAATGAGGAAGTGAACTACAGGCAAGACTTTTTTCTATGGAATTGCATTTATCAGTGCAACTAATATTGTACAACCACATACCTCTCCCATCAACGTTTAAGTGGAAACATCTTCAAGCAACATTTGGACACTTTTTTTGCATCCTTCTCTTTAGCCATTTTTCATTTCCTTGCCCTCTTGACTGAAAACCATCTGATATATACTCTAACTTTTGCATCTTTCTTTTCATTCAAAGTAGAAAGTGCTATCAAGTTGGGGTAAATATTTGCTGACTGACTCCCCTGTGTCCATGTTTTTTTTATTATTGTTCATCAGTGTAGGCCTTTCCTTTAAAAACACTAGAGTGTGCTGTTTTACCTAGAAGCTTGGTCTGCCGCTCTCTGTTTTTGTATTTAGTGTAGGTCATTGTTTCATATACCTCTCCCTCTATCTTGTAACTTCTTTGCATCCTCCTCTGCAGCCATTTTTGCACTCTCCCTCTTGTCTAAAAAATCAGTTGATATCTACTCTAACTTTAGCATCTTTCTTTTCAACCAAAGTAGAAAGTGCTATCAAGTTGGGGTAAATATTTGCTGACTGACTCCCCTGTGTCCATGTCTTTTTTTTATTCAGGTCCCTTACATTTACAGAGCCCCTTTAGATGACTGCAAAAGGAAAGCATTCCTGATTCTATGTAAGAATAAGTTCTTCTCTTTAGCACAATCATGTTGCTGCATACACAGTGTAAACACTAGATGGTGCTGGTTTACCTAGAGGTTTTGTCTGCCACTTCCTGTTCATGTATTTAGTGTAGGCCTTTCCTTTAAAAATGACTCAACTTCTTTTCTAAATTCAGGGGGAATAAAGTTCATAATTGTCGTATTTGCATGAAGTGCTTTAAATGTGTGAAAAGTCCACCCATGCTGAAAAGTGCTGAATAGTTCCAAAGATGTTAACTCGGCAATCAAAACTTGATGGGCTTTACAGAAAAGCAGAGTGTAAACGACCATGGCAAAGCCAAGGGGCCATGGACACACTTATATTGGGTGCTGGTAAACCACATGGCTCAGACAAGCTCTTCCTACAAGCAGGCAACATGCTCCACTTATCTCTGACTGCAAAGGATCTCGTAAGGTCCTACCGGGCAAGAAATTGGACAAGATTTTCAGCTGCTTCTACTGTCACCCTCGGTACCCTCACAATGGCACTAACTCGTCTGTTGTATTTGGTAAGTGCTATTTGTTGGGGTAGTTTCAAGTGATCAGTGCTTCAAGAGACATTTGCCTTCTAGAACTTCAGACTGCGTTCTCCATGCAGTGGTCATTTAATCACAGAGTTCAACACATTAAGATTACTTCAAATGGGAGCATTGATTGGTCCTGTGTTCATAAGTGCTTCTCTTTGGGGTAGTTTTAATGAGGAAGTGAACTACAGGCAAGACTTTTTTCTATGGAATTGCATTTATCAGTGCAACTAATATTGTACAACCGCATACCTCTCCCATCAACGTTTAAGTGGAAACATCTTCAAGCAACATTGGGACACTTTTTTTGCATCCTTCTCTTTAGCCATTTTTCATTTCCTTGCCCTCTTGACTGAAAACCATCTGATATATACTCTAACTTTTGCATCTTTCTTTTCATTCAAAGTAGAAAGTGCTATCAAGTTGGGGTAAATATTTGCTGACTGACTCCCCTGTGTCCATGTTTTTTTTATTATTGTTCATCAGTGTAGGCCTTTCCTTTAAAAACACTAGAGTGTGCTGTTTTACCTAGAAGCTTGGTCTGCCGCTCTCTGTTTTTGTATTTAGTGTAGGTCATTGTTTCATATACCTCTCCCTCTATCTTGTAACTTCTTTGCATCCTCCTCTGCAGCCATTTTTGCACTCTCCCTCTTGTCTAAAAAATCAGTTGATATCTACTCTAACTTTAGCATCTTTCTTTTCAACCAAAGTAGAAAGTGCTATCAAGTTGGGGTAAATATTTGCTGACTGACTCCCCTGTGTCCATGTCTTTTTTTTATTCAGGTCCCTTACATTTACAGAGCCCCTTTAGATGACTGCAAAAGGAAAGCATTCCTGATTCTATGTAAGAATAAGTTCTTCTCTTTAGCACAATCATGTTGCTGCATACACAGTGTAAACACTAGATGGTGCTGGTTTACCTAGAGGTTTTGTCTGCCACTTCCTGTTCATGTATTTAGTGTAGGCCTTTCCTTTAAAAATGACTCAACCTCTTTTCTAAATTCAGGGGGAATAAAGTTCATAATTGTCGTATTTGCATGAAGTGCTTTAAATGTGTGAAAAGTCCACCCATGCTGAAAAGTGCTGAATAGTTCCAAAGATGTTAACTCGGCAATCAAAACTTGATGGGCTTTACAGAAAAGCAACGTGTAAACGACCATGGCAAAGCCAAGGGGCCATGGACACACTTATATTGGGTGCTGGTAAACCACATGGCTCAGACAAGCTCTTCCTACAAGCAGGCAACATGCTCCACTTATCTCTGACTGCAAAGGATCTCGTAAGGTCCTACCGGGCAAGAATTGGACAAGATTTTCAGCTGCTTCTACTGTCACCCTCGGTACCCTCACAATGGCACTAACTCGTCTGTTGTATTTGGTAAGTGCTATTTGTTGGGGTAGTTTCAAGTGATCAGTGCTTCAAGAGACATTTGCCTTCTAGAACTTCAGACTGCGTTCTCCATGCAGTGGTCATTTAATCACAGAGTTCAACACATTAAGATTACTTCAAATGGGAGCATTGATTGGTCCTGTGTTCATAAGTGCTTCTCTTTGGGGTAGTTTTAATGAGGAAGTGAACTACAGGCAAGACTTTTTTCTATGGAATTGCATTTATCAGTGAAACTAATATTGTACAACCGCATACCTCTCCCATCAACGTTTAAGTGGAAACATCTTCAAGCAACATTGGGACACTTTTTTTGCATCCTTCTCTTTAGCCATTTTTCATTTCCTTGCCCTCTTGACTGAAAACCATCTGATATATACTCTAACTTTTGCATCTTTCTTTTCATTCAAAGTAGAAAGTGCTATCAAGTTGGGGTAAATATTTGCTGACTGACTCCCCTGTGTCCATGTTTTTTTTATTATTGTTCATCAGTGTAGGCCTTTCCTTTAAAAACACTAGAGTGTGCTGTTTTACCTAGAAGCTTGGTCTGCCGCTCTCTGTTTTTGTATTTAGTGTAGGTCATTGTTTCATATACCTCTCCCTCTATCTTGTAACTTCTTTGCATCCTCCTCTGCAGCCATTTTTGCACTCTCCCTCTTGTCTAAAAAATCAGTTGATATCTACTCTAACTTTAGCATCTTTCTTTTCAACCAAAGTAGAAAGTGCTATCAAGTTGGGGTAAATATTTGCTGACTGACTCCCCTGTGTCCATGTCTTTTTTTTATTCAGGTCCCTTACATTTACAGAGCCCCTTTAGATGACTGCAAAAGGAAAGCATTCCTGATTCTATGTAAGAATAAGTTCTTCTCTTTAGCACAATCATGTTGCTGCATACACAGTGTAAACACTAGATGGTGCTGGTTTACCTAGAGGTTTTGTCTGCCACTTCCTGTTCATGTATTTAGTGTAGGCCTTTCCTTTAAAAATGACTCAACCTCTTTTCTAAATTCAGGGGGAATAAAGTTCATAATTGTCGTATTTGCATGAAGTGCTTTAAATGTGTGAAAAGTCCACCCATGCTGAAAAGTGCTGAATAGTTCCAAAGATGTTAACTCGGCAATCAAAACTTGATGGGCTTTACAGAAAAGCAGAGTGTAAACGACCATGGCAAAGCCAAGGGGCCATGGACACACTTATATTGGGTGCTGGTAAACCACATGGCTCAGACAAGCTCTTCCTACAAGCAGGCAACATGCTCCACTTATCTCTGACTGCAAAGGATCTCGTAAGGTCCTACCGGGCAAGAAATTGGACAAGATTTTCAGCTGCTTCTACTGTCACCCTCGGTACCCTCACAATGGCACTAACTCGTCTGTTGTATTTGGTAAGTGCTATTTGTTGGGGTAGTTTCAAGTGATCAGTGCTTCAAGAGACATTTGCCTTCTAGAACTTCAGACTGCGTTCTCCATGCAGTGGTCATTTAATCACAGAGTTCAACACATTAAGATTACTTCAAATGGGAGCATTGATTGGTCCTGTGTTCATAAGTGCTTCTCTTTGGGATAGTTTTAATGAGGAAGTGAACTACAGGCAAGACTTTTTTCTATGGAATTGCATTTATCAGTGCAACTAATATTGTACAACCGCATTCCTCTCCCATCAACGTTTAAGTGGAAACATCTTCAAGCAACATTTGGACACTTTTTTTGCATCCTTCTCTTTAGCCATTTTTCATTTCCTTGCCCTCTTGACTGAAAACCATCTGATATATACTCTAACTTTTGCATCTTTCTTTTCATTAAAAGTAGAAAGTGCTATCAAGTTGGGGTAAATATTTGCTGACTGACTCCCCTGTGTCCATGTTTTTTTTATTATTGTTCATCAGTGTAGGCCTTTCCTTTAAAAACACTAGAGCGTGCTGTTTTACCTAGAAGCTTGGTCTGCCGCTCTCTGTTTTTGTATTTAGTGTAGGTCATTGTTTCATATACCTCTCCCTCTATCTTGTAACTTCTTTGCATCCTCCTCTGCAGCCATTTTTGCACTCTCCCTCTTGTCTAAAAAATCAGTTGATATCTACTCTAACTTTAGCATCTTTCTTTTCAACCAAAGTAGAAAGTGCTATCAAGTTGGGGTAAATATTTGCTGACTGACTCCCCTGTGTCCATGTCTTTTTTTTATTCAGGTCCCTTACATTTACAGAGCCCCTTTAGATGACTACAAAAGGAAAGCATTCCTGATTATATGTAAGAATAAGTTCTTCTCTTTAGCACAATCATGTTGCTGCATACACAGTGTAAACACTAGATGGTGCTGGTTTACCTAGAGGTTTTGTCTGCCACTTCCTGTTCATGTATTTAGTGTAGGCCTTTCCTTTAAAAAGGACTTGACCTCTTTTCTAAATTCAGGGGGAATAAAGTTCATAATTGTCGTATTTGCATGAAGTGCTTTAAATGTGTGAAAAGTCCACCCATGCTGAAAAGTGCTGAGTAGTTCCAAAGATGTTAACTCGGCAATCAAAACTTGATGGGCTTTACAGAAAAGCAGAGTGTAAACGACCATGGCAAAGCCAAGGGGCCATGGACACACTTATATTGGGTGCTGGTAAACCACATGGCTCAGACAAGCTCTTCCTACAAGCAGGCAACATGCTCCACTTATCTCTGACTGCAAAGGATCTCGTAAGGTCCTACCGGGCAAGAAATTGGACAAGATTTTCAGCTACTTCTACTGTCACCCTCGGTACCCTCACAATGGCACTAACTCGTCTGTTGTATTTGGTAAGTGCTATTTGTTGGGGTAGTTTCAAGTGATCAGTGCTTCAAGAGACATTTGCCTTCTAGAACTTCAGACTGTGTTCTCCATGCAGTGGTCATTTAATCACAGAGTTCAACACATTAAGATTACTTCAAATGGGAGCATTGATTGGTCCTGTGTTCATAAGTGCTTCTCTTTGGGGTAGTTTTAATGAGGAAGTGAACTACAGGCAAGACTTTTTTCTATGGAATTGCATTTATCAGTGCAACTAATATTGTACAACCGCATTCCTCTCCCATCAACGTTTAAGTGGAAACATCTTCAAGCAACATTTGGACACTTTTTTTGCATCCTTCTCTTTAGCCATTTTTCATTTCCTTGCCCTCTTGACTGAAAACCATCTGACATATACTCTAACTTTTGCATCTTTCTTTTCATTCAAAGTAGAAAGTGCTATCAAGTTGGGGTAAATATTTGCTGACTGACTCCCCTGTGTCCATGTCTTTTTTTTATTATTGTTCATCAGTGTAGGCCTTTCCTTTAAAAACACTAGAGCGTGCTGTTTTACCTAGAAGCTTGGTCTGCCGCTCTCTGTTTTTGTATTTAGTGTAGGTCATTGTTTCATATACCTCTCCCTCTATCTTGTAACTTCTTTGCATCCTCCTCTGCAGCCATTTTTGCACTCTCCCTCTTGTCTAAAAAATCAGTTGATATCTACTCTAACTTTAGCATCTTTCTTTTCAACCAAAGTAGAAAGTGCTATCAAGTTGGGGTAAATATTTGCTGACTGACTCCCCTGTGTCCATGTCTTTTTTTATTCAGGTCCCTTACATTTACAGAGCCCCTTTAGATGACTACAAAAGGAAAGCATTCCTGATTCTATGTAAGAATAAGTTCTTCTCTTTAGCACAATCATGTTGCTGCATACACAGTGTAAACACTAGATGGTGCTGGTTTACCTAGAGGTTTTGTCTGCCACTTCCTGTTCATGTATTTAGTGTAGGCCTTTCCTTTAAAAAGGACTTGACCTCTTTTCTAAATTCAGGGGGAATAAAGTTCATAATTGTCGTATTTGCATGAAATGCTTTAAATGTGTGAAAAGTCCACCCATGCTGAAAAGTGCTGAGTAGTTCCAAAGATGTTAACTCGGCAATCAAAACTTGATGGGCTTTACAGAAAAGCAGAGTGTAAACGACCATGGCAAAGCCAAGGGGCCATGGACACACTTATATTGGGTGCTGGTAAACCACATGGCTCAGACAAGCTCTTCCTACAAGCAGGCAACATGCTCCACTTATCTCTGACTGCAAAGGATCTCGTAAGGTCCTACCGGGCAAGAAATTGGACAAGATTTTCAGCTGCTTCTACTGTCACCCTCGGTACCCTCACAATGGCACTAACTCGTCTGTTGTATTTGGTAAGTGCTATTTGTTGGGGTAGTTTCAAGTGATCAGTGCTTCAAGAGACATTTGCCTTCTAGAACTTCAGACTGCGTTCTCCATGCAGTGGTCATTTAATCACAGAGTTCAACACATTAAGATTACTTCAAATGGGAGCATTGATTGGTCCTGTGTTCATAAGTGCTTCTCTTTGGGGTAGTTTTAATGAGGAAGTGAACTACAGGCAAGACTTTTTTCTATGGAATTGCATTTATCAGTGCAACTAATATTGTACAACCGCATTCCTCTCCCATCAACGTTTAAGTGGAAACATCTTCAAGCAACATTTGGACACTTTTTTTGCATCCTTCTCTTTAGCCATTTTTCATTTCCTTGCCCTCTTGACTGAAAACCATCTGACATATACTCTAACTTTTGCATCTTTCTTTTCATTCAAAGTAGAAAGTGCTATCAAGTTGGGGTAAATATTTGCTGACTGACTCCCCTGTGTCCATGTCTTTTTTTTATTCCGGTCCCTTACATTTACAGAGCCCTTTAAGATGACTACAAAAGGAAAGCATTCCTGATTCTATGTAAGAATAAGTTCTTCTCTTTAGCACAATCATGTTGCTGCATACACAGTGTAAACACTAGATGGTGCTGGTTTACCTAGAGGTTTTGTCTGCCACTTCCTGTTCATGTATTTAGTGTAGGCCTTTCCTTTAAAAAGGACTTGACCTCTTTTCTAAATTCAGGGGGAATAAAGTTCATAATTGTCGTATTTGCATGAAGTGCTTTAAATGTGTGAAAAGTCCACCCATGCTGAAAAGTGCTGAGTAGTTCCAAAGATGTTAACTCGGCAATCAAAACTTGATGGGCTTTACAGAAAAGCAGAGTGTAAACGACCATGGCAAAGCCAAGGGGCCATGGACACACTTATATTGGGTGCTGGTAAACCACATGGCTCAGACAAGCTCTTCCTACAAGCAGGCAACATGCTCCACTTATCTCTGACTGCAAAGGATCTCGTAAGGTCCTACCGGGCAAGAAATTGGACAAGATTTTCAGCTGCTTCTACTGTCACCCTCGGTACCCTCACAATGGCACTAACTCGTCTGTTGTATTTGGTAAGTGCTATTTGTTGGGGTAGTTTCAAGTGATCAGTGCTTCAAGAGACATTTGCCTTCTAGAACTTCAGACTGCGTTCTCCATGCAGTGGTCATTTAATCACAGAGTTCAACACATTAAGATTACTTCAAATGGGAGCATTGATTGGTCCTGTGTTCATAAGTGCTTCTCTTTGGGGTAGTTTTAATGAGGAAGTGAACTACAGGCAAGACTTTTTTCTATGGAATTGCATTTATCAGTGCAACTAATATTGTACAACCGCATACCTCTCCCATCAACGTTTAAGTGGAAACATCTTCAAGCAACATTTGGACACTTTTTTTGCATCCTTCTCTTTAGCCATTTTTCATTTCCTTGCCTTCTTGACTGAAAACCATCTGATATATACTCTAACTTTTGCATCTTTCTTTTCATTCAAAGTAGAAAGTGCTATCAAGTTGGGGTAAATATTTGCTGACTGACTCCCCTGTGTCCATGTTTTTTTTAATTATTGTTCATCAGTGTAGGCCTTTCCTTTAAAAACACTAGAGTGTGCTGTTTTACCTAGAAGCTTGGTCTGCCGCTCTCTGTTTTTGTATTTAGTGTAGGTCATTGTTTCATATACCTCTCCCTCTATCTTGTAACTTCTTTCCATCCTCCTCTGCAGCCATTTTTGCACTCTCCCTCTTGTCTAAAAAATCAGTTGATATCTACTCTAACTTTAGCATCTTTCTTTTCAACCAAAGTAGAAAGTGCTATCAAGTTGGGGTAAATATTTGCTGACTGACTCCCCTGTGTCCATGTCTTTTTTTATTCAGGTCCCTTACATTTACAGAGCCCCTTTAGATGACTGCAAAAGGAAAGCATTCCTGATTCTATGTAAGAATAAGTTCTTCTCTTTAGCACAATCATGTTGCTGCATACACAGTGTAAACACTAGATGGTGCTGGTTTACCTAGAGGTTTTGTCTGCCACTTCCTGTTCATGTATTTAGTGTAGGCCTTTCCTTTAAAAATGACTCAACCTCTTTTCTAAATTCAGGGGGAATAAAGTTCATAATTGTCGTATTTGCATGAAGTGCTTTAAATGTGTGAAAAGTCCACCCATGCTGAAAAGTGCTGAATAGTTCCAAAGATGTTAACTCGGCAATCAAAACTTGATGGGCTTTACAGAAAAGCAGAGTGTAAACGACCATGGCAAAGCCAAGGGGCCATGGACACACTTATATTGGGTGCTGGTAAACCACATGGCTCAGACAAGCTCTTCCTACAAGCAGGCAACATGCTCCACTTATCTCTGACTGCAAAGGATCTCGTAAGGTCCTACCGGGCAAGAAATTGGACAAGATTTTCAGCTGCTTCTACTGTCACCCTCGGTACCCTCACAATGGCACTAACTCGTCTGTTGTATTTGGTAAGTGCTATTTGTTGGGGTAGTTTCAAGTGATCAGTGCTTCAAGAGACATTTGCCTTCTAGAACTTCAGACTGCGTTCTCCATGCAGTGGTCATTTAATCACAGAGTTCAACACATTAAGATTAGGGGAGCGCGGGGCACAACCTAACGCGGGGCTAAATGTAACACGGACCTTTTACATAGTTACTCAGGGTCACGCGGGTTGTGTTTACGCTCTTTTTCTCTCGCTGCCAGAAGACGGTCTCCCGTGGATTTGTGAAAAGTTTTGGTAATATTTTGTGAAGATACGGGACAAAGAGTGTTTTGACACCATCTAAGTATTTTTTTTCATCATACGTATTTTTATGTTTCTGAGTTGTGTGTGTACGTCACCAAATCTAACTTTATATTGCCTTAATCACTGTCTTGTTGGCTAAAACATGGCACCATTTTGAAACATGTCAGCAACTCCTAGCAACTGTTAGCTAGGTTTAAAATATTTTTTACACAGCGGGGTTAGTTGTAGCACAGTGTTACAACTAAGCCGCCAAGTGTTCACAATATTGTAGGCTATGGGATTTGTTTACTATATTGATCACTTGTTTATTTATAAAAAATATTGCCTGTTTTCATGTAATAAACACTTTAAAATGTGATTTTAAGCTTGTTTTTATTATTATTACTGCTACTATTAATAATAATAATAATTTTGCATGCAAAACTGTTCAGCCCTTTCCTATATCTCTATCCATGATATTGATCCATAATAGAAGGATGATTGGATGAGGGATGGATGTATGGATATCTATCTATACAGATGTACAAACAATATCAAACTATACAGATAAAATAGTACTGAATTATGTGTGTTACACACAAGTGTTACAACTAACCCCTCTGTCTGTTACAACTAACCCCGCATATGGGGTAAGTTGTAACATTTGCACTTCTGTCACTTTCAGTGCAACTGTACGAAAATGGAAGGTCCTAGAAAAAAACTTTAAGTGTTCATTTGTAGCAGAGATGTGTATGTTTCTTGTGTAAAAAAAAGATTAATCTAACCTAATTATTTTTTAAATAATTGAGCCAAAACCAAAATGCGTTAGGTTGTGCCCCGCTCTCCCCTACTTCAAATGGGAGCATTGATTGGTCCTGTGTTCATAAGTGCTTCTCTTTGGGGTAGTTTTAATGAGGAAGTGAACTACAGGCAAGACTTTTTTCTATGGAATTGCATTTATCAGTGAAACTAATATTGTACAACCGCATACCTCTCCCATCAACGTTTAAGTGGAAACATCTTCAAGCAACATTTGGACACTTTTTTTGCATCCTTCTCTTTAGCCATTTTTCATTTCCTTGCCCTCTTGACTGAAAACCATCTGATATATACTCTAACTTTTGCATCTTTCTTTTCATTCAAAGTAGAAAGTGCTATCAAGTTGGGGTAAATATTTGCTGACTGACTCCCCTGTGTCCATGTTTTTTTTTATTATTGTAAATCAGTGTAGGCCTTTCCTTTAAAAACACTAGAGCGTGCTGTTTTACCTAGAAGCTTGGTCTGCCGCTCTCTGTTTTTGTATTTAGTGTAGGTCATTGTTTCATATACCTCTCCCTCTATCTTGTAACTTCTTTGCATCCTCCTCTGCAGCCATTTTTGCACACTCCCTCTTGTCTAAAAAATCAGTTGATATCTACTCTAACTTTAGCATCTTTCTTTTCAACCAAAGTAGAAAGTGCTATCAAGTTGGGGTAAATATTTGCTGACTGACTCCCCTGTGTCCATGTCTTTTTTTTATTCAGGTCCCTTACATTTACAGAGCCCCTTTAGATGACTACAAAAGGAAAGCATTCCTGATTCTATGTAAGAATAAGTTCTTCTCTTTAGCACAATCATGTTGCTGCATACACAGTGTAAACACTAGATGGTGCTGGTTTACCTAGAGGTTTTGTCTGCCACTTGCTGTTCATGTATTTAGTGTAGGCCTTTCCTTTAAAAAGGACTTGACCTCTTTTCTAAATTCAGGGGGAATAAAGTTCATAATTGTCGTATTTGCATGAAGTGCTTTAAATGTGTGAAATGTCCACCCATGCTGAAAAGTGCTGAGTAGTTCCAAAGATGTTAACTCGGCAATCAAAACTTGATGGGCTTTACAGAAAAGCAGAGTGTAAACGACCATGGCAAAGCCAAGGGGCCATGGACACACTTATATTGGGTGCTGGTAAACCACATGGCTCAGACAAGCTCTTCCTACAAGCAGGCAACATGCTCCACTTATCTCTGACTGCAAAGGATCTCGTAAGGTCCTACCGGGCAAGAAATTGGACAAGATTTTCAGCTGCTTCTACTGTCACCCTCGGTACCCTCACAATGGCACTAACTCGTCTGTTGTATTTGGTAAGTGCTATTTGTTGGGGTAGTTTCAAGTGATCAGTGCTTCAAGAGACATTTGCCTTCTAGAACTTCAGACTGCGTTCTCCATGCAGTGGTCATTTAATCACAGAGTTCAACACATTAAGATTACTTCAAATGGGAGCATTGATTGGTCCTGTGTTCATAAGTGCTTCTCTTTGGGGTAGTTTTAATGAGGAAGTGAACTACAGGCAATACTTTTTTCTATGGAATTGCATTTATCAGTGCAACTAATATTGTACAACCGCATTCCTCTCCCATCAACGTTTAAGTGGAAACATCTTCAAGCAACATTTGGACACTTTTTTTGCATCCTTCTCTTTAGCCATTTTTCATTTCCTTGCCCTCTTGACTGAAAACCATCTGACATATACTCTAACTTTTGCATCTTTCTTTTCATTCAAAGTAGAAAGTGCTATCAAGTTGGGGTAAATATTTGCTGACTGACTCCCCTGTGTCCATGTCTTTTTTTTATTCCGGTCCCTTACATTTACAGAGCCCTTTAAGATGACTACAAAAGGAAAGAATTCCTGATTCTATGTAAGAATAAGTTCTTCTCTTTAGCACAATCATGTTGCTGCATACACAGTGTAAACACTAGATGGTGCTGGTTTACCTAGAGGTTTTGTCTGCCACTTCCTGTTCATGTATTTAGTGTAGGCCTTTCCTTTAAAAATGACTCGACCTCTTTTCTAAATTCAGGGGGAATAAAGTTCATAATTGTCGTATTTGCATGAAGTGCTTTAAATGTGTGAAAAGTCCACCCATGCTGAAAAGTGCTGAGTAGTTCCAAAGATGTTAACTCGGCAATCAAAACTTGATGGGCTTTACAGAAAAGCAGAGTGTAAACGACCATGGCAAAGCCAAGGGGCCATGGACACACTTATATTGGGTGCTGGTAAACCACATGGCTCAGACAAGCTCTTCCTACAAGCAGGCAACATGCTCCACTTATCTCTGACTGCAAAGGATCTCGTAAGGTCCTACCGGGCAAGAAATTGGACAAGATTTTCAGCTGCTTCTACTGTCACCCTCGGTACCCTCACAATGGCACTAACTCGTCTGTTGTATTTGGTAAGTGCTATTTGTTGGGGTAGTTTCAAGTGATCAGTGCTTCAAGAGACATTTGCCTTCTAGAACTTCAGACTGCGTTCTCCATGCAGTGGTCATTTAATCACAGAGTTCAACACATTAAGATTACTTCAAATGGGAGCATTGATTGGTCCTGTGTTCATAAGTGCTTCTCTTTGGGGTAGTTTTAATGAGGAAGTGAACTACAGGCAAGACTTTTTTCTATGGAATTGCATTTATCAGTGCAACTAATATTGTACAACCGCATACCTCTCCCATCAACGTTTAAGTGGAAACATCTTCAAGCAACATTTGGACACTTTTTTTGCATCCTTCTCTTTAGCCATTTTTCATTTCCTTGCCCTCTTGACTGAAAACCATCTGATATATACTCTAACTTTTGCATCTTTCTTTTCATTCAAAGTAGAAAGTGCTATCAAGTTGGGGTAGATATTTGCTGACTGACTCCCCTGTGTCCATGTTTTTTTAATTATTGTTCATCAGTGTAGGCCTTTCCTTTAAAAACACTAGAGTGTGCTGTTTTACCTAGAAGCTTGGTCTGCCGCTCTCTGTTTTTGTATTTAGTGTAGGTCATTGTTTCATATACCTCTCCCTCTATCTTGTAACTTCTTTCCATCCTCCTCTGCAGCCATTTTTGCACTCTCCCTCTTGTCTAAAAAATCAGTTGATATCTACTCTAACTTTAGCATCTTTCTTTTCAACCAAAGTAGAAAGTGCTATCAAGTTGGGGTAAATATTTGCTGACTGACTCCCCTGTGTCCATGTCTTTTTTTATTCAGGTCCCTTACATTTACAGAGCCCCTTTAGATGACTGCAAAAGGAAAGCATTCCTGATTCTATGTAAGAATAAGTTCTTCTCTTTAGCACAATCATGTTGCTGCATACACAGTGTAAACACTAGATGGTGCTGGTTTACCTAGAGGTTTTGTCTGCCACTTCCTGTTCATGTATTTAGTGTAGGCCTTTCCTTTAAAAATGACTCAACCTCTTTTCTAAATTCAGGGGGAATAAAGTTCATAATTGTCGTATTTGCATGAAGTGCTTTAAATGTGTGAAAAGTCCACCCATGCTGAAAAGTGCTGAATAGTTCCAAAGATGTTAACTCGGCAATCAAAACTTGATGGGCTTTACAGAAAAGCAGAGTGTAAACGACCATGGCAAAGCCAAGGGGCCATGGACACACTTATATTGGGTGCTGGTAAACCACATGGCTCAGACAAGCTCTTCCTACAAGCAGGCAACATGCTCCACTTATCTCTGACTGCAAAGGATCTCGTAAGGTCCTACCGGGCAAGAAATTGGACAAGATTTTCAGCTGCTTCTACTGTCACCCTCGGTACCCTCACAATGGCACTAACTCGTCTGTTGTATTTGGTAAGTGCTATTTGTTGGGGTAGTTTCAAGTGATCAGTGCTTCAAGAGACATTTGCCTTCTAGAACTTCAGACTGCGTTCTCCATGCAGTGGTCATTTAATCACAGAGTTCAACACATTAAGATTACTTCAAATGGGAGCATTGATTGGTCCTGTGTTCATAAGTGCTTCTCTTTGGGGTAGTTTTAATGAGGAAGTGAACTACAGGCAATACTTTTTTCTATGGAATTGCATTTATCAGTGCAACTAATATTGTACAACCGCATTCCTCTCCCATCAACGTTTAAGTGGAAACATCTTCAAGCAACATTTGGACACTTTTTTTGCATCCTTCTCTTTAGCCATTTTTCATTTCCTTGCCCTCTTGACTGAAAACCATCTGACATATACTCTAACTTTTGCATCTTTCATTTCATTCAAAGTAGAAAGTGCTATCAAGTTGGGGTAAATATTTGCTGACTGACTCCCCTGTGTCCATGTTTTTTTTTATTATTGTAAATCAGTGTAGGCCTTTCCTTTAAAAACACTAGAGTGTGCTGTTTTACCTAGAAGCTTGGTCTGCCGCTCTCTGTTTTTGTATTTAGTGTAAGTCATTGTTTCATATACCTCTCCCTCTATCTTGTAACTTCTTTGCATCCTCCTCTGCAGCCATTTTTGCACTCTCCCTCTTGTCTAAAAAATCAGTTGATATCTACTCTAACTTTAGCATCTTTCTTTTCAACCAAAGTAGAAAGTGCTATCAAGTTGGGGTAAATATTTGCTGACTGACTCCCCTGTGTCCATGTCTTTTTTTATTCAGGTCCCTTACATTTACAGAGCCCCTTTAGATGACTGCAAAAGGAAAGCATTCCTGATTCTATGTAAGAATAAGTTCTTCTCTTTAGCACAATCATGTTGCTGCATACACAGTGTAAACACTAGATGGTGCTGGTTTACCTAGAGGTTTTGTCTGCCACTTCCTGTTCATGTATTTAGTGTAGGCCTTTCCTTTAAAAATGACTCAACCTCTTTTCTAAATTCAGGGGGAATAAAGTTCATAATTCTCGTATTTGCATGAAGTGCTTTAAATGTGTGAAAAGTCCACCCATGCTGAAAAGTGCTGAATAGTTCCAAAGATGTTAACTCGGCAATCAAAACTTGATGGGCTTTACAGAAAAGCAGAGTGTAAACGACCATGGCAAAGCCAAGGGGCCATGGACACACTTATATTGGGTGCTGGTAAACCACATGGCTCAGACAAGCTCTTCCTACAAGCAGGCAACATGCTCCACTTATCTCTGACTGCAAAGGATCTCGTAAGGTCCTACCGGGCAAGAAATTGGACAAGATTTTCAGCTGCTTCTACTGTCACCCTCGGTACCCTCACAATGGCACTAACTCGTCTGTTGTATTTGGTAAGTGCTATTTGTTGGGGTAGTTTCAAGTGATCAGTGCTTCAAGAGACATTTGCCTTCTAGAACTTCAGACTGCGTTCTCCATGCAGTGGTCATTTAATCACAGAGTTCAACACATTAAGATTACTTCAAATGGGAGCATTGATTGGTCCTGTGTTCATAAGTGCTTCTCTTTGGGGTAGTTTTAATGAGGAAGTGAACTACAGGCAAGACTTTTTTCTATGGAATTGCATTTATCAGTGCAACTAATATTGTACAACCGCATACCTCTCCCATCAACGTTTAAGTGGAAACATCTTCAAGCAACATTTGGACACTTTTTTTGCATCCTTCTCTTTAGCCATTTTTCATTTCCTTGCCCTCTTGACTGAAAACCATCTGATATATACTCTAACTTTTGCATCTTTCTTTTCATTCAAAGTAGAAAGTGCTATCAAGTTGGGGTAAATATTTGCTGACTGACTCCCCTGTGTCCATGTCTTTTTTTTATTCCGGTCCCTTACATTTACAGAGCCCTTTAAGATGACTACAAAAGGAAAGCATTCCTGATTCTATGTAAGAATAAGTTCTTCTCTTTAGCACAATCATGTTGCTGCATACACAGTGTAAACACTAGATGGTGCTGGTTTACCTAGAGGTTTTGTCTGCCACTTCCTGTTCATGTATTTAGTGTAGGCCTTTCCTTTAAAAATGACTCAACCTCTTTTCTAAATTCAGGGGGAATAAAGTTCATAATTGTCGTATTTGCATGAAGTGCTTTAAATGTGTGAAAAGTCCACCCATGCTGAAAAGTGCTGAGTAGTTCCAAAGATGTTAACTCGGCAATCAAAACTTGATGGGCTTTACAGAAAAGCAGAGTGTAAACGACCATGGCAAAGCCAAGGGGCCATGGACACACTTATATTGGGTGCTGGTAAACCACATGGCTCAGACAAGCTCTTCCTACAAGCAGGCAACATGCTCCACTTATCTCTGACTGCAAAGGATCTCGTAAGGTCCTACCGGGCAAGAAATTGGACAAGATTTTCAGCTGCTTCTACTGTCACCCTCGGTACCCTCACAATGGCACTAACTCGTCTGTTGTATTTGGTAAGTGCTATTTGTTGGGGTAGTTTCAAGTGATCAGTGCTTCAAGAGACATTTGCCTTCTAGAACTTCAGACTGCGTTCTCCATGCAGTGGTCATTTAATCACAGAGTTTAACACATTAAGATTACTTCAAATGGGAGCATTGATTGGTCCTGTGTTCATAAGTGCTTCTCTTTGGGGTAGTTTTAATGAGGAAGTGAACTACAGGCAATACTTTTTTCTATGGAATTGCATTTATCAGTGCAACTAATATTGTACAACCACATACCTCTCCCATCAACGTTTAAGTGGAAACATCTTCAAGCAACATTTGGACACTTTTTTTGCATCCTTCTCTTTAGCCATTTTTCATTTCCTTGCCCTCTTGACTGAAAACCATCTGATATATACTCTAACTTTTGCATCTTTCTTTTCATTCAAAGTAGAAAGAGCTATCAAGTTGGGGTAAATATTTGCTGACTGACTCCCCTGTGTCCATGTTTTTTTTATTATTGTTCATCAGTGTAGGCCTTTCCTTTAAAAACACTAGAGTGTGCTGTTTTACCTAGAAGCTTGGTCTGCCGCTCTCTGTTTTTGTATTTAGTGTAGGTCATTGTTTCATATACCTCTCCCTCTATCTTGTAACTTCTTTGCATCCTCCTCTGCAGCCATTTTTGCACTCTCCCTCTTGTCTAAAAAATCAGTTGATATCTACTCTAACTTTAGCATCTTTCTTTTCAACCAAAGTAGAAAGTGCTATCAAGTTGGGGTAAATATTTGCTGACTGACTCCCCTGTGTCCATGTCTTTTTTTTATTCAGGTCCCTTACATTTACAGAGCCCCTTTAGATGACTGCAAAAGGAAAGCATTCCTAATTCTATGTAAGAATAAGTTCTTCTCTTTAACACAATCATGTTGCTGCATACACAGTGTAAACACTAGATGGTGCTGGTTTACCTAGAGGTTTTGTCTGCCACTTCCTGTTCATGTATTTAGTGTAGGCCTTTCCTTTAAAAATGACTCAACCTCTTTTCTAAATTCAGGGGGAATAAAGTTCATAATTGTCGTATTTGCATGAAGTGCTTTAAATGTGTGAAAAGTCCACCCATGCTGAAAAGTGCTGAATAGTTCCAAAGATGTTAACTCGGCAATCAAAACTTGATGGGCTTTACAGAAAAGCAGAGTGTAAACGACCATGGCAAAGCCAAGGGGCCATGGACACACTTATATTGGGTGCTGGTAAACCACATGGCTCAGACAAGCTCTTCCTACAAGCAGGCAACATGCTCCACTTATCTCTGACTGCAAAGGATCTCGTAAGGTCCTACCGGGCAAGAAATTGGACAAGATTTTCAGCTGCTTCTACTGTCACCCTCGGTACCCTCACAATGGCACTAACTCGTCTGTTGTATTTGGTAAGTGCTATTTGTTGGGGTAGTTTCAAGTGATCAGTGCTTCAAGAGACATTTGCCTTCTAGAACTTCAGACTGCGTTCTCCATGCAGTGGTCATTTAAGCACAGAGTTCAACACATTAAGATTACTTCAAATGGGAGCATTGATTGGTCCTGTGTTCATAAGTGCTTCTCTTTGGGGTAGTTTTAATGAGGAAGTGAACTACAGGCAAGACTTTTTTCTATGGAATTGCATTTATCAGTGCAACTAATATTGTACAACCGCATTCCTCTCCCATCAACGTTTAAGTGGAAACATCTTCAAGCAACATTGGGACACTTTTTTTGCATCCTTCTCTTTAGCCATTTTTCATTTCCTTGCCCTCTTGACTGAAAACCATCTGATATATACTCTAACTTTTGCATCTTTCATTTCATTCAAAGTAGAAAGTGCTATCAAGTTGGGGTAAATATTTGCTGACTGACTCCCCTGTGTCCATGTTTTTTTTTTATTATTGTAAATCAGTGTAGGCCTTTCCTTTAAAAACACTAGAGCGTGCTGTTTTACCTAGAAGCTTGGTCTGCCGCTCTCTGTTTTTGTATTTAGTGTAGGTCATTGTTTCATATACCTCTCCCTCTATCTTGTAACTTCTTTGCATCCTCCTCTGCAGCCATTTTTGCACACTCCCTCTTGTCTAAAAAATCAGTTGATATCTACTCTAACTTTAGCATCTTTCTTTTCAACCAAAGTAGAAAGTGCTATCAAGTTGGGGTAAATATTTGCTGACTGACTCCCCTGTGTCCATGTCTTTTTTTTATTCAGGTCCCTTACATTTACAGAGCCCCTTTAGATGACTACAAAAGGAAAGCATTCCTGATTCTATGTAAGAATAAGTTCTTCTCTTTAGCACAATCATGTTGCTGCATACACAGTGTAAACACTAGATGGTGCTGGTTTACCTAGAGGTTTTGTCTGCCACTTCCTGTTCATGTATTTAGTGTAGGCCTTTCCTTTAAAAAGGACTTGACCTCTTTTCTAAATTCAGGGGGAATAAAGTTCATAATTGTCGTATTTGCATGAAGTGCTTTAAATGTGTGAAAAGTCCACCCATGCTGAAAAGTGCTGAGTAGTTCCAAAGATGTTAACTCGGCAATCAAAACTTGATGGGCTTTACAGAAAAGCAGAGTGTAAACGACCATGGCAAAGCCAAGGGGCCATGGACACACTTATATTGGGTGCTGGTAAACCACATGGCTCAGACAAGCTCTTCCTACAAGCAGGCAACATGCTCCACTTATCTCTGACTGCAAAGGATCTCGTAAGGTCCTACCGGGCAAGAAATTGGACAAGATTTTCAGCTGCTTCTACTGTCACCCTCGGTACCCTCACAATGGCACTAACTCGTCTGTTGTATTTGGTAAGTGCTATTTGTTGGGGTAGTTTCAAGTGATCAGTGCTTCAAGAGACATTTGCCTTCTAGAACTTCAGACTGCGTTCTCCATGCAGTGGTCATTTAATCACAGAGTTCAACACATTAAGATTACTTCAAATGGGAGCATTGATTGGTCCTGTGTTCATAAGTGCTTCTCTTTGGGGTAGTTTTAATGAGGAAGTGAACTACAGGCAAGACTTTTTTCTATGGAATTGCATTTATCAGTGCAACTAATATTGTACAACCACATACCTCTCCCATCAACGTTTAAGTGGAAACATCTTCAAGCAACATTTGGACACTTTTTTTGCATCCTTCTCTTTAGCCATTTTTCATTTCCTTATCCTCTTGACTGAAAACCATCTGATATATACTCTAACTTTTGCATCTTTCTTTTCATTCAAAGTAGAAAGTGCTATCAAGTTGGGGTAAATATTTGCTGACTGACTCCCCTGTGTCCATGTTTTTTTAATTATTGTTCATCAGTGTAGGCCTTTCCTTTAAAAACACTAGAGTGTGCTGTTTTACCTAGAAGCTTGGTCTGCCGCTCTCTGTTTTTGTATTTAGTGTAGGTCATTGTTTCATATACCTCTCCCTCTATCTTGTAACTTCTTTGCATCCTCCTCTGCAGCCATTTTTGCACTCTCCCTCTTGTCTAAAAAATCAGTTGATATCTACTCTAACTTTAGCATCTTTCTTTTCAACCAAAGTAGAAAGTGCTATCAAGTTGGGGTAAATATTTGCTGACTGACTCCCCTGTGTCCATGTCTTTTTTTATTCAGGTCCCTTACATTTACAGAGCCCCTTTAGATGACTGCAAAAGGAAAGCATTCCTGATTCTATGTAAGAATAAGTTCTTCTCTTTAGCACAATCATGTTGCTGCATACACAGTGTAAACACTAGATGGTGCTGGTTTACCTAGAGGTTTTGTCTGCCACTTCCTGTTCATGTATTTAGTGTAGGCCTTTCCTTTAAAAATGACTCAACCTCTTTTCTAAATTCAGGGGGAATAAAGTTCATAATTGTCGTATTTGCATGAAGTGCTTTAAATGTGTGAAAAGTCCACCCATGCTGAAAAGTGCTGAATAGTTCCAAAGATGTTAACTCGGCAATCAAAACTTGATGGGCTTTACAGAAAAGCAGAGTGTAAACGACCATGGCAAAGCCAAGGGGCCATGGACACACTTATATTGGGTGCTGGTAAACCACATGGCTCAGACAAGCTCTTCCTACAAGCAGGCAACATGCTCCACTTATCTCTGACTGCAAAGGATCTCGTAAGGTCCTACCGGGCAAGAAATTGGACAAGATTTTCAGCTGCTTCTACTGTCACCCTCGGTACCCTCACAATGGCACTAACTCGTCTGTTGTATTTGGTAAGTGCTATTTGTTGGGGTAGTTTCAAGTGATCAGTGCTTCAAGAGACATTTGCCTTCTAGAACTTCAGACTGCGTTCTCCATGCAGTGGTCATTTAATCACAGAGTTCAACACATTAAGATTACTTCAAATGGGAGCATTGATTGGTCCTGTGTTCATAAGTGCTTCTCTTTGGGGTAGTTTTAATGAGGAAGTGAACTACAGGCAAGACTTTTTTCTATGGAATTGCATTTATCAGTGCAACTAATATTGTACAACCGCATACCTCTCCCATCAACGTTTAAGTGGAAACATCTTCAAGCAACATTTGGACACTTTTTTTGCATCCTTCTCTTTAGCCATTTTTCATTTCCTTGCCCTCTTGACTGAAAACCATCTGATATATACTCTAACTTTTGCATCTTTCTTTTCATTCAAAGTAGAAAGTGCTATCAAGTTGGGGTAAATATTTGCTGACTGACTCCCCTGTGTCCATGTTTTTTTTTATTATTGTAAATCAGTGTAGGCCTTTCCTTTAAAAACACTAGAGCGTGCTGTTTTACCTAGAAGCTTGGTCTGCCGCTCTCTGTTTTTGTATTTAGTGTAGGTCATTGTTTCATATACCTCTCCCTCTATCTTGTAACTTCTTTGCATCCTCCTCTGCAGCCATTTTTGCACACTCCCTCTTGTCTAAAAAATCAGTTGATATCTACTCTAACTTTAGCATCTTTCTTTTCAACCAAAGTAGAAAGTGCTATCAAGTTGGGGTAAATATTTGCTGACTGACTCCCCTGTGTCCATGTCTTTTTTTTATTCAGGTCCCTTACATTTACAGAGCCCCTTTAGATGACTACAAAAGGAAAGCATTCCTGATTCTATGTAAGAATAAGTTCTTCTCTTTAGCACAATCATGTTGCTGCATACACAGTGTAAACACTAGATGGTGCTGGTTTACCTAGAGGTTTTGTCTGCCACTTGCTGTTCATGTATTTAGTGTAGGCCTTTCCTTTAAAAAGGACTTGACCTCTTTTCTAAATTCAGGGGGAATAAAGTTCATAATTGTCGTATTTGCATGAAGTGCTTTAAATGTGTGAAATGTCCACCCATGCTGAAAAGTGCTGAGTAGTTCCAAAGATGTTAACTCGGCAATCAAAACTTGATGGGCTTTACAGAAAAGCAGAGTGTAAACGACCATGGCAAAGCCAAGGGGCCATGGACACACTTATATTGGGTGCTGGTAAACCACATGGCTCAGACAAGCTCTTCCTACAAGCAGGCAACATGCTCCACTTATCTCTGACTGCAAAGGATCTCGTAAGGTCCTACCGGGCAAGAAATTGGACAAGATTTTCAGCTGCTTCTACTGTCACCCTCGGTACCCTCACAATGGCACTAACTCGTCTGTTGTATTTGGTAAGTGCTATTTGTTGGGGTAGTTTCAAGTGATCAGTGCTTCAAGAGACATTTGCCTTCTAGAACTTCAGACTGCGTTCTCCATGCAGTGGTCATTTAATCACAGAGTTCAACACATTAAGATTACTTCAAATGGGAGCATTGATTGGTCCTGTGTTCATAAGTGCTTCTCTTTGGGGTAGTTTTAATGAGGAAGTGAACTACAGGCAATACTTTTTTCTATGGAATTGCATTTATCAGTGCAACTAATATTGTACAACCGCATTCCTCTCCCATCAACGTTTAAGTGGAAACATCTTCAAGCAACATTTGGACACTTTTTTTGCATCCTTCTCTTTAGCCATTTTTCATTTCCTTGCCCTCTTGACTGAAAACCATCTGACATATACTCTAACTTTTGCATCTTTCTTTTCATTCAAAGTAGAAAGTGCTATCAAGTTGGGGTAAATATTTGCTGACTGACTCCCCTGTGTCCATGTCTTTTTTTTATTCCGGTCCCTTACATTTACAGAGCCCTTTAAGATGACTACAAAAGGAAAGCATTCCTGATTCTATGTAAGAATAAGTTCTTCTCTTTAGCACAATCATGTTGCTGCATACACAGTGTAAACACTAGATGGTGCTGGTTTACCTAGAGGTTTTGTCTGCCACTTCCTGTTCATGTATTTAGTGTAGGCCTTTCCTTTAAAAATGACTCAACCTCTTTTCTAAATTCAGGGGGAATAAAGTTCATAATTCTCGTATTTGCATGAAGTGCTTTAAATGTGTGAAAAGTCCACCCATGCTGAAAAGTGCTGAATAGTTCCAAAGATGTTAACTCGGCAATCAAAACTTGATGGGCTTTACAGAAAAGCAGAGTGTAAACGACCATGGCAAAGCCAAGGGGCCATGGACACACTTATATTGGGTGCTGGTAAACCACATGGCTCAGACAAGCTCTTCCTACAAGCAGGCAACATGCTCCACTTATCTCTGACTGCAAAGGATCTCGTAAGGTCCTACCGGGCAAGAAATTGGACAAGATTTTCAGCTGCTTCTACTGTCACCCTCGGTACCCTCACAATGGCACTAACTCGTCTGTTGTATTTGGTAAGTGCTATTTGTTGGGGTAGTTTCAAGTGATCAGTGCTTCAAGAGACATTTGCCTTCTAGAACTTCAGACTGCGTTCTCCATGCAGTGGTCATTTAATCACAGAGTTCAACACATTAAGATTACTTCAAATGGGAGCATTGATTGGTCCTGTGTTCATAAGTGCTTCTCTTTGGGGTAGTTTTAATGAGGAAGTGAACTACAGGCAAGACTTTTTTCTATGGAATTGCATTTATCAGTGCAACTAATATTGTACAACCGCATACCTCTCCCATCAACGTTTAAGTGGAAACATCTTCAAGCAACATTTGGACACTTTTTTTGCATCCTTCTCTTTAGCCATTTTTCATTTCCTTGCCCTCTTGACTGAAAACCATCTGATATATACTCTAACTTTTGCATCTTTCTTTTCATTCAAAGTAGAAAGTGCTATCAAGTTGGGGTAAATATTTGCTGACTGACTCCCCTGTGTCCATGTCTTTTTTTTATTCCGGTCCCTTACATTTACAGAGCCCTTTAAGATGACTACAAAAGGAAAGCATTCCTGATTCTATGTAAGAATAAGTTCTTCTCTTTAGCACAATCATGTTGCTGCATACACAGTGTAAACACTAGATGGTGCTGGTTTACCTAGAGGTTTTGTCTGCCACTTCCTGTTCATGTATTTAGTGTAGGCCTTTCCTTTAAAAATGACTCAACCTCTTTTCTAAATTCAGGGGGAATAAAGTTCATAATTGTTGTATTTGCATGAAGTGCTTTAAATGTGTGAAAAGTCCACCCATGCTGAAAAGTGCTGAGTAGTTCCAAAGATGTTAACTCGGCAATCAAAACTTGATGGGCTTTACAGAAAAGCAGAGTGTAAACGACCATGGCAAAGCCAAGGGGCCATGGACACACTTATATTGGGTGCTGGTAAACCACATGGCTCAGACAAGCTCTTCCTACAAGCAGGCAACATGCTCCACTTATCTCTGACTGCAAAGGATCTCGTAAGGTCCTACCGGGCAAGAAATTGGACAAGATTTTCAGCTGCTTCTACTGTCACCCTCGGTACCCTCACAATGGCACTAACTCGTCTGTTGTATTTGGTAAGTGCTATTTGTTGGGGTAGTTTCAAGTGATCAGTGCTTCAAGAGACATTTGCCTTCTAGAACTTCAGACTGCGTTCTCCATGCAGTGGTCATTTAATCACAGAGTTTAACACATTAAGATTACTTCAAATGGGAGCATTGATTGGTCCTGTGTTCATAAGTGCTTCTCTTTGGGGTAGTTTTAATGAGGAAGTGAACTACAGGCAATACTTTTTTCTATGGAGTTGCATTTATCAGTGCAACTAATATTGTACAACCACATACCTCTCCCATCAACGTTTAAGTGGAAACATCTTCAAGCAACATTTGGACACTTTTTTTGCATCCTTCTCTTTAGCCATTTTTCATTTCCTTGCCCTCTTGACTGAAAACCATCTGATATATACTCTAACTTTTGCATCTTTCTTTTCATTCAAAGTAGAAAGAGCTATCAAGTTGGGGTAAATATTTGCTGACTGACTCCCCTGTGTCCATGTTTTTTTTATTATTGTTCATCAGTGTAGGCCTTTCCTTTAAAAACACTAGAGTGTGCTGTTTTACCTAGAAGCTTGGTCTGCCGCTCTCTGTTTTTGTATTTAGTGTAGGTCATTGTTTCATATACCTCTCCCTCTATCTTGTAACTTCTTTGCATCCTCCTCTGCAGCCATTTTTGCACTCTCCCTCTTGTCTAAAAAATCAGTTGATATCTACTCTAACTTTAGCATCTTTCTTTTCAACCAAAGTAGAAAGTGCTATCAAGTTGGGGTAAATATTTGCTGACTGACTCCCCTGTGTCCATGTCTTTTTTTTATTCAGGTCCCTTACATTTACAGAGCCCCTTTAGATGACTGCAAAAGGAAAGCATTCCTGATTCTATGTAAGAATAAGTTCTTCTCTTTAGCACAATCATGTTGCTGCATACACAGTGTAAACACTAGATGGTGCTGGTTTACCTAGAGGTTTTGTCTGCCACTTCCTGTTCATGTATTTAGTGTAGGCCTTTCCTTTAAAAATGACTCAACCTCTTTTCTAAATTCAGGGGGAATAAAGTTCATAATTGTCGTATTTGCATGAAGTGCTTTAAATGTGTGAAAAGTCCACCCATGCTGAAAAGTGCTGAATAGTTCCAAAGATGTTAACTCGGCAATCAAAACTTGATGGGCTTTACAGAAAAGCAGAGTGTAAACGACCATGGCAAAGCCAAGGGGCCATGGACACACTTATATTGGGTGCTGGTAAACCACATGGCTCAGACAAGCTCTTCCTACAAGCAGGCAACATGCTCCACTTATCTCTGACTGCAAAGGATCTCGTAAGGTCCTACCGGGCAAGAAATTGGACAAGATTTTCAGCTGCTTCTACTGTCACCCTCGGTACCCTCACAATGGCACTAACTCGTCTGTTGTATTTGGTAAGTGCTATTTGTTGGGGTAGTTTCAAGTGATCAGTGCTTCAAGAGACATTTGCCTTCTAGAACTTCAGACTGCGTTCTCCATGCAGTGGTCATTTAAGCACAGAGTTCAACACATTAAGATTACTTCAAATGGGAGCATTGATTGGTCCTGTGTTCATAAGTGCTTCTCTTTGGGGTAGTTTTAATGAGGAAGTGAACTACAGGCAATACTTTTTTCTATGGAATTGCATTTATCAGTGCAACTAATATTGTACAACCACATACCTCTCCCATCAACGTTTAAGTGGAAACATCTTCAAGCAACATTTGGACACTTTTTTTGCATCCTTCTCTTTAGCCATTTTTCATTTCCTTGCCCTCTTGACTGAAAACCATCTGATATATACTCTAACTTTTGCATCTTTCTTTTCATTCAAAGTAGAAAGTGCTATCAAGTTGGGGTAAATATTTGCTGACTGACTCCCCTGTGTCCATGTTTTTTTTTATTATTGTTCATCAGTGTAGGCCTTTCCTTTAAAAACACTAGAGTGTGCTGTTTTACCTAGAAGCTTGGTCTGCCGCTCTCTGTTTTTGTATTTAGTGTAGGTCATTGTTTCATATACCTCTCCCTCTATCTTGTAACTTCTTTGCATCCTCCTCTGCAGCCATTTTTGCACTCTCCCTCTTGTCTAAAAAATCAGTTGATATCTACTCTAACTTTAGCATCTTTCTTTTCAACCAGAGTAGAAAGTGCTATCAAGTTGGGGTAAATATTTGCTGACTGACTCCCCTGTGTCCATGTCTTTTTTTTATTCAGGTCCCTTACATTTACAGAGCCCCTTTAGATGACTGCAAAAGGAAAGCATTCCTGATTCTATGTAAGAATAAGTTCTTCTCTTTAGCACAATCATGTTGCTGCATACACAGTGTAAACACTAGATGGTGCTGGTTTACCTAGAGGTTTTGTCTGCCACTTCCTGTTCATGTATTTAGTGTAGGCCTTTCCTTTAAAAATGACTCAACCTCTTTTCTAAATTCAGGGGGAATAAAGTTCATAATTGTCGTATTTGCATGAAGTGCTTTAAATGTGTGAAAAGTCCACCCATGCTGAAAAGTGCTGAATAGTTCCAAAGATGTTAACTCGGCAATCAAAACTTGATGGGCTTTACAGAAAAGCAGAGTGTAAACGACCATGGCAAAGCCAAGGGGCCATGGACACACTTATATTGGTTGCTGGTAAACCACATGGCTCAGACAAGCTCTTCCTACAAGCAGGCAACATGCTCCACTTATCTCTGACTGCAAAGGATCTCGTAAGGTCCTACCGGGCAAGAAATTGGACAAGATTTTCAGCTGCTTCTACTGTCACCCTCGGTACCCTCACAATGGCACTAACTCGTCTGTTGTATTTGGTAAGTGCTATTTGTTGGGGTAGTTTCAAGTGATCAGTGCTTCAAGAGACATTTGCCTTCTAGAACTTCAGACTGCGTTCTCCATGCAGTGGTCATTTAAGCACAGAGTTCAACACATTAAGATTACTTCAAATGGGAGCATTGATTGGTCCTGTGTTCATAAGTGCTTCTCTTTGGGGTAGTTTTAATGAGGAAGTGAACTACAGGCAAGACTTTTTTCTATGGAATTGCATTTATCAGTGCAACTAATATTGTACAACCGCATTCCTCTCCCATCAACGTTTAAGTGGAAACATCTTCAAGCAACATTTGGACACTTTTTTTGCATCATTCTCTTTAGCCATTTTTCATTTCCTTGCCCTCTTGACTGAAAACCATCTGATATATACTCTAACTTTTGCATCTTTCTTTTCATTCAAAGTAGAAAGTGCTATCAAGTTGGGGTAAATATTTGCTGACTGACTCCCCTGTGTCCATGTTTTTTTTATTATTGTTCATCAGTGTAGGCCTTTCCTTTAAAAACACTAGAGCGTGCTGTTTTACCTAGGCTCTCTGTTTTTGTATTTAGTGTAGGTCATTGTTTCATATACCTCTCCCTCTATCTTGTAACTTCTTTGCATCCTCCTCTGCAGCCATTTTTGCACTCTCCCTATTGTCTAAAAAATCAGTTGATATCTACTCTAACTTTAGCATCTTTCTTTTCAACCAAAGTAGAAAGAGCTATCAAGTTGGGGTAAATATTTGCTGACTGACTCCCCTGTGTCCATGTCTTTTTTTTATTCAGGTCCCTTACATTTACAGAGCCCCTTTAGATGACTGCAAAAGGAAAGCATTCCTGATTCTATGTAAGAATAAGTTATTCTCTTTAGCACAATCATGTTGCTGCATACACAGTGTAAACACTAGATGGTGCTGGTTTACCTAGAGGTTTTGTCTGCCACTTCCTGTTCATGTATTTAGTGTAGGCCTTTCCTTTAAAAAGGACTTGACCTCTTTTCTAAATTCAGGGAGAATAAAGTTCATAATTGTCGTATTTGCATGAAGTGCTTTAAATGTGTGAAAAGTCCACCCATGCTGAAAAGTGCTGAGTAGTTCCAAAGATGTTAACTCGGCAATCAAAACTTTATGGGCTTTACAGAAAAGCAGAGTGTAAACGACCATGGCAAAGCCAAGGGGCCATGGACACACTTATATTGGGTGCTGGTAAACCACATGGCTCAGACAAGCTCTTCCTACAAGCAGGCAACATGCTCCACTTATCTCTGACTGCAAAGGATCTCGTAAGGTCCTACCGGGCAAGAAATTGGACAAGATTTTCAGCTGCTTCTACTGTCACCCTCGGTACCCTCACAATGGCACTAACTCGTCTGTTGTATTTGGTAAGTGCTATTTGTTGGGGTAGTTTCAAGTGATCAGTGCTTCAAGAGACATTTGCCTTCTAGAACTTCAGACTGCGTTTTCCATGCAGTGGTCATTTAATCACAGAGTTCAACACATTAAGATTACTTCAAATGGGAGCATTGATTGGTCCTGTGTTCATAAGTGCTTCTCTTTGGGGTAGTTTTAATGAGGAAGTGAACTACAGGCAAGACTTTTTTCTATGGAATTGCATTTATCAGTGCAACTAATATTGTACAACCACATACCTCTCCCATCAACGTTTAAGTGGAAACATCTTCAAGCAACATTTGGACACTTTTTTTGCATCCTTCTCTTTAGCCATTTTTCATTTCCTTGCCCTCTTGACTGAAAACCATCTGATATATACTCTAACTTTTGCATCTTTCTTTTCATTCAAAGTAGAAAGTGCTATCAAGTTGGGGTAAATATTTGCTGACTGACTCCCCTGTGTCCATGTTTTTTTAATTATTGTTCATCAGTGTAGGCCTTTCCTTTAAAAACACTAGAGTGTGCTGTTTTACCCAGAAGCTTGGTCTGCCGCTCTCTGTTTTTGTATTTAGTGTAGGTCATTGTTTCATATACCTCTCCCTCTATCTTGTAACTTCTTTGCATCCTCCTCTGCAGCCATTTTTGCACTCTCCCTCTTGTCTAAAAAATCAGTTGATATCTACTCTAACTTTAGCATCTTTCTTTTCAACCAAAGTAGAAAGTGCTATCAAGTTGGGGTAAATATTTGCTGACTGACTCCCCTGTGTCCATGTCTTTTTTTTATTCAGGTCCCTTACATTTACAGAGCCCCTTTAGATGACTGCAAAAGGAAAGCATTCCTGATTCTATGTAAGAATAAGTTCTTCTCTTTAGCACAATCATGTTGCTGCATACACAGTGTAAACACTAGATGGTGCTGGTTTACCTAGAGGTTTTGTCTGCCACTTCCTGTTCATGTATTTAGTGTAGGCCTTTCCTTTAAAAATGACTCAACCTCTTTTCTAAATTCAGGGGGAATAAAGTTCATAATTGTCGTATTTGCATGAAGTGCTTTAAATGTGTGAAAAGTCCACCCATGCTGAAAAGTGCTGAATAGTTCCAAAGATGTTAACTCGGCAATCAAAACTTGATGGGCTTTACAGAAAAGCAGAGTGTAAACGACCATGGCAAAGCCAAGGGGCCATGGACACACTTATATTGGGTGCTGGTAAACCACATGGCTCAGACAAGCTCTTCCTACAAGCAGGCAACATGCTCCACTTATCTCTGACTGCAAAGGATCTCGTAAGGTCCTACCGGGCAAGAAATTGGACAAGATTTTCAGCTGCTTCTACTGTCACCCTCGGTACCCTCACAATGGCACTAACTCGTCTGTTGTATTTGGTAAGTGCTATTTGTTGGGGTAGTTTCAAGTGATCAGTGCTTCAAGAGACATTTGCCTTCTAGAACTTCAGACTGCGTTCTCCATGCAGTGGTCATTTAATCACAGAGTTCAACACATTAAGATTACTTCAAATGGGAGCATTGATTGGTCCTGTGTTCATAAGTGCTTCTCTTTGGGGTAGTTTTAATGAGGAAGTGAACTACAGGCAAGACTTTTTTCTATGGAATTGCATTTATCAGTGCAACTAATATTGTACAACCGCATACCTCTCCCATCAACGTTTAAGTGGAAACATCTTCAAGCAACATTTGGACACTTTTTTTGCATCCTTCTCTTTAGCCATTTTTCATTTCCTTGCCCTCTTGACTGAAAACCATCTGATATATACTCTAACTTTTGCATCTTTCTTTTCATTCAAAGTAGAAAGTGCTATCAAGTTGGGGTAAATATTTGCTGACTGACTCCCCTGTGTCCATGTTTTTTTTTATTATTGTAAATCAGTGTAGGCCTTTCCTTTAAAAACACTAGAGCGTGCTGTTTTACCTAGAAGCTTGGTCTGCCGCTCTCTGTTTTTGTATTTAGTGTAGGTCATTGTTTCATATACCTCTCCCTCTATCTTGTAACTTCTTTGCATCCTCCTCTGCAGCCATTTTTGCACACTCCCTCTTGTCTAAAAAATCAGTTGATATCTACTCTAACTTTAGCATCTTTCTTTTCAACCAAAGTAGAAAGTGCTATCAAGTTGGGGTAAATATTTGCTGACTGACTCCCCTGTGTCCATGTCTTTTTTTTATTCAGGTCCCTTACATTTACAGAGCCCCTTTAGATGACTACAAAAGGAAAGCATTCCTGATTCTATGTAAGAATAAGTTCTTCTCTTTAGCACAATCATGTTGCTGCATACACAGTGTAAACACTAGATGGTGCTGGTTTACCTAGAGGTTTTGTCTGCCACTTGCTGTTCATGTATTTAGTGTAGGCCTTTCCTTTAAAAAGGACTTGACCTCTTTTCTAAATTCAGGGGGAATAAAGTTCATAATTGTCGTATTTGCATGAAGTGCTTTAAATGTGTGAAATGTCCACCCATGCTGAAAAGTGCTGAGTAGTTCCAAAGATGTTAACTCGGCAATCAAAACTTGATGGGCTTTACAGAAAAGCAGAGTGTAAACGACCATGGCAAAGCCAAGGGGCCATGGACACACTTATATTGGGTGCTGGTAAACCACATGGCTCAGACAAGCTCTTCCTACAAGCAGGCAACATGCTCCACTTATCTCTGACTGCAAAGGATCTCGTAAGGTCCTACCGGGCAAGAAATTGGACAAGATTTTCAGCTGCTTCTACTGTCACCCTCGGTACCCTCACAATGGCACTAACTCGTCTGTTGTATTTGGTAAGTGCTATTTGTTGGGGTAGTTTCAAGTGATCAGTGCTTCAAGAGACATTTGCCTTCTAGAACTTCAGACTGCGTTCTCCATGCAGTGGTCATTTAATCACAGAGTTCAACACATTAAGATTACTTCAAATGGGAGCATTGATTGGTCCTGTGTTCATAAGTGCTTCTCTTTGGGGTAGTTTTAATGAGGAAGTGAACTACAGGCAATACTTTTTTCTATGGAATTGCATTTATCAGTGCAACTAATATTGTACAACCGCATTCCTCTCCCATCAACGTTTAAGTGGAAACATCTTCAAGCAACATTTGGACACTTTTTTTGCATCCTTCTCTTTAGCCATTTTTCATTTCCTTGCCCTCTTGACTGAAAACCATCTGACATATACTCTAACTTTTGCATCTTTCTTTTCATTCAAAGTAGAAAGTGCTATCAAGTTGGGGTAAATATTTGCTGACTGACTCCCCTGTGTCCATGTCTTTTTTTTATTCCGGTCCCTTACATTTACAGAGCCCTTTAAGATGACTACAAAAGGAAAGCATTCCTGATTCTATGTAAGAATAAGTTCTTCTCTTTAGCACAATCATGTTGCTGCATACACAGTGTAAACACTAGATGGTGCTGGTTTACCTAGAGGTTTTGTCTGCCACTTCCTGTTCATGTATTTAGTGTAGGCCTTTCCTTTAAAAATGACTCAACCTCTTTTCTAAATTCAGGGGGAATAAAGTTCATAATTCTCGTATTTGCATGAAGTGCTTTAAATGTGTGAAAAGTCCACCCATGCTGAAAAGTGCTGAATAGTTCCAAAGATGTTAACTCGGCAATCAAAACTTGATGGGCTTTACAGAAAAGCAGAGTGTAAACGACCATGGCAAAGCCAAGGGGCCATGGACACACTTATATTGGGTGCTGGTAAACCACATGGCTCAGACAAGCTCTTCCTACAAGCAGGCAACATGCTCCACTTATCTCTGACTGCAAAGGATCTCGTAAGGTCCTACCGGGCAAGAAATTGGACAAGATTTTCAGCTGCTTCTACTGTCACCCTCGGTACCCTCACAATGGCACTAACTCGTCTGTTGTATTTGGTAAGTGCTATTTGTTGGGGTAGTTTCAAGTGATCAGTGCTTCAAGAGACATTTGCCTTCTAGAACTTCAGACTGCGTTCTCCATGCAGTGGTCATTTAATCACAGAGTTCAACACATTAAGATTACTTCAAATGGGAGCATTGATTGGTCCTGTGTTCATAAGTGCTTCTCTTTGGGGTAGTTTTAATGAGGAAGTGAACTACAGGCAAGACTTTTTTCTATGGAATTGCATTTATCAGTGCAACTAATATTGTACAACCGCATACCTCTCCCATCAACGTTTAAGTGGAAACATCTTCAAGCAACATTTGGACACTTTTTTTGCATCCTTCTCTTTAGCCATTTTTCATTTCCTTGCCCTCTTGACTGAAAACCATCTGATATATACTCTAACTTTTGCATCTTTCTTTTCATTCAAAGTAGAAAGTGCTATCAAGTTGGGGTAAATATTTGCTGACTGACTCCCCTGTGTCCATGTCTTTTTTTTATTCCGGTCCCTTACATTTACAGAGCCCTTTAAGATGACTACAAAAGGAAAGCATTCCTGATTCTATGTAAGAATAAGTTCTTCTCTTTAGCACAATCATGTTGCTGCATACACAGTGTAAACACTAGATGGTGCTGGTTTACCTAGAGGTTTTGTCTGCCACTTCCTGTTCATGTATTTAGTGTAGGCCTTTCCTTTAAAAATGACTCAACCTCTTTTCTAAATTCAGGGGGAATAAAGTTCATAATTGTTGTATTTGCATGAAGTGCTTTAAATGTGTGAAAAGTCCACCCATGCTGAAAAGTGCTGAGTAGTTCCAAAGATGTTAACTCGGCAATCAAAACTTGATGGGCTTTACAGAAAAGCAGAGTGTAAACGACCATGGCAAAGCCAAGGGGCCATGGACACACTTATATTGGGTGCTGGTAAACCACATGGCTCAGACAAGCTCTTCCTACAAGCAGGCAACATGCTCCACTTATCTCTGACTGCAAAGGATCTCGTAAGGTCCTACCGGGCAAGAAATTGGACAAGATTTTCAGCTGCTTCTACTGTCACCCTCGGTACCCTCACAATGGCACTAACTCGTCTGTTGTATTTGGTAAGTGCTATTTGTTGGGGTAGTTTCAAGTGATCAGTGCTTCAAGAGACATTTGCCTTCTAGAACTTCAGACTGCGTTCTCCATGCAGTGGTCATTTAATCACAGAGTTTAACACATTAAGATTACTTCAAATGGGAGCATTGATTGGTCCTGTGTTCATAAGTGCTTCTCTTTGGGGTAGTTTTAATGAGGAAGTGAACTACAGGCAATACTTTTTTCTATGGAGTTGCATTTATCAGTGCAACTAATATTGTACAACCACATACCTCTCCCATCAACGTTTAAGTGGAAACATCTTCAAGCAACATTTGGACACTTTTTTTGCATCCTTCTCTTTAGCCATTTTTCATTTCCTTGCCCTCTTGACTGAAAACCATCTGATATATACTCTAACTTTTGCATCTTTCTTTTCATTCAAAGTAGAAAGAGCTATCAAGTTGGGGTAAATATTTGCTGACTGACTCCCCTGTGTCCATGTTTTTTTTATTATTGTTCATCAGTGTAGGCCTTTCCTTTAAAAACACTAGAGTGTGCTGTTTTACCTAGAAGCTTGGTCTGCCGCTCTCTGTTTTTGTATTTAGTGTAGGTCATTGTTTCATATACCTATCCCTCTATCTTGTAACTTCTTTGCATCCTCCTCTGCAGCCATTTTTGCACTCTCCCTCTTGTCTAAAAAATCAGTTGATATCTACTCTAACTTTAGCATCTTTCTTTTCAACCAAAGTAGAAAGTGCTATCAAGTTGGGGTAAATATTTGCTGACTGACTCCCCTGTGTCCATGTCTTTTTTTTATTCAGGTCCCTTACATTTACAGAGCCCCTTTAGATGACTGCAAAAGGAAAGCATTCCTGATTCTATGTAAGAATAAGTTCTTCTCTTTAGCACAATCATGTTGCTGCATACACAGTGTAAACACTAGATGGTGCTGGTTTACCTAGAGGTTTTGTCTGCCACTTCCTGTTCATGTATTTAGTGTAGGCCTTTCCTTTAAAAATGACTCAACCTCTTTTCTAAATTCAGGGGGAATAAAGTTCATAATTGTCGTATTTGCATGAAGTGCTTTAAATGTGTGAAAAGTCCACCCATGCTGAAAAGTGCTGAATAGTTCCAAAGATGTTAACTCGGCAATCAAAACTTGATGGGCTTTACAGAAAAGCAGAGTGTAAACGACCATGGCAAAGCCAAGGGGCCATGGACACACTTATATTGGGTGCTGGTAAACCACATGGCTCAGACAAGCTCTTCCTACAAGCAGGCAACATGCTCCACTTATCTCTGACTGCAAAGGATCTCGTAAGGTCCTACCGGGCAAGAAATTGGACAAGATTTTCAGCTGCTTCTACTGTCACCCTCGGTACCCTCACAATGGCACTAACTCGTCTGTTGTATTTGGTAAGTGCTATTTGTTGGGGTAGTTTCAAGTGATCAGTGCTTCAAGAGACATTTGCCTTCTAGAACTTCAGACTGCGTTCTCCATGCAGTGGTCATTTAAGCACAGAGTTCAACACATTAAGATTACTTCAAATGGGAGCATTGATTGGTCCTGTGTTCATAAGTGCTTCTCTTTGGGGTAGTTTTAATGAGGAAGTGAACTACAGGCAATACTTTTTTCTATGGAATTGCATTTATCAGTGCAACTAATATTGTACAACCACATACCTCTCCCATCAACGTTTAAGTGGAAACATCTTCAAGCAACATTTGGACACTTTTTTTGCATCCTTCTCTTTAGCCATTTTTCATTTCCTTGCCCTCTTGACTGAAAACCATCTGATATATACTCTAACTTTTGCATCTTTCTTTTCATTCAAAGTAGAAAGTGCTATCAAGTTGGGGTAAATATTTGCTGACTGACTCCCCTGTGTCCATGTTTTTTTTTATTATTGTTCATCAGTGTAGGCCTTTCCTTTAAAAACACTAGAGTGTGCTGTTTTACCTAGAAGCTTGGTCTGCCGCTCTCTGTTTTTGTATTTAGTGTAGGTCATTGTTTCATATACCTCTCCCTCTATCTTGTAACTTCTTTGCATCCTCCTCTGCAGCCATTTTTGCACTCTCCCTCTTGTCTAAAAAATCAGTTGATATCTACTCTAACTTTAGCATCTTTCTTTTCAACCAGAGTAGAAAGTGCTATCAAGTTGGGGTAAATATTTGCTGACTGACTCCCCTGTGTCCATGTCTTTTTTTTATTCAGGTCCCTTACATTTACAGAGCCCCTTTAGATGACTGCAAAAGGAAAGCATTCCTGATTCTATGTAAGAATAAGTTCTTCTCTTTAGCACAATCATGTTGCTGCATACACAGTGTAAACACTAGATGGTGCTGGTTTACCTAGAGGTTTTGTCTGCCACTTCCTGTTCATGTATTTAGTGTAGGCCTTTCCTTTAAAAATGACTCAACCTCTTTTCTAAATTCAGGGGGAATAAAGTTCATAATTGTCGTATTTGCATGAAGTGCTTTAAATGTGTGAAAAGTCCACCCATGCTGAAAAGTGCTGAATAGTTCCAAAGATGTTAACTCGGCAATCAAAACTTGATGGGCTTTACAGAAAAGCAGAGTGTAAACGACCATGGCAAAGCCAAGGGGCCATGGACACACTTATATTGGTTGCTGGTAAACCACATGGCTCAGACAAGCTCTTCCTACAAGCAGGCAACATGCTCCACTTATCTCTGACTGCAAAGGATCTCGTAAGGTCCTACCGGGCAAGAAATTGGACAAGATTTTCAGCTGCTTCTACTGTCACCCTCGGTACCCTCACAATGGCACTAACTCGTCTGTTGTATTTGGTAAGTGCTATTTGTTGGGGTAGTTTCAAGTGATCAGTGCTTCAAGAGACATTTGCCTTCTAGAACTTCAGACTGCGTTCTCCATGCAGTGGTCATTTAAGCACAGAGTTCAACACATTAAGATTACTTCAAATGGGAGCATTGATTGGTCCTGTGTTCATAAGTGCTTCTCTTTGGGGTAGTTTTAATGAGGAAGTGAACTACAGGCAAGACTTTTTTCTATGGAATTGCATTTATCAGTGCAACTAATATTGTACAACCGCATTCCTCTCCCATCAACGTTTAAGTGGAAACATCTTCAAGCAACATTTGGACACTTTTTTTGCATCATTCTCTTTAGCCATTTTTCATTTCCTTGCCCTCTTGACTGAAAACCATCTGATATATACTCTAACTTTTGCATCTTTCTTTTCATTCAAAGTAGAAAGTGCTATCAAGTTGGGGTAAATATTTGCTGACTGACTCCCCTGTGTCCATGTTTTTTTTATTATTGTTCATCAGTGTAGGCCTTTCCTTTAAAAACACTAGAGCGTGCTGTTTTACCTAGGCTCTCTGTTTTTGTATTTAGTGTAGGTCATTGTTTCATATACCTCTCCCTCTATCTTGTAACTTCTTTGCATCCTCCTCTGCAGCCATTTTTGCACTCTCCCTATTGTCTAAAAAATCAGTTGATATCTACTCTAACTTTAGCATCTTTCTTTTCAACCAAAGTAGAAAGAGCTATCAAGTTGGGGTAAATATTTGCTGACTGACTCCCCTGTGTCCATGTCTTTTTTTTATTCAGGTCCCTTACATTTACAGAGCCCCTTTAGATGACTGCAAAAGGAAAGCATTCCTGATTCTATGTAAGAATAAGTTATTCTCTTTAGCACAATCATGTTGCTGCATACACAGTGTAAACACTAGATGGTGCTGGTTTACCTAGAGGTTTTGTCTGCCACTTCCTGTTCATGTATTTAGTGTAGGCCTTTCCTTTAAAAAGGACTTGACCTCTTTTCTAAATTCAGGGAGAATAAAGTTCATAATTGTCGTATTTGCATGAAGTGCTTTAAATGTGTGAAAAGTCCACCCATGCTGAAAAGTGCTGAGTAGTTCCAAAGATGTTAACTCGGCAATCAAAACTTTATGGGCTTTACAGAAAAGCAGAGTGTAAACGACCATGGCAAAGCCAAGGGGCCATGGACACACTTATATTGGGTGCTGGTAAACCACATGGCTCAGACAAGCTCTTCCTACAAGCAGGCAACATGCTCCACTTATCTCTGACTGCAAAGGATCTCGTAAGGTCCTACCGGGCAAGAAATTGGACAAGATTTTCAGCTGCTTCTACTGTCACCCTCGGTACCCTCACAATGGCACTAACTCGTCTGTTGTATTTGGTAAGTGCTATTTGTTGGGGTAGTTTCAAGTGATCAGTGCTTCAAGAGACATTTGCCTTCTAGAACTTCAGACTGCGTTTTCCATGCAGTGGTCATTTAATCACAGAGTTCAACACATTAAGATTACTTCAAATGGGAGCATTGATTGGTCCTGTGTTCATAAGTGCTTCTCTTTGGGGTAGTTTTAATGAGGAAGTGAACTACAGGCAAGACTTTTTTCTATGGAATTGCATTTATCAGTGCAACTAATATTGTACAACCACATACCTCTCCCATCAACGTTTAAGTGGAAACATCTTCAAGCAACATTTGGACACTTTTTTTGCATCCTTCTCTTTAGCCATTTTTCATTTCCTTGCCCTCTTGACTGAAAACCATCTGATATATACTCTAACTTTTGCATCTTTCTTTTCATTCAAAGTAGAAAGTGCTATCAAGTTGGGGTAAATATTTGCTGACTGACTCCCCTGTGTCCATGTTTTTTTAATTATTGTTCATCAGTGTAGGCCTTTCCTTTAAAAACACTAGAGTGTGCTGTTTTACCCAGAAGCTTGGTCTGCCGCTCTCTGTTTTTGTATTTAGTGTAGGTCATTGTTTCATATACCTCTCCCTCTATCTTGTAACTTCTTTGCATCCTCCTCTGCAGCCATTTTTGCACTCTCCCTCTTGTCTAAAAAATCAGTTGATATCTACTCTAACTTTAGCATCTTTCTTTTCAACCAAAGTAGAAAGTGCTATCAAGTTGGGGTAAATATTTGCTGACTGACTCCCCTGTGTCCATGTCTTTTTTTTATTCAGGTCCCTTACATTTACAGAGCCCCTTTAGATGACTGCAAAAGGAAAGCATTCCTGATTCTATGTAAGAATAAGTTCTTCTCTTTAGCACAATCATGTTGCTGCATACACAGTGTAAACACTAGATGGTGCTGGTTTACCTAGAGGTTTTGTCTGCCACTTCCTGTTCATGTATTTAGTGTAGGCCTTTCCTTTAAAAAGGACTTGACCTCTTTTCTAAATTCAGGGGGAATAAAGTTCATAATTGTCGTATTTGCATGAAGTGCTTTAAATGTGTGAAAAGTCCACCCATGCTGAAAAGTGCTGAGTAGTTCCAAAGATGTTAACTCGGCAATCAAAACTTGATGGGCTTTACAGAAAAGCAGAGTGTAAACGACCATGGCAAAGCCAAGGGGCCATGGACACACTTATATTGGGTGCTGGTAAACCACAAGGCTCAGACAAGCTCTTCCTACAAGCAGGCAACATGCTCCACTTATCTCTGACTGCAAAGGATCTCGTAAGGTCCTACCGGGCAAGAAATTGGACAAGATTTTCAGCTGCTTCTACTGTCACCCTCGGTACCCTCACAATGGCACTAACTCGTCTGTTGTATTTGGTAAGTGCTATTTGTTGGGGTAGTTTCAAGTGATCAGTGCTTCAAGAGACATTTGCCTTCTAGAACTTCAGACTGCGTTCTCCATGCAGTGGTCATTTAATCACAGAGTTCAACACATTAAGATTACTTCAAATGGGAGCATTGATTGGTCCTGTGTTCATAAGTGCTTCTCTTTGGGGTAGTTTTAATGAGGAAGTGAACTACAGGCAAGACTTTTTTCTATGGAATTGCATTTATCAGTGCAACTAATATTGTACAACCGCATACCTCTCCCATCAACGTTTAAGTGGAAACATCTTCAAGCAACATTTGGACACTTTTTTTGCATCCTTCTCTTTAGCCATTTTTCATTTCCTTGCCCTCTTGACTGAAAACCATCTGATATATACTCTAACTTTTGCATCTTTCTTTTCATTCAAAGTAGAAAGTGCTATCAAGTTGGGGTAAATATTTGCTGACTGACTCCCCTGTGTCCATGTTTTTTTTATTATTGATCATCAGTGTAGGCCTTTCCTTTAAAAACACTAGAGCGTGCTGTTTTATCTAGAATCTTGGTCTGCCGCTCTCTGTTTTTGTATTTAGTGTAGGTCATTGTTTCATATACCTCTCCCTCTATCTTGTAACTTCTTTGCATCCTCCTCTGCAGCCATTTTTGCACTCTCCCTCTTGTCTAAAAAATCAGTTGATATCTACTCTAACTTTAGCATCTTTCTTTTCAACCAAAGTAGAAAGTGCTATCAAGTTGGGGTAAATATTTGCTGACTGACTCCCCTGTGTCCATGTCTTTTTTTTATTCAGGTCCCTTACATTTACAGAGCCCCTTTAGATGACTGCAAAAGGAAAGCATTCCTGATTCTATGTAAGAATAAGTTCTTCTCTTTAGCACAATCATGTTGCTGCATACACAGTGTAAACACTAGATGGTGCTGGTTTACCTAGAGGTTTTGTCTGCCACTTCCTGTTCATGTATTTAGTGTAGGCCTTTCCTTTAAAAAGGACTTGACCTCTTTTCTAAATTCAGGGGGAATAAAGTTCATAATTGTCGTATTTGCATGAAGTGCTTTAAATGTGTGAAAAGTCCACCCATGCTGAAAAGTGCTGAGTAGTTCCAAAGATGCTAACTCGGCAATCAAAACTTGATGGGCTTTACAGAAAAGCAGAGTGTAAACGACCATGGCAAAGCCAAGGGGCCATGGACACACTTATATTGGGTGCTGGTAAACCACATGGCTCAGACAAGCTCTTCCTACAAGCAGGCAACATGCTCCACTTATCTCTGACTGCAAAGGATCTCGTAAGGTCCTACCGGGCAAGAAATTGGACAAGATTTTCAGCTGCTTCTACTGTCACCCTCGGTACCCTCACAATGGCACTAACTCGTCTGTTGTATTTGGTAAGTGCTATTTGTTGGGGTAGTTTCAAGTGATCAGTGCTTCAAGAGACATTTGCCTTCTAGAACTTCAGACTGCGTTCTCCATGCAGTGGTCATTTAATCACAGAGTTCAACACATTAAGATTACTTCAAATGGGAGCATTGATTGGTCCTGTGTTCATAAGTGCTTCTCTTTGGGGTAGTTTTAATGAGGAAGTGAACTACAGGCAAGACTTTTTTCTATGGAATTGCATTTATCAGTGCAACTAATATTGTACAACCGCATACCTCTCCCATCAACGTTTAAGTGGAAACATCTTCAAGCAACATTTGGACACTTTTTTTGCATCCTTCTCTTTAGCCATTTTTCATTTCCTTGCCCTCTTGACTGAAAACCATCTGACATATACTCTAACTTTTGCATCTTTCTTTTCATTCAAAGTAGAAAGTGCTATCAAGTTGGGGTAAATATTTGCTGACTGACTCCCCTGTGTCCATGTCTTTTTTTTATTCCGGTCCCTTACATTTACAGAGCCCTTTAAGATGACTACAAAAGGAAAGCATTCCTGATTCTATGTAAGAATAAGTTCTTCTCTTTAGCACAATCATGTTGCTGCATACACAGTGTAAACACTAGATGGTGCTGGTTTACCTAGAGGTTTTGTCTGCCACTTCCTGTTCATGTATTTAGTGTAGGCCTTTCCTTTAAAAATGACTCAACCTCTTTTCTAAATTCAGGGGGAATAAAGTTCATAATTCTCGTATTTGCATGAAGTGCTTTAAATGTGTGAAAAGTCCACCCATGCTGAAAAGTGCTGAATAGTTCCAAAGATGTTAACTCGGCAATCAAAACTTGATGGGCTTTACAGAAAAGCAGAGTGTAAACGACCATGGCAAAGCCAAGGGGCCATGGACACACTTATATTGGGTGCTGGTAAACCACATGGCTCAGACAAGCTCTTCCTACAAGCAGGCAACATGCTCCACTTATCTCTGACTGCAAAGGATCTCGTAAGGTCCTACCGGGCAAGAAATTGGACAAGATTTTCAGCTGCTTCTACTGTCACCCTCGGTACCCTCACAATGGCACTAACTCGTCTGTTGTATTTGGTAAGTGCTATTTGTTGGGGTAGTTTCAAGTGATCAGTGCTTCAAGAGACATTTGCCTTCTAGAACTTCAGACTGCGTTCTCCATGCAGTGGTCATTTAATCACAGAGTTCAACACATTAAGATTACTTCAAATGGGAGCATTGATTGGTCCTGTGTTCATAAGTGCTTCTCTTTGGGGTAGTTTTAATGAGGAAGTGAACTACAGGCAAGACTTTTTTCTATGGAATTGCATTTATCAGTGCAACTAATATTGTACAACCGCATACCTCTCCCATCAACGTTTAAGTGGAAACATCTTCAAGCAACATTTGGACACTTTTTTTGCATCCTTCTCTTTAGCCATTTTTCATTTCCTTGCCCTCTTGACTGAAAACCATCTGATATATACTCTAACTTTTGCATCTTTCTTTTCATTCAAAGTAGAAAGTGCTATCAAGTTGGGGTAAATATTTGCTGACTGACTCCCCTGTGTCCATGTCTTTTTTTTATTCCGGTCCCTTACATTTACAGAGCCCTTTAAGATGACTACAAAAGGAAAGCATTCCTGATTCTATGTAAGAATAAGTTCTTCTCTTTAGCACAATCATGTTGCTGCATACACAGTGTAAACACTAGATGGTGCTGGTTTACCTAGAGGTTTTGTCTGCCACTTCCTGTTCATGTATTTAGTGTAGGCCTTTCCTTTAAAAATGACTCAACCTCTTTTCTAAATTCAGGGGGAATAAAGTTCATAATTGTTGTATTTGCATGAAGTGCTTTAAATGTGTGAAAAGTCCACCCATGCTGAAAAGTGCTGAGTAGTTCCAAAGATGTTAACTCGGCAATCAAAACTTGATGGGCTTTACAGAAAAGCAGAGTGTAAACGACCATGGCAAAGCCAAGGGGCCATGGACACACTTATATTGGGTGCTGGTAAACCACATGGCTCAGACAAGCTCTTCCTACAAGCAGGCAACATGCTCCACTTATCTCTGACTGCAAAGGATCTCGTAAGGTCCTACCGGGCAAGAAATTGGACAAGATTTTCAGCTGCTTCTACTGTCACCCTCGGTACCCTCACAATGGCACTAACTCGTCTGTTGTATTTGGTAAGTGCTATTTGTTGGGGTAGTTTCAAGTGATCAGTGCTTCAAGAGACATTTGCCTTCTAGAACTTCAGACTGCGTTCTCCATGCAGTGGTCATTTAATCACAGAGTTTAACACATTAAGATTACTTCAAATGGGAGCATTGATTGGTCCTGTGTTCATAAGTGCTTCTCTTTGGGGTAGTTTTAATGAGGAAGTGAACTACAGGCAATACTTTTTTCTATGGAGTTGCATTTATCAGTGCAACTAATATTGTACAACCACATACCTCTCCCATCAACGTTTAAGTGGAAACATCTTCAAGCAACATTTGGACACTTTTTTTGCATCCTTCTCTTTAGCCATTTTTCATTTCCTTGCCCTCTTGACTGAAAACCATCTGATATATACTCTAACTTTTGCATCTTTCTTTTCATTCAAAGTAGAAAGAGCTATCAAGTTGGGGTAAATATTTGCTGACTGACTCCCCTGTGTCCATGTTTTTTTTATTATTGTTCATCAGTGTAGGCCTTTCCTTTAAAAACACTAGAGTGTGCTGTTTTACCTAGAAGCTTGGTCTGCCGCTCTCTGTTTTTGTATTTAGTGTAGGTCATTGTTTCATATACCTCTCCCTCTATCTTGTAACTTCTTTGCATCCTCCTCTGCAGCCATTTTTGCACTCTCCCTCTTGTCTAAAAAATCAGTTGATATCTACTCTAACTTTAGCATCTTTCTTTTCAACCAAAGTAGAAAGTGCTATCAAGTTGGGGTAAATATTTGCTGACTGACTCCCCTGTGTCCATGTCTTTTTTTTATTCAGGTCCCTTACATTTACAGAGCCCCTTTAGATGACTGCAAAAGGAAAGCATTCCTGATTCTATGTAAGAATAAGTTCTTCTCTTTAGCACAATCATGTTGCTGCATACACAGTGTAAACACTAGATGGTGCTGGTTTACCTAGAGGTTTTGTCTGCCACTTCCTGTTCATGTATTTAGTGTAGGCCTTTCCTTTAAAAATGACTCAACCTCTTTTCTAAATTCAGGGGGAATAAAGTTCATAATTGTCGTATTTGCATGAAGTGCTTTAAATGTGTGAAAAGTCCACCCATGCTGAAAAGTGCTGAATAGTTCCAAAGATGTTAACTCGGCAATCAAAACTTGATGGGCTTTACAGAAAAGCAGAGTGTAAACGACCATGGCAAAGCCAAGGGGCCATGGACACACTTATATTGGGTGCTGGTAAACCACATGGCTCAGACAAGCTCTTCCTACAAGCAGGCAACATGCTCCACTTATCTCTGACTGCAAAGGATCTCGTAAGGTCCTACCGGGCAAGAAATTGGACAAGATTTTCAGCTGCTTCTACTGTCACCCTCGGTACCCTCACAATGGCACTAACTCGTCTGTTGTATTTGGTAAGTGCTATTTGTTGGGGTAGTTTCAAGTGATCAGTGCTTCAAGAGACATTTGCCTTCTAGAACTTCAGACTGCGTTCTCCATGCAGTGGTCATTTAAGCACAGAGTTCAACACATTAAGATTACTTCAAATGGGAGCATTGATTGGTCCTGTGTTCATAAGTGCTTCTCTTTGGGGTAGTTTTAATGAGGAAGTGAACTACAGGCAATACTTTTTTCTATGGAATTGCATTTATCAGTGCAACTAATATTGTACAACCACATACCTCTCCCATCAACGTTTAAGTGGAAACATCTTCAAGCAACATTTGGACACTTTTTTTGCATCCTTCTCTTTAGCCATTTTTCATTTCCTTGCCCTCTTGACTGAAAACCATCTGATATATACTCTAACTTTTGCATCTTTCTTTTCATTCAAAGTAGAAAGTGCTATCAAGTTGGGGTAAATATTTGCTGACTGACTCCCCTGTGTCCATGTTTTTTTTTATTATTGTTCATCAGTGTAGGCCTTTCCTTTAAAAACACTAGAGTGTGCTGTTTTACCTAGAAGCTTGGTCTGCCGCTCTCTGTTTTTGTATTTAGTGTAGGTCATTGTTTCATATACCTCTCCCTCTATCTTGTAACTTCTTTGCATCCTCCTCTGCAGCCATTTTTGCACTCTCCCTCTTGTCTAAAAAATCAGTTGATATCTACTCTAACTTTAGCATCTTTCTTTTCAACCAGAGTAGAAAGTGCTATCAAGTTGGGGTAAATATTTGCTGACTGACTCCCCTGTGTCCATGTCTTTTTTTTATTCAGGTCCCTTACATTTACAGAGCCCCTTTAGATGACTGCAAAAGGAAAGCATTCCTGATTCTATGTAAGAATAAGTTCTTCTCTTTAGCACAATCATGTTGCTGCATACACAGTGTAAACACTAGATGGTGCTGGTTTACCTAGAGGTTTTGTCTGCCACTTCCTGTTCATGTATTTAGTGTAGGCCTTTCCTTTAAAAATGACTCAACCTCTTTTCTAAATTCAGGGGGAATAAAGTTCATAATTGTCGTATTTGCATGAAGTGCTTTAAATGTGTGAAAAGTCCACCCATGCTGAAAAGTGCTGAATAGTTCCAAAGATGTTAACTCGGCAATCAAAACTTGATGGGCTTTACAGAAAAGCAGAGTGTAAACGACCATGGCAAAGCCAAGGGGCCATGGACACACTTATATTGGTTGCTGGTAAACCACATGGCTCAGACAAGCTCTTCCTACAAGCAGGCAACATGCTCCACTTATCTCTGACTGCAAAGGATCTCGTAAGGTCCTACCGGGCAAGAAATTGGACAAGATTTTCAGCTGCTTCTACTGTCACCCTCGGTACCCTCACAATGGCACTAACTCGTCTGTTGTATTTGGTAAGTGCTATTTGTTGGGGTAGTTTCAAGTGATCAGTGCTTCAAGAGACATTTGCCTTCTAGAACTTCAGACTGCGTTCTCCATGCAGTGGTCATTTAAGCACAGAGTTCAACACATTAAGATTACTTCAAATGGGAGCATTGATTGGTCCTGTGTTCATAAGTGCTTCTCTTTGGGGTAGTTTTAATGAGGAAGTGAACTACAGGCAAGACTTTTTTCTATGGAATTGCATTTATCAGTGCAACTAATATTGTACAACCGCATTCCTCTCCCATCAACGTTTAAGTGGAAACATCTTCAAGCAACATTTGGACACTTTTTTTGCATCATTCTCTTTAGCCATTTTTCATTTCCTTGCCCTCTTGACTGAAAACCATCTGATATATACTCTAACTTTTGCATCTTTCTTTTCATTCAAAGTAGAAAGTGCTATCAAGTTGGGGTAAATATTTGCTGACTGACTCCCCTGTGTCCATGTTTTTTTTATTATTGTTCATCAGTGTAGGCCTTTCCTTTAAAAACACTAGAGCGTGCTGTTTTACCTAGGCTCTCTGTTTTTGTATTTAGTGTAGGTCATTGTTTCATATACCTCTCCCTCTATCTTGTAACTTCTTTGCATCCTCCTCTGCAGCCATTTTTGCACTCTCCCTATTGTCTAAAAAATCAGTTGATATCTACTCTAACTTTAGCATCTTTCTTTTCAACCAAAGTAGAAAGAGCTATCAAGTTGGGGTAAATATTTGCTGACTGACTCCCCTGTGTCCATGTCTTTTTTTTATTCAGGTCCCTTACATTTACAGAGCCCCTTTAGATGACTGCAAAAGGAAAGCATTCCTGATTCTATGTAAGAATAAGTTATTCTCTTTAGCACAATCATGTTGCTGCATACACAGTGTAAACACTAGATGGTGCTGGTTTACCTAGAGGTTTTGTCTGCCACTTCCTGTTCATGTATTTAGTGTAGGCCTTTCCTTTAAAAAGGACTTGACCTCTTTTCTAAATTCAGGGAGAATAAAGTTCATAATTGTCGTATTTGCATGAAGTGCTTTAAATGTGTGAAAAGTCCACCCATGCTGAAAAGTGCTGAGTAGTTCCAAAGATGTTAACTCGGCAATCAAAACTTTATGGGCTTTACAGAAAAGCAGAGTGTAAACGACCATGGCAAAGCCAAGGGGCCATGGACACACTTATATTGGGTGCTGGTAAACCACATGGCTCAGACAAGCTCTTCCTACAAGCAGGCAACATGCTCCACTTATCTCTGACTGCAAAGGATCTCGTAAGGTCCTACCGGGCAAGAAATTGGACAAGATTTTCAGCTGCTTCTACTGTCACCCTCGGTACCCTCACAATGGCACTAACTCGTCTGTTGTATTTGGTAAGTGCTATTTGTTGGGGTAGTTTCAAGTGATCAGTGCTTCAAGAGACATTTGCCTTCTAGAACTTCAGACTGCGTTTTCCATGCAGTGGTCATTTAATCACAGAGTTCAACACATTAAGATTACTTCAAATGGGAGCATTGATTGGTCCTGTGTTCATAAGTGCTTCTCTTTGGGGTAGTTTTAATGAGGAAGTGAACTACAGGCAAGACTTTTTTCTATGGAATTGCATTTATCAGTGCAACTAATATTGTACAACCACATACCTCTCCCATCAACGTTTAAGTGGAAACATCTTCAAGCAACATTTGGACACTTTTTTTGCATCCTTCTCTTTAGCCATTTTTCATTTCCTTGCCCTCTTGACTGAAAACCATCTGATATATACTCTAACTTTTGCATCTTTCTTTTCATTCAAAGTAGAAAGTGCTATCAAGTTGGGGTAAATATTTGCTGACTGACTCCCCTGTGTCCATGTTTTTTTAATTATTGTTCATCAGTGTAGGCCTTTCCTTTAAAAACACTAGAGTGTGCTGTTTTACCCAGAAGCTTGGTCTGCCGCTCTCTGTTTTTGTATTTAGTGTAGGTCATTGTTTCATATACCTCTCCCTCTATCTTGTAACTTCTTTGCATCCTCCTCTGCAGCCATTTTTGCACTCTCCCTCTTGTCTAAAAAATCAGTTGATATCTACTCTAACTTTAGCATCTTTCTTTTCAACCAAAGTAGAAAGTGCTATCAAGTTGGGGTAAATATTTGCTGACTGACTCCCCTGTGTCCATGTCTTTTTTTTATTCAGGTCCCTTACATTTACAGAGCCCCTTTAGATGACTGCAAAAGGAAAGCATTCCTGATTCTATGTAAGAATAAGTTCTTCTCTTTAGCACAATCATGTTGCTGCATACACAGTGTAAACACTAGATGGTGCTGGTTTACCTAGAGGTTTTGTCTGCCACTTCCTGTTCATGTATTTAGTGTAGGCCTTTCCTTTAAAAATGACTCAACCTCTTTTCTAAATTCAGGGGGAATAAAGTTCATAATTGTCGTATTTGCATGAAGTGCTTTAAATGTGTGAAAAGTCCACCCATGCTGAAAAGTGCTGAATAGTTCCAAAGATGTTAACTCGGCAATCAAAACTTGATGGGCTTTACAGAAAAGCAGAGTGTAAACGACCATGGCAAAGCCAAGGGGCCATGGACACACTTATATTGGGTGCTGGTAAACCACATGGCTCAGACAAGCTCTTCCTACAAGCAGGCAACATGCTCCACTTATCTCTGACTGCAAAGGATCTCGTAAGGTCCTACCGGGCAAGAAATTGGACAAGATTTTCAGCTGCTTCTACTGTCACCCTCAGTACCCTCACAATGGCACTAACTCGTCTGTTGTATTTGGTAAGTGCTATTTGTTGGGGTAGTTTCAAGTGATCAGTGCTTCAAGAGACATTTGCCTTCTAGAACTTCAGACTGCGTTCTCCATGCAGTGGTCATTTAATCACAGAGTTCAACACATTAAGATTACTTCAAATGGGAGCATTGATTGGTCCTGTGTTCATAAGTGCTTCTCTTTGGGGTAGTTTTAATGAGGAAGTGAACTACGGGCAAGACTTTTTTTCTATGGAATTGCATTTATCAGTGCAACTAATATTGTACAACCGCATTCCTCTCCCATCAACGTTTAAGTGGAAACATCTTCAAGCAACATTTGGACACTTTTTTTTGCATCCTTCTCTTTAGCCATTTTTCATTTCCTTGCCCTCTTGACTGAAAACCATCTGATATATACTCTAACTTTTGCATCTTTCTTTTCATTCAAAGTAGAATGTGCTATCAAGTTGGGGTAAATATTTGCTGACTGACTCCCCTGTGTCCATGTTTTTTTTATTATTGATCATCAGTGTAGGCCTTTCCTTTAAAAACACTAGAGCGTGCTGTTTTACCTAGAAGCTTGGTCTGCCGCTCTCTGTTTTTGTATTTAGTGTAGGTCATTGTTTCATATACCTCTCCCTCTATCTTGTAACTTCTTTGCATCCTCCTCTGCAGCCATTTTTGCACTCTCCCTCTTGTCTAAAAAATCAGTTGATATCTACTCTAACTTTAGCATCTTTCTTTTCAACCAAAGTAGAAAGTGCTATCAAGTTGGGGTAAATATTTGCTGACTGACTCCCCTGTGTCCATGTCTTTTTTTTATTCAGGTCCCTTACATTTACAGAGCCCCTTTAGATGACTGCAAAAGGAAAGCATTCCTGATTCTATGTAAGAATAAGTTCTTCTCTTTAGCACAATCATGTTGCTGCATACACAGTGTAAACACTAGATGGTGCTGGTTTACCTAGAGGTTTTGTCTGCCACTTCCTGTTCATGTATTTAGTGTAGGCCTTTCCTTTAAAAAGGACTTGACCTCTTTTCTAAATTCAGGGGGAATAAAGTTCATAATTGTCGTATTTGCATGAAGTGCTTTAAATGTGTGAAAAGTCCACCCATGCTGAAAAGTGCTGAGTAGTTCCAAAGATGTTAACTCGGCAATCAAAACTTGATGGGCTTTACAGAAAAGCAGAGTGTAAACGACCATGGCAAAGCCAAGGGGCCATGGACACACTTATATTGGGTGCTGGTAAACCACAAGGCTCAGACAAGCTCTTCCTACAAGCAGGCAACATGCTCCACTTATCTCTGACTGCAAAGGATCTCGTAAGGTCCTACCGGGCAAGAAATTGGACAAGATTTTCAGCTGCTTCTACTGTCACCCTCGGTACCCTCACAATGGCACTAACTCGTCTGTTGTATTTGGTAAGTGCTATTTGTTGGGGTAGTTTCAAGTGATCAGTGCTTCAAGAGACATTTGCCTTCTAGAACTTCAGACTGCGTTCTCCATGCAGTGGTCATTTAATCACAGAGTTCAACACATTAAGATTACTTCAAATGGGAGCATTGATTGGTCCTGTGTTCATAAGTGCTTCTCTTTGGGGTAGTTTTAATGAGGAAGTGAACTACAGGCAAGACTTTTTTCTATGGAATTGCATTTATCAGTGCAACTAATATTGTACAACCGCATACCTCTCCCATCAACGTTTAAGTGGAAACATCTTCAAGCAACATTTGGACACTTTTTTTGCATCCTTCTCTTTAGCCATTTTTCATTTCCTTGCCCTCTTGACTGAAAACCATCTGATATATACTCTAACTTTTGCATCTTTCTTTTCATTCAAAGTAGAAAGTGCTATCAAGTTGGGGTAAATATTTGCTGACTGACTCCCCTGTGTCCATGTTTTTTTTATTATTGATCATCAGTGTAGGCCTTTCCTTTAAAAACACTAGAGCGTGCTGTTTTATCTAGAATCTTGGTCTGCCGCTCTCTGTTTTTGTATTTAGTGTAGGTCATTGTTTCATATACCTCTCCCTCTATCTTGTAACTTCTTTGCATCCTCCTCTGCAGCCATTTTTGCACTCTCCCTCTTGTCTAAAAAATCAGTTGATATCTACTCTAACTTTAGCATCTTTCTTTTCAACCAAAGTAGAAAGTGCTATCAAGTTGGGGTAAATATTTGCTGACTGACTCCCCTGTGTCCATGTCTTTTTTTTATTCAGGTCCCTTACATTTACAGAGCCCCTTTAGATGACTGCAAAAGGAAAGCATTCCTGATTCTATGTAAGAATAAGTTCTTCTCTTTAGCACAATCATGTTGCTGCATACACAGTGTAAACACTAGATGGTGCTGGTTTACCTAGAGGTTTTGTCTGCCACTTCCTGTTCATGTATTTAGTGTAGGCCTTTCCTTTAAAAAGGACTTGACCTCTTTTCTAAATTCAGGGGGAATAAAGTTCATAATTGTCGTATTTGCATGAAGTGCTTTAAATGTGTGAAAAGTCCACCCATGCTGAAAAGTGCTGAGTAGTTCCAAAGATGCTAACTCGGCAATCAAAACTTGATGGGCTTTACAGAAAAGCAGAGTGTAAACGACCATGGCAAAGCCAAGGGGCCATGGACACACTTATATTGGGTGCTGGTAAACCACATGGCTCAGACAAGCTCTTCCTACAAGCAGGCAACATGCTCCACTTATCTCTGACTGCAAAGGATCTCGTAAGGTCCTACCGGGCAAGAAATTGGACAAGATTTTCAGCTGCTTCTACTGTCACCCTCGGTACCCTCACAATGGCACTAACTCGTCTGTTGTATTTGGTAAGTGCTATTTGTTGGGGTAGTTTCAAGTGATCAGTGCTTCAAGAGACATTTGCCTTCTAGAACTTCAGACTGCGTTCTCCATGCAGTGGTCATTTAATCACAGAGTTCAACACATTAAGATTACTTAAAATGGGAGCATTGATTGGTCCTGTGTTCATAAGTGCTTCTCTTTGGGGTAGTTTTAATGAGGAAGTGAACTACAGGCAAGACTTTTTTCTATGGAATTGCATTTATCAGTGCAACTAATATTGTACAACCGCATACCTCTCCCATCAACGTTTAAGTGGAAACATCTTCAAGCAACATTTGGACACTTTTTTTGCATCCTTCTCTTTAGCCATTTTTCATTTCCTTGCCCTCTTGACTGAAAACCATCTGATATATACTCTAACTTTTGCATCTTTCTTTTCATTCAAAGTAGAATGTGCTATCAAGTTGGGGTAAATATTTGCTGACTGACTCCCCTGTGTCCATGTTTTTTTTATTATTGATCATCAGTGTAGGCCTTTCCTTTAAAAACACTAGAGCGTGCTGTTTTACCTAGAAGCTTGGTCTGCCGCTCTCTGTTTTTGTATTTAGTGTAGGTCATTGTTTCATATACCTCTCCCTCTATCTTGTAACTTCTTTGCATCCTCCTCTGCAGCCATTTTTGCACTCTCCCTCTTGTCTAAAAAATCAGTTGATATCTACTCTAACTTTAGCATCTTTCTTTTCAACCAAAGTAGAAAGTGCTATCAAGTTGGGGTAAATATTTGCTGACTGACTCCCCTGTGTCCATGTCTTTTTTTTATTCAGGTCCCTTACATTTACAGAGCCCCTTTAGATGACTGCAAAAGGAAAGCATTCCTGATTCTATGTAAGAATAAGTTCTTCTCTTTAGCACAATCATGTTGCTGCATACACAGTGTAAACACTAGATGGTGCTGGTTTACCTAGAGGTTTTGTCTGCCACTTCCTGTTCATGTATTTAGTGTAGGCCTTTCCTTTAAAAAGGACTTGACCTCTTTTCTAAATTCAGGGGGAATAAAGTTCATAATTGTCGTATTTGCATGAAGTGCTTTAAATGTGTGAAAAGTCCACCCATGCTGAAAAGTGCTGAGTAGTTCCAAAGATGTTAACTCGGCAATCAAAACTTGATGGGCTTTACAGAAAAGCAGAGTGTAAACGACCATGGCAAAGCCAAGGGGCCATGGACACACTTATATTGGGTGCTGGTAAACCACAAGGCTCAGACAAGCTCTTCCTACAAGCAGGCAACATGCTCCACTTATCTCTGACTGCAAAGGATCTCGTAAGGTCCTACCGGGCAAGAAATTGGACAAGATTTTCAGCTGCTTCTACTGTCACCCTCGGTACCCTCACAATGGCACTAACTCGTCTGTTGTATTTGGTAAGTGCTATTTGTTGGGGTAGTTTCAAGTGATCAGTGCTTCAAGAGACATTTGCCTTCTAGAACTTCAGACTGCGTTCTCCATGCAGTGGTCATTTAATCACAGAGTTCAACACATTAAGATTACTTCAAATGGGAGCATTGATTGGTCCTGTGTTCATAAGTGCTTCTCTTTGGGGTAGTTTTAATGAGGAAGTGAACTACAGGCAAGACTTTTTTCTATGGAATTGCATTTATCAGTGCAACTAATATTGTACAACCGCATACCTCTCCCATCAACGTTTAAGTGGAAACATCTTCAAGCAACATTTGGACACTTTTTTTGCATCCTTCTCTTTAGCCATTTTTCATTTCCTTGCCCTCTTGACTGAAAACCATCTGATATATACTCTAACTTTTGCATCTTTCTTTTCATTCAAAGTAGAAAGTGCTATCAAGTTGGGGTAAATATTTGCTGACTGACTCCCCTGTGTCCATGTTTTTTTTATTATTGATCATCAGTGTAGGCCTTTCCTTTAAAAACACTAGAGCGTGCTGTTTTATCTAGAATCTTGGTCTGCCGCTCTCTGTTTTTGTATTTAGTGTAGGTCATTGTTTCATATACCTCTCCCTCTATCTTGTAACTTCTTTGCATCCTCCTCTGCAGCCATTTTTGCACTCTCCCTCTTGTCTAAAAAATCAGTTGATATCTACTCTAACTTTAGCATCTTTCTTTTCAACCAAAGTAGAAAGTGCTATCAAGTTGGGGTAAATATTTGCTGACTGACTCCCCTGTGTCCATGTCTTTTTTTTATTCAGGTCCCTTACATTTACAGAGCCCCTTTAGATGACTGCAAAAGGAAAGCATTCCTGATTCTATGTAAGAATAAGTTCTTCTCTTTAGCACAATCATGTTGCTGCATACACAGTGTAAACACTAGATGGTGCTGGTTTACCTAGAGGTTTTGTCTGCCACTTCCTGTTCATGTATTTAGTGTAGGCCTTTCCTTTAAAAAGGACTTGACCTCTTTTCTAAATTCAGGGGGAATAAAGTTCATAATTGTCGTATTTGCATGAAGTGCTTTAAATGTGTGAAAAGTCCACCCATGCTGAAAAGTGCTGAGTAGTTCCAAAGATGCTAACTCGGCAATCAAAACTTGATGGGCTTTACAGAAAAGCAGAGTGTAAACGACCATGGCAAAGCCAAGGGGCCATGGACACACTTATATTGGGTGCTGGTAAACCACATGGCTCAGACAAGCTCTTCCTACAAGCAGGCAACATGCTCCACTTATCTCTGACTGCAAAGGATCTCGTAAGGTCCTACCGGGCAAGAAATTGGACAAGATTTTCAGCTGCTTCTACTGTCACCCTCGGTACCCTCACAATGGCACTAACTCGTCTGTTGTATTTGGTAAGTGCTATTTGTTGGGGTAGTTTCAAGTGATCAGTGCTTCAAGAGACATTTGCCTTCTAGAACTTCAGACTGCGTTCTCCATGCAGTGGTCATTTAATCACAGAGTTCAACACATTAAGATTACTTAAAATGGGAGCATTGATTGGTCCTGTGTTCATAAGTGCTTCTCTTTGGGGTAGTTTTAATGAGGAAGTGAACTACAGGCAAGACTTTTTTCTATGGAATTGCATTTATCAGTGCAACTAATATTGTACAACCGCATACCTCTCCCATCAACGTTTAAGTGGAAACATCTTCAAGCAACATTTGGACACTTTTTTTGCATCCTTCTCTTTAGCCATTTTTCATTTCCTTGCCCTCTTGACTGAAAACCATCTGATATATACTCTAACTTTTGCATCTTTCTTTTCATTCAAAGTAGAAAGTGCTATCAAGTTGGGGTAAATATTTGCTGACTGACTCCCCTGTGTCCATGTCTTTTTTTTATTCCGGTCCCTTACATTTACAGAGCCCTTTAAGATGACTACAAAAGGAAAGCATTCCTGATTCTATGTAAGAATAAGTTCTTCTCTTTAGCACAATCATGTTGCTGCATACACAGTGTAAACACTAGATGGTGCTGGTTTACCTAGAGGTTTTGTCTGCCACTTCCTGTTCATGTATTTAGTGTAGGCCTTTCCTTTAAAAATGACTCAACCTCTTTTCTAAATTCAGGGGGAATAAAGTTCATAATTGTCGTATTTGCATGAAGTGCTTTAAATGTGTGAAAAGTCCACCCATGCTGAAAAGTGCTGAGTAGTTCCAAAGATGTTAACTCGGCAATCAAAACTTGATGGGCTTTACAGAAAAGCAGAGTGTAAACGACCATGGCAAAGCCAAGGGGCCATGGACACACTTATATTGGGTGCTGGTAAACCACATGGCTCAGACAAGCTCTTCCTACAAGCAGGCAACATGCTCCACTTATCTCTGACTGCAAAGGATCTCGTAAGGTCCTACCGGGCAAGAAATTGGACAAGATTTTCAGCTGCTTCTACTGTCACCCTCGGTACCCTCACAATGGCACTAACTCGTCTGTTGTATTTGGTAAGTGCTATTTGTTGGGGTAGTTTCAAGTGATCAGTGCTTCAAGAGACATTTGCCTTCTAGAACTTCAGACTGCGTTCTCCATGCAGTGGTCATTTAATCACAGAGTTCAACACATTAAGATTACTTCAAATGGGAGCATTGATTGGTCCTGTGTTCATAAGTGCTTCTCTTTGGGGTAGTTTTAATGAGGAAGTGAACTACAGGCAAGACTTTTTTCTATGGAATTGCATTTATCAGTGCAACTAATATTGTACAACCGCATACCTCTCCCATCAACGTTTAAGTGGAAACATCTTCAAGCAACATTTGGACACTTTTTTTGCATCCTTCTCTTTAGCCATTTTTCATTTCCTTGCCCTCTTGACTGAAAACCATCTGATATATACTCTAACTTTTGCATCTTTCTTTTCATTCAAAGTAGAAAGTGCTATCAAGTTGGGGTAAATATTTGTTGACTGACTCCCCTGTGTCCATGTTTTTTTAATTATTGTTCATCAGTGTAGGCCTTTCCTTTAAAAACACTAGAGTGTGCTGTTTTACCTAGAAGCTTGGTCTGCCGCTCTCTGTTTTTGTATTTAGTGTAGGTCATTGTTTCATATACCTCTCCCTCTATCTTGTAACTTCTTTGCATCCTCCTCTGCAGCCATTTTTGCACTCTCCCTCTTGTCTAAAAAATCAGTTGATATCTACTCTAACTTTAGCATCTTTCTTTTCAACCAAAGTAGAAAGTGCTATCAAGTTGGGGTAAATATTTGCTGACTGACTCCCCTGTGTCCATGTCTTTTTTTTATTCAGGTCCCTTATATTTACAGAGCCCCTTTAGATGACTGCAAAAGGAAAGCATTCCTGATTCTATGTAAGAATAAGTTATTCTCTTTAGCACAATCATGTTGCTGCATACACAGTGTAAACACTAGATGGTGCTGGTTTACCTAGAGGTTTTGTCTGCCACTTCCTGTTCATGTATTTAGTGTAGGCCTTTCCTTTAAAAATGACTCAACCTCTTTTCTAAATTCAGGGGGAATAAAGTTCATAATTGTCGTATTTGCATGAAGTGCTTTAAATGTGTGAAAAGTCCACCCATGCTGAAAAGTGCTGAATAGTTCCAAAGATGTTAACTCGGCAATCAAAACTTGATGGGCTTTACAGAAAAGCAGAGTGTAAACGACCATGGCAAAGCCAAGGGGCCATGGACACACTTATATTGGGTGCTGGTAAACCACATGGCTCAGACAAGCTCTTCCTACAAGCAGGCAACATGCTCCACTTATCTCTGACTGCAAAGGATCTCGTAAGGTCCTACCGGGCAAGAAATTGGACAAGATTTTCAGCTGCTTCTACTGTCACCCTCAGTACCCTCACAATGGCACTAACTCGTCTGTTGTATTTGGTAAGTGCTATTTGTTGGGGTAGTTTCAAGTGATCAGTGCTTCAAGAGACATTTGCCTTCTAGAACTTCAGACTGCGTTCTCCATGCAGTGGTCATTTAATCACAAAGTTCAACACATTAAGATTACTTCAAATGGGAGCATTGATTGGTCCTGTGTTCATAAGTGCTTCTCTTTGGGGTAGTTTTAATGAGGAAGTGAACTACAGGCAAGCCTTTTTTCTATGGAATTGCATTTATCAGTGCAACTAATATTGTACAACCGCATTCCTCTCCCATCAACGTTTAAGTGGAAACATCTTCAAGCAACATTTGGACACTTTTTTTGCATCCTTCTCTTTAGCCATTTTTCATTTCCTTGCCCTCTTGACTGAAAACCATCTGACATATACTCTAACTTTTGCATCTTTCTTTTCATTCAAAGTAGAAAGTGCTATCAAGTTGGGGTAAATATTTGCTGACTGACTCCCCTGTGTCCATGTCTTTTTTTTATTCCGGTCCCTTACATTTACAGAGCCCTTTAAGATGACTACAAAAGGAAAGCATTCCTGATTCTATGTAAGAATAAGTTCTTCTCTTTAGCACAATCATGTTGCTGCATACACAGTGTAAACACTAGATGGTGCTGGTTTACCTAGAGGTTTTGTCTGCCACTTCCTGTTCATGTATTTAGTGTAGGCCTTTCCTTTAAAAATGACTCGACCTCTTTTCTAAATTCAGGGGGAATAAAGTTCATAATTGTCGTATTTGCATGAAGTGCTTTAAATGTGTGAAAAGTCCACCCATGCTGAAAAGTGCTGAGTAGTTCCAAAGATGTTAACTCGGCAATCAAAACTTGATGGGCTTTACAGAAAAGCAGAGTGTAAACGACCATGGCAAAGCCAAGGGGCCATGGACACACTTATATTGGGTGCTGGTAAACCACATGGCTCAGACAAGCTCTTCCTACAAGCAGGCAACATGCTCCACTTATCTCTGACTGCAAAGGATCTCGTAAGGTCCTACCGGGCAAGAAATTGGACAAGATTTTCAGCTGCTTCTACTGTCACCCTCGGTACCCTCACAATGGCACTAACTCGTCTGTTGTAATAGGTAAGTGCTATTTGTTGGGGTAGTTTCAAGTGATCAGTGCTTCAAGAGACATTTGCCTTCTAGAACTTCAGACTGCGTTCTCCATGCAGTGGTCATTTAATCACAGAGTTCAACACATTAAGATTACTTCAAATGGGAGCATTGATTGGTCCTGTGTTCATAAGTGCTTCTCTTTGGGGTAGTTTTAATGAGGAAGTGAACTACAGGCAAGACTTTTTTCTATGGAATTGCATTTATCAGTGCAACTAATATTGTACAACCGCATACCTCTCCCATCAACGTTTAAGTGGAAACATCTTCAAGCAACATTTGGACACTTTTTTTGCATCCTTCTCTTTAGCCATTTTTCATTTCCTTGCCCTCTTGACTGAAAACCATCTGATATATACTCTAACTTTTGCATCTTTCTTTTCATTCAAAGTAGAAAGTGCTATCAAGTTGGGGTAAATATTTGCTGACTGACTCCCCTGTGTCCATGTTTTTTTAATTATTGTTCATCAGTGTAGGCCTTTCCTTTAAAAACACTAGAGTGTGCTGTTTTACCTAGAAGCTTGGTCTGCCGCTCTCTGTTTTTGTATTTAGTGTAGGTCATTGTTTCATATACCTCTCCCTCTATCTTGTAACTTCTTTCCATCCTCCTCTGCAGCCATTTTTGCACTCTCCCTCTTGTCTAAAAAATCAGTTGATATCTACTCTAACTTTAGCATCTTTCTTTTCAACCAAAGTAGAAAGTGCTATCAAGTTGGGGTAAATATTTGCTGACTGACTCCCCTGTGTCCATGTCTTTTTTTATTCAGGTCCCTTACATTTACAGAGCCCCTTTAGATGACTGCAAAAGGAAAGCATTCCTGATTCTATGTAAGAATAAGTTCTTCTCTTTAGCACAATCATGTTGCTGCATACACAGTGTAAACACTAGATGGTGCTGGTTTACCTAGAGGTTTTGTCTGCCACTTCCTGTTCATGTATTTAGTGTAGGCCTTTCCTTTAAAAATGACTCAACCTCTTTTCTAAATTCAGGGGGAATAAAGTTCATAATTGTCGTATTTGCATGAAGTGCTTTAAATGTGTGAAAAGTCCACCCATGCTGAAAAGTGCTGAATAGTTCCAAAGATGTTAACTCGGCAATCAAAACTTGATGGGCTTTACAGAAAAGCAGAGTGTAAACGACCATGGCAAAGCCAAGGGGCCATGGACACACTTATATTGGGTGCTGGTAAACCACATGGCTCAGACAAGCTCTTCCTACAAGCAGGCAACATGCTCCACTTATCTCTGACTGCAAAGGATCTCGTAAGGTCCTACCGGGCAAGAAATTGGACAAGATTTTTAGCTGCTTCTACTGTCACCCTCGGTACCCTCACAATGGCACTAACTCGTCTGTTGTATTTGGTAAGTGCTATTTGTTGGGGTAGTTTCAAGTGATCAGTGCTTCAAGAGACATTTGCCTTCTAGAACTTCAGACTGCGTTCTCCATGCAGTGGTCATTTAATCACAGAGTTCAACACATTAAGATTACTTCAAATGGGAGCATTGATTGGTCCTGTGTTCATAAGTGCTTCTCTTTGGGGTAGTTTTAATGAGGAAGTGAACTACAGGCAAGACTTTTTTCTATGGAATTGCATTTATCAGTGAAACTAATATTGTACAACCGCATACCTCTCCCATCAACGTTTAAGTGGAAACATCTTCAAGCAACATTTGGACACTTTTTTTGCATCCTTCTCTTTAGCCATTTTTCATTTCCTTGCCCTCTTGACTGAAAACCATCTGATATATACTCTAACTTTTGCATCTTTCTTTTCATTCAAAGTAGAAAGTGCTATCAAGTTGGGGTAAATATTTGCTGACTTACTCCCCTGTGTCCATGTTTTTTTTTATTATTGTAAATCAGTGTAGGCCTTTCCTTTAAAAACACTAGAGCGTGCTGTTTTACCTAGAAGCTTGGTCTGCCGCTCTCTGTTTTTGTATTTAGTGTAGGTCATTGTTTCATATACCTCTCCCTCTATCTTGTAACTTCTTTGCATCCTCCTCTGCAGCCATTTTTGCACACTCCCTCTTGTCTAAAAAATCAGTTGATATCTACTCTAACTTTAGCATCTTTCTTTTCAACCAAAGTAGAAAGTGCTATCAAGTTGGGGTAAATATTTGCTGACTGACTCCCCTGTGTCCATGTCTTTTTTTTATTCAGGTCCCTTACATTTACAGAGCCCCTTTAGATGACTACAAAAGGAAAGCATTCCTGATTCTATGTAAGAATAAGTTCTTCTCTTTAGCACAATCATGTTGCTGCATACACAGTGTAAACACTAGATGGTGCTGGTTTACCTAGAGGTTTTGTCTGCCACTTGCTGTTCATGTATTTAGTGTAGGCCTTTCCTTTAAAAAGGACTTGACCTCTTTTCTAAATTCAGGGGGAATAAAGTTCATAATTGTCGTATTTGCATGAAGTGCTTTAAATGTGTGAAATGTCCACCCATGCTGAAAAGTGCTGAGTAGTTCCAAAGATGTTAACTCGGCAATCAAAACTTGATGGGCTTTACAGAAAAGCAGAGTGTAAACGACCATGGCAAAGCCAAGGGGCCATGGACACACTTATATTGGGTGCTGGTAAACCACATGGCTCAGACAAGCTCTTCCTACAAGCAGGCAACATGCTCCACTTATCTCTGACTGCAAAGGATCTCGTAAGGTCCTACCGGGCAAGAAATTGGACAAGATTTTCAGCTGCTTCTACTGTCACCCTCGGTACCCTCACAATGGCACTAACTCGTCTGTTGTATTTGGTAAGTGCTATTTGTTGGGGTAGTTTCAAGTGATCAGTGCTTCAAGAGACATTTGCCTTCTAGAACTTCAGACTGCGTTCTCCATGCAGTGGTCATTTAATCACAGAGTTCAACACATTAAGATTACTTCAAATGGGAGCATTGATTGGTCCTGTGTTCATAAGTGCTTCTCTTTGGGGTAGTTTTAATGAGGAAGTGAACTACAGGCAAGACTTTTTTCTATGGAATTGCATTTATCAGTGCAACTAATATTGTACAACCGCATTCCTCTCCCATCAATGTTTAAGTGGAAACATCTTCAAGCAACATTTGGACACTTTTTTTGCATCCTTCTCTTTAGCCATTTTTCATTTCCTTGCCCTCTTGACTGAAAACCATCTGACATATACTCTAACTTTTGCATCTTTCTTTTCATTCAAAGTAGAAAGTGCTATCAAGTTGGGGTAAATATTTGCTGACTGACTCCCCTGTGTCCATGTCTTTTTTTTATTCCGGTCCCTTACATTTACAGAGCCCTTTAAGATGACTACAAAAGGAAAGCATTCCTGATTCTATGTAAGAATAAGTTCTTCTCTTTAGCACAATCATGTTGCTGCATACACAGTGTAAACACTAGATGGTGCTGGTTTACCTAGAGGTTTTGTCTGCCACTTCCTGTTCATGTATTTAGTGTAGGCCTTTCCTTTAAAAATGACTCGACCTCTTTTCTAAATTCAGGGGGAATAAAGTTCATAATTGTCGTATTTGCATGAAGTGCTTTAAATGTGTGAAAAGTCCACCCATGCTGAAAAGTGCTGAGTAGTTCCAAAGATGTTAACTCGGCAATCAAAACTTGATGGGCTTTACAGAAAAGCAGAGTGTAAACGACCATGGCAAAGCCAAGGGGCCATGGACACACTTATATTGGGTGCTGGTAAACCACATGGCTCAGACAAGCTCTTCCTACAAGCAGGCAACATGCTCCACTTATCTCTGACTGCAAAGGATCTCGTAAGGTCCTACCGGGCAAGAAATTGGACAAGATTTTCAGCTGCTTCTACTGTCACCCTCGGTACCCTCACAATGGCACTAACTCGTCTGTTGTATTTGGTAAGTGCTATTTGTTGGGGTAGTTTCAAGTGATCAGTGCTTCAAGAGACATTTGCCTTCTAGAACTTCAGACTGCGTTCTCCATGCAGTGGTCATTTAATCACAGAGTTCAACACATTAAGATTACTTCAAATGGGAGCATTGATTGGTCCTGTGTTCATAAGTGCTTCTCTTTGGGGTAGTTTTAATGAGGAAGTGAACTACAGGCAAGACTTTTTTCTATGGAATTGCATTTATCAGTGCAACTAATATTGTACAACCGCATACCTCTCCCATCAACGTTTAAGTGGAAACATCTTCAAGCAACATTGGGACACTTTTTTTGCATCCTTCTCTTTAGCCATTTTTCATTTCCTTGCCCTCTTGACTGAAAACCATCTGATATATACTCTAACTTTTGCATCTTTCTTTTCATTCAAAGTAGAAAGTGCTATCAAGTTGGGGTAAATATTTGCTGACTGACTCCCCTGTGTCCATGTTTTTTTAATTATTGTTCATCAGTGTAGGCCTTTCCTTTAAAAACACTAGAGTGTGCTGTTTTACCTAGAAGCTTGGTCTGCCGCTCTCTGTTTTTGTATTTAGTGTAGGTCATTGTTTCATATACCTCTCCCTCTATCTTGTAACTTCTTTCCATCCTCCTCTGCAGCCATTTTTGCACTCTCCCTCTTGTCTAAAAAATCAGTTGATATCTACTCTAACTTTAGCATCTTTCTTTTCAACCAAAGTAGAAAGTGCTATCAAGTTGGGGTAAATATTTGCTGACTGACTCCCCTGTGTCCATGTCTTTTTTTATTCAGGTCCCTTACATTTACAGAGCCCCTTTAGATGACTGCAAAAGGAAAGCATTCCTGATTCTATGTAAGAATAAGTTCTTCTCTTTAGCACAATCATGTTGCTGCATACACAGTGTAAACACTAGATGGTGCTGGTTTACCTAGAGGTTTTGTCTGCCACTTCCTGTTCATGTATTTAGTGTAGGCCTTTCCTTTAAAAATGACTCAACCTCTTTTCTAAATTCAGGGGGAATAAAGTTCATAATTGTCGTATTTGCATGAAGTGCTTTAAATGTGTGAAAAGTCCACCCATGCTGAAAAGTGCTGAATAGTTCCAAAGATGTTAACTCGGCAATCAAAACTTGATGGGCTTTACAGAAAAGCAGAGTGTAAACGACCATGGCAAAGCCAAGGGGCCATGGACACACTTATATTGGGTGCTGGTAAACCACATGGCTCAGACAAGCTCTTCCTACAAGCAGGCAACATGCTCCACTTATCTCTGACTGCAAAGGATCTCGTAAGGTCCTACCGGGCAAGAAATTGGACAAGATTTTCAGCTGCTTCTACTGTCACCCTCGGTACCCTCACAATGGCACTAACTCGTCTGTTGTATTTGGTAAGTGCTATTTGTTGGGGTAGTTTCAAGTGATCAGTGCTTCAAGAGACATTTGCCTTCTAGAACTTCAGACTGCGTTCTCCATGCAGTGGTCATTTAATCACAGAGTTCAACACATTAAGATTACTTCAAATGGGAGCATTGATTGGTCCTGTGTTCATAAGTGCTTCTCTTTGGGGTAGTTTTAATGAGGAAGTGAACTACAGGCAAGACTTTTTTCTATGGAATTGCATTTATCAGTGCAACTAATATTGTACAACCACATACCTCTCCCATCAACGTTTAAGTGGAAACATCTTCAAGCAACATTTGGACACTTTTTTTGCATCCTTCTCTTTAGCCATTTTTCATTTCCTTATCCTCTTGACTGAAAACCATCTGATATATACTCTAACTTTTGCATCTTTCTTTTCATTCAAAGTAGAAAGTGCTATCAAGTTGGGGTAAATATTTGCTGACTGACTCCCCTGTGTCCATGTTTTTTTAATTATTGTTCATCAGTGTAGGCCTTTCCTTTAAAAACACTAGAGTGTGCTGTTTTACCTAGAAGCTTGGTCTGCCGCTCTCTGTTTTTGTATTTAGTGTAGGTCATTGTTTCATATACCTCTCCCTCTATCTTGTAACTTCTTTGCATCCTCCTCTGCAGCCATTTTTGCACTCTCCCTCTTGTCTAAAAAATCAGTTGATATCTACTCTAACTTTAGCATCTTTCTTTTCAACCAAAGTAGAAAGTGCTATCAAGTTGGGGTAAATATTTGCTGACTGACTCCCCTGTGTCCATGTCTTTTTTTATTCAGGTCCCTTACATTTACAGAGCCCCTTTAGATGACTGCAAAAGGAAAGCATTCCTGATTCTATGTAAGAATAAGTTCTTCTCTTTAGCACAATCATGTTGCTGCATACACAGTGTAAACACTAGATGGTGCTGGTTTACCTAGAGGTTTTGTCTGCCACTTCCTGTTCATGTATTTAGTGTAGGCCTTTCCTTTAAAAATGACTCAACCTCTTTTCTAAATTCAGGGGGAATAAAGTTCATAATTCTCGTATTTGCATGAAGTGCTTTAAATGTGTGAAAAGTCCACCCATGCTGAAAAGTGCTGAATAGTTCCAAAGATGTTAACTCGGCAATCAAAACTTGATGGGCTTTACAGAAAAGCAGAGTGTAAACGACCATGGCAAAGCCAAGGGGCCATGGACACACTTATATTGGGTGCTGGTAAACCACATGGCTCAGACAAGCTCTTCCTACAAGCAGGCAACATGCTCCACTTATCTCTGACTGCAAAGGATCTCGTAAGGTCCTACCGGGCAAGAAATTGGACAAGATTTTCAGCTGCTTCTACTGTCACCCTCGGTACCCTCACAATGGCACTAACTCGTCTGTTGTATTTGGTAAGTGCTATTTGTTGGGGTAGTTTCAAGTGATCAGTGCTTCAAGAGACATTTGCCTTCTAGAACTTCAGACTGCGTTCTCCATGCAGTGGTCATTTAATCACAGAGTTCAACACATTAAGATTACTTCAAATGGGAGCATTGATTGGTCCTGTGTTCATAAGTGCTTCTCTTTGGGGTAGTTTTAATGAGGAAGTGAACTACAGGCAAGACTTTTTTCTATGGAATTGCATTTATCAGTGCAACTAATATTGTACAACCACATACCTCTCCCATCAACGTTTAAGTGGAAACATCTTCAAGCAACATTTGGACACTTTTTTTGCATCCTTCTCTTTAGCCATTTTTCATTTCCTTATCCTCTTGACTGAAAACCATCTGATATATACTCTAACTTTTGCATCTTTCTTTTCATTCAAAGTAGAAAGTGCTATCAAGTTGGGGTAAATATTTGCTGACTGACTCCCCTGTGTCCATGTTTTTTTAATTATTGTTCATCAGTGTAGGCCTTTCCTTTAAAAACACTAGAGTGTGCTGTTTTACCTAGAAGCTTGGTCTGCCGCTCTCTGTTTTTGTATTTAGTGTAGGTCATTGTTTCATATACCTCTCCCTCTATCTTGTAACTTCTTTGCATCCTCCTCTGCAGCCATTTTTGCACTCTCCCTCTTGTCTAAAAAATCAGTTGATATCTACTCTAACTTTAGCATCTTTCTTTTCAACCAAAGTAGAAAGTGCTATCAAGTTGGGGTAAATATTTGCTGACTGACTCCCCTGTGTCCATGTCTTTTTTTATTCAGGTCCCTTACATTTACAGAGCCCCTTTAGATGACTGCAAAAGGAAAGCATTCCTGATTCTATGTAAGAATAAGTTCTTCTCTTTAGCACAATCATGTTGCTGCATACACAGTGTAAACACTAGATGGTGCTGGTTTACCTAGAGGTTTTGTCTGCCACTTCCTGTTCATGTATTTAGTGTAGGCCTTTCCTTTAAAAATGACTCAACCTCTTTTCTAAATTCAGGGGGAATAAAGTTCATAATTCTCGTATTTGCATGAAGTGCTTTAAATGTGTGAAAAGTCCACCCATGCTGAAAAGTGCTGAATAGTTCCAAAGATGTTAACTCGGCAATCAAAACTTGATGGGCTTTACAGAAAAGCAGAGTGTAAACGACCATGGCAAAGCCAAGGGGCCATGGACACACTTATATTGGGTGCTGGTAAACCACATGGCTCAGACAAGCTCTTCCTACAAGCAGGCAACATGCTCCACTTATCTCTGACTGCAAAGGATCTCGTAAGGTCCTACCGGGCAAGAAATTGGACAAGATTTTCAGCTGCTTCTACTGTCACCCTCGGTACCCTCACAATGGCACTAACTCGTCTGTTGTATTTGGTAAGTGCTATTTGTTGGGGTAGTTTCAAGTGATCAGTGCTTCAAGAGACATTTGCCTTCTAGAACTTCAGACTGCGTTCTCCATGCAGTGGTCATTTAATCACAGAGTTCAACACATTAAGATTACTTCAAATGGGAGCATTGATTGGTCCTGTGTTCATAAGTGCTTCTCTTTGGGGTAGTTTTAATGAGGAAGTGAACTACAGGCAAGACTTTTTTCTATGGAATTGCATTTATCAGTGCAACTAATATTGTACAACCGCATACCTCTCCCATCAACGTTTAAGTGGAAACATCTTCAAGCAACATTTGGACACTTTTTTTGCATCCTTCTCTTTAGCCATTTTTCATTTCCTTGCCCTCTTGACTGAAAACCATCTGATATATACTCTAACTTTTGCATCTTTCTTTTCATTCAAAGTAGAAAGTGCTATCAAGTTGGGGTAAATATTTGCTGACTGACTCCCCTGTGTCCATGTCTTTTTTTTATTCCGGTCCCTTACATTTACAGAGCCCTTTAAGATGACTACAAAAGGAAAGCATTCCTGATTCTATGTAAGAATAAGTTCTTCTCTTTAGCACAATCATGTTGCTGCATACACAGTGTAAACACTAGATGGTGCTGGTTTACCTAGAGGTTTTGTCTGCCACTTCCTGTTCATGTATTTAGTGTAGGCCTTTCCTTTAAAAATGACTCAACCTCTTTTCTAAATTCAGGGGGAATAAAGTTCATAATTCTCGTATTTGCATGAAGTGCTTTAAATGTGTGAAAAGTCCACCCATGCTGAAAAGTGCTGAGTAGTTCCAAAGATGTTAACTCGGCAATCAAAACTTGATGGGCTTTACAGAAAAGCAGAGTGTAAACGACCATGGCAAAGCCAAGGGGCCATGGACACACTTATATTGGGTGCTGGTAAACCACATGGCTCAGACAAGCTCTTCCTACAAGCAGGCAACATGCTCCACTTATCTCTGACTGCAAAGGATCTCGTAAGGTCCTACCGGGCAAGAAATTGGACAAGATTTTCAGCTGCTTCTACTGTCACCCTCGGTACCCTCACAATGGCACTAACTCGTCTGTTGTATTTGGTAAGTGCTATTTGTTGGGGTAGTTTCAAGTGATCAGTGCTTCAAGAGACATTTGCCTTCTAGAACTTCAGACTGCGTTCTCCATGCAGTGGTCATTTAATCACAGAGTTCAACACATTAAGATTACTTCAAATGGGAGCATTGATTGGTCCTGTGTTCATAAGTGCTTCTCTTTGGGGTAGTTTTAATGAGGAAGTGAACTACAGGCAATACTTTTTTCTATGGAATTGCATTTATCAGTGCAACTAATATTGTACAACCACATACCTCTCCCATCAACGTTTAAGTGGAAACATCTTCAAGCAACATTTGGACACTTTTTTTGCATCCTTCTCTTTAGCCATTTTTCATTTCCTTGCCCTCTTGACTGAAAACCATCTGATATATACTCTAACTTTTGCATCTTTCTTTTCATTCAAAGTAGAAAGAGCTATCAAGTTGGGGTAAATATTTGCTGACTGACTCCCCTGTGTCCATGTCTTTTTTTATTCCGGTCCCTTACATTTACAGAGCCCTTTAAGATGACTACAAAAGGAAAGCATTCCTGATTCTATGTAAGAATAAGTTCTTCTCTTTAGCACAATCATGTTGCTGCATACACAGTGTAAACACTAGATGGTGCTGGTTTACCTAGAGGTTTTGTCTGCCACTTCCTGTTCATGTATTTAGTGTAGGCCTTTCCTTTAAAAATGACTCAACCTCTTTTCTAAATTCAGGGGGAATAAAGTTCATAATTGTCGTATTTGCATGAAGTGCTTTAAATGTGTGAAAAGTCCACCCATGCTGAAAAGTGCTGAATAGTTCCAAAGATGTTAACTCGGCAATCAAAACTTGATGGGCTTTACAGAAAAGCAGAGTGTAAACGACCATGGCAAAGCCAAGGGGCCATGGACACACTTATATTGGGTGCTGGTAAACCACATGGCTCAGACAAGCTCTTCCTACAAGCAGGCAACATGCTCCACTTATCTCTGACTGCAAAGGATCTCGTAAGGTCCTACCGGGCAAGAAATTGGACAAGATTTTCAGCTGCTTCTACTGTCACCCTCGGTACCCTCACAATGGCACTAACTCGTCTGTTGTATTTGGTAAGTGCTATTTGTTGGGGTAGTTTCAAGTGATCAGTGCTTCAAGAGACATTTGCCTTCTAGAACTTCAGACTGCGTTCTCCATGCAGTGGTCATTTAATCACAGAGTTCAACACATTAAGATTACTTCAAATGGGAGCATTGATTGGTCCTGTGTTCATAAGTGCTTCTCTTTGGGGTAGTTTTAATGAGGAAGTGAACTACAGGCAAGACTTTTTTCTATGGAATTGCATTTATCAGTGCAACTAATATTGTACAACCACATACCTCTCCCATCAACGTTTAAGTGGAAACATCTTCAAGCAACATTTGGACACTTTTTTTGCATCCTTCTCTTTAGCCATTTTTCATTTCCTTGCCCTCTTGACTGAAAACCATCTGATATATACTCTAACTTTTGCATCTTTCTTTTCATTCAAAGTAGAAAGTGCTATCAAGTTGGGGTAAATATTTGCTGACTGACTCCCCTGTGTCCATGTTTTTTTTTATTATTGTTCATCAGTGTAGGCCTTTCCTTTAAAAACACTAGAGTGTGCTGTTTTACCTAGAAGCTTGGTCTGCCGCTCTCTGTTTTTGTATTTAGTGTAGGTCATTGTTTCATATACCTCTCCCTCTATCTTGTAACTTCTTTGCATCCTCCTCTGCAGCCATTTTTGCACTCTCCCTCTTGTCTAAAAAATCAGTTGATATCTACTCTAACTTTAGCATCTTTCTTTTCAACCAAAGTAGAAAGTGCTATCAAGTTGGGGTAAATATTTGCTGACTGACTCCCCTGTGTCCATGTCTTTTTTTTATTCAGGTCCCTTACATTTACAGAGCCCCTTTAGATGACTGCAAAAGGAAAGCATTCCTGATTCTATGTAAGAATAAGTTCTTCTCTTTAGCACAATCATGTTGCTGCATACACAGTGTAAACACTAGATGGTGCTGGTTTACCTAGAGGTTTTGTCTGCCACTTCCTGTTCATGTATTTAGTGTAGGCCTTTCCTTTAAAAATGACTCAACCTCTTTTCTAAATTCAGGGGGAATAAAGTTCATAATTCTCGTATTTGCATGAAGTGCTTTAAATGTGTGAAAAATGATTTTTGATTCTGGTTGAGTGAACGCTGGCGCGTCTCTGCTGCCGCTGCTCTCCGGCTCTCCTTCAACTATGTGGATTAACTATGTGTGGCTTGTGCTCGCCTGGACTGTTCTGTCCTTGGTCTCTCATTCATCGACTGCACTGTTCCAGTATTCTACAGCTGAGCTTCTGAGGTTCCGCTTTTATCTACATGACGATCCAATACCACCAGCTCTGTCTTCACACCCGGACATTATATACCTGCCTCGTCGGAAATACATCCACCGTGGCTCTCGTCGGAACTTTCAGTATGATAAATCCAACTCCATAACATCCTTCTGGTCCACTACTCGACGTCCATCGAGGAATACTGGTCGCCGTGCTGACCATAGTGTGTTGGCCCGCCTAGCTAGGTCGGCTAACACGGCTGTCAAAATCAGTAACACTTCTGTCAACTTTGGTCTTCTTAACATCCGCTCACTTACGAGTAAGGAGCATCTTGTGAAGGATCTCCTCGTTGACTGTAAGTTTGACTTTTTGTGTTTAACAGAAACGTGGCAGCAGCCAAATGACTTTATTTCACTCAACGATGCCTCTCCTCCGGGATTTGTTTACATCTCTCAATCGCGTGATTCTGGCCGCGGGGGAGGTCTCGCGATAATCTATCGTGAGAAGTGGAGGATAGCGCCTGTCAATGCTCCTATCTGTCACTCATTTGAGGCTACTGTTTGTCAGCTTTCTGGACCTATTCCCACCATTGTTGCTATTTTGTACCGCCCACCAAAGCCTAATAAGGATTTTACTGATGACCTTGCTGCCTTTCTGACTCATCTATCCACACTTTCATCAAATATACTACTCCTGGGGGATTTTAATATACATATGGATAATGTTGACAATACGCTTACCAAAGACTTTACATCCTGTTTGGATAGTTTTGGACTTCAGCAATACATAAACTTTCCCACACATAACAAAGGACATATTTTGGATTTAATCTGCTGTTCAGGTGTTACACCTGTCAACTGTAAAGCTGATTCTTTCCCTTTTTCTGATCACATGTTGCTCTCGTTCACTGTTGATCTCTCACTCTCCAAATCTGTTCTCCCACGTACTATATCATTCCGAAATATTAAGGATATCAACTTGGACATTTTATCATCTAGCATCACCAGTTTTCCCAGTATTGACAGTTTTTCTACTCCGGATGAACTGCTCTCTCACTACAACTACAATCTTCATAACCTCTTTAATAACCTTGCTCCACTCAAAACCAGGACTGTTTCATTTACTCTCTCTGCACCTTGGTTTAATCCTACTCTTAGAAAGTTAAAAACAAAAGGAAGACAACTTGAAAGACTCTACAGGAAAACGAATCTCACTGTGCACAAGGACATGTATTTAAATCACATTCTTTTTTACAAAGATTCGATTTCTAAAGCTAAAACCACCTATTATTCTGGTTTAATCAGTTCAAGCGAAGGAAATTCAAAGGCACTTTTTTCACTCATTTCCAACTTCATAAAACCTCGGGATCCACTTCCTCCTCATTTGTATTCGTCTGATTTTTGTAATTCCATATTATCATTTTTTTCTTTCAAAATTGAACATATTCACCAGCACCTTATGTCTACTTCTGGTCCGAACTCATTTGTCCCAGTTTCCTTTGCTCCCACCTGTTTACTCTCAGCATTTACCCTACCTTCAGTAAATGAAATTAATGAACTCATTCTAAAATCCAAAATTTCAACCTGCAGATTAGATCCCCTTCCAACTGTGCTTGTGAAAGCTACTGTTTCTTTTCTGTCCCCCCTAATTACTAACATTATTCACTCTTCACTTACCACTGGAATTGTTCCTTCTTCTCTTAAAACAGCTTCTGTAACTCCCATTCTTAAAAAACCTGGTTTAGATCCCAACGACTACAATAATTTCCGGCCTATTTCAAATCTTCCATTCATCTCCAAAATTTTGGAAAAAATAGTTGCTGCTCAACTCCATACTCATCTTTCTTGCAATAATCTATATGAACAATTCCAGTCTGGTTTCCGTCCTTATCATAGCACGGAAACAGCATTACTTGAAATCACTAACAACCTTCTTCGAGCGTCTGACTCTGGCTTACTATCCATTCTTCTTCTGCTTGATTTGAGTGCGGCCTTCGATACTATTTCACACACCATCCTTTTGGACAGACTCTCCTCTATTGGAATTACTAGCACACCTCTTAACTGGTTTCATTCATATCTTTCAGGCCGCACTCAGTTTATTCAGTTAAAATCATTCACATCTCATTCTGTCCCTGTCACAACAGGTGTGCCCCAGGGCTCTGTTCTGGGGCCCTTACTGTTTATTATTTATCTTCTTCCCCTTGGTTACATCTTCCGTAAACATCAGATAAATTTTCATTGCTACGCAGATGACACCCAGCTCTATCTTTCAACTAAACCTAATTCCACACTTCCACCATCTTCCCTTACTAACTGCCTTCTTGACATAAAATCCTGGTTCACATCAAATTTCCTTAAATTAAATAGCAATAAAACGGAATTGCTTCTTTTAGGTACAAAATCAACATTAAACAAACTCCATAATTTTTCCATTTTCATTGATAACTCCTTCATTTCCCCCTCCCCTCAGGTTAAGAGTTTGGGTGTCATCTTTGATAGCACCCTGTCTTTTACATCTCATGTTAACAATGTTACCCGGTCTGCTTACTACCATCTTCGTAATATCAACCGTTTGCGTCCTTGCCTCACGCCTCACTCCACTGCCATTCTTGTTCACAGCTTAGTCACCTCCCGTTTAGATTATTGTAATTCCCTTTTGTTTGGCCTCCCACATAAAACTCTTCATAAACTTCAACTGGTCCAAAACTCAGCTGCTCGTATCATTACTCGCACCCCTTCTATTCATCACATCACTCCTATCTTACAACAGCTGCATTGGCTCCCTATTATTTACCGTATCAACTACAAAATACTTCTCCTTACTTTTAAAGTCATTCATAATCTGGCCCCTTCATATCTTTTTGATCTCCTCCATATACCCACACACACGCGTACTCTTAGATCCTCTTCTTTTATTCATTTCACCGTTCCCCGTGTCCGCCTTGTTACTATGGGGAGTAGAGCTTTCAGTTTCTCTGCTCCTCAGCTCTGGAATTCGCTTCCACCGGACCTCCGTAATATTGATTCTCTCTCACTTTTCAAATCCAAACTCAAAACTCATCTGTTTAGAATAGCTTATTCCCTTTGACCACAACTGCACTATATTTTAATTGTATTGTATCTCATTGTTTTTTAAATTTTGTTATTGTTGTTGATGATGATGTAAGGTGACCTTGAGTGTCAAGAAAGGCGCCTATAAATAAAATGTATTATTATTATTATTATTAAAAGTCCACCCATGCTGAAAAGTGCTGAATAGTTCCAAAGATGTTAACTCGGCAATCAAAACTTGATGGGCTTTACAGAAAAGCAGAGTGTAAACGACCATGGCAAAGCCAAGGGGCCATGGACACACTTATATTGGGTGCTGGTAAACCACATGGCTCAGACAAGCTCTTCCTACAAGCAGGCAACATGCTCCACTTATCTCTGACTGCAAAGGATCTCGTAAGGTCCTACCGGGCAAGAAATTGGACAAGATTTTCAGCTGCTTCTACTGTCACCCTCGGTACCCTCACAATGGCACTAACTCGTCTGTTGTATTTGGTAAGTGCTATTTGTTGGGGTAGTTTCAAGTGATCAGTGCTTCAAGAGACATTTGCCTTCTAGAACTTCAGACTGCGTTCTCCATGCAGTGGTCATTTAATCACAGAGTTCAACACATTAAGATTACTTCAAATGGGAGCATTGATTGGTCCTGTGTTCATAAGTGCTTCTCTTTGGGGTAGTTTTAATGAGGAAGTGAACTACAGGCAAGACTTTTTTCTATGGAATTGCATTTATCAGTGCAACTAATATTGTACAACCGCATACCTCTCCCATCAACGTTTAAGTGGAAACATCTTCAAGCAACATTTGGACACTTTTTTTGCATCCTTCTCTTTAGCCATTTTTCATTTCCTTGCCCTCTTGACTGAAAACCATCTGATATATACTCTAACTTTTGCATCTTTCTTTTCATTCAAAGTAGAAAGTGCTATCAAGTTGGGGTAAATATTTGCTGACTGACTCCCCTGTGTCCATGTCTTTTTTTTATTCCGGTCCCTTACATTTACAGAGCCCTTTAAGATGACTACAAAAGGAAAGCATTCCTGATTCTATGTAAGAATAAGTTCTTCTCTTTAGCACAATCATGTTGCTGCATACACAGTGTAAACACTAGATGGTGCTGGTTTACCTAGAGGTTTTGTCTGCCACTTCCTGTTCATGTATTTAGTGTAGGCCTTTCCTTTAAAAATGACTCAACCTCTTTTCTAAATTCAGGGGGAATAAAGTTCATAATTCTCGTATTTGCATGAAGTGCTTTAAATGTGTGAAAAGTCCACCCATGCTGAAAAGTGCTGAGTAGTTCCAAAGATGTTAACTCGGCAATCAAAACTTGATGGGCTTTACAGAAAAGCAGAGTGTAAACGACCATGGCAAAGCCAAGGGGCCATGGACACACTTATATTGGGTGCTGGTAAACCACATGGCTCAGACAAGCTCTTCCTACAAGCAGGCAACATGCTCCACTTATCTCTGACTGCAAAGGATCTCGTAAGGTCCTACCGGGCAAGAAATTGGACAAGATTTTCAGCTGCTTCTACTGTCACCCTCGGTACCCTCACAATGGCACTAACTCGTCTGTTGTATTTGGTAAGTGCTATTTGTTGGGGTAGTTTCAAGTGATCAGTGCTTCAAGAGACATTTGCCTTCTAGAACTTCAGACTGCGTTCTCCATGCAGTGGTCATTTAATCACAGAGTTCAACACATTAAGATTACTTCAAATGGGAGCATTGATTGGTCCTGTGTTCATAAGTGCTTCTCTTTGGGGTAGTTTTAATGAGGAAGTGAACTACAGGCAATACTTTTTTCTATGGAATTGCATTTATCAGTGCAACTAATATTGTACAACCACATACCTCTCCCATCAACGTTTAAGTGGAAACATCTTCAAGCAACATTTGGACACTTTTTTTGCATCCTTCTCTTTAGCCATTTTTCATTTCCTTGCCCTCTTGACTGAAAACCATCTGATATATACTCTAACTTTTGCATCTTTCTTTTCATTCAAAGTAGAAAGAGCTATCAAGTTGGGGTAAATATTTGCTGACTGACTCCCCTGTGTCCATGTCTTTTTTTATTCCGGTCCCTTACATTTACAGAGCCCTTTAAGATGACTACAAAAGGAAAGCATTCCTGATTCTATGTAAGAATAAGTTCTTCTCTTTAGCACAATCATGTTGCTGCATACACAGTGTAAACACTAGATGGTGCTGGTTTACCTAGAGGTTTTGTCTGCCACTTCCTGTTCATGTATTTAGTGTAGGCCTTTCCTTTAAAAATGACTCAACCTCTTTTCTAAATTCAGGGGGAATAAAGTTCATAATTGTCGTATTTGCATGAAGTGCTTTAAATGTGTGAAAAGTCCACCCATGCTGAAAAGTGCTGAATAGTTCCAAAGATGTTAACTCGGCAATCAAAACTTGATGGGCTTTACAGAAAAGCAGAGTGTAAACGACCATGGCAAAGCCAAGGGGCCATGGACACACTTATATTGGGTGCTGGTAAACCACATGGCTCAGACAAGCTCTTCCTACAAGCAGGCAACATGCTCCACTTATCTCTGACTGCAAAGGATCTCGTAAGGTCCTACCGGGCAAGAAATTGGACAAGATTTTCAGCTGCTTCTACTGTCACCCTCGGTACCCTCACAATGGCACTAACTCGTCTGTTGTATTTGGTAAGTGCTATTTGTTGGGGTAGTTTCAAGTGATCAGTGCTTCAAGAGACATTTGCCTTCTAGAACTTCAGACTGCGTTCTCCATGCAGTGGTCATTTAATCACAGAGTTCAACACATTAAGATTACTTCAAATGGGAGCATTGATTGGTCCTGTGTTCATAAGTGCTTCTCTTTGGGGTAGTTTTAATGAGGAAGTGAACTACAGGCAAGACTTTTTTCTATGGAATTGCATTTATCAGTGCAACTAATATTGTACAACCACATACCTCTCCCATCAACGTTTAAGTGGAAACATCTTCAAGCAACATTTGGACACTTTTTTTGCATCCTTCTCTTTAGCCATTTTTCATTTCCTTGCCCTCTTGACTGAAAACCATCTGATATATACTCTAACTTTTGCATCTTTCTTTTCATTCAAAGTAGAAAGTGCTATCAAGTTGGGGTAAATATTTGCTGACTGACTCCCCTGTGTCCATGTTTTTTTTTATTATTGTTCATCAGTGTAGGCCTTTCCTTTAAAAACACTAGAGTGTGCTGTTTTACCTAGAAGCTTGGTCTGCCGCTCTCTGTTTTTGTATTTAGTGTAGGTCATTGTTTCATATACCTCTCCCTCTATCTTGTAACTTCTTTGCATCCTCCTCTGCAGCCATTTTTGCACTCTCCCTCTTGTCTAAAAAATCAGTTGATATCTACTCTAACTTTAGCATCTTTCTTTTCAACCAAAGTAGAAAGTGCTATCAAGTTGGGGTAAATATTTGCTGACTGACTCCCCTGTGTCCATGTCTTTTTTTTATTCAGGTCCCTTACATTTACAGAGCCCCTTTAGATGACTGCAAAAGGAAAGCATTCCTGATTCTATGTAAGAATAAGTTCTTCTCTTTAGCACAATCATGTTGCTGCATACACAGTGTAAACACTAGATGGTGCTGGTTTACCTAGAGGTTTTGTCTGCCACTTCCTGTTCATGTATTTAGTGTAGGCCTTTCCTTTAAAAATGACTCAACCTCTTTTCTAAATTCAGGGGGAATAAAGTTCATAATTGTCGTATTTGCATGAAGTGCTTTAAATGTGTGAAAAGTCCACCCATGCTGAAAAGTGCTGAATAGTTCCAAAGATGTTAACTCGGCAATCAAAACTTGATGGGCTTTACAGAAAAGCAGAGTGTAAACGACCATGGCAAAGCCAAGGGGCCATGGACACACTTATATTGGGTGCTGGTAAACCACATGGCTCAGACAAGCTCTTCCTACAAGCAGGCAACATGCTCCACTTATCTCTGACTGCAAAGGATCTCGTAAGGTCCTACCGGGCAAGAAATTGGACAAGATTTTCAGCTGCTTCTACTGTCACCCTCGGTACCCTCACAATGGCACTAACTCGTCTGTTGTATTTGGTAAGTGCTATTTGTTGGGGTAGTTTCAAGTGATCAGTGCTTCAAGAGACATTTGCCTTCTAGAACTTCAGACTGCGTTCTCCATGCAGTGGTCATTTAATCACAGAGTTCAACACATTAAGATTACTTCAAATGGGAGCATTGATTGGTCCTGTGTTCATAAGTGCTTCTCTTTGGGGTAGTTTTAATGAGGAAGTGAACTACAGGCAAGACTTTTTTCTATGGAATTGCATTTATCAGTGCAACTAATATTGTACAACCGCATTCCTCTCCCATCAACGTTTAAGTGGAAACATCTTCAAGCAACATTTGGACACTTTTTTTGCATCATTCTCTTTAGCCATTTTTCATTTCCTTGCCCTCTTGACTGAAAACCATCTGATATATACTCTAACTTTTGCATCTTTCTTTTCATTCAAAGTAGAAAGTGCTATCAAGTTGGGGTAAATATTTGCTGACTGACTCCCCTGTGTCCATGTTTTTTTTATTATTGTTCATCAGTGTAGGCCTTTCCTTTAAAAACACTAGAGCGTGCTGTTTTACCTAGGCTCTCTGTTTTTGTATTTAGTGTAGGTCATTGTTTCATATACCTCTCCCTCTATCTTGTAACTTCTTTGCATCCTCCTCTGCAGCCATTTTTGCACTCTCCCTCTTGTCTAAAAAATCAGTTGATATCTACTCTAACTTTAGCATCTTTCTTTTCAACCAAAGTAGAAAGTGCTATCAAGTTGGGGTAAATATTTGCTGACTGACTCCCCTGTGTCCATGTCTTTTTTTTATTCAGGTCCCTTACATTTACAGAGCCCCTTTAGATGACTGCAAAAGGAAAGCATTCCTGATTCTATGTAAGAATAAGTTATTCTCTTTAGCACAATCATGTTGCTGCATACACAGTGTAAACACTAGATGGTGCTGGTTTACCTAGAGGTTTTGTCTGCCACTTCCTGTTCATGTATTTAGTGTAGGCCTTTCCTTTAAAAAGGACTTGACCTCTTTTCTAAATTCAGGGGGAATAAAGTTCATAATTGTCGTATTTGCATGAAGTGCTTTAAATGTGTGAAAAGTCCACCCATGCTGAAAAGTGCTGAGTAGTTCCAAAGATGTTAACTCGGCAATCAAAACTTGATGGGCTTTACAGAAAAGCAGAGTGTAAACGACCATGGCAAAGCCAAGGGGCCATGGACACACTTATATTGGGTGCTGGTAAACCACATGGCTCAGACAAGCTCTTCCTACAAGCAGGCAACATGCTCCACTTATCTCTGACTGCAAAGGATCTCGTAAGGTCCTACCGGGCAAGAAATTGGACAAGATTTTCAGCTGCTTCTACTGTCACCCTCGGTACCCTCACAATGGCACTAACTCGTCTGTTGTATTTGGTAAGTGCTATTTGTTGGGGTAGTTTCAAGTGATCAGTGCTTCAAGAGACATTTGCCTTCTAGAACTTCAGACTGCGTTTTCCATGCAGTGGTCATTTAATCACAGAGTTCAACACATTAAGATTACTTCAAATGGGAGCATTGATTGGTCCTGTGTTCATAAGTGCTTCTCTTTGGGGTAGTTTTAATGAGGAAGTGAACTACAGGCAAGACTTTTTTCTATGGAATTGCATTTATCAGTGCAACTAATATTGTACAACCACATACCTCTCCCATCAACGTTTAAGTGGAAACATCTTCAAGCAACATTTGGACACTTTTTTTGCATCCTTCTCTTTAGCCATTTTTCATTTCCTTGCCCTCTTGACTGAAAACCATCTGATATATACTCTAACTTTTGCATCTTTCTTTTCATTCAAAGTAGAAAGTGCTATCAAGTTGGGGTAAATATTTGCTGACTGACTCCCCTGTGTCCATGTTTTTTTAATTATTGTTCATCAGTGTAGGCCTTTCCTTTAAAAACACTAGAGTGTGCTGTTTTACCTAGAAGCTTGGTCTGCCGCTCTCTGTTTTTGTATTTAGTGTAGGTCATTGTTTCATATACCTCTCCCTCTATCTTGTAACTTCTTTGCATCCTCCTCTGCAGCCATTTTTGCACTCTCCCTCTTGTCTAAAAAATCAGTTGATATCTACTCTAACTTTAGCATCTTTCTTTTCAACCAAAGTAGAAAGTGCTATCAAGTTGGGGTAAATATTTGCTGACTGACTCCCCTGTGTCCATGTCTTTTTTTTATTCAGGTCCCTTACATTTACAGAGCCCCTTTAGATGACTGCAAAAGGAAAGCATTCCTGATTCTATGTAAGAATAAGTTCTTCTCTTTAGCACAATCATGTTGCTGCATACACAGTGTAAACACTAGATGGTGCTGGTTTACCTAGAGGTTTTGTCTGCCACTTCCTGTTCATGTATTTAGTGTAGGCCTTTCCTTTAAAAATGACTCAACCTCTTTTCTAAATTCAGGGGGAATAAAGTTCATAATTGTCGTATTTGCATGAAGTGCTTTAAATGTGTGAAAAGTCCACCCATGCTGAAAAGTGCTGAATAGTTCCAAAGATGTTAACTCGGCAATCAAAACTTGATGGGCTTTACAGAAAAGCAGAGTGTAAACGACCATGGCAAAGCCAAGGGGCCATGGACACACTTATATTGGGTGCTGGTAAACCACATGGCTCAGACAAGCTCTTCCTACAAGCAGGCAACATGCTCCACTTATCTCTGACTGCAAAGGATCTCGTAAGGTCCTACCGGGCAAGAAATTGGACAAGATTTTCAGCTGCTTCTACTGTCACCCTCAGTACCCTCACAATGGCACTAACTCGTCTGTTGTATTTGGTAAGTGCTATTTGTTGGGGTAGTTTCAAGTGATCAGTGCTTCAAGAGACATTTGCCTTCTAGAACTTCAGACTGCGTTCTCCATGCAGTGGTCATTTAATCACAGAGTTCAACACATTAAGATTACTTCAAATGGGAGCATTGATTGGTCCTGTGTTCATAAGTGCTTCTCTTTGGGGTAGTTTTAATGAGGAAGTGAACTACAGGCAAGACTTTTTTCTATGGAATTGCATTTATCAGTGCAACTAATATTGTACAACCGCATTCCTCTCCCATCAACGTTTAAGTGGAAACATCTTCAAGCAACATTTGGACACTTTTTTTTGCATCCTTCTCTTTAGCCATTTTTCATTTCCTTGCCCTCTTGACTGAAAACCATCTGATATATACTCTAACTTTTGCATCTTTCTTTTCATTCAAAGTAGAAAGTGCTATCAAGTTGGGGTAAATATTTGCTGACTGACTCCCCTGTGTCCATGTTTTTTTTATTATTGATCATCAGTGTAGGCCTTTCCTTTAAAAACACTAGAGCGTGCTGTTTTACCTAGAAGCTTGGTCTGCCGCTCTCTGTTTTTGTATTTAGTGTAGGTCATTGTTTCATATACCTCTCCCTCTATCTTGTAACTTCTTTGCATCCTCCTCTGCAGCCATTTTTGCACTCTCCCTCTTGTCTAAAAAATCAGTTGATATCTACTCTAACTTTAGCATCTTTCTTTTCAACCAAAGTAGAAAGTGCTATCAAGTTGGGGTAAATATTTGCTGACTGACTCCCCTGTGTCCATGTCTTTTTTTTATTCAGGTCCCTTACATTTACAGAGCCCCTTTAGATGACTGCAAAAGGAAAGCATTCCTGATTCTATGTAAGAATAAGTTCTTCTCTTTAGCACAATCATGTTGCTGCATACACAGTGTAAACACTAGATGGTGCTGGTTTACCTAGAGGTTTTGTCTGCCACTTCCTGTTCATGTATTTAGTGTAGGCCTTTCCTTTAAAAAGGACTTGACCTCTTTTCTAAATTCAGGGGGAATAAAGTTCATAATTGTCGTATTTGCATGAAGTGCTTTAAATGTGTGAAAAGTCCACCCATGCTGAAAAGTGCTGAGTAGTTCCAAAGATGTTAACTCGGCAATCAAAACTTGATGGGCTTTACAGAAAAGCAGAGTGTAAACGACCATGGCAAAGCCAAGGGGCCATGGACACACTTATATTGGGTGCTGGTAAACCACATGGCTCAGACAAGCTCTTCCTACAAGCAGGCAACATGCTCCACTTATCTCTGACTGCAAAGGATCTCGTAAGGTCCTACCGGGCAAGAAATTGGACAAGATTTTCAGCTGCTTCTACTGTCACCCTCGGTACCCTCACAATGGCACTAACTCGTCTGTTGTATTTGGTAAGTGCTATTTGTTGGGGTAGTTTCAAGTGATCAGTGCTTCAAGAGACATTTGCCTTCTAGAACTTCAGACTGCGTTCTCCATGCAGTGGTCATTTAATCACAGAGTTCAACACATTAAGATTACTTCAAATGGGAGCATTGATTGGTCCTGTGTTCATAAGTGCTTCTCTTTGGGGTAGTTTTAATGAGGAAGTGAACTACAGGCAAGACTTTTTTCTATGGAATTGCATTTATCAGTGCAACTAATATTGTACAACCGCATACCTCTCCCATCAACGTTTAAGTGGAAACATCTTCAAGCAACATTTGGACACTTTTTTTGCATCCTTCTCTTTAGCCATTTTTCATTTCCTTGCCCTCTTGACTGAAAACCATCTGATATATACTCTAACTTTTGCATCTTTCTTTTCATTCAAAGTAGAAAGTGCTATCAAGTTGGGGTAAATATTTGCTGACTGACTCCCCTGTGTCCATGTTTTTTTTATTATTGATCATCAGTGTAGGCCTTTCCTTTAAAAACACTAGAGCGTGCTGTTTTACCTAGAAGCTTGGTCTGCCGCTCTCTGTTTTTGTATTTAGTGTAGGTCATTGTTTCATATACCTCTCCCTCTATCTTGTAACTTCTTTGCATCCTCCTCTGCAGCCATTTTTGCACTCTCCCTCTTGTCTAAAAAATCAGTTGATATCTACTCTAACTTTAGCATCTTTCTTTTCAACCAAAGTAGAAAGTGCTATCAAGTTGGGGTAAATATTTGCTGACTGACTCCCCTGTGTCCATGTCTTTTTTTTATTCAGGTCCCTTACATTTACAGAGCCCCTTTAGATGACTGCAAAAGGAAAGCATTCCTGATTCTATGTAAGAATAAGTTCTTCTCTTTAGCACAATCATGTTGCTGCATACACAGTGTAAACACTAGATGGTGCTGGTTTACCTAGAGGTTTTGTCTGCCACTTCCTGTTCATGTATTTAGTGTAGGCCTTTCCTTTAAAAAGGACTTGACCTCTTTTCTAAATTCAGGGGGAATAAAGTTCATAATTGTCGTATTTGCATGAAGTGCTTTAAATGTGTGAAAAGTCCACCCATGCTGAAAAGTGCTGAGTAGTTCCAAAGATGCTAACTCGGCAATCAAAACTTGATGGGCTTTACAGAAAAGCAGAGTGTAAACGACCATGGCAAAGCCAAGGGGCCATGGACACACTTATATTGGGTGCTGGTAAACCACATGGCTCAGACAAGCTCTTCCTACAAGCAGGCAACATGCTCCACTTATCTCTGACTGCAAAGGATCTCGTAAGGTCCTACCGGGCAAGAAATTGGACAAGATTTTCAGCTGCTTCTACTGTCACCCTCGGTACCCTCACAATGGCACTAACTCGTCTGTTGTATTTGGTAAGTGCTATTTGTTGGGGTAGTTTCAAGTGATCAGTGCTTCAAGAGACATTTGCCTTCTAGAACTTCAGACTGCGTTCTCCATGCAGTGGTCATTTAATCACAGAGTTCAACACATTAAGATTACTTCAAATGGGAGCATTGATTGGTCCTGTGTTCATAAGTGCTTCTCTTTGGGGTAGTTTTAATGAGGAAGTGAACTACAGGCAAGACTTTTTTCTATGGAATTGCATTAATCAGTGCAACTAATATTGTACAACCGCATACCTCTCCCATCAACGTTTAAGTGGAAACATCTTCAAGCAACATTTGGACACTTTTTTTGCATCCTTCTCTTTAGCCATTTTTCATTTCCTTGCCCTCTTGACTGAAAACCATCTGATATATACTCTAACTTTTGCATCTTTCTTTTCATTCAAAGTAGAAAGTGCTATCAAGTTGGGGTAAATATTTGCTGACTGACTCCCCTGTGTCCATGTCTTTTTTTTATTCCGGTCCCTTACATTTACAGAGCCCTTTAAGATGACTACAAAAGGAAAGCATTCCTGATTCTATGTAAGAATAAGTTCTTCTCTTTAGCACAATCATGTTGCTGCATACACAGTGTAAACACTAGATGGTGCTGGTTTACCTAGAGGTTTTGTCTGCCACTTCCTGTTCATGTATTTAGTGTAGGCCTTTCCTTTAAAAATGACTCAACCTCTTTTCTAAATTCAGGGGGAATAAAGTTCATAATTGTCGTATTTGCATGAAGTGCTTTAAATGTGTGAAAAGTCCACCCATGCTGAAAAGTGCTGAGTAGTTCCAAAGATGTTAACTCGGCAATCAAAACTTGATGGGCTTTACAGAAAAGCAGAGTGTAAACGACCATGGCAAAGCCAAGGGGCCATGGACACACTTATATTGGGTGCTGGTAAACCACATGGCTCAGACAAGCTCTTCCTACAAGCAGGCAACATGCTCCACTTATCTCTGACTGCAAAGGATCTCGTAAGGTCCTACCGGGCAAGAAATTGGACAAGATTTTCAGCTGCTTCTACTGTCACCCTCGGTACCCTCACAATGGCACTAACTCGTCTGTTGTATTTGGTAAGTGCTATTTGTTGGGGTAGTTTCAAGTGATCAGTGCTTCAAGAGACATTTGCCTTCTAGAACTTCAGACTGCGTTCTCCATGCAGTGGTCATTTAATCACAGAGTTCAACACATTAAGATTACTTCAAATGGGAGCATTGATTGGTCCTGTGTTCATAAGTGCTTCTCTTTGGGGTAGTTTTAATGAGGAAGTGAACTACAGGCAATACTTTTTTCTATGGAATTGCATTTATCAGTGCAACTAATATTGTACAACCACATACCTCTCCCATCAACGTTTAAGTGGAAACATCTTCAAGCAACATTTGGACACTTTTTTTGCATCCTTCTCTTTAGCCATTTTTCATTTCCTTGCCCTCTTGACTGAAAACCATCTGATATATACTCTAACTTTTGCATCTTTCTTTTCATTCAAAGTAGAAAGTGCTATCAAGTTGGGGTAAATATTTGCTGACTGACTCCCCTGTGTCCATGTTTTTTTTATTATTGTTCATCAGTGTAGGCCTTTCCTTTAAAAACACTAGAGTGTGCTGTTTTACCTAGAAGCTTGGTCTGCCGCTCTCTGTTTTTGTATTTAGTGTAGGTCATTGTTTCATATACCTCTCCCTCTATCTTGTAACTTCTTTGCATCCTCCTCTGCAGCCATTTTTGCACTCTCCCTCTTGTCTAAAAAATCAGTTGATATCTACTCTAACTTTAGCATCTTTCTTTTCAACCAAAGTAGAAAGTTGAAGCACAATCATGTTGCTGCATACACAGTGTAAACACTAGATGGTGCTGGTTTACCTAGAGGTTTTGTCTGCCACTTCCTGTGCATTGTTCAAATTCCCATCCTTTCGTTATGTTCGTGGCTGAAAACAGCCACTACCCAGCCAACATTTGTATGTGGGGCCCATATGGGTATGAAATGGGCTGAAAAAACGGGCCACATGTAGGATTGTCCGCAGGTTACATTATGGCCCCATGTTAATTGCCCAGATGAATTTCATGTAGTATTGCACTTGGTACTAGGTGGGACCCAAGTGGGCAACATGCACAAGACCCATCTCGGTCCCAGCTTAACCCAACGGACATTTGTATGTGAGGCCCATGTGGGTTTGATATGGGCAGAAAAATGGGCTCTATATGGGATTGTCCGCGGGTTACATTATGGCCCCATGTTAATTGCCCAGATGGATTTCATGTAGGATTGCACTCGGTACTAGGTGGGACCCAAGTGGGCAACATGCACAAGACCCATCTCGGTCCCAGCTTAACCCCACGACATTTGTATGTGAGGCCCATGTGGGTTTGAAATGGGCAGAAAAATGGGCTCTATATGGGATTGTCCGCAGGTTACATTATGGCCCCATGTTAATTGCCCAGATGGATTTCATGTAGTATTGCACTTGGTACTAGGTGGGACCCAAGTGGGCAACATGCACAAGACCCATCTCGGTCCCAGCTTAACCCCACGACATTTGTATGTGAGGCACATGTGGGTTTGAAATGGGCTGAAAAATGGGCTCTGTATTGGGATTGTCCGCGGGTTACATTATGGCCCCATGTTCATTGCCCACATGGATTGCACATAGGATGGCAATTATAAACAGGTGGGCCCCGACTGGGCTACATGCACAAGACCCATCTTGGTCCCAGCTTTAGTTTTTTTGTGGGTACAAGGTTACTACATGGGCTGAAATACGGGCTGTAAGTGGGTTTGTCCACAGGTTCCATGTTGGCCCCAGCAACTTACTCATTTAGGTTTTATGCAGGATTTCACAGGGCTTTAGGTGGGGCCCAACTAGGAATCATAGGCATGTGGCCCAACTAGGGATCATCTGGGTTCCATCTAAATGAGTAGCAACACCACACAAACAAGTTTTAAAACATTAGAGCACACAGTGAGATTGAAATCTTTTCAAATTTAAACTTTATTGAAATTACCCATCATATTATGCTATATTCTGAAATTCCAGAGACAATATTTAAAGAAGCAGATTTTTGTCAGATTAAAGAGTATCTCTTTAAAGTTATATACCTAATTGTTAAAATACATATTTTTAACCTGTATTTGACCCAGTCTTTACTGAAAGCTTTGAACATTTGAACAGGAAATAAATTGGGGACAGTTAGAAGAAGCAGCAACTATACATTTATCAGTACAGCTTATACTGCAGACAGTCATTTGCACATTCTAGACACTGTCCTCCTCCATCTCTTGTCCCAAACTATTTTGAGAGTTCCCTCTCAGTTTCTTGCCAGTTGATCTGTGTGCAGTCTTCTTAAGAGCCTCTGCAAAACAAATTTGATTATGATTTTAGAGAAATCATGTTACTTACACATGTCACAATACATTATGAAAGAATAACAACTTTTACTCAGGATAAAAAACAAAAACAGCATAAAACTTCAATTGGAATGGTCATGGTATTGGAATGTCAATGGAAGGGCATTTGGGAAATGAATAGAGAATTACTGTTTATTTATTCAGACTATTCTGATTATATTTTGTATTAATAAAACCAGTTTATAAAGTATGAATATGCGATGTGTTTGATAGCATCAATTCATTTATTGATACAAGTTAGCCATTGAAAAAAAATTATAAACATTAATAATAATAATTTGTCTCAAGAATTTTTTGTCATTTTAATGTTAGGTAGTTTCTCACAATCAGATTCTCAGTCCATGATAGAATGGGCCGACAACATGATGCATAATAAAGTATTTTAATTTTAACTTTTAAAGTAAAAATATAATTATTTTTGTCTTTGGAAAATAGTTGAGGTGATCACAGGTGTGGACTATTCTTACATTTCCAGGATGGCTTGACTTAAGAGTCACAGTTTTAATAACTTTAAGTTAGAATTAAGTTAAAATGAGAATCCCGATTATTTTAGCGTTTCAGACAGAGATCACGATTCTGAACAGACAACTTAACAACATAACATGTCAGTTACTAGAGGTTCTGACAAAATGTTAATTTGTTTTAACATTTTAACTTTGTGTGCTCCTTGTCTCCTAATAAGGACCTGAAATAGGTAAATATAAGTCTGCTTTTTAAAACAATGGAGGATGGTAAGTTTGTGACAACAACATGAAACTGCATACCGGTATTCGTGCAGTGCGTGCACATCAAAAGATTAAATCAGATTTGATGCTTGTGACTTATAAATGCACATCAACCCGATGACTTAGCATTCATGTAAAAACAATGTTCAGATTCATCAATCAGAATTATTTCATTCTGACCGAAACAAAAAACGTCTAATGTGGCTACTGACAGCATCAACGCAGATATAAATGTTCACTGTGATCTTACTTGACAAAGGTTTAAGACAAATCGTTGTCATTTAGGAAAATATTGCGTAGTATTTGAATCGAGATCAAAATCATTCAACAATTGCAGCTCTAATCTCTGATAATATATGTGGCTCTGTATATTTCTGATAAGTAGACAAACATTACACTTAGCCTAATTCAGAATCCTAACTACACATAGTATTAAAGCAGTAGTTCACTTTAAAATTAAAATTAGCCCACGATTTACTCACCCTCAAGCCATCCTAGGTGTATATGACTTTCTTCTTTCAGACAAATACGATCGGAGTTATATTAATAAACACCCTGACACTTCCGAGCTTCATAATGGCAGTGGATTGCAACCATCAGATTGAAACACAAAAAAGTGCTTCCATGCATTATATAAGAACTCCACGTGGCTCCGGGGGGTTAATAAAGGCCTTCTGAAGCAAAGCCATGTGTTTGTGTAAGAAAAATATTCAAATTTAAAACTTTATAAAGCAAAATAACTAGCTTCCGGCCAAACGAACATACGGATTGCACTTAAAGGGTAAAGCGCAACTTACGCGAGTAATGCGACGCACTGCTGATATTTACGCTACGCCATTATGCACTACGCTACTTCTGACGTCACAAGTTGCGTAAGTTGTGCTTTATACGCAAATAGACTGCGTATGGCCATAAGCTAGTTATTTTACTTTATAAAGTTTTAAATATGGATATTTTTCTTACACAAACTCATGATTTTGCTTTAGAGGGCCTTTATTAACCCCCCAGAGCCGCGTGGAGTTTGTTTATGATGGATAGCTGCACTTTTTTGAGCTTCAAACTGATGGTTGCAATCCACTGCCATTATGAAGCTTGGAAGCGTCAGGGTGTTTATTAATATAACTCAGATTGTATTTGTCTGAAAGAAGAAAGTCATATACACTTAGGATGGTTTGAGGGTGAGTAAATCACGGGGTAATTTTAATTTTAAAGTGAACTACTCTAAGTAAAGTATGTAAAATCTAATTTTGTAAATTTTATTAAATTAAGTAAAATCAAAGCACCTCACACATAACAAAAGGTTAATGGATCCATACCAGAAGTGACAGTGCAGTGTAGTAACAATCCTCCACCAAATTGCCAGTACTCATCTGGATCCTTGGTCAGTCTTGGGTGGGGTGTAGTGGGCTGATAAGTCCTTTAAAAAGAAAGATTTTTATTACCATTCCTTTAAACAATATTAAACAAAACTTATTTAATTTGTACCAACATTTGCCATTATAAAAAATTCAGACAACATGAACAAATAGCTCCCTGGGTGCCGCAGCAAAAACGGCTGCCCACTTCTCCGGGTGTGTGTGTTTGTGTGTGTGTGTGCACTTGAATGGGTGAAATGAAGAGCACAAATTCCGAGTATGGGGACACCATACTTGGCTACATGTCACGTCACACAATTGTAGCTTAAAAAAAGCAAATTGGTACACCAAAATCAAACAATCTAATAATTTTACCTGTAGCCACATTTATCCTGTTATGACACGTCTGAGGGTCTTTCCCTTGATGTTCTTCAGTGAACTAAATAAAGGACTGATGATGGTGACATGTTCTCCTTTCTTTGTCACTTTAGAGGAAGAAAGACAAAAGGATAAAAAGTTACTCAGATTTGTCACTGGTAGAGGAAATTACTTTTGACGATGATACTAATACTTTTACTATATAATATATTAATCCCAAATGTAAGGTTTAGAAGCAATGATTAAAATTTACTGAAGTTGATAATCGTGGTGGAGTTGTCTCTCTGTTGGGTGCCTGTTCTCCCCAAAAAATCTTCTTCCAGTGCTTGAATATATAGAAGTAAACAAATCTCTTATCATTAGCAGTTACCAGTTTTTGAAGAGGTGATGTAAAAATACTCCGAAACGGCTATCTAGAAAAACATAAGAGATTTAGACCAATAATATTTCTCAAATCTTCAGTAGATTCTAGTGTTTCAGAGTGTAAATAACTGTTTTATCAGTCACTTTACTTATTTGGATGCTCCTTCCCTAGTAAATAATAAATAAATAAAAAACCTATACAAAAACATAGGCCTACTTATTATCCTTCAAACCCATTAACATATTTATTGACACAATCACCTAAGACTTATATTTAATTTATAGGCTAATAAAACTATATTTAGAGCATTTCTTTAGTGCACAATGTAACTTTTTTTATATATTACAACAATTTGGAAAAAAAACAAAAATTGAATTTTATATATATATATAATGTATATACATCACTATTAATAAAGTGTACCTAAAGTATACTTGCAATTCCACAATCAAATACACTTAACCTCAGCACTTCCAGATAACTAAAGTGCATTAAGTACAAAATGTGTTGTTCTTATTGACTTTGAGTATATCATTTTGGATACCAAAGTACAATTGCAGGGTAAATATTAAGTACATAAATATGTTCTACACTAGGGTTTTCTTGTGTTTGAGTTTTAAACTAGCTGACAACATTGACATCAGAGGCTAACTTACAATATTAAACACATGCTAATCGCGATTGATGAAGCACACCTTCACAGTCAATGGTAGGCCTACACACAGCTGCAGGGTTGTACGTTACGTCCGTTATCCGTTTATTAAACTCTCGTGTGTACACAGAACATCTGGGAAGTTAATGAACTCCATTAACACAAGATTTGTTTATCTGCATTATTCTACCATTAACTATAGCACTCTCACCTTATTTTAATGTAATACCTAAACATGACATATTTATTAATAGATCTGTTTTTCTAAAATTATAGTGGATATAACGTTATAGGACATGAACACGAAACATAACTTTACGTAACAGAGATTGAAAAATGTTCTCTTACCTGATATCGCCAATATGTTTGCAGGACCTCATCCAGTCCGACCTTCCTCTGTGTTCACATATCAGCTTCTGTTCTCCTCCGTTTACATGTCACAACGCAAATTAGTTCAAAATAAGAATTTAACTGCCATAAGTAAAGACTGAGTATACTCATAATCTTGCCGAGCAGTAGCAGCACGCACACACACGCAGTCATCAACTCAAACTGACGTATTTTCAAACATGACCAGTAAAAAGGCGCGCACAGTTGTCATTGGCCAGTTACGTAGATGACAGTCAGATTAACCAATCATATCAAAGTAGGTGAAACAAACAACCAATAGCGATTGTTTCAGCCTGGAAATGGAAAAGATTACTTTTCCTCTTTTCTTTCTTTTTTTTAAAGAAATGTGTGTTTAGTTTTATTTGTAGACTATATTATTTGATTAGTTGGTCAAATAGTGTTTTTATGACAGTGTGTGAATAAAAAATGCAATCCTGCATGGTAGCTATAGCTTTAGGCACACACACACAAAATTGTAAATCCAAACAAAATCACACAAAGCAAAACATTTTCTGCTGCACTTCTCTCTTAAGATTGAAATATCCATTTTTATTATTATTATTGTTAATAATAATTTTTTTATATTTTAACATAAATTTAGCTTTTTGAAGTGGTGTTTTGATCAAAATATACAATGCTAAAATAATAATTAGAAATAATAATAATTCAAAGGTTAAGTATTTCTTGAAGACATGACATTGATTCACATACAGATTTTGAAAAAGAAAAAGAAAAACTTTTTCGCCTATATTTCAACTTTGAGGGTCAGTCATGTCGTGCCAACTACGACTGAAATTAAAAGTCTGAACTGTTGGCCTCAAAAGAAAACTGAACACAAACCACAATATGCTAAATTAATGAAACTGCACTTTATTCTGTACTCCTGTATATGCTGCAAATATGATTTCTGAATTTATATTTTCCCTTCAGAACCATGAATTTCCATTCTATCTTTCTTTGCTTGGACTATTTCATCATCTGAACTGATGTTCCCCTTTCAATAATCAAAACCCTAACCCTAAGCCCAATATTAAAACATCTCTAGAATTACATTTTCACTAACCGACTGACCAGAAAACACTGAGTAGCCTATCTCCATTGAATGAGGGCACATGGCTGGTGCTAGGGGTTTGATTTCTTTTACCCATCTCTAAGCTATTATTTTGATAGATAACTAGCTTCTGTAACTTGTCTTCATATTGTACAGTGACCATTTTCTGGATATTTTGAACCATTTGTATACATTTTAAAAAAACTATGGAGATAAGCATTTTGCAGTAACTCACAAAATCAGACCACTAAAAGTTGACACTTTGAATGTAATGTCAATGATTAGGGTTGGAACTAATGTCTGCTGAACACCAACACTCCAGGACTGGATTTGAAGAGCCATGGCCTATAGTACTGTACCCACAATTGCCAAAAGTGTTGGTACACCCCTCTAAATCATTGAATTTGGGTATTTCAATCACTTCCATGGCCACAGCTGTATACACACACGCTTCTACATCTACACACATTTGTGAAAGAATAGGTCACTTTCAGGAGCTCAGTGAATTCAAGCATGGTACCGTGATAGGTTTCCACCCGTGTAAATCCATTTGTGAAATTTCCTCACTACTAAATATTCCACGGTCAACTGTTAGTGGCATTATAACAAAGATTATAAATTATAAATAAACTGTATATAATTGTTTTAATGATTGTACAGATATGTTATTTACAAGTATATAGATTATGATGTAATTTACAGATGCACAATTTATTTTTATTACATAATTCATTATTTCAAAATTATACTCGTATTTCCCCATTCATAACCCATATAGAGATTACCTATGTGGGTACTACCATGGGCTCAGGTTGGCAGCCTATATGGGACTGGTTGTGTTTGCCCATGTCTGACCCATATGGTTTGGCCAAGCGGGCCCCATATGTTTTTCCCATTCATAACCCATATAGCAATTACCTATGTGGGTAATACCATGGGCTCAGGTTGGCAGCCTATATGGGACTGGTTGTGTTTGCCCATGTCTGACCCATATAGTTTATCAAAGTGGGCCCCATATGTTTTTCCCATTCATAACCCATATAGAGATTACCTATGTGGGTACTACCATGGGCTCAGGTTGGCAGCCTATATGGGACTGGTTGTGCTTGCCCATATCTGACCCATATAGTTTATCAAAGTGGGCTAATATGTTTTTCCCATTCATAACCCATATAGAGATTACCTATGTGGGTACTACCATGGGCTCAGGTTGGCAGCCTATATGGGACTGATTGTGTTTGCCCATGTCTGACCCATATGGTTTGGCCAAGCGGGCCCCATATGTTTTTCCCATTCATAACCCATATAGAGATTGCCTATGTGGGTACTACCATGGGCTCAGGTTGGCAGCCTATATGGGACTGATTGTGTTTGCCCATGTCTGACCCATGTGGTTTGGCCAAGCGGGCCCCATATGTTTTTCCCATTCATAACCCATATAGAGATTGCCTATGTGGGTACTACCATGGGCTCAGGTTGGCAGCCTATATGGGACTGATTGTGTTTGCCCATGTCTGACCCATATGGTTTGGCCAAGCGGGCCCCATATGTTTTTCCCATTCATAACCCATATAGAGATTACCTATGTGGTTACTGCCATGGGCTCAGGTTGGCAGCCTATATGGGACTGATTGTGTTTGCCCATGTCTGACCCACATAGTTTATCAAAGTGGGCCCCATATGTTTTTCCCATTCATAACCCATATAGAGATTGCCTATGTGGGTACTACCTTGGGCTCAGGTTGGCAGCCTATATGGGACTGATTGTGTTTGCCCATGTCTGACCCATATAGTTTATCAAAGTGGGCCCCATATGTTTTTCCCATTCATAACCCATATAGAGATTGCCTATGTGGGTACTACCTTGGGCTCAGGTTGGCAGCCTATATGGGACTGGTTGTGTTTGCCCATGTCTGACCCATATAGTTTATCAAAGTGGGCCCCATATGTTTTTCCCATTCATAACCCATATAGAGATTGCCTATGTGGGTACTACCATGGGCTCAGGTTGGCAGCCTAAATGGGACTGGTTGTGTTTGCCCATGTCTTACCCATATGGTTTGGCCAAGCGGGCCCCATATGTTTTTCCCATTCATAACCCATATAGAGATTACCTATGTGGGTACTACCTTGGGCTCAGGTTGGCAGCCTATATGGGACTGGTTGTGTTTGCCCATGTCTTACCCATATAGTTTATCAAAGTGGGCCCCATATGTTTTTCCCATTCATAACCCATATAGAGATTGCCTATGTGGGTACTACCATGGGCTCAGGTTGGCAGCCTATATGGGACTGATTGTGTTTGCCCATGTCTGACCCATGTGGTTTGGCCAAGCGGGCCCCATATGTTTTTCCCATTCATAACCCATATAGAGATTACCTATGTGGTTACTACCATGGGCTCAGGTTGGCAGCCTATATGGGACTGATTGTGTTTGCCCATGTCTGACCCATATAGTTTATCAAAGTGGGCCCCATATGTTTTTCCCATTCATAACCCATATAGAGATTACCTATGTGGTTACTACCATGGGCTCAGGTTGGCAGCCTATATGGGACTGATTGTGTTTGCCCATGTCTGACCCATATAGTTTATCAAAGTGGGCCCCATATGTTTTTCCCATTCATAACCCATATAGAGATTGCCTATGTGGGTACTACCTTGGGCTCAGGTTGGCAGCCTATATGGGACTGATTGTGTTTGCCCATGTCTGACCCATATAGTTTATCAAAGTGGGCCCCATATGTTTTTCCCATTCATAACCCATATAGAGATTGCCTATGTGGGTACTACCTTGGGCTCAGGTTGGCAGCCTATATGGGACTGGTTGTGTTTGCCCATGTCTGACCCATATAGTTTATCAAAGTGGGCCCCATATGTATTTCCCATTCATAACCCATATAGAGATTGCCTATGTGGGTACTACCATGGGCTCAGGTTGGCAGCCTAAATGGGACTGGTTGTGTTTGCCCATGTCTTACCCATATGGTTTGGCCAAGCGGGCCCCATATGTTTTTCCCATTCATAACCCATATAGAGATTACCTATGTGGGTACTACCTTGGGCTCAGGTTGGCAGCCTATATGGGACTGGTTGTGTTTGCCCATGTCTTACCCATATAGTTTATCAAAGTGGGCCCCATATGTTTTTCCCATTCATAACCCATATAGAGATTGCCTATGTGGGTACTACCATGGGCTCAGGTTGGCAGCCTATATGGGACTGATTGTGTTTGCCCATGTCTGACCCATGTGGTTTGGCCAAGCGGGCCCCATATGTTTTTCCCATTCATAACCCATATAGAGATTACCTATGTGGTTACTACCATGGGCTCAGGTTGGCAGCCTATATGGGACTGATTGTGTTTGCCCATGTCTGACCCATATAGTTTATCAAAGTGGGCCCCATATGTTTTTCCCATTCATAACCCATATAGAGATTGCCTATGTGGGTACTACCTTGGGCTCAGGTTGGCAGCCTATATGGGACTGATTGTGTTTGCCCATGTCTGACCCATATAGTTTATCAAAGTGGGCCCCATATGTTTTTCCCATTCATAACCCATATAGAGATTGCCTATGTGGGTACTACCTTGGGCTCAGGTTGGCAGCCTATATGGGACTGGTTGTGTTTGCCCATGTCTTACCCATATAGTTTATCAAAGTGGGCCCCATATGTTTTTCCCATTCATAACCCATATAGAGATTGCCTATGTGGGTACTACCATGGGCTCAGGTTGGCAGCCTAAATGGGACTGGTTGTGTTTGCCCATGTCTTACCCATATGGTTTGGCCAAGCGGGCCCCATATGTTTTTCTCATTCATAACCCATATAGAGATTACCTATGTGGGTACTACCTTGGGCTCAGGTTGGCAGCCTATATGGGACTGGTTGTGTTTGCCCATGTCTTACCCATATGGTTTGGCCAAGCGGGCCCAATATGTTTTCCCCATTCATAACCCTTATGGAGATTACATATGCGGGTACTACCTTGGGCTCAGGTTGGCAGCCTATATGGGACTGGTTGTGTTTGCCCATGTCTTACCCATATGGTTTGGCCAAGCGGGCCCAATATGTTTTTCCCATTCATAACCCATATAGAGATTGCCTATGTGGGTACTACCTTGGGCTCAGGTTGGCAGCCTATATGGGACTGGTTGTGTTTGCCCATGTCTGACCCATGTGGTTTGGCCAAGCGGGCCCCATATGTTTTTCCCATTCATAACCCATACAGAGATTACCTATGTGGGTACTACCTTGGGCCCATGTGGGCAGCCTATATGGGATTTATTGTGTTTGCCAATGTCTAACCTATTTGATAAACCCAAATGGGCCCCATTTGTGTTACCCATTTTCAGCCCATGCACTCAGTTCCCATTAGTGACCCAACTAGGACCCATATAGGGAGCCCACCTGTTTTTGCCCATGTGGGACCTACTTAGATGACCCAAGTGGGCCCCAGATAAGATGCCCATTTTGGGACCATGCCCACTTGGTACCCAAGTAGCCCAAGCTTAAACCATGTGGGGCCAACATATACGTGTTGGCTGGGTACTTTAAACTGCTGTAAAAATTGATCAGATAAATATTTTTTTGCCATTTTTTTTGCATAAATCTATTAATCAACATCAGTCCTGTTCAAAACTACTAAATGTTTTTAAAAATATCAAGATTTTAACTCTTTAATTGCCAAATTCATAAATTATGTCACTGATTTGGGAGGGGAAAAAACACAAAATTACTTATTTTCAATATAAAATGTGATTGTGGACTGGATTTTTTTTTACCTTTTATCACAGTCTTAGACATGTCAAAGATTAGAAACAACATTGGTTTTGATGCATTGTTAGTTTTTGTGCAGCATCAGATTTTAACTTTTTCTCCCTCATTTACGGTTCGTGGCTGTTTTTGCCCCATTGACTTCCATTATAACCACATTTTTTGATTGCAAAGCCATGACACCATAAAATCATGCATTTTTGATTGTTGGTGGTTTTCCCTGTTGGGAAGAGGTAAAATTTGTAATTTTTACTGTTGATAACCAGGTGGCACCATTAACCCTTTATATAGGCCTGTGCAAAAAAAAGCTTAGTTTCTGGCTTTTACATGGAGTCATATGGAGTATACTAGCATAATAAAGTGTGTGTGTGTGTGTGTGTGTGTGTGTGTGTGTGTGTGTGTGTGTGTGTGTGTGTGTGTGTGTGTGTGTGTGTGTGTGTGTGTGTGTGTGTGTGTGTGTGTGTGTGTGTGTGTGTGTGTGTGTGTGTGTGTGTGTGAGAGAGAGAGAGAACTCACCTTGATGCGTCTGAGAAAATCAAAATATGCACCTCAGCTCTCAGAACTACATGGAGTAAACAAAAACAAAGTAAGTGTATTTATGCATCTGCTGCCTTTTGATGGTGAGAAATGCAGACTAAACAAAAACTAATCAAGTGGATTTGAACACTTGCATGCAAGCCTGCTGGTCATTTGATGGTGAGAAGAGCAGGCAACATGAGAAAGGGCTTGACTTGTAGTGAAGTTCTAGAGATGATTCTGCAGCCGGACCCCTCCAGCGAGCGGCAGGATGTATTGTCTTCTCCCTCTGACACCACAGACTCAGGAGACTCAGATCCTAATTTGGATGTGGCACCCTCATCATCCTCTCTAGCTTCCACTGAAGGCGAGGAGGATTCGGAGGATCCTGGGTCTGGGTGGATTGGGAGAAACGGCGAAGTGTGGTTTTCCACCAACGCGGAGACAACTCCCTTTCTTCAGCCTGCCAGAGGCATGACTTGCTTAGTTTTTGTTTAGTCTGCATTTCTCATTATCAAAAGGCAGATGCATAAATACACTTACTTTCACACACACTTTATTATGCTATTATACTCCATATAACTCCATGTAAAAGCCAGAAACTAAGCTTTTTTTTGCACAGGCCTATCTAAAGGGTTAATGGTGCCACCTGGTTATCAACAGTAAAAATTTTATTTTTTACCTCTTCCCAACAGGGAAAACCACCAACAATCAAAAATGCATGATTATATGGTGTCATGGCTTTGCAATCAAAAAATGTGGTTATAATGGAAGTCAATGGGGCAAAAACAGCCACGAACAGTAAATGAGGGAGAAAAAGTTAAAATCTGATGCTGCACAAAAACTAACAATGCATCAAAACCAATGTTGTTTCTAATCTTTGACATGTCCAAGACTGTGATAAAAGGTAAAAAAAAATCCAGTCCACAATCACATTTTATATTGGAAATAAGTAATTTTGTGTTTTTTCCCCTCCCAAATCAGTGTCATAATTTATGAATTTGGCAATTAAAGAGTTAAAATCTTGATTTTTTTTAAAACATTTAGTAGTTTTGAACAGGACTGATGTTGGTTAATAGATTCATGCAAAAAAATGGCAAAAAAATATTTATCTGATCAATTTTTACAGCAGTTTAAAGTAGTGGCTGTTTTCAGCCACGAACATAACGAAAGGGTAGTGAATTTGCCCAGAGTGTACTGTTAAGTTTTTAAAAATTTTCAAAGCATTTTCCTAAAATATGTGTAAAAATAAGCTTTGTCACCAAAAATCATTCCATTTGCTGAAACACGGAAAAAGTTATGGCCAAAATAAGACTCAAAAATATCCCATAGTGGCTGAAAACAGCCCCAACAGCACATAAGGGTTAAGATTACTTCAAATGGGAGCATTGATTGGTCCTGTGTTCATAAGTGCTTCTCTTTGGGGTAGTTTTAATGAGGAAGTGAACTACAGGCAAGACTTTTTTCTATGGAATTGCATTTATCAGTGCAACTAATATTGTACAACCGCATTCCTCTCCCATCAACGTTTAAGTGGAAACATCTTCAAGCAACATTTGGACACTTTTTTTTGCATCCTTCTCTTTAGCCATTTTTCATTTCCTTGCCCTCTTGACTGAAAACCATCTGATATATACTCTAACTTTTGCATCTTTCTTTTCATTCAAAGTAGAAAGTGCTATCAAGTTGGGGTAAATATTTGCTGACTGACTCCCCTGTGTCCATGTTTTTTTTATTATTGATCATCAGTGTAGGCCTTTCCTTTAAAAACACTAGAGTGTGCTGTTTTACCTAGAAGCTTGGTCTGCCGCTCTCTGTTTTTGTATTTAGTGTAGGTCATTGTTTCATATACCTCTCCCTCTATCTTGTAACTTCTTTGCATCCTCCTCTGCAGCCATTTTTGCACTCTCCCTCTTGTCTAAAAAAATCAGTTGATATCTACTCTAACTTTAGCATCTTTCTTTTCAAGCAAAGTAGAAAGTGCTATCAAGTTGGGGTAAATATTTGCTGACTGACTCCCCTGTGTCCATGTCTTTTTTTTATTCAGGTCCCTTACATTTACAGAGCCCCTTTAGATGACTGCAAAAGGAAAGCATTCCTGATTCTATGTAAGAATAAGTTCTTCTCTTTAGCACAATCATGTTGCTGCATACACAGTGTAAACACTAGATGGTGCTGGTTTACCTAGAGGTTTTGTCTGCCACTTCCTGTTCATGTATTTAGTGTAGGCCTTTCCTTTAAAAAGGACTTGACCTCTTTTCTAAATTCAGGGGGAATAAAGTTCATAATTGTCGTATTTGCATGAAGTGCTTTAAATGTGTGAAAAGTCCACCCATGCTGAAAAGTGCTGAGTAGTTCCAAAGATGTTAACTCGGCAATCAAAACTTGATGGGCTTTACAGAAAAGCAGAGTGTAAACGACCATGGCAAAGCCAAGGGGCCATGGACACACTTATATTGGGTGCTGGTAAACCACATGGCTCAGACAAGCTCTTCCTACAAGCAGGCAACATGCTCCACTTATCTCTGACTGCAAAGGATCTCGTAAGGTCCTACCGGGCAAGAAATTGGACAAGATTTTCAGCTGCTTCTACTGTCACCCTCGGTACCCTCACAATGGCACTAACTCGTCTGTTGTATTTGGTAAGTGCTATTTGTTGGGGTAGTTTCAAGTGATCAGTGCTTCAAGAGACATTTGCCTTCTAGAACTTCAGACTGCGTTCTCCATGCAGTGGTCATTTAATCACAGAGTTCAACACATTAAGATTACTTCAAATGGGAGCATTGATTGGTCCTGTGTTCATAAGTGCTTCTCTTTGGGGTAGTTTTAATGAGGAAGTGAACTACAGGCAATACTTTTTTCTATGGAATTGCATTTATCAGTGCAACTAATATTGTACAACCGCATAACTCTCCCATCAACGTTTAAGTGGAAACATCTTCAAGCAACATTTGGACACTTTTTTTGCATCCTTCTCTTTAGCCATTTTTCATTTCCTTGCCCTCTTGACTGAAAACCATCTGATATATACTCTAACTTTTGCATCTTTCTTTTCATTCAAAGTAGAAAGTGCTATCAAGTTGGGGTAAATATTTGTTGACTGACTCCCCTGTGTCCATGTTTTTTTAATTATTGTTCATCAGTGTAGGCCTTTCCTTTAAAAACACTAGAGTGTGCTGTTTTACCTAGAAGCTTGGTCTGCCGCTCTCTGTTTTTGTATTTAGTGTAGGTCATTGTTTCATATACCTCTCCCTCTATCTTGTAACTTCTTTGCATCCTCCTCTGCAGCCATTTTTGCACTCTCCCTCTTGTCTAAAAAATCAGTTGATATCTACTCTAACTTTAGCATCTTTCTTTTCAACCAAAGTAGAAAGTGCTATCAAGTTGGGGTAAATATTTGCTGACTGACTCCCCTGTGTCCATGTCTTTTTTTTATTCAGGTCCCTTATATTTACAGAGCCCCTTTAGATGACTGCAAAAGGAAAGCATTCCTGATTCTATGTAAGAATAAGTTATTCTCTTTAGCACAATCATGTTGCTGCATACACAGTGTAAACACTAGATGGTGCTGGTTTACCTAGAGGTTTTGTCTGCCACTTCCTGTTCATGTATTTAGTGTAGGCCTTTCCTTTAAAAATGACTCAACCTCTTTTCTAAATTCAGGGGGAATAAAGTTCATAATTGTCGTATTTGCATGAAGTGCTTTAAATGTGTGAAAAGTCCACCCATGCTGAAAAGTGCTGAGTAGTTCCAAAGATGTTAACTCGGCAATCAAAACTTGATGGGCTTTACAGAAAAACAGAGTGTAAACGACCATGGCAAAGTCAAGGGGCCATGGACACACTTATATTGGGTGCTGGTAAACCACATGGCTCAGACAAGCTCTTCCTACAAGCAGGCAACATGCTCCACTTATCTCTGACTGCAAAGGATCTCGTAAGGTCCTACCGGGCAAGAAATTGGACAAGATTTTCAGCTGCTTCTACTGTCACCCTCGGTACCCTCACAATGGCACTAACTCGTCTGTTGTATTTGGTAAGTGCTATTTGTTGGGGTAGTTTCAAGTGATCAGTGCTTCAAGAGACATTTGCCTTCTAGAACTTCAGACTGCGTTCTCCATGCAGTGGTCATTTAATCACAGAGTTCAACACATTAAGATTACTTCAAATGGGAGCATTGATTGGTCCTGTGTTCATAAGTGCTTCTCTTTGGGGTAGTTTTAATGAGGAAGTGAACTACAGGCAAGACTTTTTTCTATGGAATTGCATTTATCAGTGCAACTAATATTGTACAACCGCATTCCTCTCCCATCAACGTTTAAGTGGAAACATCTTCAAGCAACATTTGGACACTTTTTTTGCATCCTTCTCTTTAGCCATTTTTCATTTCCTTGCCCTCTTGACTGAACACCATCTGATATATACTATAACTTTTGCATCTTTCTTTTCATTCAAAGTAGAAAGTGCTATCAAGTTGGGGTAAATATTTGCTGACTGACTCCCCTGTGTCCATGTTTTTTTAATTATTGTTCATCAGTGTAGGCCTTTCCTTTAAAAACACTAGAGCGTGCTGTTTTACCTAGAAGCTTGGTCTGCCGCTCTCTGTTTTTGTATTTAGTGCAGGTCATTGTTTCATATACCTCTCCCTCTATCTTGTAACTTCTTTGCATCCTCCTCTGCAGCCATTTTTGCACTCTCCCTCTTGTCTAAAAAATCAGTTGATATCTACTCTAACTTTAGCATCTTTCTTTTCAACCAAAGTAGAAAGTGCTATCAAGTTGGGGTAAATATTTGCTGACTGACTCCCCTGTGTCCATGTCTTTTTTTTATTCAGGTCCCTTACATTTACAGAGCCCCTTTAGATGACTACAAAAGGAAAGGATTCCTGATTCTATGTAAGAATAAGTTCTTCTCTTTAGCACAATCATGTTGCTGCATACACAGTGTAAACACTAGATGGTGCTGGTTTACCTAGAGGTTTTGTCTGCCACTTCCTGTTCATGTATTTAGTGTAGGCCTTTCCTTTAAAAAGGACTTGACCTCTTTTCTAAATTCAGGGGGAATAAAGTTCATAATTGTCGTATTTGCATGAAGTGCTTTAAATGTGTGAAAAGTCCACCCATGCTGAAAAGTGCTGAGTAGTTCCAAAGATGTTAACTCGGCAATCAAAACTTGATGGGCTTTACAGAAAAGCAGAGTGTAAACGACCATGGCAAAGCCAAGGGGCCATGGACACACTTATATTGGGTGCTGGTAAACCACATGGCTCAGACAAGCTCTTCCTACAAGCAGGCAACATGCTCCACTTATCTCTGACTGCAAAGGATCTTGTAAGGTCCTACCGGGCAAGAAATTGGACAAGATTTTCAGCTGCTTCTACTGTCACCCTCGGTACCCTCACAATGGCACTAACTCGTCTGTTGTATTTGGTAAGTGCTATTTGTTGGGGTAGTTTCAAGTGATCAGTGCTTCAAGAGACATTTGCCTTCTAGAACTTCAGACTGTGTTCTCAATGCAGTGGTCATTTAATCACAGAGTTCAACACTTTAAGATTACTTCAAATGGGAGCATTGATGGGTCCTGTGTTCATAAGTGCTTCTCTTTGGGGTAGTTTTAATGAGGAAGTGAACTACAGGCAAGACTTTTTTCTATGGAATTGCATTTATCAGTGCAACTAATATTGTACAACCACATACCTCTCCCATCAACGTTTAAGTGGAAACAGCTTCAAGCAACATTTGGACACTTTTTTTGCATCCTTCTCTTTAGCCATTTTTCATTTCCTTGCCCTCTTGACTGAAAACCATCTGATATATACTCTAACTTTTGCATCTTTCTTTTCATTCAAAGTAGAAAGTGCTATCAAGTTGGGGTAAATATTTGCTGACTGACTCCCCTGTGTCCATGTTTTTTTTATTATTGTTCATCAGTGTAGGTCTTTCCTTTAAAAACACTAGAGCGTGCTGTTTTACCTAGTAGCTTGGTCTGCCGCTCTCTGTTTTTGTATTTAGTGTAGGTCATTGTTTCATATACCTCTCCCTCTATCTTGTAACTTCTTTGCATCCTCCTCTGCAGCCATTTTTGCACTCTCCCTCCTGTCTAAAAAATCAGTTGATATCTACTCTAACTTTAGCATCTTTCTTTTCAACCAAAGTAGAAAGTGCTATCAAGTTGGGGTAAATATTTGCTGACTGACTCCCCTGTGTCCATGTCTTTTTTTTTATTCAGGTCCCTTACATTTACAGAGCCCCTTTAGATGACTACAAAAGGAAAGGATTCCTGATTCTATGTAAGAATAAGTTATTCTCTTTAGCACAATCATGTTGCTGCATACACAGTGTAAACACTAGATGGTGCTGGTTTACCTAGAGGTTTTGTCTGCCACTTCCTGTTCATGTATTTAGTGTAGGCCTTTCCTTTAAAAAGGACTTGACCTCTTTTCTAAATTCAGGGGGAATAAAGTTCATAATTGTCGTATTTGCATGAAGTGCTTTAAATGTGTGAAAAGTCCACCCATGCTGAAAAGTGCTGAGTAGTTCCAAAGATGTTAACTCGGCAATCAAAACTTGATGGGCTTTACAGAAAAGCAGAGAGTAAACGACCATGGCAAAGCCAAGGGGCCATGGACACACTTATATTGGGTGCTGGTAAACCACATGGCTCAGACAAGCTCTTCCTACAAGCAGGCAACATGCTCCACTTATCTCTGACTGCAAAGGATCTCGTAAGGTCCTACCGGGCAAGAAATTGGACAAGATTTTCAGCTGCTTCTACTGTCACCCTCGGTACCCTCACAATGGCACTAACTCGTCTGTTGTATTTGGTAAGTGCTATTTGTTGGGGTAGTTTCAAGTGATCAGTGCTTCAAGAGACATTTGCCTTCTAGAACTTCAGACTGCGTTCTCCATGCAGTAGTCATTTAATCACAGAGTTCAACACATTAAGATTACTTCAAATGGGAGCATTGATTGGTCCTGTGTTCATAAGTGCTTCTCTTTGGGGTAGTTTTAATGAGGAAGTGAACTACAGGCAAGACTTTTTTCTATGGAATTGCATTTATCAGTGCAACTAATATTGTACAACCGCATTCCTCTCCCATCAACGTTTAAGTGGAAACATCTTCAAGCAACATTTGGACACTTTTTTTGCATCCTTCTCTTTAGCCATTTTTCATTTCCTTGCCCTCTTTACTGAAAACCATCTGATATATACTCTAACTTTTGCATCTTTCTTTTCATTCAAAGTAGAAAGTGCTATCAAGTTGGGGTAAATATTTGCTGACTGACTCCCCTGTGTCCATGTCTTTTTTTTATTCCGGTCCCTTACATTTACAGAGCCCTTTTAGATGACTACAAAAGGAAAGCATTCCTGATTCTATGTAAGAATAAGTTATTCTCTTTAGCACAATCATGTTGCTGCATACACAGTGTAAACACTAGGTGGTGCTGGTTTACCTAGAGGTTTTGTCTGCCACTTCCTGTTCATGTATTTAGTGTAGGCCTTTCCTTTAAAAATGACTCAACCTCTTTTCTAAATTCAGGGGGAATAAAGTTCATAATTGTCGTATTTGCATGAAGTGCTTTAAATGTGTGAAAAGTCCACCCATGCTGAAAAGTGCTGAGTAGTTCCAAAGATGTTAACTCGGCAATCAAAACTTGATGGGCTTTACAGAAAAGCAGAGTGTAAACGACCATGGCAAAGCCAAGGGGCCATGGACACACTTATATTGGGTGCTGGTAAACCACATGGCTCAGACAAGCTCTTCCTACAAGCAGGCAACATGCTCCACTTATCTCTGACTGCAAAGGATCTCGTAAGGTCCTACCGGGCAAGAAATTGGACAAGATTTTCAGCTGCTTCTACTGTCACCCTCGGTACCCTCACAATGGCACTAACTCGTCTGTTGTATTTGGTAAGTGCTATTTGTTGGGGTAGTTTCAAGTGATCAGTGCTTCAAGAGACATTTGCCTTCTAGAACTTCAGACTGTGTTCTCCATGCAGTGGTCATTTAATCACAGAGTTCAACACTTTAAGATTACTTCAAATGGGAGCATTGATTGGTCCTGTGTTCATAAGTGCTTCTCTTTGGGGTAGTTTTAATGAGGAAGTGAACTACAGGCAAGACTTTTTTCTATGGAATTGCATTTATCAGTGCAACTAATATTGTACAACCGCATTCCTCTCCCATCAACGTTTAAGTGGAAACATCTTCAAGCAACATTTGGACACTTTTTTTGCATCCTTCTCTTTAGCCATTTTTCATTTCCTTGCCCTCTTGACTGAAAACCATCTGATATATACTCTAACTTTTGCATCTTTCTTTTCATTCAAAGTAGAAAGTGCTATCAAGTTGGGGTAAATATTTGCTGACTGACTCCCCTGTGTCCATGTCTTTTTTTTATTCCGGTCCCTTACATTTACAGAGCCCTTTAAGATGACTACAAAAGGAAAGCATTCCTGATTCTATGTAAGAATAAGTTCTTCTCTTTAGCACAATCATGTTGCTGCATACACAGTGTAAACACTAGATGGTGCTGGTTTACCTAGAGGTTTTGTCTGCCACTTCCTGTTCATGTATTTAGTGTAGGCCTTTCCTTTAAAAATGACTCAACCTCTTTTTTAAATTCAGGGGGAATAAAGTTCATAATTGTCGTATTTGCATGAAGTGCTTTAAATGTGTGAAAAGTCCACCCATGCTGAAAAGTGCTGAGTAGTTCCAAAGATGTTAACTCGGCAATCAAAACTTGATGGGCTTTACAGAAAAGCAGAGTGTAAACGACCATGGCAAAGCCAAGGGGCCATGGACACACTTATATTGGGTGCTGGTAAACCACATGGCTCAGACAAGCTCTTCCTACAAGCAGGCAACATGCTCCACTTATCTCTGACTGCAAAGGATCTCGTAAGGTCCTACCGGGCAAGAAATTGGACAAGATTTTCAGCTGCTTCTACGGTCACCCTCGGTACCCTCACAATGGCACTAACTCGTCTGTTGTATTTGGTAAGTGTTGTATTTGGTAAGTGCTATTTGTTGGGGTAGTTTCAAGTGATCAGTGCTTCAAGAGACATTTGCCTTCTAGAACTTCAGACTGCGTTCTCCATGCAGTGGTCATTTAATCACAGAGTTCAACACATTAAGATTACTTCAAATGGGAGCATTGATTGGTCCTGTGTTCATAAGTGCTTCTCTTTGGGGTAGTTTTAATGAGGAAGTGAACTACAGGCAAGACTTTTTTCTATGGAATTGCATTTATCAGTGCAACTAATATTGTACAACCGCATACCTCTCCCATCAACGTTTAAGTGGAAACATCTTCAAGCAACATTTGGACACTTTATTGCATCCTTCTCTTTAGCCATTTTTCATTTCCTTGCCCACTTGACTGAAAACCATCTGATATATACTCTAACTTTTGCATCTTTCTTTTCATTCAAAGTAGAAAGTGCTATCAAGTTGGGGTAAATATTTGCTGACTGACTCCCCTGTGTCCATGTTTTTTTAATTATTGTTCATCAGTGTAGGCCTTTCCTTTAAAAACACTAGAGCGTGCTGTTTTACCTAGAAGCTTGGTCTGCCGCTCTCTGTTTTTGTATTTAGTGCAGGTCATTGTTTCATATACCTCTCCCTCTATCTTGTAACTTCTTTGCACCCTCCTCTGCAGCCATTTTTGCACTCTCCCTCTTGTCTAAAAAATCAGTTGATATCTACTCTAACTTTAGCATCTTTCTTTTCAACCAAAGTAGAAAGTGCTATCAAGTTGGGGTAAATATTTGCTGACTGACTCCCCTGTGTCCATGTCTTTTTTTTATTCAGGTCCCTTACATTTACAGAGCCCCTTTAGATGACTACAAAATGAAAGCATTCCTGATTCTATGTAAGAATAAGTTCTTCTCTTTAGCACAATCATGTTGCTGCATACACAGTGTAAACACTAGATGGTGCTGGTTTACCTAGAGGTTTTGTCTGCCACTTCCTGTTCATGTATTTAGTGTAGGCCTTTCCTTTAAAAAGGACTTGACCTCTTTTCTAAATTCAGGGGGAATAAAGTTCATAATTGTCGTATTTGCATGAAGTGCTTTAAATGTGTGAAAAGTCCACCCATGCTGAAAAGTGCTGAGTAGTTCCAAAGATGTTAACTCGGCAATCAAAACTTGATGGGCTTTACAGAAAAGCAGAGTGTAAACGACCATGGCAAAGCCAAGGGGCCATGGACACACTTATATTGGGTGCTGGTAAACCACATGGCTCAGACAAGCTCTTCCTACAAGCAGGCAACATGCTCCACTTATCTCTGACTGCAAAGGATCTCGTAAGGTCCTACCGGGCAAGAAATTGGACAAGATTTTCAGCTGCTTCTACTGTCACCCTCGGTACCCTCACAATGGCACTAACTCGTCTGTTGTATTTGGTAAGTGCTATTTGTTGGGGTAGTTTCAAGTGATCAGTGCTTCAAGAGACATTTGCCTTCTAGAACTTCAGACTGTGTTCTCAATGCAGTGGTCATTTAATCACAGAGTTCAACACTTTAAGATTACTTCAAATGGGAGCATTGATTGGGCCTGTGTTCATAAGTGCTTCTCTTTGGGGTAGTTTTAATGAGGAAGTGAACTACAGGCAAGACTTTTTTTCTATGGAATTGCATTTATCAGTGCAACTAATATTGTACAACCACATACCTCTCCCATCAACGTTTAAGTGGAAACGGCTTCAAGCAACATTTGGACACTTTTTTTGCATCCTTCTCTTTAGCCATTTTTCATTTCCTTGCCCTCTTGACTGAAAACCATCTGATATATACTATAACTTTTGCATCTTTCTTTTCATTCAAAGTAGAAAGTGCTATCAAGTTGGGGTAAATATTTGCTGACTGACTCCCCTGTGTCCATGTTTTTTTAATTATTGTTCATCAGTGTAGGCCTTTCCTTTAAAAACACTAGAGCGTGCTGTTTTACCTAGAAGCTTGGTCTGCCGCTCTCTGTTTTTGTATTTAGTGCAGGTCATTGTTTCATATACCTCTCCCTCTATCTTGTAACTTCTTTGCATCCTCCTCTGCAGCCATTTTTGCACTTTCCCTCTTGTCTAAAAAATCAGTTGATATCTACTCTAACTTTAGCATCTTTCTTTTCAACCAAAGTAGAAAGTGCTATCAAGTTGGGGTAAATATTTGCTGACTGACTCCCCTGTGTCCATGTCTTTTTTTTATTCAGGTCCCTTACATTTACAGAGCCCCTTTAGATGACTACAAAAGGAAAGGATTCCTGATTCTATGTAAGAATAAGTTCTTCTCTTTAGCACAATCATGTTGCTGCATACACAGTGTAAACACTAGATGGTGCTGGTTTACCTAGAGGTTTTGTCTGCCACTTCCTGTTCATGTATTTAGTGTAGGCCTTTCCTTTAAAAAGGACTTGACCTCTTTTCTAAATTCAGGGGGAATAAAGTTCATAATTGTCGTATTTGCATGAAGTGCTTTAAATGTGTGAAAAGTCCACCCATGCTGAAAAGTGCTGAGTAGTTCCAAAGATGTTAACTCGGCAATCAAAACTTGATGGGCTTTACAGAAAAGCAGAGTGTAAACGACCATGGCAAAGCCAAGGGGCCATGGACACACTTATATTGGGTGCTGGTAAACCACATGGCTCAGACAAGCTCTTCCTACAAGCAGGCAACATGCTCCACTTATCTCTGACTGCAAAGGATCTTGTAAGGTCCTACCGGGCAAGAAATTGGACAAGATTTTCAGCTGCTTCTACTGTCACCCTCGGTACCCTCACAATGGCACTAACTCGTCTGTTGTATTTGGTAAGTGCTATTTGTTGGGGTAGTTTCAAGTGATCAGTGCTTCAAGAGACATTTGCCTTCTAGAACTTCAGACTGTGTTCTCAATGCAGTGGTCATTTAATCACAGAGTTCAACACTTTAAGATTACTTCAAATGGGAGCATTGATGGGTCCTGTGTTCATAAGTGCTTCTCTTTGGGGTAGTTTTAATGAGGAAGTGAACTACAGGCAAGACTTTTTTCTATGGAATTGCATTTATCAGTGCAACTAATATTGTACAACCACATACCTCTCCCATCAACGTTTAAGTGGAAACAGCTTCAAGCAACATTTGGACACTTTTTTTGCATCCTTCTCTTTAGCCATTTTTCATTTCCTTGCCCTCTTGACTGAAAACCATCTGATATATACTCTAACTTTTGCATCTTTCTTTTCATTCAAAGTAGAAAGTGCTATCAAGTTGGGGTAAATATTTGCTGACTGACTCCCCTGTGTCCATGTTTTTTTTATTTTTGTTCATCAGTGTAGGTCTTTCCTTTAAAAACACTAGAGCGTGCTGTTTTACCTAGTAGCTTGGTCTGCCGCTCTCTGTTTTTGTATTTAGTGTAGGTCATTGTTTCATATACCTCTCCCTCTATCTTGTAACTTCTTTGCATCCTCCTCTGCAGCCATTTTTGCACTCTCCCTCTTGTCTAAAAAATCAGTTGATATCTACTCTAACTTTAGCATCTTTCTTTTCAACCAAAGTAGAAAGTGCTATCAAGTTGGGGTAAATATTTGCTGACTGACTCCCCTGTGTCCATGTCTTTTTTTTTATTCAGGTCCCTTACATTTACAGAGCCCCTTTAGATGACTACAAAAGGAAAGGATTCCTGATTCTATGTAAGAATAAGTTATTCTCTTTAGCACAATCATGTTGCTGCATACACAGTGTAAACACTAGATGGTGCTGGTTTACCTAGAGGTTTTGTCTGCCACTTCCTGTTCATGTATTTAGTGTAGGCCTTTCCTTTAAAAAGGACTTGACCTCTTTTCTAAATTCAGGGGGAATAAAGTTCATAATTGTCGTATTTGCATGAAGTGCTTTAAATGTGTGAAAAGTCCACCCATGCTGAAAAGTGCTGAGTAGTTCCAAAGATGTTAACTCGGCAATCAAAACTTGATGGGCTTTACAGAAAAGCAGAGAGTAAACGACCATGGCAAAGCCAAGGGGCCATGGACACACTTATATTGGGTGCTGGTAAACCACATGGCTCAGACAAGCTCTTCCTACAAGCAGGCAACATGCTCCACTTATCTCTGACTGCAAAGGATCTCGTAAGGTCCTACCGGGCAAGAAATTGGACAAGATTTTCAGCTGCTTCTACTGTCACCCTCGGTACCCTCACAATGGCACTAACTCGTCTGTTGTATTTGGTAAGTGCTATTTGTTGGGGTAGTTTCAAGTGATCAGTGCTTCAAGAGACATTTGCCTTCTAGAACTTCAGACTGCGTTCTCCATGCAGTAGTCATTTAATCACAGAGTTCAACACATTAAGATTACTTCAAATGGGAGCATTGATTGGTCCTGTGTTCATAAGTGCTTCTCTTTGGGGTAGTTTTAATGAGGAAGTGAACTACAGGCAAGACTTTTTTCTATGGAATTGCATTTATCAGTGCAACTAATATTGTACAACCGCATTCCTCTCCCATCAACGTTTAAGTGGAAACATCTTCAAGCAACATTTGGACACTTTTTTTGCATCCTTCTCTTTAGCCATTTTTCATTTCCTTGCCCTCTTGACTGAAAACCATCTGATATATACTCTAACTTTTGCATCTTTCTTTTCATTCAAAGTAGAAAGTGCTATCAAGTTGGGGTAAATATTTGCTGACTGACTCCCCTGTGTCCATGTCTTTTTTTTATTCCGGTCCCTTACATTTACAGAGCCCTTTAAGATGACTACAAAAGGAAAGCATTCCTGATTCTATGTAAGAATAAGTTCTTCTCTTTAGCACAATCATGTTGCTGCATACACAGTGTAAACACTAGATGGTGCTGGTTTACCTAGAGGTTTTGTCTGCCACTTCCTGTTCATGTATTTAGTGTAGGCCTTTCCTTTAAAAATGACTCAACCTCTTTTCTAAATTCAGGGGGAATAAAGTTCATAATTGTCGTATTTGCATGAAGTGCTTTAAATGTGTGAAAAGTCCACCCATGCTGAAAAGTGCTGAGTAGTTCCAAAGATGTTAACTCGGCAATCAAAACTTGATGGGCTTTACAGAAAAGCAGAGTGTAAACGACCATGGCAAAGCCAAGGGGCCATGGACACACTTATATTGGGTGCTGGTAAACCACATGGCTCAGACAAGCTCTTCCTACAAGCAGGCAACATGCTCCACTTATCTCTGACTGCAAAGGATCTCGTAAGGTCCTACCGGGCAAGAAATTGGACAAGATTTTCAGCTGCTTCTACGGTCACCCTCGGTACCCTCACAATGGCACTAACTCGTCTGTTGTATTTGGTAAGTGCTATTTGTTGGGGTAGTTTCAAGTGATCAGTGCTTCAAGAGACATTTGCCTTCTAGAACTTCAGACTGCGTTCTCCATGCAGTGGTCATTTAATCACAGAGTTCAACACATTAAGATTACTTCAAATGGGAGCATTGATTGGTCCTGTGTTCATAAGTGCTTCTCTTTGGGGTAGTTTTAATGAGGAAGTGAACTACAGGCAAGACTTTTTTCTATGGAATTGCATTTATCAGTGCAACTAATATTGTACAACCGCATACCTCTCCCATCAACGTTTAAGTGGAAACATCTTCAAGCAACATTTGGACACTTTATTGCATCCTTCTCTTTAGCCATTTTTCATTTCCTTGCCCACTTGACTGAAAACCATCTGATATATACTCTAACTTTTGCATCTTTCTTTTCATTCAAAGTAGAAAGTGCTATCAAGTTGGGGTAAATATTTGCTGACTGACTCCCCTGTGTCCATGTTTTTTTAATTATTGTTCATCAGTGTAGGCCTTTCCTTTAAAAACACTAGAGCGTGCTGTTTTACCTAGAAGCTTGGTCTGCCGCTCTCTGTTTTTGTATTTAGTGCAGGTCATTGTTTCATATACCTCTCCCTCTATCTTGTAACTTCTTTGCACCCTCCTCTGCAGCCATTTTTGCACTCTCCCTCTTGTCTAAAAAATCAGTTGATATCTACTCTAACTTTAGCATCTTTCTTTTCAACCAAAGTAGAAAGTGCTATCAAGTTGGGGTAAATATTTGCTGACTGACTCCCCTGTGTCCATGTCTTTTTTTTATTCAGGTCCCTTACATTTACAGAGCCCCTTTAGATGACTACAAAAGGAAAGCATTCCTGATTCTATGTAAGAATAAGTTCTTCTCTTTAGCACAATCATGTTGCTGCATACACAGTGTAAACACTAGATGGTGCTGGTTTACCTAGAGGTTTTGTCTGCCACTTCCTGTTCATGTATTTAGTGTAGGCCTTTCCTTTAAAAAGGACTTGACCTCTTTTCTAAATTCAGGGGGAATAAAGTTCATAATTGTCGTATTTGCATGAAGTGCTTTAAATGTGTGAAAAGTCCACCCATGCTGAAAAGTGCTGAGTAGTTCCAAAGATGTTAACTCGGCAATCAAAACTTGATGGGCTTTACAGAAAAGCAGAGTGTAAACGACCATGGCAAAGCCAAGGGGCCATGGACACACTTATATTGGGTGCTGGTAAACCACATGGCTCAGACAAGCTCTTCCTACAAGCAGGCAACATGCTCCACTTATCTCTGACTGCAAAGGATCTCGTAAGGTCCTACCGGGCAAGAAATTGGACAAGATTTTCAGCTGCTTCTACTGTCACCCTCGGTACCCTCACAATGGCACTAACTCGTCTGTTGTATTTGGTAAGTGCTATTTGTTGGGGTAGTTTCAAGTGATCAGTGCTTCAAGAGACATTTGCCTTCTAGAACTTCAGACTGTGTTCTCCATGCAGTGGTCATTTAATCACAGAGTTCAACACTTTAAGATTACTTCAAATGGGAGCATTGATTGGTCCTGTGTTCATAAGTGCTTCTCTTTGGGGTAGTTTTAATGAGGAAGTGAACTACAGGCAAGACTTTTTTCTATGGAATTGCATTTATCAGTGCAACTAATATTGTACAACCGCATTCCTCTCCCATCAACGTTTAAGTGGAAACATCTTCAAGCAACATTTGGACACTTTTTTTGCATCCTTCTCTTTAGCCATTTTTCATTTCCTTGCCCTCTTGACTGAAAACCATCTGATATATACTCTAACTTTTGCATCTTTCTTTTCATTCAAAGTAGAAAGTGCTATCAAGTTGGGGTAAATATTTGCTGACTGACTCCCCTGTGTCCATGTCTTTTTTTTATTCCGGTCCCTTACATTTACAGAGCCCTTTAAGATGACTACAAAAGGAAAGCATTCCTGATTCTATGTAATGTAACGGGATTAGCTGATTGACAGCAAATATTGGCCTATCAGCAGGGGGTACTTTCCATATAAAGGCTGATTGGTTGTCACCCGGGATGTGTCACGTCCGTTTTCCCCGTCTGTTTGCTCGTGTCGAGCTCGATTGCTCGTGTCTATGTCCTGTAGGTAAGCGCGCTGTTGTTATGGGTTATGATTTCTGGGAATTGTTGTGGTGTGCATAACGTGGAATCGTCTCTGTTAACAGTGCAGTTTAATGGGTTGCTGCTGTTTCCCATTCGCGCTGTGTTGGATGTGCTGATTGTTCGCCTTGCAGGTATGTTTATTGTCAAGCGCTCGCTATATAGTGGTTATGGCCATGTGGGGTTAACACTCTTCTTACATACTAACTAGGCGTGATTCCCTGTATCCCATTTTGCTGTCGATGGGTATGACTGACCAATCTGTGACTATAAAGTATGCGATCTGACGTGATATCCTGAGGGTAAGTGTTAAAACACAACCATGATTGGGATTGTGATAGTATGATGACTGGTAACATTTTCTTCTGTGTTTTAGGATCCTCCTTCTCGTTCGTATTCTTCTCTCGCTCTCTGCCGTGATTCGTGAGTTGCTGCTCACGTTGTTAAAGCGCTGCGGTTGGTACAGCCGAGCTGACGCGATCCTCGTTATAACAAGGGGATTTCTCTCGCTCTCTGCCGTGATTCTGAGTTGCTGATCACGCTGTTAAAGCGTTGCGGTTGGTACAGCCGCGCTGACGCGATCCTCATTATAACAGGGGATTTCTCTCGTTCTCTGCCGTGATTCGTGAGTGCTGTTAAAGCGCTGCGTTTGACGCAGCCGCGCTGACGCGATCATCACTTCAAGGGGACTGCTCGTTTGATTTCTCATTCTCATTGTGACGTTTTAGTGCCCTGCTTCATATTGTCTTCTGTTTTTGTTCCTTTGATTTAACTCTTTTTCTTTCCTGGCTTATTGTAAGACCAACGAAGTGGTTATTGTAATGCACGTGATTTGAGATCCATGTAACGTCATCTCATTTGTACTCCTCTACTGAGTTGAAATTGCTTTGTAACAATCAAGACCAACTGATCCTTGCAGGTTATCATTTTTCCTTTTTTATTATTTTTGCTTTATTGGTAATGTTTTTATTACCATTTCTATATTCATTTGTATAGTTTCTGTTTGTTATTTTTCTACTGCAGGAGCTGGGGTCCCACAGCCGGAGTGCTCTTCCTCGTGGTGGTGGTTCTTCTTTATCGTGTGCAGTGTACACTTTGAGTGTGATAGGTGATTAGACTGCACGGGTGTGTGTGCGCGTGAACGTGTGCCTTGTAAAACCGAACTACAGTGATTCCTCTTCGTTGGGAGCCTCAGCCCTGCTGTCATTTGGTATTTTGCTTTACAGATATATAAATCATTGCTATATTGTTGTGTGTTTCTTTGATCTGAAGTGGGGTTGTCAGTGTTTGCTGTGGGTTTTAGTGTCCAACATTTTTAAGCATTTTGTACTAATAAAAGTTTATATTTTGTACTATACTCACGTCTTTAGTCTACCTTTACGAGGGAACCGAACCTGTGTGCTTGACTCAGTATTTTGAGTATTTTCCCTGGGGTAGCTCCCAGGGTGGCGTAGTCGGATCTCTTTATTAATAAATCACTTGAGCTTGTCTCAATACTGCAACCACCCGCCACATTCTGGCGCAGTCGGCAGGGTTCCCTCTTGTGTAGTATAGAGACGTGGGTGTTTTTGTTGTGTTTGTTTTTTTTTCCTTTCTTTGTGTTTCTGTAGGAACCAAACGAGCAGACCGTGGCAGTCCCTTTTTGTGGTTGCTCTGCACAAGTCAATCTTGCGTTATATTTGTGGTAAGTGCTTGTGCAGTTACAGAAATGGAGGATGAATTGCGTGAGTTAAGAGATTTAGTAGCTCAACTAAAAGCTGATAATGAAAGGCTGCGGCAAGAGCCAGTGTCCGTTGCACAGCCGGGTCCATCTAATGTTGCTATTCCTGTGGCTGCGGATCCCCCACGTATTGGTGCTGGTGCGTCGGCCCCGGAGCGGTTTGTTTTCGTTCCCCGGGATCGTAAGTGCGCAAAGTTTAGTGGCCGGTCAGGCATTGGCATCAATGAGTGGGTGGAGGAGGCCCAGGCTTGTATGCGGCTTCGCCATCTGTCTACAGCGGATCAGGCATTTTTCTTGTTTGATCATCTGGAGGGAGAAGCGAGGGAGGAGATTCGTTACCGGTCTAGGGACGAGAGGGAGGATCCGGATCAAATTATTCAGGTTTTGCGTGATTTGTATGGTTGCACAAAGTCTTATGTAGCGCTTCAGGAGTCGTTCTTTTCCAGAAGACAGCAGGAGGGGGAGACATTGGTGGAATTCTCCTTGGCCCTGATGAGTCTTCTGGAAAAAGTTAAAAGTCAGTCGCCTCATGGTATGCCTAATAGTGAAATTTTGCTAAGAGACCAGTTTGTTGAATATGTTAACGATTGTGCTCTTCGACGTGAACTTAAGCAACTAGTGCGTCGTCAACCCACTGCTACCGTGTTCGATATTCGCAGCGAAGCTCTTCGTTGGGAAAGAGAAGGCATGCCTGGTGGAATGCGTGGTCGAAGTCAGTCTGTCCCATCCGCTTATGGCATTCAATATGGGGTGCAGGGACATCAGCATCGTAATAGCAGCGGTTCAGCAGTGTCAGAAATAAGTGAACTACGGGATATGCTTAGAAAGCAGCAGCAACAATTGAACCAGTTAACTCAAGGTATGGCTCAGCTGCAAAATCCCCCGTTACGGTCGCGACCATTTAAGGCTAATTTAATTTGCAGAAGGTGTCAGCAACCTGGTCATTTTGCCAGGGATTGCGAGGGGAAGCGGATATTGGTTCCGCCATCAGCCCGTGTGAATTCTGCTTTAACGAGGGGTGGACAGTCATCGTCTATGCAGCCGTCGGAAAACTAATTCCCACCGAGTCTCAGGGCCGCAACTTGGTTGGGAAAAAGATAGGCTCCGAAAATGTATCTGGTTCCGATTTTATGTCACGCTTTATGTCTACTTGCCCACAGCTCGTAGTATTGATGGGTGGGGTTCAGGTACCTTGCCTGGTGGACACCGGATCCATGGTGTCCACCCTTACTGAGAGTTGGTTTGTGGCTAATTTTGGGTTATGGGGTCAGGAACGGCTTAGATCGTGTCATTGGTTACAGCTTCGAGCCGCCAACGGCCTTTCAATTCCTTATATTGGTTATCTGGAATTGGATGTGGAGCTTTGTGGCCGAGTGGTTTTGGGCTGCGGTGTGCTGGTGGTCCGAGATCCTCCTGGTGGTGTGTGTGCAGCTGTTCCTGGGGTGTTGGGTATGAACATCCTGAGCCGCTGCTACCAGGAGCTCTTTGGCCAGCATGGCACAGCGCTTTTCAAACTACCCGTAGTGTCCCAGGCCCCTAATTCGGTTCTTCAGGCTTTACAGTATTGCCATCAGGTTGACGTTCAGTCGGTTTCGGATTGTGGGGGGCGAGTTAAGGTGCGGGGACGTCGGGCGTGTCGCATCTCGGGTGGCACCATGAAATTTGTTGCAGCAACCTGTTCGATGACATATTCGAGCGTTACAGTACTGTTCGAACCACCGGCTTCTGGTCTACCGGCAGGTCTGCTGGCATCTCCTTCTCTCTTAAGAGTAGATGGTGGTACAGTCTATGTGCCCGTAGTAAACGTTGGTACTATAGATGTAGTGCTGTACGCTAGCACTGTTATTGGTACGGTGAATAAGGTGGATGTGATCAGTTTGCCCCCAGAGGTTACTGAAGTTAAGACCGTTACAGCCCAGGTGAGCATGCAGGTTGGGCAGGTTTCCCCCACTGTACAAGAACAGATAGCTCTGTTCGACTTATCAGTGCTGTCCGAAGAAGAACAGGGTAAGGTTAGGGCTCTACTGGAGAAGTATGTGCAGGTGTTCTCTATGAATGACGGGGATCTGGGTTGTACCAATTTGATATCCCATGAGATCCCCTTGTTGGATGACATCCCTGTCAGGCAGCGGTTCCGACGTATTCCTCCATCTGAGTACGAGGTGGTGAAGGCACATATCAATCAATTGTTGGAAACTCAGGTAATTAGAGAGAGCTGTAGTCCTTATGCTTCGCCCATCGTCCTGGTCAAAAAGAAGGATGGTAGTCTGCGCATGTGTGTGGACTACCGGCGCTTAAATTCAAAGACTAGGAAGGATGCGTTCCCTCTACCACGTATTGAGGAGACTTTGGACTCGCTGGCTGGGGCCCGTTGGTTTTCTACCATGGACCTGGCCAGCGGGTACAACCAGGTACCTGTAGCTGAGAGGGATAAATCTAAAACTGCTTTTTGCACCCCTTTTGGCCTATTTGAGTGGAATAGGATGCCATTTGGGTTGTGCAATGCCCCAAGCACCTTCCAACGATTGATGGAGCGATTGTTCGGTGACCATCAGTGCCAGTCCCTCCTTTTATATCTTGATGATATTGTTGTCTTTTCCTCCTCGGTGGACCAACATCTCGCTCGGATGGAGGTTGTCCTGAGCCGCCTGCAGGCTGAAGGATTGAAGGCCAAACTATCCAAGTGTGCCTTTTTCAAGAAAGAGGTACATTATTTGGGGCATGTAATCTCTTCAGAAGGAGTTTCTACTGATCCTGGGAAGATAGAGGCAGTTGCACAATGGGCGTGTCCCACCAGTGTTGCAGAGTTGCGCTCATTTTTGGGATTTGCTAGTTATTACCGACGGTTTGTGGAGGGGTTCGCCAAGTTGGCTGCCCCCCTTCACAGGCTGGTGGCCCAGCTGGCAAGCCCAAAGCACCCGAAGCGGGGTGTTCAGGAGTTTGCTGAAGCTTGGTCTTCGGAATGTCAGTGTGGCTTTGAGGGATTGAAAGGTAAGTTGACCACAGCCCCCGTGCTTGCCTATGCCGACTTTTCACTGCCTTTCATTTTAGAGGTAGATGCCAGTCATGGAGGCCTAGGGGCAGTACTTTCACAGGAGCACCAGGGCAAAGTGCGCCCTATAGCTTATGGCAGTCGCAGTCTTAGGCCCACTGAGCGCAATACATCAAACTACAGCTCAATGAAACTGGAGTTTTTGGCGCTCAAGTGGGCCATGACTGAAAAGTTTAGGGAGTACTTGCTGGGCCAAAAATGCGTGGTATTTACTGATAACAATCCCCTGAGCTACCTGACTTCTGCGAAATTGGGTGCCATGGAACAGCGCTGGGCTGCCCAATTAGCGTCCTTTGATTTTGAGATCAAGTATAGATCAGGGAGAAGCAATCGCAATGCTGACGCATTGTCGCGCCAAAACTTTCCGGAGTCGGGAGGGGCGCACCAGTGGTGTTCAGGTATGGCCGTTCCAGTGGCCTTGCAGCAAGCTGCCCAAGGTGGATTGGTGACCTCGGTTAACCAGGTTACCTCCTTTCCTTGTACTTCCATTATTGACATGGGTGCTCAGCAGGTAGCAGACCCAGTCATAGGAGAGTTGTTGGTGTTCTGGAGGCGCAAGTTGCCCCCGACTCCTGACGAGCGTAAGAAACTCTCCAGGTTGTCCATTATTCTGCTCCGGCAATGGGACCGCCTGGTGGAGACTGATGGAGTGCTCTACCGGCATGTGTTTCGTTCAGATGGGGGGGAGGAAATCTTCCAGGTGTTATTGCCGGCAAGTATGAAATGCGATGTCTTGACCCAGCTTCACCAACAGCATGGGCACCAGGGGGTAGAGCGTACATTCCAGATAGTGCGCCAGCGATGCTACTGGCCTGGTATGTCGGCAGATATTGCCCGCTGGTGCCAGGAGTGTGAACGGTGCCAGTGTGCTAAAGGTGTCCCATCTGCCCCTGGTAGTTTTATGGGGCACTTGTTGGCTGCTCGGCCTAACGACATTGTGGCCATAGATTTTACAGTGTTGGAGCCTTCGAGGTCTGGCCTTGAGAATGTACTGGTCATGACTGATATTTTCACAAAATATACCTTGGCAGTACCGACTAGAGACCAACGGGCAGAGACTGTAGCCCAGGTTCTGGTAGTAGAGTGGTTTTGTAAATTCGGAGTGCCGGGTCGCATCCACTCCGACCAGGGTCGGAATTTTGAATCCGTCCTTATTCAACAGCTTTGTGGTCTGTATGGAGTTGAGAAATCACGTACCACACCATATCACCCGGCTGGAAATGGGCAGTGCGAACGTTTCAACAGAACGTTGCATGATCTGTTGCGCACTTTGCCGCCCTCCAAAAAGGGTGATTGGCCGTTTTGTCTTCCTCAGGTCCTCTTCGCATACAATACTACTCCTCATCAGGCAACTGGGGAGTGCCCATTCCTGTTAATGTTTGGACAGGAACCCAGACTCCCTGTTGACTTTCTACTAGGCAGAGTCCAAGAGCCATTGGCTGGCGGTGTTAATAGGTGGATTCTGGAGCAGCAGGATCGGTTGCAAGTGGCGTTTAAGGGTGCTGGTGAACGGATGGGTGCTGCAGCCGGTCGGCGAAAGGCCCGGCATGACCTGCAGGTGAAGGAAGCACCACTGAAGGAGGGTCAGCTGGTATACCTCCGCAATCATAGTGTGAGGGGTAGATGTAAAATCCAGGACCTGTGGAGCTCAGTGGTGTACCAGGTAATGAGGGCACCTAAAGCAGGTGGGGCAGTATATACCATTGCTCCCATTACAGATCTGGGAAAAGTCAAGAATGTGCACCGATCTTTGCTAAAGGCTCAGATCTACCAGGACCTGCCGATTGCGTTGTCTGATAGTTCGGAGAGTCCAGTGGCTGAGTCTGTGCATTCCCTGGAAGAGGGGTGTGATGAGGATCTGTTTGTCCTGGTGACTGAGACACCACAAGGTAGAGGTAGGGCGAGGTTACAGGACATTGTTCCTCCCCTCCCTCAGACATCTGGTGCTCTGCGAAATGTGGAGACCTACGGGGTAACAGAGGGTACTATGGTTGAGATGGGTTTACCATCATTGGTAGTGCCTTCTAACTCACTAGAGGATGGTGAGGGTATGGTGAGAAGGACTGGGCGGAGAAATGCAGGTCAACACTCTAATAGGCATCACCTTCCTCGGACAGTGGGTACTGGTTCAGTGTCCCGAATAGTGAGTAGTATGGATGGTACCCTGTTTCGGCCTTGGAACTGAGAGTTCCTGGGTAGGAGTTTGTCCGGTTCACCGTCGGGGCGACGTTGCAGAAACTGGTGGTGGAATGTAACGGGATTAGCTGATTGACAGCAAATATTGGCCTATCAGCAGGGGGTACTTTCCATATAAAGGCTGATTGGTTGTCACCCGGGATGTGTCACGTCCGTTTTCCCCGTCTGTTTGCTCGTGTCGAGCTCGATTGCTCGTGTCTATGTCCTGTAGGTAAGCGCGCTGTTGTTATGGGTTATGATTTCTGGGAATTGTTGTGGTGTGCATAACGTGGAATCGTCTCTGTTAACAGTGCAGTTTAATGGGTTGCTGCTGTTTCCCATTCGCGCTGTGTTGGATGTGCTGATTGTTCGCCTTGCAGGTATGTTTATTGTCAAGCGCTCGCTATATAGTGGTTATGGCCATGTGGGGTTAACACTCTTCTTACATACTAACTAGGCGTGATTCCCTGTATCCCATTTTGCTGTCGATGGGTATGACTGACCAATCTGTGACTATAAAGTATGCGATCTGACGTGATATCCTGAGGGTAAGTGTTAAAACACAACCATGATTGGGATTGTGATAGTATGATGACTGGTAACATTTTCTTCTGTGTTTTAGGATCCTCCTTCTCGTTCGTATTCTTCTCTCGCTCTCTGCCGTGATTCGTGAGTTGCTGCTCACGTTGTTAAAGCGCTGCGGTTGGTACAGCCGAGCTGACGCGATCCTCGTTATAACAAGGGGATTTCTCTCGCTCTCTGCCGTGATTCTGAGTTGCTGATCACGCTGTTAAAGCGTTGCGGTTGGTACAGCCGCGCTGACGCGATCCTCATTATAACAGGGGATTTCTCTCGTTCTCTGCCGTGATTCGTGAGTGCTGTTAAAGCGCTGCGTTTGACGCAGCCGCGCTGACGCGATCATCACTTCAAGGGGACTGCTCGTTTGATTTCTCATTCTCATTGTGACGTTTTAGTGCCCTGCTTCATATTGTCTTCTGTTTTTGTTCCTTTGATTTAACTCTTTTTCTTTCCTGGCTTATTGTAAGACCAACGAAGTGGTTATTGTAATGCACGTGATTTGAGATCCATGTAACGTCATCTCATTTGTACTCCTCTACTGAGTTGAAATTGCTTTGTAACAATCAAGACCAACTGATCCTTGCAGGTTATCATTTTTCCTTTTTTATTATTTTTGCTTTATTGGTAATGTTTTTATTACCATTTCTATATTCATTTGTATAGTTTCTGTTTGTTATTTTTCTACTGCAGGAGCTGGGGTCCCACAGCCGGAGTGCTCTTCCTCGTGGTGGTGGTTCTTCTTTATCGTGTGCAGTGTACACTTTGAGTGTGATAGGTGATTAGACTGCACGGGTGTGTGTGCGCGTGAACGTGTGCCTTGTAAAACCGAACTACAGTGATTCCTCTTCGTTGGGAGCCTCAGCCCTGCTGTCATTTGGTATTTTGCTTTACAGATATATAAATCATTGCTATATTGTTGTGTGTTTCTTTGATCTGAAGTGGGGTTGTCAGTGTTTGCTGTGGGTTTTAGTGTCCAACATTTTTAAGCATTTTGTACTAATAAAAGTTTATATTTTGTACTATACTCACGTCTTTAGTCTACCTTTACGAGGGAACCGAACCTGTGTGCTTGACTCAGTATTTTGAGTATTTTCCCTGGGGTAGCTCCCAGGGTGGCGTAGTCGGATCTCTTTATTAATAAATCACTTGAGCTTGTCTCAATACTGCAACCACCCGCCACAGTAAGAATAAGTTCTTCTCTTTAGCACAATCATGTTGCTGCATACACAGTGTAAACACTAGATGGTGCTGGTTTACCTAGAGGTTTTGTCTGCCACTTCCTGTTCATGTATTTAGTGTAGGCCTTTCCTTTAAAAATGACTCAACCTCTTTTCTAAATTCAGGGGGAATAAAGTTCATAATTGTCGTATTTGCATGAAGTGCTTTAAATGTGTGAAAAGTCCACCCATGCTGAAAAGTGCTGAGTAGTTCCAAAGATGTTAACTCGGCAATCAAAACTTGATGGGCTTTACAGAAAAGCAGAGTGTAAACGACCATGGCAAAGCCAAGGGGCCATGGACACACTTATATTGGGTGCTGGTAAACCACATGGCTCAGACAAGCTCTTCCTACAAGCAGGCAACATGCTCCACTTATCTCTGACTGCAAAGGATCTCGTAAGGTCCTACCGGGCAAGAAATTGGACAAGATTTTCAGCTGCTTCTACGGTCACCCTCGGTACCCTCACAATGGCACTAACTCGTCTGTTGTATTTGGTAAGTGCTATTTGTTGGGGTAGTTTCAAGTGATCAGTGCTTCAAGAGACATTTGCCTTCTAGAACTTCAGACTGCGTTCTCCATGCAGTGGTCATTTAATCACAGAGTTCAACACATTAAGATTACTTCAAATGGGAGCATTGATTGGTCCTGTGTTCATAAGTGCTTCTCTTTGGGGTAGTTTTAATGAGGAAGTGAACTACAGGCAAGACTTTTTTCTATGGAATTGCATTTATCAGTGCAACTAATATTGTACAACCGCATACCTCTCCCATCAACGTTTAAGTGGAAACATCTTCAAGCAACATTTGGACACTTTATTGCATCCTTCTCTTTAGCCATTTTTCATTTCCTTGCCCACTTGACTGAAAACCATCTGATATATACTCTAACTTTTGCATCTTTCTTTTCATTCAAAGTAGAAAGTGCTATCAAGTTGGGGTAAATATTTGCTGACTGACTCCCCTGTGTCCATGTTTTTTTAATTATTGTTCATCAGTGTAGGCCTTTCCTTTAAAAACACTAGAGCGTGCTGTTTTACCTAGAAGCTTGGTCTGCCGCTCTCTGTTTTTGTATTTAGTGCAGGTCATTGTTTCATATACCTCTCCCTCTATCTTGTAACTTCTTTGCACCCTCCTCTGCAGCCATTTTTGCACTCTCCCTCTTGTCTAAAAAATCAGTTGATATCTACTCTAACTTTAGCATCTTTCTTTTCAACCAAAGTAGAAAGTGCTATCAAGTTGGGGTAAATATTTGCTGACTGACTCCCCTGTGTCCATGTCTTTTTTTTATTCAGGTCCCTTACATTTACAGAGCCCCTTTAGATGACTACAAAAGGAAAGCATTCCTGATTCTATGTAAGAATAAGTTCTTCTCTTTAGCACAATCATGTTGCTGCATACACAGTGTAAACACTAGATGGTGCTGGTTTACCTAGAGGTTTTGTCTGCCACTTCCTGTTCATGTATTTAGTGTAGGCCTTTCCTTTAAAAAGGACTTGACCTCTTTTCTAAATTCAGGGGGAATAAAGTTCATAATTGTCGTATTTGCATGAAGTGCTTTAAATGTGTGAAAAGTCCACCCATGCTGAAAAGTGCTGAGTAGTTCCAAAGATGTTAACTCGGCAATCAAAACTTGATGGGCTTTACAGAAAAGCAGAGTGTAAACGACCATGGCAAAGCCAAGGGGCCATGGACACACTTATATTGGGTGCTGGTAAACCACATGGCTCAGACAAGCTCTTCCTACAAGCAGGCAACATGCTCCACTTATCTCTGACTGCAAAGGATCTCGTAAGGTCCTACCGGGCAAGAAATTGGACAAGATTTTCAGCTGCTTCTACTGTCACCCTCGGTACCCTCACAATGGCACTAACTCGTCTGTTGTATTTGGTAAGTGCTATTTGTTGGGGTAGTTTCAAGTGATCAGTGCTTCAAGAGACATTTGCCTTCTAGAACTTCAGACTGTGTTCTCAATGCAGTGGTCATTTAATCACAGAGTTCAACACTTTAAGATTACTTCAAATGGGAGCATTGATTGGTCCTGTGTTCATAAGTGCTTCTCTTTGGGGTAGTTTTAATGAGGAAGTGAACTACAGGCAAGACTTTTTTTCTATGGAATTGCATTTATCAGTGCAACTAATATTGTACAACCACATACCTCTCCCATCAACGTTTAAGTGGAAACGGCTTCAAGCAACATTTGGACACTTTTTTTGCATCCTTCTCTTTAGCCATTTTTCATTTCCTTGCCCTCTTGACTGAAAACCATCTGATATATACTCTAACTTTTGCATCTTTCTTTTCATTCAAAGTAGAAAGTGCTATCAAGTTGGGGTAAATATTTGCTGACTGACTCCCCTGTGTCCATGTTTTTTTTATTATTGTTCATCAGTGTAGGTCTTTCCTTTAAAAACACTAGAGCGTGCTGTTTTACCTAGAAGCTTGGTCTGCCGCTCTCTGTTTTTGTATTTAGTGTAGGTCATTGTTTCATATACCTCTCCCTCTATCTTGTAACTTCTTTGCATCCTCCTCTGCAGCCATTTTTGCACTCTCCCTCTTGTCTAAAAAATCAGTTGATATCTACTCTAACTTTAGCATCTTTCTTTTCAACCAAAGTAGAAAGTGCTATCAAGTTGGGGTAAATATTTGCTGACTGACTCCCCTGTGTCCATGTCTTTTTTTTATTCCGGTCCCTTACATTTACAGAGCCCTTTAAGATGACTACAAAAGGAAAGCATTCCTGATTCTATGTAAGAATAAGTTCTTCTCTTTAGCACAATCATGTTGCTGCATACACAGTGTAAACACTAGATGGTGCTGGTTTACCTAGAGGTTTTGTCTGCCACTTCCTGTTCATGTATTTAGTGTAGGCCTTTCCTTTAAAAATGACTCAACCTCTTTTCTAAATTCAGGGGGAATAAAGTTCATAATTGTCGTATTTGCATGAAGTGCTTTAAATGTGTGAAAAGTCCACCCATGCTGAAAAGTGCTGAGTAGTTCCAAAGATGTTAACTCGGCAATCAAAACTTGATGGGCTTTACAGAAAAGCAGAGTGTAAACGACCATGGCAAAGCCAAGGGGCCATGGACACACTTATATTGGGTGCTGGTAAACCACATGGCTCAGACAAGCTCTTCCTACAAGCAGGCAACATGCTCCACTTATCTCTGACTGCAAAGGATCTCGTAAGGTCCTACCGGGCAAGAAATTGGACAAGATTTTCAGCTGCTTCTACTGTCACCCTCGGTACCCTCACAATGGCACTAACTCGTCTGTTGTATTTGGTAAGTGCTATTTGTTGGGGTAGTTTCAAGTGATCAGTGCTTCAAGAGACATTTGCCTTCTAGAACTTCAGACTGTGTTCTCCATGCAGTGGTCATTTAATCACAGAGTTCAACACTTTAAGATTACTTCAAATGGGAGCATTGATTGGTCCTGTGTTCATAAGTGCTTCTCTTTGGGGTAGTTTTAATGAGGAAGTGAACTACAGGCAAGACTTTTTTCTATGGAATTGCATTTATCAGTGCAACTAATATTGTACAACCGCATTCCTCTCCCATCAACGTTTAAGTGGAAACATCTTCAAGCAACATTTGGACACTTTTTTTGCATCCTTCTCTTTAGCCATTTTTCATTTCCTTGCCCTCTTGACTGAAAACCATCTGATATATACTCTAACTTTTGCATCTTTCTTTTCATTCAAAGTAGAAAGTGCTATCAAGTTGGGGTAAATATTTGCTGACTGACTCCCCTGTGTCCATGTTTTTTTAATTATTGTTCATCAGTGTAGGCCTTTCCTTTAAAAACACTAGAGCATGCTGTTTTACCTAGAAGCTTGGTCTGCCGCTCTCTGTTTTTGTATTTAGTGTAGGTCATTGTTTCATATACCTCTCCCTCTATCTTGTAACTTCTTTGCATCCTCCTCTGCAGCCATTTTTGCACTCTCCCTCTTGTCTAAAAAATCAGTTGATATCTACTCTAACTTTAGCATCTTTCTTTTCAACCAAAGTAGAAAGTGCTATCAAGTTGGGGTAAATATTTGCTGACTGACTCCCCTGTGTCCATGTCTTTTTTTTATTCAGGTCCCTTACATTTACAGAGCCCCTTTAGATGACTACAAAAGGAAAGCATTCCTGATTCTATGTAAGAATAAGTTCTTCTCTTTAGCACAATCATGTTGCTGCATACACAGTGTAAACACTAGATGGTGCTGGTTTACCTAGAGGTTTTGTCTGCCACTTCCTGTTCATGTATTTAGTGTAGGCCTTTCCTTTAAAAAGGACTTGACCTCTTTTCTAAATTCAGGGGGAATAAAGTTCATAATTGTCGTATTTGCATGAAGTGCTTTAAATGTGTGAAAAGTCCACCCATGCTGAAAAGTGCTGAGTAGTTCCAAAGATGTTAACTCGGCAATCAAAACTTGATGGGCTTTACAGAAAAGCAGAGTGTAAACGACCATGGCAAAGCCAAGGGGCCATGGACACACTTATATTAGGTGCTGGTAAACCACATGGCTCAGACAAGCTCTTCCTACAAGCAGGCAACATGCTCCACTTATCTCTGACTGCAAAGGATCTCGTAAGGTCCTACCGGGCAAGAAATTGGACAAGATTTTCAGCTGCTTCTACTGTCACCCTCGGTACCCTCACAATGGCACTAACTCGTCTGTTGTATTTGGTAAGTGCTATTTGTTGGGGTAGTTTCAAGTGATCAGTGCTTCAAGAGACATTTGCCTTCTAGAACTTCAGACTGTGTTCTCCATGCAGTGGTCATTTAATCACAGAGTTCAACACATTAAGATTACTTCAAATGGGAGCATTGATTGGTCCTGTGTTCATAAGTGCTTCTCTTTGGGGTAGTTTTAATGAGGAAGTGAACTACAGGCAAGACTTTTTTCTATGGAATTGCATTTATCAGTGCAACTAATATTGTACAACCGCATTCCTCTCCCATCAACGTTTAAGTGGAAACATCTTCAAGCAACATTTGGACACTTTTTTTGCATCCTTCTCTTTAGCCATTTTTCATTTCCTTGCCCTCTTGACTGAAAACCATCTGATATATACTCTAACTTTTGCATCTTTCTTTTCATTCAAAGTAGAAAGTGCTATCAAGTTGGGGTAAATATTTGCTGACTGACTCCCCTGTGTCCATGTTTTTTTATTATTGTTCATCAGTGTAGGCCTTTCCTTTAAAAACACTAGAGGGTGCTGTTTTACCTAGAAGCTTGGTCTGCCGCTCTCTGTTTTTGTATTTAGTGTAGGTCATTGTTTCATATACCTCTCCCTCTATCTTGTAACTTCTTTGCATCCTCCTCTGCAGCCATTTTTGCACTCTCCCTCTTGTCTAAAAAATCAGTTGATATCTACTCTAACTTTAGCATCTTTCTTTTCAACCAAAGTAGAAAGTGCTATCAAGTTGGGGTAAATATTTGCTGACTGACTCCCCTGTGTCCATGTCTTTTTTTATTCAGGTCCCTTACATTTACAGAGCCCCTTTAGATGACTACAAAGGGAAGCATTCCTGATTCTATGTAAGAATAAGTTATTCTCTTTAGCACAATCATGTTGCTGCATACACAGTGTAAACACTAGATGGTGCTGGTTTACCTAGAGGTTTTGTCTGCCACTTCCTGTTCATGTATTTAGTGTAGGCCTTTCCTTTAAAAATGACTCGACCTCTTTTCTAAATTCAGGGGGAATAAATTTCATAATTGTCGTATTTGCATAAAGTGCTTTAAATGTGCGAAAAGTCCACCCATGCTGAAAAGTGCTGAGTAGTTCCAAAGATGTTAACTCGGCAATCAAAACTTGATGCACTGCAAAAAATACTTTCTTAATTAGTATTTTTGTTTTGTTTCCAGTCCAAATATCTAAAAATTCTTAAACCAAGAAGCGTTTACTAGAGAAGTAAAATGACATAAGAAATTCTATTTTGTTTTAAGATAAAAAGAAAGTAATTTAAGTAATTTTTGCTTAAAACGAGCAAAATTATCTGCCAATGGGGTAAGCAAAAAATTATTGGTTTCCATTTGAATTAAGATTTTTTTTTCTTGTTTTCCATTCAAATTCAGATTTTTTTGCTTACCCCATTGGCAGATAATTTTACTTGTTTTAAGCAAAAATTACTTAAATTACTTTCTTTTTATCTTAAAACAAAATAGAATTTCTTATGTCATTTTACTTCTCTAGTAAATGCTTCTTGATTTAATAATTTTTAGATATTTGGACTGGAAACAAAACAAAAATACTAAGTAAGAAAAGCATTTTTTGCAGTGTGGGCTTTACAGAAAAGCAGAGTGTAAACGACCATGGCAAAGCCAAGGGGCCATGGACACACTTATATTGGGTGCTGGTAAACCACATGGCTCAGACAAGCTCTTCCTACAAGCAGGCAACATGCTCCACTTATCTCTGACTGCAAAGGATCTCGTAAGGTCCTACCGGGCAAGAAATTGGACAAGATTTTCAGCTGCTTCTACTGTCACCCTCGGTACCCTCACAATGGCACTAACTCGTCTGTTGTATTTGGTAAGTGCTATTTGTTGGGGTAGTTTCAAGTGATCAGTGCTTCAAGAGACATTTGCCTTCTAGAACTTCAGACTGTGTTCTCAATGCAGTGGTCATTTAATCACAGAGTTCAACACTTTAAGATTACTTCAAATGGGAGCATTGATTGGTCCTGTGTTCATAAGTGCTTCTCTTTGGGGTAGTTTTAATGAGGAAGTGAACTACAGGCAAGACTTTTTTTCTATGGAATTGCATTTATCAGTGCAACTAATATTGTACAACCACATACCTCTCCCATCAACGTTTAAGTGGAAACGGCTTCAAGCAACATTTGGACACTTTTTTTGCATCCTTCTCTTTAGCCATTTTTCATTTCCTTGCCCTCTTGACTGAAAACCATCTGATATATACTCTAACTTTTGCATCTTTCTTTTCATTCAAAGTAGAAAGTGCTATCAAGTTGGGGTAAATATTTGCTGACTGACTCCCCTGTGTCCATGTTTTTTTTATTATTGTTCATCAGTGTAGGCCTTTCCTTTAAAAACACTAGAGCGTGCTGTTTTACCTAGAAGCTTGGTCTGCCGCTCTCTGTTTTTGTATTTAGTGTAGGTCATTGTTTCATATACCTCTCCCTCTATCTTGTAACTTCTTTGCATCCTCCTCTGCAGCCATTTTTGCACTCTCCCTCTTGTCTAAAAAATCAGTTGATATCTACTCTAACTTTAGCATCTTTCTTTTCAACCAAAGTAGAAAGTGCTATCAAGTTGGGGTAAATATTTGCTGACTGACTCCCCTGTGTCCATGTCTTTTTTTTATTCAGGTCCCTTACATTTACAGAGCCCCTTTAGATGACTACAAAAGGAAAGCATTCCTGATTCTATGTAAGAATACGTTCTTCTCTTTAGCACAATCATGTTGCTGCATACACAGTGTAAACACTAGATGGTGCTGGTTTACCTAGAGGTTTTGTCTGCCACTTCCTGTTCATGTATTTAGTGTAGGCCTTTCCTTTAAAAAGGACTTGACCTCTTTTCTAAATTCAGGGGGAATAAAGTTCATAATTGTCGTATTTGCATGAAGTGCTTTAAATGTGTGAAAAGTCCACCCATGCTGAAAAGTGCTGAGTAGTTCCAAAGATGTTAACTCGGCAATCAAAACTTGATGGGCTTTACAGAAAAGCAGAGTGTAAACGACCATGGCAAAGCCAAGGGGCCATGGACACACTTATATTGGGTGCTGGTAAACCACATGGCTCAGACAAGCTCTTCCTACAAGCAGGCAACATGCTCCACTTATCTCTGACTGCAAAGGATCTCGTAAGGTCCTACCGGGCAAGAAATTGGACAAGATTTTCAGCTGCTTCTACTGTCACCCTCGGTACCCTCACAATGGCACTAACTCGTCTGTTGTATTTGGTAAGTGCTATTTGTTGCGGTAGTTTCAAGTGATCAGTGCTTCAAGAGACATTTGCCTTCTAGAACTTCAGACTGTGTTCTCCATGCAGTGGTCATTTAATCACAGAGTTCAACACATTAAGATTACTTCAAATGGGAGCATTGATTGGTCCTGTGTTCATAAGTGCTTCTCTTTGGGGTAGTTTTAATGAGGAAGTGAACTACAGGCAAGACTTTTTTCTATGGAATTGCATTTATCAGTGCAACTAATATTGTACAACCGCATTCCTCTCCCATCAACGTTTAAGTGGAAACATCTTCAAGCAACATTTGGACACTTTTTTTGCATCCTTCTCTTTAGCCATTTTTCATTTCCTTGCCCTCTTGACTGAAAACCATCTGATATATACTCTAACTTTTGCATCTTTCTTTTCATTCAAAGTAGAAAGTGCTATCAAGTTGGGGTAAATATTTGCTGACTGACTCCCCTGTGTCCATGTTTTTTTTATTATTGTTCATCAGTGTAGGCCTTTCCTTTAAAAACACTAGAGGGTGCTGTTTTACCTAGAAGCTTGGTCTGCCGCTCTCTGTTTTTGTATTTAGTGTAGGTCATTGTTTCATATACCTCTCCCTCTATCTTGTAACTTCTTTGCATCCTCCTCTGCAGCCATTTTTGCACTCTCCCTCTTGTCTAAAAAATCAGTTGATATCTACTCTAACTTTAGCATCTTTCTTTTCAACCAAAGTAGAAAGTGCTATCAAGTTGGGGTAAATATTTGCTGACTGACTCCCCTGTGTCCATGTCTTTTTTTATTCAGGTCCCTTACATTTACAGAGCCCCTTTAGATGACTACAAAGGGAAGCATTCCTGATTCTATGTAAGAATAAGTTATTCTCTTTAGCACAATCATGTTGCTGCATACACAGTGTAAACACTAGATGGTGCTGGTTTACCTAGAGGTTTTGTCTGCCACTTCCTGTTCATGTATTTAGTGTAGGCCTTTCCTTTAAAAATGACTCGACCTCTTTTCTAAATTCAGGGGGAATAAATTTCATAATTGTCGTATTTGCATAAAGTGCTTTAAATGTGTGAAAAGTCCACCCATGCTGAAAAGTGCTGAGTAGTTCCAAAGATGTTAACTCGGCAATCAAAACTTGATGGGCTTTACAGAAAAGCAGAGTGTAAACGACCATGGCAAAGCCAAGGGGCCATGGACACACTTATTATTATTATTTATTTTTTTTACCTTTATTTAACTAGATGATCTCATTGAGATTTAAAACCTCTTTTGCAAGAGAGACCTGGCCAAAATAAACACTAACACTCACACACCGCTGTGTGTCTCTGTCAGGAATGCATTGCTTACTTTTAGAGTCATCTTGGAGGAATTTATGTCATGCATCTATTATTTCTGAATTGGCTTTTAATTACTTGTGTAATTGACATGATACATTTATACCTGACAAATAAATGTTACATCTTGATTTATTCTGAAGTTTTCTGAAATCATTATTTTAGTAGAAATCTTGCAGGATAGGTCAAACTAAAGGCGCAAGTATGAATGGAGCAGTAGGCACATCATCTTGAAGACCTTTTGATTTCTGTCTATTACTGATTTAGCAAGTTGTATGGAAATGGCTAAAATCAACTACACTCTTTTGTATGAGTGAGCAGTAGGCAACTGACTTAAGAGGTATTAGCTAACCCTACATCCTCTGACTAACTTCAGAACTGACAAGTTTTGTGTCCGTGAGAAACACGACGTGGCCGACGTGATCTCTGTGCGGCATTGGGTCCATAATGAATAAATAAATGAAAGATAAGAAACTCTGAATAACCAAAGGTCTAAATTAATTCATAATCAATATTTATGACTATTTTCTAATAAGAAACACAATCTAAATTTGATTATCACTTGAAACTGGAGTCAGATTAAGCGTAGAGCTAAAGTAATATTCAAACTAAATTCTAATAAATTAAGTGAACTTCACTGGAGCGCTGGAAAGATATACACGCATTATCCCTTCGCCCACCCCGTTGGATTCCGTCGTTGGGCCAATGGGTGGTCCTTACAAACAATTGGCTTTATCCACTACTTCCTGAACTTCAGGCAGCTCCTTAAGATCATTTTAGGACAGAACAATGTGACAGCGCATGCGCGGGTAAAACTTTTGTAGTGACACTGCGCATGCGCAGGGGTAAAACTGCTGGGGTGAAAGTGCTGGGGTAAAACCTTACTGTCTATGGGTAAAACTGTGGCTCTGAGGCTCTGGGGCTCTGAGTCTGCAGACAGATATTATTGGACGAGTTCGCCGATCTGCCGTCAATTCTTCGGACCGTAATCCCTATTGCTGAATGTGTGTTAACATATGAAAGCCTGCTCGAAATAACAATGGTAAGACGGCTGTTTGTTTAGTTTTGTTTGCTCATTGAGCGAAGTGCCTCAACGGACCCCAGCATTGTGTCAGGCCTGCAACAGGGCAACGTATTGAACACTGACACCCGGGTGTTTTTGATTACTGTTGTGGGATGTTTATGTGAACAGTAATCGTTGTGTTTATACAACAAAGTCTCGTTGGACTTGAGTATTTTAAAGGGGTCATGACATGAGAAACCAAATTTGCCTTGATCTTTTGGTATATAAGAGGTCTTTGTACCATTAAAACTTTTTGTCCCTCTCTGCTATTATAGTTTTGCAAGATGGCGGAACTACATGGAAGCCTCCGTGGACCTACCCGTCCCATGTTTATAAAGATAATTAATTCTTCATTTATAAGGATAAGTCAGATAATTGGCCGAGGTATTTGTACACCATTTAGGACATATTTATGAATAAAAACATTGATTTTAAATAATAAAATGCCTAAAAAAGATACTTATTGTCCCTTTAATAAGCACACCAATATTGAGATAAGGGTTTATTGAAATTAAGTTAATAATATCAGAGGCTGTTTAGGGAGATCTAACAATAAACTAACCCAGGGCCCCTAGGGGCCAAGTAAGTCGACTTGCTGACGACACAGCTTAATGCTCATTGGTTTAAACAACCGTGATGCATTGTCCTGTTTTAAAATGTTTGAATTTAAACCTCTGATTTGATTTCGTGTTTTTATGTGTATAAATTATGTGTGAGTATTCCCAAACTTTCTGACAGTGTGATCTCTATATGGGTTATTTGATTGTTGTCATATTTATTAAAACATATGCAATTAAAGTAAAAAAATATTGATAAACATGTCTTTGGTATGTAATTAAATAACAAGAATTTTGAGTGCCTTGTTCATTATATATTTTTTCTTATAAAAGCAACAAAACTTAAATTACACCCAGTTTATTAGCAACACCGTGCACAAGCGTGAATCCCGCGATATCCGCCTTTGATCTCGTTGGTGTCTGATCCACTACGAGAAGAGAGAACTGTCCGGCTTGCCTGCACTTTTTTCACTCCTCCCATCACTGCAGCCGCCTACTCTTGCATACATACAGTCGGCATCTAGTCATAGTTGGGGGTGTGGTCTGGCGTGGCGAGGGTGGAGACGGCGGCGGGGGGGGGGGGAACACAGCGAACATCGTGTGTATTTGAAATCTCGTATTGCGAGTCATTGACGGCTGCCGACCGGCAACGGTACATTGCAAAATTAACTGCAATAGGTTATGATTGCCCTTATTTAATTAAAAACTGGGTCAATGATCCAACCAAATGGCCGGAGGTGTCGTTTCCTGGCATATTTTGTTATCTGGTGGAATCTCCAGGTATGACATGTACCGGTAGCTGTAGCGGTAATATTAGCCTATAACTCACTCAATCAACTTTCGTATGTTGCATACTATAACTCCATAAAACCTTGTCACTTGTACGTATGCTTCACTCCAAACTATTAATCCTTTTGTAAAACGGTGATCAGTAGTACGAAGGTGATCAGTAGTACGAAGTTGCCGAGTATCCCTAACTCACAGACTGCAGTCTGTATTGAGTGTAGACCTCAAACTACTCCATAGGTTCACGGCTCGCGTCATTACGTAGCGATTGGCTTCTTTTCCGGTTCTGTGTGTTTATTAGGAAGGATGTAGAACTTCAATTCATAATTTGTTTGTTTATTGGCGGTACAGAAAACGACACAGCAACTCTTCGGCATGATTGTCCCGTGTATTTCAATTAGCGCCAAGGCAATGTTTTCTCCACACGGGCTAAATTCACATCACGTTCCCGGGGGCGTTTCCAGACTGTCTGTATGTATACATTTCAGGCGAGGCAAGGCGCATCCCAAACAAGCCTAATGACATGCACTGAGACAAAAATGCATTTGCCCACCTATCTAAATGTAGGGGAGACGGTGAATAACCTCTATTTAAAAAAAAAACGGTGGCGTGTCCCTTTAACATGTTACTTCCGTGTATTGATAGCAGACATTTCAGATGATTAAAGGAAGATACCAAATAATCACAGAGGTGTTCTTCAGTCCTCTTCAACAGCTTGAATGTATTTTTGCTGTAAAGGATCGTCGTCTGAACTATCTATCTATCTATCATGTCTATAGTGTCTTCTCACTCCAGTGCTGCAGGTTGCAATATACCGCTCTGTAGACCGACGGTGAACTCGATAAAGAAAGAAGAAAAGTTTTTGAACCACTTCGAACAAAACACAATTGTGTGTTAAATATATTGCATGGTTTAACGTGTTTAATGTATGGTTACTTGCTGTTTAATGTTTACTCTCTTTGGTGTTTTAATCGTCATGAACCTTTACTGTAACATTAGTTTTTCCTCACTGTTAATCACAGTATCAGAACGAGCAGAAATCTGACAACAATTAAAGGAACACTCCGACTTTTTGGGATTTTAGCCTATTCAACTTATCCCCCAGAGTTAGATAAGTCCATACATACCTTTTTCATCTCCGTGCGTGCTATAAGTCTGTTTGACGCACCCACCGCTAGCCTAGCTTAGCACAAAGACTGGATGTAAATGGTTGCAGCTAGCATACTAATCCAAATAAGTGACAAAATAACGCAAACATTTTTCCTATTTACATGTTGTGATTTGTATAGTCACAGAGTGTACAAAAAACAAAGTCACATGAGACAGACATATTTTAACTGTATAAATACTGGGAACTATATTCTCTGAAGGCGAAGCACTGCTACTTGGGCGGAGTGATAACCGCAGCACCTGAGACGCGCCGTGGTGAGGAGCAGAGAGTTCGTTCAGAGCCAGGGGGGCAGTGTTTCGGAAGACACTGAAGCATCCCCGGGCGCCGCCATTGGCTAGCGGACCCCCACCTGCTGTTAGCATTCCATTGACTCCCATTCATTTGGCGTCACTTTGACAGCGAATAACTTTACATCTGAGGCGTTTAAAGACACCATTTGTCCATTGTTTATTTCTAAAGAAACACGGAAATGTATAAAAGGCTCCATTACCTTGTATCTTACGTTATGGCCCCGTAGAAGCAGTTTTTGTAAAAATAGGCTAACGATTGCGTCATACCTGCATACCTGCTAACGATTGCGTCAAACCCCCACTCCCCATTGGGCTGTATCATTTCTCTGGTACGTTCAGACTGTGTTCTTCCCTTCCATTTTCTCACGCAGAGAAAAATCACGAAGCAAAGAGGACACTGACAAGACACAGCTGGTTTCTTTTGATATAAAACAAATTATCATCTCAGATTCTGTCAATTTTATTATGAAATTCAAACAATAGGCTAAATGCCGTTTTGGCACTTGTAAATATGACGTGACAGATCTCTGTAGCGCCTCAGTTCAAGCGGCACGTGAACCGATCATCTCTTACTCTTCTTTACTATACGAACTAAACCCGAATAAACAATAGGCATGTTAAAAGATAGTACAACTTACCGAAATGTACCGTTTATGACTCGGATCAATCAGTGTTTTTCAACCGCGGTAAGAGGTCAATAAAACAGGTCGCACAAGTATGTCATACCACTCTGTCGCACAAGTCGAAAAATTACTGTATGGACAGGCAGAGAAGCTCGCAAGCAATCGGGAGGACGTGGAGGCATAAAGTCAAGGGAGAAGCCCATAGAGAGTGATAAAGTTGCTCCCGCTGCTAGCTCATGGACAGCTAATACCCACGCTCTCCGTCTCTGCGAGATTCGGAAGGGAATGATTCAGATTTCTCTCGGCACAGCTACTAGAAGACCTACAGGTTGCTCACGTCACATCTACGTCGTCAAGCTCAGTTTGAGGCTGCGCAGTTCGCCTGACGATCAGGAAGTGAGTGCTTCTAATTGACTTCATTTTTCTCCGTTGAAACCTATGGGGTCGCTGTGTCCAGTTTATATACTGTCAATGTTCAGAGCGCGTCTCAGGTGCTGCGGTTATCACTCCGCCCAAATAGCAGTGCTTCGCCTTCAGGGAATATAGTTCCCAGTATTTATACGGTTAAAATATGTATGTGTCTTATGTGACTTTGTTTTTTGTACACTCTGTGACTATACAAATCACAACATGTAAATAGGAAAATGTTTGCGTTATTTTGTCACTTATTTGGATTAAGATGCTAGCTGCAACCATTTACATCCAGTCTTTGTGCTAAGCTAGGCTAGCGGTGGCTGCGTCAAACAGACTTTTAGCATGCACGGAGATGAAAAGGTATGTATGGACTTGTCTAACTCTGGGGGATAAGTTGAATAGGCTAAAGTCCCAAAAAGTCGGAGTGTTCCTTTAAGGGTGACGTGTATCACAACATCCAATAATATTTCTGCTCAGAGGAGCCACAAAATGTAACTAAATGCAACACAACCGCATTTATGTTTATTTTTTCCTCAGAATCTGTTTGCTCTCATTTCGTACTGTTGAGTGTGTGTGAGTAACGTTATGTTACGTCATACACGTTTGTTTGAATGCTGATGTTTTTGTGTGTAGATGTCGATGAAGAGAGCTGATGTGGATCTGATCTGTGACTCTCAGTCCTGCTTTGAATCTTTAGGAACACACATTACTGTTCCAGCATTACTGGAGGCAAAGCTGAGTGAGAGGGGAGACAAACTCAATGGAGAGGTATGGGCACATTCAACATCCCGACCCCCCTAGATGAGACTTGGACCCTCCCAAAAGGGATGAAAATAATAGTTTGTGGGGTACTGAATTTTTTAAAATAAAATATGTTAGCTTGTCCAAAATTGTATGCATTTAAATGCAGTACACATGTATTACCATCACATACCAACAATTCAGGAAATAATCTAATGAAATACGATTTTCAAACCCCCACTCCCCATTGGGCTGTATCATTTCTCTGGTACGTTCAGACTGTGTTCTTCCCTTCCATTTTCTCACGCAGAGAAAAATCACGAAGCAAAGAGGACACTGACAAGACACAGCTGGTTTCTTTTGATATAAAACCAATTATCATCTCAGATTCTGTCAATTTTATTATGAAATTCAAACAATAGGCTAAATGCCGTTTTGGCGCTTGTAAATATGACGTGACAGATCTCTGTAGCGCCTCAGTTCAAGCGGCACGTGAACCGATCATCTCTTACTCTTCTTTACTACGAACTAAACCCGAATAAACAATAGGCATGTTAAAAGATAGTAGGTACAACTTACCGAAATGTACCGTTTATGACTCGGATCAATCAGTGTTTTTCAACCACGGTAAGAGGTCAATAAAACAGGTAGAACAATGTCACTAAAGTTACATTTACATCAGAAAGAGTGTTTTGTTAAATATGTCCGCTGTATTAGGCTAAATATTATATTTTAACTTTTTAAAATATTATAAAGTTGTTATTATAATAAAAAAAACGCATCATATTTCATTTTAAGTTTTTATTTTTAAACTTTAATAATAATACCTGCTGACAGGGCTCTCTGTAGCCTACTCTTGATCATATTTAATTTAAGTTTTTATTTTTAACCTTTAATAATAATACCAGCTGACAGGGCTCTCTATGTTTACAGCATAGGTGCTTGAGAAAAATTAACATGTATCTACTTTAATAATCATCCAAATTAATTGATATTGAATCAAGATGTCAAGCAATAATAAATAGAGTAGCCTACCATGTAGCTAAACATTGTAACATGTTGTCACTAAACTTAATACAATTCTGTTTAGTTACCAAATGTTTTGACAATCACAACTTATTGTGATGTAATGCTAGTTTTTTATTTTTTTTCACATACCCCAATATACACCTATATAGAATGGAGAGTGGCGTCACCAGTCGAAATAGCTGTACCCCTGAAGCTCACGGTATAATTTGAACACTGTTGTAAAATCGTTTCATTAGATTAAAGGGTTAGTTCACCCAAAAATGAAAATAATGTCATTAATGACTCACCCTCATGTCGTTCTAAGCCCGTAAGACCTCCGTTCATCTTCGGAACACAGTTTATGATATTTTAGATTTAGTCCGAGAGCTTTCTGTCCCTCCATTGAAACTGTATATACGGTATACTGTCCATGTCCATAAAGGTAATAAAAACATCATCGCAGTAGTCCATGTGACATCAGTGGGTTAGTTAGAAGTTTTTGAACCAAGAGGAAAAAATAGCTTTTTTGGCAGCAAACCCTTAAGATGGGTTTGGTGCACACAGAGATAAAAAAAGTACCCCATGTGTAAAATGAAATACTCTGCTGTATCTTTACTGCTGTGGGCCTAATTTTCTGCCAGAGGTCCTGGACATCTTGTTCAGATACATGGCATCATGGATTGGATCAAATACCAACAGATAAAAAATCGAAACCTAACAGCCGGGGCTAGAAATCTTATAACGGGCCATGTTTGGATCTTCCAACAGGACAGTGATCCAAAAACAAATATCAAAATCAAAACAAAAATGGGTCACTGAGCACAAAACCAAGATCTGCAATGGCCATCCCAGTCCCTGGCCTGAACCCTATAGAAAATGAGTGGGCTGAACTGAAGAGAAGAAGCGCCAACATGGATCTGGGAATCTGCAGGATCTGGAGAGATTCTGTATGGAGGAATGGTCTCTGATCTCTTGTCAGGTGTTCTCCAAACTCATCAGGCATTATAGGAGAAAACTCAGAGCTGTTATCTTGGCAAAAGGAGGTTGCAAAAAGTATTTAATAAAAGGGTGCCAATAATTGTGGCCAACGTGTTTTGGGGAAAAACATTTATTTCATAATGTGATTTAGCCCCACTTTCAATTCTCTTGCTTCAATGAAAGGTTAGAATTTTGGCAATCTTTTGAATGAAAGATCAAAAGGATAAACAATGCAGATTTATTTTTTACAGCCAGTTTTGATCATATTTACCAGGGGTGCCAACAATTTTGGCCATGACTGTACATAATAAAGGCTAGATGTCTTACGGCAGAGTCTTTAACGTCATCACCGTCACTATCTTGTCACAGGTAAGCTTTCTGGCAAGGTGAGTGATCTGCACGAACACAAATACTCTTATGTCGTTGAAATCTTCACGGATTTACAAACGGTTTGATTTCTTACAAACGTTATTAACGTGGCTATAATTCTGGATGCTTGAACATTTTGAAATGTATAATATAATAATTATTCATAAGTATGCAGTGTCATAACTACATATCTGATGTTTATAACAAGCCAATCCATTTGAAAATCGGTAGAAAATTTAGCAAGTTATGGTTATTTAAAAAGTACATGCACCATTAAAACACAATGTTACGAGTGAGCTAGCTGACTGTGACAAGATGGCCGCCAGGTGCGGACGTCGACCTCCATTGGCCAGCAGCACGGACGAGACATCTAGCCTTTATTATGTATGATTTGAAGGCAATTTAAACTCTTGTGTTTTAAGAAATAAAGCTGCAGTCCGCAGTTCTCTTACGAGAGTTCTCTCGTACTGCGTCGAAAGACGCTACGGGAAAGATTATTTCTCGAGATATTGAAGCCAAAAAATTTATCCTTAATTTTGTAATAATGTAAAATGCTTTGCAGCAGCATACAGCCTTAGGCGAAACAGCTTGCGCGCCTATTGGCTGCTCTGCGGCAAAAGCAGCAGCCTATGCGAGGCCTCTCATGACGCTTGACCCAATGAGGACGCTTCGCGCCCTCTACGTCACGTCCCGCCAGAACAGGCGTGGCCTAGGCCCATAAATATCCGAGCACGGCTGTAATAGTCTGATTTTCATCTCTTCAGCGAAGCTCCCGCATCGCTGGATCCTGAGAGGAAGCCGCCACAGCCGTCGAGAAGCATCCCTGCAGGACGCGCCTCTCAACTGAAGCCGCTGGTCGACATCTCGCCACCTTCAGCCACCGTTCCCTGCATCGCTATCCGGCGTGGAATTTATATCCTTTCAAAAGTGTGTGTGTTTTGTGTGTGTGTTCGCCGCTGCGTCACACATTTTTTCTCCCACACTAAAAGAGCCGAGCGTCTTTTTAAAGATGCCTCGCAACTGTGGCTCGTGTAGAGCTCCACTCGGCGACGGGGACCACCCCGTGATATGTGTTTCCTGCCTGGGTGAGGACCACGCAGCTTTAGCTCTCGCCGATGGCGGCTGCCGACACTGTGAGACGATGCCTATGGTGACTCTGCGGACTCTCCTGGCTTCGTTCGCTGAAGCTGCACTTCCGCCCGCTGCAGTAAAAAGTGCCGTGCTCAGCGGAACCCGGAACCTCCCTCCACCATGAGGAGCTCGCTGCCGCTTCGCTGGACTCTCTGACCAACGGACGGTGAGGGTGAAGCCGCGTCTGTGGAGGACGACTGCTGTTCTCGCCTCGCTTCGGGTAGCGAGGGATGGGCGAACTCTGTGGACCTCCCCTCCCCCGTCGCTCGTGAATGTCGAGGAGGAAAGGCCAGCATTGAAGCAGAGCTGATGCGTCTGCTCATGCAGGCCGTCGCGAGCCTCGGCCTCGAGTGGTTGGCGCCCGAGGAGCCTGCGCTTAACCGGCTGGATGGCTGCTTTCTGCCTGGACACCGCACTTCGCTGTCCTCACGACTCGCGCCCTTTCTTCCTGAGCTTCACGAAGAAGTAGTGAAGTCCTGGAAAGCTCCATTTTCAGCCAGGGTGCGTACTTCTGCCTCAGCAGCATTCTCTATAGTGTACAGTGCTAGAGACAGAGGATACCAGTCCCTCCCTCCGGTGGAAGAGGCTGTAGCGACTCACCTTTGCCCGCCCTCTGCTGGACGTCGGGCTAAGGTAGCGTTACCATCCAAAGCCTGACGCACGTCCTCAGCTTTGAACAGACGCACTTACGCCGCCGCTGGACAAGCTGCGGCATTGCACACGATGGCGGTGTTGCAGATTCATCAGGTCAACCTTCTCCGTAAGCTCGAAGTGGAAGGCCCGGAAGTGATCTGCGTGCCGGATTTACGGAGCGCCACAGACCTCGCTCTTCGCGCCACAAAATCCGCTGCACATGCCATCGGGCGAATTATGGCCTCCGTTACCGTGGCAGAGAGACATCTTTGGCTGACGCTCTCTGAGATGGCGGAGTCAGAGCGCGCTGCGTTCCTCGACGCTCCCATTTCGACTGCTGGCCTCTTTGGATCGTCCGTCAAGGATTTTGCGGATCGATTCGCCGAGGTACAGAAAACGTCGCAAGCCATGAGACACTTTCTGCCCAAGCGCTCCAGCTCTGCAAATGGTTGCCCTAAACAGCCACCTGCTCGCACTCAGCAACGCTCCGCGCCCGCCGCCGCACCCCAGCAGCGACAGGCCCGAGACAGCGCTCTCGCTCAGCTGGACGCCGCCCCCCGCCGTGCGGGCCTCGGCCAAAGATCGTAATCAAGCCCGAGGCCTCCGAGCCTTCCTAGCCCGCCTAGGAAAACGACGGTGTTCAAGTCCCGTTGCGGCTGGATTTCCACCAAAGATTTTTGCTCGCACAGTTCCAACACACGCGACTGTGCCAGTGTATTCAGCACTCAACAAACCGGCATCACGGCCCGTTTGCCTGCACACAAACGCCGTTTTTACGGCGACCCAGATAAATCTGAAAAAGAGTGTATTTTCTGGTGCCACGGGCGATGGTGTAATGTGTGTAACTGTAATGCCCACAACTCAGTGCCCATTCGTAGACACAAGCACAGCCCTACACAATACAGGGCTTGCACACATAAAATCGACTCATGTTGATTGTGCATCACATGTAGTGAACGTGCCCGCTATTCAGTGCCCACAATCACTACACACTGCATGTCGCACGGTTTCTGTAAAAACGAAACCAATGCACGGTCAGTCAGTTCTAATAGACAGTACTCCCAGTGCTATAAATGTGCCCGCTATCACGCACCCACATTTATTCCCAGACATGACGAGCCCTACGGGGTTGCCCGCCCCCCGCCTCAAACGCTGCAAAGACGGCGTCCATGTTACAGCACACGGTTGCTCTCGTGTCGCTGCCATTTGTGATCAAGGCCCAGATTTCATTCTACCCCTAGTTACTCATGCGAATGCGTGGGAAAAACTTCCCAAGGTTTCAGAGTGGGTGCTGAACATTATAAAAAGTGGCTATTCGCTACAGTTCTCGCGACGCCCCCACCGTTACACGGCGAGGGTCGAAACTACGGTAAAAACAGAAGTAGCACATCTACTTCGAGCCGAAATAGCGAAGCTATTGAGCCTTTATCTCAAGCTCAGAGCAAAGGGGGTTTGTACAGCAGATATTTCCTGGTGCCAAAGAAAGACGGGGGTCTCAGACTCATTTTAGATCTGAGGCAGCTGAACAAAGATCTTATGAAGCGCAAGTTCAGAATGCTCACGACCAGAAAAATCCTTACGCAGATTCGCCGAGGGGACTGGTTTATGTCACTAGATCTGAAAGACGCGTATTTCCAAATACAAATTGCACCACGTCACAGGCGATTCTTGAGTTTCGCCTTCGAGGGCCAGACGTATCAGTATACAGTCCTCCTGTTCGGTCTGTCTCTAGCACCTCGTACGTTTACAGTGTGCATAGACGCGGCGCTGGCACCCCTGAGACTCCAAGGCGTATGAATTCTGAATTACTTGGATGATTGGCTGATTCTAGCCCAATCGCGATCAGAGCTTGTACAGCACAGGACCATATTACTCGATCACCTTGAGGTTTTAGGTCTCAGAGTCAACTGGGCGAAAAGTTCACTGTCTCCCAGTCAGAAAATATATTTTCTGGGCACAGAACTGGACTCGCTGTCTATGTCAGCACAGCTGTCATCACAGCGCAGACTGGGTATTCTGCACATGATAAAAACCTTCCGCAGCGGCAGGAAGTTTCAGAGGATGCGGGGTCTCATGGCCTCAGCATCATCAGTACTACAGCTGGGCCTGCTGCGCATGCGCCCGCTGCAGTTCTGGCTGAAAGCGCGAGTGCTGCGCCGAGCATGGGTCTCCGGTCTTTGTCGCCTCAAGGTCGATCAGGAATGCGTGTCAGCTCTGATACCATGGAGTTCGACAGACTGGTACCAGTCAGGTGTAAGCCTGGGGACTTCCTTGAGCATGAAGGTGGTGTCTACGGACACATCCACCTCAGGCTGGGGAGCGTTGCTCGAGGGCAGACCGTTCTTTGGCCAGTGGTCAGAACGGGAAAGGCTCCCACACATAAACTGCCTGGACATGTTGGCAGTGGACTACGCCCTGAGGCACTTTTGTCCCCGGATAAAAGGACATCACGTCCTGGTCCGTTCGGACAACATGTCAGTAGTGGCCTACATAAATCGCCAGGGCGGTGTCAAATCCCGAAACCTTTACAGGTTAACGGAACGCCTCCTGGTTTGGGCCCAGCACAACCTGCGCTCGCTGAGAGCAGTACACGTGCCAGGGCGCCTGAATATCGGCCCAGACAGACTCTCACGGAACAATGTTGCTACGGGAGAGTGGTCTCTACACCCACAGACAGTACAACTGCTGTGGAGGACATTCGGCAGAGCAAAAATAGACCTGTTTGCATCTCAGGAAAACGCTCATTGTCCGAAATTTTTCTCCAAGAGCAAGAACGCACTGGCACACGTCTGGCCCCGCTGCCCGCTCTATGCTTTTCCTCCTGTCTCGCTTCTACCTCAGGTATTGGAGCCAATCAGGGAAAGCGGATGCTCAGTGCTACTCGTGGCTCCGTTCTGGATAAACCAAGCATGGTTTCCAGTACTGATGCAGCTGACGAGCACTGCTCCATGGCCGATACCAGTGAGGAGGGACCTCCTCTCTCAGTGTTCTCTGGCTGGTGCTCAGCCCAGGGTGTATCACCCATGCAGTGCGGGGAAACGGAGATTCTCTCCTTCCTACAGGAGCTGCTGGATAAGGGTAGGACCCCATCCACGCTCAAATTTTACGTGGCGGCTATAGCAGCGTTCGTCAATCCAACGCTTGGCCAATCACTTGGTAGGAATGACCTGGTTGTTCGTTTCCTTAAAGGAGCTAGGAATTTGAATCCTCCCAGAGCTCCTTCAGTCCCCGTCTGGGACCTTTCTACGGTACTGAATGCCATGAAGGGTGCCCCGTTTGAGCCTGTGCACTCAGTTGACATGAAGCACTTATCTTTCAAGAGAGTGTTTTTCTTCTGGCTCTCGCTTCAGTGAAGCGCGTGGGGGATTTACAAGCGCTCTCGGTGAGAGCGTCGTGTATGGAGTTCTGGCCTAATGACTCTAAAGTCATACTAAAGCCGAAACATGGGTATGTCCCTCAACACACCGTTCAGGGCTCAGGTTATCTCCCTGTCGGCTCTGCCGGCCTCCGGGGAAAAGGATGACGCTAGCTTTCTTTGCCCGGTTAGGGCGTTAAGAGCTTACATGTCCCGCTCCGCTGCTTTTAGACAGATGGAGCAGCTTTTCGTTTCGTTCAGCGGACGTTCCAAGGGATGAGCTGCGTCGAAACAGAGCCTGTCCAGATGGGTATTGGATGCCATAGCGCTAGCCTACGCATCAAAAGGACTGCCATGCCCATTCGGCATCAGAGCACATTCTACGAGGGGCATGGCCTCCTCGTGAGCTTGGTCTAATGGAATCTCGTTGCAAGATATCTGTATGGCGGCAGGCTGGGCCTCCCCGTCTACATTTATAAGGTTTTAACCTAGAGGTTACCGCCTTGCAGGCCAGACTGCTCTCGGTCTAAAAAGACACAATACAGTATGGTGTTTTCTGCCCCGGTCTATTACGGCCCAGATTGCCAAAATGTTTTAAGCATCACTCACTGACAGTTATGTCCTATGAGCAATGTAATGACCCACCATATATAATTATATACATATATATGCTGTAAATGCCCCTCGGGGCACTAATTATAAAGGAATTATGCTATTCTAGCCTCTCTTTCCTGGAACTCTGTGTGAGTTTTTCTGGTGATCATGCACTATGTGTGCCCCGGGCGCACACGCCCTTGGGTGCCTGGTGTTGGATCTCAGCATGCACGGCGTTTTACACGGGGTTCCCGTAGCGTCTTTCGACGCAGTACGAGAGAACTCTCGTAAGAGAACGTACTCGGTTACTAACGTAACCTCGGTTCTCTCTAGAAGAGGAACGAGTACTGCGTCTCTGTGCCGTGCCTGCATCATACTCTGCGTCGCTTCGGCGATGAAAATCAGACTATTACAGCCGTGCTCGGATATTTATGGGCCTAGGCCACGCCTGTTCTGGCGGGACGTGACGTAAAGGGCGTGAAGCGTCCTCATTGGGTCAAGCGTCATGAGAGGCCTCGCATAGGCTGCTGCTTTTGCCGCAGAGCAGCCAATAGGCGCGCAAGCTGTTCCGCCTAAGGCTGTATGCTGCTGCAAAGTGTTTTACATTATTACAAAATTAAGGATACATTTTTTGCCTTCAATATCTCAAGAAAGAATCTTTCCCGTAGCGTCTTTCGACGCAGTACTCGTTCCTCTTCTAGAGAGAACCGAGGTTACGTTAGTGACATGTATGCTCAATATTGTATTGAGATGATGTTCTATCTAACCTGTGTAGTAGTAGCAGTACTGATAAAGCTTGAATACTGTCTAACACTTGATGGCTGCTCTGTCAAGTCCTCGTTGTCTGTTAGGAACCTGGGTGTGCTCTTTGGTACCAATCTTTCATTTGAAAGTCATGTGTCTAGTATCTGTAAAACTGCATTTTTTTCATCTAAGAAAAAAAATCTAAATTACGTCATATGCTCTCAATGAAAAAATGCAGAACAATTTCATGCGTTCATGACATCAAGGCTAGATTATTGTAATGCTCTACTGGGTGGTGTAACGATTACGATTCAGTACAACGATTCAGTTGTGGTTATGTTTGCTCTGGTTGAACTTAAGAAGTAAAGTTTGTGTCTACCCTGATCTACCTCCCGTGCCTTCACTACAACCAAAGTGTGACAGAAGAACCGACCAAAGAAGATGAACTTGATGGACTCATCCACGCTCCAGCTTCTCCTCTGCCCGGAGAGCAGGCCCTATCTGGGTTACCTGGCCTGGATGATCCAAAATGGCGACCTCTCCTTCACAGCCAGCGAGCCCGAGGTGCCCACCGAGGTCGTTCCTGAACTAGCCCCGGAATCGCAGAGCCAGGAGTGGACTACAACCTAATAGACCTGTGGTCCGCGGATCCAATTCCCCACCCTCATCTTCGCCGGTCCCGTCCGGAAGTCTTCCGTCCGCATCGCTGTCTGTCATCCTTATCCCGTCGCCTTCACCTCGACCCACCACTCCTTCATCGCCTCCGTGGTCCGTCTGCCCGGAAGCTCCGTTGGGCACGATCGCCACTGGCACGATACAGCCACGGGCTGCACCCTCACCCTGCACCCCTTCGGCACCCCTGGACTCCTCCCTTTTTCTGACCTCCCCGTCGACCATGAACATGAGACGTGTGTGACAGCTTTTAGCAGTACCATTTTGCATGAGGCCATGCTCTCGAAGGATTAGCATATCTATGAAATGTAAACATGATGGTAATTTTCAACTTTTGAAGAGTTATGTGGAATTATTTTCAATACTTAATCATTTGAATTTATTTAATCAAAGTTTCACAAGCAGTGCGGCAGCAGAAAACCGAAAAAGCGCCAAGAACTTGAAGTAAAAGAGTGAGAGCAAGGTATGTTTTTTTATTATTATTTTTAATTATTATTCAGTCTTAAGAAACCATAAACGAATTTATATATATATATATATATAAAGAAAACAATAGGCCTACTCCACTTTCAATGTTATCGGTTTCGTTAGAAATGCCCCATTATGAAATGTAATTTTCAGTTTATTTTTCAGATTATGTTTAGATTATTTGATTACAAAATAATCAAAACGACACATGTTATATGTAGCCTATAAGGAAAAAAAACTAATGTAAGATGTCAATTGACTCCTGTCAGTGTTTTAAAGGCAATGCCCATTAGTCTAAAGTTTGCATATTCAGACAATTATTAATGCATTTTCTTTGAGTATAATTATCATGCTTTATAAATCACGCATGGATATCATATCAGCTGTGTGTTATAGTTTTTCTGACAGCTAGATGGTGCCAGAGCCATACTTTCAGCTAGCTGTCAACCAAAATTTGGATTTACGGTACTTTCCCTTAATTGTTCTTGAACATGTATTTATACTAGCTAATTGGTTAATTATATTTAGTATTATATCAATATACTGAATAGCATTGTAATACATACTAATGTTTATTGAAATCAACTTACTGTATGTTGTTTGTTGACTGCAAAACACTGCTCTAAAAGAATAGATTAAGACACACCCTGACGAAGGCATGTAGCCGCAACGTGTAGGTGGATCTGTCACCTAGATGGGTATGAACGCACTGCTAGGGCCCACTCACAAAGTGTCTGCCTGGTTTCATTTAAGTTTGATTACTAAAGAATGTGTTAAAGCATTTTTCCAAATTAATTGTTTTTTACATTTCTGAAAGTAACACCTGTCAAATAGGACTGAAGGTATATTTGAATGTTACACAGCGCTTAGAGAAGACCTGATATCATGTATGGGCTTAGAGTGATCAAATTACATTTTTAATGGTGACATAATTGTCCAAATACCTGTCCAAATGCCTTTTGGTTTTATCCTTTTGCCTTTTACTCAGGTTAACAGGCACCTATAAAGCTTACTGCAAACTTTTTTAACTACGGTAGTTTGCTAAACTTTGAAAAGTGTTTCAAAGCTCAATCAGTACAAAACAACAACAGTGTGGCCTGCTTTACTAAAAGACTCTTCTTGAGAATCACTGTTAACATGAGTAAATATCAGTTTTTAGTACACCAGTGTGTTTTAATTGCATGTTTCCAATGAGCTTTTCCATAAAATCCTTTTACCATAACTGATCTGTGAGTTGATGAATGTTTATATGTGAATAAAAGCCTAAATTCAATCTGTTCATCAAATAAAGCGATCATGTCTCTTTAGAAAACTTGGACTAAACCGCTCAATTCATATGGATTCGTTTTACAATGTCTTTATGAACTTTTTGAAGTGTCAAAGTGGTAGGCTAGTTGCTTGGACTGTGGAGCAACTACCACTACCTCCGACAGACTGCTATCAGATTTCATTAAAATATCTTAATTTGTGTTTCGAAAATGAACGGAAGTCGTAGGCTACTGGTTTGGAGTGACATTAGGTTGTGTGATGACAGAATTAAAATTTTTGGGTGAACTAACCGTTTATAATTCCGTCGACCTTCGATAATTCAGGTAAATCATAAGCATAAGTGTCAAACTTTTTTCTCATGCACTCTATTCTTCCGTTATCCAGAGATGGCAGCACAGAGAGGTTTGCTTGAGCTGCGCTCTACTGTACATGCGTGAACTCTGTACACTCTGCATTTCCTTCAGTCTGAGGCTTATTATTTCACTTTTGGTGTGAAAGGGTCCTTTACATTTGCCCAAAAATATAACTTTTTTTGTTATAATAAAGAAGCTCAGCCCAGGTGAAAAAAAGTTACACAAAAGTAATGTAACGCATTACTTTTCTAAAAAAGTAACTAACGCAATTAGTTACTTTTTAAGGGAGTAACGCAATATTGTAATGCATTACTTTTTAATGTAACTTTCCCCAACACTGCTCGTGTGTTTTTGTCGATCACCTGATTTTTGTGTTCATTGGTCAGGCATTCTTGTATTGTTGTATTCTGTGTAGCATGTGGCTCATGTTTTTTCATCGGCCATATGTTTTGTGTGGACATGCAGTTGGAGCTCTTATCTGCTTCATGTTTGTGTGAGCAGCACATGGCTTTGTTTTGTTTGTTTCTATGTGCCATGTGCTCCGATTTCTATTGCCTTTACCCTGCTCTTCTTGCTGTTTATTGGTTAATTTACTCCACCTGTTACCTCCTCATTTCCTTCCCTATTTATTCGGTAACACTTTATAATAACTGCACGCTATTAATCATTAATTAAGCATTAGTAAGCAGTTCATAATTTATAAAGCATTCACAGACATTAATAAGCTGTTTATAAATACAGCTATAAATGCTTTATTCTTGATTTATAAGCATATCTGTTATGTGTTTAATAATTGTATTGTCATCATTTAGAAATGATAAATTGATCATTAATAAAGTAAGTATAGCATTATTTACACATCAGTTATTTGGGAGTTGTCAGTGATTCATAAGATCACTTAGAAATTGTAAATAAATGTAGTTAATTCAGGTAGTTATAAAGCATTTAGTAGTGGTTAGTTAACTATTTTTGTGAGCTCATCTGGGACTAGTTATGTCTTGTAAAGCATTTACAAAGGAGATTTAAAGCTGCAGTCCGTCGTTTTTCCTCTTTGTCGCCATCTCTGTTCGAAATCTGCAATTGCAGTTATTCGCGGAAGTATTAACTGTGCGTGGGTAGTAAATCGGCATGAAACAGCGCGGATGAACACAATGTATTGAGGAGAACCTGTCGCTGCCGCGTCGCTGTGGATACTGTACTGTCATCAGCAATGTCAGAGTATACCTTTTGAAAGTGTCAACATTAGAATTTTCATCGGTAAATGTCATCTGAACAAGTAAGTAACATTCACTTTTGTTCTGACCAAATTCGGGGGGTGGGGGGAAGCATTGCAGTAGGCTATAGCATGCTGATTAAATCTAACGATTGCTTATATCACGTCAAAACGTGAAAAATATATTTTTTCTGAAGTCCGAAGTCTTTGGGTTTTACAACTGGTGAATCTCCAGTTGTCACTGGTGATTGTCGCTTTAAACTTTCGGGATCCGCCATACCAAGTGCTAAGCTAAAACTCCACCATAATCCACACACGCTATATAGCCGACTAGCCGGGGACTCCTTCTCTATGTGTACAGAAGTGACGTAATGACGCAAAGACATGCTCGAAATTCCCGCGGAAATCCACCAGTACCACTGGAATTAAAATCATTATTACAAGCTTACCGTTTTGAATCGAGGTAAGGCAAGCAGATCGTTTTGAACACTGTCTGGTTACGTTTTTTTTCAAAAATTTATTTTTTGATATTTTTAAACCCAAAAAAGTGCCGGACTGCAGCTTTAAAGGCTCATTTGTCTTCTAAACTGAAAAAATAAACAAACGCAACACAGTGATACAGAACATAGAAATATTAACAGCCTTTACATCTCCTTCGTAAATGCTTTACAGTGCATAAATAGTCCTCACTTTAGATGAGCTCACAAAAATAGTTAACTGACCACTACAAAATGCTTTATATCTACCTGAATTAATCATGAATTACAGTAGAAATACATGTTAATAAAGCATTTACTAACACACTAAGTAACTATTACTATATGTCTGAATAATAAGATGTACATTTAAATAGTTTATTAATCATACTTACACTTTCTAAGTGATCCTATGAACCTGACAACAACCTAAATAATTGGTGTGCAAATAATGCGATACTTCATTTAGAAATGATAATTGATCATTAATAAAGTATGAAAATACATTTATTAAACACATAATAGATGCTTTTAAATCAAGAATAAAGCATTTATAGCTGTATTTGTAAACTGCTATTAATGTCTATTAATGCTTTATAAATGATGAATTAACTGCTAATGCTTAACTAACGATTAATAGTGTGCAGTTTATAAAGTGTTACCCTTTATTCCTTTTATGTTTTCTGTCCTGTGCTGGTTTGTTTTGTTTCTCTATACTCGTGCTTCCCATTGCTGGTTGCTTCCGAAGTCTTGTCTTTGGAATCTTCCACTCATTTTTCCCTGTTGTGTTTTTTTGTGTTGCTTTTACATTTTTGTAAGCTTCCCTGGCTGTTCTGTCTAAATGTTGTGTTGTTTCAACCAAATTTTGGGTAAAATATGGACAAACCCAAATGTTGGGTTAAAAATGTAATTTAAAAATTGAACCCAATGGCTGGGTTTGTCCATATTTTACCCAAAATTGGGTTGAAACAACCCAGCATTTTTTAGAGTGTACAAAAACCTGACAGAATGTTTATAGTACATCTCTCAACAATCATTGGTATTGCATTGAATTACATGTTTTGCCCCCCACAATAGAAAATGTTATATTCTTTGCATTGTATTTTTTTCTCTCCTCAAATATGAGCTCCATATTGTCCTATATCATAACTCTAAAAAATGCTGGGTTGTTTCAACCCAATTTTGGGTCAAAAATGGACAAACCCAGCCGTTGGGTTACATTTTTTAATTAGATTTTTAACCCAACATTTGGGTTTGTCCATATTTGACCCAAAATTGGGTTGAAACAACCCAGCATTTTTTAGAGTGTACTGTATGAGCCATAAAAGCCTTATATAAAATATGATATGCAACAAAAACACAAATGCAAACTTTTGTTTCTTATTTTAAACATTTTGTCTAAATGTTCAATACAATACAAAATATGTTTTGACTATTATTTTATGTCAGGATTTACCAAGGTGAGAATCTTATTTATATACAAGCTCTGCACTTTTAGGTTATTGATATTTATTTAATGCACAATTTCTGTTTCTGTCAAATTAGATGTTTCGTAATGGTGGACTGAAGTTTTAATGTCATACACAGATTTTCAGTTACAATAACTTTAAATGTTGACTTCAAATCAAAGTCAAAAGGTGTATAGGGATTGGAACTGAATGGTTGGGTGAAGTATCTCTCTTTGGAGTGACTCCTCAGAGACCCCAGTTTAAGTCTTAAACTGAATGCTCATGTTCCGCCAGGTTATGTTGACATTTCATCAGCTCCTTTGGGCAGTGTGTGACAAACTTATCTCCAGTAATTAATGTAAACACTGTCCTTGTGGAGCTAGCTCCCTTTAGCTGTCACTGAAGGTCAAGGCTGTTTATTAAACCTAATGAATATGACTGGGATTAGCACATTCTCAGGGGGAAATGTTAAAGTTCATCTGATTAAATATGGCTCAAAAAATTCCCAAGCAACAATGCATCACTATAAACAAATGTACTCTGACAAGACAAGGTTTTTAAAATATATTCCTCTTGTTTTTATTTTATTTGATAGAAATTCCCTATTATTTATTTATCATGGATTTTATTGTTATTAGATAAATGACAATGGCAGTGATGCAAGCTTTGGTCAGGTTGTACAGTGTGTATAAACTGTTGTGGATCCAGGTATGTAAAGATCTTCTCAAGGTATTCATAACATTCTAAAAGGAATTTAACTTCTAGATGTTTAACTTTCCTCCGTTTTCACACATTTATATTTTTTGGTCATCCTCATTAACTTCTCAAATGGTGATCTCAATGCAACTAACTGTCAGGCAAACTTTCTTGTTCCACTGCCAGAAATCGTGACGTATAATTACAAGGCAAAGACCCAAAAGTTTCCCAATGAACACCATTAGTTGTACCATGCATTTACTAAAAGATACACACAGTTAACTATCAAATATATTTTAAAGTAATATTTAAAAAGTACAGCCAAGTACACTACATTCATGCAACTAACCAGCTAACAAAAAATATGTTCTAAGAACATTTAGCTAACGCTGCCATTAAGTTATGAAAACGTTATCTATTAAAGTTCTCTAAACTTTCAGTTTTTTTAGGGTTATCTGAACGGTGAGGGAACAATCCATTTTTATCATTTTGCAATGCAAGTAAAGGTTTTGTGGTAACACCTTGATAACATTATTAAACAGATAACTGAACAAATGTTCTATTAACATTATTATAAGAATGCTAGCTCATAACTTTGAGAGAACTTTGCCAGAACGTTAGCTAAGGTTCTCTGAAACATTCCTGTTAGCTGGGTAATCATTCCATGATTACATGATTACAATCATTACATTACCCATCAAACCCACATTTAACATTCCTGTCCTGATTCAGAAGTAAAATGGATGCAAACAGAAATTCACATTATAAAGGCTTGTTCGTGCCTAAATCAATCAAATGGTAATAAATCATAATGTTATAATCGCTATCCTAACATGTTCTGTTTATATTGGTATAGGCTGATTTCTTTAGTAAAATGCCCCAAAATCACATGACTATCAAATATATAATACAAATGATAACTTGACTCTTATTTGAAAGATGTTGTCAATGGTCATATGAGAAGAGGTTACAGTGGATGGCTTGTTTCCAGGCCTACAGGTCGATGTTGGTTGCCAGACGCAGACAGAGTACAGCTTCATTGGGTATGTCTTGGGCTCTGATTTCATTGGCCTCCAGGCGCAGTACTCGCAGATTAGAGTAATTGTTTGTGTCCACAACTCTGCAAAAACTGCTCACTGAAAATTCTGAAAAATAGGGAAAGCATTAAGTTATTGTCTTATCCAAGCACAGACAAAGCCTAAATAGGGTATGTACAATAAACCATTATGTACAAATGTCTACAAATCCCTGACAGTAAACTGATGCCGTTATATTTATGCCGTACTCCAATCGCTCAAGCTACTTCAAACACGAACAACTAATGGAGTTGCAATGGTCGCATCCGGTGTCGCACAGGTGTGTCACTGTCTACTACATGTGTCATTGTTGTTTCCTGAAGGAACTGTGTTATGTTTTTATCTATTGTCATGTAATGTACTAGAAAGATTAAAATGAAGTTGGCTTCGACTTTGATATCACAAGAGACAATTGATATAAATTTTCACACAATAAATACTGAAATGGTTTGTTTATTTGACTCATGTTTTTTTTTAAGTAGTTTAAGTTTTACTTGATAATGTTTTATTTTTATTTCACTTTATTGCTGAAGTGAAAGCACTTATAAGAGTAAAAAAAAAGTTATAGAAGTTTAAAATTACTGTAAAGCAAATTAATTGAACTAAAAAAATACTAAAACCAATATTTGGTACAAAATATATATTTTACAAAAATGTTTTACCTACAAATGGTATAAAATCAAAGTTATGTCTAAGTTGTGTTCCAAATGTGAATTTGATATCACAAAAACAAGTTAGTCTCATTGGAAAGGTCTATATTTGAAGACTCAAGGTTCTATATTATTTTCTATATTCTATATTATTATGTTTTGTCAACATAATCATTCGTTACATTTATATAGCGCTATATATAAATGCACTATTATATATTTTCTGAGACCTCAAACCGCTTTTACATAGAAGGGGGGAATCTCCTCAACCACCACCAATGTGTAGCGTCCACTTGGATGATGCGATGGCAGCCATATTGCGCCAGAACGCCCACCACACACCAGCTTACTGGTGTAGAGGAGACAGTGATAAAGCCAATCAGTATATGGGGATGATTAGGAGGCCATGATAGACAGTGGCCACTGGGCATATTTTGGCCAGGATGCCGGGGTTCCACCTCTACTCTTTTTTTCGAAGGACATCCTGGGATTTTTAATGACCACAGAGAGTCAGGACCTCGATTTAACGTCTCATCCGAAGGACGGCGCTCTTTGGCAGTATAGTGTCCCCGTCACTACACTGGAGCGTTAGGACCCACACAGACCACAGGGTGAGCGCCCCCTGCTGGCCACACTAACATATCTACCATAAGAAACATAACATAAGAAAAGGTTTTGATTATAAAATAGTTCTGTAAATTTTATAATATGAAACATGACGGAGCCCACTAAAATGAATTTAAGTACTGTTTCCAACGCAATGTCTGATTTAAAAATGGTTTTCACCGATAAATACTGAGGGTGTAAGCTTTGGAATGATACCTAATTTATGATGACTAATATATGATAGTAAAAAAGGCCAATAAAAAAAGAGCGCCAAGCGCCCCATCAATCCTTGATGAATTGAATTGCACCAACTCTCTTTTTTGTTTATGGAAGCACATACGCAATATACATGTCTAATAAATGGCTGTTTTGAAGCATGCCATTAGGACAGGCTCATACTTTCAGGAGAAGATATGGAAATAAGCCTCTGACATGCCTTATGGTCTTTATGTGTAACATTTTCAGGTGTTTTCTCTGTACCTTTGATCTTGTTGGCCTGGAGATACAGATTCTCCAGACTGGTGCTGATAGTGGGAATCCTCTCCAGCTTGTTGAAGGACAGATCGAGTTCCACAAGTGTGCTGACATTGAAAGCGTTGTGTGGAATTCCTCCATTGGTGAGCTGGTTGTGGGACAGCCGCACGAAGCGCAGCTCAGGCCGTTGGCTCAGGAAATCCGCAGGAATGCTGGATATATGGTTGTACTCAAGGTAGAGTTGGCTCAGCTTTGGCGGCAGACTTTCTGGAATCTTCTTCAGTCGGTTCCCTCGTAAGTCTAACAGGGTCAAGGACAGCAGACCCTCAAGTGCGTTACCGAGGTCTTCAATGGCGTTCATTTGGAGATGCAGGGCCGTCAGGTTGGTCATTCCACGGAAAGAGTCGACCGGGACTACCGAAATATTGTTGTGGTTCATGTGTAGATCGCGTAGGGAACGTGGTAAACCCTGTGGAACACGGCTCAGGTTGTTGTTGTGTAAAAAGAGGCGCTCAAGGTTTGGTAGATTAGCGAAGACTTTGTCAGGAAACTTGTCAGAGCTCAGTTTATTTGTGTGCATGCAGATCCAAGCTAAATTTGGAGCATTATCAAAGACGCCATTTGTGATTCCTCTGATCTGATTATTTTGCAAGTATACATACTTAATATGAGATGGTACGAACGGCACGTGCTGTAGCCTGCGGCTGTTGCAGTACATTGCTTTGGGGTAGGTAGAAGGACAGTCGCACTCCAAAGGGCAGTCCAGCACAGGAGGCTCATCCTCTGTACTTTGAGAGGCGAGATTGTTATTGTCGCTACGGCCATAACCATGACTGTAGGCCCGGTTGCGCAGATAACTTAGCCAGGTCAAAGAGTTGGTCTGTTGTGACATGGAAAAATCGACAAGACTTGCCAGCAAAAGCAGAAAAATCCAACCTCTCATTGTCCCTACGAGTTGCCTGTCAAGACACAAATACCAGCCTGATCTCATGAAATGTGTCTCTATAGCACACATATTTATTGTGCAATTTATATGTGAAAATTAGTTTTTACATGCATATGATACGCAGTTTTCGCATGCATATGATACACACTTTATGGTGTATACACACGTACCCCACACCACTAATCCTAGGGTTTACAGTGTGTATCATATGCACGTAAAAAAAAAAAAAAAAGTGTGATTAAATTGCACTATAAATACAATGCGTGCTATAAAGATGCATTTCATGAGATCGGGTTGCAAATACATATGTAAATACTTTATCTTTTCTGAGACCACTAGTGAAAAAAACTTCTGTTTTACAAACAATTTTTTATAATTAAATTAGCAATTTGTCATTAGAAATTATTCATAATCAATTCATGTTGTTGTTGTTTTTTCAATAAAAATTCTTTCAATTGTTATCAAATTATCAAATAGCATTATTATTGTTATTTTTATGTTTTCAAATTTGTATAAATTTATAATTTAATAAGTATTTTTTCATTATACATTATTCATAATTGTTCATTACAAATCATTTAAATTATTATTCACATTATTATTATTGATGATGATGATGATCTTGTTAAAGAGCATATTGTGCATCGATGAAGAAAGAACATTTGACTGTCTGTACAGTCAAATGAATAATTTGTCATGATCAATGTCACACATTTGATTTACTTATTTGATTAGTGACCCTGAAATTTCTTTTTCATTTCATGGCATAATATTTATTTATTCTACAAACGCTCAGAAGTATAAAATCCCATATTTCCTAATGGTCTCAGACTTTGGGACCCAACTGTATACAGTCAGTATAGGCACATAACATTTCCTTGTGCTTCAATATGAGCGGTTTCAAAGAACATTATTGCTGCTCACAAGCCTCAAGGAGCAGACATGCATCTTAAATCTTCCTTACAAGAAATCATCATCATTATTTGCATGTAGTTTGTTTAACAGTATATCTCTCAGAGCAGTGTTCTGGTTAAAACAGACATCATGGAAATTCTCTCAGGTCTGGGCAAGTATGCCACAAGGGATCTCATTTTTTCCTTTGTAAGAAAGCACAATGTTTTGGGGAGTTTTGCCTAAGGGAAGCTTCGGTACTGTTTACAGACATGATGATGGATAAATCCAGCTTTTTGGTGCTGCATGGTGACAGCATGACCTCTGGGGCGATATTATAAACACTACTTATACAGTAAAAGTTAAAAAAAGTTAAATGCTTGTTTAAACATGTATAGTGTTACTAATTTGGTTCAATGAGGGGGTGTTGTGTAACACATTTATGGATTAAGCATACGTTTACGGATGTGTCTAATTGACTTACTAATTCACACTTTAAATTAGGTGTCTTTAACTGTTATGTACATAAAAAAAATTGTTAAGTACAATGTACTTAATGTGTTCATGCTGTATTGCAAAACACTTAGGAACAGGTTTGGTGGTTAAGTTTAAGGGTGGGGTAAGGAAAGGGTCAACAGTGTAATTATTGATGCAATTACAGAAATTAATTACAGATTTTTTTTTTTTTAAATATAAGTACCATAAAAAAATTGTATGCACACAATAAGTGTGTCAAATGATTAATTTTAATGTTAGTACTAGTTAAAGAGACACTTAAGATAGAGTGGGACCGATTCTTGTCTTTCTTCAAAACCCATGAATAATATAAAAATCATAAAGACATGTGTTTCTGTTGATGAAAAAGAACAATATATACTTTATCTTCCAACATATTTAAATGTGTTTTTTAAAACGGTTCAGGTTTTTGGTTTAAGAAGTAAACTTCCTTGAAGAAAATGGCAATAATTACGTTTAATAGAGACTACATTTCCTTAATTCAAATGAGAGAAAGTTCAGAGAGGAAAAAATAATAAATTCCCATTAAAGTCAAGTTATATACCGTATAAACTGCATGGACAAACAAAAAACAATTCTCTTCTTCAGTTTTTATCATCATACAGGCTTTCATCCAACATATCTGCTAAAATAAAGATTAAACACATACCTATGTTTGTAGACTTCGTGGTTTTTCAGTGTCTTTTAGTCTTTTGTGTGCTTCAGTCGCTTTGGAATGAGAAACGTGTAGAAAAGAGGTGGAGAGAGGGTAAATAAAAAAAACATGCTACATGCAAATGTTAAAATAATGAAAAGTTTGTTCTAGCACATAATTAACATTTGTATTACACACACACTCTAATTGTGAAATACATTTAGACATGCAGAAGAAAAAGCATTAACTGTACCTTGTTTTATGTACTCGCTTTATACAGTAGACCACATTCCAATAAACAGAGTTGTACAGCCTTCAGTGCAAAGGCATTACAGTGAGCATTTGTCTGATGCCTCACTAACATGTTACGCTGTGTTTTGTGCCTGAGGCTTTGTGAATATGAGTGCCAAGTGTGAGAAGGCAAAACATCTGCATTTTAACAGCCTGGCTTAGATTCTGTCATGGACGGGACCCCTGCCTTATCATTATCTGAAGGATGAGCCTTTGTGTGCGTGCATTTCTGGAGTATTTGACTTCGTATGACCGGGCATGCTTTACCTGTGGTTTAAATTACAGAGGTTTTACAGGGTTACTTAACATTAAACTATACTGTGAACTCTATTCAAATACCTTGTGTAGTAAAAACATGTCAGATATATGAAACAAATAAAATTGCATGTAAACGTAGCCCAAACGGATCTCTTGCAGTTAACAACTGGCTAGCAATAGTTAAAGCTAAAACATTGTTATATAATTACAAAAACAAAACAGGCAATCCATCAATATCAAAAGGTTAAAAATTAAGAACCCATTATTGACCATTGCAAACGCGTTTTAAATGGTCTTAATGAATGTAATGTGTGGTTTTATGTACAAACTGTTTCAATCAAATTAAGAAATGCCCAGAATACTTGGAAATATTTATGTTTGTTAGTTTTTTTAGTTTATAAAACACCATGGCACATTTAATTATATCATGATGGCTGAACAAACATAATGGGGAAAGTACTCATATGGAGACAATTAGTCATTCATTCATTTGTCACATGGGAATGTTTAACCAGCAGTCATTCTTTAGCTTAATGCAGATTAATTGATACTTGTTTAAATAATGCACCGATGTGTATTTTATAACATTGTGATGTAATGAGGCTGCTGTTTATTAGTTAGCTTATATAACACACTCTCCTGCGTATCAAACACAGCAAGCATTACAAAACAAACAATAATGCTTGGTTAAAAAAAGTGAATGATAAACTGGAAACTATTTTTAAACAACATTTAACTGAATTGACTTGCTACAGTGTAAAAGGAAATGTGATACTTAGCTGACTTTCTGCAACAATGAAATACACCAATACAGCGATACATTACACTTCATTACACTTCAAAAGTTTAGTCAGAGTCCTTAATAAAAAAACTTTTTTCAGCAACATTAATTTGATCAAATGTGACAGTAAAGGCATTTACATTGATACAACATATTTATTTTTCAAATAAATGCTGTTCTTTGGAAATTTTGGGAACACTTTATTTTACAGTCATTGTTAAATGTTTTACATGTAGTTACTATAATAACTATAAATTATGCATAATTACATGCAATTAATCCTAAACCAAACCCTAATCCTAACCCTATACATGTAGTTAATTATTATTATTACTCAGTACTTAAATGTATAATTACACTGTAACACATACACCTTAAAATAAAGTGTAACCCACATTTCATTGGGTTTTTAATAAAAAATGTATTCAATTTTAATATATTATATTTAATATTATATTATATCATATTCGTGAGTGTCACAGTTTTTCAACTTTTTTCAACCTTGATAATAATAATAAATTTTTCTTGAGCAAAAAATCAGCATTTCTGAATGATCATGTGTCAAGGAAGACGTGTTTTTGCCATCATAGGAACAAATTAAATTTTAGAATAAATTAAAATAGAAAACAATTATGTTAAATTAATGATATTTCACAGTATTGCGTTTTTTACTATATTTTGCTTTGGTGAAGAAACTTAAATCTTACCGATCCCAAACTCGTGTGTGCACAAAAGGCATTAAACGGGTTCCAAGAACCAAAACTTAAGAGAATCTGACTGAAAACATATAATACACATAAAATATATACATAAAATAATCATCAAAACTGCAACACCGCAGACACCCTTCCAGACATTAACACAGATATTATTCAGGCTATAACTGCAAACATTGAATGATAAATGGAGAATAAATTAAAGGGTCCATTTTGTTCCCTCATTCTCCAAGTATTATAAAGTGATCTTTCAGATTGTCAGTGTTCAAGATCTACGCATGTGTCCACTTGGGTATTTGTTGGTCACAGTCCTGGTGCTTCTTTCATTGTAGCTGCCATTTTCTTTCTTCTCTTCAGAAGAAGAGGATTGGACGAGTCCTCGATCGCTTTGATCTTTATTTGTTCGTAGTCCACTCTTAATGTTGCTAAGGCGTTAGTCATCTCTTCCTGTGCATTTACACACACAATAGACTTACCAAAATGACTTCAGAAAAGTATGATCATTGATTCTGATGCTCTACAGTTCAATAGTTTGGGGTTGGTAAGATTTTGTGATTATTTAAGAGATGTTAAGAGTTCTCTTATGATCAGCAATGCAGTATTTATAGTATTTTAATCTAGAATACAGTAAAAACAGTAATATTGTGAAACATTACAATTTAAATTATAAAAAAAAATCAGGATTCAAAGGAACAGCATTTATTTAAAAAAAAAATCGTACAATTTCAACCAATTTAAAGCATCCTTGCTGATGCTCATACTAAACCCAAACTTTTGAACTTTTTTCATATTTGAATATATGATACAGAAAACACAAAACAGACCTTGACTTTATCCCAGACATCACTCTCTTCCTTAAGAACCCGACTCGTGTGCAGATGTGTCGGAGGAACCTTCATTGACTTCTGCATAGATCCCGAGAGAGACGCACAAATTAAAAATAACTATATAAGAGCATTATAATTTATCAATCAGCATGCAAAAAAAATGTAATTGCCATTTACTTAAATGTGCTCTTGATCTGCAAGATCTTTGCATAGTCAAAGATTAAAAAATCAAAGGCTAATGCTCACATTGATCCAAGAATGTTTCATGAATTCTGTGATGGTCATTCTCTCTGTAGGATCTGTTTTCAGCAGTTGGCAAATGAGCTGCTTTGCTGCAGAATGAAGAAAAATATCTTATCGCATAATGTTTGTGATGTCGAACAAAATAATGCAGTAATACGTGTTATAAAATTACCTTCCTCTGACACCTGTGACCATTCATTGTTTGGAAATTCATACTGGCCATTCCGTATCCGTTTTCTCATTCCCGGTGAGAGTTTTAAGCCATGGTTTGAGTAGAATGGTGGATATCCACACAACCTAAGAGCATACATGTTGGTTGTGAATTAAAGAACAGTAACATAGCTGTACACTCTAAGAAATAAAGGTTCCAAAAGGGGGTTTTCGTCGCAATGCCAAATAAAAGAACCATGTTCTGTCATGACAGCTCTCAGAGTGTTTGGCATGGTAATGGATATGACAATGTTAAAGCAACACTAAGGAAGATGTTTTACCTTAAAATAATGTTTCCAAAATCGGGTCAGTGGTTCATCAAGTCGGGTGAAAGGCACTTATGCCTCCGCTTTGCGGTGCTCTGCTATAACCACACTATGTAAGATTGCCAGATCGGGTCGCGTTTCTGTAGTTCGAATAAGACATACAGTAAGAAAACTACAAATTTGACTTGCTTTACGTCAAGCGTTACAATAGTCATTATTTTGTTTTTCTTCGTTTCTGATGTCGGAATACATCATACTTTCATAAAATCATTCATCATACTCTACCTTGTCTGTGGACAGCATTCATTCCAAAACCGGTGCTGGATAAACAGCGAGCGTGCGTGCGTGCGACATTAGGCTAAATTATTTACGACAGCGGACAATTCCGCTTCCAACCTGTAGGGCGACCGCAGAGGAAAAGTTATTTGGTGTTGCTTTAAAATGTTTGGTCTAGATCTGCTACGCTGCTGCTGTTATTGCTGCTCCTGCAGAGATATTACAGGACTTGCTACTGCCAATACATCCACATACACACTTCTGTGAGAATGTTAAACATGCTGCTGCTGCACAATATAGTGTACATGAATTACCCATAGCTGATCTACACAGGTGGAGCTGAAAGTGCACTGCAACTCATTGGCTGCTAATGCAACAGGAACCAATCAGTTGTGCCCTGTAGAGAATGATGTGATTATAGATAATTGATTTAAGGAACTCTCAGCCTGCGCCATCTAGAGTTTCATGACAGAACTTTGAATTTGGCTTTCCCAGTAAAAAAAACATTTTTTCTTCAAGTGAAAATCATTTTTATAACATTTACAACCTTTTTCCACTATAAAGAACCTTTATTTTAATGGAAAAGTTCCATGGATGTTAAAGGTTCTTCATGGAACCATAAATGGCAATAAAGAAACTTTATTTTTAAGAGTGATATGAAGCAATGACTAGTTCTGTCATGAAACTCTAGATGGCGGAGGCTGATAGGTCCTTAATGCAAACTGATGATGTTTGGCACAAGCTGATTGGTTTATGTCGTATTTGCAGCCAATGAGCTTGCTGCTTACCACATTTAAATGGCTGGTTAGCATTCACTATAGCAGTTTGCTGCCGAAACCCTCCACCTTCCCTAGCTCCACCTGTTTAGATCTGCTATGGATAATTTATATATGCTATTTATGCAGCAGCAGTATGTCTTACATACTCACCGCAGCGTATCAGCGTATGTATTGGCAATAGCAAGTTCCTGTACTTGCTCTGCAGCAGCAGCAATAATCTACAACAACAGCAATAATCTACAGCAGCAGCATAGCAGATCTATTCAACCAAGACCAAATACATTAACATTGTCATATCCATTACCATGCTAAAAATCTTCAGATGGTTGTCATAATAGAACCGATGTGATGATTTTATATAGCCATCAGAATGTTACCACTCACAGGATGTACATGATGACTCCTAATGACCACATGTCACATGACTTATCATATTTCTCTGGACCAAGCACCTCTGGGGCTGAAAGAGAAGGATTCGCTTTAATTTCATTGTATCATGATACCAAATGAAACTCAAACCTGACTTGTCTGCTTACCCACATAATAAGGTGTATAGCACGGGGTGGTCAAGCAGTTGATGGACGTGGTTTCTTTAGCGAATCCGAAGTCTGTAAGCTTGAGCTGGGCATCCGGACGTTTTGATGTGTATAGTAAATTTTCTGGCTGCCAATTAGGAGATGATTGAAAATGAAATATAAAAATATATTTGTTTATATGTGTGGGAATTTAGCTTAATGATGTGTGTTGTAACTGTAAGCCCTACATCGTTAACTTTTAATATATACATATATTAGGTTCTAGAAGCAAGAAACTAATTTTTCACATAATTTATCATTTCTTCTTTGATAATTTAACACTAACCCAACAAGTAATAAATGGGGGAATCTTCAGGAGGGTTTTTTAATGGTTTTAAATAAGGCCAAATGTTCACAGGAATACAAGCAATTTTACAAAGTGGGTATAATAAAGTTATGCCTTAATTATACTTCAACATAGTGAACCTCAGCCAGAGTTTAAACACTAGCCATTCAGCACTGTTTATGTGTCGTCTTTCTGTCATTTATCAAAAAGGTTTAGTTTTAAATTCAACTAATAACTTTGGTAAACCAGATATAAAAATTTGATCAAACAAACTAAAATACAGTAAAAACTGTAATAACTTTTGAACAGTAATGTATAATTTAATACAATGCAGTCTACTGATGCATAATAATGGCTATAGCTCACCTTGAGGTCTCTATGCGCAATGTTAATACCATGCAGAAACTCGACAGCTTCTCCTATGCTTCTCATTGTTTCTGAGGCTTCTACTCATTGTGTGGAGTGAAAAGGGGGAAAAGAAAAACAAAATGAATAACTGGGATGTGTTTAGTTGAATGTGCATATGTGCTTGAAGAAAGGATCTACCTCTTTCAGTGAAAGCTTGATCACCACGTTCCTGAATATGGCGAAAGAGTTCTCCCCCCTCCATGCTGTAGAAGGAACACATAGTGGGAATGCAGTATCATGATTCATTAATCACACTTTCTTTTTTTGTTATAGACTTAACAAATATTTTAGATATCAGTTAAAAAAAATTAAATACAATATCTCATAGTGACAATAATAATTTTATATAATTTTTTAATTGGCCTGTTTTAATACCCTACTATTTATAACAATTTGATTAAAGTGTGTTAGCAAGCCCTACCACTCCATGACGAGAAGCAAACACTTTTTGCCTTGGTAGTAATTCTCAAAGACATCTTCAGTTCCAACGATATGTGGGCAGCTTGATGCCCTGCAGTGAAGCTCCACTTCCTGTCGAGCCTTAGGGGTGTCCCGCAATATCTGAAAGTGAGCGAAGAGCGTCAAGAACAGCCAACTTCACAGTTAAATTACTCTTTTGCCTCCATGAATTTATTGGAGCATCCGTGACCCCCTTTTACTGTAGGTAAATTGGAGGGCCTGCAGTTTGTCCTGATATCTCAACCTCAGAGAGTCACTAGAATTCTGTCTGTGGATAAACTTATACTCTCAGCCCATTCTGTATTCTCTCCAAATGTACCCTCTCTATTTACTGCCCTGATAACCGTTCTTACTGGTTCTTCTACGGCATTGTTGTGGGAGATAAATGTTTTTGGATCCTTTATTTTTAAGAGTGTAAGATTTAATCTGGGTAAAAAAATAAAAAGATAATTGAGCCTGTATGGGGTTCCACAAATTACCACATGGCATTGCCTCAGAAGAATGTCTTGGCATTTTTCTGAGGAACTTACAAAGTTGAGCTTACGTGCTTAATGGATCCCATGCGTTTGGGAGAACTGAAAAGACTGTTATAGCTCCTCAAGTAACTAATGGAAAATGTTTTGAGGCACCTGAAATATTCAAAGTTCCGTGGGTACATAATAATATGCGGTACCTTTAGATTTTGTAGTGTGGAAATGTTTTTTTAGGAATAACAAATCCCCTTTACCAAAAGCCTTGTAGAAACATATATAGGCTATCGTTAAACACTTCAATATTTACTGACTTAGAATCAAAAAGACCATGTAGGGCCTATATAACCAGGAGATAAATTAATTTAATGAACTGTGAATAACTTATCAATCATAATACAGTAACAACCAAGACTTTAACAAACATTATTGACACTAGTGAGGAAACATTCACCCATTTTTACCTCATTCGCTTCAATATGTAGCCTATTAATTTATGAAGCTGTCAAATATATATACATGAACAAAATAGATAGCTACCTTTAAGGCATAGTGTTTGCCATTTTTCTTCTGGAAAATTTCCCAGACCTTGCCATTGATGCCTATCCCGAGCACTTGTCCTGCAAGCTTATACTCCTCAGTTATTACTTTCTTCTTTATCTTCAGTGTGGATTTCAGTGCAGTGCCAATCTGATGCTGACCCTCTTGCAGCTCACCGGGAAGCACTGCATCATTTTTATTTGCTGTATTATCTACCATAGTGGTAGACGGTGTTTTTCTCTGTGCAGCAGTGAAGACTTCTTAAGCAGCTTAAAGGATTTTAAAGGGATCCAATTAGCAGTGCTGGTTTGAATATATTTAACTGAATGGAAGGAGTCTCACACAGACATCTCTAAATCAACAAACAAACAAACAAACTATAAATAAATAAATGTAATTTTTATCTCACATTTTGGACTTTTTTTTCTCTTATGGAGGTTTATCCGGCAATTCTGACTTTTCCTCTCAGACTTTAGATTAAAAACTCCCAGTTTCGAGTTAAAAAGTCCGAATTGAAAGAGAACTCGCAATTTGACGTCTTTTTATGTAGGGTATGGATCGAGGTTTGGGAAAAATAGTATTATTGTTATTATTTTATTTATTTATTTTTAACAAAAAAAAATCATAATCAAAATGTATTACTCACATTGCGTTTGTATTTTCTTCCAAAAATATACCAACAATCAGTTAAAAGCTTGAATGATATTAAGGTCTGGTCTGGAGGCCACTTTAACACACACCGATCATTTCCAGCCGGACATGTTTCGGCGCTGCACGCGCATGCTGCTCACTGTGCTCAGAGCACAGCAGATGATTACTCGAATAATCTAGATTTTATAATATGTGGAAATAGAGAAGTGTTGATCGTTTTGGTGATTTTAAGGGGCTTCTTGCAAATACTTCTTTAGAATACCGAGATGTTTGCAAAAGCGTTTCGTGTGAAATCAAACACCGTTATCAAGGGATCTGACAGGTATTCCAACAGTTAACTTACATTTTTAAAGATAAGTTGAAAGAAAAACTATTGCTTAGTAAATCTGTCATCAACTGTGTAGACAAATTCAGTTTCATTGAGCTCTACTTTGTGCACATTGTATTTTCGGGAATCAATATCACAGATTTAATAGTGAATTTGGCTTATATCATGTCATGATTATTATAACTGTATATTGTGTGTATGTTCTCTTTTTACTTATTCAAGATCATCTACTGTATCTTTACATAAAGCGCCTTGAGAAATTAAGTTTCTGAGTGATTTCATACTCTTATAATTGTTGTGTCACTCTTGATACTGTATTGTTTGCTTTCTTTGCATCATAATATCTTGGTAAAGCCCTGTGATTGTTTTCCCTTTTGAAATATCTGTTATAGGAATATTGAAAGTTTATAAATTTGTTTAGTTAACGTTAGTTGTTAAAAGAGACAACTCAAGAAAAGGTAAATAATAATTATAAGTAGTATTTCTCGCATGATTTTTAGATAATTATGTACATTTCAAGATGTTAAATGTGCATTATAGCACTTCCCCATGATTATTCAGGATCTTAGAATCGTTTTTACTTACTCCATTTTTTGTGTATGCCTTATCATTGTGGTCCTTTCTGCCCATACAGGAGGAAGCTGAGAGCAGATATTTCTGCTGCTTTCCCTTCTCTGTCAGTGGAGGAACTAAATGAGCTCGTCCCAAATAAAGAAGAGCTGAATGTTGTGAAGATTTACGCACATAAAGGAGATGCAGTCACTCTGTACGTCCTCCATAAAAATCCCATATTCTTTCAGCTGGAGAAACAGGTGTTCCCAACAGGTGAGTCTGCAGGTCACCATCAGTCTTTATTGAGAATCCTGATGCTAATATTTTTTTGCCTGTTGTTCTCAGTGTACACACTGTGGAGATGTCCCACCATGGTACCAGCATTCGCCACGTGGCCGCCTGTTCTGCAGAAGTTATCTGGTGGAGCAGGTCAGCACATAGTTTGCTAGTTTGCATCAGTGTATCTCAGAGAACACGTCTGACTGATTTCGCTCCTGCAGATCTCATGTTGCCTGGTGTAGTGGTATCCACTAGTGGCCTTCCTGAGGTTGACCAAGGCGATTGCTGTGCGGTCACTCTAGTGATGAACAGGTAACGCTGCCTGTGCCCACCACATTTCACTCTTAGGCCCTTTTTACACCTGGTATTAAGATGCGCTTTGGTTGATCAGATAACTAAGTCGACGAGGGAGACGCATACCCGTTTACACCTGCTGTTTTAATCCTTCTCTTTGGTCCACTTTCAACCACTTCTGTCCTAATTTCTTTGAGGAGAGTGTCTATGGGTGGGTAAATGTTTGTTTTTTCTCAGATCTTTCAATCTAATGGACAAAATAAGTTCATTCAATTTGCATATGAACGAGGCGTACATTCCAAAAACATAGAGAGCAGCAACTTTTGTTATTGCTCTGATAGCCGTAAGACCATGCTGAAATCTGCGTTCAAAGTTAAAATCCTGTCTGGCTAGCGCACTTCCTTTAATGTTTACACGTTAGGTCAGTAGGCGTAGAGTCTTTTGTGGCTGTTCGAACACATTCGACCACTTGAGTGTTTACACTACGAAAGAAACATGGCCGAATGCGTTTTCAACTACCTCTGGAAGTGCTCAAAAGTGGACAAGCTCAACTTTTTATACCTGTATTTAGCGTCGTCCCCTTGTGATCCAACAAAAACACATCTTAATACCAGGTGTAAACGGGGCCTAACATTATTCATATTGGATTTAAAATCTTGAATCATGTGGAAGATACCACAACTGGGTAAAGATTTGCAACTTTTTGTGATAGCGATTATAAACGGGATTTGGCAAAACTCCTCAGCAGCGTCTGTAGCATTTTGAATGATGTTGAGATGTGGAGCCTTCATTATTAAGAACAGGAGAGAGGCCGCACTATGCATAAATTATCTTTTTATTTGCACAAACGCGTTTCGGCGCGTGCCTTCTTCAGTGTGCAACAAGATCACAGTGTAACCAATCTTATATGCCCACACCCATTGACACACCCATATTGACATCAACCAATAAATTTAAAATAATAAACAGTCCAATGGTGTCACCAATGTTTCAATTAGACCATTAATGAAAAACAACGGCTGTTATACATTATACATTTCATTATACATATACAGAATGAACATAAGATATACATGCATAGTGTTACATTTACAAGAAACAACTTAGTGACAGATCTTCATTCATCCCATTGGGAATACATGTGTTTAAGCTAAAAATGTACCATGCCTCTCGCTGATAAAAATGCCTTCATTATTAAAAATGCTTGTAAATAATGTTCTCTTATCGGTAGCATGCATGAACACATTGTTATTTTGTGGCTTTTTGGTGTTTAAGGGCACCAGTGGCTGTTGGGACAGCAGCTGTATCGAGTGCTAAGATGAGGAACAGTGGAATGAAGGGGAAAGGAGTGAATATTTTACACGCATACATGGACCAGCTGTGGTGAGCTTTGCATTACAGCATTATTTTGTCTTAGTTCATTTTAGACTTCCATTTCTGACCACTTTGTCAAGTCAAAATTTATTTGTATAGCAGTGTTCACAATACACATCGTTTCAAAGCATATTTAATGTTTTACCTTAATATCATCAAGCCTTATAGTCGCAAATAGCAGATTGGAGCTGATAATATAGTTGGCGTTTTGAGACAATACAAGCAATCAAGCATTAGAGTTATGCAATGCATTAGCCTATTTATCGCCTTATGAGAATATACTGTATGTTTGTGGATAAAGTTGGACATACTTGTATATCCAACTTAATACAAAGAGCTTGGTGATAATAAATAGGGATGCAATGCATATATACAGTATCTCACAAAAGTGAGTACACCCCTTACATTTCAGCAAACATTTTAGTATATATTCTCAAGGGACAATACCATAGAAATGAAACTTGGATATATTTTAGAGTAGTCAATGTGCTGCTTGTATAGCAGTATATATTAACTGTCCTCTGAAAATAACTCAACATACAGCCATTATTGTCAAAAAAATAATAGCAGTACATCGTTTAACCAGGCAAAGCCACATGACCTATTCATCATTTTCACGTTTTTGTCTGCTTGACAGGACCATACACATTTGTGTATATTGTATTAGAGCAGTTCAAATTTGTGCTTTGAGTACAGTTATACTGACCACTGGATGTTCAACATGGCATCTCATGGCAAAGAACTCACTAAGGATTTGAGAATTAGAATTGTTCCTCTCCACAAAGTTGACCTAGACTATAAGTAGATTGGTAACACCCTGAAACTGAGTTAAAGTACAGGCCAGGGTCATACAGAGGTTTTCCAATACAGGTTCCACTTGGAACAGGCTTCGCAAAGGTCAATCAAAGAAGTTGAGCTGTGCGTCAGGTGCGGAAGCTGGCTTCAAAAAACAGACGCGTGAGTGCTGCCAGCATTGCTTTACAGGTTGCAGAAGCAGAAGGTCAGCTTGTCCGTGCTCAGACCATACACTGCACACAGCAACAAGTCACTTTCCATGGCCGTCGTCCCAGAAAGAAGTCTCTTCTGAAGCTGGCTCACTAGAAAACCCGCAAACAGTTTGGTGAAAGCAACCTGTCCAAGAGCATGAATTACTGGAACCATGTCCTGTGGTCTGATGAGACTAAGGCCTCATCCACACTACTGCGTTTTAGTTTAGAAACGGAGAATTAAAACGAATACCACACCAGCATTTTAGCTACGTATTAGAATTGATCTCCGTCCACATTGAAACGACTGAAAACGCAGATCACGTGACCATTCATCAACACTGGGCATGCGCGTGCCCGGTGTAAACAGGCACATGTAGGCAGTTATAGCTTTGTAAAATGCAGAATTTACTTGCATAACAGCTGCTAGCAAAGACATCAAAGTCAGTAACTCACTTTTTTTGTACTCACTTTTGTTGCCAGCTATTTTGACAATGGCTGTATGTTGAGTTATTTTCAGAGGACAGTTAATATATACTGTTATACAAGCAGCACATTAACTACTCTAAAATCTATCAAAGTTTAATTTCTATAGTATTGTCCCTTGAGAATATATACAGTACTAAAATGTTTGCTGAAATGTGAGGGGTTTACTCACTTTTGTGAGATACTGTGTGTGTATATATATATACATATATACGTATACATATATATATATACATATATACATATATAAGATACATATATATATACACTTTTTTTGGCTTGTATTTTTTAAATTCAGTATCATTAAAAGTATGAAGTCTGATATTAATACAATCATACAAAAATAAGCTAAAGTAAGTAATGTAAGTGTACTGTCTGTGGATAAAACTGTGATAATATAGTTTATATTTTGCAATGATAAACAATCACACACCCGAGATTTGATATATATTGTAACTAGAAGTAAAGAGGAAGAGTTGATCAGTTCACATGCACTCCATGAGGCGCCACAGCAATCTGTCACTCCACTTTATAAAGACTGCCAAAACTGTATTTATTGTTTGAATTTTGTAATTAAATTGAAGGCTTATGATAAGACTTTGTTTCGGTAACACTTTATTGTGATGGTTCACTTTAGACATTCTACTGACTATAAGTTACTTTACATGTCAAACAACTCATTTTAGTATTAGTAGACTGTTTAATATCTGCTAACACTTTATTGTGATGCTCCCCAGCACACATTCTACTGACTATAAGTAACTTTAAGTACACTAACACTTATGTCAACTTATTCTACTAACCCAAACCTTAACACCTAACCCTAACCTAATAGTGTACTACAATCTACGGTAACACTTTATTTTAAAGGGACACTAAGTATCTTTTTAGGTATTTTGTTATCTAAAATCAATATTTTTATTCATAAATATGTCCTCAATGGTGTACAAATACCTCGGTCAATTATCTGACTTATCCTTATAAATGAAGAAGTTATTATCTTTATATACATGGGACGGGTAGGTCCACGGAGGCTTCCATGTAGTTCCGCCATCTTGCAAAACTATAATAGCAGAGAGGGACAAAAAGTACTAAGCCAACACTTTTCCACAACGCGTTTTCGTTCAGAGCCAGCCAGTCACGTGACGTGACTTAAACCAGCAGAAACGCAGGTGCAGAGCAGTGAGAGGCGCTTGAAACTGCACCGGCAAGTTTAAAAGTCTGGATTGCATTGTTATTATGGACCATACATATGCCGCGCCACAGGAGAGGAAAACATTGTCGCCAAAAAAGTCAAAAATAGAACGTAAAAGGAAACGTGACCGTAGATTACAGAAAACAAGAGTTAATGTCGCTTATGTGGCTAATTTTATATAGCTCTCCTTTTTCAAAAACAATCCATTAGCTCAAGTTGTGAATATTTTGCTACGTGCATAGAACTGTATGCCTGACTCTCGCTCTCCTCCTCTTCCTCGTCGTCCACCTCCTCGCCTAGATCCCACTGATCCACTGCCTCTCTGTCCTCTACCTCTTCCTCTCCCTATTGTTGAATCATCTGATGATGATATCTAACAATGAACATAATTCAGAAAATATATAACGAATAAAGAAGGGTGCGATTTGCCGGGGGGATGTGTGGGATTTCCCCCTTTCTGGTCAATGTATCCCTGCCTCTGCTTAATTATTTTTATCCCCGGTGGGGATAAATTTATCCTCCCCTCAAAGTGATCATAGTGCTATAGTGGCGAGACGGATCACAAAACTTATCACGGATCCGTGGTTTGATTAAAGTCAATTTTATTTTAAAATGATTACTCACTCACTCTTGAGCGTCTGGCGCGAGTGATTTCAATGTAAAGACGCGTTTATGCGCGTCTAGAGGTCCCGCGGCGCGGTGTTTAGTGCGGCACGGTAGACCCGAGCCTCATTCTACTCCAGTTTGCGCGAATGAGTCGAATTGCTATAACAGATAATGTCTTTTCTATCATTTCACTGTAGCTCAGCATCGCGATGTAAAGTTAACGTTATTGCATGATCACAGTTCATATGTGTGGGGAAAGATAAGCTATTAGAGTAAAAATATTGCGTTAGGCTACTTCAGTTAATAAGAAAAAAGATTTTACAATTCCTGCAAATGCAGTGATGAAGTTCATGTTCTCATGATTTATTTTTATGAATAACAATGTTTCAAAACATTAACTGTCTACAGACATCTTCCTTAAATTTTCTGCAGGGCGTTTGGTGATAAGACACATCCTCCGGTTATACCGGTCACTAACTGTCCAGCACCGGAGGAGGGAGAAACAGACGGAGAGGAATGCGAGGAGAACGAGGGGAGGGACGGCTCTAAACCAGCTGCAGTGGAAGCATCCTGTCGGAGCATGCAGGAGCTGAGGCTGGATCAGCACGATGTGTTGGAGGAGGATAAAGAGGGAAAAGACACTGATGGAGAAGAGGATGATTCTAGATCTCCACAGGGTGAAATGTCTTTGACTTCCTGTCATGTATCCATTTTGTAGGTGTTTTCTTTGTTGACGTTCATGTCTCTCTTATTACAGAGCAGATGGATGAGTTATTGCTGCAATGTTTTCTCCATTCACTCAAGACTAAAGTCAAAAAGTCCGACCTCCCACTACTGACCAGCACCTTCCTGAGCAAACACATGGTGTCCTGCTGGTAATTTAGCCTCTGTTGTAGATCTTCTGATGTTTTACCTTTATTTCCTAAGCTCAACCTTTTAGTTTATGGCATTATTTAATTTATTTTATTTTGGTCTATTACCATTTTTGAAATGTATAACTCACTCAAAGACTGAGACATCAGAGACGTTTGACAAATAAATGCATTTAATAGAAATGGTTTGAGCAAGAATGCACACTGGATCACCCAATGGCCCAAAGTTTGTTTACAGTACCATTCAAAAGTTTTGGATCACTATTATATTGATACATTTATTCTGCAAGGACAAATTAAATTGATCAGAAGTTACAGTTGAGACATTTATCAGGTTACAAATTATTTCTATAAATAAAAAAATAAAAAGATCCTGATGAAAAATGTATTACGGTTTCCACAAAGAAATATTAAGCAGCACAACTGTTTTCAACATTTATAAAAATAATAAATGTTTCTTGAGCAGCAAATCTGAGGATTTGTGACACTGAAGACTGGAGTAATGATGCTGAAAATTCAGCTTTGCATCACAGGAATAAATTACATTTTAAAATATATTAAAAGAGAAATGGTTATATTAAATTGTAATAATATTTTACAATTATCATTTTTTTAACAATTACTTGAAACATTTATATTTGTATAATTTTTTATATTTCATTTGTGTTATATTATTATATTTTAAGGCTGATTTGCACTAAAAAAAGCTAGATTTCTGATTCAATTTGGTCAAATTGGGGGTTTCATGACACGTTAAAAATGATTCTGGATACATTGTGTTGTTGTAGGTTGGGCAAGTTTAAAATGTGATTTTTCTTTTCTATTTTGTGTCCCCTCAGTCCTAGAGGAATGCAACTAGATATCAAGAAATCAAGTTACAAAAAGGTACACGGGTCACAGACTGGGAGGTTTTAGTAAATCAGGTGTAGCCGTATCTTTGCTTTAGTAGATCACAACTGTTCTCTCTTCTTTTCCAGCTGTCTAAGTTTCTATTGTGCATGCAGAGAGATCACAGTCTGGTTCAGGTGAAGGAGCTGAGTAAAGGTGTGGAGAGCATTGTGGAAGTTGACTGGAGGAACCCTGAGTATGCAGTTGAACTATTCATTTACTATTAATATATTGGTCATAAACGTAACAAATATTTTAATACAATTTAAATAGTCAAAACGCATAATCTAAAAAATATATAAAATATCTGTTGATGTTTTGTTTGTTGATGTCCAGCAAGTGTTCTTTGGTTTTGAGGGAAGTGGCTGTTTTCTTGAACAACTTGCTCTACTTTTTTCAGGTTGTGTTCTTTCAGGACACCAAAGGACTGTGGGCCGGAGAAAGAGTCTGTGGAGGGGGACGGGGCTTGTGAGGTCCAATTCCAGACCCCTGAAATCACACAACTATATGGGGTCACTGCACGCCTGGAGCCTCTTTTTCAGGACGCCAGGAAAAGGTTAACGAGTGGAAACATTTTGTTGTGTGGTTTTTTTTGTTTTTGTTTTTTTGGTGTGTTTTTAAGGGTTTTGAGCATGTGACTTTGTGTTTCAGAAAGGGTACGCCTCTAAAGGCTTGTGAAGTAAGGAATGTCATCACGGATTATGTGAAGAAAAATGAACTCATCCATGAAACCAACAAAAAGTGAGCTTATGTACTTTTTCTTCTAAGTCAAATGTACACTACTGGTCATAAGTTTCTGTAAGTTTTTTTTTGTTTTTTTGACAAAAAACAACAACCACCTTACTGTGCGTTCACACCACCGCTGGCGAGAACGTCAAAATTCACTCTCGCCGCCCTGCCAACAACGCCGTAGAAAGATTTGTCGTTTTTTTTTAACTTTATTTAAAGGGGCCGCAAAGTGAACAAGCATGTTGATCGTTATTTGTGCAGACTGACCATTGTGTTGACCAAGTTAACCAAGAAATCTTTTAAATGTGAAAGAAATTTACCAATGGAAAGAACTTAATTATAATGACATGTTTTCTAAGGCATGTTGCTTTTGTGTTCATGGTTAAGTGCTAGTGTAATTTGCTTTCCCGCTGAAAAACAAGCATTATAGCACGAAAATGTTGCCTATAAATAGTGATGCGCACCACCTTATCAAATTCACATGATCAACATCTCCTCCATTTTGCATGGGAACTAATGTGGTCGGAGCCAAAGTTTACAGGTCTGCGTTTTCTGGAATCCGCTCAAGCGGAGGACTACATTCCGATTGGTTGCCGACGATCCGTGTCATATCTCATTACCATAAAGTTGGCCTGACTTCAACTCTCCTCGACGCCCACATCGTCCAGGACGCGCTGCACCGCCCTCGTCGGAGCTCGACATTGAAAATGAATGACTTTGATGCTCTCAGCGACGGCGGTGTGAACGCACAGTATGCTCACCAAGGCTGCATTTTTTTGATCAGTGTAACTAATCTTACTGACCCCAAACCTTTGAACAGTAGTCTGTCTTTATGGATCTATGCAAACTACTGCATGGTTTAAGTACTGTACTAGTGCACATTTCACAAGGTCTGGATTAAAGTGACTTCCTCTCTTCTCTTGTTCATTAGTTATGTTAACATTAACCCAACACTTTGTGACTGTTTGCTGGAGAAGTCTGAGTACCATGAAGTGGAGACACTGAAATGGGATGACCTCTTTAGCAGGTAAAAATGCATAATTTTTTTTATTTTTTTTATTTTTCATGAAGCACATAATTTTCTTATTGTCTTAACAGGAGCAGTATTAAGAAAAATAATGTACATTTCTCAGCTTTATTTAATGGCAGCTGTTTATATTGTCATTTTACAATCCTGCTGTGTGTAGTCACCAGGTTTGGGGAGTAACGGAATACATGTAGCGGCGTTGCATAATCAGGATACAAAAATAATCAGTAATCAGATTACAAGTAAATTTAGTAAAACATGGGAATACTATCAGGATTACAATGGTTTCACTTTAAACTAAAATGAGTATTTTTTACATAATAACGCTATATTGACAGTATGTGCGGATCGCGGTTATATCCGTGGAGACTGAGGATAATCCGTGGGCCAAGTAATAAAAAAATTACATTCCAATTAATTGCTGGCGGAACGATAAGAGATAAATCAATCTGTTGATTTTAATAAAGACATGGAACTCTAATTTCATGGTAAAACGCAACAAACGAGCTTCACTCTGTTACTTTCCTTTTTAAACAACAATGTATATCTCTTCAAGGAAAACATATGCCTCGAGCACCTCCTAGTTGTCGATATATTTAATACACCAATAAAAAAACCTACATTATTGCTTAAATTGTAACCATTGTCTCTGACTGTATTCACAGAGTCCAGAGCTATGTAGTTAGTTTTATTTTTAACCCGAAAATGCTCACCATGTGTATAATTCATAAACACAACTTTTTACTTCTTAAAAATAAAACTTAACGACATAGCTCTGGTTTCTGTGAATACTGTCAGAGACAATGGTAACTTTAGCCACATTAGCTGTACAGCGTGCTAACAAGCATATTCAGAAAGCCGATTTGCAAACAACGTTTCTGTGAGTTAAAGGCTGCTGGAAACGTTTTGTTATGCAATATGTGAATTGCCAAATTTCGCTGCAGGACTCTCATCAGAATGCAGGCGTGCCATGAGGTGCTGTTTCCAGGTCAGCCTCCTGTGGTTAAGAAAGGACAGATGGAGTCCATAGACATTACTGTAGCCTCCAGGGGATCCAACAAGAAGGTATGAAGCCATTTATAAGAACTTGGCTATAAATAGTGGCCCCAAAAAGTATTTGGATGCTTGAGCCACATATCTATGATTTATTACATAACATAATATTGTATCTGATATTATTGTTTTAATTGTTTTAATATTAATATTATTAAAAGTGTTTTTCAGAACTACCTTAATTTTTCTCAGCCAGTTTGACTTTTAACCAAGTCTTTTAAGGTGTTTTTAGTGGATATATGAAGTCAGTTTACCGAAGTGTCCTATAAGTGTAACCACGTGTAGTTTTAAAAGTAACAAGAATTCATTTTTTTTTTTTCATTTTTTTTTTTTGTGTTTGGTAATATACCTGTTGTTTTGTTAAATAAATTTTGTTTGGCTTTTTATGAGGGCGATTCATTTAAATTTCTTAACGCGTTAAAATAATTGTACACAAATACATTTCTGAAGCATGTGAAATTGTGTCATTAATGTAATTTACATCATGCAGTTAGATTATCTTAAGTCGGGAGTTTATCACTGAACATCTACAATAACATAAGTTGAAGCAGTAGAAAATTGATAGTTGAAAATTTCTGTTCTAACCCTTTTACTTCTCTGTTTTGCAATCAGAGCATTTCAGGCTGTTAACCTCGGGGAAATGTTCAGTCCAATGCTCAAATAAGCAAATGTATTCAAACAATCAGTCCAAAACGGCACCAATGTAAAGAAAACCAGGCTGGTTACATCAGAGATGACAGAGAGAATAGACTTGCGTTGCGTTTTCAGTGAATTATTCATTCCAGTGTTTTGCCTTAAAACATTTAGCCTTAATCTCGGCAAAGATCGCTATAATCCCAATTTAAAAAAATGAATCTATTGACAGTCCTACTTTTTGTCCTTAAGAGATATTTAATGACCGCGTCACTTTTTTTAAATCTGAAAATGCATCTTGTGGTCACTGGAAACATCCCTTTTTATTTTCAAAACTATTAGAAACAGACTTGTCAAAAAGTACCGAATTCGGTACCAAGTCGGTATTGAAATTTACAAATTTACCACTTCGAGTGCTGTTGGGCGGAATCGTAAACACCTCTGATTGCCCATTGTACTCACGCACTCATCGGATATGTCTGTGGTTGTCTACAATGATATGCGTTTCAAAAACATGTTGTAACTATACATCAATGACGCTCTTCACCGAGCGCTTACACACAGATACAGACGGGAGCATTTGAAAACAGGAGTCTATCGGACCGGTCCGCTGATAGACGCCTGCTTGTGCTTTCAAACGCTCCCGTGTTTTTTTTTTTTTTACTTTCAAACACTTCTGTGTGCTCTCAAACGCTCCCGTGTGTTGATCATTGTAGCCAATCACAGACATATCCGATGAGTGCATGAACACAATGGTCAATCAGAGGTGTTAACTTTTCCGCTCAACAGCGCTGAGTACTGACAATTTTTTAGTACCGAAGTCGGTACTTTTGGACAACACTAAAACAGACTGTATTTTGTGTCTAATGTAAAATACAGTTTTATCACTCATTCTCATATTTATTAAGGTTACAGTGATTAAGAATCTGGAGGCGTTTGGTTTAGACCCAGCTGTGGTAGCAGACTCTCTGCAGCATCAGGTTCAGGCCAGCTGTGTCCTCCTGGATTCCCCTGGGGCCAAAAACAGAGTCCTGGTGCAGATCCAGGGAAACCAGGTCCAACATGTTGGCAAACTGCTGCTAGGTACAGTATAGTACAGTGTAATATAACAGCTTATATCTGTACCTGCAATCTTTTGCTTTGGTGTGAGTGCAATTTTTCCTTTTTATTACAGATCGTTATCAGATCCCACGGAAATATGTACAAGGTCTTGAAAAAGCTCCCAAACCAGGCAAGAAGAAATAACAGCAACATGGCTCTTCTGAGGAGATCTGTCATCTGTGACATTTTAAATATGTAGTCCAACTTCAAAATAACATCATCTCTGAAATAAAACACATCTGATTTCATTCTGAATGATCTCTTAAATTAATCTCATACTCTGCATAATGTTGCCTCAATAAAGCCCAGATCCATAACAGCTGTAATGCACAGGTTCATTCAGAGCTTGACAGTTCCTGAAGCACTAGTTTGCCAAACTAATTTGCATGTAACAGATGGAAGTAACCACACCTCCCTCTCTTGATTGTCATCTTTATAATGGTCTATTGCCAAATATCTGTAGAAAATAATACACCGTCTCAGGCAGTGAGTTGTAGCTGAACTTTAAGGAATAATGACCAGAAGTCAACTTTTTAAAGCACACAATGTTTTAAAACATTTGAGGTAGGACTGTTATTTATTAATTCCAATAAAACCCATTAGAAATTGGAGCCCACTCTATGTGCCACCTTCAGAAACATGAGATGTGAACACTCTGGACATTATAGAGTAAAAAAGATCGCCAAAAGAGTGACCATATACAAGAGATTCAGAGTTTACTGTCTGCGAGTAATTTAAAATCTTGAGGATTTATTTAAAAACATGGTAAACATACAGTACTGCTTATCTCTATTTAACACTGAAACCGTGACATACAGACTAGATCAGTCTCTTTCCTAACCTTATTTAGCTCAGTGAATTGTTTTATTTTATTTTAGCTCTTAAAGCTCCAGTCCATAACTTTTTGGGGTTAAAAATTATCCAAAATAAATTTGAGCAAGTACATAACCAGCCAGTGTTCAAAACTATCTGCTTGCCGTAGCTCGATTCAAAACGCTAAGCTTGTAATAATGTTTTTAATTCCAGTGGTACTGGTGGATTTCCGTGGGAAATTTGAGCATGTCTTTGCGTCATTACGTCACATCTGTACACATATAGGAGGAGTCTCGGATAGTATCACGTCACATCTGTACACATAAAGGAGGAGTCTCGGCTAATACGCGTTTGAGGATGTTGGAGGTGGAGATTTATAGCCTTTTCTCACAGCACTTGATAGAATTAAACGTATTAATTTGATGGCAGATCCAGAAAGGTTCAAACGACAATCACCAGTGACAACTGGATATTCAATCACCGTTGTAAAATGCAAAAGACTGGACTTCGGATTGGCCACAGAAAAAAAAGAGACTGCAACTGGACCATGTGAACACAAGGGAATTAAATGTAGTCACACAATTCTGATGTTGTTAACATTAACAATTTGAGGACAAATTATAATTTGCACAGTTTGACGTGATATGATAAGCGATCGATTTACCGCAATGCTTTTTTCTCTAGTTGGTCAGAACAAAAGTGGATGTTACTTGCTTGTTCAGATTACATTTTCCGGTGAATATTCTTAAATTCGTCATACTGTACTTCCAAAAAGTATAATCTGTGATTACGAATGCCAGTGTCCACACCGGCACGGTGATTGACAGCCGCACATTCTCCTCAAAACATTGGATTCATCCGCGCAATTCACGTAAAGTTGATAATTCCGCGAATAACTGCAATTGCATATTTCGAACATGGATGGCGATTGGCGACAAAGAGGGAAAAACTGCGGACTGCAGCTTTAATATGAATTCAATGAGACACAACAGGCAAAAACAGTGTTATTTTTTAATGCACTGGTCAATTTTGATATTTGGTTATCTGGCTTCTCATACTGTTGGAAAGGAAACATCCAAAGTACACTTTTAAGTGTTTAATTTATTACGCTTTATCTGTTTGCATTTGTAGATTTCAAAGGACAATCAAGCGTTTTTTTCAAAAGTACTTTTTTCTCCTGCACTGAGACTATTTTAAGGCCTGATATTGTGTGGAACTAACTCAAAATGCTCTTAACAACAATCATTCATTTAGATTTTTTCAGTGTTATTTGAGACTGTATATAACATTTTGTAATATCTCGATCTCCTTCATATGTCATTTTAAAACACATACACTGTATTCAAATTGTACTTCTGCTGGTTTTATGAACTGAAAAGTCTTTGTAATTACCCATTAAGTATGTGATGTTCAGCAGAAACTTTCAGTGATATAAATGACTTTGTGGTGTCTGTAATAACATATAATCAATGACTGGGATGTGTTCATGCTAACCAGTGTTCATCTTGACGTCTGTGAGGTTTGGACTCTTTTTATTAGATTGATTCTTGGTATCTACCCCAATTATTTTTATACTTTAGTCTGTCTGTACATATAAATTGACACAAGTACAATGCAAATATTTTCATAATGCAAAGTTTTATTAATTTCGTAATGCTCATTCATATACATTGTAATGCAATTAATTAGAATGACTGGAATTAATATTGATTAGAATATTATGATTAAAGAATACAAATTTTAAACACTGTTCACTAAAGGGCAGAAATGATCAGATAACACACCACAAATATTGGCACCTTTAGTAAATATCAGCAAACTGACTGAAAACTTGTATTTGAAATTCCTCCTCTTAGTCTTTCATTCTAAACATTAACAAAAATCTAATCGGCAATAAAGTCTGATCATAAAAAAATATTATTTCTGATATATAGCCCATTGTAGAAGAGCAGCATATCTGAATTTGGTCCTCATGAACAGAGACTGACAGTAATTCTTTCAGATTCACATTCTGGTCTGATCAGGGGACAAAACAGAAAATATGTAAGATAATATTATAGATGTGTCATATTACATGTATGTGCAGTATGATTGGAATCTGGGTCTACAATCATGTACTGTAGGTATAAAATGTAGTAGTAAGTGTAGAAAAGTAACGTGTAGTAGCAAAAGAAATCAATGTGAACTGTGAAAGCATTTAATTCAGTTCATCTTTATTTATTTGAGTAAAACTGTTTGTGTTGATCCTTGTTATTCTGTCAACACACTAATGCTGCCGGCAGCCTCTTCATTCCCTGGATCCGATTTAGTTGTTACCTGTGAAATTAGTAAGAAACAAGATGAATCACAGAACGTAAAAAGAGCTGTTGATGATGGTAACACAATGTTTCGTCTACACAAATATACTGTACAATGTGCTTATTTGCAATATCACTTTCTAGAGATTTTTTGTTAAACTTCTTACTAATGAAAACATTATTGTTCAAACAAGACCTTACTTCCTTAATTAATAATGATCACTTTAATGAATCTTCAGCCTAAAAACCTTAATTGAATTTGAACTACACTGTAATAATAATATAATAATGTTTATACACTTACTAATTGAAACTGATTTATTTAATATATTTCTTGAGGTTTCTGTAAAAATAAATCTAAAATCTGCTACACAAGTTATTTTAAACAGCTGCAGATACAAAACATTATTTAATGATTAGATAGTCACATTCACCATATTGACTGTTAAACTGTAGTTGAAACTGTTCTCAGAAAGTAGAAGTAAATAAAATCATGATTACACGGAAGGGCTTGAGCTACTCACCGCTGATGAACATTCTGAATCTTGTGTGTGAGGTCTCATTACTGATGACCTTTAGTGTGTAAAGTCCAGTGTCTGTGGTTCTGGTTTGTGGGATGGTCAGTTCTCCAGAGTGACGGTTCAGCTGCAGTCTGTCTCTGAATCTCCCATCAGGACCGTCATAATATGTGACAACTCTGCCTGCTCTGTTGAGCTTAGCTATGATGATGCCTTCAGCAAACCTCCACTGTATCTCATCATGTCTCTGTATTTCAGCATTAGTAGTTTGTAGAGTGACTGAATCTCCTTCAAACAGTGACAGTGTGATCACTTCATCTGTCTCACCAAACACATCTGGAGATCATAAAGACACAGATCTGATTGAATTGACTGACGCTTGTCTAATAAATAATTTCTTCATACTGTCAAGGTTTCATTTCTACAATATCTTCTACACCAACTCTGGTGAACTAAAGTTGCATTGTAATTTAATTACAGTTTTTATATAATACATTAATACAGCTTGGCATTTACAGAAACAACTACCTTTACTGACATAGTTACAGTTGCTGTCCACGCAATATAATGAATCCAAATTTATGTTATATGTGTCATAATATCACTATATCACTAGAAGTAAAATTAAAAATGTTTTTTAAAAAGACAAAAAATTTCATCTTAATGTCTCCTCCACTTCACTAATAATTAATATTAATTTCTGATTGATTTAGAAAATGTTCTAATTCTAGTTTTACAAGCATTTACTGAAACCTTTATAAGCTATAAATGTGTTTGCAGGTTGGACAAAAATGAACATTTAAATGATTAACCTTCTAAGCTTCATATATCCAAAATATTTCTCAGAATGGATTTTCCATTTTTATGTAGTTTGGGCGATGGTGTTGAACATAACGTAAAGTTTACAAATGGCCACATACGCACTGCAACTTAAAGCTACACTGTGTAGGAATTACTCCCATCTAGCGGTGAAATTGTATATGACTACCAACTGAATATTACTTTCTAGCCCCTCCCATTCCGAGGGCGTTTTAACTCCTACGGTGGCCGTATTATTACAAATATACCGGCAGTCGCGAGTAATCTCCCCCTCGCATTCGTCACGGTGCCACCGAGTGTAAAAACGCGAAAGGCGAAGCTTGAATTTCCAGGTATGTCCCTCTTTGGCTAATGTATTTTCAAGATGGAGGCGCAACATGGCTTCCACCATTCGAGCAGCTCACCCGTATGTATTATAAATGGCAGATTCTACGCTTACGATACAGTAATTATACATTAATGAGCTTCAGCACATATAATTTTGAAAGAACAAAGTGGTTTTTGCTAAGAATCAACTTAAGAATCAACAGTGTAGCTTTAATACACTCCTCTTCCAGAGGTGTAAAGAGTACCTGAAAACCATACTTGAGTAAAAGTAGATACCTTGCTGCGAAAATAATGAGTCACCAATTCCAATACCACTTGAGTAAACGTCTTAAAGTATCTATTAACAGTACATAAGTATTTAGGATATTAAAGTAACATTAAATTCATTAAAAGCTCTTACCTAGGGATGGGAATCAAGCTGCCGATTCATTATTATATAGATATCTGGGTCAAGCTACGATATTATATCGATTCTTTATGTTTAGTGTATTGTGATACTTAAAATGATATATTCAACATATTCAAACTATGAACTTGAAGTATACTTCTTTTTCATAAGCGCTGTTCCTCTCTGTACAGATATTCTCATCTGATGCTTTTCATTTCCTTTCTCTGAGACAGATTAATTGATGAGGATAACGCATTTAAATACTGGGAGTGAGATGGGAGCTATGTAGATACTTTGTAGAAACACAAACAGACCAGTTGTTTATGTAACATTCCTCAAGTGTGTTGTAATGTGTGTTGGGCATGGGGGGATTCAGTGGGGTGAGTTCCAGATGTGAGGGTCTCTTTTTTTTCAAGAGGTCTAATAAAGGTTCAAGAATTCATAGGACTTGGCTTTTTCAGTCTGTGTGTCTGTGTGCTCTTAAGATGATGAGGTTGTTGGGAAAGCCCTGGGTTTTTTACAATGTGAGCACAGGTCTGATTTTAATATCACATGAAATGACACAAAATAGGGATGCACATTAAACACATTATAAAATTGTACCTGAACACGGCTGACATAGATCAGCAATGATGGGATGTTTAGTCTGGTTTCTGATGGGATGGGATTGTTCACCACACAGCTGTAAGTGTTGTTATCCTGATATTTCACCTCCAGAGGTAGAGAGAGGGTGGTGATGACATCATCAGAGGCACTGATGGAGGAGAGAGAGTGAACTGTTTCCTTTGTACCAAGAGAGAGTCATATGTGTCACATTCTGCACTGAACACATTAACACACATCTGGAGCTTTCAGATGATGAAGAACATTGTGGAGAGTCACCGGTGATAACAGGAATCGGAAGAGAAGCTGGGGAAAAAATGAGTAAACAAAATTTAACAGAACATAATACTAAAAGGAAGGGAGAAATTTCACTTTAACACACAACTCACCATGAACAGTAACATTGAAAATCTTGCTCGACTCCTTATCAACCAGCATGACACTAAGTTTATAAAGTCCAGTGTGTTCAGTACTGGTGTTTGTGATGGTGAGAGATGCAGTCTGATGATCCAGCTGCAGTATGTCTCTGAATCTCTCGTCAAGAAGACCATCATCCAGTGGTGGGCCGTCAGGGCCAGCAAGGCCTTCTCTGCTGGCCTAAACACTATGAGAATCACTGACTTGCACTTTAATATATTTTTATGAATGAGTATTAAATTATTCCCAATGGTCCGTTCTCACAATTTCATAGCTTTTCTCTTGGTTGCGCTGCTTCCAGTAGTGTATATTTATTTTAGTGCTTTTATCCAATCATATTTCAGTCATCATGTGTTGCCAGGGTCAAATATATCTGCTTCGAGGCCTTCAGAATCGATAGTGCGGGCGCCTGTAGCTTACAATGAATGGCAATGAAACTGTAGCTTTAACCAATCAGATAATCGGTCAGATTTAATCAGCCAATCAGATATCGAGTTGATTGCACCGGGGCCATCTAGCAGGCATACAATAACGTACGCATTTTCACGCCCTTTGATTGGATGGTCAGAGCGTGTACTATTATTACTGGTAGTCAGAGCTAGCTAACCGCATCTTTTGCGAACTGTGTAAACTAAAATACCTGTAGATTTAATAGTTTTTCAACCCACAAATTAATGTTTATTTCCTTCCTCGACCACCAGCAGGTTCAAACCTACTGGAAAAAATCCCTTATTCAGCGCAGAGTCTCGGAACTCTATCGATCTGTCCCGGGTAAAAACAGAACTGACTGTAATGTAACTGTTATGCCAGGACTGATTTTGAAGGCAAAAGTCCCGCTGATCTCAATGATATCGTTCAAAAATCTGTGTGAGAGCTTGTGTCGGCTGTAACGTTACACATCGTCATGTTTTGCGGTGTTTTCCCGGTTTACTGCTTCTGTCGAGCAGACACTCTCAGCACTAAAGCGAATTAAAACTTATGACAGAAATACGACGGGACAGACTGGACTTTCAGCACATTAACCTCGATGGCGATAGAAAAGGTTGCTGGGACTGAAAAGCACAGACAACCTGTACAAACAAGTAATTCGAGTCTTTTTGAGGAAAGAAAGTAGGATGGATTTTGTGTAAAAAATCAGTTTTGGAGAGTATAATGCATTTTTTGTCCGTGCTGAATATGATTTTCTTCCTAATTTTTCTTGTAAATTTATGATCGAAACAACTTTTTTTTCAAACATTACTATAGCCACTGAAGGATAAGACAGGGATGAGGATCCGTTTCTGAATTTATAATCGGAACGCAAGAACCACTGTACACAAAAGCCGAACTCACTCGCTCGTTTCTCTCTACCCGGCCATTCGCGAACTCACCGCATTAACCCTATAACTGCCGGTGCAAAATAAAAACAGGAATTTCACAACAATTATAGAGAGTATGTGCGTGCGCTGCTACACTATTAAAAGTTATTAATTCAGGGTGGACATCACTGAAGGCCTAGGTGTGAAATGCACGGCCCGCCACTGCCATCATCATATGTAGACAAGACACTGATCACTCTCCTGATTCTAGCTATGCGAGTACCTTTATCTCCAAACCTCCACTCTATTTCATCACCTCTCAGTATTTCACTATCAGTGTGTAGAGTGACTGAATCTCCCTCCATCACTGACACTCCATCTGCACCAGACACACATGGAGAACAAGATTAAATTACAGTTAATGTAAATCCTATAATTTAATAAAACGGTTAATTAGTAGGCTATGTACTAAAACTGAAGTCATAAAACACATTTATAACTCACCAACCAGACACAAGGAGCAACAGAACAAAACAAACACGTGAATCATTTTCTTCGATAGTTTGAGATAAAATTCCTCTACAAGTCTGAAAAGAGATTAACTATATTTAAAACAAGACAGAAAAGTGACATTAATCTGTAGTAAATATGTGGTTGAGTTAAAAGAACAAACCCCTCCGTCCTTACCATACTGTCTATGGTCCTTACGCTTGAGAGCGCTTGGTGAACGCGCTTGTGTTTTGTGAACGTGCCTTGAGCTCTGATTAGTCACGTGTTAGTCTATGAGCGAGAACGTGAGAGAAAGAAAAAAGTTTTTATTTACCTTTTGACTGAACCAAACCTAACGAAACTTATACAGAAGAAAGTTGGAAAAAGACAAATGACAAGATGTGAAAGAAAAAAATAATAATAATAATAATTAGAAGCCAAAGGGTTTGGAATAAGATTTAGCCTATGCCTAGCCTATAATAAAATTAACGAAATTTTTCCAGAAACGAAAATAAATAGACAATAGGCCTACATTGAAAAAAGAAGAAATACTCAGAAAATAAAATTCAATCAACTGCCAAAGACCAAAAATTTAACATTGTCTTAAAATGCATGCTTAACTGCATGCTTTATTTTAAGCTTAATTTCTGCCAAACATTATGAATCTGCCACATTTTTCGTTTACGCTTTTAAAAATGTCGATGCTCTAAATTAGCTCATAATTAGCCAAATTTTCCTGTCTTTGAAATGTGGTGGTGTAGGCTAAATAATTAATATACAATTAGAAATATAATTTATATTAAAAATTAAAATTGCACATTTGTAATGGAGTTGCAATTTATTACATTTAAATTTAACATCAAATAACACAATCTGGTATTTACATGTGCTTTAGTATGTTGTCAACACATCAGAATAAGTGCACCTTTAAAGTGTCCCTATAATGCTTTTTTCGAATATTAACTTTCATGCAATATGTAGCCTAATGTAACTGAATGTAAATGATCTGCAACGTTGTGAAGCCAAAAGTGCACATAGGATGGATATTTTGGAGCTTATAGATTATGTAAATGTTGGGTAATGTAAGTGTATTGCCTAATGTGAAAACTGTGTAATCTGTCTTTTATACTGTAGCATATTCATTTCAGCACTTCTAAGTCCGATTTGAAACATGTATCTTGCATTGTTTGCTGTTGGATGAACTGATTGTTAAAAGTACTAAACTGAAAGAAGATCATATTTGTGTTTCAGTGATTAAACCAAATATTCTCATTACATATTATAATAATCTTGAGTTTGAAACAGTTATTATGTGGATTGTGGACTGAAAATATGTGCAACTGACTGTAAGCATTACATCAGGTTTTGAAAGAATGACTAGCTGTGTTACAAGTGTGATCAGTTTGGATTTTTGTACTTAGAATTTTGAAAATGTACACCTTACTTGTGAAAATAGTACCAAAGCAAATAAAAAAAACGATATAATGTATGCATGGCAAGTATATTGTACTGAATATTGTAGGCCTATCGAAACTCTGTATATTCACCACTTGATACTGTGAAAATACAGTGATCCAACTGCAAATCCAAAAAGGTTACAGTAAAAAAAACTCTAAATGAAAAGCATGTTACAGTAAAGTATACTCAAAAGAGTTGTGGCTCAAGGTCAGTGAGAGAGATTGATTCTGCTTCAGCATCATGTCTTCATGTTGGTCCGGCCGGAGGAGTTTTTCCACATCTCAGACAATGTCATCTCTGCAGGCAAAGGAAAAAACCCTAAAGCAGATCCAGCCTTGACAACTCCACACCTGCTCTTCCTCGTCCTCTTCCTGCTTGTTCACCTCCTCTTCCTTCTCTCCCTCTTTTATTGTTTCCATCCATTGTTGGTATGTATCAAAATTTAGTGCAACATTTTGAGTCAATTTTGGGACTCTGAACTGACTTGTATTATATACAGTTGGTTTGATCACATGATCATTAGAAATAACTGTGAACAATTTTGAGTCGTTGTGTGTAAATGATGACACTGTGTTGTAGTTGTGTTTAACTTTTGCCTGCCTGTGTTTAGCATTTTGAAACACAACTGCATCACAGTGGGAAATGTGTGTTAGTGAGTGTTTAGAATGTGTTTAGAGTTTTGAAAAAAGAGTGCACGAGATTTACAAACAGTGTCTACCTGAACTTGTTTAAGTTTTTTTTTTTTCAGAAAAAGTGATTCATTTGACAAATTGGTTTAGACTAATGAGAATTTGGATAAGAGAATGGGATTTAGTGTTTTAGCAAGAAAAAGTGCAAACAATAATTATTATTTTTTTACCTTTGATGCATGTAAACCTGTTGTAGGAGACCTCCAAAACATAATTAGGAGCCTTTTAAATAGCATAAGTGTACTTTAAAACACGACAAAAGATTATAAAAAAAATAACAAAATAAAAAGTACTTAATGGTAAACCTTTTCGGTAACACTGCTCAATTCTCACTATATGAACTAGTCGCTGATTAGCATGCATATTACTAGGATATTGGCTTTATATTACTTTTAAAGCAGATATTAATGCCTTATTCTGCATGACCGTATTCTACATCCCTAATCCTACCCAATACCTAAACCTAACAACAACCTTACTAACTATTAATAAGCAGAAATTATGAGTTTATTATTAGAGAGAATTAGACCTTAATCTAAAGTGTGACCAACTTTTAATTTGACAAGTGCACTTTTTAAAAGTGTACTTAAGTGTGCTTAAATGTATGTCATTGATATTATCTATAGTTTTTTTTTTAAGAGTGAAGGCACCTTTAAAATCTTCAAATCATTAAAAGTTCACGCCTGCAGAGGGAGACATTTACAGCTGCACTGTACCACAAAGCTCCCAAGAACAATTTTAAAACTAAAACATGGCGTGTGAGGCACTGTTTTCATGCAGACTCTATAGATTTAAGATTTATATTCTGTGACATACTGCATGCATGCCATCAAAATGTCATGAACCTGTTCCTGCATTTCAGAAGTGCATGTTGCCGTGCCAAGTGTTGGTTGGTTCTGTGGAGTGTCTGACTCTTGGACTGCTGGGAGTCGCAGCTGTGTGTGTGTGTGTTTCAGGTAAACCTGAGGTTATGGGGACAAAATACCCCCACAAAGATGGCAACATGTTAAATTACTTTGTGGGGAAATTGTTTTGGTCCCAAACTCATGGTCACTAAAGTTGTCACTTAATATGCGGCGTTCTCAAAACATTGCTCCATTTTCGACCATTGCTCCTTTTCAATATTGAATGTTTTTTTTTTCTTTCTTTTTTTTTAGGGCAGGACTATAAAAGAATCTACAAGATCGCTTATCTTATCAAGAACTTCTCTATCTAACTATATTCTGGGTTCAAGGAAAAGACACCCATCCTGCAACAGTCACATGTGTGCATCTGTTATCAAGACTATCAAGTCCAGTTTTGCCACAGGCACTAATCTATCAGAAAAGATCATTTCTGGCACCGGCCCTCTGTGTCTCCCTAAGAAGCTTAGCCTGAAACATTGACTCTTGGAATGGTTTCGCTTGTAATCCGCGTCATCAGATATTCCTGACCGTGAAAAAAGATCAAGGTTTTGTTTTGCCTGTGGGATAAAAACCGATGCTTGGCTAAAATCAAGCCAGGAGGTGAAATGAAATCCAGTCGAGCTTATTTCTTTAAATCTGAGAACTACACACTAACTCTACGAATGTAGGCCTATTAGCAAAAACTAGTTGCATACAGATATTTGCATATCTGTCACTGCATTTGATTAAATTGAATCCTTCATGATTTTGATCAATTAATGAGCTGAGATTTTCTGAATTATATGAATTGCAACGGATCATAATTCAAAACATTAGCCAGCAGGTGGCACTCTTTGAAAGAATTATATGATTATGGCTAGAGGGTGATCAGAGGACTCAGCACACAAAGAGGATAATGAAACACAACCAGGCAGTGGAGGATTTGAATGTTCACAGACATTGGGGCCAGTACACAAAATGTCATATCAACAAGTAAAGGGATCAGATATCCACTTCTGGTTGTGAGTTGATCTCATAACTGAGTTCAATGCTTTGATGCATTCTGTAAAAGAAGTGTCGAAGAAATACAGGCTACTTTTTGCAGACGCTATTTCCCAAGAGATCCATTTCATTGACCAAAAAAAAGTGAATGAAATGGGGTAAGTTGTCACCAGTCATTATAAAGGCTACTGTATATATATATATTTTTTTTCATCTTGAGCCAAGGATTCCAATGTTGTAATATGAAATACTATAATGCTATATTACTATATGTAATAGCCTAATAGACCTATATTTACGCAATTTATTGTGTGACACTTGGAGATTCTCAGGAGTCACTTTCACCAATAGCTACAGAGGGAGGGAGAGAGAGAGAGAGAGAGAGGTTGACTAGAGCTGATTGGTATTCTGTACGCGTGCGGATGCGCTGCAGTTTTCCTCAGCTCGTGCAGCACTCCGCCGGTCAGCTGATGCGCTAAATGACCCCATGCGCGCGCTAATATGGGGTTTGTGCGCGAGGGAATTCCATTCAGTGATAGTACCTCTGGGACACTTGCTGTCCTCGTGGATGCTGCTGCTGCTGCATAGCCACATGTCATACGCACTTACAATAGACTGCCCAAACACACACAACTACAAAAATGTGCTTCTTATATTTTTATTCTAAAATTCTATTATGGTCATTTGTTACCCTTTACATCTAGCTACCTCACAACAACCCCCACAACAACCCCCCATAGCTATATATTAGCTCTCTACAGATCACAAATGTGTAAAATCATGCTGCTTGAATCTTAAAATAAATCTGTGGGGCAGTGAAGGCTGACCAAAAAAAAAGAAACAGCATAGCCTGCAAGAGTACTAGGCTAAAAAAATATGCCTAAGAGAAAATATAATTAGAATAGAATAGAATAGAAATGAAATAGAAATTTCGGACACTTCAATGCATGTTACCATATTAAATTAGCCCAATGAAAATGTATTAGGCTAGCCAACCCAGGCCTAAATATGCATTTTAAAAAGCTTTTTTTTGAAAACCTATTAGAACTGGAATAAAAAAAATATTATGCTATATAATTTCATAATTTACTTTCTTCTTTGAAATTTATGTTTAAAGTGCTGCCAAATGTACTGGTGGATCTATGGGATTAATATCCTGCCTTGATTCAAAACTGAAAATAAAGTTCTGAAAGGTTGAAAACTCAAAATCTTACAAAAAAAAAGTTGTCCAAGATCGAAAAATAAGATTTGCAAGCTTGCAAAATGTAAAAAAAATAATATCTGCAAACATTATGTTGTTTTTGAGATTTCCTTCTTCAGAATTGCAAAAAAAAAAAAAAATTATGATGTTGCGCAAACAGTTTTTCAGAGTTTCAAATGTTTCAGTGTTCTCCGTAATTCTTCTTTTTCACAATGGAGCCCAATGTAGTCGGCTTCATTAACATATGACTCTGATTCTTTTTGGTGAGTCAAAAACAGTGCACACCAATTCACGAACAAATGGATTGTTCGTTTTGTTCTTGAATCTGATTTTTTTTTTTTTTTTTTTTTACTGCTTTTCGGAATTCGGCTAACACAGAAGTCCTCTGAGAAATCTAACCCGATAGTATGGGATTTCGGTACTATTTTTCCCACATCGCTTTTCCTCGTTTACTTGATATTTGTCGAGTAGCCGTCACCGTGTTCTCATGGCGCGCAGATTCTTTCATCATGGATATACAGACCTTATTGCATCTGACGAAAAAAATAAGTAAAATGAAATCAATAAGAAGATCCCAATAATGGAAAACTAATGGCAGAGTTAGGTAAGAATCTATCTTTCATTAACTAGATTAAAACATTTAGAAGCCTTTATCTTGGCTTGAAATTTCAAGCCTAGATGCTAATTGCTAAGCGGTTGCTATTCTAGGTGGTTGCTAAAGTGTTGCTAGTGTAATCTGGATGGTTGCTAGGATGTTGCTATGCAGAATACCTGCCACATACCCTATGCATGTTTTTCTAGATCTGCCCCTGATTGGTAAGCTTATGGCAGGCTAAACTAAATATACTTTTTTTGCCATTTCTATTTCGTATGATGTCAATATATTTGTAATTGCACATTTGTAATGATGAATCTGCCATTTAGTACATTTAAAAAATAGTTACTTAAAATAGAACATCTAAGTTATAATCGAACACTTTACATGTGCATTGTTAGTCAACATCATAAGTGTACTTAAAGCATGACAGCATAAAGCATAACGATTATAAAACGTGATTTAGCCTAAAATGCACTTTAATATAGTCATGAAACTATGCTCTCTTTAAGTTCACTTAAGTGGCCTTTTATTTCATTATTTTTTATAGTATCTGCAAGTACAGTTTTTTAATAATATTTACTTTTAAGATTCTAGTAGGAGCACCAGCACATAAGCATCCAAAACACATGTTGGTAACTAGCAATGCTGACGTTTTCAACTGGAATAAGAGAGTCACAGTGAGGTAAAGAGATATGCACACCAACTCTCATCCATCCAGCAGATTATGCTTGTGGTGCTGAGAGGATTGCTAGACAAAATGGATTACAACATTTATGTTTTTCTCCTTGTTTTTTTTTTCTCTATGTTTCCCAAAACTACTTAAATGATTTTGTAAAAAATGGAGGGAGGGGGAGAGAGAGAGTCAAATTAAATGGCCTAAAGCAAAGAAGAGATCGGGTTTTGGGCCCCTATGCTGTTTGGATTTGTGCTCTTGAGTCACAAATAATTCATGTCGGCTGGACAGCCATCCATACCAGATGTGCATGAGGGATAGTGTGACAACACTGTTATTATGTAGGTTTTTTTCGTTTCTTTTTTACTCCAGACATAAAGATCAGTGATGTTTAAAATAGTTGCTTTGAGCTTTCAATAATATCCTCTTTAGCTTTTAATCATATCTTCTTTTAATATTCCTATTTTTTCCTGTCAGAAATCTCATGCTGAATCCCAATGCAATGCTGGAAGTTTCAGTGCATGAGGTGAATCTGAAAGTCTGATTTATTAAAGACCAGTGTCATGAAAACATACTTTTTCACCTTTATCTGGTATGAGTACAACATAAACGCAGCTACTGTAAACATATCTCACCCACTGCACTGTATTATGTAAGTCAGTTTTATTAATGTTCAATTAAATGTATTATTTTTATTTTTTATTTGTTTGTTTAATGGTCTGAAATTATTTTATAAAACAGATAGGCTAGTTCCGGAGTCCGGACCTTCATGCTGACTGGTCAAAAGTCACAGTAAAGACATGTTTAATGTTACAAATATTTATATTTCAAATAAATGCTGTTAATTTGAACTTTCTATACATCAAATAATAATAAATATTAAGCAGCACAACTGTTTTGAAATGTTGTTTTTTTCCGCAGCAAATCATTAGAGTTTTGAAGGATCATGTGACATCAACGACTGCTGAAGATTCAGCTTTGCCTACATGAATCAATTACATTTTTTAAATATATTAAAATAGAAAACAGTTAATTGAAATTGTAATCATATTTTACAATATTATGTTACTGTTTTTACTGTATATTGATAATAAACAATTTGATTCGGTGAGCACAAGACGCTTATTTTAAAAGCATAAGAAATCTTACAAGACTCCAAACTTTTGAATGGTTGAGTATACTTTCCAAATGTATAATTTGTAATAAAAAAAAGTTAAATCCAGTCAAATTCTCCAAAACATCTATAATACTCTTATTTTAGAGTTTTTAAAGGTCAGGTGATGTGTCACTAGCTGATTTGGGCGGTCAATGAAAGTTTCTACCATAAAACTGCAAATAAACACACAATAAAGACAAATATACAAAGCTCTAGAAAATAAACAGAATTGACGTGTTGTAGCCTTAAAGTCCACCTATGGTGAAAATCAAGCTTTTAATGTTGTTTATGTCTAGTTGTGTTTTTAATATGCTTTAAGACAAACCATTTCAAACTCCATTGTACTGAAACTGCTGTGAACCAAAGACAGTCTCAAAAACGCGGTTTGAAATCGCTGGTGTTTCTGACGTCACAAACTACCATGTAGCCAATCACATCAACGTGTGATCGTCAACGAGTGGATCTCTGAGCTGGTGTGAGTGAGTGGAGGCAGGGCTAATTTGCATATTCATAGAACCGCGTATACTAAATGAGGCATGTGTGTACACTTACATTCAAGCTATTTTAAAGCATGAAGATTTTTTTTTCAAGGAAAAATCTTTTAAATATGTAATTTGGGTGTTTAAAGGTTAGTTTTAAGGTATACCATTATTGACTACAGAGGGACTTCAAATGCAGATGTGTGTGTTTGGGCATGTGGAGAGGTGTGAAGTCATGGTGCAGTGTTCAGGGGTCATGAATGATTCATACAAAAGGCCCCTGGCGGTGTCCTCCATGAAGATCTACATGGCTTGAGGGGAAGTCAGTCCTCCTCAGCTCGCCCTTGTCGGCCCTGAGGCTGCGGTGGCTACCTTTTGAAATGCCTCCCACCCATTCAAAGCGAAGCCCATGCTCTGTTTCCGAATGCCTTCTAGTAACTGTTCTGCCATGTTTTCATCAGTGATGTGGATGGTATAATTTAGCAGGCATAAGACCCTGTGACAGCCACGGTAACTAATGTGTGTTCTTGCACTGCAGCAGTTCCAGATGATGGATGCAGTTCACCTTTATACACATGTGCCTGGACCTGTCAGCTCATTCTTACTGAGTGAGGGGAATCTGACAGAGATGGAGGACTTTGGGATGAATGCTGCATCAACAGTCTTCCCACTACTATGAGGTGAATTCAATAAACAGTTGCATCACGTTTTGCTACACGTAGTTTTTAAGCTCAAAATCCTGCTAAATTGACTAAATTAGCACATCACAGTATTTAAATCAAGTCTTTATCATTCTTTTTCAGTGCATACACACATACACGCCTCTCTATTTATTCAGATAGATGTACAATACACTGTAGAAAGCTATTTGAAAATACATTTCAAAGTATGCTGAAGTGTAGTTCTTTTTTTAAAAGGGTATTAAGCTAGCATACTATGCTATCAGTATGCTAAGCTAGTACATGGAGTAGCTTGCAAAACACAAGCTATAAAAAAAAACATAAACAATGAGAAATGTTTACTTTCCTGATCTGTAGCTTTAGAAATACTATAACATAATTTCATACACATGGTTGTTGACATGGTTCAGACCACATGCATCATAAAGGAATTATGATTTAATCAGGCTCTGAATATTGTACCCAAAGTTATTTGAGCCAATGGATGCACTCGAATCAAAGGGCATACAAAATTGTTTATTTAACCAGATTTTGGCAAGAAGAATGTCAGTTCAGCTGGAGATCATGGTCAGTGTGTACGCCTTGCCCTCAGCCCTCATGTTTTGCAGCTTGTAAAGTAATTATTTATGGCCATTAGTTAAAGTGTGTTCGTATAGATTTTACTTGCTTTATTTATGAGTACTTGCCACCCTTTGTGATTAAGGGTGTTAATTTAGCTATGTAATTATGCCAGTCTGACTCTGAACACATCTGAATCACAACATACAATAAATAGCTATAGTGGTGATGTTTTGTTTTATAAATGGTAATTTAAAAAGTTGTTACTGAACCTTTTATTTATTATACTGAATAATGAGAGTTTGCTAGGAGCGGTTTCGCCTGATGAGAGTGAGCAAGCATTGTTTTGCTGTTGCCAGTATTCTCACAGACTCACACACGTGCGTGAGTCAGTGGGATTTTCTGCAGTGATGCAATGGGTATAATCTTTACAGGATCATTATAAGGTTGCATGATATACATGGACATATGTGCAATTCATATTTCAGCATTACAGGATCCGTAAAGACTACCAGCTTTCGTGGTAATGACATATAAATTCACAAATGACTCTGAGGCATGCAACATTCACATGCAATATTCATGCTCAACGTGACTGCAGTAGAGAGGAAGAAAAAAAGTGGTCCTTATCCTAATTCAGGATCTGACCCTTAGAATTACTAGATAAAGAGAAAGAAAGAATGCAAGATAAATATTTTTTCTTCTTCTTTTTTTACCATTTCAATCACTTTTTTGCCTTCACTAGTTTATTTGAAATTAACTAAACCTGCAGACTGGCAACTTGATTTTTATATATTCTATATTGTCTCTCAATGATTGAGCTTATAAAACTGCATGCATCACAATTATATAAAAATATGTGCAGTAGGCTACCTTCAAAACATTATTTATGCCTGACCCTAAATAACTTATTTTGTATGTAATCCAATATACAGTATTCAGGTTGTTTCAGTTAATAATATTTCTGACTTGAATACAAAAAGTTCATTTTAAATGTCAAAGACTGGATGTAAATGGTTGCAGCTAGCATACTAATCCAAATAAGTGACAAAATAACGCAAACATTTTCCTATTTACATGTTGTGCTTTGTATAGTCACAGAGTGTACAAAAAACAAAGTCACATGAGACACAGACATATTTTAACTGTATAAATACTGGGAACTATATTCTCTGAAGGCGAAGCACTGCTACTTGGGCAGATTGATACCCGCAGCACCTGAGACGCGCCGTGGTGAGGAGCAGAGAGTTCGTTCAGAGTTTGGGTAACAGAGTCAGCAATTTATAAATAGTAAAAGCGTAGTTTACAATCATGGGTTTTCGCTGTATTGTAAAGAGCTGTGACAATAAACAGGGGAGACCAGGTAATACCATGATGTTTCATAGAATTCCAACTAAAAACGCTGACCGGATGAAGAAATGGCTACTTGCTCTGGATATTGACCAAGTAAAAATCATCTGAAATTTCCTCAAAATCAGCCATAATCACCATTCACGTCCGCTAATAGATAGTTAGTCACGTTGGTTTTGTTGACAGAAGAAACAACGGCGCGTCTCAGGTGCTGCGGTTATCACTCCGCCCAAGTAGCAGTGCTTCGCCTTCAGAGAATATAGTTCCCAGTATTTATACGGTTAAAATATGTCTGTGTCTCATGTGACTTTGTTTTTTGTACACTCTGTGACTATACAAATCACAACATGTAAACAGGAAAATGTTTCCGTTATTTTGTCACTTATTTGGATTAGTATGCTAGCTGCAACCATTTACATCCAGTCTTTGTGCTAAGCTAGGCTAGCGGTGGGTGCGTCAAACAGACTTTTAGCACGCACGGAGATGAAAAAGGTATGTATGGACTTATCTAACTCGGGGGGGATAAGGTGAATAGGCTAAAGTCCCAAAAAGTCGGAGTGTTCCTTTAAAATGTATAGATTTTAAATGTACTCAATTGCCACCACAACTGAACTAGATGAATAATCAAATGAGTAACTATGGTGACAAACTAATGAACTAACTCAAGTGGGGAGGCTGTGAAAATAGAAAGCAAAGACAAAACAAAGGCTATGTTTACACGTGGCCGGTTATTTTCATAAACGGACATTTCACCCTCTCTGTTTTCAGAAAAGTGTTCGTTTACACGAACCCGTGTATATGCCGTCAAGAGCATGCCAAACCTATAGGTGGCTGTGTAACGAGAAGCTCAAGCCCACGTTAGCCAATCAGAATCACGAAAATATAGGTCGCACTTTTAACGCAGTACAAGTTCTGTCGCATACTGTGACGTCGACTGCCTAAAACTCATGCAAACGTGCAAACGAAGTTTTCCAAAATCTCCACTCTGGCCGGAGTTTTTAGAAAGAATCGTTTTCAGAGGAGAATTCTCCGTTTGCGTGTAAACAAGGGGGACAACCGAAGGGAAATGTCTCCGTTTTTCAAAATAACCATGTACAGTACGTGTAAATGGGGCCAAAGTCCAAACACAATGGAAACGTGACAGTCAGTATATTTGGCTGTAAACTTAAACCATATTTCACAATAGAAGTTATTATGAAATTAGTATAATGATGTACTTAAGCTCCAAGTAAGTGGGTCAAAAAGGCAGTTGCTTTTAATATAAATGTATACTATAATACATTGTGATTTAATTACAGTTAACATGCAAATAAGTGTCCTGAAAGCATTAGCCTACATCCAGTTCACACTTAAGCATATTCTTTTGAACTATAGTATAAACTATTTTATAATATAAAAGTATAATAAAGTGTACTTTTTTCAGAAGGGATGTCTGCTTCCCAAAAGTAGTTCAGGTCAAATACCCATTGTGAGATGTCACACTTGCTGGTGTGTTAGTAAACATGCACAATAACTAGTTCAAAGACTTTAATAAATAAACCAAAATGCATGATATCGCAGGAGAATACACAGGAGTATAAACAAGCAGTAACACACACAAAGATGATACCCGACAAAGACAACCGAACACAGGGTTATATATACCAAGACAAACACAGGTTTAATCATCGGTAACCATAGTAACAAACAAGGACCTAATAACCAAGGGACTAAACTGCAATGAAGCACAAGAAAAAGAAACACAGAAACGAACAGACATCTAAGCTATAAATTATGCACAATTACATGCATTTAACCCTTAACCAAACCCTAAGTACATGTAGTTAATTTACATTACACAGTACATACATTTATAATTACAGTAGAACAAGGACATCTTAAAATAAAGTGTAACCTTATTTTTTATCTTATTTAAAGTACATTATAATAACTATGCTTGTTACATATACGTGCAGCATTTCAGTCATGAACAAATTTTAAATGTTAGCTAGATTGTGTTTATTTCATGTCTAGTGTTGTATGTTTATGCTGAAATATAATTAAATAATGGTTTGTATTTTAAAAAACATCTATTGTGTGTCATTATGTGTGGTGAGTTGGCTCACAAGATTTATGTTTCGTGCTGCAGAACTTCCATTAAGGGAACATACCAGCATCGATGCTCCATGTTTTTCACTGTGTATTGTTGGAGTTATTAGGGAGCGAAGGTTTCGGTGCACTGGAAAAGTTTTGCAATTGAGACAGCCCTTAAAATGTCCGACTCCCTGATCAGTGCATTTAGTATGTCATGCGTATCCTGAACTGCTGTATGTTATACTGTAGCATATTATGACTGAGGAAGAACCTGGATGCATTTCTGCACAGGAACTGGTCTTAATTGGTCCCTTAATTTTCAATATTTCTAGTTGCTGTTTTACGAAATGGCCTTTGACTTTGGATCCTACAAAAAAGTATTTTAAACCTCATATAGAGACACATTTAGTTGTTGGATGTGGACATAATTGTCATCCTGAATATGCCTCAGCTCCCTACTGCATAATTTATTTGCCAGGACTCCTTCCTTCCTTGATCTATTTATAAACACCAGTCTTTGTTCATTACTCAACTCTCTTGTGCACACACACACAAGCACGCATGCAAGTACGCATGCACACACGCTATGTCTTTCTATAAGACATCCGACCTTTCTTTCTTTCTTTAAAAACCACAGGCTGTAATTACCTGTAATCACTAGAGCGCAACAGTGCCCGCCCACTTTTTTAAGGGGCCTTGGTTCCCATTCATTTTTCCCATAGGTATTTTTAAAAGTCTTAATTAAAAGATTATAAGTCACACACTTTGATTTGAAGCAAAAAAGTATTTGAAAATCAGACAAAAAGACAAAGGTTCAGGACTACTGTAGCCTATGTACTTAAAGGCTTTATTGAGGGAACAAACTACAATCCCATAAGGCATTGTGAATGACATAATCAAATAAAAAATTACAGATACAAATAAAAGTATTTATTTGAAGATGTTGATATTGTTTATATAAAAACAACATATTTAATGATATGTGTGTGTTTGTGTGTGTTATGTAAATTTCAAGTCAAGTCACCTTTATTTATATAGCACTTTATAGATTAGAGTTTGTTTCAAAGCAGTTTTAAAGTGATAAACAGGAAAATAACAATTCAATGATACAAACAGAATTCAACTCTGCTGTAAAGCAGCTCTAAAAAGACAATAGTAAACTCAGCTGAAATCAGTTAATTGTGGACTCATTTTCACTGTGTAAAGTACAATTATGAAATAAGTTCAATTCAGCGATACACCAGCTCTGCAGAAAACAGTGATGTCATCATTCAGCTCAGTTCAGTTCTCATCCAATAGTGTCAGTGCAGTCAAATCAATAATATTGTTGAATACTAAGCAAGCCAGAGAGGCAACAGTGGCAAGGAACAGTGTACTTGAAAACACTACTTGAAAAAAGTTGAAATTACAGCAAAAATCCACACTGTAAAAATCTCATACAACAAAACAAATCTTAATACTAATTTCCCCTAGCTTTTTATTGTTGATTCAACTTTTGTAAATAACAGTTATACAAACTGAAAATAAGTTGTGTGTGACACACACACACACACACACACACACACAAAAACGTTTAGTTGAGTCAACTTGACATTATTTGTTTTCTGGAGAGATGCAATATTCTGAAAAAAAATTGTAGTTGACCCAATTCAACATTTTTTGTCTATTGGAAACAGAAGTTCTTATTAAGAATAAACAGGTTCAGATGTAGATTTTTTATTGAAAATGTTTGTTCACCATTTTGTTGATGAGCGTTTCCTTGAGTTGGTCAGTTTGACTTTTGCCATTTTATGTGAGTTTGTGGTCTTTGTAACGGTGTTTAGCAAAACACATAATTTGTTGCAAAGAAAGACATAAACAAAAATGAGCAGGTGATATATTCTAGATAACAGCATCATAAAGGGAATAGTTAATTACTTTTATTCCAGATCAAAAGATTGCATCAAATTCAAGTCACTGACGTTTGCCTACATAACAACCACTGACACTGCTCCCTTGTACCTTAACTCATTACTTCAGACTATGTGCCATCCAGAAACTTGCGCTCTGCAAGCGAGCGGTGTCTTGTGGTGCCATCTCAAAGAGGCACAAAATCTCTTTCTCTGACCTTTACCATGACTATTCCCTGCTGGTGGAATGATCTGCCTAACTCAAGTCCTGCTGCTGAGTCCGTAGCCATTTTTAAGAAACTGCTGAAGACGTATCTTTTTCGGCAGCACTTGATCCAGTAATACTAACACTTTCTCCTCTATTCTATCTTTTTTTTAAAATAAGGTCATAGCCCTTACTAACTGTTGGTCTACTGTTAGTTTGTCGTGTCTTTAAACAATAGGCCCTAGGGTAGGCTATATCGCAGCCACCGCACTTGGCAGGAGTTACGTCCGCAGAGCACCCTATGTGGGTGGCTAGCATAGAAGTCGCTCCCCTCAGACGTCTTCAACTGAGGGCAGAGCTGCATGGTTCAGACTTGTTAACTTCACTGACATTACATTACATTAGATTTACCAACAAAACTTCTTTGCAACAGATCAGAACTTGAGAATTTTGATTTTTAAATACTGTATATTGTGGGAAATTTTATTAGAAACACACACACACACACACACACACACACACACACACACACACACACACACACACACACACACACACACACACACACACACACACACACAAAGAATCAGCATATGAATCTCAATAATGGCACAATGCATGCTGGGAGCCATGGTTTTAATAATATGGTGGCTCCCAGCATGCATTGCGGCATGAAGCATGTCCCCCATTGTTGAGATTTCTATGCTGATTCTTGATGTCTGTCTCTGTGTGTGTCAAAATACTTTTTTTCTCCCATTATGTATTTTAAAATCAGAATTCAGAATGTCTGATCTGGTGCAAAGGTTTGCTGGTAATGTATTATTAAAAACATAATCACTGTTGGTCAGAAATAAGATCAGTGATTTATTCTGGTTTATAAGGCTGAAAACTGGGTCATCTTGGTTTCTTTCTTTCTTAGCAACAAATTATGTGTTTTTCTAAACACTATAACAAAGACCATAAACTCACACAAAAAGCCAAGAGTCAAACTGACCAACCAAAGGAAACGCTCATCAACAAAATGGTGATGACCAAATGATTTTCAATAAAAAATCAACATCTAAACCTGTTTTTTGGATTTGGCTCAACTACAAAAGATTTCTTACAGAATAGTTGCACCTCTCCAGAAAACAAATAGTGTCAAGTTGACTCAACTAAACGTTTTTTTTTTGTGTGTCACAGACAACTTATTTTCAGTTCGTATAACTGTTATTTATAAAAGTTGAGTCAACAAGAAAAAGCTAGGGGAAATTAGTAATAAGATTTTTTTTTGTCGTACAAGCTTAATTATTTTTACAGTGAACCCAAACTTTATCAAGTCACAGAAATGTAGAAAAAAAAAAACTGGACCAGCGTTCCTCTGGCCAACGAATGATCACAGTGTCATTATGATTCAGGCTGCATCACACGTTCTTGTTACACGTTACATGTAGTTACTGTAATAATAACTATAAATGATGCATAATTGCTGTATATGCAACTAACCCTAAAACCCTAATCCTAACCCTATAGAAAGTACATGTAGTTAACATGTACTTTCTATAGGTACATGTTACCTATAGAAACATTTACCCTCATTCAGGGAACGAGGGTTACCATAATTATGTAACCAAGACTTTCCCTGTCAGTCGGTCGCTTCCGACGTACGTCGTGACCATCGAATAGGATTCCTATTTGTCGGTCACTACGTACGTCTCCGTTCCCTCCTTCAGGGAACGAGGGTTACCAAATGTAATCGAGGCGATCACACTTATGAAATATTGTCTTTATATTAGCATCGTAGAATAATCTGAACTGGCATCACATCAATCCTGAAAACAAGGTATACAGTTAGAGACACATTTCCCAAAACAGCTTCTTAAAACCCAACTATGAGTCAGTGACATGCTGTGTAATGTTTTGGTTTATGTATGCCAATTCATTATGCATCATGCATGGTCTTTTCTTACTGTAACTTTAAATCTGCCTTTGTGTTTTATCTTTTTTCCCCTCTGTTTGTAGGTTTTGTGTGAACAACACTGTTGCCGATTATTTTCTCTGTTTATGATTTATACATGCATTGTTAATGCGTTAAGCCTGCACTCTGTCTATCCTCCACTACAGTTTTAAATATACAGTCTTCTTCTGTTGAGGAGTGATATAACTCTCGGGGAAACCGAAAGCCCTTATTTCTTGCAATTTTGAGTTTATATCTCACAATTCTCCCTTTTTTTATAGTTGTGAGATCGCAATTACAGAAAAAGGTAAAAAATGTGAGATAGAAATTCGCAATTACCTTTCGTTTTCTTTTTTATTCCTTGGTGGAAACAAGCTTCTATAGAATCCCGGTCAGATCATTCAACAAACAATGGTCTTCATGCTTTCAGAGCCCAAATAAACTAAACATCTGTGTAGTGCCAACAGTGGCACCTCTTCAAACAAAGTGTGACTAAGATAGAAAATGGGACACATTGGATTGTGCAAGAATTTGTGACCAGCCTTCTAGATTTAGAAAAAGTCAATGTTATAAACACGATACACAATATACAAAACATGCATCACAATAAATGCCTGGATTATCAAAATACTAATGCTAACAAATTATATCAGATTATATTTTGTATGGCTTGTATGGCTCACAAGACTGAGAACATCCATTGATTTTGAAAATGATGTATAGTAAATATCTTATGTCAAAAGGTTATTTACAGAGGTCAAATATTTCTGTAGACCCCACATGAACACGTATATTCTTAAAAATAGAGTTTTTTAATAGAAAAAATAGCTCTTTAGATTATTAAAATATTCGTCACACTAAGAAATAAAATGGTTCTTTTAAGACTCTTTTAAGGTTCCTTGGCGAACCAAAAATAGCCTAGTTCTTTAGCATTGCTATGTAATACGGAAGCCCTGAACCGCAATATAAAAAATAAAAAAAATCTGTGAAAAAAAAGAATATCTGTGGGGAAAAAAAATTGTGACAATTTTTTTCTAGCATTTCGAGATTAAAGTGAAATATTTCGAGATTAAAGTCGAAAATATTTCGAGAATAAAGTGTGTGTGTGTGTGTGTGTGTGTGTGTGTGTGTGTGTGTGTGTGTGTGTGTGTGTGTGTGTGTGTGTGTGTAAATGCGCTTGTGCAGTCGAACTGCCTCTGACATGGATGGATCTATACAAAATAATAGCTTTTTTCTTTTATCTGGGCTTTCAACAAAAGGAATAATAAATAATAAAGGCAAAATAAATAAATACTGTATGCCTACACTAAAGCGCTTTACAATCATATCAGGGAATCTCTCCTCAACCACCCCCAGTGGTTATTATATCTGAGGAAATCACGGGATCCGGCCAAATGATTGGATACAGAATGATGCACTTAAAACGAATCCAGAACGTATTTACGGTGAAGAGGGAGACAGAACGTTCACTGTTAGTGTTCTCGACCCAGATGGTGTTGCCTAGACGAGCACGAAAACACGTCAAAAACACTGCCACATAAAGTTTAGACCAGATTGTGATACCTACTCCGGCGGAGTCTGTGTGCTCGTCTATAGCCGTAATGCATGTTGGTAGATTGGCACCTGTAGAATTTCCTTTAGTTGAAGATCCATGTCCGAGGCAGTTTGACTGCACAAGCGCATTTACACACACACATATGAATGCACACACACTCAACTTCTACGGAAGACTGTATTCACGAGTTCACACTTACAAATAAGTCAGATGGAATAAATGGTATGCATATTTGGCGTGCTGTCCGAGGAGAGGGCTCCGGGCTCGGTATTCGGCCCGAACCCAGAGTACTCCCCCCATATTCCTGGCTGTAAAAGAGGAGCCAAGGGTGAGGAGTCGGGGTGGTGGAGGGATGCTGGAAAACTGTCAAGGAATGTTAGGTGAGTTGACAGAATGGATATATATGCTTCTTGTTATGCTGATTAGGGTAGACGTAATTGTTTGATTTGATGACAAGTAATTTGGATTGGTAATCTGATCGTGCTCCTCCCGAACTTTGTTTATAAAACATCATTTCTCGTAATGTTTATTGCATGTTTCGACTTTAATCTCGAAATATTTCGACTTTAATCTCGAAATATTATGACTTTAACCTCTAAATATTACGACTTTAATCTCGAAATATTACGACTTTAATCTCGAAATATTTCGACTTTAATCTCAAAATATTTCGACTTTAATCTCAAAATATTTCGACTTTAATCTCGAAATGCTAGAAAAAAATTGTCACCAATTGTGTTTTTTTTTTTTTTTTTTTTTTTTTTTAGTGGTTCAGGGCTTCCGTAATGAAAAGCCCCTTTGGGAACTAATATTTTTAAGAGTGTAGCATAGATGACCATATTCCAAAGCTTTTTATCTAGTTTAGAAGAGTTGTATGTGCATTAGATAGATCAACAAAAAAAAAACTCAACAAATTGATTTGGAAGATGTTTAAACAAATTTAAGGTATGCTTTTTTTAATATCAGCATTTTTATATGTTCCTTGGAATCTCAACCTATGACCTTGCTGTTGCTGGCCAATGGAATCAATAAAACAGGAAAATTGTATGAGCTCACATGATGAGTTTAATTAATTATTGATGGATCATATTGAATTGGGTGTCAGGGTAAGACATGGATACATGCTGCCATGTTGATTCAGGCATCAGTGAGTGAAAATCACATTTCGAACTGATCTCCCAAATACACATGCACAAATCTTTGCCAATACCTAAACAGCACACTTAGCAGTTTTTTTTCCTTAGCAACAGATAACACATAATTTAAGGTCAGGGTACCTGCAAGAGTGGAAGGAAAGATTCAATATGCCCTTGACATCCTCCAGGGGTGCATTCAGGACAGGCTCAATTTCTCTTTCTGTCTTTTCTTTTAAATCGTTGCTCCTCTTCCTCCCTGGCTGCTCATAAATCTCAGTGGTTCTCGCTGCATTGCCAATAACAGGGTTGCAGACTGAGGTTATAGCAAAAGGTGAAGTCAATTTGTTCTGCAGCGACTATCATACCTGTATTGTGAAGACCTGTACCGACTTTATTGTAACATAGACATAACAACAAACTCATATGCAAAACCAATGTGCTTAAATGTATTTAGATTTTAGCATTAATACAATAACTGCCATTCAATTTAAAAAATGTAAATATATTAGAGTGTTTGTTATTCATGTTTAAGTTAATGATATGAATAAAAATATATTGCACATAGACAGACATAAGGATTTGGTCTCTCCCCCCCCCCCCCCCCCCCAAGTCAAGTCAAGTTCTTCAACACCAAACTCATCCAACCATGTCTGTATGGAGCTTGCTTTGTGCTCTGTGGCACAGTCATGCTGGAATAGAAGAAGGCCTTCCCCAAACTGTTCCCACAAAGTTGGAAGCATAGCATTGTCCAAAATGTCTTTGTATGTTGAAGCATTAAGATTTTCCTTCACCGGAAGTAAGGGGCTTAGCTCAACCCCTTTAAAAAAATCTCATACCATTATCCCTCCTCCACCAAACTTTACAGTTGGCACAATGCAGTGAAGATAGATAACGTTCTCCTGCATGGCATCCGCCAAATCCAGACTCTCCCATCAGACTGCCAAACAGAGAAGCGTGATTCATCACTCCACAGAACACGTTTCCACAGCTTCAGAGTCCAGTGGTGCCGTGCTTTACACCACTTCATCCGATTCTTGGCATTGTGATGTGAGGCTTGCATGCAGCTGGTCGGCAATAGAAGCCCATTCCATGAAGCTCCCGCCGCACAGTTTTTGTGCTGGTATTAATGCCAATGGAAGTTTGGAACGTCAGCGACTTTAACGCACCATGCTCCTCAGCATTCGGTGACCCCGCTCTGTGACTTTACGTGGTCTTCCGCTTTGTGGAATTTAACAAAGTTAGCCCAATGGCTAACAAATATCCCAATATGTGGCTCAAAAATAGCCCAATGCGATTTTACCTGTAGGGGCGGCCGAATTCCTCTTTGCTTTTGTACGTTATGTTTTGAGGGTGTGTACGGGGGTGGAAGTCAACCCGCGGTGAAAAATAATTTACCCGTGGCAACAGCTTAAAATAGCCTAATTCTGCGGGAAAACCGTGGACTTGACAACACTGTTCGTGGCTGTGTTGCTGCCGTTCCTAAACTCTTGATTTATACACCTGTGGTAATGGGTCTAGAAACTCTTGAATTCAATATTTAAGAGGTGTGTGTGTACTTTTGTCCTGTGATATGATTGATTGATTTAAAAAAAAAAAAATTTGGTGCTCAATACAAATTTCTCATCAATGTTGAATAGAAATAGAAAGCATCTATTTCAAATATAAATCTTTTGTAACAATGTAAACGTCTTTACTGAAACTTTTGATCAATTTAATGCATATTTGCTGAATAAAAGTAATACTTTCTTTAAAAAACAAACGGGGTGTGCATAAGATTGACATGACACCTTTATAATCATGACATGACACATGTCAAGAATATGAAGGAGGTTTTATGCATGTTTATGACAACTGTCCTTAAGTGTCATTCGCTCGATTATTACATTTTTAATGCAAATATGACATTGTTTGAGATGTCTTTATGACAACTTGACATAAACCAATACATCATAACCTATCAGTGTCTTTGTCATGACAACTTGACATTACTAAGACAACATAAATTGTCATAAATATGTCATAAACATGACAAAGCAGATTAATGATCAAACTTAAGAAACCACTTAGCTTTATGGGTTAACATTACATTAAACTGTCCTGTGGTTGGTTTTGACATTGGCTGTCATGAGGCCATTATAACTGTGTCATGAATATTTTTCTTGACCTCAACTACAGTGGTACAAATTGAATTTGTCATAGTTGTCATAACAAAGACACCTCAAACTATGTCATATTTGCATTAAAAATGTTATAATCGAGCGAATGACACTTAATGACAGTTGTCATAAACATGCATAAAACCTCCTTCATATTAATGACATGTCATGATTATGAAGGTGTCATGTCAGTCTTATGCACACCCCTTCAAATAAAGTGTTACCAAACAAAGAAACAAAAAAGAAAAATGAACTGACTAAAACACTTTAACGATAGTGTGTATATAATATCAATAATTCTAGAATGGCACCGTAATTATGTCAAATGTATCTACATCTGACTGTGAATCATTTACATAAACATTTATTTAAAAAAATTTTTTATAAACTTAATATAATAACGTTCCATGTAAACCTCTAAACCTCTAAAAGGCTTTGCAGCCAAATCATGACATCATGAGATTCAAACAGTTCTTGGAAGTCCATCTTGTCCTTTTGCATTCCACCTTATGCAATATCAGTTAATGATAACCAGAGAGCACTTTGTGAATGATCGTCACCGGAAAGGTCATTTTCTGCCCTCGATTTTAATCTTCACCCCAGTACAGCTGCTGGTGAACCTAGTGCTCTCTATAATCCCAGTACACAGGAAATGTCCTTGGTTGTCCTGAGGCTAAATGGACAGTTCAGTTCAATTCCATTAAAACTCTGGCAAGCCTTCATAAAAATGAGAATCCCAAACTGGTTAGCACAAAGCAAATGTTACAAAGAAGGATAGTCATAGCTTATTAGGAAGTCATATCCATGTCTTGTGCTGTAAAATCTAGTGAGATGACTCTTACATTCTTGTTTCATTTTTTAGCTGAAATGAAAAAGCAAATTGCTACATTTCCCTATGGCCTTAATCTGTGGATTAGGTCAGCTTTTGCAGTCTGTGAGGGTGGTGTGTGTATATGTGTATGCGTAAAGATGGGAGGTGCCCCCTGGGTTAAGCGCTAAAGCCGCTTGGCCCAGATGAAAATGGTATTCAGAATGGATGCCAATCATGGCAGGAATGTCAGATTCCAGCAAACATGAGGAGGTCGGTCCACATCTGGACTACACCTTTCAGGTGCTCAGCACAGAACATCTTTGCGGAATCGGAAAGCAGCTGTTGTTGTTGTTTTTTGTCAGCCTTGCTTCTGTGACTTAGAAGATTTCAGCTTCTGGTATTATTTAAAAGTTTCTGACAAATTGTCCATAAATAATGTTTACTGGCCTTGTGAAAAAGAACTGTGCTTTTTGTATTGAATGTGCTCTTGTAGTGTGAACTTTGAATCTTAGAAGTATATATTAAAAAAAAAACTTGGAGTATTTTATTAATGAAATAAAAATCAACTTAAGTAAAAGAGAGTACACTTTCATGTTCCTTAACACACTCAAGTATACTTTTAAAAAGTGCACTTTGCATTAATGTCAAATTAAAATATTACTTTAAAGTACATTTGAAATCATTATGTTTTAATAATCGTTTGTCAGATCTTACAGCCTACAAGTTTCAGGAGAACTATATTTTAGTTTACTATAAATGCTTGTTAGTGCATTCAGCATTACAATTCATATTTCAAAGACAATAGAAGTAATTACATAAATGGTAAAAAAAAAAAAGTACTCTAGTTCAACTAATTGTATTAAATATGATTTTAAACTATAGGACAGTACATTTTTATTTAATTGCAATTAATATGCAGTTGCATTATATTCAGTTCATACTTAAATATTCGTAATACTATTAAAGTCCCCATGAAATCAAAATTGAAGTTTTTTGGCTTTTAGTATAAATATGTTAGCCTTACTGTTATCTAAAAGCTAGTGTGCTCCAAAACAATGTCAAAATTCCCATTTAGAAGATAAGCATTCAAAACTTATGGCGCTTTTCCATTACCAGTACCAGCTCGACTCGACTCGCCTCGCCTCGCCTCGCCTCGGCTCGGCTCGCGTTTCGCTCCGTTTTCCATTGCAGATAGTACCTCCACAATAGTACCTGGTCGTCATAGTGACGCGACACACACCCGCTACCCACACACACAGGACAATGGAGGAAATCGAGTGTATGCTGTTTTACATAATATTAGTAATGGGTATGTCACGCAATCTCTGGCCAAACTATTTAAAAATGCCGGGGTTATTCAGGATACTCCGTCTGGCGCGTGCAATGATGACGCAGTGAATAGTGACAATTCTCTCTGACCAATCAGCAGTCTGCTGTGTTTCACGTCACGTTTTAGTATCACCTCAGCTCGCTTAGAACCTCGCTGAAGGTGATACGAAAAAAAGTACCTGGAAGCAGGTACTGGTACAACTTTTACACAGTGGAAAACCAAACAGAGGCGAATTGAGTCGAGGCGAGGCGAGGCGAGCTGGTACTGTGTAGTGGAAAAGCGCCATTAGTCTCTTACTTCCACCAATAAAAATGATTTTGATGACATCACTCTGCACTTCAGCTTCTCATCAGATTGTCTGTCCAATCAAATGCTTTCTAGAATCTAGACACTGAAGCTGGGGCTAAAATCTGTTTGTTCACACATTTACTATTTTCTACATGGTAAATGGCACATAGTGCACTATAGGGATAGGGAACGATTTAGACAGTGTAAATATGCTTTCCATTGGGGCGAAGGAAGTCTGGTTTCATGTCCGTGTCACGTGAACCCCCCGCGATATGGACAAGATTAGGAGGAAACTGCGGCTTTTCCGAGCTCAACTGCTCTGGTTGATATATACTATATAAACTTAACGCTATTGGCTATTTAAAAAAAGGGGAGGAGCTGTTAGATATGACCCGCCCTTTCTTACTGTTTCAGTGGAAACTACGTCAACATTGAATAATGCAGCACGTATCAAACCACTTCAGTAGGCCTTTAATAACCCCTTAATTGTGTTATATCATTAGAGAATATAATGTACATTTTGGACTATAGAGAGAGAAATGCGACCTTTTTTTTGTTTAGCTTTTTCAAACTATGAACATGCAAACATACTTTTTTGACAATGTATTTGGATTTGGGCAAACACTATTGATGGTGAAGTAAAACATCTGTGAAGGTTCTTTTATTTATGAATTCTTCATAAAGTCTTTACACTTCAAAAATATAGTCAGATATGAGAACAGATTCTTTAATCACAGAGAAATATTCAGAGTTCAGGAACATTTTCGGTGTCCTGGGACTACTGATGCTAAAAATAGCAGAGAAGCCGCACTTAAATGCTTTTAGGAGAAAAAAGTGGCAGTCTCAGTGGAGATTCACAACATGAATACAGCCAGGCCAGCATGTTCTGATACTTCTCAAAAACATATCTCATTTTCTTCAGTCTGGACCTTGGTACCACATATCTGCAGAAGATTCAAGTCATGTCATCTTCATTTATATAGCGCTTTTAACAATGTAGATAGTTTGAAAGCTGCTTTACAGAGATAAACGTATCATTTAAGGTAACAGATTGTTTTGGCTTTATAGCGGCTCTTGAATAATGTTATTTTCCAGCTAAAGTTAGTTTTGATATATTCACTTCCGTCGAAGTGATCATTTGTTATTAAATTAGGGGCCGCTAAGACGACACTGTTTTTCTCTAAACAGACTTTAAACGCGATCCTGTGATAAACGCTGATGGCGCTCACGTGCGCATCAATAATTAATTATATAGTTATATGCATTTTAATATATATGCGCAGGTTTGTAATTCCCTGCAAACCATGCCTAAACAAACTACTTGTCTTAAATTTGTATACAGAATTTTATTTTATCACTTAGGTGATATTGGCGAGCCCAATTTCCCCACAACGCTTTATCTATAGAGTGGTAAAGGGATCCTCCATAGGGAGAGGCTAGTTGGCACTTCAGCAATGCGTTGTCATCGGGTCCAGGCGAAGGTCCTTCGTCAGATCTGGATACGGCCTGAATCCGGCAGGCTGCGGGAAAACCTCGGGACAAACAAAGACACTAAAATTAGCGTAGATGCCAATCTTCTTATGATGTAACGAGTACATCAGGATTTATGGAAGGTGTTCCCAGTTCTGGCTGACCTAATCTGTGCTGCCTAACATTGAATTATAGAAGTCTATAATGTGTTATGTGAATGCTAGGCCAAAGAGATGTGTCTTTAATCTAGCTTTGAACTGACAGAGTGTGTCTGCTTCCCAGACAATGTTAGGAAGACTGTTTCAAAGTTTTGGTGCTAAATAGGAAAGGGATCTACCGCCAGAAGTCGATTTTGATATTCTAGGTATTATTAACTGGCCGGAACTTTGAGATCGCAATTGACGTGAAGGACTATAATGTGTGAAGAGCTCGCTCAAGTACTGCGGAGCTAAACCATTTAGTGCTTTGTAAGTAATCAGCAATGTTTTAAAATGTATACAATGTTTAATAGGCAGCCAATGCAGTGTTGAGAGAATGGGGCTAAATGGATTCATTGGTCCATTTTTTTTTCTAATTCTCTCTGTCTCTCTCAATCAATTCACATAACAGATTTATTTGGTAGAACTTTTATAAATTTGTAATGCATATAATTTAAGAACATTTCAGTACACATTCTCCCTTTTTCAATAAAATTGAATTCAATGCGATTTTATACCTTTGGACTCTACTGTACATGCACATATGATATATTATAAATGTTTATAAACATTTAATGCCTGTTCCAAAGCCCCATATTTCTATACATGCTTTGTCCTTTCCAGCTTCACAGTGGCTTTTATCCATAAATGGTTCTCTCTTTTCCCCCTCTCTGACTTTGAGCTGATCCGTAAGTGCATTCTATCATTTATGTGTCCAACCATTTGTGTGTTCCTCGTTCCTGTGTGCCCTTTCTCACCATCCTGCACTTTGGGAAAATAAAACCCTTTAAAGTCTCCCATACCTTAATTTATTCTCAGTATTTATAGAAAGCTCTCAGAAAGGAAGACTCAGTGGAGTTTACCTCTGAGGTCAGAAGAAAAGTGTGTATAAAAGATAGCAGAAAGCAAGATTTCTACATCATTTAATCTCACAACCATTCCACAACCTGTAGCATGACATAGAGCCTGTAAAAGCCTTTGGCAACCATTCCTTACATAGCTTATGCCTCATAAGTATTTCATCACATATAGAAACACTGAGGGAGAACATCGAGGTGTTTGATTCATGTGTCTCATCATGAAATGGCAGAGTTGAAATATCGATGCCCCTATGTGATTTAATAGCAAACTCAGTTTTCTAGAAAAGAACACTTGGTTCACATAGTAACATTTATTAACATTGGTTAATTCATTAGGTATCCTGAATGAACAATAAACCATTTTAAATAAACAAATGTTATAATGCATCAGTGTATGTGAAACTTTTTACTTATTTTATCATTTAAAATTACAATTATGTGTTTATTATAAATCTTTTAAATTAAAGTACCTTTTTAATATTTTACAAGTAATTTAATTATTTCATGTAAGCTATTGACGTTTTTGTAAAGTTTTACCAGAAAATAAAACCCTGAACCAGTTTTTACATTATTTATTGATGCACTATTGTTCATAGCTGTCACGGCACAGGCAAGAGAAGTAGAGCAGAGGATCTAAATTGCATCAGTTTTAGTTTATTTAATAAAACAATGAACGACATCCAGAAGGCAAATATCCACATAACAGCTTCACATGTTGAAAGACAATACAGGACAAAGAGAAGAACCAAACTGAGGGCTTAAATACATGGCTAAATGAGGAAGCAAACAAGACTCAGGTGAACAATCAATTAATTAATAAGTAACCCTAGAAACCAATTAGCAATAGGACAAAGATAACAGGAACTATACACAGGAAGGAAACATGGGAATCAAAGGGAAAAAAATTGTCCACACATAGAACATAAACATTGCAGTTCTCCCCCCTCCCAGAAGGCTTAACAGAAAGTCGAACAGTGAAGGGAGGGCGGGGGTTTTGGTGGTGGACAGGGACCTGAAGGAGACCAAGGAGGAAATTATAGAAGGAGGAGCCAGGGAGCGACCTAGAGCAGGGTCCAAATGAAGGCCCACAGCCGGAGGAAGGAGTCGGGTTGAGCCTCGGCGAGACTTTGGATAGAGGTGGAGCCATGAGTTTATTGAAAGAGGTGTTAGATAATGTTGGTCCCAGTCTGTTAACTGTGATCAATAGCTCTCTTATAAATGGAACTGTCCCATCCATTTTTAAACATGCAGTGGTCCAGCCTCTTATTAAAAAACCCAATTTAGACCCTACAGATTTTAACAATTTTAGGCCCATTTCTAAATTGTCATTTATGTCCAAAATATTAGAGAAGGTTGTTCTTTCTCAGCTCCTTCCTTTTTTAAGTGAAAATGATGTGTTGGACAATTTTCAGTCGGGTTTTAGAGCACACCATAGCACATAAACAGCTTTGCTCAAGGTACTGAATGATTTGCTGCTGTTTGGTGATTCTGGTAATTGTGCTGTTTTATTATTGCTTGACCTCAGTGCTGCTTTTGATACGGTTGATCATGTCATCCTCCTGGATCGTCTCCAGCAACAGGTTGGGATCCAGGGTGTTGCTCTACAGTGGTTTCACTCCTATCTGAAAGACCGAACTATTTCCGTTAATATCGGAAACTGTTCCTCCTCTTCGGCTGCCATCACATGCGGAGTACCCCAAGGTTCGATCTTGGGTCCAATTTTATTCTCCTTGTATATGCTCCCTTTGGGCTCCATTTTACGTAAACATAATATTTCATATCATTGTTATGCAGATGATACTCAGTTGTACTTACCGTTGAAACCAGGTGACACCAATTCCCTGGAGTCCCTATCCGATTGCCTTAGTGATATTAAGAGCTGGATGGCTAAAAACTTTCTCCAACTCAATGAGAGTAAGACGGAAGTGATTCTATTTGGCTCCCCTAGATCAGTCGAGGAATTATCAAAAAAAATGGGTCCTTTGTCCATAAATGTGCACCCTCAGGCCAGAAACTTGGGTGTTATCTTTGATTCAGCCTTAAAATTTGACAAACAAATCAATTCTGTTGTCAGAGGTAGTTTCTTTCAGTTGAGGATGATTGCAAAGATAAAATCCTTCCTTACTCTCAAGGACTTCGAGATTGTTATTCATGCCCTTATATCATCTCGAATTGACTATTGCAATTCTCTTTATTCTGGCATCTGTCTTTCACCATTATCACGCTTGCAGCTTGTTCAGAATGCGGCTGCTAGAATGTTGACTGGTACCAGGAAGAGGGACCACATATATCCCCGGTATTGGCCTCTCTTCACTGGTTGCCAGTCAAATACAGAATTGATTTTAAGGTGTTATTGCTGGTTTTTAAAGCTTTACATGGATTGGCTCCATTGTATATTTCAGATCTTCTTCAGTCTTACCGCACGTCCAGGCCCCTTAGATCATCTAACAAGTTCCTTTTAGCCATTCCACAGACCCGGATGAAAACTAAAGGTGATCGTGCCTTTTCAGTTGTGGCCCCTAGTCTGTGGAATAAACTGCCCATTTTTATTAGGTCTTCCCCCACTACAGAGACATTTAAGTCTCGTCTTAAGGCGAGACACTACAGGTGAATAGGGTAATATTTTTAACTAGCAGTTGATTACCTACATTAAGATGAGAAAAAAATGTTTTACAAGTTTTCTGTAATTTAATGTTTAAATATGCAAATTAGGCATTATCTAATTAAATATGCGCTAATTTGCCTATATTTAAAAAAACGAAATTTTAGAATTGGATAAAGCCAGGTTCAAAATTATTTTTTCATTGTGTTCACATATTAGATGGGAAAAAAATTACAGAGGGATTTATGGATATCTACTTTTGTTATCCTGTAAATCAGAATATACTGTCAATAGCCTTAAAACATTTATTTTCACCATGTTTTTTGGAATAAAATGTTATATAAACCAGGCTAGGAATAATATATTTACAAATCCCTCTGTAATTGTCTTCATAATATAACTAGGTACTAGACTGGAAAGTTTGGTGTGTATAGGTGCTACTGAAGAGGAGATTTCGGACTTGGAGTATGAGAGAAAAGTCATTTTGAGAAAAAGGCATTTAAAGATTTGTAATGTAAAAAATCATACTTTTTTAGTGGAAACAACTATTTACTGACACAATATCTTATCAAATCATTAGCAACAACAATACAAACCACCTAAATCACATCAAAGCTTATAAACACAGCATTTATGGCTTTTAACTGAGCAGAAAAACAGTCAAAAACGCAAATCTAAATGTCAGAGCGCGTCACGTGATGCATCTGAACGAATCACGTCGTCAGAAATTGACATCAGCCAATGAGATTTCGCTTTTAAGGTTAAATGCCCATTTTACTTTCACGATTGATTGCTGATAAAAAGGAAATGACCATATTTGGATCCGACAGCATTGTACAGAAGAGAGAGAGCTTCACAGACGTGTGTGAGATTAAAGGAAGCAGAGAGAGATCGCGGAGCAGCGCGTTGATTAAGAACGCCAACTTTTGTTGAATTTCAGAGAAATCTACAGACGCAAATAGACAAAGTGTAGTAAAATAAAGACCTAAATGTGTATTTTGGACTTTTTTTCACCCCAAGTCTGAAAGAAGACATGTTATTGAAGACAAATATCCCAAAATCTCAAAATTGACCAGTGAAAAAAAACCGATGTTTTTGCCTGCCGTGTCTCGCCTTAAAACATATTTTTATTCGTTGGCTTTTGAGTCAGTTTAGGGACACTCATGCTTAAATGTTTTTGTTTGCTGTTTCTATTTGTGTCGTTTTTGTACTTGATCATTTTGTACAGCACTTAGGTCAGCATTGGCTGTTTTTAAATGTGCTTTATAAATAAAGTGACCTTGACCTTGACCATGAGAGGTGGAGACCAAGGTAGAGCCAAGGAGAAAAAGACAGAAGGTGACACCAATAGACTGGAGGGCCACGGTGGAACTGCACGCAGACGGGGGCTTTGCAGGCCGTGGTGGAGCTGGTGGGATTGAGGTCAGCGGTGGAACTAGAGGGAAGGAGGAGCCCGCTGGAGCGACGAGGTGTATCTAGAAGCCTGGTAGTCTGTGGCGCAACCAGGGTGATGACTGACCAAGGCAGAGCCGGAGGGACGAGGGATCCCGGTAAAGCCTAGGAGATGATGAACTATGGTGTAGCCGAGGGAGCGTGGAGCCAAGGTGGAGCGCAGGGCTTGGAGGCCTGAGGTGGAGCTAGGGGATCCTCACACCAATGTGGAAGACCAAGGTAGATCCGAATAGTTGGATGGGGCCACTAAAGGAGAAGTCGAGGTGCTAAAGGGAGCCAGTGGAGCCAAGGAACTGGATGGGATCTGCAGAGGAGGAGGGAGTGGGAGGCTGGCAGTACCAGTGGCGACAAAGGAGACTTTAGGGTGGACCGGACCAGCGGCAACAAATGAGACTTGGGGCTGGACGGGACCTGCAGCGACAAAAACTTGGGGGTAGGCTGGACCAGCAGCGGAGACGGGGCATGAACACTAGGATCAAGGAATCCAGGAGTTTACATGGTTATTAATTAATTTCAGGGCTAGGAGGATGAATGAAACTCTGCTCCACAATGTCCAACTCCACCAGCACTCCCTCAGGGATGAACATGCTGGCTCACACACCTGGTCAGACTTGGCTTGGTTTGGGTCTGCAGCAGGCTGTGGCTCTGGGTCCTAGCCGGGCATAGGCATTGGCTCTGGGTCTGTGGCGGGCGTTCTCAGACGAGGTCTATGAAGGCTGCTTCTAGATCCATGTATGGTCCTGTATTCTGTCATAGTGCAGGCAAGGGAAGAGGAGTAGAGGATCTAAATTGCAGCGGTTTCAAAGACGAATGTAAAATAAGACAATCAAGAAGGCAACCAATCAGTAACCAAACCAACTAGCAATGGGATCAAATGGAACTAAACACAGGAAGGTAAACATGAGAACCAAAAGAAAACCAACATAAGAGTCCAGACATAGAACATAACCGTTAGTTGAGTCATGCTCATTCCTATTACTGTACAATAACATAATTTATACAACTGAAATTTTTTAAAATATGATTAGTGTACGTCGAAATTAGCATAAACCTCAACATGTTTTAAATAATTTATTATATTATAAAAAAAAGTATATTAAAATACTTAAAAATATATATATATATATTGAAATGTATTTATTTCATGTTAGCACTGCCCAATGTTTAGAAAGCTTTTTGTAAATTGTTACCAGACTCACACTTAGACTGTCACAATCACGTTTGTTTGGACTCTTTGTGTTTCGTCATCATCTACCTTAATCATTCACTTATCAATCACTACCATTATTACCTGTTTACATGTTTGGTTCTGTTTCAGTTCAGTGTCCATTGTCGTCTATTGTATGGTTGTGTTGCTTTGCTGTTCTCCATATATGGATTTACCAGTGGATTTATTAAAAAACTGCCTACTATCTTCATCTTCGTGTTCATGTACATTTACCCAGCACAACCCGTGACACAGGCTCTATACTTGTTAGTGTTGGTTTGGCGCTGGTGTAGCTGGTTACCAATTTATTTATTTATTTATTGTCTAGCGTATTTGCTTGCTACAGAACACCATCTAAAACAAATCATATGCTAGCAACAAGCTGTGCTGCTCTTTACAGCAAGGAAGAGCAACAATAGAAATGTCTGTAGTTTTCAGACTTGGAAATTGGACTTGCAGTGGACTTGCAAATTAGCAACCAAGACTATCAACTGTATAGCGACACCTTTACAACCACTCAAAACACCCTAGCAACCACATATCAACATGTTTAAAACCACTCTGCACATTAGCAATGACCTAGCAACCAGCCTTTACACTCTTGCACGGACAAACACTAATAAACACTTTCCTAATAAACAATTATAAATGGTAAAAATGCTGATTTATTTTAGATCTTTTGGGTAGTGAATTCCCAAGGAAAACAACCACCTGAGATGTAAAGCTAGTAGACCATATGCAACCTTTTTTGATTTCACTTCAGTATTTCTGATATGAACATAGTTTGACATGGTGATGTCATAGAAATGGAAAAAGAAAGCATGGTAAAGGAAAAGGCAAATCCTGATCACTGCATTGTGATAATGGTGAGGCACAGGCAGCCTGTGGATGCATAGCGGAGAGAAAAGCAGAGAGACGACATGCAGTGTGAGTGTTTGAGAGAAAAAAAAAATGTGCTCTTAAGCATTCCATCATTTACGTCCCTGCAGCCTCTCTGTCCCCCAACCCCTCCTCCTAGAGAGAGAGAGAGAGGCAATACGCAAGGCAGCAAACGGCAAGAGAGGACTCCAGTCTGCTGAAGCACAGCACTGCTTGCTTTCTTGAGAGGAGAGAGGCAGAGAACCACTAGCCTTCTCCTCCTCCATCCGTGTGTGTGTGTGTGTGAGGCTGGTGGACACAGCAGCAGTGTTAGCATTAGCAGGGGATCTGTGCTCGATCTTCCAAAATGCTCAACAACCTCACTGAATGCGAAGAGGGCGATGGGGGACCCAACAGTCAGGGTGAGTGGTCTGATCCTGCAATTGGGAGTGTGTGTGCGTGAGTGTGCAGATGATGAGCAAATGTGCCTTTTTACCGGTCACTGGTTATGGTACCAGTTTAAGCTGTAGTATTTGTGTGTGTGTGTGTGTGTAATATGGACCAATCATGCACCAATGACAACTGCTTGTGAGTGTGTGTGGGAGAAACAAGATGTCAGTATAGGAGTGCAAATATTTGTGTACTATCATAATCAATGTTGTTTGTGTGGTGTGAGTGTGTGTGTGTGTAAAGAAAAAGAAGAGAGGAAAAGCTTTAAAGGAACGATATGGTTGTGTGTGTGTGTGTGTGTGTGTGTGTGTGTGTGTGTGTGTGTGTGTGTGTGTGTGTGTGTGTGTGTGTGTGTGTGTGTGTGTGTGTGTGTGTGTGTGTGTGTGTGTGTGTGTGTGCGTGCGTGTGTGTGTGTGTGTGTCTGTTGGTGTGTATGCAGCTTTGGCAAAGGCTCGTGCTGCAAGGTTGCTGTGAGGAGAATGATAATGCTTTCTGTGTCTGTCTGATGAAGTACAGACAGCAGTGTTTGTGGGTGTGTGTATATTTGTTTTGTGTGTGTGTGTGTGTGTGTATGGTCCAGTGTTGTCACCTCCTTGCCCCTTTAAAAAAAAGTCTGTAGAAATAGGCCTAATCAACTGTGTTAAAATGAAGATTTTTTTAACAGGTGTTTATTTTGATTATTGCACTGCATTTTAACACATGGTCCTGGCAGAAATTTACCAGTACATCAATTCCGTTCTAGTTTTTTTTTTTTTTTTTTTTTTTTTGCAGTGTCTGTCTGTTGCTTAATCTTATTTAATTTCAACAGGCAGTAATTTGGATCTCTTTGTCTTAGATCCTCGAGAATAATTGGAATAATTGAAGCGTCCTAACAAAAGCAGACCTTCGGTGCATTTCATGTCGGTAACCTCTTAAAAAGTGAAAGAGGGTCTGAGATGCAAGATCTCAGTTTCTAAAAGAGCTTCGTACCTACAGGTAGAGCTGCAGCCTGTGAGAGAGGAATTAAATTAGCTTGTACCTGACCTCCTCTCGCATGCGTTCTTATCAACCCCCTGCAGTACAGCAGAAGCTGCACTCATTATGAGTGGCGAAACGTTCTGTGCATGTGTTATGCACTCAAATGTTACAAATTGCATCTGTTGAGGCAATTAAGTGAACAGCTCCCTTATTAAATGCACCGTAGTACAAGTGTCATGATCGGATTGCAGTGGTTCTTGCAGAGACGCTGTCCGCGGTGCTGAAATTGATTCTGATTGAGCTGCTGGTGTCAGTGGAGCTCTCCGTGGTTCTGAAACAGTCTGTGATTGCATGCATTGTGAATGCACACTCATTCTGGGCCCTCTGTCGATGACGGACTGATCTGTTTTGTGTAGACATGAGTGGAACTGGCTGCAGACTGCTGCATTATAGCTTTTGCTTCTTTTCAAAGGGTCTCTCTCTCTCTCTCTCTCTCTCTTTTTTTTTTTTTCTCTGCCTCGCTTCCTTCAAAGTCCAATGCTGCCCTGAATTTTCTCTCTCTCTTCCTCCCATCAGGGGGTAGGGACAGTACTGCAGTGGTGCTAATGCCTATTTGGTCATAAAATTCATGCTTGGTAGCTCACCAGCTAAAACAGTCCCAAAACAGTCTTGTTCTGTCATTCTCATTTTGGGGGAATACAAAGCAGACACAATTCTCTTAAATGTAAACCAAAAAAAAAAAAAAAAAAAATCTATATTTTTAAATGATTAACTTCAAATAGTTACATTTAAATAAATTAATATAAAATAAATAAAAGTACACACACACACACACACACACACACATACACACAGACACACACACCACTGTCAGTCTGAGTCATTGATGGATTGGCTTAATTTTCACGTGTTAGCATATGTAAGAAATAAAGAAATAACAATTATTTAACCGTTTTACAGCCTAAATGTTTCTATTTTAATGTTATAAGTTTCATAAAACAAAATCTAAAAAGATATTTCCAAGAATATACAAAAAAATAGTCTGTATTAAACTGTTTACACATGCTTTGCATGCAATTTTTCACTCATGTTCACCTATAATTATCCTGTCTAATCATCTTATCTGATTCCAATCAGTCAAACAGTTTTCTACCCAGTAAAGTTTATTTTTATTTTTTATGAGTGGATCATATCTTTAACCCACTTAAAATATTAGAGAATATATTTTTCTTTGAAAAGCTATACAGAAAACAACAAGGATTGACTTTGAAGTAATTTTTTGCAATTATATAAACATAGAAAATGGTTGGCTGTAAATATGTTCTTTTCTCTACTATCACTATTTGACAGCATCTCAAATCTTAAAATTCAAAGACTTGTCAGCTGAACTTTCAGTGGAGAGAATGTCATTTTATATGTAATGATTTGTCAGTTAACACACATGCTGACTTCTCTTGCAGAATAATGTGCGTTATAATGACAGTGCAGTTGCATCACTCACGGAGTAACCGGACACACCGGACCCTAGGTGTTTTCTCTCAGTGGATAATGAGGTTTGAGATTTCTGATTGCATTATGACACGGGTGATCTTTGGCATTTGTTAGCGAGGAAGAAGGCTGGACTAGATTAGTTGAGAAATTGGATTCAAGGCAGAAGGAAATTGATTGTTGGTTGTCTTCAGAGACACTACATGGAAGACACAAACACCTCACAGCTCCAAACTAACATGATTATGAACAGTGTTAAAGATATCATTGTGGTCCAAGAGGTGATATTACTCAAAAAAATATATTACTGTTATTAGTTAAAGATGGGTGGCTTAATTTTATAATCTGCATGTTGTTTATCATGAGCAATGTAAAAAGTACAGCACAGAATGAGGGAACAAATATATTCTATCAATATGCAAAAAAAGAGTGTACAGTGATGGCTGCTTGTCCTTGTGGTGAAGTCTCAGGTCAAGTGAGCATCAGGCCAGATGGCACAGACCTGTTTTAACAGCTGCAGACACATGAAGACATTAAAACATAACAGGACTACCCTAAATTAGTAACATCTAGAGGACTAGCTGTCCTCAAAAACCAGCCACACACTAACAGACCAAGAGGGAACTATTTGTTCTTAAAGAGGACCTACTGTATTATGCTTTTTTTACATTTTCAACTTGTGTAATGTTGTTGTTCAAAGGATGAAAAAGGGAGTTATTCTCCCAGTATATACCAGTAAGCACGGTTTCTGACCTGCCTAAAATGCCACAAAATCCCCCCATTTAAAGAATTCCAACACAAGGCATACACTGGAAAAGAAGGGGCAAGACCTGGGAAAGTTGTGTTAGTAGTGTGCTGAAATTCACATTTACGGTAAGGGGCGTGACATTTCCGAAACATGCTTAAAGTGGTTGACCAATCACAACACACTGGCTCAGCTCGACCAATCAGAGCACATTGTGCTTTTCGGAAGCAGGGGCTTCATCGAGACAAACTACACACTGCGTTTAGAGAAAAGTTATGTGATAAATTGTGTTTTTTGAACATTCAAGAATGAAAACCTATTCTAGTAGACCCCAAAAAACTAAATCATGCCATAATATGGCCTCTTTAAGCAAGCTTAATTGTTTGGACTTTGCTATACGCATTATACTGTCATGTGCTAAGGAACTAACTTTTTTTTTATCTGACATGACAAAATATGTTTGTTGGTATAACCTACAGTATGCATTCAGGATGATTAAGTCATGTAGAATATATTTAGACTTGAATTAAACCAATTTAAATGCGTTTTTAGGTTACCTTACAAAACAGTTCTGTGCAGGCAGACACAGCCATCACAATAATAATACCATGACGCACTCTTTCTTTAAAAAAAAAAAAAGGAGCTGCCAGAAGCTGTGAGTTATGTCAAAACATACAGTATTCATAAAGTCGTAACACTCCTCTTTCACATAAACCATATTATAAAGTGCACCATTCATTGTTACCTCATAAAGTTCATTCAGGATTGTCAACAGACATGCAAAATCACAGATATTTTTATGACTCTCCTTCATAAGACACAGAGGCTAATAAATACTTTACTGCTGGTTAATCATAACTGCAGCATTGCCTGGATAAAGATACAGTAGAACGCACGGTTAGAGGATTTGTTTGATGTAATGTTTTAATCAACACGTCATGTGTCAACAACAGCAACACCTCTCAGCCAATCAACTCACAGCATCTTAAACGTGTAGTGTGAGTACGCCTGATACACAAGCTGCCACAATCATGACAAGAAACAAAAAGACAAGCAACAAAAATGTACTTCCTGTCAGCTCATTGCTTAGACAGGATCCATGCAGAGACTTGTGTCGGATGTTTATTAACAAAAATATCTGGCTTAGCTCTGAGTTATGGCGTTCATGGACAAGTAGACTGTTGTGAAAATTGGTTGCAGTTTATCTTTTAAAAACATCAGGTTATGTGTATGTCATTTAAATGTTTCAGTTGTATTTATAGTGACTACTGTCTTTTATAGCAGCTTATTGTAACTCGTTTGCATTTTTTATGTTTTAAGGGCCGTTCACTCCAAGAACGATGATTATAAAGATAGCCATATCGATAACTATATTAGCATCCACACCAGCGAACAATAACGATCTGTTTATTATAAATCTGCTGCTGGTTTGTTGTCTGCCACTTTAAATGCTCGAGCTCTTTAAAGCAGGATGGATTCTGATTGGCTGTCAGTGGATTTATTGTTCGTCAGCTGGAAAGATGATGAGGATGATAACTATAAAGATAATGATAAAGATATGGTTCTAAAAATCGTTCTCAATATTAAAAAATGGCAGAGTTCTCACCACAGCTATAATTATAACGGCACAGAGAAACGACATAGGAATCACTTTCAGAGCGATTTATCCAGGTAATGAATAACTAAAACACTGACAGCCAATCAGAATCCATCCTGCTTTAATGAGCTTGAGCATTTAAAGCGACAGACAAGCAAGCTTAGAATAAATAGAACAATATCTTCCGCTGGTGTGGCCACTACCGTAATATGGTTATCGCTATAGTTATCGTACTTGGTCTGATCGGGCCTTTAGGCTTATGCACAATTCAAAAACGAATTGGGAACACCATTTAAATTCAAATCATATATATGGTAGTGAGCAGAATGCAGAACCGTAATTCAAATTTAATTCAGTTGAATTTGAATTCAATATTGGTTTAGGGTTAGTTCCATGGAATTACGGACTATTTACAGTAATTACTATAGTAACTACATGAAACGTGTAACAAAAACACAGTGTTTTCCAATTTTCACTACCTAATTCATAAGATGACAACTAAACACCATTAACATGTGACGTAGTGAGTCCATACAGTATACAATTTGTGTAATAATACTTCACATATTAATTTTTTTATATAATAGCATAGGTAGTAGTCAGCTAGTTATCCGTTGCAAAAAAATAATTCCTGGGGTAGGTGTGCATTTCATGTGTTTTAGGGTCAGGACGATGTAGTTCTTATGTAATTGTGGCAGTGTAGTGAGTATTATGTCACTGCAAAAGACCATGCATTATATAAGAATATTTCCCTAATGCCACATAAAGGATTTTTATATGCCCTCCTGTAATCCTGCTGATGTATTTGCCCTTGATGGATGGTTTTGTTAAGTTGTCATGGCCAGCTGTCTCTGGCAGGTGCCTGGGAAGCCATTTTATGGTGAGAACAGAGGGGAGGGCAGAGGCTGTTAGGTGAGACATAAGAAAAGAGCAAGAATAACAGTCTGAAGAGAGGAGATGAAAGGCTATTGAGACTTCATGCAATGTACAAGTTGTCAGAAGGTTAATCACATGTTGGTTAAACAGTGTATACACCGTTTGGTCATAAAGAGGGGCACCAGCAAGTGATAGTTATACCAAATTATAGTTCAGTGGTGTAATTTTTGTTTAGTATGCAAAGGGACCTGGGCTCAAATTATGATTTTAATATTCTGTATACAAAAGCCACCATGACATCTGCTAACAATCACATTATTTCCTACATGACACGCGCTGATTGGCCTCAGCTGATTGCGCAGCCAATGAGATTGCTTGCTCAACATTGAAATAGTCATGTTCAGTTAGGGGTGGGCAATATACCGGTATACACAATAAACCAATAGAAATTTGTCAACCGGTAGATTTTGTATTATGACACGGTTATGACATTGCTAAGCTGTGCTGTCACAAAAGCTTATCATTTGAATAAGATTTTAAGCCTTGCGGTTTAAAAATGAAGTGATTTTAAACCTTTCAAGTGCAAGAAGCAGCGGAAGGGAACTCATTTTGGTATGTACGCTGTTTGAGAGACTGTTTCTGAGCGCACCTGAACACACCTGAAGTTTTTTGTGCCTTATTGTGTTTGAATGGTCAAATATGCCCACTTGTGTGTCAAAATGGCCGTCTTTTTGAAAAAGCATCCTCTTAGAATAAATCAACAGTCGGTTGTGTCTTAAGTGAGTGTAAATAGTTGAGAAATAAAACACGTGTATCAGTGTATTGGATCCGTGCATTCGGCCTTGAAAGTGACAGCAGCCTAATATACCTTCTGCAGACTTTGTCATGAATGTTAATCAAACAACGAAATAAAGAAAATCTCTTCCTGCTCTTGACTGAATCACCTTTGTAACTTTAATTAGAATCAATATTTATTTAATTTACACAGTGAAGACTATGCATTGTTTTTTGTACATTTGATTACTTTACAGTTTATGTAGTGTTTCTTATCTCTGGTGCTTGAATTTTTACAGGTAGGTCAATTTAATTTGTCATTGTTCTAGTGTAGTCCTATTGCTTAAAATGAGTTGAATTGCTCTTTCTTTATCACTGACACTTTACTTGTCTTCAGTAAGCTTGAGATTTTATTTTATTTTTTTACTTATTGTGATATTGAATAAGTAAAAAGTGTTTTACTTTTTTTATTTAATTTATTTAATTTATTTAATTTTTAATTTTTTACTTATTGTGTATCAATAATTTTGATTTCATAAAAACCTTATTTAAACCAAAAATTCTAATATTGTGATACATATCGTTAGTGTGACACATATTTACTCATATAGTGATATACGATTTTTAAGCTGGCCCTGTAGTTCCTCAGAAACCCTCCACCAGCTCCACCTGCCTAGATCTGCTACAGGTTTTTCCGTATGCCAATTGAAGCAGCAGCAACAGCACACTTAACATTCTCAAGAGTCACACCTATTTCTAAATATGTTTGTCATTCCCAAACACTGACTGTGTGAAGTTGTGAACATATCATAGAGAGTTGGCAGCACATACTCTCCGTGTTTGACTTGCTGGTTACGCATGAACACTCACCACAGCGATGTCCAATCGTTTGTGACGCTGACATGCTCATCTCTGTCTTGTGTGTGACTGCTGGTTGTAGAATGTAGTGCTGCTAATCTGCACCAGTTTTTAAGCTCATGAAGACAAGCAAACATACACAACTATACCCTCGGCCCCTTTATTTGTGTCCACTGAATTGAAAAGAATGAAGTCTGTCTGGGACTTCTGATGGTTATAGGAAACGTCTCGGCTCCAGTGAGGTCTGCGTGTTTGCTCTGTTTATTGTCACCTTCCTGCTGTGAGTTAAGAATTGATTAAGTTTCAGTCTGAAGTGCCAAATCAGAGAACGCAGTGGCATTGAAAAAATAATGAAATTAGTCTTGCATAACCGCAATGAATATTAAAGAGAGAGAGAGAGAGGTGCACATTGTGGTACGCATTGTGTTGCTCATAAAGGTGACGATGGTTCTTTGAATTCTTAGTTCTGTTTTGTCTTTTCTGGTTACTCAGATAGATAGGTCTGCAGTTCTGGTCCTTGAATCCGATTGAGCAGCGTTCCAAGAGTGCTGATGTAACACTGGGACTTTTCACTGTTTGTCTGTTCCCTTTCGAAGGGAACTCGACAATACGTCATCGACGCTATGGGGAACGCCTCAGGCGTGACAGGTGTCTGAAATCACAATCAAATCACGGCAATCACATTGACCGGCGACAGCCCGTGAATCATTACGTGAATGATTAACGTGCGACCTGGAAGTATATAAGGGCGCCTTGCAAACATGACAAATCATCTTTTCGTCTTCAGGGACTGTTTTGTCTGTAACCGCTTTTGAAAATCAGGTATTTATGAAATGCACTGAGAAGGCTGAGTGTTTTCAACTGTGCTTTTTCTGTCTGGAGGAAGAGCGCGCACAGGCAGTTCTTGAGGGAACTGCCTGTACAATTGCGAGCGTTTTTCTTTGAGAACGCTCCGATCTCGTCTGACCCTCTCCTTGAGAGAAGAGGGCTCAGCATCTGGGTGTAAAAAAAAAAAAAAAATTGATCCCAGATGAAGCCCGCCGATCGCCTTGAGAGGGGTATAATCCTCTCAAGCGATGCGGCGGCTGACGAGATTAAGCAGTGAGTGCTTTTCCGGACAAACAGGAGATGGCTGATGAGGGTGGTGATAATCAATCTTCTCAGCCACCCTGCCCCGTGTATGCTGAACTGGTGGTTTTATGGTAACGTTGGGGGAAAATCGCTCACTATGAGAGCGTTTTTTCCTCAGTCATAAAACCACTAGCTCAGGTGAGCCTTTCATTTCTTCCCGATCTCATACTGAGATCGAGAGGACATGGAAGAACCCATACTCTGCCCGTGTCCACCGACATCAGCGGGCTAGTCTCACTGATGTTGAGGTGATAGGAGAGCATGGGTATGTGTCGATGCCGCCCATTGACGAGACGTTTGCAACTATCTCGTGTCTGGACAGGCGTCTACACTGAGAGCTCAAACCCTGCCAGTTGAATGGCAGAGCATACACGCCAGCGGGTCAGGCCGGTGCTACCCTGCACATCATGGTGGTGTTGCAGGTACACCAGGCCAATCTGCTGGGGGATCTCGTCCAGGGGGTGGGGCCCCTGAGGCGGTTACTGAGCTGCGCCACGGAGTGAACCTGGCCGACATCGGGGAGAAGAGAGAAAGTCTTTCTCCTCGATTCGCCCTCGCCCTCTGAGCTTTTTGGCACCTCCGTGTAGGCGGTGGCTGGAAAGTTCAGAGAGGCGAGGGCGCGCTCAGCTGTATTAGGACAAATACATACCGCTGAGATCCGTATCCACACCCAGACAGACGGGAGGGCCTGGCCCATCATGGTCCGGGGACCTTAGACAGGGCCAGAGAGCCAGTGTCGCCTCTCGTGCGCCTCCTCCGTGGAGGAGTAGATCGCTGTAGAGGTGCAACTCCCGCAAGAAGAGGGATCTGAGGGAGGTGATCCAGCACGATTGCACACAGCATTGGCATGGATCACCTCCCCCTGAGGGCGTGATTATATCTTAGCCCTCTCCTCTCTTCCCCGACTCCCCAGACACTTTCTACATCAGGCCTGAGGCTGGGCTCATGGTTAGAACAATGTTCTGTTGGCCTGCCTCTGCTTGGTTAGGAGAGTGCCTCTTTCAGGCATGTATAGGTGGTAGACCCCATGTTCATAAAGAACTGTCTGGTAAGTCTTCACTTCGCACGCCGCAGGTGAGCTGAGTGGTCTTCTTTAAGAGTAATTTGTGTGCAACTAACACTAAAATTTATCTCTCTACAGACCTCGTTCCCTGTATAGAGCTATGGGGTCATGTAAGGTACATTTTTGGATTATTAGGGCCCTGAAGTCCCCCTTTAGGTGGCTAGAACGACTATCTTAGCCCTCGGGCTGTTAGCCACCTCAGGGTAGAGTAGTTGGTCTCCCTCCCATAGGATTTTTATCTTGGAGTATAGACTGACGCTAGTGCTTCAGATAGATCTTATGTCCGGTCCATGGGACCGTCTGACTTCCTTCCTGAGTACATCGCCCCCTTGAGCTCTGTTTGGGTTTTCAGTGGGCTGAGCGATTCTGCAGCCAGTTGTATGAAATAATAACTATTTTTCTAGTAAGGCTGTGGCTCCTCCGAGCCCTCAGGTAGATCTATGCTTGCAGGCTGGCCCTCACCAGGGCCGCCTCTGTAGCTGGCCTAGGCTGTGCCAGGGATAGTGGAGGCGCTCTGCTTAAGCATTTCTGCCTCTGAGCCTTCACTGTGTGAATATAGGTTCCTAGCATCCCTGTATGACAGCCTCCTCCAATGGGAGTCGTTAGGCCAAGGCCCGCCCCCTTCTCTGCATTCTGGGGCGACAAGTGTAATGCAGCGTGGTGCAGAGGCATGGTTTATAAAGATCCTGGGTTAGGCCTCAAATAGGCCTCCCCGGTACAATGTGTCTTTATTGAGCAGGGTTAGGCCGCCTTTCGCCTCACGAAGAGGCTGGGTCTGTCTGCCCGACCCTGCCGTGCAGAACTAGCATACGGATATGGGCTGCCAGTATAGGCTTTACTCACCTCGCTGAGCTACTGCTCAAGCGTCGGGTTGTAGGTGGTTGGCTCACAAACAAGCCCCACTCCCCTAGGTTGGGCACAGATACTTTTTCTGTCACCCCTAGAGCCACTGGCGGGCCCGCACCCTGGTAAACCTCAGGGTGAGGTGGAGAGTATTCCCCTGTGATACAGGGCAGGTCTGAGTCCTTCACTTTCAGTTCTGTATTATCCTACCTCGCACCACTATGGCTCGGGTTGAGCGGAAAGTTCTAGCCTTCACTTCTTTTTTGGTCGAAGTACGCTCCCCTGAAGCCAGAGCATTGCCATGAGCTGACGCCCATGCTTACAGATGGTAGGCCCCTGGCTCTGGGGCCTCCATTGAGGCAGAGTGGCGTATGTTGTACTCCCCTTGCTCAAAGGGTGCTAGCGCTTTTGCTGAGTACACTGCCATGGGCAATGTGATTAGGTACCAGAATGCTGTAGGCGCTGTGTAAACAGCTTGTCTGCCAACGAAGGCTGCGCCATTAGGTAGTAGGCCTCAGCAGGCCTCCTGTATGGGCAGCCCCCAAGTGGGCGCTGTAGGCCAGCTCACTTCAAAAAAGTGTTGCTGGCCTTGGTGGTTCGGGCAGTTGACTCACTGATGGGTAGTAGGCCCTAAACAGGCCTCCTCGGAAGTGAGTCCCAACATTGTGGGACTTACTTGTTGGTGTGGTATGATTCCCAACAGTGTACCTTTGGAGCAGATTGACTTGCTGTCAGCTAGTAGGCCCAACCAGGCCTCCCTGATAGGCGAGTCCCCAGTGGGCTGGCCTTAGCAGGCCGCCTTCGAACCGTCACCCAGATTCAGGGCTCTTAGCTACCAGTTGTTTAAGATTACTTTCAGGTAGTAGGCCTCCTCAGGCCTCCCTGAAGGTGAATTCCCACTTACGGTGGCTATCAGGTAGTAGGCCTTACCAGGCCTCCCTGTAGGCAAGCCCAAAGGACAGGCAACTGGACAGCTAGCCTGACCTACTATCAGGTAGTAGGCCTCACCGGGCCTCCCTGAAGGCATGTTCTCACGTAATGTGATTATCAGGTGGTAGGCCGCTAACCGGGCCTCCCTGAATGTGAGCTCCCAAGTATTGTGGCTGTCAGATAGTAGGCCTCACCAGGCCTCCCTGAAGGTAGTTCCCACATACTGTGGTTATCAGGTTACAGGCCTCACCAGGCCTTCCTGGTCATGAGCTCCCACATGCTGGGGTTATCAGGTAGTAGGCCTCACCAGGCCTCCCTGAAGGTGAGTTCCCTCATACTGTGGTTATCAGGTTACAGGCCTCACCAGGCCTTCCTGGTTATGAGTCTCCACATGTCAGGTTACGGGCCTCACTCGGCCTTCCTGAATGTGGGCTCCCACATATTGTGGTTATTAGGTTACAGGCCTCATCCGGCCTTCCTGGTTTTGAGCTCCCACACACTGTGGTCGCTAGGTTACAGGCCTCACCAGGCCTTCCTGGTCATGAGAGCTCCCACATACTGGGGTTATCAGGTGACAGGCCTCACCAGGCCTTCCTGGTTATGAGCTCCCACATACTGTGGTTATCAGGTTACAGGCCTCACCAGGCCTTCCTGGTTATGAGCTCCCACATACTGTGGTTATCAGGTTACAGGCCTCACTAGGCCTTCCTGGTCATGAGAGCTCCCACATACTGGAGTTATCAGGTTACAGGCCTCACCAGGCCTTCCTGGTTATGAGCTCCCACATACTGTGGTTATCAGGTTACAGGCCTCACCAGGCCTTCCTGGTTATGAGCTCCCACATACTGTGGTTATCAGGTAGTAGGCCTCCAGGCCTCCCTGTGAGTGGTTCCCCAACCATGCTGGGTTCTGGAAGCTAGTGGCCGCCTGCTATCAGTTCAGCTGGCCTTATTAGGCCGTTGCTAAAAGCGAGCTCGTGCCCTGGCTCAACTAAAGTGTTCATCCTCTGCTTCTGGTTCCCTCCGGGAACTTCTTACTCTGCCTACAGCCTGGTTCCTACCAGTCGGTCCATTGCTCCCCTCACTAAGGGTCTCTATGAGTGTTTGGACTCCTGAGTCTGGTCAGACGGTCGTAGGCCTCTCGTGAGGCCTCCCAGTTAGATCAGCCCCTAGGCCTTCACAGGCCTCCTCAGTGTTTCAAACACAAACACTGGGTAGATCCATGGATCGAGTAGAGAAACTCCCCTCTCTAGCAAGGGTTGTAAAGCACTATGCTGAGTCATACTCTCCGGGATATCCCGTCTCTGAGATCCGGGCTGAGGGTTCACTGCCAGCTTCGCAGTCCCTCGGGTTGGATGCCTTACCTAAGGCAAATGTCCAGAGGCTCTGTCTCCAGACAGACAGGAATTTGGCCAGACTGAAGTGTCCGACGTAGTGACACCAGGTCAGGCCGTCCTGGTGGCATTTCGGGTGGTATATTCCCCCGAATAGTGACTGGCTGGGGTTCCCTCGGGTTCCCTAGCCACATTCCCTAGAAGGGACCCCTTCTAAATTGAAGTTGTGGTCCTAGGCCTTTGAGCAGGCCCAGGTAGGCCTTCGGATTACATATTTGGAGTTCCTCCTGTTAGGCTTATAGCTTGGGCTATGACCGTAGGGAATGCTGTCACTGACAGCCCAGTGTGACCTGAGGGTGAGTGGTTCTTGCATTTCTTTTGAATTTGCTGGTTCTGACAGTTGTCACTGCCTCCTGGCATGCACTCCCCTTAGCATGGCGGCGTGGGTATATCGTTCCCCATAGCGTCGATGACGTATTGTCGAGTTCCCTTCGAAAGGGAACGTCTCAGGTTACAACTGTAACCTTTGTTCCCTGAGAACAGGGAACGAGACAATACGTCTCCCTGCCATGCCTCGGGGCCTGCCTACCAAACAGTCCCTTCAGACGAAGGATGATTTGTCATGTTTGCAAGGCGCCCTTATATACTTCCAGGTCGCACGTTAATCATTCACGTAATGATTCACGGGCTGTCGCCGGTCAATGTGATTGCCGTGATTTGATTGTGATTTCAGACACCTGTCACGCCTGAGGCGTTCCCCATAGCGTCGATGACGTATTGTCTCGTTCCCTGTTCTCAGGGAACAAAGGTTACAGTTGTAACCTGAGACGTTTTTTGCTCATTCCAGACAGACTTTCAGTTTGTGCATTACTGATGCAGATTTTTCTGTGAACCCTGTAATGGACTGGTCACCATTAAGTGTGTTTCCCTGATTCCTACTTCAGTGACACTTTCTGCAGGTCATTGAATAACTGTCTAAAATGATTCATAAAAAAATGATGGTTCAGTCAGGAATTGAACAGTCGTTGAATCATTCATTAAAACTAAAGTTCCAGCAGTGGTTTTGTTTAGAACTATTTAGGTTTGCAGAGCAAATAAGTAACTAGCAACATTGTGTCTAAAATGTACGTCACTCAATACTAACTTCTTGCCATTTTGAACTGTTGTATAAACTATAAATAGTTTTTACATATTTTACACGTCTTCCATTTGTTCGTTTGCAGGCAAAATCCAGTCATTTCAACAGGGATCCTTGTGAATGGGAATTATGTATAAGTACATACTGTAATGTACATTATGTATAAGTGCGAAAGATTTCCCAATGCAAATTTCACATCGGGTTCAAGTTATCAGTTGAATTCCATGCGTTGATCAGCAGAAAGCTGATTGGTTTGAAAGTGACTTCTGTGTGCAGTGTTTCATAAATCACTACACCATTGACAATGGACCTTTTTGCCCGCCGAATTTCTCTGAAATGTCGCAAATGTGATCGCACCTCATTTTAGGCATTAAACTTCTGATATTCAGTGTAGTTTAACACTTCTATAGAAGCGACACATTAGTCCATACACTGCTGAGAACAAGAGTAGAGATGGAAATGAAGAAATGGTACATGCTGTCCCTGTGAGTGCCGGATGAGTCAGTTTCACCCCGAGTGCTCTGTGCGCTTTCTCCACTTCTCTCTCTTAATCGCCGATTCTTTTGCTCTCCTTTCACAGTAGGTTGAGGATCTCCTTCTCTCATCTGGAACTGTACTAAATCCCTCAGCTGGTTTTCATGCATGTCTCTCTCATTTCTGTTCTCCGTTTTCATTGGTCCACGTTGCCCTGTCCTCTCTTATCCTCTTTAAATAAGGGAGTTAGCTGAGCAGGTCTTTTGTTGCTGTAGAATTGATGGATTTCCATGTTTCCTTTGTGAAACAATTTTCATAGATTTGATGTATGAGAAAATGACATTCTGTCAGCTTACACACATTTCAGTCATTTTTTCTCTTGGCTTTGTGTATGTCTGCATGTATGTGGGTATGTAGCTGCATGCTTATCCATGCAATGGAGTATTGCACATTTTTGCCAAATATTTCTCAATATTGTCTCGTATGGGTGTTTGCATATGGGCATGTTTAGGTAATGATTTTTATTCAAACGTTTAGTTTATTCCCATTTAGCTAACAGTAAAATCATTGGGTTTTTTTGACCTTGACATTTATATTGCCCTAATCAGCATAAATCATGCTAGATTTCACACAATAATAATGTAATTAGTACTTAATTGTTGCAGTCAGCATTAACATTGCATGGGAGTTTGATCTTCAGTCATCTTAAGTGACCTTTTCCACAGCTTTGCGCGTTGCATATAAATGGCTGTATTGATAGAGACAACATGATCTCCAAGGGCAAGATGATTTATGACATGGCACGTTGTTCACAGACACAACAGATTTCGAAGGTTTCGAGGCAGTCGACATGTTCATCCGCAAGACAGTGACATATGATGTCGCATCCCATGTGAAAAGAAGCTCTGTGTGTGTTTTGTCCAAAAGCATGACCCTCTTTCTACAGGACTGTCTTCACACCATGTGCCCTTGAAGTCTGGTAAAGTCTGCCAGTATTGGCTCTTAACACTTTGTCGTACTCTCCCGCTCTGTGGGACGAACCTTTAATAGCCGCTCTGCTGGCTGGAATTCCGTGAATGGGCGCTGATCTCTGTAAGCTGGCCTTTTAAGTAGCAGTATGCAGGTCTATCTTAGACCAGTCTGACCTAAGAAAGCTTAAATGTCAGTACAACCATCTCTTAAAAAAAGGGTCATTTGTGTAGTATGCAGGGATGAACTGGCTGTAGGGAACACATGGAGTTTTCTTAGTGGGTTGGTTGACTTGTGACCTCTTGATTAAATAAATAAATATTCAAAGATTTAAAGGGGAAAAAGTTCATTTATAGGCACTAAGCTCTCAGATGTGCGTGTGATGCCGCTTTTTTTCGTTTTTTCCGCAGCCAATATCATTGAAAATTATTTGTACATGTATGGTTGTCACGTTTAGTTTTGGGTTTGTTTCATGTTCATGTTTCATGTCTTTTATTTTGAAGTTTTGTTTCTGGTGTATTGTCATGTGACTTCCTTGCCATCGTGTGATTTTGTCTGAATCTGTAATCGCCCCCTAAACCCTTATTCACTATTCCCTACGTAAATCACTAATACTGTTCACTTGAAGGAGTTAATGAAAAGGCGTGAGTGAATTCGGACTGCCGTTGAGTGTAAATCAGTTGTACACTCTATATTGCAGTGCAATGTGGGATTGAATGAGTGCACTCAATAACGTACACTATCGTTTCGGACACCACTACAAATGGCTGTCCCCTCAAATAACGCCCTATTTGAGGGTATAGGGGGGATTTCGGATTCAGCCTATGTCCTGTGCTTTCCTAGTCTCTTGTGTAATGTTCTGATTGGTTCCCTCGTTATACACTGAAAACCCTTATAAGTGAATTTGAGTAAACTCGTTCCCTCAATTTAATTGAGTAATGGGGTCTCCCAAAACGTGTATATTTAAGTTTACTTAACTTGGTGCTTATGTAGACTTGACTTAAATTGTTTAGTTCACCAAACTTGACGATTATTTAATGTACTTAAACAATAAAGTTCACTTAACTTAGTGTTAATTTCAAGTGTATTTGTATATTTAAGAAAACTCAACATGAAAATGTAACTGAAATTAGAATTTAATTCTACATTTTAAAGTTATTATTTTTGACTGCACTCTTAACCCGAATTAGTTGACTTTACTCGCAAATCGCGTGGAAACCCGTTGCCCTATACCACTTTAGTTTTTACACAAGCTGAAACTAAATATGTTGAGTTGCGAGTGTCACCATTGTTGATCTGTTGGATTTCCTGCTGTATAAATCACCGAACTTTCATATCAATCATATGGAAAGACACAGACAATAAGAGATTGAACTCTAGATGATGTGAGGTGCAACTGACTTATAATCTTTATTGCTCATCATTGCTCTTCAGTGTCACATGATCCTTCAGAAATCATTATAATATGCCGATTTGGTAACATTTAATATTATTAATATTATTACAGTATTATAAATACTGAAAACAGTTGTATTGAATGAAACATTCTGCATGGAGTCACCTGTCATACTGCTTCTATCAGGTGACTCCATGCAAATCATTTTATGTTTGAAGGAATCACAGTAGTGATGAAAAAGCTGAATGAATTATGTGGATTTGAAGCATGAATACGTTATGTCTGGTGCATTACATGCATATCTGTGTGTGTGTGTGTGTGTGTGTGTGTGTGTGTGTGTGTGTGTGTGTGTGTGTGTGTGTGTGTGTGTGTGTGTGTGTGTGTGTGTGTGTGTGTGTGTGTGTGTGTGTGTGTGTGTGTTCTTGTGGCAGCTGCATGCACCATCAGGCTGTAGTTCTCCACTATGTAGGTCAGGCTGCATGTAGAGAGAAAGATAGAGATCTGTTTGCAGAGCTGAATGGCATCAACACTGTGACTGTTTGCTTATTTATTGAATTGGAACCAAGAGTTAATTTCATTCCAACCTTTTCATGCATTCATGTGTCCAATCACAACAACAACAACAACTACACAAAAGCTTAGATAAGTTTTGAGTGTGTGCATATGTGTACGTAGATTTCTTGTATGTGCAATTAAGGATCTTAAGGATAAAAAAACATGTACTGTAAAAGCGTGACTCTCCTGGGGGTTTATACAGGGAGCTTAAACTTTAGGGAACTCTCTAGATAGATCTGTGCAGGTGTATGGGTGGTAAAGGTCAGCGATGACTTCCTGAAAGAACCCCTCAACAATAGGCCTACAGAGATAGGTAGGCCTACTCCAGCTCGCTGCTGGATTTACAGTATACTATGCTTTATATCAATTAATCATCAGAAATGTGAGTTTTACCTTAGGCATGAGATTACATATTCATTTTTGCATTTGGATTTTAACATAATGCAGATTTAATCTGCAATTTTAATGAATGAGGAACTTGTCCATGGTTTAATTTTTAATATAAGCTTATATAAAGGGATAGTTCAACATCGACACAAAAACAATGTATCATAAAAATATCATAAGTTGTTCATATGACTTTTGCACACTTGCATTGCAAAATTTAAATGTAGGCCTATGTTACATTTAAATTTGTAATGTAATGCGAAGTAGCGTCAGATCCTTTCTTTCGTATTGTGACATACATCCGAGCGAAACAGAAGCGAAAAGAAGGATGGAGGCAGATTTGAATGCAAGCTTTTCGATTGTAAAAATGGGGTAGGGTTTATGCAGTCAAAATGATTGGAGAAAATCACTAGAGAGATGTCTGTCATTTCAAAAGAAGATAAAAAAATGTCAAGGTCATATAACATTCAAAATGATAGATATACCATAAATACTTGCAAATTATGAGTTTTATACGTACTGCTCGGGGACACGGACTGACAGAGCCATAACCAACTAATCTGAAGAAATGTCTAAATGAAGTCAAGGTGAAGGTCACATATCTTGCCACATACATGCTTTTATTAGGTTCTCAGGAGTCCTCTACATTCAGATTAGCCATGTGAAAACAAGACCTGGGATTGGAGAGAAGGAAATATGGGAGCAAATATGTGCAAAGGCCCAAACACAGATAGTTAACAGTAGACTAAAACTGTTAATGTACATTTGGCTTTTGTGTACTTATGTAACTCCAGTAAAAATTAAATAGAATTAATTGCAGCACACCAGATACATAACAGTGCAAAGGGTACATTAATTCATATATGTGGGAGTGTGAGAAAATGTTATCATCATCACAAGGAAGACACGAGTGTAATAAAATACATTTTATTAACACAAGATAAACAAGAATAACTAACACAACTTCTAAATGAATTCTATAAATGATAAATGAATAAAGTGCATAAGATGGGTTAAATATAAACTGTTTCTCTGAAATTAATAAGGTGAAGGTAATAAGGTGACCTAATTATGCATCAAACAAATGAATGAAAGATTATTTGTTATTAACTAGTATTAGCTATATTACCTCTAATGTATATTAGAAAATCATACACTGATTATATACAACAGTGCCAAGATCTCTGGAAAGAGGTTTGGTTAAGTGATATTTACAGTACATTCCACGTGGTTGAGCGAGCAGTCCAATGGCGGAGACGTTTTCCACTGGTTGTGCTGGGTAACAATGCAGTGGGGAAAGGAGCCGCAATCCATTTCAACAGCCTTGAACAAGAAGCTCTGTTGGATGCTGATCTCCTGGAGCACCAAAAGGGTCCTAAAATCTGAAACACACAGATGAGGCCCTGTAGTGCAGAAGTTATTTAAAGGGATACTGTAGTATTTATAAGAAAAATATATATAAGAAAACCTGTAGTATTTTCAAATTGCAGTGCTTCCCCGCCTCATGTCTCCCTGAGACGAGATTTATGTATTTTTTGTCAGGAAAAAATCCTCCGATGACGCAAAAATCATCATTTTGCGTCATCTGAGGCTTTTTTGGCCAGAGGCTAAAAACTACAGCCAATAGTAGGAGCTAGTGCCGCATGTTTTCGACCTGCCCATAGTGGGTGGGATCTCACTCACAGAATGTACAAATAGTGTCAGCCATCTTTTTTGTTAAGCTAAGCTAACAGGCTCTTGCTCTGTGGAGAAAGCTGAGTAGTAGACTAACCACGATGGCGGAAGGTAGTTTTGAAGTTGATATGGCAGAAGGGGATTTCGAAGATCTAGTGCGAGAATCCGATGCTCGTGGCTACCTGTACAAGCCGCAATACAGTGAGGAACAGTTGCGGATCATGGAGGAACAAGAGGCGGCCGGAGCAGCTGCTGCAGCAGAGGAGCAAGACCTGCTTGGCGGCCAGGAGGAAGAGCCTGGGCAGACTCGAGCTGGGGCGGACTGGTGGTGTCAGTGCTCTCGCTGTGCGCCTATGGACACAGATAGAGATTCCTATTGCTGTTGCGAACTCGTCATGGAGACTGCGTCTCATAAAACGGCGTCTTTTCAGTTTCGAGTCAACTAGTACTTCCGATACTGCCCTCTGTTACATGGTAGGCGTGGCTTGGGAGTGGCCTTGTAGGGCAGCGAAGCAAGTGCATTCTGGGAGTTGTTGTCTTTCATCCACAAGAGCCAAAAATACATTTTCTAGCTTTTCTCAGTCTAGAAGGCACCAACTTCTAAAATAATTTCACATTTATACTACATAAATGACCCAATTTAAAACACATTTATCTTTCCAGCGGTGAAGTATCCCTTTAACGTTGGGCCATCGGCGAGCATCTTCCAGGCTTGTTTTTGCGGTATGCTCCACACGTCGGTCTCACGTCGGTGCCAGTTTGCCCGATTCAGCTTGTTGAATCAGCATCATGGCCGTTGATGAGAGTGGCAACTCTGATTGGATGTTCAGTTTAGCGAACGAGTGAGTGCACCGAGAATTAAAGTGAAAGTGATGAAAGAGAGCAAGTAAGTCAAGACGGCACTGACAGAAGGTTGATCTAATGTTATGTTATCCTACCCAAGCATTCCAACTTTGAATACTATAAATATTCAAAATGGTAAGCAACTGCTGCTTTGTTCACATTTCGTATATCTGTGTATATTCTTGTTTCGGTTTCTCCCTTTGAATGACGAATCTAGACGTGATACCTGCTGATATAGACAGTTAATTCCTTACAGGCAGGTGCAGAACACACATGCTAGTTTGCAGTCGGTTGTAGTCTGTGCTGTGTTCAAGCGCAGCTTTTTGGTCCAGACGCAGCCATCTCGAGGCGACAACACGTCGGTATTCGTCGCTGTAAGTTCTTTTGAAGTCGGCTTGGTGTGTCCCAGGCTTTACAGGACTGAGACCCAGAATGGTGCATCTGTTATGTACACTGTTGAAAGGATACCTTTATCCCTTTCCAATGAAGAGGAGATTTCAACTTGGCGCTTTTCCATTCCAGTACTGCGATTGGCTGCTGGCGCCAGAAGGAGCACAGACAGTGTGGCCCACCCTTCTTTCCCCTGTGGAACTCATGTGCATAAAGCACACGGTTAGAAGTATTTCAAGTGTCTTTAAAGTTTTACCGATGCATTTATCACTTTCCAAACCACCAGCAGAATACCTTTGGCAATATTCTAGACAAATAGAGTCCAAAGTCCAAACAAGATGGGAAAAGATTGAACTGTCATGCTCTCATTCATTGTACATTAACAGCTGAATTTTGTGTAAGATGTTGGACTACAAATAGCTTTCACTGAGAGAATGCTTATTTCTGAATAAGTATGAAATGGATATCTGTAGTTTACATCGGTTTTAAGGTGTCCAAACATTATGAATAGATTTGGATGGATCATTGTGATCTATCTTTGTTTCACCCACTGATGCTGCATCTGGAGGTCCTGAGGAACTTGTATGGCAGTCACAGGCCAAAACCTTAGGAATTAGTCTCTAGATGGGTGAAGGGCAGTAACTGCATGTGGATCAATGAGAAGTCATGTCCCTCCTGGGCTTGGTACTTGAGGTCTTCTTCTTGCCCTCTAAGAGGTGTCCATCTTTTTCTGATGGTGTTGGACAGTTTGTTTGTTTTAGTCCACCAAGATCCAATCAAAATGTAGCAAACCTTTGTCCCCTTTTATGGACAGAGAGGGACCCGGCCATAATGGATGCTGGAAAATGCTGTTCACCACGAATGGAATATTTAAGTATTTATAGTCATGTGGATTTTACACTCCAAAGGCTCATTCTGTTAGAAATAAGACTGAAAGGCTTAATATAACTCGATGGTTAAGAGAAACATCTTCATGTATTGCAATGGAAAAGATAGCACATTTTTAAGAGTCTATCGCTCCTTCTGTTTATATATTAAACATGGGGATATTGACAGTATAATAGAGGAGGTTCAAAATGCTTGATCTGGGTATATTTTAATATGCACTATGCTAACCCTACTTTACTGCAGATATGTATTGTTAATATTGATTGTGCTGTATTGATAACTTGCACTCCCATAGAACATTGAATTAACTCGTATTAATGTTGGTTTGTGTTATTACACTAAATGTCATATCGACCCTTTTGTTTTGCTTCTGTTTTTGTGCATTAAGTATGTTGTTATAGAAAAGTGATGTACATCGGGTGCGTCTCAGTCAGCTCCCTTGCTCACGAGCTCGTGTACACGAATCCGGCCGCTGGTAAGGACCCTGGCTCACGACACAAATTGGGACAGCGATCACTCAATTTCCGGCGACATGACTACGTACAATGTCAACGTACAACATTGTAGAACGTCACGGCTGGTATTAATCAACAACAGGCAGGACCTATATCTTTTTGATATTATTTTGTATTCTGTTTAAATACATTGTTCTGTTACATATCATTACAACATTTCAGCCGGATATTAATTATGAAATGTTAACTAGACGTGTTCACTACCTGTGTAGCGATGTGTTTATGCTGACATATAAAAAAAAGGTTTGTCTTTTTAAATCTTCTATCGCGTGTCATTATATTAATTGAGTTGGTTTGTTTTTTTATGTTTTGCGCTTCAGAAAAGTGACGTAATTTCCGGTAAGGAAGCATAGTGAGCATTGATGCTCCCATAGTTTTTGCAGTACTGTTAGATTATGACTCTACCAGGTGCATTGTGGGATTTTTTTAGGGAGCAAAAATTCCAGTGCACTGGAAGTTTTGCTGAACTTGGGAGCTGATTGAGACGGCACGCATCGTTAGTTGTGAAAGTGTGAAAACTTAATAAAAAAAGCTTTGAGAAAAATTAGATATGCCTTTGAAATTGTTCACAAAATGGTTAATAACTTACAACAGATGCAAAAAAAATTACAACAGATGAATTTCTGTTTGATGCTAAGCTGCTGATAATGTTCTCCGCTGGGCAGCTAACCATTGTGACTGGATCATTGAGTCAATGAGCTGAACCCAACTCAGGGTTGAAGATAGATTCATCAAAGTCATTCAGATCGGTTTTACAAACTGTATCACATGATTAATTGAAAAGATCTGACTCAAAAGAATGTTTTTATTCAGACCATTGAGTCAATGAGCTGAACCCAACCCAGAATCTATTGGATTCATCAATGAATCATTCAGCTCGGTTTTACAAACTGGATCAAATGATTAATTGAAAAGATATGACTCTAAAGAACATTTTGGGTCAGATCATTGAATCAATGAGCTGAACCTAACTCAGAATCAATTTGATTGATCAATGAATCATTCAGCTCGGTTTTATGAACTGGATCAAATGGTTATTTGATTATCTGACTCAAAAGAATGTTTTGTTCACAAATTGTACATTGTTGCTTCAATGAACCATAGATAGTTTGCTAACTCATGAACTGTAGATCTTAAAACTTGAATTTCAGTCTATTCTTCACATAAAGCTTTTGACTAAATTATTACAATTTATAGAATTGATGCTGTATGAATGATCTTTTACGCTACCTCTGTTGTGTAATTTGTCATTTGGAGAATATAATAGAATGTACAGTGTATAGGATATGTGAGGTGGTGGAATGGACTGCAAGAGAATGTCTTTGCCAGACGAGCCATTATGGGAGATTAAATCTGATCCACACTAAGAGTGACCCAGTGGAGAGAGAGAGGGAGAGAGAGAGACTCTCAGCCTGGCTTATTGTATTAATAGCTGTCCGTGGGTGTCAATAGCTGTATATCAGATCTGTAGAGACTTTGATTTGATTTAAAGTTTGCCTGTACAATATCAGTCCCTGCCCTTGAGTTACCCAGCACTAGGGTGGCTTTTCTTGAGTATCTCCAAATTCACAATCATATGACATTTTAAGTTTAAATGGAGCTGTGGAGCACAGGATAATTCTTTAACTTTTGACTGCCCACATCTGCATATCAATTCCATTCAGTATTCAGCAACTTTGCCCACCTAGTCACGATGAAGTAATAATATGTAGGATAGATTATTCAGAGACACCAGAAGAATAAAATGCCAGTTAATTTCTAGATATATATGGGAGGTTCGACCATCGCAGTGGGGGAGGATCAAAGAAAGAGATTTATCCTGAAGAAATGTATCACGGTTTGCACAAAAATATTAAGTAGGACAACTGATTTCAACATAGGTAATAATAAGAAATGTTTCTTGAGCAAATCAACATATTAGAATGATTTCTGAAGGATCACATGACACTGAAGACTGGAGTAATGATTTTGAAAAATCAGGTTTTTAAATATATTTTAAATAAATACATTTTAATAATACATTAAAATAGGAAACAGTTGTTTTAAATTAATTTAATATTTCACAATATTTCTGTTTTTGCTGTATAAATGCAGCCTTGGTGAGCAAAAAAGACACTTAAACATTTAAAAACAACACGACCACAAACTTTTGAATAGTAGTGCACATATAGAAGTCTTAAACATAATGTATTGATAAAACTGATAATATTTTATATTTTACCTTTAGGCTCTGTTTCTACTTCTATTTCTTCAATGACTTTAATGTGCAAGCTACCATACTAATATTACAAAATGTTATACGAAATCAAATGCGACAAAACCAATACCCTACGGCCCCTTTAAGCGGTAATTTATTGCAAATAAATGTTCTCATGTTTAACCTTCCTGTGCTAAAGGACGCAGTTTGACAGGCTAGCGGAGGTATGTTGCGATTAAGACGTTGAATACCAGTCAACTCTTTGTTGTTACTAAGCAACCTGTTCCCTGGCAACGCTTTACTTGTCCTTTGGCAACCGTTGATTTAATTCAGAATGACTGTTCCCCCTTTACTCCCATGCTGTGTCATCTCTAAGTCCATGCAAGTCTTGGGACCAATGAACCAAGACATTAAAGAATGCTCAGCATCCTGATTCGACATTGAACCATTCTCTGCCGTTAGTGTTAAAAAATTGCTGCGTCACAGCACTGATGTCTTACAGTATTCACATCACTTCAGTACAGCAGGGACTTTTTATAAGGCCATGAATCTTTTCAGATAAGGAGTGTCTATGAAAGGTGCGTTTCAACAATTGAAGAGGATACGTGGCTGGCAGACTGCAGTGTGAGAGGAGCGAGACAGCTGGGGGATTTCATCAAAGAGCATGCGACAGGGAGCAAGAGTGGGAGGAAGATGAAGACAGAGAAAAGGAGGGAGGGAGATGTTACTCAGGCCAACAGCAGCACCTTTGCAGCTATGCGCCACTTTGTGTGTCAGTACCCTGGGCGGAAAATATCTGCAGAAATTAATCTGACAGCTGTGGCTGTGTCTGAGCGTGCCTTTGTGCATGTGTGCATACGTTCAGGTGGCCTATTTCCTGAAATTAATGCAATATCTGGCATGCCATGGTCACCCACTCTGTATGTGGCTGCGTGTGGGATTATCCTAGTGAGCCACACCTGTAGTAAAGCCTTTGAAAGCTAGTGTAAACTGTCCATTTTGTGATAAATCTACCATGTGAGAGACACAACCTGTGCTTATCTATCCCTTTGCTGGTGTTTTAAACAATTTGCTACTTACTTAGTGTAATTTAATTATCACATCGAATTGTGCTATTGCTGTACCATATCTGAAACTTCATTTTATTTGTAGTGAGCCTTAGAACTATAGTCATACAGGAACATTGTACTGTAAATACTGTAGATCTGCAGTAAGCCGTATCCTTGTGATTAAAGGAGTCCTCTTTTTTGCCTTTATTTCATTATAGCGTTTATACAATACAGATTGTTTCAAAGCAGCTTTACAGTGATCAAGAGGGAAAAAATGATTCAGTGTTGCTTGGACGAAATGAAACGAAATGAAATGGACATGCTGTGGTTTAATTCAAGGCTGCATCACGAGTCAGAAAACAGATTGTAGATTAGTATCATTCAAAATATTTCATCCAGTTACTTTTGCTTGAAAATCGGATTCATCACGCCTGTGTGGAGACGAAGCTGGTCATCGGGGTCTGTGCAGAGGCCTTGTCTGGTTCTCGTGGTCTTTGCTGAGGATCTGTGTCGATGGCTGTCGTGTTGACAAGGTATCCACAAGGGATTGTCTAGTTGACATGGTCTCCTGTGACATTCAGGGCTGTGTTGTGGTCATGTCTTGGTGCAGGTATTAGCGTATGCCATTCTAACGATGTAAAAAATATATCAGATTCACAGTTCTGGTTGACCTACTTTATGCAGCCTTACAATCCTTTAGCAGATTTTAATTTAAAGACCCCCTGTGGTGAAAATAGTTTATTTGTCTATGTGGTGTTTTTTTAATAAGGTTTAAGACAAACCATGTGCAAATTCATGTCAACAACATTGCTGAGTATTTTCTCCTTAAAACTGCAGTGAACCAGAGACGGTCTCAAAAACGCAGTTTGAAATCGCTGGTGTTTCTGACATCACAAACTACCTTGTAACCAATCACGTCATCGTGTGATCGTCAACGAGTGGATCTCTGAGCTGGCATGAGTGAGTAGAGGCGGAGATAATTTGTATATCCATAGAACTGCAAATACTAAATGAGGCAAGTGTGTAGAGTTACATTCAAGCTATTTTAAGGCATGCATTTTTTTTTTCAACTTTTAAATATGTACATTTGGTGATCAAATATGAGTTTTAAGGGACACAGTTATTGACTACAGGGGGACTTAAAATAAATGTGATAGTGTGTTATGTGTATGCTAGGTTAAAGAGATGTTTTTAATCTAGATTTAAACTGACAGTGTGTCTGCCTCCCGAACACTTGGAAACACTTGGAAGACTGTTCCAGAGTTTGGGTGCTAAATAGGCGAAGGATCTCCCGCCTGCAGAATTGATATTCTAGGTATTATCAACTAGCCAGAATTTTAAGACCGCAATAGACGTGAAGGAATATAATGTGTTGAGAGCTCGCTCAGGTACTGAGGAGCGAAACCATTTAGTGCTTTATAAGTAATTAGCAATATTTTAAAATGTATGCAATATTTAATAGGGAGCCAATGCAGTGTTGACAGAACTGGACTAATATTGTCATATTTCCTGGTTCTAGTAAGAACTCTAGCTGCTGCATTTTGGACCAGCTGGAGTTTGTTTATTAAGCATACAGGGCAACCACCCAATAGAGCATGACAATTGTTGTGCATTTAAAGAAATACACTTGTTTTGATGAGTGATAACATACTAAAGCAGATGCAAAGTACTTGATTATAATGTTAACTATAGTGTGTTATTTGATGTAACTTTTAAAGTAAATCTATTTTAAAAGTACTAAATTCCAACTTCGTCATTATAAATGTGTAATTGCAAATATTTAAATACATGACATACAAGTTTCAATAGAAATTATGTTTTAGTTACCGTACAGCCAGCAGTACACTTTAACCATAATATTTCAAATACAATAGAAGTAATTATGAAATTACATATAAAATGTACTTAGTTCCTACTTAAGTGGTTCAAAAAAGCAATCTAAAATTCAGCTACTTGCATTTAATATTAATTTAAACTATAACACATGCAGCTGTCCAAAAATAATGACTAATAACTAAGTCATTCAGGTAAGTAGACAACTGTATAGATCTGTAGTAAACATTATTGGCCCTTAGTGATTCTGTAGGTCTACAGTAGTTGAGTAAACAATATCAACGATGTCCCCCAATGAACTCCAAAATAATTGTTTCAGTCTTTCTGAACTGCATAATGGAAAACATTTTAGGCATAGCAAGTGTGTTCCCGACATAAATACAGTCCTTTAACTATGATACTGCTCTATATTCAAGCATCATAATTTAATGAAAAACTGCGTTAAAAATTGCAGCAAGTGCATGTTCATATTATATATTTTGCACAGACGTTTTCCCACCACAATAACTTTAAAGACCTTTAAATGTATACAATGTTCCCCCATGAATCAAACCCATGATCATGGCATTACTATTGCCATGCTCTAACAGTAGAGTCAAAGAATATACAAAAGACAAACACCGATCAGCAATCACATTCAATGTGATGGCACTGCTGAAGGATATCTGCAGAACGTCACACACGCTGCAGCTGCAGCACTGCCTTTGGCTATATGGTCTATCTACAGACACACAGCTGTGGTCCTCTCTGCACTACTGACTTGTGGTCTGGACAGTCATTATGTAAGCCTTGAGTCACTGAATTGGTGGTGCGCTCTCCTGGGGAACATGAAGGTTTATGTCAATAATGTTCACACTCACCACACAAAGGATTTGAGGGCAAAGACTGTGAATGACTAGAGATTTAGACTCAGAACAGTGCTTGCCTTTATTGTGCCGAGCCTTTTGACCCTGAGTTTAATAGCACGCTGCAAGCAGACAAGTATAATAGATTAAAAGAGCATATAAATATTTTTTGTGTGAAATATTTGGATTTCTGTATTGATTTCTCATAAACCTTGAACTCACAATTACAGACAAGCATAATTACAACTAAACTAACAAAAATAATTGTACTTTTCCCATTGAGTAATCGTCTGTAGGGTGGAGAAAGTAAGTAAACCCTTGAATTGCAGATCCTCCTTTAGCAACAAAATCTCCGCCAAATGTTTCCTGTAGCTGCTCATAAGACTTGCAAATATGGATATCAATCCACACAAACGTTTTAGTTTATCAATATTGTTGGATTGTCTTGATAGCACAGCCCTCTTTAGGTTATGCCACAGCATCTGAATTGGCTTAATAACAGGTCTCAGGAAAACCTTATTCCAGCCAATGATCACCCTGATCATTGGCAGTGGCATGCACAGACCTCTGTGGGGGCAGGGGCGAAATTGAGGCACTGACCCAATGTCTTCAATAAATTGTGAAAAGTGCAACTCTTTGTGTGTTATGAGTTTAGTCAGGTTGTGTTTGTCTGTAATTGTGACGTAGATGAAGATCAGTGCGCAATTTAAGAATAAGTTGGGAAATTAATACTTTTATTCAACAAGGATGCATTAAATAATGAAAAGTGACAGTAATAACATGTATAATGTTACAAAAGAATTCTATTTCAAATAAATGCATTAAGCATTAACCCCTCCTTGAACTGCCACCTTACCCTGGTGGAGGGGTTTTAGTACCCGAACGGTCCTAGGAGCTATGTTGTCCAGGGCTATATGCCCCTGGTAAGGTCTCCCAAGGCAAACAGGTCCTAGATGACGGTTCAGACTAAGAGCGGTTCATAAACCCTTTATGCGAGAAGTTAAAACAAGAACTGTGACGTCGCCCGGCATGGCGCAGCCGGGGCCCTACCCTGGAGCCAGCCCGGGGTTGGGGTTCGTATGCGAGAGCCTGGTGGCCGGGCCTCCCCCCATGGGGCCTGGCCGGGCTCAGCCCGAAGGAGCAACGTGGAGCCGCCCTCCTGTTCACCACCTGCAGGAGGGACCATAAGGGGCCGGTGCAAAGTGGATCGGGCGGCAGTCGAAGGCGGGGGCCTCGACAACCCGATCTCTGGACACGGAAACTAGCTTTAGGGAGATGTGGAACGTCACCTCGCTGGCGGGGAAAGAGCCTGAGCTTGTGCGTGAGATCGAGCGGTACCGACTAGAGATTGCCGGGATCACCTTGACGCACGGCTTGGGCTCTGGAACCACACTCCTTGAGAGAGGATGGACTCTTTACCACTCTGGAGTTGCCCATGGTGAGAGGCGGCGGGCTGGTGTGCTTATAGCCCTCCAGCTCAGCCGCCATGTGTTGGAGTTCACCCGGTAAACGAGAGGGTCGCTTCACTGCACCTTCGGGTCACGGATAGGTCTCTCACTGTCGTTTGTGCCTACAAGGTCTCCGGTGCCTGTCGAGGCGGCAATCCCCAAACCCGGTGGTGGACACCGGAAGTAAGGGATGCTGTCAAGCTGAAGAAGGAGTCCTACTGGGCCTGGCTGGCTTGTGGGACTCCTGAGGCAGCTGACGGGTACCGACAGGCCAAGCGGACAGCAGCCCGGGTGGTTGTGGAGGTAAAAAATCAGGCGTGGGAGGAGTTCGGTGAGGCCATGGAGAAGGACTACCGGTTGGCCTCGAAGAGATTCTGGCAAACCATCCGGTGCCTCGGGAGAGGGAAGCAGTGCCCTACCAACACTGTTTACCGTAGAGGTGGGCAGCTGTTGACCTCAACTGGGGATGTCGTTGGACGGTGGAAGGAATTCGACCTATAGTAGAACCTAAGTGAAGCGGCTGGGATGAGAATCAACACCTCCAAATCCGAGGCCATGGTTCTCAGTCGGAAAAAGGTGGCTTGCCCACTTCAGGTTGGTGGAGAGGTCATGTATTTTGGGGGAAGGATGGAACGGGAGATTGACAGACGGATCGGTGCAGCTTATGCATTAATACGGTCGATGTACCGGTCTGTCGTGGTGAAGAAGGAGCTGAGCTGCAAGGCGAAGCTCTCGATTTACCGGTCCATCTACGTTCCTACTCTCACCTATGGTCATGAGCTGTGGGTCATAACCGAAAGGACAAGATCCCGGATACAGGTGGCCAAAATTAGCTTTCTCCGCAGGGTGGCTGGGCGATCCCTTAGAGATAGGGTGAGGAGCTCGGTCCAAAAAAAAAATTTCACTAAAAGTTTGAGTTGCAATAGTTTGCAAGAGCATGATTATAAACACAAAGACGCTGTGAAAGTGGACTAGTGAGTTGATGAATTTACCTGTTCAGCTGGTGCCATTTAATGTCCCCAACAATCTCTCTAGTCCCATTTAGCCACTTGTTAGCCAAAATAAATGCAGTATTATTAATTGTGCAACCTTAGTACAATTGGCAAATTAGTCTGGCAAATGATTGCCCCAGATTCCCCCAGGTTTTCCATCATTTTCGTATTTTTTTAAAGGTTTGAGAACCAACACACTAGTCAAGTGTCTGGCTATGTGAGACTAGTCAGCTCTTGGCTCTGAAACACTAATGTAGAGCTACCTCAAGACATTCACAGCATGTTCAGAAGAGCTTATGACATTAGATAAATGGCTGCTGGTCTGCTCACTCAGAAGAGCTTCTCAATCAAATTTCCACCATATGTCAAATTTTGTAGTCGTGAATTCAGACTGTTATGTTGTGCCAACACTGAAGCCTTCTGCCATTAAGTTTGTTTAGATTAAGCCAGTTGGCATAGTGTTACTTTCTTTGTCACCAATGCCAGCTTAGTGAATCAGCATTTTTGGCTTGAGGATAAATGCTTCAGTTAAACTACCCAGAGAAAACGCATTTAAAAGACGCACACCAAAACAGAATGTCACTTTTCCAAGTCTGTTCATTTCTGCTGTATTAAATACACTTGAGAACTATGAAGGAGAGGTGACATGCCTCAAGGTTTTCTCTCATAATGTCTCTATTTCTCTGTCTTCCTTCATTCCTTCTCTTGTCAGTTTTCTCTAAAATGAAGCCAAGTCTTCAGGTCCCATTGCAGCTTATGAGCAGACATCACGTGATTCCACTTTTAATATTTCAGGACTTAACTGTCTTTTATCATCAGAGCTTCTGAATCTGAGGATCAGCAGGTATTTAATTAACAGCAATATCTTTTGTACCAGTCGTTGGTTTCTTTTCTCCTTATCCTTTTCTCTTTGTTCTGTCTTTACGCAAGACTCAGTGGATGTGACTTAATATTTCAGTAAAAGGGCATTCGCATAACAAACAGGAAATCTGGGGCTTAATCCTTTTTGGGTTATTCTCTTTGACTGCCTGTTTCAGGATTGACCCTGATGCTGTCCCTATGTTCTGCCCCCGCTTTCTGTCTAGATCTGATAAAACTCAGGCCAAATCACTTGTCCCTGTATAGCACAACTAGTGGAGCGCAGTGCTGATAATTAAAAGGACATGGGTTCGATTAAAAGGGAATGCATTGGCTAAGGAAATGTGTGTCTTTAATCATTGTTCTTCCCGCTTTGGAGAGTTCTTCGAAAATTATCAGATAAGATAAATAGCTTCTATTGACTTCTCAAATTAAAAATGATGATCAAAGCCTTGATATGAGTTGTATCAAGGGTTTGATAGTTGTTTTTGTGCTTTGAGAATACAAATCATACAATATGATGATGTACCACAGTAGAAAATGCTTGTCAGAGGTTTAAAGAAATCTTCTGACACCCAGTGATTTGATGATTGGCTCTTTGGATTGAAAGTGGAGGATAATTAGAGAGAAACAGCAAATTCTGGGTTATCAGGGCAAGCAGTACTTGCTGTTTCACTCTGCAAACTACATAGACAAAGGCCTTTGTCCTGAGGGAAAGCTGATTTGCACTGAGTGCCATCATGATTAAAAAGGGATATAATTTAACACTGCTGACATAAAATACAGAAAGAGTAGAGTAGAGTTGTTTATAAAACATAATAAATAGGTTTCTGAAATACAATCCCTCTTTCAGTAAACAAAGATCAGTTAATTCTTTGACTATGAGCCAAAAGGGATACAATGTAATTTATATATCTTCAAGAGACTGGATAAGGTTGGCATTATGGAAAATAGAGAATGTATAAGAAAGGTAGTAATTAAAAGGTCCTAAGGAGCTGATTGTTGTTGGGTGTTTCTTTTTAAGGCCCCGTTTACACAATGGGAAAACGCAGATATTTCTCTGCGTTTTGGCCTGTCATTTACACGAAGACGCCGTTTTTATCCCAGAAAACTATTATTTCTAAAAACTCCGGCCAAAGTGGAGATTTCTGAAAACGCCGGTAATATGTTGTCGTGTCAACTGGGAGAAACGGGGTTTTAGGTTCTCTCTTGTCGATTCTGAGGATTCTGATTGGCTTGCATGGCTTTATCCTTCTCCCTACACTGCCGCCCATAGGTTTGGCATAGTTATGATGGCGCTCGACGGCGTATTTATGCGGGTTGTGTGCACGATGTTATTATTGAAAACGGAGGGGGGGAAATATTCGTTTCTCTAAATACCCGGCTATGCGTAAATGTGGCCTAAATGTTCAGCTAGTAAGATTTAGCTGGTGATTCTGGGTCATATTTTAATATTTTCTATATAGCCCCAGTGGAGCTGAAAGATTAGAGGGTCCAGGTATAGCGGCACGTCTGGAAGTCTGTGGTGTTGGGAGGGTTACATCAAGGCGGAGTCAAAAGGACAAGGGGCCTGTTATCATTTGGCGGTGGTGGTAATACACCATCCAAATGCAGTTTAATGACAAATGTAATTCAAAGTCATAGTCAATACCAGACAGAGGGTCAAGCACATGTAATCAATAAGAACACACATACAATCCATGGAGGGCTAACAGGAATAAGGAATCCAGGCTCAGGCAGAGATAAACATAAGGAACACAGGACCTGTTCGGGAATTCTGACAGAGAATGCAAACCAAAACAAACAAGACTTCATAACGAATGCAAGGCAAAGGGCATAGAAATAGACAGGGGTAATGATCAAATGAAACAACACAGCTGCAACAGATAAACTAATAATGAGCAGAGAGTTCTTGGAAATTAAGTCCGGGAGTAATGGTGACAGTTAATGGTGACAGTGAGGGACGAGGCTGCCTTCTGCTGGTACGTAAGGCACCAGCAGCTGACAGATGTAAAGACCCCAGTGATGCCAGAGGTATGACAAGCCATGGTGGCTGAGCTGAGGGAGCGAGAAGCCACAGTGGAGCCAATGGGTCGAAGGGGCAAGACAGAGTCATAGCCTCAAAGAGCTGATGTGGAGCCAGAAGGTCAGGATTTTAAAGTTTCCATTCAGATGACTACAGTTGAACTGACTGGCCAGGAGACTGTGGTTGTGCCAGAGGGCCAAGGAAAGGAAACTGTGCGGAACCAGCGAGGGGGCAGAACCAGTGAGGGAGGCAAGAGCCTGGGAATTCAGTGGTTGATTCAGACCAGTGACAACGAAAGCTTATAGGGAATCACCCAGAAAATGTACCTGGTTTGCTAGGCTGATAAACACGCTGATGTGGTCCTCGGGGGAGCGTTTATTCTGGGTGAGGAGAATGAGTTGTACTTCTGTAATGGTTTAGTCAAGGATGAGTTGAAGCAATTTTATTTAAATAACCAAGAGAAAGATCATCCAAGAACAAAATACAAGGAAAAACACAAATGCAACAGCTCTTTAATTCAAAGACATTACCAGACACCCAAAAGAAGAAACCAAAGCTTATAAAGTTTAGGTTTCCTCAGAGAAGTATCTATAGTTCAAATCTCAGTTTCATTTTTATATAAAAAAAAAAACAGAAGAGAACAGATAAAATAAGGAATCATCATATTCAATTATTAATTCTAATCAACCAAACACATAAACCACATCTCATTATTATAGTTGACAATGATAGTTCTAGAACACTTCTATAGGACCTCTGGGTTGAGCATAATGCAAACTGACCATATAACAGGTTCCTTTTACCACCAGGCCACAGCAGAAATAGAGGAAGCTTTACAGGAGTACTTGAAGTAAACCAAATAAGACATGTTCTGTGAGTCATAAAGTGACACTGAGGTACTTGTGTGTGTATAATGCTTTTTACCCCTACAACAAAACATGAATCACTTAAGATATGAAGGACCCGGTGAGCATAAAGAAGGTCTGATGACAAAAGGGGAACAAAGAGGATGCAGGAAGACATGAAAATGGTACTTGAGGAAGGGAAGAAATGATAACAGTAAAGCGTGATTGAAAACTTAGTCAGAACAACATGAAGGAGGTGTGGAGTGGGATGAAAACCAGGACCGATTGCACACTGGCCAGCAGCCATGTACAGTATTAAAGAAAAGCATATATTTTTTGTCAAATTTGTTTTTCGGTTGCCCCTTACTCAGCCTACCACAAACCTTCTATGCATTTAGGACACTGAAGCCTCCATCCCACTTCCTCAGTCTCAGGCTTGCTATCTCTACTGATCAGTTGTGAAGGGAATTGAGGAAGCTCCACACAGTGGCAGAGCCTGATATAATCAGCCTCAGGGAGCACAGGACACGAGCTAACCAGTTCTGTGGGTTCTCAAACACCTGCTCTCTCTCCTTCAGTTAGATAAAGGCGCTTCAGTTCTGGAACTGACAAAGATGACATACACCAGGACCCTGGTGGAATATATGCTCTCAGATCATAAAGACCTTTGAAGGGCTGGCCCTGAAATGTCTTGAATCGCTAGTCGTTGGCTAAACTCATTTCAGCTTAATGGCCTGGTGTTTATGCTCATAGACCCACATTTTTCCCAATTCTAGACATGGATTTATCAGAATTTCTGGAATTCTGCATGTTCTCCATTATTGGGCTAATAATCCCTTTTGAAAAAGAAGTCTGCTTAATTGTATTGATTGTGCACTTGTAGTGTACTTCAAAACCTGTACTTGCAGATAATATAATATTCCTGAAATTAAAGGCCATCTAAGTGTAGAGAGTACACTTTTATAACTGTTTCTTAACACACTTAAGAACATTTAAAAAAAGCATTTAATAATGTCGAATTGTTTTACTTTAAAGTAATTTTTAAATCATTGTTTTAATCTTTTCTAATGCTTTAAAAAAGTACACTAATTTTGATTTGTTGATTAACACACTAAAGCAAATTTAAAGTACTTAATTTAATCATTTTAACTGTAGTGTGTTATTCAATATTACATTCATGTTTGAAATATTGCAACTTCATCAATACAAATGTATACAAATATAAATACCTTTACAATGCATGAAACACGAGTTTCAAAAGAAATTACAAAGTATGTTTAACATACTGTAAAGGTGTGTCAGAACTTTTTAAAAGTGCGCTTTAATCACATTTCAAAGACAAAAAAATTTATTATCAAATTAAAGATGTACTTAAGACCTACTTAAGTGGGCCAAAAAGCACACTTAAGTTTGCATTTAATATACATTTAAACTATAAAACATGATCATTTAATTGTAAATAACATACAATTAAGTGTTTGAAAACATTACATTCTTTACATTCATCTTTTGAAGTATATCCGTAATAAGTACTTAATAAAAATAAGTATGCTTTCTTCATTACAGTAAGATGGTATTTCTGCTGGGCCTTAAGCCTGTCGCACCTCCAACGGTGCCTTTGGTGGACTATGCATGGCAGAGGCGTCCTTTTCTCTGAGGCAGGCCTAAACCTGACCGCATACCACACGATTTTGCTGCAGGGTCTTCAGCTGGGGACCACCGCTCATTGACGTTTCGCCCCTTAACCCAGAACGTCTCATGGTGGCGGGGCAGTGAACAGGGACGTCTCCCTGACACCCCCTGCAGCAAAACCTAACTTGATGTTACCCCCCAAGCCTTGTCTCGTCGTTTCAGCCAGAGCCAGTGGCTTGCTTTCTCCGCTTCCTCAGAGAGCTCTTTGGTGGATCTGCTTAGTGTGGCTCCCCGTAGTCCCAGATCCTTGAGCAGACGTGATGTTGATCTGCCCACAAAGCCTCTGGCTCCCACCTCCACCGGATACAACCTCACACTCCATCCACTTTCCCTGCACTCCGCAACCAGGTCTGCATACTTCGCCTTCTTTCTCTCATAGGCAGCTTCCAGTCCCTCCTCCCATGGAACTGTCAGCTCGATCAGTATTACTAATTTCACAGCTTCAGACCACAGCACCACGTCTGGTCTTAAGGTGGTGCTGCATATCTCCTGTGGGAACTGGAGCTGCCTTCCCAAGTCTATTTCCATCTTCCACCCCGCCCCTGGTGTTAAAAGCTTGGCAGGTTGTCTCTTGCTGGTATGCATTGCGTGTTCCCCCTGCCTAATGAAGTGGATCCTGCATCGACTCTCTGATGGACTATTGTTGTTTGCCTCCTGTCGACTTTTCTCCAGCACCTCTGCCAGTTTTCTGAGCACTTGGTCGTGCCGCCATCTAAGCCGCCCCTGTGTCAGTGCTGTTTTGCAGCCCGACAGAATATGCTGGAGAGAGGCATTGATGGTCCCGCAAATGTCACAGGATTGCTCTGTTCCAAGCCATTGGTGGAGGTTTTTAGGGCTCGGGAGGGTGTCGTACGTTGCCCTAATGAGGAAACTGAGCCTAGCCTGTGGCAGTTTCCAGAACTCTGCCCAGCTGATTTCTCGGCTCGCGACACCCTCCCAAGTTGTCCACCGCCCCTGCTGCCCCTGTACCACAGACCTCACTCTGATCTCCTCCTGCTCAATCCTCGTTAACTCTGCAACAACAAGGTCCTTCCTCTCCTTCCTGCTTGCCTTGGACCAAGGGATGAGTGGCTTGCTCCATCCCAGGCCTGCCCGCCCTGTCTGGACCATGCCCACGACTTGTTGATGTTGCAGTCTTCCCATCACCTTCTGCACCTCCTCCTTGGCCCTCCATTTCCTTCCAGTCTCCACTCTGGCATTTGCATCAGCCACTGTCCTGTCGGAGGAGTCCCTTAATTCCATCACCAGCCTTGCCTTCTCCTGCCTATAGCCCAGGGTGATGGATTTCAAGGGTAGCCGGAGTGAGTTCCATCCATACAGGCCAGCAGCTGAAAAGCACCGTGGAAGGCCAAGCCATTTACGGAGGAAGGAGTTGGCTTTTGCCTCCATCCGGCTCACGGCTGATGAGGTGACTTCGCACAGCTTCAGAGGCCACATCACCCTTGGGTACAGGGTGAAGTGATAACACCACACCTTGTACTTTCCAGGTAGCTGGCTTGCGTCAATCTTGGATAGGCCTTCTGACAGCTGCAGAAGGATGATTTTCCCCATATCCTTATCTGAGAGACCAGATGTATAAAGTCTTCCTAGGCTTCGGATGGGCTGATCCGCGATGCGGGGGATGTCTTCCCCGCTGATGGTGAAGGTGAGTTTGTCATTTCTCTCCCCCTTTCGCAATGAGAGGCTCCTTGACTTTTGCGGCTTGAACTTCATCCTGGCCCAGGTGATCAGCTCATCCAGCCTCTTGAGCAGCCTAGATGTGCATGGGGCGGTTCGTAGCAGGCAGGTGATGTCATCCATATAGCTCCTTAGGGGCGGGAGCCTGCGGCCTGCAGGCAACCGGACCCCACCCACCACTTGCCTTGCCCCGATCAGGATGACCTCAAACGCTGCCACGAAAAGGATGGGGGAAATGGAGCATCCCATTGCGATCCCTACTTCCAGTTGTTGCCAGCCAGTGGTGAAATTCTTCAGTGCAAAGCACATGTGCATGTCCTGGAAGTAGTTCATGATCATGGTCCTGATGTTATCTGGGATGTAGAAGAATTCTAAAGCGTAAGCTATGAGCAGGTGTGGCACTGACCCATAGGCATTGGCTAAGTCTAGCCATATGACGTGCAGATCTTTCTTCTCCCTCTTAGTGGTCTGGATCTGTTCCCAAATCATGGAAGCATGCTCTACACAGCCAGGAAAGCCTGGAATCCCGGCTTTCTGGCAGCTGGTATCGATGTAGTTGTTCTCCGTGAAGTAGATGGACATTCTTCTTGCCATCACGGAGAAGAAGATTTTCCCCTCCACATTCAGTAGTGCTATGCTCCTGAACTGCTCGATGGTCTTGGCGTTCTGTTGCTTGGGAATAGAGACTGCCACTGCCCTCTGCCACTCAGATGGTATGGTCTGTTTAGTCCAGGTGATTCTCATCAGGGTCCATAGCAGCTTCAGAACTCCTGGGCAGTTCTTATACAGCTTGTACGGTATTCCGTTCGGGCCTGGTGCTGAAGCAGATCTTGCCCGCTGGATCACCTGTCTGACCTCGCTGAGCTTGGGTGGTGATACGTCAAACAGGGCTGATGGTTCTGAGGGTCTAGGCACATACCCTGGCGAGCCTAGGGGGTTGTTCCTTGCTGGGTCACTGTACTGAGTGCGAATGTGCTCCTGTAGTTCTTCTTTGGAGATATCCAGGGTTCCACTTGTTTTCTCCTCAAGGAGCCCGCGTGCATGCCGAAATGGATTCCTGAAGAAGCTTGATCTTTCCTTCTCCTTCCTTTTTCTCCGTCTTCTAATGCGTTCTGCCCTCCGGAGGTTAGCAAGGCGTCTTCTGATCTCATCCCAGAGAGCTTTCAGGCCCTCCTTCTCAGACTCGTCTGCCTTCCTCCAACGCTTGCGAACCAGCCTTCTGCTTGCTACCAGGTCATCAATCTCTTTCTCCCTCCTTCCCTTTGATCTTATTGCGGCTTCTCTGATGGTCACCTCACCATATCTGTTGCTGCATTCTTCATACAGGATTTCCCCGAACAGATTTAGCTTGGCTACCACTGACCCGCGCAGAGCTTTTTGCAGCAGTCCGCTCAGATGTTCGTCCAACTTCCTCCACTCCTCAGCTTCGTTGGCCTTTGGCCACTTGATCTTATTCCTTCGGAATGGTTTCTTCAGGTTCCTGACTCTTTGGCTCGACTCTGTTCTTGAGTCACTCGGGGGTGCTACTGGGTTCACTTCTTGGGGTTCATCAACATCCCCTTCTTCCTCCTCCCTTTCCACCTGCTCTACCTCTGCAACATTGGGCCCGTTGGCACTGTGGTTGTCAACCCGGCCTTGGATCCCATTTGTCTGACCTGCCCTTGCCAGGGCAGTGCAAGGTTGCATCAGACTACCACCACCACACTTCTTCTTTCCAATGTGGATGTGAAGTCCCCTCAAAGTTGTTGTTTTTTCCCAGCCGCACCCACACTTCCTTGGGATCTTCTCTTTTGCCGATATCCTTGCGTTCGTTACCGTGTGGTCCGTCCTTGTTGGCCCTTCTTTCATCCCGCCTCTCGGAGGGCCGTCGGGTTGTTTTCTTTGTTTCTTCTTCGTAGTAGGGTTTGGGTGCCTTCCTCTTGGAAAACTAGAGGGTAGGGTTACTAGCCCGCCTCTCCCGGAGCAGTCTATCCTGCTGCCACCAGTCTCTCCTGGTTGTCCTCCAGTCTTCCCTGGACTCCAACTGCTCTATTCACAGTAGCCACTGTCTCCAGAAATGCATTCTTCATTACAGTAAGATGGTATTTCTGCTGGGCCTTAAGCCTGTCGCACCTCCAACGGTGCCTTTGGTGGACTATGCATGGCAGAGGCGTCCTTTTCTCTGAGGCAGGCCTAAACCTGACCGCATACCACACGATTTTGCTGCAGGGTCTTCAGCTGGGGACCACCGCTCATTGACGTTTCGCCCCTTAACCCAGAACGTCTCATGGTGGCGGGGCAGTGAACAGGGACGTCTCCCTGACACCCCCTGCAGCAAAACCTAACTTGATGTTACCCCCCAAGCCTTGTCTCGTCGTTTCAGCCAGAGCCAGTGGCTTGCTTTCTCCGCTTCCTCAGAGAGCTCTTTGGTGGATCTGCTTAGTGTGGCTCCCCGTAGTCCCAGATCCTTGAGCAGACGTGATGTTGATCTGCCCACAAAGCCTCTGGCTCCCACCTCCACCGGATACAACCTCACACTCCATCCACTTTCCCTGCACTCCGCAACCAGGTCTGCATACTTCGCCTTCTTTCTCTCATAGGCAGCTTCCAGTCCCTCCTCCCATGGAACTGTCAGCTCGATCAGTATTACTAATTTCACAGCTTCAGACCACAGCACCACGTCTGGTCTTAAGGTGGTGCTGCATATCTCCTGTGGGAACTGGAGCTGCCTTCCCAAGTCTATTTCCATCTTCCACCCCGCCCCTGGTGTTAAAAGCTTGGCAGGTTGTCTCTTGCTGGTATGCATTGCGTGTTCCCCCTGCCTAATGAAGTGGATCCTGCATCGACTCTCTGATGGACTATTGTTGTTTGCCTCCTGTCGACTTTTCTCCAGCACCTCTGCCAGTTTTCTGAGCACTTGGTCGTGCCGCCATCTAAGCCGCCCCTGTGTCAGTGCTGTTTTGCAGCCCGACAGAATATGCTGGAGAGAGGCATTGATGGTCCCGCAAATGTCACAGGATTGCTCTGTTCCAAGCCATTGGTGGAGGTTTTTAGGGCTCGGGAGGGTGTCGTACGTTGCCCTAATGAGGAAACTGAGCCTAGCCTGTGGCAGTTTCCAGAACTCTGCCCAGCTGATTTCTCGGCTCGCGACACCCTCCCAAGTTGTCCACCGCCCCTGCTGCCCCTGTACCACAGACCTCACTCTGATCTCCTCCTGCTCAATCCTCGTTAACTCTGCAACAACAAGGTCCTTCCTCTCCTTCCTGCTTGCCTTGGACCAAGGGATGAGTGGCTTGCTCCATCCCAGGCCTGCCCGCCCTGTCTGGACCATGCCCACGACTTGTTGATGTTGCAGTCTTCCCATCACCTTCTGCACCTCCTCCTTGGCCCTCCATTTCCTTCCAGTCTCCACTCTGGCATTTGCATCAGCCACTGTCCTGTCGGAGGAGTCCCTTAATTCCATCACCAGCCTTGCCTTCTCCTGCCTATAGCCCAGGGTGATGGATTTCAAGGGTAGCCGGAGTGAGTTCCATCCATACAGGCCAGCAGCTGAAAAGCACCGTGGAGGTGCTTTTCAGCTGCTAAAGTGTACTTTGTCAGTCACAAGGGCCAGCACGGGGATCCTATATACATCATAAATCAGTCATGAATTGTGGTTCTGACATGGAAAAATACTAAATGTGATGCAACCTGGCCACGCAAATCAAAGTGAAAATAGAAAGGGGAAGGCAAAACATTAAAAATTAAAAAGCAGATTATTTTGATGTCATGGGCTGAAATGGGCTTTGAAAAGCAGATTTTAAAACTGTGGATTATAGAAAGGCAAAGGTGCTTAGAGGGAACGAGTGTAGTGCTGTTTTAATTTCACTGAACAAGAGCCAAACTGTGGAAGTCAGACATTATGATCATGAAATTAAAAATAGACAGTATGTTTTGATACATTTCTAAAAAGTGTAATTGTAAAGGGAGCAAACAACTAGTCAGTAACTAGTCACTATGAAAAAAAATAAGTATTGAATGGGCAAATAAATATATTTATTTTATATTTTAAAAGTATATTATGTACTCTTTTTTAAAAGAATGCTAAATATTTTTTCACACGGGGTGCTAAGCTAAACTGCATGAGATAAGAACATCAGGCTCATGTTGCATTCAGAAAAGCTTTACTCAGCCTACACATTTTGCTCACCATTAATTAGCATTTATTTAGTCTTTGATGGCCTATCTATATATAATACGCATAACGTTGACATGATTTTCTTTCCTTGATCTGCTTTATGCTTTTACTGACTCATCATGCTAATCATCATGCTGATATGCAAGTGTGACTGTTTGGTTTGAAGCATGGACTGTGGCGCTAATAATTTAACCATAGATTTGCTATTAACAATATCACTGACACTTTTACTCATTTATCATTTAATTGATGCTTTTTTCCAAAAAGTTGACTTATCTAGGAACAGATTGCCTGGAGCAACATGGCGTTATGGGGCACAATTTTGATATTGATGACACTTTTAAAGGAATATTGAATGTAATTAAACTGCATTTACATAAATAATGCCATGTAACTAAAAAGTAAAAAAGAAGTAACTAATGAGCTTAATCATTTGAGTCATTAATTCAAACAATTGGAACAGCTGATTCATTCAGACATTCATTAAACGTATTCGTTTAAAACGTGGTTCTGAAAAACAGTTCTGCGGTAAATTAGGAGATTTTCGTGGACAAAATAAAGCAAAAATAGACAATATTGTGTCTAAAATGTAACTCAAAGTGTTAACGTATTGTGTTTTAAAGCCTGTCAACAACATACTTCTTGACAGGCTGGAAAACTGGGTCGGGCTTTCTGGGATAGTCCTAAAATGGTTCAGGTCATACTTTGGAGGGAGAGGTTATTGTGTGAGTATAGGAGACCATAAGTCTGAGTGGACATCAATGACATGCGGAGTCCCTGAAGGCTCAATTCGTGCGCCACTCCTATTCAACCTGTACATGCTTCCAATGAGCCAAATAATGAGAAAGAACCAAATCTCTTACCACAGCTGTGCAGACGACACACAGATCTACTTAGCCCTATCGCCTAACGATTACAGCCCCATTGACTCCCTGTTCCAATGCATTGATGAAGTAAACAGTTGGATGTGCCAAAACTTTCTTCAGTTAAACAAAGACAAAACTGAAGTCATTGCGTTTGGAAACAAAGATGAAGTTGTCAAGGTGAATACCTTCACTCTAGAGGTCAAATAACTAAAAATCAAGTCAGGAATCTCTGTGTGATTCTGCAGTCAGACCTTAGTTGCAGTAGTCACGTCAAAGTAACTAAATCAGCATACTATAATTTGAAAAATATTGCAAGAATTAGATGCTTTGTTTCCAATCAAGACTTAGAGAAACTTGTGCATGCTTTCATCACCAGCAGGGATTATTGTAATGGACTCCTCACTGGCCTTCCCAAAAAGTCAATAGGACAGTTGCAGCTCGTACAGAACGCTGCTGCCAGGATCCTGAGCAGAACCAGAAAATATGAACATATCACACCAGTCCTCAGGTCTTTACACTGGCTCCCAGTTACATATAGGATTGATTTTAAAGTAGTATTACTGGTATATATAAATCATTCAATGGCCTAGGACCTCAATACATTGCAGATATGCTCACTGAATTTTCCAACAGATCCCTCAGATCATTAGGATCACATCAGCTAGAAATACCAAGGGTTCACTCAAAGCATGGTGAGTCTGCTTTTAGCTATTATGCCAGCCGCAGCTGGAACCAGCTTCCAGAGGAGATCAGGTGTGCTCCTACAGTCACATTCAAATCCAGACTCAAAACACATCTGTTGTGTAGATGTGCATGAATGAGCACTGTGCCACTGTTCGTCCAGCTGTTTGTACTGTATTTTATTTCCTTTTTTATTCTAAACTGTTCTTACTTCTTTTGATTAATTTAATTACTTATGTAAAGCACTTTGAATTACCATTGTGTATGGAATGTGCTATATAATTAAACTTGCCTTGCCTTTTGTAAAATCTATATGACACTGATAACGTTAACATGCACACCGATATGCTGACAACTCCCAAAAATCCGCTTATTCACTGTTAAAAAAAAAATACATCCCCAAGTCAAAATTTTCTAGGGACTGGTCACATCTAAATTTTTCAATTAGTCTGACATATTATTTCTCATTGAGCCAATGTTAACAGACTATTGCAACAATTAATTCAATTTATTTTACAGAATTTCACTTGGGCCAATTTAAAAATTTAGATGTGATCAGTCACTAGAATATTTTGACTTGGAGAGGTTACATTTTTTTTACAGTTTTGGAATGACCCGTTGTCCCTGTTTACATGCAAAACAATAACCCGGCAACGTAAATAAACTGCATCAACAAGACTTTATTAATAAATCAGGTTATTTCCTGATAGTGACGTCAAAACTTAATCCTTCATGTATCTGACTTATTCCATTTGTTATGTCGGTAATGATGTTAAATAAAGCATTAAAAACCAAAGAGTTTTGCTACATCTCAGCAGGAAACTTATGGACTTTTATATTATCCACTCTTGCAGTTACAGATGCAGTATTTTGATAAGAACACATTTTTGATAATTTCTTGTGTCAAGAAATTGTCAGTTTGCAAAATATTTCTAGCTTGCCGCTTAACTCTTTCTTGCATGCGCTTAAATCGACAATTAAGAACGCTTTTCTGTCACATATCTCACATGCGCAGTTCAATAAGCCTACAGAACGCAGCTTATAGAAGGTTACATGCCGGGTAACATTAGGGTTAAGGACAACATTTTAGCTGTGCCAGTCAATTTATGTTTAAGCCATTTATGATTTACGATTTCCTCCGATTACAGGAAAACAGGTTAACTGTTATATGACACCATGCATGGTCGGCTTATTAAGCATATTCGAGTTGAGAACGTGATATTTGACTCAATGATATTTGGGGGGAAAACAGCACTTTTGATTCTCGTTAATGTCAGCTTGCACATCGTTAAAACAATAATTATGATTATAATAGACGCTGCACCCCTATAGCCCTGATCTTTAAACACCTTCCAGACAGACTCTCTGTAGTGAAGAGGATTTTTCAGTGACTTTGAAAGTCACGCCAATAGGTGATGACAAATGACTGTCTTTATGGGTAGGTCATATGAATAATTCGCTTAAGCGTTTGGTTAAATAACACTGATTCATTCAAGAACAAAACCATTTCATGAGGGAGTCATTGAATCATTCACGCAATCTTTTTGTTTAAAATTCATTCAGGAAACATACAGACGTGTTGCGGTTCCGCTGTGCGCTTGTTTGCAAATGATTTCGCAGCCCGGGCAAAGATATAGACAGAGTAAGACAATATATATGGCAATATATACACAATGTACAATATTAACTTCTTGTTGATTGAACTGTTGTATCAAAGCAGTAGCGTAATCATTATCTAGGTCGGAAAATCACTGCGGCTGTTATTTGGGGGTAGATATAGCGCGTGTTATTGCTTAAATATAATCAAATCACATATGATATTAGAATATAAGTAATAAATTGTGTTGCTCTAGAATAGCCCATGTCTCCGAAAAGAGAGCTGGTGTGTATTTAAGTGGACAGAGCTCAAGACTAAAGAAGTGTAAAAAAAAGGAAGTGGAAAGAATAGCTATGAGAAAAGTACAAGCATCGGCTACCGTCTTTTGTCCTACTTTTGCCTCTGCAACATTGCAAAACCGGAGCCATTCAAATGGACAGCAGGGCAGAATCAGCAGACCCCCTCAGTATACAATCCCCTCTTTGATATGTGTAATAGGCACAGAGATGCTCAGGGTCTCTTCTGGGGATCGTAACAATGAACCAAATGCTTCTGTTATAAAATGTACCACACAGCACACGAGATGTCAAAGATTCGGATCTATCTCAATCTGTAAACCCAATCTTTTTCTCATTATTCCTTATTACAGTGTGAGTCTGCTGGGGTTGTGGGATGGTGTGTGTCAAGAGAGCCAGAAGTAGGAGTTTCAGCCAAGATTAGAGAGAAAACACACTACAGTCACATAGGAACAAATGCACAAGTAGTGATGAACCAAAAAGTACATTGATTAAAGCGTTGTGAGTCCTCCTTAAATGAAATAATTGACTTTTATTTTGGCTTTACAAGATTAAAGTACTACCGTATCTGTATATACTATATAACCCTGGCATTTCAAACTTCTGTCGAAAGCATTGGTGGCGTATTGATTCAGCGGTGACAGATGAAATTACAAGGTGATGAATTGTGTGTTTAAAGGTCACAGGGTCGCAGGTCAATAAGCAGGCAAATGCGGTGAAAATGAAAATGTATGAAGCAGGAAGCATGATTAATTAAACTAATACATCAGATTAAACCGGGCAAGCTAAGAGGCAGGATTCCCTTGGCCATTTAATGAACATTCTCCCACATATAATTATGTTAGAGAAGGCAGGGAAGGTGACATTACAATACGCACTACAATTTAGAAATTCACACAATTAAAAACCGTGACGTATTTATAGGACACAAGAGCATCGTTCTGAACCTGCGAGGGTGTATGTTGCGCTACTTCAGAATAAACCGATCAAGGGTTCCTGTGATAAAGGATGTGCGGCTGAAAGCGGTAGTGTAAAAATAGGCTCAGAACCGGGTTGTTGCTATGGAAGAGTATGTAGAAATCTTGGAATTCCTCACCCACACACACACACACACACACGCACACACTGATACTCAAGGAGTGCTGCATGTTGATGCGCTGCTGTTTTTCTGTACAGTTGTATCTATCAACCCCCTTCCTGTTCTTTTCTCTCAGATGGACATGAAGTTGTAACGACTGGAATAATTGTACTGTAGCCTACACACCACTTAGTTTGTGTGATATGTGATAAAAGAAGCATTCTACAAATTCTGTGAGACAAAGCACTCTTACAGAGAATGAACATTTTAAACTGAATACGCTTATGTTGTAAATCTGATAATACCAATATCATTCTTTAGTATTATATGCTAATGCGATGACGTTGATCTTATATGTAAGCAGATCCATGGGAGCAATACTGACAAATTGCAAATGGGTTGTTTTTACTTGGTGTTGATTTTGATGAATGCATACTGTAATTTTATAAATATAAATAATATTTTTATATTTATTTGAAACCTTACAAACTTTTTTTTTTTTGCTTAAAAAAATATTAAAAAATAAAACATAAATGCCATTTGTTTAGTATTTTGTTATCTGATGTATACTACTGTTCATAAGTTTGGGGTCTGTACGATTTTGTAAATGTCTCTTGTGCTCACCAAGGCTGCATTTATTTGATTAAAATACAGTAAAAACATTAATATTGTGAAATATTATACACATCTAAAATAACTAGGCTAACTAGTTATTTATTGTAAGATATATTTTAACATGTATCTTATTCCTCTGATGGCAAAGCTGAATTTTTAGCATCATTACTCCAGTCTTCAGTGTCACATATTTCCTCAGAAAACATTATAATATGATAATTTGGTGCTCAACAATAATTTATTATTAGTATCAATGTTGAAAACAGTTGAGTTGCTTAATATTTGACCATTATACGTTTTGGTGTATAGAAAGTTCAAAAGCATTTATTGGAAATATAAATATTTCGTAACATTTTAAATGTCTTTAAAGTCACTTTTGACCAAATTAATGCATCCTTCCTGAGTAAAAGTATAAAAAAAATCTTACTAACTAATTTTGAATGGTTGTGTACAACAACTTTATATTTCTAAGTGTCCAATACTTTTTGGGCCCTCTGTTAATGTACTCTATCTCAGATAAACAGCAATGTTTCATTCATGTATGTTCACAGGAGATGCAACATCCAAGGAGAGCAGCCCCTTTATCAACAGCAGCACCAGTGACGTAGAGAAAAGCCAGCAGTATGATGGGAAAAACATGGCTCTGTTTGAGGTAGCTCTGCTAATGAGTGTTTCAAAGGACTACATACAGTATGAATGTTGGCTTACCCTTGTTTGTATGTGTGTGTGTTTTGTAGGAGGAGATGGACACTAGTCCTATAGTATCGTCTGTGCTGAGCAGCCTTGCCAACTACTCCAACCTGACGCAGGGCAGTAAAGAGCATGAGGAGGCAGAAAACAATGAGGAGGCGCGCAAGAAAACTGTGCAGGTGACAAAAACTCTTCCATTATCTCTACACACTGCCAAATCACTACCGAACCTTCTTTCGGATGAGTTCAAACTTGAACTGAATTGAGCTGGATGATAACACTATTGTCTTCTGTAAAGCTGATTTATCACTGAATCGAATTTGTTTCATAATTGACTTTGCAACATCACTGTTATTGAACTGAACTGAATCAACACTGAACAGACTTGAGCTGAATAATGACAATATTGACTTCTTAGAGCTGCTTTGCAGCATAATTTGTTAATATTTGATGAAAGTTGCATCAATGATTCTGTTATTTTTCTGTTTAATACTTTGAAACAATCTGTATGGCACAAAGCCATTTATACCATGGTCCTGCCTGAATACTTGATTCTGATTCGCTGGAAGGTGTGCATTAAAATTGTTTAATGCACAGGTAGTTCCAGTAAGGTTAATCACTGATCTATATTAATATATGAATGCGCTGCTTTCTTTTGAGGCACACACACACACACACACACACACACACACACACTCACACACACACACAGAGAGAGAGAGAGAGAGAGAGAGAGAGAGAGAGAGAGAGAGAGAGAGAGAGAGAGAGAGAGAGAGAGAGAAAGAGATATAACTTATCAACGCTGCTCTGCTACTTTTATTAATAAAATAGCTTTCCTACAGAAACTCTACATTAAATTTCTCAGCAACGAGAGGGTAACATTGATGTTTTTGAAGTTTTTGAAACTTGCAGCTTTACTATTTGTGGACAGATGCTGCACAGAAGCAGGCAATTCACACACACACACACACACAAGCACGCACACACGCCAACACACAAATCTCTCTCACTCTCTCAATAATGATCAAATAAATGCTATCATTATTTTATTCAAATGTAATCTTACCACACTGTATCTCTGTGTCTGTCTTAAAGCCGGCAGAATGCTAGATCTAACTGACGAAAATAACAATAATTTTTACCCTTCAGGTAAAATATTGTGTTGCAAACATCAGTTACAAGTCATTGCTGGCAAAGGATCGTGGTATACGACTTCTTGTGTATGTTGATGGACGGTACATAATCATTGATTTGGTGGATGTTGATTGACAAGCAGTTAAAGTGGATTTCTAATTATGCCGTCTGTGAATTATATTGAGCATCATGTACCAGTTAAAAGATTTACATGGTGTCCTGATTATTGATTTTTTTTTTATCGTTTGATTGACAGGCTCCACGTATGGGCACGATAATGGGCGTTTACCTGCCATGTATGCAGAACATCCTGGGGGTGATCCTTTTCCTCAGGATGACCTGGCTGGTGGGCGTTGGAGGCGTCCTGGGAACCTTCGTCATTGTCTTCATGTGTTGCTCCACGGTCAGTCTCAGCGCACATACACAGAGGAGCCGTGTGTGTGTAGGGGATGTTACACCAGTTACACAAGCTCAAACACTAATACTACACAAATAGCCTTTCCATCCTTCATATCTGAATGCACTTTATAGCATCTACACCAACAGAAAGGTTTCTTCAGACCTCGAAAGAAGAATTTTTTATCACCATGATTATGCAGCATGACCTCCCCCTCGAGAGCTTGCGGTTTCCTTTTACCACTCTGCACCTTTAACTGAAGATTGCTTACAGTTATACAATCACTTTGTTGTAAGTCACTTTGGTAAGTCGGTACGTGAGCGTCAGATGGAATTTCTGCCAAGAACGTAAATGTAAATGCTTACATGTGGTGTTTGATTTCAGAGCTGCCAGTTAAGCACAAGCTGCTTGTGATTCTGGTGGCGTGCGTGTTTGCATGTGTTCTGTGCGTGCTCGTGTCAATTATTAGTGAATATTTGCTGCGGTATTTTCTTTCAGAGTGAGTTTGTGTAGTATTATGTAAGTGAACGTGCAGTGCTGTCCCACTCTGAGCTCTTTCCCCTCCTGTCATATCTGCTTTAATATTGTTTGATATAAAAAAGCTGAAAGCTGTCCCTTCAGATTCTACCACCATAAATCCCCTATTATGCCCTTTTGACCCTGCCAAACCCCAGCAGATACACTCAGACTCGCAGAATAAATTCTGTCAACCAACACTCACTAGTCATATTCACAAGGTTTGTTTCAGTCTTGGCTACGCTGGCAGTATATGAATACTGAGTGCTTTCAAATAAATAATACTCTAGCTTCCTATTTTAGAATTTGAGTGCATCAAATATCATACGAGTGCAAAAGTACATTTCTGTTTAAAAGTTTGAAAGAAATTAATACTTTTACTCAGCAAGGATGCATTAAATTGATCAAAAGTGAGAGTAAAGATATTTACATTGTTACGAAAGTTTTCTATTTCAATGAACGAACACGTTCAAACAAGATGGCATTTAAAGGGATAATGTACAGTCAAACCACTTATTACACAGCTTTCCAATCCATAAATAATGAAGAGGACATTAAAAATTGATTTGAGAATGAACTAAAATTGTACCTGTTTATTATCTTATAGTCTATTACTGTGTACAAACCAATCGTTCTAGCAGCAAGACAAACACTTCAACAATATTTTTGTAGGCCAGTTGTTTATTTCACTTCAGTTTTTATTGAATGCTTAAATGACTGAGACAGACAGCGTGTCCGTTGTGTGAAACCAGAGACATGATAGAAGTGCGACCTCAAATAACCGCTGTCATTATTGGTCAATCGCTATTGACAACGGAAATAACTGACCTTGGAACGTAACGACTGACCAATCAGAATCAAGCAGTTCAGAGAGACATGTAAAAACAAAGATTATTAAATGCTGTAGAAGTATTGTTCAATGTTCATTGTTAGCTCGTGTTAAATAATGTTAACAAATGAAACCTTTGGAAAATGGAACCTGTCTTTATGCAGGGGTGTTACTTCAATTCACGGGGCTCTTTTCCCCTACAACCGATGAATCTGCTAAACCAGTAAAAATCCCACTCAACTGCATAACCTCTCAGTGTTTATTTTCTAATAAATACATTTTTCTTTCACAAGTCACTGGAGGACTTAGTGTGGGCCTCTTGTCTCTGTCACTCATTGTCCCCATTGTATTGATCTTTATTTACTTTATTTACAGACTATGCTGACTGCGATCTCAATGAGTGCTATTGCCACCAATGGAGTTGTGCCAGGTGAGCAGAATTCACAGTGTTTGTGTATGCGTGCAGATGCCCAGAGGACGGCTGTCCTGTTGTTCTTCATGGGCAGTTAGCTACAGTGCACAGTACAGCTCCCAACTGTGCTGAGATCAGCTCCAGGCTCATAACGGTGTGTTCGTTTGTGTGGATGCTTGTATGTCTCTGTTTATTTGAAATAACAGCAGCCTGTGTCATGGAATTCTTGAATGTCTTTTCAAGAAGAAAAAAAGTTTGATAATAGCTATCTCAATCCACTTATTGTTATGTGAATTTTGGGATATCGCAAAAAAAAAAAGTTGAATGGAAATTCCAAAATCCGCATAACTAATACAAAATGTGCATAAAAAGTGTATGTGCTCAATTGAGGTGGATACTTTTTTTATCCAATAAGAAGACATGCAGAAACTACGATGGAAACACATTTCATTTTCCGAATAAATCACTCCATGCACCACAAAATACTCAGATGACTTTGCCTCAACTGAGAATGTGATTGGATAACTGGACTAACCAGTGGGCCAATTTCATCGCACAGCATCTCAAATATTGGTTTGGTCATTCTGAAATGCCTGAGCTAAAGTCTGTCATCAAAATGACTTGGCATAATTACATCCCAGAACTGTCTCACACAATTGCGTTCCCAAACACCAGGCATCCGCCTCCGAAATGCAAGATAACTTTACAGTGTTTATTTATACAGCGTTCGTCTGCACAATTTTGAGACGCAAGTCATTTATGATGTATGAAAAAAGAGCCACAGTCCCTTTCCTGATTGCAGCAACTTCCATTTTTAGTACAGATATTTGGCGCTGGTTTCCCAGGAATTGACGATTGTGTACTCTTGGATACATGGGATGGAAACGGTGCTGGATTCGCAAATGTTTTATGCGATATTCCAATTTAGCGCTTAAGTAAAATGAACAACATTGGATGGAAAGAAAGCTACTATTAGCTATTAGTGTGAAATGCTGTTCTATTTAACTCTTTAGATGTATATGCTTAATGGTACATTTGTTTGTGTGCTTGTAGCTGGAGGTTCATACTACATGATTTCTCGTTCACTGGGGCCGGAGTTTGGCGGGGCCGTTGGTATATGTTTCTACCTGGGGACCACTTTTGCAGGAGCCATGTACATCCTGGGATGCATCGAAATCCTGCTGGTACAATTTCATTGGTTTTCCGTTGATCTGACATTCAGTGTCAAACTAATTCAATTCAAACTAATTAAAGCAAAATGTATCGATACAAACATTGCCAGCATAGCAGACAAGCTCAGCAGGCAAGGGTCCAAACTGTAGGAATAATTACATAATTTAGCATCTCTTTTCTGATTTTTACAAAATGTATTTTCATTTATACTGTGAATATAATATGTCCACTGAAAGAATCTGCCAGGTCCTACTCTGCATATTCTTTGTTTTTCTAGCAGTGAATTATTTTTTTTACGATCCATATTCTGACACTGCACTGAGGATAATTAAAGGGTGAGTTCAACCAAAAATCAAAGTTATCCCATAATTTACTCACCTTCAAGCTATCCTGGGTGTATAAGACTTTCTTTTTTTAGCCAAACACAATCAGAGTTTGAGAGCTTGAGAGTTTTTGGAGCACATCCATATGGCTCCAGTTAATACAGGCCTTCTGAAGCGAAGCGATGCGTATTCGTAAGAAAAATATGTATATTTACAACTTTATACACTTTAATCACTTCCTGTAACTGCCGTACACGAGTCTAGTTCCAGCAGAAAAGTGACTTGACCTGACGCATGATGTATTTACGAACTCGGAAGCGCAGAGCCAAACAAAACACTGGTTATGAATTAGAGGTCTAAAACAAGAATTTTTAAAGAGAAATGTCAGAGGAGCTTGAGTTTGTTGCCCAGCACTATTAGTTTGAACCGCGAGAGGCGTCAACTCTCACCTAAGCTTACACAACTCCTACTTCATGTGTTATGCGTCAGAGGTCACTCTTCTGTTGGAACTTAGTCTCGCGTAGCCAGACCTTCAGACTGAGGCTGAAGGTCTGGAATTCATAGCAACTTTCTTTGGCCAAGGCCCGCCCATAAGGGCGTTTGACCGACATGTCAAACAACCAATTACAGTTCGTTTCGTTCAGCGTCACGTTTCGGGGCGTGGAAATGTCCCCAAAACAACAGACCGGCGTGCAACAAGTCTCCACTAAGTGCCTCAAATAAAACTCCTGGACATCTCTTAAAGAGTCTATGCCGTGAACCTCGCATACTTTCTACGTTTAGCTGATCTTGATAAATGCTCATTGTCACTCATGTAAACACAACAGTGTTTCTTCCGCAATCACACGTCTGCGCTTTGTTTCCCGGCGGACCGAAAATAAACGCAACACTCGCACCCCCCTGAAATCCGATAAAATTCAACCAATTAGATGACGACTTCGACATTCCTGAAGTGTTTCCAGTTAAAGGGTTAGTTCACCCAAAAATGAAAATAATGTCATTAATGACTCACCCTCATGTCGTTCTAAGCCCGTAAGACCTCCGTTCATCTTCGGAACACAGTTTAAGATATTTTAGATTTAGTCCGAGAGCATTCTGTCCCTCCATTGAAACTGTATATACAGTATACTGGCCATGTCCATAAAGGTAATAAAAAGATCATTAAAGTAGTCCATGTGACATCAGTGGGTTAGTTAGAAGTTTTTGAAGCATCGAAAATACTTTTTGGTCCAAAAATAACACAAAATAAGACTTTATTCAGCATTGTATTCTCTCCCGGGTCTGTTGTGAATCTGCGTTCACGACTCCGCAGTGACGCTGCTGACGTAAGACGCTGATGACGTGTTATCTGGTGCGCCCGAGCTTCGTTTACAGTCTGAGGAAGACGCACGCTATATTCAAGCTATTCTACATTGTTTGCGTGGATATCATTTTTTTAATGGTGCGTAAATGTGCATGTCGCGGATGAGACACTTTTACAGCGTGCGTTTCCCTCAGTCTATAAATGAAGCTCGGGCGCACCAGATAACACGTCATCAGCGTCTTACGCCATCAGCGTAACTGTGAAGGATTGACAACAGACCCGGGAGAGAATACAATGCTGAATAAAGTCTTATTTTGTGTTATTTTTGGACCAAAAAGTATTTTCGATGCTTCAAAAACTTCTAACTAACCCACTGATGTCACATGGACTACTTTAATGATCTTTTTATTACCTTTATGGACATGGACAGTATACTGTATATACAGTTTCAATGGAGGGACAGAATGCTCTCGGACTAAATCTAAAATATCTTAAACTGTGTTCCGAAGATGAACGGAGGTCTTACGGGCTTAGAACGACATGAGGGTGAGTCATTAATGACATTATTTTCATTTTTGGTTGAACTAACGCTTTAAGTGTACCATATGCATCAGACGTTTAGCCAACGTTCCGTGGGCGTTAGGCTAGGCTTAGACTAGTTGGAACTAGACTTGCTTACGGCTGTTACCGGAAGCCAGTGATTATAGTTTATAAAGTAAAAAATATGGAATTTTTTCTTACAAAAACGCATCACTTCGCTTCAGAAGGTCTTTATTAACCCTCTGAAGCCGTATGGATTACTTTTATGGTGGATAGCTGCGCTTTTTGGAGCTTCAAAATCTCAGTTACTATTCACTCCCATTGTAAAGCTTGTAAGAGCCAGGATATTTTTTAACATAACTCTGATTGTGTTTGGCTGAAAGAAGAAAGTCATATATAACTAGGATGGCTTGAGGGGATATGGGATAATTTTCATTTTTGGGTGAACTAACCTTTTAAGGGACACTTTATAAGGTTGTCAAGAGTTCATTAACAGCTGGGGAGTATAAACTTTTTGATTTTGATGATGGGGGTACATTTAAACTTGTGTCTTCTGTGAAACATGTAAATAGCATTTTTGGCTACTGAAGGGCTGTACTAAATAAAAATATCTTTAAAATATTATTATAAAATCTTAAAAATATAATTGAATTTTTTGTAGATCTACATTGTGCCAGCAGCTGCCGTATTCAAGATGGAGGGTCTGGAGGGAGCAGAGGCCGAGGCAGCGTTGTTGAATAACATGCGTGTGTACGGTACCATCGTGCTCACCTTGATGTCTTTAGTTGTCTTTGTTGGTGTGAAGTACGTCAACAAGTTGGCCCTTGTGTTCCTCGCCTGCGTCATTCTCTCCATTCTCGCTGTCTACGCCGGGGTCATCAAGACATCTTTTGATCCGCCTGACTTTCCGTAAGTAGAACGTTTCGGGATTCAGAATGTTCCTTTAGGGCACAGAGCGTCCATAATCATACAGACCTTATCCTGTATAGGGTGTGTGTGCTCGGGAACCGAACTCTTGTGTCGAAGAGCTTTGACATTTGTGCCAAGACCATGGTGCAGGGAAATGCCACGGTCACCACCAAGCTTTGGAAAGCCTTCTGTGACTCCGAGTTCCTGAACGCCACCTGCGATGATTACTTCACCAACAACAACGTTAGCCAGATCCAGGGAATCCCTGGAGTCACCAGTGGCATCCTGGCAGGTTAGAAGACCTACAGACATTGATACTTATATATTAGTACAAATTATTATCTGCTAACTTGGCAGCTACAAGTCAACTTATTCTCCTAACCTGAACCCTAACATCTAACCATAGCCTAACAGTCTACTGACAGTTTACAACACTCTACTAATACTCTAATGAGAGTTAGTTGACATATAGTTGAAAAGTTACTTATAGTTAGTAAAATATACCCACTAAATGTAGTGGACTATCGAAAAAAAGTGTAACCAATGAGGTTCTTTTGAACTTTCTTTTCTTTAAAGGTTTCCACAAAAAAATATTAAGCATTTTAAATTGTAATATTTCACAATCTTAATGTATTATTTACTGTTCTCTATTTATAGTATTTTTGATTGAATAAATGCAGCCTTGGTTAGCATATGAGACAAACTTTTGAACGATAGTGTACTTTTGTAGTGTAGAGACAACAGTGTATAATTATTGTCTTTCTAAGCATTTTGACAAAAGATTGTGTAAGCATATTGTGTAGTTGTTGCGCTTGGAGTCAATTTTCCTGTGAGCTTTTTGTTTTTTTATGCATTTTTCTTTTTTGCATAATTAAATAAAACCTGTAAGTGGCCTTTTTTTTGGCAAATAATTTTGTCAGATAAATACCTTAACTATGTAAAGTGTTTTGTTCTTCCCTCATATTTAATTTTTTATATATTTTCCTCATACTTTGAAGGTTTAATCAAAATTGTTTCAACATAGAAGCGAATTAATTACACACACACTGCCTGGCCAAAATATTTAAATAGGCAAATGCTTAAGAGTCTATGATTGGATGATTATTGCAGTAATTATGTTTCTACCACGTCAAATGTTTGTCAACAGTTCTTCTAACCATAATTGGTGGAGTGTAGCTTTTCATTTCTTAAACAACCGTGTAGGAAGACACATCATGACCATATTCCATTATGACAATGTCAAGATTCATCAGGCTCAAACTGTGAAAGAATGGTTGTGAGGGAGCATGAAGAATCATTTTCACACATGAATTGGCACCTTTGAGTCCAGACCTGAAATTCATTGAAAGTCTTTGGGATGTCCTGGAGGAGACATTACAGAGTGCTTGTCTCTTGTATTGTAATACAAGATCTTGAACAAAACTTGTTGCACATCTTGATGGAAATAACATCACAACATTTATTTACATCAAGAGGCGCATCAATTTTTGGTCAAGATCTTGTCTTCCAACATGATTGTTTAAGAAATGAAAAGCTACACTCCATCTATTAGGATTAGAAGAACTGTTGCCAAACATATAACATGCTAGAAACATAGTAATCACGGCAATAATGATCCAATTATAGACTCTTAAACATTTGCATATATAAAATGAACTTAAAATAATGATGTTGAAAAAAATGTCCATACTATTTTACAAATGTCGAACCCCATTTGAATATTTGAAATGCTTGAGTATACCAGTAATGTTGAGCTTTAATGTTCAAAAAATGTACTGATTTGTATGTATTTGATCATGTCACTTTGTTTTTAAAAAATGTGAATATTTTTTCTCCTTCACAGAAAACCTTTTCAGCATGTTTGCTGAGAAAAATACATTTGTAGAGAAACGAGGTTTAGCTGCAGTACTCGACCCTGAAGCCCCACTAACCAACACTAACCGATATGTCCTCGCTGACATCACCAGCTTCTTCACCCTGCTGGTTGGCATCTACTTCCCCTCTGTCACAGGTCAGGACAACCGTTCCATAACTAGTAGGGGAATTATTATTACAGTGTTTTTCAGCTGCTTACACTCAAAATCCTTACTTGTCACACAATTTCTGAAACCTGACACTCAAACAGCAGAAACACACACCAAATCTGCAAAACCATACACTAATTCTCGGCCTTTGACTCAATTCTCTAGTTTCTCTAGTCTCTAGATTTCAATTTCATAAAACATTTTTTGCAAACCACAACACAAAATTCACAACCACAAATGCTTACAGTAAAAAAATAAATACGTTAGGTTTCAATCTTGTTTGCGTGTTTACCGTGAATTTTTCAACATCTCTCTGCCAATTACTTTCAATCTTGTACGGAAATGTGCATAGAATTTGGTTTAGGTTTTGAATAACTCTGTGTATACAGTATGATATATCCAAAGGTGGCAAAGGTTTTTGCAAGAGGTGTGAGGTATTTTGCAATTTGTGTGTGCAATTCTTGGATGTGTGTGTAAAGTTTTGAAAATGTGTGTAAGGAGTTGAAAAAAACTGTGATAGAAATATATAGTTTACTTTTTTTGCTGTGTATACTTTACATACTTACATATAGTCACGTTAATTTTAATCTGAGTCATGATTTGTTTTTATTTTTGATTATTATTTGATTATAGTTTTCATTGTATCAAGAAAAAAATTATTCAAAATGAATTCAAATGAAATGACTAATTAAAAACAAGATTATGTACAATTTTTTAATTCACTAAAACAATGAAAGAAAGTTTGCTGCTTTTTTGTTCTTATGACATTTGTTCTTTTCAGTCAAGGCAAAACCTGATCCACAAACAGACCCAGTGTTCCCTATCAGTCGCTCACGTTCGACGTCACGTCAACGTTACCCTCCTGCTGGGAACGAGGGTTACATTAGTAATCGAGACGTTTTCTGACATAATGTTTGTGTATGTCACAGGTATCATGGCTGGTTCCAACCGTTCTGGTGACCTGCAGGATGCTCAGAAGTCCATCCCTGTTGGGACCATCATGGCCATCACAACCACCTCCATCATCTGTATCCTTTACTCCAAAGGCAAAACCGCTCCATCTTTGCTTATATAAATGACAGTGCAGAACTGCACATCTTGAAATATACAAAATACAGTGTAATTTGATATCCAGGAAACGACAATGATAAAATGAAAAGACTTGATATTTTTCATCTGTGGTAAAATAGCTGAAATAGTATGAATGCCTTTTTGCTATATACGGTGTCATTCTCCTGAATTTTTGCTCTCGCAGACATGTCTAGTGTGATTCTGTTCGGAGCCTGTGTTGACGGAGTTGTTTTGAGGGACAAGTGAGTCTGTAGTTCTAGTCAGTGTAGTTCTATTTTATTATCATTGACACATACCGTACTATTATAGTTTTTTTAATTAGTTTTTGAAGTGATTCTTTATTTAAAATGTTTTTTTGTTATTTTATATATGTTAAAATATGTATAAACTTTATTTAGTTCCATTTATTTTAGTACTTTCAATGAAAGTGTCGCTGTAATGAAGCTCACAACGAAGGAGCATAAACAGAAAATCTTTAATAATAAATCCAAAAACATAGGAGATTACTAGGAATAGAGCATATAACACAACCACCTAAACTAAAGACGATGCGAAACAATGAATAAAAAAAGATAAGGGTTTAAATACACTGGGAGTAATAAGGGAACAAATTGCCGACAGGTGAATGTAATTAGTAAGGGAACTAACTAGGGACTAAACTGACAACTGAACATAATGGACCCTTTTCACATTTCCGGGTTTCTTAGAAGCGGAAGTCGTCATAGTTGGGTAAACTTCTATAGCAGTGAATGAGACTAAATAAATATAAAAATTGTGTTCCAATTTGCTCAAATAGCAAAAGAAAAATTCCACAATAGTGTTTTCACAACTTTCAAAAAGAGGAAAAAATAGGGAGAGATTACTGTAGTCAGAAGAGAGAAAGATTTAGGAATTTAAGTCACTCCCACAGCAGCGTTAAAGGAGAACTCCAGCGCAAAATGAACCTTTGGTCTAATTACACATTGTTACCTAGTCAACCGTTATCTGAGATTTGTTTTCATGATTATCGAATGTAAATAGTTTTATCTCTAAAAACAGTTTAGCCTAAAACGCTAGTATAACGCTAGTATATGGGGCATGGAGTAATGACAAATAAAAATCGCTTGTTAATACCACTAACAAGGCTCAAAATAGCCCCACACTAACACGGTAGCATAATGAGGGTCCCTACCTTCAAACCGAAGCATTGAGAACTTTGACAGTGTCCAGACAGTTTAATAAGAAGATATTTTATACATACAGTCAACTTCACGTATAAAAGCAGAATCCATCTTTGAAAAACAGACTCGATCAGTCGAACTACGAACCACCGATCCAAATGCGCTGAACTGTGTAGAATCTCATATGGTCCAGCGCATTTGGATCGGTGGTTTATGCTACCGTGTTAGTGTGGGGCTATTTTGAGCCTTGTTAGTGGTATTAACAAGCGATTTTTATTTGTCATTACTCCATGCCCCATATACTAGCGTTATACTAGCGTTATAGGCTAAACTGTTTTTAGAGATAAAACTATTTACATTCGATAATCATGAAAACAAATCTCAGATAACGGTTGACTAGGTAACAATGTGTAATTAGACCAAAGGTTCATTTTGCACCGGAGTTCTCCTTTAACTAGTTTCTTGTAATTTGATGCAAAGGTAATATAATACAAAGTATAGTGTTATAAATGTACATTTATTATAAATGTACATATATATATAAAACACTTTGCAGGATTTGCGATGTTGATAGCCGTTAAAACGTATCATCGTCTGTGAAATGGGTCCATGCTGACAAACTAGCTGAAGTAAAATAAGTTTAAAATGTGTTATATTTTATTTTAAGATTTTTGTTTTAGTTATAATAACCCTGGTTCTACTTTTGATTTACTTTAGATTCAGTATAGCCTCCACTTTAATTAAAACTTCGATTTCAGTCAGTGCAGTTCAGATCAATTTAATTCAAAAAAATTCCACATAAAAATAAAACATATTTTATTTTTAAACTAGTGTTATTTTAGTATTGTTTTTATAATACTCTAGTATTTATTACAATTTTGGATTAGCTTTTATTTTCATATTTTCAAATTTTCTTATGTGCTTTTTCCATGTTTATTAGTCCTTTGTTTAAATATTTCTGTTTAGCTTTAATTTATTTTAATATCATTTTTAGTTTGTAGCAATTTTAGTATTTCAACTTAAACTATTTTATTTTAGTTAATTGCCAAGGTGGCATTTCTAATAAATTTTTCTAGGCTTTTTACGTTTTTAATCTTAATATTTGTATATTATTTCAGCCTTATTTCAATTAACGAGAATTTATTGAATGCTATTAGTTAACAATATCAACACTGTTCTAAACGCAGATTTGGGGAAGGTGTGAACGGTAACTTGGTTATTGGCACCCTGGCATGGCCTTCGCCCTGGGTCATTGTGTTTGGCTCCTTCTTCTCCACCTGTGGGGCGGGGCTTCAGAGTTTGACAGGAGCGCCCCGCCTCCTTCAAGCTATCTCCCGCGATGGCATCATTCCTTTCCTCAGGGTACATGTATATGTTTGCCCTCTGATTATCTCTCTGTTGATGCTTCCATACTCGATCATACTAAGCGGTCTTTCTTACTTTTACAGGTGTTTGGCCATGGCAAAGCTAACGGTGAACCTACATGGGCTCTCCTCCTGACGGGCTGCATCTGTGAGATTGGCATAATCATCGCCTCCCTGGATTCGGTTGCACCCATTCTGTCAATGTAAGTAAGCAACTACCCAAACGCACACAGTGCTCCTCATTCTTTATGATTCCCAGAGAAACAACAGCAATAAACAGTTTACACTCACTTATTGCTGTAATAAAACTTCTTCACTATGCTGAATAGCCTATTTTCCAAAAGCCTGTTCTTCAATAAAGTGCCGCAGGGATGACATCAACACCCGGAAGTGGTTCCCTCGAGATTTTCCTATGGGTTTTTATAATAGGGTTTTTAAGTATATGGTCTGTGGTGAACATGACGTGATGTTGTGTACAGTTTACGTTGTTGGACAAAATGTTCAAGTATCGTCAAGTCCTCTTCAGTCGGTCAGTGAACGCAACGTCAAGACCGACGAATAGGAATCTCGCTAGAGAGGCTAATCTACTTCGAGTGAAACTAAACGAGCCAATGCACATTGGCGTGCAATCATTTGCAACAGCTGCTCTGCCACGCAGCGTGGGTATATAACGAGCAGCAGGTGCGATTGCGACGGGCCCCAAACTGCATTGGCACATCAACTGCCTCGAGCTGCTAGCAGTACGTCTCGCTCTGAGCCGCTTAAAAAGACCGCTACAGGGCAGGGATGTGCTGGTCCGTTCGGACAACACTGCGACCACTGCGTACATCAACCGACAAGGTGGTATACACTCCCGTTGCAACTCGCCCGCCATCTCTTCCTCTGGAGTCAGAAGCATCTGAGGTCGCTTCGGGCCATGTATGTCCCCGGTGTGCTCAACCGTGTGGCCGACGAGCTGTCACAAGCTGTACTTTCGGGAGTATGGCGACTCCACCCCCAGGCGGTTCAGCTGATCAGGAGAGAGTTCGGGGAGGCTCAGGTGGACCTGTTTGCCTCCTCAGAGACCTCCCACTGCCAGCTGTTTTACTCTCTGTCCGAGGGAACTCTCGGCACGGACGCACTGGCACACAGCTGTCCCCGGGGCTCTTGCAAATATGTGTGAGCCTACTTGCACAGACCTGTGCAAAGTCAGGGAGGATGAGGAGCAGGTCCTTCTGGTGGCTCCCTATTGGCTCAACTGGACCTGGTTCCCAGAACTCATGCTCCTCGCTACAGTCCCTCCCTGGCCCATTCCTCTGAGGAAGGACCTTATGACTCAGAGACAGGGCACCCTATGGCACCCACGTCCGGACCTCTGGAAACTTCATGTGTGGTCCCTGGACGAGACGCGGAGGTTTCTAGGTGGCTTACCCCCAGAGGTACTTAACATCATCACTTCAGCGTGGGCACACTCTAGAGTCTAGAGACCTTTTCGTCGAGTGGTGTTCTTCTCTCCGAGAGGACCCCCGAAAATGTTCGATAGGGTCCGTATTTTCCTTCTTGCAGCAAGGGTTGGAGCAAAGGCTGTCTCTCTCCACCCTCAAAGTACATGCTGTCGCTATTTCAGCATATCATGGCCACATAGATGGCAATACAGTAGGAAAGCACGACCTGGTCGTCAGGTTCCTTAGGGGGCGAGACGATTAAATCCTACTCGACCCCTCTCTATACCCTCTTGGGACCTTTCCCTGGTTCTTCAAGCACTCCAGGATGCTTCCTTTGAGCCTTTGCAATCAGCAGACTTAAAGCTTCTCTCCATGAAGAATTTGCTGCTCGGTCGACGAATCGTGCCTAGAGTACGGGCCGGGTGACAGCCATGTTGTACTGAGACCCCGGCCTAGCTATGTGCACAAGGTTCCTACCACTCCCTTCAGGGACCAGGTGGTGAACCTGCAAGCGCTGCCCCTGGAGGAGGCAGACCCAGCCCTGGCTTTGCTCTGTCCCGTCCGCGCTCTGCGTCTGTACGTGGACAGAACTCAAAGTCTCAGGACCTCAACCTGTTCTTTGTCTGTTACGGAGGCCAACAGAAGGGAAAGGCTGTCTCCAAGCAGAGGATGGCCCACTGGATAGTGGATGCTAGTCCTTGGCTTACCAAGCACAAGACGTGCCCTGCCCACTCAGGTTGCTAGCTCACTCCACGAGAGGCGTTGCATCCTCCTGGTCGCTGGCACGTGGCTCCTCGCTAACAGATATCTATACAGCTGAAGGCTAGACGACACCTAACACGTTTGCTAGATGTTCCCTAAACGGGTAGAAGCACTGAGAGGCACTGAGAGGCACACAGCACTTTGTCGGCTTGCTGCACCCTAATTACTCCAGTGTGAAAAACTTGTTGAGTCCTCCAACACCCTCGCCACGGACGTGGCGGAGCTTCCGGCGCCAGGCCTTTATTCGTTGAATCCTTGAGAACCGGGTCTAGGCTGGGTCCCATATCCTGCGGGGATTCCATATGTGTATTCTTCCACGGCTGCTCCTAAACGGAAGCCCATGTCTTTCCCTTGGGCTAAGTCACCCAGTATTTCATATGCAATACAACCTTCGGGTTAGTTCAGATGTATATCTCCACATAACTCCTGAAGAATGTTGGTTCCACAGCGTTCTCCTTCCTAACTGAAAGGGCACGCTTCCCATATGTAACCGAGACATTTTCTTTTTACCACAGACCTTATTTTATTATATTATATATTATTAAAAAATATTAGTTTATTTAATTATATTATTTTATATAAGTATTTTAATATATATTAATTTAATATAATAAATACATATTTATATAATATGTTTAATAATGTTATTTTTAAATATTATATTTAATTGGAAAACAATTCATCATTATTATTTTTAAGTCTCTTGGAAAAAAAACTTTCTTATGTAACAACAGATTTACTTATCAATACAGGATCTTTAACAGGCCTTTTTTAAAATCATATAAACTCTACAATCTCTACTCGATATAATTGATGTAAAAAGGTGGAATCTTACTCTCATTGTGTGTGACAATGTCCCTTAATTTATAGATGGGGGGCAGGGGGGTAACAAAATATGTAAGAATTTTATTGAGGAGATAAAAATGGTGCAAGATTTGTTTATTGAATATCTCAGATGGAATGCCACTAACAAACACATGCCAAAAACTATTACATAATCTTCTTTTAGTTGCAAGAAGATGTGTTTTACTCCAGTGGATCAAGACCAAGCCTCCTACTGTGAGACACTGGCACAGGGAAATTGTTAAAACTATATCCATGGAATGACTGGGCTCTCTTATAATGAGCACTGAGAGCTCTCACTAACAGTCACAACTAACAGTTTCCTTAAAGGTGCAGTAAGCGATTTCTGAGAAACATTGTTGATATTTGAAATCAATACGAATAAACACACACCCCTCCCTTCATTGCTCCACCCCTAAAATGCACAATGTCTCTTTATCATAGCTGAAGGGAGGCACTAATGCTTCACAAAAAATAAAGCAAAGATGATGAACGAATGACAAGGAACACACAGCACACAAGCAATACAAGCAAGAGTTGGTTGTTAGCCGCCAGAGCACACCAGCTGCAGACAAACAATGATACTCAAAACTGTCCTGTTACTAAAGCTAACATTACCACAACAGTCTTAGTTCTGTGAAACAGAAAAACCAATGATACTCGCGTATGGTGCAGAAACAACGCAGCGTATGTTCATGTTCAGTTTAACAAAATTACTTGCCATTGATCAACAGAAATATATTTTAAGTATGTAAGTAAATTAATAGTGGTTCATAGCTGCAAAACAAAGCATTTCTCAATATTACATATAGAGTTTTGCTCTGTTTCCCCCCACAGGTTCTTTCTCATGTGCTACATGTTCGTAAACCTGGCCTGTGCGCTGCAGACTCTCCTCAGGACCCCGAACTGGAGGCCACGCTTTAAATTCTACCACTGGTACATAATTACACATGTACAAACACACACACTCATGCTCCCTTACGTTTGCGTCAGTGACGGAAAGTATGTTTGTATACAAAATCATTGGTTTGAGTGGATGAATGTTAAATGTCTAGTCTTTCGTAATCTTTAATGTTAAATGTTAAAGTGAAGGCAGACATCACACCACATAATTAAGTCCTTCCACCTCTAAGAATACAGTCACCTGTGGCTACTCGTAATTAGTGTAAACACAGCTGACACCAAAATGTATGTAACTTTGAGCAATTGCAAACTGGACAAATGAGCATGAGCTAGACTATGATCTTTCTCCAGGGCTTTGTCACTCTTGGGCATGAGCTTGTGTCTTACCCTGATGTTCCTCTGCTCCTGGTACTACGCCATCGTTGCCATGGTGATCGCCGGCTGCATCTATAAGTACATCGAATTCTGCGGGTAAGCGAACCTAAATGAGCCTCAGGGGGAAGAGACTCGACAAAAAAGGAAAAAACCTAATGATTTTCACACAACCTAAATCAATCTCTCTCTTGGCAGAAAATGCATTATTGTCTGTATAGTTTTTTTGTTTTTTTTGCTAGAGGATTTATTTAAAGGCCTGGCGAATGTGGCTGGGTAATTATTCACAGTAAATGTATATACTGTAGTTTTAGATGATTATTAGTGGACGACACGGATGAATGATTTTTACCTAATCCAGGTGTTTTTAACCTTTGGCCTTCCAAATAGGATCAGTTCTACCATGTAATGGTAGAACTTTATTTCCATGTACTGTTCCATTTAGTACAATTTGAGATAGATATTAAGCATGGTATTATAAGGATAACATGTTTCCAGAATTCAGTTATTTGATTTTATATTGTCTGTTATAATGTACTAAAGCCAAAGTAAATGATTCAAATATGATCTAGTATTTACACTAATGTTTAAAAGTTTGGGGTTGGTAAGATTTATTATTGTTTTTATAAACTTGTGCTTATGTTAAATACAGTAAAACAGTGATGTTGTGAAATATTTTTGCAATTATTACTGTTTTCTGTTTTAATATATTTAAGTTTAAATTTTTCGGCATCGTTACTCCAGTCTTCGGTGTCACATGATCCTTCAGAAATTATTTTAATATTCTGATTTGATGCTCAAGAAACATTTCTTATTATTATCAATGTTGAAAGCAGCTTATACATTTGTGAATTTTTTTTAGGATGATTTAATAAATAGAAAGTGTAAAAAAGCATTTATTTGAAATTTGTAACATTATAAATGGCTTTACTGTCACTTTAGATAAATGTAATGTGACCTTGCTGAATAAAATTGATTTCTTTAAAAAATATATATATATTGACCCCTAAACTAACAATACTGTAATTTGATTAGGTTGACAGCAGTATTTATTAATAATATTAAATGTATCCACCTTCATTTATTTCTTTTTAAGAACTGATGTCAATATAATAAAAAAATAGTGAAGTAATCTCAGAAAAAAAAAAAATCAACATAACATATGTAATATCTCATTTTACAAAGTTATAAATTAAGTCCCTAGTTTGAAGCCCCTGATCCACACACATTTGTTTTATCAAATGGCGTGCTTGTATTTCAATTCAAATATTTGGAATTGATCAATAGAACACAATAAAATGTTCAAGTTCCAACACTAAATCCCACCTTGTTTTTGGCTAAATTGTGAAGCGCTAAATTGACTATTGACTGTGTGTTCCGTCCTTGTAGGGCAGAGAAAGAGTGGGGTGATGGGATACGTGGCATATCTCTGAGTGCCGCCCGCTATGCTCTGATGAGGCTGGAGCAAGGTCCTCCTCACACTAAAAACTGGAGGTTAGTGGCAGTATCACATGTCAAACTGCATTCTTCCAAAATATAAAATGTTCATCAAAATTCAAAATGTTATCAATATTCCAGGCCCCAGATTCTTGTTCTTATGGGTTTGGATGGAGAGCAGAGCGTGGAGCAACCTCGACTGTTGTCGTTGACCAATCAGCTGAAAGCAGGCAAAGGCTTGACCATCGTAGGAGCGTGTGTGGAGGGCACCTACTTAAACAACCAACCACAGGCACAGAAAGCAGACCAAGTACGCAATCACACACACACACACACCGCTCCTGAAGCCACACACGAGGCAATGAGCCATTCGTACTTGGTACTAATATAATAACCTCTATCTGTCTCAGTCCCTGAGGAAGCTGATGGAGATTGAGAAGGTGAAGGGATTCAGTCAGGTAGTGATCTCCTCTAACCTGCGGGACGCCACCTCACATCTGATCCAAGCTGGAGGTCTAGGCGGCCTCCGCCACAATGCGGTTCTGGTCAGCTTCCCCAAGAACTGGAAACAAGCTGAGGAGCACCACCGTTGCAGAAACTTCATTGGTAAGACAAAAGTCTGGTGGGTTAGTGTGTTGTTGCAAATTAGCTCAAAAGGGAAATATGAATAAGTAAGGAATAATTTACGACAGGCCGTTTAATTATTAGAAAAATAATGCACACCTGAGGTGGTAATGCGGTCACGATGCAAAGCGTTACACCTCGGGTGTGCATTATTTTTCTAATAATTCAACGGCCCGGAGTCAATTATTCCGCTTATACTACAGTTATCACACCTCGAAACATTGTTCAGATGATGTATTTCAAGACGTTTGTCAAGTTTTTCCATCGCTAATTCCAAAACGTAATTTTAGAGTTAGTAACAGAGGTTCGAGCCACTGATAGCAGACTAATGCTGGGGACACACTAAACGACTAGCTGACACATTCTAAGACTGACTGTTTCCATCGACCGCGGCAGATTTTAAACACCGACTGTGAACGCAGACTGAACGCACTGAACACGCGCTTGGGCATGATCAGTCATAAGTATCAAATTACATTCATAACCGGCCTTACAGTAAGTGTGTCCCCGGCTTTGTGCAGTTATTAATGCAGTTATTAGAGAGAGAGAGAGAGAGAGAGAGGCATGATGTGTGTCAATATTATTATTTATTTATTAATTCAATTCGTTCTAATTAATTCGTTCATTCTTTTTTTCTATTATTGACAGTAGACTAGCCTAATAAATGAAACACAAAGCCCTTTTAACAAGTAGGCCTATCAATAATTATGTATTTGTTATATTTTCTGCAATAATTAAGAAAACCCATGCAGCAGCACTATTCATTTATTTATAGCCATATTGTTTCATTTTCTATTGATTATAGATAGGACTATATTAAAATTAAACTGCATGTTTCCATTGATTGTGAGGTTAGACATCGAAAATTGCAGATCAAGCGCATGGGGCTGCATGTTTTTTCTTGTTATGAATTGTATCCTATTTTCTGTTATTACGGTTAACTACGCGAAGTGATATGGAACTGTAATGGGGTCAAGCCTGGAACTACTTTAGCCGTGCGTTTCCCTGAAAATAATTGCACACCTTAGAATGTTCGTCAACCAATAAGATTCAAGCATTCAACAGCCCTATAGCATAACTTGTTATAATTGGTCAGTTAATAAAATGAACTTGATATAGCTGAATTAATATCCCAATCAATAATCTGATCATCCAGCGAACACTCTGTATTGATCGTCTATTAACTCTCAGAAAGGAGATTTTTCGTGACCACGAAAAAATACAAATCTTAGCATGTAGCTGTGATCGCATCGTTAAAGTGCCGTTGATTTACAAGCAGTGACCAGAATATAACTCAAATGAATGTGCACACATTTTTTTTATTGAACTAAATCACAAACACATAACTGATCTAAACAAACACATACACAAAAAATGGCCCCTCCGGCTGCTCACTGGGAGAAAGGTCTTTCTGTCAAACTGGATGTCTCCAGTCCTTTCCACACGAACCGTAACCCGAAGCAAACAGAAGAGAGAGCAGCCTCACTGGGACGGTGAACTTTAACTTCTGAGGAGGTCACTCAGTGAGCCAACGGTAACTTAGACTTTCAAAGGGAAATTTTACCCTTTGTCTTTGGGCATGGTGTTTTGCATATGTAACTAGATTTTGTGTTGAAGGAGAAACTATCAAAGATATGTTTCATAGGTATCAACATATGCTGTAACATAAATGATCATTCAGGTAAAACTGGATACATGCTTGTACATGTCTCAAGTGATTATATATAGAGTGTGTAGGATTAGGATGCACTGTATAGGAAAAGGGTATATCTGTCTGTTTCAGACTGAATGTATAGTGAGACTTTACATTCCTTTCAGTCATAAATCAGTCTTAATCTGGGAAAATATCTCTCATATCTGGTTGATGACCTTTTTACTGTTTTCATGACTTTTGTGTCAGCGTAGATTTACTGATTAACACAGGATGATTGTGAACTGCCTATTATGAGCAATGATAAAGAATGATAAAGGATACATAGATATCTTCATAGATGAATATTAACTGCATGCATGTTTATGACTAAGGCTGCATGATTAACTGAAATAAAATTTAATTTGCGATATGGCTTTTTGTGTTTTATCAAATCACAAAGTCTGTGATTGAATTAAATAAATATGTGCACTGCATGTTTCAGAGTGAAGCGCGTTAGTGTAAAAAGTGGTAATTTGCATAGCCTGTTAACTGTCAGACTGTCCTTTTTTATTGCCGTTTTTCCCTATCATGTATTTTAATCTTTAAAAAATAGGTATCTTTTAAAAGCTTAAACAATCGAAATTCATCCTGTGAAGTCCGTTTTGAAATTGGACATTGAGTTACCATAAAAAACAGTTAAAACCTTAATTCAAATTTGGATAACAAGACATATGGCTTTGATCTAGCAAATTAGTTTGTGATAATGATATTTTGGTAATAAATAAAAATGTTTAGTTCAGTACAATTTCTTTAGAGTAAACTTAAAATTCTATACATTTTTTACGCTTAATTTTTTTTTTAAAGTGCTTTCACTTCTGCAATAATCTGTTTTCTTTAAAAAGAGACCAACATTAGGTCTGTATTCCAAAACCAGAGATGGGAAGTAACGAAGTACAAATACTTCGTTACTGTACTCAAGTAGATTTTTCAGATATTTGTACTTTACTTTACTATTTATTTTTGTGCTGACTTTTTACTTTTAACACAAGTATCTGTACTTCTACTTGAGTACCGGAAGTTATTTTGTTGCCATCTCTGTCCAAACCGTTCATGAATTACAAATAGTTAATGGGGTGGTTGATTATGATTTCCCTTTTCTAACTTTAGTTAGTGTGTAATGTTGCTGTTTGAGCATAAACAACATCTGCAAAGTTACAACGCTCAAAGTTCAAAGCAAAGGGAGATACTTGCTTTTACAGAAATGTTTTTTTTAAGGACTACAACAAACGGCTGGTAGGGACTACAGAAGCTTCTTTCCGGGTTAGTGACATCACCAACCCTAAAATTTACATAAACCCCGCCCCCTGTACACGATTTATAGATTATCATGACAGAATATGCTAATCAATGACTTGAAGATAAATACACACAAGCTAAATAAATTCACCAACTAACCATTCAGAAATGTCCTGTTGCATTCTACATGTTTTCACTTCTTCTTGAGTCTCTCCATCATTGTCTGACTCCGGTTTGAATATAATAGGCTAACATTTTTGAAATTCTAAGTGCATGTCTGTGTGAGGTAAAACAACACAAGCCCCCTGTGCCGGGAGCATCAGCTCATTTGCATTTAAAGGGACACACACAAAAACGGTGCGTTTTTGCTCACCCTCAAAAAGTGACCATTTTAACATGCTATATAAAAATATATGTAGGGTATTTTGAGCTAAAACTTCAAATACACACTCTGGGGACATCAAAGACTTATTTTACATCTTGTGAAAAGGGCATTATACCACTCCTTTAAGGTCATATATACACTTTTTTTTGCTATAAAATAATGTATTTAGGTTGATTCAGTGATCATTTGACTATATTGCTCTGTTTTGTCCCCACAGAGGTTGTTAGGGAGACCACCGCAGCTCAGTTGGCCTTGCTGGTGCCCAAGAACATCTCTGCATATCCGTCAAACGGAGAGCGTTTCACCGAGGGCTACATTGACGTGTGGTGGATTGTCCATGATGGAGGCATGCTCATGCTCCTTCCCTTTCTTCTGCGCCAGCACAAGGTACACAAACACACACATACATATCATGTTGGCAGAGTGTTCAGAACAATGATTGGAACAAATGTTTTATTATTGTTTGTAGATAATAGTAGCTTGATTGTGGACAAGAACCGTACAGCTCTGGTCTAAACTCTGCTCACCTAAACAGCATTTTAGGCATCAGAGGCGTGCAACCAACTCCAAGGCTTTTCAAAATTGAAGGCAGCAATTACAGTATGCTGCATTTAAAGGGGACCTATTATGCAAAATTCACTTTTACATGGTGTTTGAACACTGATACGTGTCCACAGTGTGTGTAAACAACCAGCCTGTAATGGTAAAAAATCCACCCACTCCACATAATCCTCATGAATAGGTACAAGCCCCGTCCATGACTGGTGACGATCTGTCTTATAGACCTTATTCAAAGCAGTGCCATCTTAGATTTTTAACAGGAATGAAAGGTAACCAACATCCTACTAAAGTTCCCACGTGAGCACCTGTACAACAATTTACAGATGATCATGATGAAACATGCTAATCGATGAGTTGAATAAAGTTAACTCCACAACAACTACATAAATTCATCGTTCTAAACTTCTTCCTGAGTCTCTCCATTTGTGTCCGACTCCGGTTCGAACATATTCTGTAATGGTGCGTTCACACCGGACGCGAATAGCGCGTCAGGCGCGAGTCATTTCAATGTTAAGTCAATGCAAAGACGCGTTACGCGCGTAAAACGCGTGTAACGCGTCTTTGCATTGACTTAACATTGAAATCACTCGCGCCTGACGCGCTATTCGCGTCCGGTGTGTGGGTGCAGTAAGGCTGAACACCGCTAAACATTTTGGATTCTCCAATTTTGCTGTTGCCAGAGTATTCGAAGCACGAGCTGTAAAGGCTCCGCCCTCTTCTGGAAAGGGGGCGGGACCAGCAGAACATTTGCATTTAAAGGTACACATGAGACCGCATGTTTTTACTCACAGCCAAATAGGGGCAAATTGGACATGCTATAATGAATGATCTGTGGGGTATTTTGAGCTGAAACTTCACAGACATATTTTGGGGACACCAGAGACTTGTATTACAAATTGTAAAGAGGTTCCCTTTAAGATCTGTTGGATAGAATCTAAAGCAGCATTACATGCATCCTTCAAACTGACAGCAATCCCACAATGCCATGCAACAAGCACAATTACACTTTTTAATGGCAGTAGATATTTACATGAGTGTAAATTGTATGTGCTACAAAAATATCAGTCAAAATGTATACACTACCATTCAAAAGTTTGGGATCGGTAAGATTTTTAAACGTCTCTTCTGCGCACCAAGGCTGTATTTATTTGATCAAAAATACAGTAAAAACAAGATTTTGTGAAATATTATGACATTTTTTAACATACAATAACATAATATTATACATATGTAACAAAAAATATCAATTTAAATTGTCCATATTTTTAATTTTTTTTAATGTAATTTATTTCTGTGATGGCAAAGCTGGATTTTCAGCATCAATAAACACGTCTTCAGTGTCACATGATCCTTCATCTTTCGTTGGTGCTCAAGAAACATTTATTATCAATGTTGAAAGCAGTTGTGCTGGATTTTTTTCATAATTTTTTACTTTTTATATTGTTATAAATGTATTTACTGTCACTTTTGATCAATTTGATGTATCCTTGCTGAATTAAAGTATAACTTTCTTTAAAAATGTCACTGACCGCAAACTTTTGAAAGGTAGTGTAAATAGAAATAATATGCTTGTACTAAAGGATAAATTGTATGAGCAATGGTGGGCAGAGTTATTAAAATTAGTTAACAACATATTTATTTTATTTAAAATGGAGATGGTATTGACATTTTTAAATTTAAAAATGTTTAAACATGTTACACTATATTTTATTCAATACTGAAAGTATTAAAAACAGTTCTATCTTAATAGACAAAATATTTCACCCAAAATGTGTTGTGCTTGTTAAAGTTTCTAACTATTACCTTAATATGTCAATGTCAAACACTATAGAAATCACTGTGTGAATTGTGTCAAGTCTCTCATCATGTGCTGTATTTATGTGGAGTGGCTGAACATTAATGGAGTTATGTAAAGTGTTGCAGTTTCGGTTTAATTTCAGCACTTTAAATCAATTGCTGCCTATGAGGCCGCTCACTAGGGATTGAAACTGAGAACACGTTCAGTTCATGTCTTTGAATGAGAAATACTGACTCGATTACGGTACTATACTGTGCTGCGTTTCTCAAAAGCGTTGTTAGCCTAAGTAAATCGTAAAACCTTTAGCACCAATGGTCTCTATGAGCAACTTAGCTCAAAATGCTTTTGAAAAACACAGCAATATTTGAAAATAAGTGTGGTTCAACTGTAGGTGTGGAGGAAGTGCAAGATGCGTATCTTCACTGTGGCTCAGATGGACGACAACAGTATTCAGATGAAGAAAGACCTGATGACATTCCTCTATCACCTGCGCTTTGATGCTGAGGTTGAGGTGGTTGAAATGGTGAGGAACAAACACGCTTCCTTCACACACATGAGTTGATACTGGAAACCATCATTCTAACCTGTCCGTTCATTTAATTCAAGCATGACAGCGACATTTCAGCCTACACTTACGAAAAGACCCTGGTGATGGAGCAGCGATCGCAAATCCTCAAGGAGATGCATCTTACCAAGAACGAGCGTGAGAGAGAGGTATCCAAGTCAAAGAACAGAGTCTTCCCTTGTGAAAAAGAAGTACACTTTAGCATACTTTCAAGTAGCTGACCTTCAGAGTACTAAACATATATATTGTGTTCGTGTAAGCCAAATCTGTGCGAATTTGGCGCAAATACTCAACTCGTGAGTCATCATGATATATTAAATACAGCGTATTGTGCAAAATATGCGCATATCTGGCTTATTTGAACACACTCGTCACTGCGCAACAAATAATGGCACGCTTGTTTATTTGCATTGAAGGAATAGCAAAGATTAAAAAGCATTTGGTTTACAGAATCAAAAAAGACATTGTTATTTTCCAATATATATATATTAATTAAATATACGTTTAAGATTTGAAGTGCAGTAGTCCACATTCAATACAATTACAGTAAACACTTTTTTAGGGTCTATAGTTAAATTTGTTGCTTATTTACACATCAAAATAAGTGTACTTTAAAGCATGACAAAATATTATTAAAACATAATGATTTAAAATGTACTTTAAAGTAAAAACGTTTAATCTGACATTATTACATTTGACATTTAATTACATTATTGCATTGCACTTTTTAAAAGTGTAACTGTTAAAATATAGGGTTACACTTTTTTTAAGGTGTCTGTGATACAGTGTAACCTAAATGCTAATTATTAACTATGTGTACCCTATACCTCTATTACCTAGATTAGGATTAGATTTTGGTTTAGGGTTAGTTGCATGTAACTAAGCAGAAATGATAGTTATTACTAACTACATGTAATGTATAATAAGGACACTGTAGTAGTAAAATAGTACTAAAAGTAAAATAAAGTGTTACCAAACATAGTCCTAAAAATGTACTCTCTTTAAATACACTTAAGTTCCCTTTATTTCATTAATATAATATCCTGCAAGTAAAAATACACTTAAGAATTCAAGTACACTACAAGTGCACATTCAATACAGTTAAGCACACTTAATTTTCACAAGGTTTATTCTAACAGACATCAACATTTAGCCGTCTGAATCAGTCTGACCGCGCTGATGTTGTCTCTTCAGATTCAGAGCATCACAGATGTGTCCCGTGGCTCTATACGGCGAAAGAACCCTTCAAACCTGCACCCCCAGAGGAGCATCGCTGAGGAGTCCGTGACAGGAGGTGGCGAAGAGAAACCCGAGGAGGAGGTAGCTGCTGTCTCTCAGTTTTGTCTCTGTGCATTTATCCATCAAGTGTGTGTGACTTTGTGCTTGTTTTCCAGTTGAGCTAATCACGCCTTTCCTTCGGGCCGATTAGATGATAACACGGACCTATCAGCCATGAAGATAGCATCTCTTCATCACTTTCTATTTTTGCCAATCTCTCTCTTCTCTCAGTCATTATCTACTAGAAAATCGTTCTCTTCTGTTAACACCCTGGCAGTGCATCTCTCGCCCTCTCTCTTTTTTCTTTATCCTTCTGAAAACAAGGTTACCGGAAAATGCGTAAATTCTCACTTTTTAATTTTTGTTTCATCCCTCTTTACCCTCTCACACTTTTTACCTTTCTCTTAGTCTGTCCGTCTTTCCCGTCCTCGACAGGTTCAACTCATTCAGGGCAAAAATGCCACCCCCACCCCCACTAGCCCCACCTCCCCCACCGCTCCCACACCAGCGGCCATGAGCCCCGGAGAGGAGGTGCAGATGACCTGGACGGACGAAACGGAGAAGACCAATAACCCAGCAGTGGCCAACCCTGAAAGCATAAAGGATATGTTCAACATGAAACCGTGAGTCAAGAGAATGACGGTCTCTACTAAGTTTATATTGTGTCAGCTATAATAAATTAATCAAAAATGAGTTTTGAGTTAAAAAAAGGAAATATTCACTCAATCATTGTATAATTCTATTAGTTGAGAGTGACATGTTAGTCAAATCTTTGCATAGAGATTTAGGATTTGAGGTTTTCTCTGATTTTAGTAGCAATAATAATAATAAAAACTATAGACCCATGCTAATTAAGATATTTGTCTTATGGAACATGTGTCTATGGAGCACCAGATCATTGTTTTGACACTTTAATTTGACAACTCAATTTACACCTCCACAAAGAGTTATAAAGGCTGTTTTCAAGGTCACTAACATTTAATAATTGCGTTCATTGATCCTGTTAGTTGGATGCATAACAAGACTACAATAGAAGGCATAATGAAAGAAAAATATTAATAATTAATAATTTTAAATAATTTAATTAATAGTTATATTTATAATTTAAAATAAACAAATGCATTTTTAATAATTAAAATGTATTTAATTAAAACGTGTGTGTGTGTATATATTTTTTTTCTCACATTAAATATCTATAAATAAATGTTTTATTACGTAATATTAAGTTTTTTACTTGCATATGCAGTAAACAGCAATGGAAGCTTGTTTCCTCCACAGAATAAAAAATAAATAAGGTAATTGTGACTTTTAATCTCACAATTCTGACTTTTTTTCTTGCAATTGTGAGTTTGCATCTCGCAATTCTGGGGGGGGGGAAAGTCATAATTGCGAGATTATATCTCGCAATGCTGACTTTATAACCCGCAATTGCGACTGTATATCACACAATTCTGACTTTATTTCTCGCGAGTTCGTATTTTGCAATTGAGAAAAATAGTCAGAGTTGCGCGATGTAAACTCGCAGTTGTGAGATAAAAAGTCGCAATTATCTTTTAAAATGTTTTCTTTATTAGTGGAAACAACCCAGCAAGCAATTTTGCGTTTAAAAGACGTTGCATAGAACATGTCAAAGAAATGAAACCACACACCTTGTAATCACGGTTGACTTTGCTTACATGATGAAACACAAGTTATTTTGGCAAAAACCATATTCAAGGTTATTTTGGCTAGAAGTTGGTTACTCATAGCTGGACTATATCGGGTCTATAGTTAACTGAGACGCTGAAATGACAGCTATCGCTTGCTGGGAAGCTCCCATAAACAGCAGCAATATGTTAAACTCTACTTTGAAACACAAACACTTCCATCATTATTAGAGAATTTGCATGTGTTTAGATTGCTTCGCTCTTGTCACTTCAGATTACAAAAACAGTGATGGTTAGACTGTTGTTCTTGATGCCTCATGCTAAAAAAATAATCAGTGAGACACAACAAAATGGTTTATACCGAACACACACAAGACCCACCAACATGCTTCCACCTGACTTTTTCAAGTTGACACTCGACATGCCAATGTTTTTTTTATCAATAATTCCCGATAAATATATGGGTGCATCCTTACTTTTGTAGTTACGGTTAAAAACAAGTCATTGAGGTTGTCTAATTACGTTCTCAATGCGGTTTAATTTGTGCTGTGTTCCTGTATTTCTCTGTTCACTGGGTTGTTCACTGTTATTTCCCTTTGCTCATGCCTCAGGGAATGGGAGAACCTGTGAGTACACTTTCAAGATAACACTAATGCTACATTTTGTGTACGCTTCATATCTCTCTGATAAGCAGAAATATGCTCAAAATGTTATCATGTCATCCTCACATGCACAAAAAAAAGTCTTTGCAATGCTCTTCATACGATGTGTTATACAGGAATCAGTCGAATGTCAGGCGCATGCACCACGCGCAGAGGCTCAACGGGGTCATTGTGAAGAAGTCGCAAGAAGCTAAACTAGTCCTGCTAAACATGCCTGGACCACCGAGGAACCGCACCGGAGAAGAGAACTGTATCCTTTTTTCCTCTAAAAAATCATCTGTCTATCTGACTTCAAACTTTTTTGCAGTGAAGTTACTTCCTGCGTGTGTATGACAGAGACTACTCCCGTGTAAATGTCTTAACTCCAGACACACAGATATGGAGTTCCTCGAGGTCTTGACTGAAGGTCTCAACAGAGTCCTGCTCGTGCGTGGAGGTGGACGTGAGGTCATTACCATCTACTCTTGAGGGGCTCAGCTCAACCACCAAATATTCCTCACCTCTCGTCCTTCACTGCATAAACGGAACGTCCCAGTAACCCCTACCTACACCATGAGCAATAACGCCCCAGCACATATCAGATGACTTTGCACTACATAGTCTAAAAAGACACCAGCTTAGTAGATGTCACTTCTTCCACGTTATTAAGTTTTATCCTTCAATCAATCACTCTATCTTCCTCTTATTGGCTTCATTCTCACCTCATAAAGTCAACAGCGTACATCACACACAGATCAGTAAATGATTGAGTTGGTCTTTCTGACTCATTTCCAAAAAGCCCATGTTCTCCAGTGACACCCGACCAAATACTCTGATCCATCTAAACTTTATCTAATATTATATGTCTTAACAAAACACTTTGAAGGGACAGTCATACTAGATTTTAAGCATGCAAACCTTTATTTTGGGTGGCCCTAAAAAAACAGTCCATTTTAAATGTTGAAAGGTTTTCAGTGACCATTACAAACCATCCAGCTTCTTTTAAAGTGTGTCTTTCATCTCAACTTGTGTTAGACTTCCATTCAGAAGTTTGGGGTCGGTATGGTTTCTTAATGTATTTGAAAGAAGTCAAAATGCTCACCAAGGCTTCATTTATTTGATCAAAACCGTGAAATATGCTGATTTGCTGCTTATTATTATCGATGTTGATAACAGCTGTACTGCTTAAGATTTGAAGGATTCTTTGATGAATAGTTCAAAATAACAGCATTCATTTTTGTAAATATGTACAGGCCACTACTTTTGTTCAATTTGATGTGTCCTTGCTGAATAAAAGTATTAATTTAAAAACAAAAAAACAAAGAAATTACCAACCCCAAACTTTTGAATGGTAGTTTATATAGATAATTTCCCAAACTACAATGTTCCTCCACGTTTTAATGGCAATATTACATTTAAAGGGGTCATGACATAGATTTTTTTATATTTTATGTTAATATGTTCCTTGAGGTTCAATTATAATGTTAACAAAGTTATTTTTGCATATATATATATATAATTAATATATATATATATATATATATATTCAACCCTCATTCTGACCCTCTGTCTGAAATGATCGGTTTTTAAGGGGCGGCTCCTTTAAAACTTGTCAGTAAACGACCACTCTGTTCTGATTGGCTAACGTCATTGCATAGGAAACGGTATTAACTCCCACTCGCTATTGCACGTAGGTTAGTGTTTTGAAACATTTATAGACAACGCGTTATGAAGTAATTTTCTTCCGGTTTGTGATAGAGCTGCTATCAGATTCAATACAGCTGATTGCTTCATCTGTCAATGAAAGTTTCTTTGCGAACTCTCCATTACGCCGTGCCTCGTTTACAAAATAAATGCTCAGAACAAACATATAGTCCTACGATACCATTAAAATAAACCATCCACGTGTTTCCGACACTGATCCTTCTGAAGTCTGTGATTATAATGACAGCGGCAGTGATTATAATGGGTTCTATTGGCTTTTGACGGGACGCTCACATCCAGGGCAAATGTCCGCAGTTAAGCGACTGAATGCTAGTGGGCGGTGCCTATGGCACAATGATGTAAAACTATTGGTCGATGTCTTGCTCTGGAGGCAGTCATATGCAAATGTTTGCACGGATCCCAATATCAGAACAAGCTGTTTTTGGAGCTTTTTGGAATTACATAAATAGTTCAATTTGTTTATAATGAGGAGGACATTCTAAGCTATGAAAATTGCAGGATCTTTTAATGGTACAAAGACCTCTTACATGTCAAATTAAAATTTGATTTATCATGTCATGACCCCTTTAAAACCTCTATTGGTCAAACATTGTATAGCCATTTGAATAGGCAGCTCAAAGACTCAAATTATTAGTATGCAGCAAAAGATGAAAATACACATATCGTCATTCTGTCAAGTGAATGAATCTCAAAATCTAGTGTGATTGCCCCTTTAGGCTTTATATTTTGTTCCTTTACCATCACTCCATTGTTTTATTGTTCATCATAGGGTAAATAGAGTGGAATCTTTCTTTGTTGAAAACAAGTCTTCCAGTGTACAACGTAATTGTCTGAGGTGTGTTTTTACACCAAGGACAGAATTGACCAGGGTTTAATGTGAGCCAGTGTTTAATGTAAGCACTACTGGATCAATGACTATCAGCTTTGCCCTTGACCATCTGCATGTCCTCTGACTACATCAGCCTTTTAAGAGTCATATACTGTACGATATGAGAGGGCTGGACCACGCGTGTGTGTGTGTGTGTGTGTATGTGTATGTGTGTGTGTTTGTACTGGAGTAGATTTTATAATATTGGAGGGTTGATGGATATGTTCCTTTCCCAAATATGTTCACTTGATCCATGAAATGGAAAAATATCATCAGCAGACATGAATTATATATTGCTCAGTTACACACGTGTACATACTGTGGAGAGAGTCTAAACAGAATTGAAAACCCATACACAGTTCAAATATTCCATAAAGATATATAATCCTGAATAATCGCATTTAATAGTAGAATTACATATATCTTAAGGGAATGTAAATAGAAAAGGATTAGTATTTATATTTCAAATATTTATTTACAAAGAAAATTATTTATTCATTCAGCAATTTTTGATCGATTGTAATCATGGGAAAACATGGTATATGTACATCTCTTGCCAAATCACAAAATATAAACCGTGCCATATGAGAGGAAAAACATTTGTATCAAAAAAACGAACCAATCTTTGCATTTTCATATAGAAAAGGACAGTGCTGGGTCACGGCATCATAATAACATACAGTATCATGTGTCTGACATTGCCAATTACTTTGTAAACCAGATGCAGTTTTATTCTAATGAAATCATCCTTTTTCACCCAATCAAATTTGTGAACAAAAGCATATTTTAACTGCATAGTATTTTAAACTCATGTCTAATGTTTGTCATGAATGTCTGACATTTTCGTTTATTTTTACATTTGTAAAGACGACACTAATTTGCTACATTTAAGCAGCATCTGTGAGCGACTGATGCGGACTGTTCAATTCACGAGCACGAGCATATTATTTAGTTCATGTGTGGTAGTAATAGAAGATATTAAAAACATTTATCTAAAGAACTATTTTATTTTTTTGTAAAATTGCAATGATGAAAAAAAATATATTCGATTACTGAATAGACTAGTAAACTATCGTCTTGTGTAACTGTGAGACCTAAAAAGGAAAATAACTAAATGTATGTTTTAAACTTTAAAAATCAAAATGTGCTGAGTTTGCTGCTACCTTCATTCAAATGTAAATATATATTGCGCTCCCCCCAAAACATAAGACTGAGGGGGGTAAAAAAAAAAAAACGAAATAAAAAAATGCAATATTTATAGATGTTTTTTGCATTTAAATCGAAAGTGTATTTACATTCAGACACCCAAATTAGTTAAATAATTGAATGACATAAAATAAAAAATGTTTTACAGGGTTACAACTCAAAGACAGGCAAACCGACTCGAAATGTCACCGCCAGTCTGTCCTTATACTATTCAAACATACCTCATCTTTCCTCATATGTTGTCACGTCAAAGTTCACACTTGTAGTAGAAAGGTAGTGTGTAAAGGTTGTGGTCTATAAGTTCATAGAAGTGATCTTTAACTTGTTTGCAAAATTTTAAGCATTTGAATTATAGCTAAGTACATTTTCTTTATCAGTATTCTAGTTATGCTCAACTGATCTTTTTTTTATCCGAAACAGAAATTGCAAAAGTACGTAATAAGTGCTATACCTATCATAATTCTTCCAAGTTTATTGCTTCTGTTCTAAAATGATAATCTTATCTGAAAGGAACTTTTGCATTGCTGTACCGTACGTTAGAATTTACAACACAAAAAGACGAGTTTGGCTTCTTTGGAGTCCTATGCAATTACGGTTTAGTGAGTTCTTTGAGGATCTAAAATGACTTTCTACTGAATTGTTTATAGTGGTATAGGTATTATAGATTGAAATCAGAGCTTCCGTATCTGCCAGGGTGACTTGCAGTTTTATGAGAACTTTCCACATTATTTAAAGTCATGCATACCGAAGAAAAACATACCGGGACAATGTCGTGATTAAGCCATATTGGCTGTCGGATAACAGAGGCTTTTCTCTGCGGATGACAATGATGTCTGAAGTCCCGTTCATCATGGAGCATAGACTATCTGAATTGAATTCACATCGATGCAAAGGGCTTTTCGATATCAGATTTTATCAGATTCGTCTTATCCTTCCCCAAGGCTGAAGACATAAAGAAGTGTCATAAACTTTGTGTCGTATAGCATGTCGTTCCTTATCTTCCCTTGAAAGGGGCGGTAAACTCTAAAGTCACCCCAAATTGGCCAAAGCATAACTAGAAATAAGCACTGTGAAAAAAATCAAAGTTCCTGTTTCTTTCTCACATATCTACATTCAATCTCATTTGTTGGTGTTTTTATTCTTATTTCATGTCCTCGCTGTGGAGCACTCCTGAAGGGAACCTGAAGTAAACACATTTAGGGCCGGTTCTCACAGAATTAGTTTTTGCTGTTAAAAAGTGGAGCAGAAAAAAGACCCAAGTTCTAGAGACGTGTTTTTTTGAAAAAGTTGAACTCGTTTTAACTTGAGCGCCACGTTATTAGAACGGGCAAAAGACACGAGCGCAGCGGTCAAACGCATCCGTCTAGCACGTCTTTACATCGAAAAACGATGGAAAAGTTGAGGTGTGAAATGGAAAAACTCGTTCTGTTTGAATGGCCCCTCAGAGTTTTTTTTTTAAAAAGTCAGTAGAACAAAAATAGTGCAAGGTCTAGAGATGATTATTAGAATGGCGTTTCATGCGCAAGACGCGACAACGCGAGAAGCGAGCGCAATGGTTAAAGACGTTTGTCTAGTACGCGTTTACATTGAAAAATAGCGCTCTGTGTGAATGTGCCCTTAGAATGCTTATAGAAGAATCATGATGTTTTTTATGCAATGTTGACGTGTAACTAACCTGCAGTAATGGTATAGATTGCAACAGTCTGGTTCCAGAAGTAAAAACTCCGTTCATTTTATCCATAGGGAAATTGATTTGTACTGATAAATCTTTATAGATAGCCTTTCTGTGAGCTTCGAGGTTGATAATTGATAGCATGTATTTCTGTTGAAGCCATCAGCCCGCTTTATTTCAACTTAGTTTAAAAATAATCGCGTTTAAATTCGTGGTGAAAAAACTACATTACCCATGATCCTGTGCAGAAAATTTCACCAATCAGAGATTACGTCATGACGAATGATGTAATCGAGTTGTCTCCCTACACTAAAAATATTCACATATTTCAATGTATATGCATATTTTGCAATAAACTTAAAATATATTGTTTATATATACATGTGTATATATTTAAAAAATCTACAATTTTTAAATGCATAGGTTTAAATTTCTCCATCATTTTTAATTTGATGATGCTGTTCGCAATGCGTCATGGGATTGTAGTTCTTTCCCTCACTGAAGCGGTTAAGTGCACATTCTATTTTTTTTGTCCAATTTTCAAATACGTTTTTTGCTTCAAATCAAAGTTTGTACTGTTATGATTTACCTCATAGCTGGTTGGCTTGGTTCTTGGCTTATAACGCTTTAATAAAGACTTTTTTGAAATCCCGGCTATGGGACATATGAATGGAGAAACAAATACTTCCGGAACCAACGGTGCTGAAAAAGTGGGCGGCACTGGGCACTGTTGCAATCTATACTGGTATAACGCAGTTTACTAGTTGAATAACAGGGCTTATAAGATAACCAGCGAACTGAATTTGAAATTGCAGGTGTTTCAGAAGGTGCTAATGATTATTTCCGAGTGAACCGCTGAAGCGGCGTGTATGAAAATGTGTTCAAATGCAATATATGAGAATGCTGACTCATATAGAATGGGCTATTTAGCCAGACTTGAGCAAGTTAATCAATGCGAAGAGATATCCTGTCATGTTGGGATGTACCAGACAGAAGGGGCTTTGCGCAGTTACTTTAGATTGGCAGGAGAAGTTCTTCATCATCCATTCAGTGCTCCTGATACCCGTCTCAGCATGTTGGTGTTTTAACCGAAAATCTCCAACCTCACCTCCAATTTTTTAAGCACTGATTCTGATTTTCTAATGGCACCGTACATCTTCTGATACTTCTGAAACTTTCCCAACAGTGTGTGCAAGAGCATTTCTACACAGCCGACATTTCCACTTTCTCCATAGGAGGGCAATTTGATGCTTTTTCTTTTTTTTTTTTTTGTATGGTAGTCAGTGTAGATCCAAAGACAGTGATCCTGATTAGTGATGTGTTTTCTGTTTTCTGCTTCGGTTCTCACGACGAGTCAAAATGGTGCATGTTTGTGAGCGTGACTGTAACGGAGGGAAAAGGGTGAAGTGTTTCGGTTTCTTTACGTATATGACTCTGTGACATATCACTTTATTGGAAAAAGAGAGGTTAAACCGTGGCAGTTGCTTTTGTAAATATATGACACATTATAGTTATCTTAGCCTAGCCTAGCTGTTTAATTTGTGTGTCCATGCAAGTTTAATATTTTAAAAATAAATAGAACATTGTGTCTCAATTGTGTTATATGAAAATATATTTAAACTATATCTTAAATTATTGTTTTATCTTGTCAAAAGCTTCTATGTTCTATGAATAATGGTTTCTCTGGACCATTTTATAGACTTGTCTGCACAAAATGCAATAAAGTTCAAGTCGTTTATTACAACTATTTATTGTGTTTTCATTTGTGAGCGAAAGAAATCAGTGGGCGTTTCTTCTCATATAAAGTGTGATGTGGATTCTTGAGTGAGAATGTTCTCCACAGAAATGTAATGTTTTTATCAAAACATTTTTTAATCAGAATATTCAGGATAACACAGGGACAGTCCTCAACTTAAACTAAATAAATAATGAAATGTTACTTGATGTCTTTTCCTCAATGTTTAATATTTGCTTTAATTTGTTTCATATTCAAATACAAGAACATGAAAATTACACTGGGTGAAAATCAAAAAATTAGAATATCGTGCAAAAGTTAATTTATTTCAGTAATTCAACTTAAAAGGTTAAAATAATATATTATATAGACTCATCACATGCAAAGTGATATATTCCAAGCCTTTATTTGTTATAATTTTTTGATTTTTTTTTTTTTGTTGATTATGGCTTACAGCTATGAAAACCTTTTCACAATATTCTAATGAATTTGGGGTTTTCATAAGCTCTGTAAGCCATAATCATTTACATTTAGTCATTTAGCAGACGCTTTTATCCAAAGCGACTTACAACTGAGGACTGCAGCAAGCGAGTCATCGTGAAGAGGCAAAAATAACGCAAGAAGTGCTCAAAATACAAAGTTCTGGCATTGCTCAGAGTAGCATAAGCCAAACAAGGGAGGATTAAAGGAAGAGGGTTTTTTTTAAATATATATATATATGTATGTATGTCAAGTGCTCACGGAAGAGATGAGTTTTCAGTTGTCTTTTGAATGTAGTTAGGGAATCTGCATTCCGGACGAGGGTAGGGAGATCATTCCACCAGCATGGAAACAGCATAATCATCAAAAATATAACAAATAAAGGCTTGAAATATCTCACTTTGCATGTGATGAGTCTATATAATATATTAGTTTCACCTTTTAAGTTGAATTACTCAAATAAATGAACTTTTGCACGATATTCAAATTTTTCGAGTTTCACCTGTAACTGGCCCTTTCTATCATCACATTTCTGTCACAGTGTTGCATTTTATAACAAATTTGTAACAAATTTTGCATCATCTCATTTTCAAGGACGTCCCAATACACAAAATATTTTTTGTGTGTGTGTTGAATGATAAAAAATCCAAGTGGTTCTTCAGCAGTTCTTCAGGGGTTCTTTGCTGTGCTTATGGTGCTAATGTAGCACCACTGCCATTTTAAGAACCTGTTAAGCCCAGTTTGGTTCTTCAGCGGTTCTTCAGTGGTTCTTTGGGGTAATTAAGGTGCTCTTATGGTTCTACATAGCACCATTTGACAAAGGTGAGGTGCTATATGGCACTTAAAGTGGTTCCCTATGATTACAAGCCAATGAACCATGTTTAGTGCTATTTAGCACTATTTTTGTTTAGAGTGTATACTGCAGCATTGGGAAGTTCAATTCAGCTCCAAATATCCATTGTCATCACATTTAAATATACATTTCTCTACCTTCTCTTACATGAATTTGACAGCCTCTTTCATATTTAGTAAAGACCACAGTTATTTAAACTATATAAAAAAACAATGAATTTGAGTTTTTAAAATCAAATTTAAGACTTTCTTTTAAGACCTGCCATAAAAGGGTAAAATTACTGTACAACTTTTGCCATGGGTTTTATCTACTGTAATTGTAGGTGTTACTCACACAAAATGTAAATACAAGTATTCTGTTTGTGTTTAAGTTAAAATATCTGATCAATGATTGGCGTAGATAGTGAAACCAAACTAGCCTTCGCCAACAGGGTTGGATATTTGCACTTGTAACCTTAATGTGCTTGTTCAGTTGACATTTTACAATGTTGTTGAGACAAATACAAAAAGTCCAGATAAAAACATATTTAATATGTTTGGCTGAAACTGTTGGCAAAGGCAGTTATGTGCAGTTTTACAACAACAACAAAAAAATCCCCCTTAAACATAAAGCACAGCTATAACAAAAAACATACTTTTGTTCGGTTTTATCAGTTGTGGTGTTTGCAATCCTTCAGTTCTTTCGTCTAAATTTCAGAGTGTTCCTGTAAGCTCAAACACTGGAGCTTGGCATTAGCCAAGGTCATGGGTTCGATTCCCAGGGAACTCATTTCTAAGAAAGAAAAAGAATGCAGAATATATGAAAGCAATCTAAGTTGTTAGGCATCTACTAAATGTCAAAACAAGGCTGAAATGTACGGATGCTTTTTATATTTCTCAGAAGCGGAAGTCATCATAGTAGAAAAAGAAAGAGTCCGCAATAGCTTTTCTATGACTCTCCAAAAGAGGGAAAAACACATGGACAGAAATGTATATTAAATTTGCCGTCACTCCCTCAGCTGTTGTATTTGAAACACCCTCGGAGCAGCTTTTATAAATAAAAAACATTATTTATAAATATATATATATATATATATATATATATATATATATATACATATATATATATGTATATTTTAAAATACTTTGCTAGATTCATGACGTTAAATACCCATGGAAACACGTCATCACAGTCTGAAAAGGGTCCATCGCTGATCAATATGTTTAGATCAATGTGTCCCACAAAATAGTCTCAAGGACTTCTTGCATTTTACATTCACAGAATATAATCTACTCTTCAGAATAATACAGACATAGAGAGGTGCTGTTTGTTCTAATAGCGGTCACATAAAAAAACTACAGCATGAAGAAAATGTCAGTGAGCAACAGCAAAAATCGAGCTTAATTCTATCTATCTATCTATCAATCGAAAGCTTTACAAGACGTTCCTTGAAGTTTAACAAGATTTAAAATAAACACTCACTGATTACATTTTCCAAATTAGGCACTTTTGCACATTTAAATGCAAATGAGCTTATCTTTTTGTACTGTGTTATCAACACTATTAGGAAACAATAATGTGAAACCCTGTTGAAAGTGCATTACTCCGAGTCTGAACTCAGCAGTGAGCTTCATGGCTCTGTCACTGATTGTGCCACTGATCTTTGCAATAAACATGTTAATGAGTTTCTTTGTTCCTTTCTCATCCTATCTCTCACTCTTTTGTGATATGATGACTTAAACCGAGTCTACACCATACCCTTTGTTGAAGTTTAAAAACTGCTGAGTAATTAAATCCTGGTAATGGTTATTACTAAGGACAAAGTGCAGCTGGATTTCCCTTTGCCTGAGCAGCATGTGGATGATGTAACTTCATGTTTTAGCCAATGGAAAGCACTCTGCTTATCAAGTTACAGTAGATAAAATAAATAAGTGTCACTGGAAGAGAAGGGAGGCAGGACTGCAGCTGGCTCTGTGCTCAGTTACAGTCAAAATGAAGAATAAGTCTACAAGTTTGCGTGTGCGGCTCCCTGCACTCATCTTTGCACTGGAGGTCATGCTTGTGGTCCTCTACGCTTTCTTTGTGACGTACGATGATCAAGCTAATGCACTTTTACAGAACAACCAGACACGGCCCATGGAGAATTCATTGTATCAGAACTATCCATTTTTTGCTGACATTCAGGTGATGATATTTCTTGGATTCGGCTGCCTTCTGGCCTTTTTCCGGCGCTATGGTTTCGGTGGGATGGTGTTTAACTTCCTAATCGCCACATTTACCATTCAGTGGGCCATTCTGGTCCAGGGCTTCTTTCAGTTTTACCATGATGGGAAGATTCATCTCAGTGTGCTGAATCTGATCAATGCTGAGTTCGCCTGCGCTGTTGTGCTGATTTCGTTTGGAGCAGTGCTGGGAAAGACGAGCCCTGTGCAACTGCTGGTAAGTTTATCATTTTTGCAGTAGGTGGTTTGATATTAGATATTGCAACATGTTCCATTGTCCATCGCAACACTTGATTTCACTAAAAAGATACAGTGGAAAGATGTGGTGAACATTCACATTATATTATATATTCATTCACAAAAAGTAAAAGGAGACATTCACCTGTTTTATGTGTGTGATAAAGATCTGCCACGCATCAAAAACTCTTGAAATAGTTTCTATAAGTTCACTGCATACTGCCCAAATCATCTTCCTTCTAAAGCAGCATCCTTTGGGAGTTCCCTAGGCAGCATCTCTGTGCGAGATAAACTGTTAACATGTTGCAACACTTGTGCAAAAGAAGAGCACTATTAAAAAGTAGGCTATTGTGGAAATAATATTATTTTAAAGATAAACGTATGCATGAACAGAATGTAATGGATTTATATTGGTTGAATGTTAAAAATAAAGGTGCATAAGCTTTAAAACTAAACTTTAGTGTTTTGATCCACTTAAATAAGACTTACATCTATGTCATTTTACATTTGTATTTTACATGTTTCTGAATGTACACTGTAAAAAAATGTTGGTTTAACTTAAAAAAGCAAGTTTGAGTTGAAGTAAAAAAATTTTTGAGTTAATACAATGAAGAAGAATCGTTTAATAAACAGAAAATCAAGATAGTATATTGTCTTCATCATATCAGTTATCGAAGTTGATTTGACAAAAGATAAAAAGTTGTGATAACAAATCATGAAAATATTTTTTTACAGTGTAGCAAGTGTAAATATTCTACTGGAACTTGTGGTCACACTTTATTAGGGTCCAATTTTCACTATTATATTCCTATTAACAATGACTTTTGCCTCAATAAACTCCTAATTACGGCTTATTCATAGTTAGTAAGGTAGTTGTTATATTGGTAGGAATGCAGAATAAGGCATTAATACGTGCTTTATAAGAACTAATAAACAGCCAATATCCTAGTAGCATGCTAATCAGCAACTAGTTGAGAATTGGACCCTAAACTAAAGTGTTGCAATCACACTATGGCCTTTTATTTCATTAAAATTGTATCATCCGTAAATACAGTTGTTGTTTTTTAAATATTATTTTAAGTGCACAAATTTTTCACAATGATAAGTAAACGCATGATAATGAATCCATAGCACACACACAAATGTGGGGCGAATTCATAATTTTTGTATTTACACAACTATTTTATTGATATTTCACATTATAGGTTGAATACTTCTTTTTTTTCACTAAGCTTGGCGCAATGCATTCTGGGATTACATTCACCGCAATAGATACATGTGATGCTGCCTTAGAATTTGCTTAAATTATGCATCCTAATTAAAAATATGATAACATTTTGCATTGAACCTATATGAAGCCTATGCCGCACACTAGGTTTTGGGATGCTCAATTGTGTCACACTTTTGTCAGCAAGATGAGTCATTTTTACATATTTTACATCTTCAAACTACATATTGTGTATTGTTTATAGGTGATGGCCTTGCTCGAGATCCCTGTGTTTGGTGTCACAGAATGGGCCGTCCTGAAATACTTGAAGATCAACGACGCTGGTGGCTCCATCCTCATCCACATTTTTGCATGCTACTTTGGACTGGGTGTCACCTTTGTCCTCTACAGACCCAGCCTAAACGAGGGGCACCCAAAAGAGACGACGAGTTACCAGTCGGATCTGCTATCTGTGATGGGAACCCTGTTCCTCTGGGTGTTCTGGCCCTCTTTCAACTCAGCGCTGACCTTCAAGGGTGACGACCAACACCGAGCCGTCCTGCACACGTTCATAGGTCTCAGTGCCTCCACGATCACGGCCTTCGCCCTGTCCAGCATGCTCAGCAAGAATGGCAAGATCAGCATGGCCGACGTGCAGAACGTAACGTTGGCCGGTGGTGTAACGGTTGGGGCCTCGGTGGACATGATGATTTCACCGGCCGCTGCTTTTGTGCTGGGGATCGTGGGATGCATCGCGTGCATGCTGGGGTACAAATACCTAAGCCCGTTCCTGGCGCACCGGCTGCGGTTGCAGGATCAGTGTGGCATACACAACCTGCACGGTCTAACGGGACTCATTTCCAGTCTAGCAGGAATCTGCGGCATCCTGGTGGCGACCGAGGAAACGTACGGCCCCAGCCTCTACCAGACCTTCTCTCATCGGGCTCCTCCGGAGGGAGACCCTCTGCTAGCGGAGTTGCAGGTGTTTATCCCGGACCTGGAAGCGGGATTGGGTCGGAGCGCTCAGGAACAGGCGCTCTTTCAGGTGGCCGCCGTGTTCGGGACCATTGCTGTTTCGGCGGTGGGCGGTTTGCTGACTGGGGTTGTTCTCAAACTACCGTATCTGGCTTCCCCCAGTGATGAGAAATGCTTTGATGATGAGCTCTTCTTTGACGTTCCTCCAGATTACAACTACGTAAACGGGCCGCAGGATGTATGGTCTTGCGTTCTCAGAGACACAAACAAAACTGATGTTGACTGAAAAAAGCAGCACTTGAAAATGACTGATGTTTGACAAGAGCATTAAGTAAGAGGAATGAATCTCAATGTTGGACTAGACCATAAAACATTATGGACTTTAGTATTGAGCACTCTGTAGCTTATTTTTTTAGATATCTTATATTAATATTTGACGGGATATGGTTCATGTGTGTATCAAAATATATGCTTGATTTTGATTAAATGTATGTATTTGTAAAAAAATATATATGATTCATAAATATTTCTATATACCATTTCTAATTTTCCATTAATACATTTTAAATTACCCTGGTGAAAAAGAGGTAAACTTCTGAATACTTTCAAAAAGATAAATATTATACTTTAAAAACAAAATACTGCAAACTGAATGTAATGTTTTTGGATTCCTAATTGCATGTTAAATGCAATTAAATTAATATTTAAATGCAGTTAGCTTAACTTTAGAGTGCTTTTTGGCCCACATTTTCTATATGTAATTTCATAATTACTTCCATTAAATATGGTTAAGTTTATTGCTGAATGTACTGACAAGCAATAATGGGCAGTAAACTAAAACATACTTTAATGTCATTTATATTGAAAATTGCATGTCATGTATTTAGACATATTTATAATTACACATTTGCCAATTGCAAGTTGGTACATGTAAAAAAAAATATTAAAATGTGCTTTTGTATGTTAGTCAACACATCAAAATAAGTGTACTTTGTAGCAACAATGACTCTCTAATACACTTCATTCGTTGTGTGACCAGATGAGAGCGTTGTCTCTTTCTCCATTACAACACACACACACACAAAGAGACATGTAACGTGACACTCACACATTCCGTTGAGACTGGAGCACACACACACAAGAGACTTTTCGTTGAACGAATCATATTTAAAACATTACCAAATGCATTCTGTGTTGCTATTTATGTGTCGTGACAGATTTGGGTTTAGTTTACAATTATAGCATGTATTAATTAAACTTTTAAATGTCTATACTAATGCATAATAATCAAATGTTGTATTCCTATCAATGTTAATATGATGTGTTTCGTACCTTTGTAATTCTCTAAATCTAACGGAGTTGAATCTCGATAATAGACTGCAATGGTATGATTATTTCGATATGAATTCTTGCCAGTCATAGAAATGACTGGAGCTCTGTCATAAACTACACAGACTGGGGTCGTGACAAGACAAAGGAAAAGTCTCCCGCTCTCAAATCACTGAAGGTGATTGGACCATCCACCAGGAGAAGGCGTTATCCTTACATTCCTTAAAAGCCAAACGCTCTTCCTGCCCTACCCCTTCCTGCTCTTACTACCCGACCTGGTCATGTAAAGTCTCCGATCCTGGAACTCCTTCCAGGAGTTCCCTCCACTCTTTTATTTCCTTTATAAAGTGTTTTTTTGTTTCCTTTTTAAATTCTCCTTTGTTCGTTGCCACCTACGAGTCGAACGAACGAAGCCTGAATTCCTTCAGCAATTTCCCTTCCAAAGAGACCTTCTTCAAAAACTCCCGCGAACAGCTTGCTCTGGCAACAAGCACGCACGCCTCAGCACGAGCGCGCGCACTCTGCTCCAAGAACACGCGCAGGCTGAGCACAGCTCCACACAAACGAACTTCGCAAGTATCAAGCTCTACGAGTTTTAATGTTTTAAGGTGTTTTGATTGATGTCTCTCTCAAAGGTCTGTGATGTTTGCTGTTCTATGGTCACACGTGACCATTTTCTCTCTCTCTCTCATCCTCTCTTTATCTCTCTCTCTCTGTTCCGCATTCAAATCGAGCGCGCCCCGGCCCTCGATCTCATTCTCTCCCTCTTACTCTCTCTCTCAAACGCACGACCAAAAACCTCTGTAAATCGCTCCCCGCGCGTGCGAGGTGTGCGTTACTACTGCTAAATAGCACCAGCTTAAAGCAGAATAATCTCTCTCTCTCTCTTTATCTCTCTCATCTGTTATTCGTCTTGTTTGTCCACATGTAAGATATGTACAAAACTATAATCAATATGTGTAATCCGTTATATTCTGTAGTTTGCATTTATTAAAACAATATATTCAAGACTGTGTCTGTGAAAAAACGCTCGTAAAACCACAAATGTCAATGAGATTAAAAGATCCAAGAGCTGCCAGAGCTCTTATTGTTTACTAGTTTTAATTCTATAAACACAGGAAAATTAATGTTCACGGCCAGAAAATTAATGTTTCTTGGAGTTTATAAGAAAGGATAATTTTATTGAGAAATTAATCACTTAATCTGACGGTTGGTCGCCGGACGAACAACGATTTGATAATTACATTAATTTCCCTTAAAGATTATCTCATAATCGAAGTTAAGTAAGATTATTGATATATGAATGAGGAATTATAATTCGTTGTGATTGATTATTCATATATTCATATAATCCACCTTCACTTTCGACAATTTAATGTAACTGAAATATGCAAAATATTAATCATATTCATGATTAGTTATTAAAATTCCCTATGGATCATTTGAGCTGATTCATCCGGACCCAGAGTCCTAGGCATATAGATTACAACTTCTTTAGAGCATGACAAAACATTATTAAATCAATGATTTAAAATGTATTTCGAGGTCAAACGTTTAATTTGACAATATTATGTTTTCTTTTTAAAAGTGTTTTGTCATGAAAGTCATGGATATATACTCTATTTAAGTTCACTTAAGAGGCCTTTTACTTCATTTATATATATTAACAAGCTTTTTTTGTATTTTGAGCACAGAATCTGTATTTCTCAATTAGCAAAACCTCCCTCAAAAGATAATAAAGGACTAAAGTTAAACAGTTAACAGGTCAAAAACTGTGAAATATGAAGTACATACATTTACAAGTGATAAATATTATCTTGATGAAAAGTTATAAATTAACAGGTTGATTATATTTCTTGGGGTCATGCACTATCCCCTCTATCTATCTGTTTGTTTAGACTGATATGCACATAAATACATAAGCATATACACAGAGTTTTACTGCATGCATGTATATAATTGACTATAAAATGTATAGCTCTGTTCAGAATATTATCAAGTTAGGCTATAAATGCATGCAGTAAAAAAAAGTGAAAACTTCTTGTAATTTAAAATTAGAATTTGGATGCTGGTTGATGATACTCTCTCAAAATATGTCAGTTATACATGGAATTATTTACCCTCATTAAAAATGTTCGATTCAAAAAGAAAAGAGGAAAAGATGAGCTGTGAAAGGTTTTTTTTTTCCTCTGTTGTTTTAGATATTGCCATTGAATTGAATTTATTTATTTTAACTTTATATTTCATAGACTATGTGTTACTGTTAAAATTGTCACAATAGCCTACTTAAATATCTTACTTTTAACCTTTATAAAACCATTACATCCTGTAGCAGATGTTGGGAAATATTATAGGGATGAACAGGGATATAAAATGAAAAAAGTGTGTGTCTCAAGGTGGAGGTATGTCTGTAAAAGAAGAGGGTGGTATGACATTTTTTTATATATTTTTTTTTTCAAGTCCAAAGTGAAAAATGTATATTTACAGTATTTTACAAGGGACAATTATACAACTACAAACTAAGTTGGGGAGGTCAGGTGAGCCTGAGAGGCGCCAAACAAAAGGAATAAATCGAACAAAACAACAGTATTTTATCAAACTAAACTTATCAAAAGAAAATGTAGAAAAGTAGAGTCGGTTTCAATTTATTTTGTCCTTGCAGTGTATACATTTAGGAACAGAGTAATATATGGGATGAAAATAGTATCTAAATGATTAACTCATGCAAGCACAATTATCAATGAACTTGATACATGTTGCAAATATGTTTTATCCATGCCTTTCAACTTGCGTGTGCAAAATAAAAATTTGAATGAATGTGTAGCAATTTGTACAAATGCAGACATTTTTGTGAATACAAATGTTTTCTTTTGTATTAGTGTATCATAATTTGCGCATGCAAAAAAGAAGATGTGCATGTGTGGATCAGATGACACGCATGCATTCATTGACGTCTTTTCTGAGTCGATCTCATTTGATTCATTTGGATTTTGAGACTTTCTTTTCGCTGTTTTTAAGCATTTCACAACACACACACAAACAACTACACATGAATAGGCCTGGTGCTAATTATTAATGTGTGCACAACTACCCTTCTATTTGACAAATTCACAAATGTGCATTGCTACATTTAAACTAATACAATACAACTTGTGTGTGCAAAATCCAGAATCACAAGAATGTGCAGCATTTTGTACAAATAGAGACATAGTTGTTAATACAAAACCTCAATTTTGTATTAATGTAGGTCAGAATGTGTGCATGCAACAAGTATAATGTGCATTTGTGGATGAGGTGACACGCGTGCATTCATTAACTCGTTTCTGAGTCGATCCTATTTGATTCATTTGGATTTTGAGACTTTCATTTCGCTGGTTTCGCCTAGCACGATCCACACACAGCTGTCTGAGAAAACCTGCTACCACTAGATGGCAGTATTCTGCTAAAACCGACAACGGCAGCGCAATCAAGCGTTCTTCCCCATTTAAGACGCTTAATGGATTCATTTGAGTGATATTGAAGTGATATTTAGTACACAATATAGGCCTACCTTATTAATAAAGCATAGCCTACTTTATAGAGGCAAAAAGATTAAATCAGATTATGAACAAACAACACCCATAGAAAACCATTATAAAACGCTTAACGTGCAATAGCGCGTTGCATGTTCAATAAGGTGTATCGGCTACTGAGTTATAATATCACCGTTTTACTGCATTGATGTTAAGCTTTTTCGTAATAATCGGCTCTATGGGAGGAAAACTATATAGCCTACAGAGAGCCTATATGAACGCGACGCGCACGTTTCACGTTTATGGCATTTTCCTTCCTGAGCCTGTTAAAATTAAAAAGCAACATGAAATTCTGCAGTTGCGTTTAACTTTGCATGTGTATGGGAGAGCAACCGCTCCGAGAGCGCAGTGAAGTAGGTTTTAGGTTTGATATTCGGCGCATTTTCTAAAGGGACCATCAGTAAATTCCACTCACAGTCAAGAAATATAAACGTCCAATCATTCATTCAACTGAACGATACTTCCAGTGTTATAGTAAATGCCTAGTGGGCAGACTGACTTAAACTACTGTATGTCCAGCCAATATCTCGATTGAACAGTACATTGTTTTTTTATTTTTATTAGGCTACTATAAATTGTTTTTCTATTTATGTTCCAAAGTTTTAGTACGTTCCTAGTGATCGTCAGGTGAGATTTTGCATTATTCACCTGTAAGTCACCAAAAACCCTTTTGGTGAATACCGGTAATTTTTTATTAAAACAAAATTGTTTACTGTAAATACATTAAGGGTGGTATTGGGACCATTTCACCTGTAGTAAGCCAGTCTAGTCACTAGGGACATACTACAACCATTTTGAACATGAAAAAACCCTTTTGGTGAATTACAGTATTTTTCCTCAGAATACAGGCTACATACATGAAGGGAAGTATTGTACAAATTTTACTTGTAAGTCAGTCTTACAGGAACCTTCTACGAGCTTTGGAATTTGAAAATGTGTGATTTTAAATATTAAAAGTATTTTTAATGAAAACAAATTATACGTTTTAACGCAGTTAGTATAATTGGCAGACGTTCCCTTGTGCATCATGAGCTGTGGTAGCGCGTCAAAGCATTCTCATGTATGCAGCGATAGGCTGTACACTACGCGGCCAATGATTTTCAATGAATATTTCATGTCGATATACAATGGTTGCATATTGTTAAAACTCATCGTGCTATAATAAGACTATATAACAGTGGCAAGGGTCAAGGGGAAACAAATGTCCTGCGAAAGTCTTTTAACATTTAAAAACAGACATTTTCAAATTCCAAAACTTGTATACAATGTGTAGTCAGATAAAAATAAGCCTATAATATGAACTCGACTGCGAAATTTCACGTTCTTTTTAACAGGCTCAGGAAGGAAAATGCCATAAAAGTGAAACGTGCGCGTCGCGTTCATATAGGCTCTCTGTAGGCTATATAGTTTTCCTCCCATAGAGCCGATTATTACGAAAAAGCTTAACATCAATGCAATAAGACGGTTATATTATAACTCAGTAGCCGATACACCTTATTGAACATGCAACGCGCTATTGCACGTTAAGCGTTTTATAATGGTTTTCTATGGGTGTTGTTTGTTCATAATCTGATTTAATCTTTTTGCCTCTATAAAGTAGGCTATGCTTTATTAATAAGGTAGGCCTATATTGTGTACTAAATATCACTTCAATATCACCCAAATGAATCCATAGGGAAGAACGCTTGATTGCGCTGCCGTTGTCGGTTTTAGCAGAATACTGCCATCTAGTGGTAGCAGGTTTTCTCAGACAGCTGTGTGTGGATCGTGCTAGGCGAAACCAGCGAAATGAAAGTCTCAAAATCCAAATGAATCAAATAGGATCGACTCAGAAACGAGTTAATGAATGCACGCGTGTCACCTCATCCACAAATGCACATTATACTTGTTGCATGCACACATTCTGACCTACATTAATACAAAATTGAGGTTTTGTATTAACAACTATGTCTCTATTTGTACAAAATGCTGCACATTCTTGTGATTCTGGATTTTGCATGCACACACAAGTTGTATTGTATTAGTTTAAATGTAGCAATGCACATTTGTGAATTTGTCAAATAGAAGGGTAGTTGTGCACACATTAATAATTAGCACCAGGCCTATTCATGTGTAGTTGTTTGTGTGTGTGTTGTGAAATGCTTAAAAACAGCGAAAAGAAAGTCTCAAAATCCAAATGAATCAAATGAGATCGACTCAGAAAAGACGTCAATGAATGCATGCGTGTCATCTGATCCACACATGCACATCTTCTTTTTTGCATGCGCAAATTATGATACACTAATACAAAAGAAAACATTTGTATTCACAAAAATGTCTGCATTTGTACAAATTGCTACACATTCATTCAAATTTTTATTTTGCACACGCAAGTTGAAAGGCATGGATAAAACATATTTGCAACATGTATCAAGTTCATTGATAATTGTGCTTGCATGAGTTAATCATTTAGATACTATTTTCATCCCATAGTATGATCAATTAACTAGGCCTACATATAGCATACTTAATATCTATTAGGATTAGGTTTGTTTAGTTGCATGTAATAATGGGACACTGGTAAAATAAAGTGTTACCCAAAAGTTCTTCAGCGTAAAAACGCCCCTAACTAAACTACTCTAACTGCTTCCTATCCTTACACATAATATACAACGTGACGAGACTTGAGAAGAGAGACAACACAAACGCAGGTGGGTCAAAACGGTAGGCTACACTCTACATCCACAATAGGCCTACTACTAACATAAGTTAGAACGTTTCGGTCAAGTAGCCTATAGCACATAGCCTAGAATAATTCTAGCAACATCAATAAAGAACACAAACTCAAGCTAACAAGGTGTGGGCACGGCGGCAACAACAAAAAAGCTGTCGTATTTATACAGGAATGGTGCAAGGACAACCAAAGGCAAGCTTTCGCATCTTTTTTCGGGTGTAGCAGGCTACTTTCATAATGAAGAGTGACAGGCTGTTCGTCCAATGAATCTGAAGCATAAACAGACTAACCCACACACACACGCATTCTTCCGCGTACATAACAAAAACATTTAATGAACATTATTTAAAGGTACATCAATGTACTTCAACCGGCCAATAAGGATTAAACTAATAATAATAATAATAAAATAATAATAAAAAAAAAATATATATATATATATATAACTTAGCACTCGCTCTCTCTCTCTCTCTCTCTCTCTCTCTCTCTCTCTCTCTGGTTTGAGTCAGACTGGTAACCCGAAGGTTGCAGTTTCGACATAATAATAATAATTACATTTCTTTTTACATTAATATTAATTTATATTTGATTTATATTACAAAAGAAAAAAATACAATTAAATAATTAAATACAATTAATATAAAAAAAAATATTAAATAAACAAAACGCTAGTTTCTGCAATGCATGTGGAAATTGTGCAATAACAGAGCAGATCTATCAACGAGGATATTCGAAGAAACGGGAGCACTGCAAATTCTGCAAGTGGGACAATAACTACACCCGAAAAAAAAGAAACTCAAAATTCCCCTTTCCTTGACTTTTATCTACACCACGAAACGGTAGGAAACCCTGCCCCCTATCAGCGTCCATTTTGGGGAAAGCAGGAAGTTGTCTTGTTGGGGGGGAAACCTCATGACAAACAGAACTGAGCTTCTCAAATATCCATAGATATAAACATAGTTATTTCTTTTTATTTGAATGATTGTTCGCTGTATGTGTTGCTTGTTTATAGGCGGATCTGACCGTTTGTTTTGCAGTTGTGTTGAGTGGCAAACTTCACACGCGCGTAGCAGAGGTCGCGAAGATAACCGGAGTGCTAAATAAAACCAGGTAATTTTTGGCCAAAAAGCAGTTATTGGTCTAATTAGGAGTTTGGCTCAGGTTTAAATGTAAATATTACATAATTTGCAGTATGCTGTCTTGTCGGGATATGAATGTGGCGTCTAAATTAGCTGCTTATGTAATGTTGTTGTTTTGTCTCGAGAACGTTTGCTGCAGAATCGAGCGTGTTATTTAAAGAACAGCAGCACCACAGCTCGACTGTAAGATGGTTTTCTGTCGGTTTGTTTTGCCGAAGAGTACTAAAATAGAAGCATAAACAATGACTCGTGAGGATGGTTATGTTTGTAAACCGTATGTTGCGTTTTCCATTTACAGCAGGTCAGAATGGCGGATGACTTCGATGTTGAGGCCATGCTGGAAGCTCCTTATAAGAAGGTGGGTTGATAAACGACCGGAAGTTGCCGCCGCATCTCAATTTTTTGTATGATTTAAATGATTAATTCACCCAAAATGCAACAAAAAATCTGTCATACTTTACTCACCCTCACGCTGTTCCAGTCCGTATGAATTCCATTCTTATGAGGAACTCAAAATGAAAAATTCAGAAAATGTATTTGGTTAGGATAGGTCACTCAAAAATTCAGTTATCTTTTACTCACCCTCAAGTTGTTCGAAACCTGTATGAATTTCTTTCTTTTGCTGAACACAAAAGAAGATATTTTGAAGAATATGGGTAACCAATCAGGCCCAGGACCCCAATGACTTCCATAGTATTTTCCCCTAAAATATCTTCTTTTGGGGAAAAAAACAAATCTTACATTTCCTCAGTCGCCACCAGGATGGTGCAGATTCCTGCTAGGCTGGAAACAAGTCCCACAGAAGAACGAAATTCATACAGGTTTGGAACAACTTGAGGGGTTAGTAAATGATGACAGAATTTCAATTTTAAGGTGACCTATCCCATTACGAGTGATGAAATAGGACTGAGCTATCAAGCTTCAAAAAAGATGAAAACAGCATAAAAATAAGTATACATATAGGGCCTGTTTACACCTGGTCACTTCATGTATTTTTACTGATTGGATAGCTATCTGATTTGTTAAAACTGTTCTATTACACTTGGCCACATACACGTGTCTCCGCAAAATTTATTCTGACACTCACGCAAATTTAACAGAGTTCACATCAACGAAAGAAACAGATATACGTTTATTTGTATTTATCATCTGCAAGATCAAAGACCACAATAGGAGAGAGAGCAGCATTAGCACTGGTAAGATAATTTAGTCTCCCTACTTTTAATGAAGATTGTGTGTTGAGTGTCTGCGACTACTTTCAGTTTAATTTGTGTGGTAGTTTGTGCATTGGCTTGCTGAAGAGATACTCCGCTACTCATCTGCGGCGATGCATTTTGTTGTAGCACTTTCATATGTGGCTATAACATGCTCTCACACTTTTATTTTGTTGACATTTTGGGAGGAGTAACATTTACACGCGTGACTCCAACAACCAGATGCATTTACACTTGTATGTGTCTCAAACCACCTCCTGAAGGGGTTTGAGTGATCGGATTTAAATCTGTCTCGAAAGCGTTTCAGAGGGCATTTACACCTTGTCTTTTCACGATCTGATAGAATCAGAAAAAACCGCATGAAGTGACCAGGTGTAAACAGGCCCAGTTGGGTTCTGAAAGTCGAAATCCTATTTATTTTCATAATTTGGGAAATTGATATTTAAACCATTAAAGACAGACCTGCTATGAGCTTGTCAGTCGGTGGTGTATGCTTTTATTAATGCCATAAGCCCGCATTATTTTTTTAATAATTGTGAAAAGTGGAATTCTTGGTGAAAAACTATATTACCCATGATTCTGAAAAAATCTCCTCCATTCATAGAATTAAGCCAAAAAGAGCTCTGTAGCATGAAGCACATGATGCTTAAGAATGATGGCGTAAAACTACTTGAAATTTGTCTAGATAATATATTTTAAGTTTATTGCAAAATAAGCATGTTTCTATATAGTCAACATCTTTAAATCAATAGTTTTATATCTCCATCACAAATGCTTCATTTAAGTGTAGTTCTTCCCCTCATTAAAGTAGTTAAATACCTTTTGTTTGTTTGTTTGTTTTGTCTTATTTAGATTATTAGTAGCCTATTTTTTTATTTTATTATAAAGTTTCTAACCCATATCTACTTAAGTATTATCTACTTATGTTACCTTTTATGTTGAGTTTTCATTATTTATTTTTTAGCTTAAAAGTCTTGTCTCAGAAGAAAGTAATTCAGGTTTGGAACAACATGGGTGGATGACAGAATTTTAATTTTTATGTCAAAACTGAACTGAACTCCTTGTGTTGTCATATGGCTACTCAGAAAACCCTACATGTGTTGTCTGTGCCTGACTGAAGTGTAAAATTGTGTAATGTGTATGAGAAAGAGTTATGTTGTGTAGTTGCATATCTTGAATTACAAATAAATGCCCATCTATCTCTCTTTATAGACTTGCCTAATGATATCTCACCTCTACTCCCCTGAATACATCTTTGATTCCAGTGTGAACTGTGAAAAAAAGTAAGGTAGTAATTGCGCAATGTATAAATGTACTTTGATCCCTTAGGTAAAAAAAAATAAAACAAATAGACCGCCACCTTACACCATCCAATCTATTCGGTTTCAGAACGGCGAATGAATGGCAATAGATGAAATATAATGTGACATGGAGCAGAGACAGTATTCACCTTTCAATAATGTCACCGAGTAAAAATCTGTTGAAGGTGAAACTAATGGACTGGTATAAAAATGATTAGGCCTATGTAACTATCTTACAAAAGTTTGTGGGCGCTAAATAAAAAAAATGCTTTTGAAAGAAGTGCCTTATACTCACTAAGGCTGCAATTGTTTGATTAAAAAATACGGTAAAAATAGTAATTTTGTCAGATATTATAACAATAAAAATGAGCTGTTTTCTATTTTAATATATTTTAAAGCGTAGTTTATTCCTGCTATAGCAAAACCGAAATTATAGCAGCTGTTACTCTATTCTTCAGTGTCACATGATCCTTCAGGAATCATTCAAATATGCTAAATTCGTAAACAATTTTAAAAACAGTTGTGTTGCTTAATATTTTTCAGGAAACCGTAATACTCTTTTTCCAGCATTCTTTTATAAATAGAATGTTAAAAAAATATTTGAAATATGGTTTGTAACATTATAAATGTCTTCACTGTCACTTTTGAACATTTTATTGGATCTTTGCTGAATAAAAGGACTAATTTCTGACCCCAATTCTCCTATAAATGAACTTGAAGTTTATAGATATGAATACTGTCTCTCTACCCAGTCTTGTGATGGTCTCTAAAATCGTTGGTTTGTGCATGCCCTTTTTAGTTATATCTCTTTATCTTAAAGGGGTCATGAACTGCATTTTTAAAATAATTTTATAACTGATTTTTACCACAAAAATTGTATAATTTAGAAATTAAAGGCCATTTTCTACCCTTATTTTAGTCCTCTGATTTGAATGCTGTTTTAAGGGCCGTGTCTGCTGCTTGCGATTATATGAGTTTTTACGCTTGCGTGAGGTGTTATTTCAGGCAATTTGAAAAAGGAATATTTCGCAAAAAACTGCAATGGAAATGGTCACCTGACGTAGATGGCGCTGTATTTTGGGACAGAAGACGAGACTGAGTTCTTCATTAAACTCATAAAAGACAAAAGTATTACAGGAATGCTGGATTCTAAACAACAAAGAAATGCCACATTTGATCAAGACCTTGAACCAGATAGGAGGGAGAAACACCCAGAAACACCTCATAAGTGGCCGTTCCCACGGATAAGCGACTTTCCTTCCCATTAATGCTTGGATAATTTGCCTACGTCTCCTTCGATTAAAAATAATGGCTGGTGCAGTGGCTGAGATCTACATAAACCTACCAACATCCATTGCCATTTCGCAATCGTTTTTTATTGATATTTAGAAAATATCACAAAAGTGTTGCACAAATCTGTAATGGAAATGCACCTATTGTCAGGTCCATATCTTACAATAAAAGTCTGTTTGTAAAGCTGCACTGAATGAGGAAGGACTAATGAGGAAGTTTTGAGCTCTGAAACGTACAGGATGTTTTAATAGTACGATGACATCTTGCATATCAAAAGGTCAAGGAAAAATTCTCAATTCATGACCCCTTTAAAACTGTATCACCAATAATAATTTCTATCATTAAAAATAAATAGAAATACAATTTTCTTTTATGTTTTTCTAATTAACAAAAAACAAGTGCCTGTCATAGCTGTCAAAATGCAGGAAAAAACCCTGAAAGTCTTTTGATGAGGTTTTAAGTTGTATCTTTTTGGATGACTTTGATGCGGTGTCTTTTGGAAGGCGATATGACTAAGCCGTGTAAATCCCTGTCTGCTTCAGGACAAGCTGTGAGACAGAGATGGCATCGAGCTCTCACAGTCCAACAGCGCTAACTGGGGAAGATCACACGGACTGACAGCCTCGACTCTGGAATACCCTTTAGCATCTCTATAGCATGACAACAGGAAGACTTAGGCTTAAAATTGCAGGGTACCTATACTACGGCCCTGAGGGTCCCCTTAAAAAACATGGCCTTCAAAAGTTGAAGACTATCCCCGCCAACATCTTATTATTAAGAACAGACCATTTGATTATATTCAGTTTGCACACGCTTTTCTCAAAAGTGATAAAATGAGGAAAATCAAGCAATTTATCATGAAGGAGCCAACAATAGTAGCATTCCTGTCTTCTCTCTTATCCCCCTCCCCTCTCCACTTTCAGTGTTTTCTCTCCATCCTCATGTTGTTCTTTTATCAATCCTGTTCAGGGTGAAAGCAAGTCCTCTAGCGCCAATGGTCATAATGAGGAACGCAGCAAAAAGTAAGCAAAAACCCAGTCTGTTATTTCTTCTTGATTTTAAGCTTTTCATGTAAAATGTACTTTGAGAATTCATGTAATTGTGGCGGGGTTTTTTTCCCCCGGTAGAAAAAGACGCAGCAACAGTCGTAGTCCGAGTCCAGGGCGGCGGAGGAGTAGAAGCGGGGGCCGCAAGAAGAGCCGAGAACAACGCAAGAGCCGCAGCCGTGAGCGAAGACCTTCGCGGAGCAAAGAGCGCAAGCGTTCGCGATCCCGCAGCAAGGAACGTGGTGGACGTTTTCGTGGACGCAAAAGCCCCTTGTGAGTTTACCCCCTGATCATTCATTTAAGAGGCTCTATCTTATTTTTGTTTTGGATGTGAACTCGGGTTCACATACATGAACCGTACTCGGGTCTGCCTATAAAGGGTGGTCTCGCTGCTGCTATGAATGCAATCGTATTAAATCACGGAAGTGAACCGCTATTATTGACGCATGTATATAACTGTGTGTTTGTGTGTGCTCTCACTCAAGTTTCTGACAAGCGTGTCTGATGCACTCCAAGCAGAGAGAATGTATATCTAATTTCTGCCTGCCTTGAGCAGAAATGGTCTCCCGCATTCTTTTGAACATTTGCAGTACATTCATGGTAGATCGATATCATTATGTGTAAAAAAAAAAAAGAACAACAAAAGTGATACGAGCAACTCTATCCATTTTGGCACCTTCTCTTTCATAGCATAGTAACATGGGTAAGCAGCTGTAGCTTCATGATACAAGTGTACCGGGTTCGTAGTTGGGGCCCAATAAAATAATGTGAACAGAGACCAGTGGGGGAAGGGGTGGGGATCAGTTGAACACTGGTTCGGACCAAACAATCAAACGAAATGTGAAAGTACCCTCATTGACCAAGGTTCAAGAAGTATTTTTTTTATTTTTTCCATTGCAGTATAATATAATAATATCATGTATTGCTTTTAAAGAATCATGAAACCCCAAAACACATTTTTGAGATGTGAACAGCTATGTACAAGACTGCACATCACTGAAAACACTACATGTACTCATTAAGTTTATTCATAAGTGGAAATTAGTTATTTTTGCATTTTTTTAGAGCAATTTCTGTCTTCCGGTTTGAAAAGCAAAGTTGGAGCAACGTCACAGGTTCTGACGTCAGTGCGTAATACCAGCAAGATCCGGAGTGGTGATTGTCTGCCGGGGCTCCAGTTGGGGCTGGACGAATGAGCTGACAACTGATTCTGAGCGCTTCTCTGCATTTATTCATGATAATGAACTCTTTTTAACCCAATCACCGAACTGTATTACGCAAGAGATCGCATTACAGCGGAGAATTGTGGAGTGTACAACGAACAACGGAGTGTGCATAAGAGCGGTTTCAGCGCGGAACGCCACAATGAGAACAACGCTCGCAACGCGGATCAAAGATTATATACGAGCAGGAGTAATCATGTTCCAAGTTTTTTATTGACACATTTCATATACTCTAGTACTCTAAACATGAACCTGTATGCGCATATATTTAATCATGTTATCTTCAAATAAAATATATGTTCAAATAAGGACACTGATACAGCCGTACGTCATGAACACGATGGATTATTTTCATACACAGAAAAAAATGATGTCCATTCTATTCAAAGAAGAATGGACAAAAAAAGTAACTATGCCTTTATTCTTTCAGTGTTAAACTGACGTGTCTCATTTGTTCAGAGACTGTAGTGCTCGTAAATGTAATCAAAATATTTTTAGGCCTTTTAAATGTTCTTCTGCATTTCTTCCTCGTTCTTGGGAGCTTGTTGTCATAGGGTTAAATTTTAAAAATGCATCAAGGTGCCCTCAACTTTTTTTTTTTCTCTCCTCTGCGGTCATATTGTGTCTTTATAATAAGTGTGTTGTAGGTGTGTTTTATTGATTGTTGTGTCCCCTTTTCCCACCTTCTACTCTCCCACTTTTCCACAGCTTTTTTTTTTTTACTTTTTCAATTCAGAGGTGTGAACGACTAGACTAAAACAGGGGAATTTCATGACACTTTTAAAGAGCAAACCCACTTCTTCAGTGAACATGGTTCCTGAAGTATTTTTCTTGTATATGGGGGTAATATTATAATATTAACAAATACATAAAATATTAAAAATATGATATCATTTTACTGATCGCTCTGGTCTTATGGCGTGGTTCTTTTTTTCGTGGTAAAAGCAATGCCATCTCTGATGGATTTAAGGAGGATCTCCTTTCAGGATTATGGATAGTGTAGTCCTCCCCCTTGAATTTGGCTATAGAATATAAAACTTGTCTCGCACTTGTCTTCTACCAAAACCAATATAATCACATATCAACCTTACAGCTCATGTTAGGTCTGATTTGGGTTATCATTCTAAAGAAATTTTACCTCTAACCAATAGTTTTTCCCTTGGCTAAAACAATTGGTTTTCAATGTATACTTGCCCCCTTGCACCAGTATGTAGTAGCCCTCGCATGGCCACAGTGGCTGAAAGTTGACTAGTTTAACACTAAGACAAACCCTTGTTTTATATGTCATAGTATGGGGCCGAAATTAAATGGTGGTCCCGGAGGGAAGACCGGCCCACAACATTTCACCAAACACAGGTGATCTCATCTGTGACTCTGGTTGCCTGTTGTGTGCTGAATGTTTGTGTTTGGCTTGAGTAATCATACACAGATGGATAATAAACACAGACTGATGGAGTATTCTGATTCTAGTCGCAGAAGCCCGTTTAAGAAGGACCGAAGCCCATTTAAGAAGGACCGAAGCCCATTTAAGAAGGACAGAAGCCCGTTTAAGAAGGACAGAAGCCCGTTTAAGAAGGAAAGAAGCCCGTTTAAGAAGGACAGAAGCCCTTTTAAGAAGGACAAAAGCCCCGTCAGGTGAGACATTCATCACTATCTGCTGTAGTACTGAAGAATTGAAGTATTTCCACAAGTTATTCCATAGCCATGCTATTTTAAATGACACTAGATAAGTCAGAGCGAAATCAGCCATCTTGGTGTACTTAAAATGAGAAGAACTGAACTGGTAGATGCAGTTATTTTTAAAGTGGTTTTTCGAATATTCCCTTTCATGCAGTGTGTAATATAGCTGTTTGTGAATGTAAATGTTCTGCAAAGCTGTAAAGTCAAAAGTGCATGATAAAGTTATTGTCTCCCAAAAGAAAGAATTGACTCTGAACCGCCTTTACGAGTCGTTTTTCATTAGAATGCTAAAGCTTTACGGTTCTATGTCACTAGAAGATACATTTGCATAATGCCCGCCAATGTTGTATGCCCGTGAACAACTTGACCCGCCCTCAAATGTCATTTCACTGAAGACTGCTTCTCAAATGTCGGAGTTCAACGTGGGATTCGCAAAACGATTGCCCTTGAAAGATGGGTCTGTACCCAATTTATTTGGACTAACTTGCTCCTCAGAATCACAACCTGTAAGTATGAATAATTATTGATGTAGCCTATATATTTTCTACCGGGTGTTCAAAATACGTTTTGTGTTGTATATTGTGTAAGTTTCCGGCTAATCGTTACTACGGTGTGGCTGAGATACTTCTGTAATCAGCTGTGAGCCACTATTACCTAAAAGTGTGTTTATTAATGCAGATTGTCTGTCATTCTCACTACTTTGAGTAAAGATAAAGGATGGAGCAAGGTTTGTTTTACAAATGTTTGTTAAATAAGTCATTCATGTTAGTGCTGGGCGAACATGTACCATTATTGATCCCGCAAGTGCACTGCAATAAATTAGAAATATACACATTGATTTGTTGATGGACATGTTAATGCTGATGGTGAGGAATTACAGTTGCAACATCACATAATGTACGTCAAACTGAGTAGCGAATCTGGGGAACTGGGGAACGTCCTGCTCAAGTCGTCCTTGCGATGGAGGTTCGGGTTGAATAACTAGTTTTTCCAATGTTTCATCATCGGACTTGCGCTCAGATTGATATGGTAAAATCGTTACGGTCTTTACAGTGTGTTCAATCTCTGAGGTTTAGGAAGCCTCCGGACAGAGCTGACGTTTAACTTTAAAAGGTTTTAGAGGTTAATCTTTATGTTATAGTATACTATGTTAACTTTATTAACTTGATTCACTCACAAAGAGTTGTTGATCTCAGTTTTGTATCATATTTATATAAATATAAAATCTGATTTGATACCAAAATTAAGGGCTATATAGATCTACATAAATGTGTCATTGATTAAATTCTTTAATGTTGTTCACAATTGTCAAAAAGTACACAAATACACAATGTATTATTTTAAAAGAGATAGTTAAGGTCCATTTGGCCTGACATGAAAAAAAGTATAATATTTATTAAAGGTGCAGTAAGCCATTTCTGAGACGCTGTTGAAAGTTGATCGGACCGAGCTCCACAATACGCATGTAGCCAATCAGCAGTGATTGTGTCCACTCATGATGGTGGAGGAGAGAGAGTGAACAAGAGGCAGATTTGAGGAAAGACTGTAGAAAGAGAGATGGTTGAGAGACATTACAAAAAATAAGATTAAAGAACTTTTATGTCTATGCAGTATCTTGTGGCCAAGAGATATGAATTCGAACCTAGTAGTTTATATTACACATAAAACAACTTTATCAAATGGCCATGATTTTAATTTTTTATTACAGAATGGCTTATGTCATGGAAATGTCCATGAGAGATGAATTTGCAGTCATAAGCTTTATTGGGGAATGACTTGCTTTTCAGTGGTTGATGACCTGTGTGTTTCTTTAAACAGACAACCAATAGATAATCTGAGCCCAGAGGAGAGAGACGCCCGTACAGTGTTCTGCATGCAGCTCGCTGCCAGAATTAGACCCAGAGATCTGGAAGAATTCTTCTCCGCAGTGGGAAAAGTATGAAGCCTCAGATTAAAGCACACTTGGTTCCTATTTTTTTTTCCTATTTAGTGATATTAAATGACAGATACAAAACCTGACAGCTTTTATATCCATCTTTTAAGGTCCGTGACGTAAGGATGATCTCGGATAGAAACTCTCGGAGGTCAAAGGGCATTGCCTATATTGAGTTTGTGGAGGCCACATCGGTACCGCTGGCAATCGGCCTGACGGGGCAGAGAGTTCTGGGAGTGCCTATCATAGTCCAGGCTTCACAGGTCAGAGCATCAATACAATGCAAATCCACGGTCTGATTACTAATCCAATGCATGTGAATCATTTTGTTGAACTGTTTGCATATTTCAGGCTGAGAAGAACAGGGCCGCAGCCATGGCCAGCATGCTCCAGAGAGGTGGTGCAGGGCCCATGCGGCTGTACGTGGGCTCTCTGCACTTCAATATTACAGAGGACATGCTCAGGGGCATCTTTGAGCCGTTCGGAAAGGTGTGGTTGGCGTTTGAAATGGTTTTGCATGCATAAGCAGTTAAACTAGGATAAAACTAATAGTAAGTGATTTATTTGTCTAATTTCAGATTGAAGGCATCCAGCTAATGATGGACAGTGAGACGGGCAGGTCGAAAGGATACGGCTTCATATCAGTGAGTTCATCACAATGCATATTTACTAGGGCTGAACGATTAATTGCATTTGCGATAATATCGCGATATGATGAAACGCGATTTTGTAATCGCAAAAGCTGCGATTACTCTCTGGTCACGTGACACGCGATAGTAAAGCAGTCTGCACTGCAGATGAAGCATCAACTTGTTACGCTGCATGTAGGCCTGGCATAGGCTACACAGGAAAGAACAGCTTGTTTAATTTATGCGATTGTGTTATAGATTCTCTTCAACGATTCTGTATGGATTCAGATAATTTCAGAATCGAGACTGAGCTTAGTTTTAAACACAGCGTTGCGTGATGACGCTGCGTGTGCTTTATACACAACCGTACTCTGCTTGCTTCTAATTCCTCTGTCACGCACACACACACACACACATTCGAACCTTCCGAAAAAATAGTCTTTCATACAGATCGGAAAAGTTGAAGCGAATTGGACATTCGCGGGCTTCATTGCACTAGAATGGCACTCGCTGTGAAATACGCGCGCTTGATGTTACTCTAGTAGTGCGCGGTCCCGCCCGCCGGTATTTTCCTTACAAATGCTCTATAAAGGCATCATATGTCTTTTGGAATGCAGTTGGCTTATATATTAAAAATAAAAACATAAAAAACCATCGACAGAAGCTGCTTTCAATTTCAAATACTCACGCCCGCTTTGTGAAGAGCGCTCTCACATGCGGCTGTGAGCGACTCTGTCTACGTGTTTAGCCTACTTGCATCTCAAAATGCGTTTATGACGCGAAATTAATGTAAAACAGTCAGTTATGTCTTAAGTTATTAAAAGGACAGGACAAACCACATCTTATAGGCTATTTCAAAAGAGATCTGTGCATTAGTGTGAAGCAGCTTGTCGTATCTAAACTGAGAAAGAAAAATCACTTAATCACAGCTCTTGAATGAAAACCATCCAGACTATTAAATACTGAAAGCACTCTTTGTTTATTGCTTGTAATGTTTTTTTCCCCTCTTTGTTATTGATAACTTTTATGTTTTGAAGCTATTCGTTTATATAGCCTATTTAAAATTATTAACATGTAACGTTAACTGTATTAATTTCGTTTTTTAATGTGTAATTATTTTTAAAAGTAGCCTACTTCTAATTACATATGTAATTAAATAAATATTTTAAGTTTTATTAATAAGATTCATTAAATAAAAAAGTTGATCGGCTCATTCCCACCCATATTTTACAATGATTTATTGCTTGTGTTTGTTGAATAATATAATAGATAAAGAGCTTAAAAAATAATCGCATATTAAATCGCAATCGCAATATTGGTAAAAATAATCGCAATTAGATTATTTTCCAAAATCGTTCAGCCCTAATATTTACTAATGATAAAGGGGTCATATGCTACATTTTATTTATCTAACTTACTAGTCAGTCAGTGGAGGACTGGTTGAAAATTCTGGTCCTTCCCTATTGGTCCTTTGTGGTTGCGAGTAGTTCTGCATGATTTGGGGAAAGAATATAATTGCAGTTTTTCTAATTTTCTAAATGAAATTATGATTGCAGTGGTTTGCAAAAAAAAAAAAAAGTGGTTTGCCGTTTGTTTGTGAGCTGCACACTTTGGCCACAAATATCTGTCTATATATTTGTATTACCATTATTATTTTTATTAAACAAAATAAGAAATATTACTATTGTGGAATTTAAGAAATTTGAGATAAAATAATATAATAATTTTATTTTACAGTAAATTACAATACTGTGTCTTCAATACTATTATAATTTCCTTATTTTCAAACTATAATTGTTCAAGCTTTTATTTTGGCTGCAAAACCGCAGGGAGTCCTTAAATCTTCTCTTTGTTGACTACATCCTGTTTATGTAAGAATGTCCTATTTCTTACAAATATTATGAATTATAGAAATATCATGATGCTTCTGATTACAGTGCATATGCATATGTAGCGCATATATCTGTTTAATTAAATCCCAACCTTTGTGATTTAACAATTGCACCATCATATTGAGATTTTGGATTTATTTTAATTAATTGTTTAGCCCTAGTTGTGAGGCCATTTTGAATGACCAATTTCTGTAGCTTTTTTAAATGTATTTTTATAAATATTCTGACTTTCGTTTCAAAAAGACAAGGACGGTTCTATTTCACCATTCCCATGCTGATTGGCTGATTTTGTGCAGTTTGCAGATGCAGAATGTGCAAAAAAAGCCCTGGAGCAGCTAAATGGTTTTGAGCTTGCGGGGCGGCCAATGAAGGTGGGTCATGTTACAGAGCGTTCGGATGCGTCCTCGGCCAGCTCTTTCTTGGACAATGATGAACTGGAGAGAACTGGCATTGACTTGGGCACGACGGGTCGTCTTCAGCTGATGGCAAGACTCGCAGAAGGTACAGATTGAACCCTACGTGTTACTGTCTCTCAGATGTGCCAATGACCGTTTCAACCTACTTTGCATTTATTATTCCAAGTGATATTGCATTGTTGTGAACTCATTGAAATGTGTCTGGGATGTTTTTTAGGCACAGGACTGCAGATTCCTGCCGCTGCCAAGCATGCCTTACAGATGAGCGGCTCTGTGTCATTTGGAAATCTGTCAAATGGTTTGTCTTCGAGTCATTTTCATATTCCTTTCTTAGAATCCATTGAATGATCTAAATTAAAGCAAAATCTTGTCTATATGACAGATGCCAGTGAGTAACCATGTCAAATTGCATCTTTCGCTTTAATATAAACCTTCATCAGAGAAAACAGATACACAGATCTTCATCAACCTCATTGTACTTGTATCTCATTCATAAAAGACCTTTTACTCCATAAAAGGGCATAATAGGACCCCTTTAAATCACCATATCACATTTAGTCTTAGTAGTTTGATTATTACTAAGTGATTTAGATGGTTTAGTATTATATGTATAGTACATAATGATGAAATAATATTTTTTTTAAGAATAATAAAAACTTTTTATTATTATTTTGGCTTACAATATTGCAAAACATCAGACCTGTATCTGATTCAGGACCACATTTGGAAGTGGCCCAATCAGAAGATCAGATTTCATGTGGTTTGTTCTGTTCACACTGTTAAAAAAAATCTGATCTGGGTCACATATCCTATGATCCTATGTGTCTGATGTGATTCATTTGAAGTGCACAGGTCTTGAGAATTTGCCTCCGGAGGAGATTTGACAAATCCAAACAGAGCTTGTTGACCTGCTGTCCTGTTCCCACCAATTATTTGTTCTTCAGAAGGCTAACAGTAAAATTTTGTGATCGTGACAGTTATTTCAAGAGCCCTATTTCCCGAATCGCATAATATATGCACCCACAATATGATGCTTATCTGTGATAGTGACGGTTATTTGTGTTTTTGTGCCGCTTACAGCCTCATCCGCACCTCCTCTTCTTCCCAATCACGGGATGAACCAAGCTATGAACCTTCCAACCCAGCCTCTGGCCACACATTGTTTACAGCTCTCCAACATGTTCAGTCCACAGATGTGAGTTGCACTAATTATTAAAACGTTCCTTCCTTTCCTTGTATGTGTATGTGATGTCAAATAAGATAAGTCCTGGTTAAAAGAAACTTCTTGATGTGTTGCTTTGTAGGGAAAACGAACCTGGCTGGGACATGGAGATACAGGATGATGTCATCGAAGAGTGCAAAAAACATGGAGGAGTTGTTCACATATACGTCGACAAGAACTCTGCTGAAGTAAGTGATCACCTTTATACAGTGGCTATAGAAGTCTACACACCCCTGTTAAAATTGCAGCTTTTTAAAATGTAAAAGATTTGTCAGATCTCTTTCCACCTTTAACCCACTTAATGCAGTCAGGTCCATTTTGTCCCAAAAGAGGTACATACAAATCCATTGTTTTTAGTACAAAATTTAAACTCTGAATGCTTTAAGACTTACTTCTTTCTGCTTCCTTTTTAAATATAAAATGTAAGAAAGAGATAGATTACCTAACAATTTAAACAAAATTTTGCGTTCGGTCCGTTTTGACCCGAACGTGAATTATGGCTTTACACATGAAATCATGTTTCTTGTTTTTTTTTCTTTTTTTTCTATCAATTAGATTTGTATAATATAAACTTTTTGTTTTATTGTATAGTATAAATACTTTAATACGCTGTCCTACACATTTTTTTCCTTCCCACGGGGACTGCATTTTGCTAGTAAGCATGCTTGCGCATGTACACACACACCATAATTCTAAAATTAAAATAAAATTACAAATTAAATAAAAGTATGTTTGTAAATCTGAAGTTCTTAGACCAAATCTAAGAATTAAAGGAATTGAAAATGTGAAAACAAAAGCAAATTTTGAGATAATCAAAGATCATATTTACCAAGGTTGGCAATAATTCTGTGTAATGGGACAGAATATACAGTTTGGACAGTATAAAAACCATTACGTCTGGTGAGTCCCCACAAAGATAGCGAACCAGAAGTGTGTTTACACCCTTACATTTTAGGACTACATTTAAGATTATCAAAGCTGTTTTTTTATTTTATTCCCCCAATATGACAAATCCTCACTTTTGCTCTTGCAGGGAAATGTTTATGTAAAATGTCCAACCATCCCAGTCGCAATGTCTGTTGTCAGCGCTCTGCACGGGCGGTGGTTTGCAGGTAAGCCTGTCCCGTTTTCTGCCATCTACCAATTTTTTTTCTTTATAGGACTGCTTACATGGGCTGTGTGTGACCATTACTCGCAATCTCTTTCCTTTTTACAGGTAAAATGATCACAGCTGCCTACGTGCCCCTCCCTACATACCACAACCTGTTTCCAGACGCTGCCACAGCCACAGAGCTCCTGAGGCCCATGAACCGGTGATCCAGCCCGTCGCTTCGGCTCGGACCCCTGCCACATACTGACCCTGCTTCATCTGGAACCCCAGTGCATCTGTACCCCTTCCCAATGAACTGATTGTGGGCCTGAGACAGTCCTGTCATTGAGGGCCTCTTAATGTATGAAGTTAGATTTCACAGTTGGACTTGCATTTTCAGTCTTGTAATTGCAAAAGCAAACTTCAGACCAGCTCTCAGCTTTATGTACAGTGGTATATTGATAAGTGAAAACCTGTAACACAGTCACCCTCTCTAGATGAGTTCTTGACTCTTGGAAACCAGTTTTGAAGATTCTGGGTTTTTTTTAAAAGGTATTTTACCTTCTTTGTTTGTTTTTGTAAGGATAGAAAGGTTTCTTCTGCTGTTTGGTCGTCAAGTCAAGAAAGTTTTCATTGGTCTTCATCTTTTCAAGACAGACATTGTGTTGTGAACTATTAGTACATTTTGTTTCATTCTGTTTCACTTTTAAGCAACAAAAGACTACCAAAAAATTTGGAATTGTTTTTGTTTCTTCTTTCTGGGGAGAGTCTACTCAAGCTGTTTAGCTTTCTAAAACAACGTTGAATTTATAACTTTTCATAATCAAGAATTGATTTTTCTAAAAATCTTCTACGATTAAATGACTTTCACAACATGTGTAAAAATGAGTTTTGTCTTCGTAGTCATGTTAGGACGAGTTGGTAGACCAGATCCAGTTTTATTATGAGCAGAACACCTCTGGATGGAGCTGTTAGGTTGTTTTACAATCTGGCGTTTGTAAGTATAGAAGGGATAGTTCACCCCAAAATGTAAATTCTGTCATCAGGGTAGGGTAGGCGATTTTTTTCATAAAAATAATAATAGAAGTACATACATCTTCTGTGGAAGTCTCAGGACCAAAACATGTTTCGTCCAGTCATTGCATCCGGTCTGAATGCAATTCCATACCTCCTCGCACCCTGCTCACGCAGACATCACACGTTCCATGAGGTTATCCAGAGTTGAAGGCACAGAGCGCCAAAAACAAACAGCAGGCAACGTTTACAGTTCCTCCTGAACCAAAAAAATGAGCTTATGCTGTGTTCTCGCCATGTCGTAACTGTAATTCAGAGATGGGAACCAGTGGCGATTAACCTGTTCACATCCTCAGACTTAGTGTTATATCCTATACTTAGTATAGGAATATGTAAATCTATCAACACAACGAAATGAAAATGCAGCAGTCAGAGGTCTGTTCCATAAAACAAGTTAGGCCAGGCTTTTTTCAGTTAGTCTGACTCATTGTCAGTTGATTTGGTTCCATAAAGGAAATTTAACACAGCTCAAGAAGATTTTAAAAGCAGAAGTTCATCTGAGCTCAATGATTAGCCTATTAGCATACACATGATTTACCACATTACAATAGTCCCTTTACTGTTACTGCTACCATAAAATACACTTACTTGAAGGTTTAAATATAAGGTACATTTAATGTTCATCAAATATTTTAGCAAAAGTGTATATTTTAGCCAGAATTATTGCACTCCGTTTGGGGCGCACCAGCGCTCGTTTACTGTGAAGTTTAGCAGCAAAATGGAAATATTTGCCTAACTTTCTAACATTTATAGATGGAGAATACACCTGTGAAATGTAAGTTATGCACTGAGGAACACACCATGTTTCAAACACATTAAACAGGACAAAACATGCTGTTTGCCATGATGAATCGATTTGATCCATGATAGACCTTTAGGGCTGCTTAAAGGTACAGTTCACCCAAAAATGAAAATTCTGTCATTAATTACTCACCCTTATGTCGTTCCAAACCCGTAAGACCTTCGTTCATCTTCAGGAACACAAATTAAGATATTTTTGATGAAAACCGGTGGCTCAGGAGGGGTTCCATTGAAAGCTATTTAATTAACACTTTGAAGGCCCGTTGTTAAAATACATTGTTAAAATAGTCCATGTAACTAGTGGTTCAACTTTAATTTTATCAAGCGACAGGAATACATTTTGAGCCCCAAAAAAACGAAATATCGACTTTACGCAGTCATTTCTTCTCTTCTGTATCAGTCTCCGACGCGGGTTCACGAGAGCGTCACGCATGCGTCGTGGTGATCTCGTGAGCGCGCGTCACGTCTTGTAGTCACATGGAATATTTTAACAATGTTTTGCCTACCTTTCTGGGCCTTCAATTTGTAATTTAAATAGCTGTCAATGGAGCCCCTCATGAGCCATTGGATTTCATCGAAAATATCTTATTTTGTGTTCTGAAGATTTTGGGGTTTGAAGGGTTTGGAACGACATGAGGGTGAGTAATTAATGACAACATTTTAATTTTTGGGTGAACTAACCCTTTAAGAATAGTGTGCACATCAAATGATCTTGACTCATTTAACCTGGGTCAAATTAGTGGGATTGCATGAACCTAAATTGTCCTTTATGGAACCACTTCAGCCGCAACTGATTTGTTCGGTTAATTCAAGTCAAGTGTTGGACTGTAATCCCCACTTTTCTTAGCGCACTTTATTTAACAGCCCTCAGGTGGTACTAGTCAGAGCTCTGTAAGTTTTTTACATTCATTATTATAGTAATGTTATGTGCTTTGAATCATAAGGTAATGTAACGCCGTCTGTAATGACATAATGTGTTCATGTGTTTTGGAGATGTGGCTTTGTAAAGCTCTGAAGGGAGGGTGGGATCTAGTGCGTTCAAAGCTAGCTTGCTATTGCTTGCCGCTATGAAATTGCCTACCCTACCTTTAATGAACGTGACTTACTTTCTTCTGTGGAATAATTTTTTTGTTTGTTTGTTTTTTCCTCTTCCATACATTGGAAATCAGTAGTTACCAAAGCTGTTTGGTTACCAACATAATATATAAAAATATCATCTTCTGTAGAAAAACTAAACAAGAAAGTCATTTGGGTTTGAAATGTACCGGTATATGACATCATTTTAACTTTTGGGTAAACTATCCTTTTAAAGTCACCAGGAGATCAAAATGGACAATTATTTTTTCTTTTTTTTGGAATATTGTAGTATTTGTTATAAACGGTTTATCCATGTACATATTAATATACATATTTATGTTTTTTTTTTGTTTTTTTTTCATGTGCCCTCATAATCTTTAGTCAAAATAACTTCCCCTCTCTCTTTAAGTGACTTCTCTTCTCTGATGATGTATTCACCGGCTCGAGGGCGGGGCAACCTGTCACTCACATGACATCACAGCAATAGCAAACCACAATGATCCAATCAATATCCAATGGACGAGTTTCACTTCTATAAACGTCACAATAAGGAAGAAAAGACTTTCACAACTTCTGTATCATGCCGACTTTAAAGCACTACATAGACATCAACATAGTGTCGGCCTACACGCGGAATCCACACGTACCAGATGTGGATCTGGGCTGACACATGCTGTCTGGGTATTGTCTTTCATTTATTAAGTTATTGCGTATGAAGTGTAAAATTATATGACAAAAAATATTGTTTTTATTCTATTAGTATTTTCAACATTTTTTAATATTAAGATCAAACCTGGATAGTTTTTTCAAACAGTAATATTAAAAACTATCAAAAATGAATATCAACATTTTTCCAGTAGGCCTATATAAAATTAAAGCTTTATCTAAAATCTAGATGAGAGCTCTGCATACTCTTGAATTAACTCACACTCCTTTAGTCATTTCGAAGCTGCAGTGAGTTACTATCTTATATTGCATCTTGAACTTTAATATTAACCATAATCAGAGAAAACAGTTTAATATAAAACTGCTATGCTTTATCTCAACAGATATAAGCATTACAGAAATGTAGCCCTCTATCAACAACTCGAGAGTCATTCAATTCCAGAATCCAATAATGGAGCTTTGAAGCTTAATGAAATATTGCATATGTTAAAGCTGGTTAATTTGAGGTGCACTGAAACCTTGGGAATTTGCCTCAGGTGGTTGTTAAAATCTGAGCTGTTAAAGCCAAACCTACTCTTCTGCCCAATCCCAGGATGAACCAGCTCAGCCATAGGCATTATTCCAACTTTCCCAGACAACATAATATCAAATGGGACGTGTCCTGGCTGAACAAAAGTTGTAGCGATTTTTTTTTCTCTCTGTGTGAACCAGATATTGTACATGTGTGAATATGCTGCAATGCCTATGCATTAAACATTTCAGCCAATCAGAATCAAGAATTGAGACAGACTATGCATAATGGTGTGTAATTCCTATAAATTTAAAGGGATTGTCCACCCTAAAATTAAAACTCTGTCATAATTTGCTCACCCTCAAGACATTCCAATTCAAGCATGCATGACTTTCTTAATTCTTCAGTGGAACATAAAATTATATATTTCTGAAAATGTTGGTAACCAAGCCAAAAAAACAAAACAAAGAAACATACAAAATATGTTCTTTTTGAACCAGACACATTCAGAAACGTCATGCGAGTATCTAAAACAACAAAGGAAAAGGTTCAGATGTCCAAAAAATAATAATAATTATTAACCCAGAATGGGTTGAAAGCAGATTACAGAAACATCCAGTGAAAGAAGACACAATGTTTTTCGAAATGTTCAGTTTTTACATCCGCCCTCAGTGGACCAGCGGACTGGAGTTCTGTGAGACTCCTGTCACGTGTCCAGAACCCTACAGACCATGACATTAACAGCCAGGTTGTTTTTGGCACAGTGTATCTGCATTTGGGGAATCTGCTCCCCATCTGTGATAGTAAATCAAATGTGAAAATAAATCGGCCCGACCTCAGACACACCTTATGATCTGCCAGTCAATCTGCGTCATCTCGGTCTGAAAAACAAATTGTGGAGCTTATGTTGAGAGTAGAGGCAGCTTCATTTCCCAGATCTGGTAAAATTGCTAAATCTTCTTATGCTTAAATGGTTTCCATCCATATGATGATTTTTGAAATTAGATTATTACTACTGCTACTATGTATTCATTGTTTTATTATTACAGTTATATTCAGTTGTTTTACAATCTACAATTTGATTAACATTTTTGTTGTAGGCTAACTTTTAGACTCACTTGAATAGCATTTATTTGAAAAGTTGCATTAGTTAAGTTACTTGAATGTGGATACTGCTAAATCATTATTTAACAGTATTAACATGTGAACATCATTGACCTGTAATAAAGAAAAGATAACCAAATTAAATTGAAACCTGTGAATATCCTTATGAAAAAGAAGTACACTAGCATATAAAAAGTCTACTTATTACAGAAATAGTCAAATATAAAATAATATACTTAATTGCAAATAACATTGTGCAAAAACATTTAAATCAGTTTAAGTGAAAATGTTTTATTAGTTTAAATTTATATGAAATGCAAATAGCTGAACCTACAGTGCTTTTTGACCTAATGACTTAAGTACGTCTTTATATGCAATTGTATAATTTTATTATCTTAGAAAATTTGGTTAAATTGTGCACTGCCAACAAGTATTTATGGTAAATTTAAGGTAGCCCTAATTTCTAATTACACATTTGTAATAATGAAGTTGCAAATTAGCACATTTTAAATGCATTAACTTTAAATGCAATATCAAATAAAACTACAGTTCAAAATTATAATAAATATTTTACATAATGCTTTAGTCAACATCAAGTGTATTTCTTTAAAGCTCAACAAAACATTATAAAAAAATATATATATATTTAAAGTCCCCCTGAGAAGCTTTTAATATTGTTTATACAGTAGGCTATGTCTGTGGTGTTTTTAATATGTTTTAAGACAAACCATGTGCAAATTCATAAGTCAACATCATTGCTGAGTTTTTTCACCTTAAAACTGCAGTGAACCAAAGACAGTCTCAAAAACACAGTTTGAAATCGCTGGTGTTACTGACGTCACAAACTACCATGTAAATCAACGTGTGGTCGTCAAGGAGTGGATCTCTGAGCTGGTGTGAGTGAGTGGAGGCGAGAGCTAATTTGCATATTCATAGAACCGGGTAGGTAGGCTATACGAAATGAGCCAAGGGTGTAGGCCTACATTCAAGTTAGATTTAAGGGGAAACCATTTTTAAATATGTAATTTTGGTGATCAAAGATGAGTTTTAAGGGATACAATTATTGAGTAGGGGGACTTTAAAATTTATTTTAAGGTAAAACTTTTAATAAGACAATAGTCTAGTCATAGGCCTAAGTGGACTCCTCTTTTTAAGCTCACCCAGTGGCCTTTTATTTCAGCAAACACGTCTGCAAGCACAGGTTTTTAAAAAGATAGGCTAGTTCACAAGGGTATTAGTACAAAATATTTTATTCAAAATTATTCATCTTACTTTTAAACAAGGAGTAAACTATTTGAACAGAATGTGCGAGACTTCTGAATCGCCGCATTAGGTATAACTAGAAGAATAACAAAAGTTTGCTCTACAAACCAGTGTTTATGATTAGCCTACGATATTGAAATATTAAAATAATATGATATCTAATACCAGCAACATCAAACAGCATAACGGACTGTTTTTGTAGCCTACAGCTAAAGTAATTGGAAATGGCATGATGGGAAGCTTGCACATTTAACGTTAAAACAATGTGGAAATGCCTAAATCCCCCAAATCCGTCGGTGAAAAGAGAGGTAAATTCCTTTTTTATAAAATCTAATGAGCAAACTAAAAAATATTCACAGCATTGTGTGTATAACCGCTGTGTAAACACCTTTGTGTTTAACAATGTTATAGAGTTGACGTAGCCTATAAGACCTCTAGAGGGAGCTGTGAGTCTGATTTAGGAAGTGTTTGAAAAATGTTAAAACCACATTTGTCTGGCTGAAAATTGTTTTGAAATAACATTTAAGGCACTCATCTTAACTTTCTTTCTAGTCATTTGTGCTGATTTGTATAAGTCCATGCAAACAGAATATTTTGCCTGTTCGTCACATTCTGTGCTTGTTCTTGAGCAGTTTAGGAAACAAATCCGTATCAATCCAAAATATTAGGCATCCCAGAAGGATATTTGAAACTAGGAGCTAAAGAAGTGGTCAACAACAGGGTCTCCTAATGGAGAGCCATGAATGGAGAGCCAAACACTGTTTTCCCTTGTGAAAAAGGCAACTGAGCAGAACAGGAATGCTCTCCATGAAAAATCAATGTGGAAAACACAAGTGGTTATCAAAAGAGGAAAAAAAAGGACTTTGATGTTCACAGACATCTGTGATGAAGGCTGACCTTGGCAAGAGTGACAAAAAGAAAAGTGTGGGAAAGAAAGAGAATTCATTGCAGAACTAGGTTGGTCGGAACAATTCTCATTTTTTTTCATTCTTGTCTTTGGAGCAAGAAACATAATAGGCTAATATATGCCAGCAATGCAAACTTAAGTTGTAATAAACATTTATTTGTTAATTTATTTGTGGCAAAAGAGTGTTTTGCATTAATGCCAATCATCCTCATGTGGAGATAAGAATTAATGATTTTTTATTTTATTCTATTCTGCATGTGTAAACAAATGCCACATACACTTATTTTCAAAATATAAATGTTTTTTTTTTACTATTGACTAACATTATTAAATGATAACTAAATTAAACAAAATTCCTTCTAAATGTTTTAATTTAAATTCACACGTAATGTTTCTCATTATTATAGGCCTAAATATTGGAAAAAGTTGTGCTGATTAATTATTTTTTCTTTTTTTTTAACCGTGATTGCCTACTTTTCCCCTCAGGATTCTTTTTTTTCCCCCATTGACTTTAGTAACATTATTAAATTCTACACTGTCACATTTTATCAACAACAACAAAAAAAGTATGAGAAGGGGGGAGATGGGAGGACAAAAGCTGCAGTATCTCATTTCAAAGGCTGTCCTGTCCTCCGGAGGTCACATTTGTCGGCCGCATAAGTCATAAAGGATGATTAGTTTCAGAAAAGTAAACATAACCCAAAATTGACCGTTGTTCCTAGTGAAGCGTAAATTGTTGTAATTTGTTTATGAGTTTGGAATGTAGTGGTCAGTTTACTGAAACGAAGCAGCCTCATGCATGCATGTGGCCAACGAATGCGACCTCCGCAGGACGCAGCCTGCGAAATGAGACACAGGTCAATGCTTTTCGCATTCTCTCGCAAATGTTTTGCGTTCCTCCGAGAAACTTGCGTTCCCTCTCAAAAAAGTTTGCATTCCCCCGTTCGCCTGCAAAACTTTCGAGTTCTGTGATCGAACCTTTTGCGAGAGAATGCAATATGTTTGTGATTGTGTAGCCTAATTGTCAAGTGTAGTTTTGTTTTCATTGACTTTTAGTTTGTCATTGTTTTCCTGTTCCGATCACCTAATTCTGCATCCCGATTAGAAAAATCCATCCCAAATAATTGTGTCGCAAATCGTAGTAGCCTACCCTATGTTGAAATTAACATTCCAAAAGTAGGGAACTATACGGTTATCCGGACCACACGTGTGTCTTTAAGTCCCTTATAGTCCATATAGTCATCCCTGGGGTTAGGGGTAGGCCATCGTACGATTGGTCTTAACCCCAGTGACGGATAGGTTTAGGGGTAGGCCATCGTATGATTGGTCTTAACCCCGGTGACGGGTAGGTTTAGGGGCGGGGTTAGGGGTAGGCCATCGTATGATTGGTCTTAACCCCAGTGACGGGTAGGTTTAGGGGCGGGGTTAGGGGTAGGCCATCGTACGATTGGTCTTAACCCCAGTGACGGATAGGTTTAGGGGTAGGCCATCGTATGATTGGTCTTAACCCCGGTGACGGGTAGGTTTAGGGGCAGGGTTAGGGGTAGGCCATCGTATGATTGGTCTTAACCCCGGTGACGGGTAAGTTTAGGGGCGGGGTTAGGGGTAGGCCATCGTATGATTGGTCTTAACCCCGGTGACGGGTAGGTTTAGGGGCGGGGTTAGGGGTAGGCCATCGTACGATTGGTCTTAACCCCAGTGACGGATAGGTTTAGGGGTAGGCCATCGTATGATTGGTCTTAACCCCGGTGACGGGTAAGTTTAGGGGCGGGGTTAGGGGTAGGCCATCGTATGATTGGTCTTAACCCCGGTGACAGGTAGGTTTAGGGGCGGGGTTAAGGGTAGGCCATCGTACGATTGGTCTTAACCCCAGTGACGGATAGGTTTAGGGGTAGGCCATCGTATGATTGGTCTTAACCCCGGTGATGGGTAGGTTTAGGGGCGGGGTTAGGGGTAGGCCATCGTATGATTGGTCTTAACCCCGGTGACGGATAGGTTTAGGGGCGGGGTTAGGGTTAGGCCATCGTACGATTGGTCTTAACCCCAGTGACGGATAGGTTTAGGGGTAGGCCATCGTATGATTGGTCTTAACCCCGGTGACGGGTAGGTTTAGGGGCGGGGTTAGGGGTAGGCCATCGTATGATTGGTCTTAACCCCGGTGACGGGTAGGTTTAGGGGCGGGGTTAGGGGTAGGCCATCGTACGATTGGTCTTAAACCCCAGTGACGGATAGGTTTAGGGGTAGGCCATCGTATGATTGGTCTTAACCCCGGTGACGGGTAGGTTTAGGGGCGGGGTTAGGGGTAGGCCATCGTATGATTGGTCTTAACCCCGGTGACGGGTAGGTTTAGGGGCGGGGTTAGGGGTTGGCCATCGTATAATTGGTCTTAACCCCGGTGACGGATAGGTTTAGGGGTAGGCCATCGTATGATTGGTCTTAACCCCGGTGACGGGTAGGTTTAGGGGCGGGGTTAGGGGTAGGCCATTGTATGATTGGTCTTAACCCCGGTGACGGTTAGGTTTAGGGGCGGGGTTAGGGGTAGGCCATCGTACGATTGGTCTTAACCCCAGTGACGGATAGGTTTAGGGGTAGGCCATCGTATGATTGGTCTTAACCCCGGTGACGGGTAGGTTTAGGGGCGGGGTTAGGGGTAGGTCATCGTATGATTGGTCTTAACCCCGGTGACGGGTAGGTTTAGGGGCGGGGTTAGGGGTAGGCCATCGTATGATTGGTCTTAACCCCGGTGACGGGTAGGTTTAGGGGCGGGGTTAGGGGTAGGCCATCGTACGATTGGTCTTAACCCCAGTGACGGATAGGTTTAGGGGTAGGCCATCGTATGATTGGTCTTAACCCCGGTGACAGGTAAGTTTAGGGGCGGGGTTAGGGGTAGGCCATCGTATGATTGGTCTTAACCCCGGTGACGGGTAGGTTTAGGGGCGGGGTTAGGGGTAGGCCATCGTACGATTGGTCTTAACCCCAGTGACGGATAGGTTTAGGGGTAGACCATCGTATGATTAATCTTAACCCCGGTGACGGGTAGGTTTAGGGGCGGGGTTAGGGGTAGGCCATCGTATTATTGGTCTTAACCCCAGTGACGGGTAGGTTTAGGGGCGGGGTTAGGGGTAGGCCATCGTATAATTGGTCTTAACCTCAGTGACGGATAGGTTTAGGGGTAGCCCATTGTATGATTGGTCTTAACCCCGGTGACGGATAGGTTTAGGGGTAGGCCATCGTATGATTGGTCTTAACCCCGGTGACGGGTAGGTTTAGGGGCGGGGTTAGGGGTAGGTCATCGTATGATTGGTCTTAACCCCGGTGACGGGTAGGTTTAGGGGCGGGGTTAGGGGTAGGCCATCGTATGATTGGTCTTAACCCCGGTGACGGGTAGGTTTAGGGGCGGGGTTAGGAGTAGGCCATCGTACGATTGGTCTTAACCCCAGTGACGGATAGGTTTAGGGGTAGGCCATCGTATGATTGGTCTTAACCCCGGTGACGGGTAAGTTTAGGGGCGGGGTTAGGGGTAGGCCATCGTATGATTGGTCTTAACCCCGGTGACGGGTAGGTTTAGGGGCGCGGTTAGGGGTAGGCCATCGTACGATTGGTCTTAACCCCAGTGACGGATAGGTTTAGGGGTAGGCCATCGTATGATTAATCTTAACCCCGGTGACGGGTAGGTTTAGGGGCGGGGTTAGGGGTAGGCCATCGTATTATTGGTCTTAACCCCGGTGACGGGTAGGTTTAGGGGCGGGGTTAGGGGTAGGCCATCGTATAATTGGTCTTAACCTCAGTGACGGATAGGTTTAGGGGTAGCCCATCGTATGATTGGTCTTAACCCCGGTGACGGGTAGGTTTAGGGGCGGGGTTAGGGGTAGGCCATCGTACGATTGGTCTTAACCCCAGTGACGGATAGGTTTAGGGGTAGGCCATCGTATGATAGGTCTTAACCCCGGTGACGGGTAGGTTTAGGGGCGGGGTTAGGGGTAGGCCATCGTATGATTGGTCTTAACCCCGGTGACGGGTAGGTTTAGGGGCGGGGTTAGGGGTAGGCCATCGTACGATTGGTCTTAACCCCAGTGACGGATAGGTTTAGGGGTAGGCCATCGTATGATTGGTCTTAACCCCGGTGACGGGTAGGTTTAGGGGCGGGGTTAGGGGTAGGCCATCGTATGATTGGTCTTAACCCCGGTGACGGGTAGGTTTAGGGGCGGGGTTAGGGGTAGGCCATCGTATGATTGGTCCAAAGAGTATAGAAGAACAAGAGGCGAAACTCTGATGCTTTCTGGGTAACAGCCACTAGGTGGCGCGGCCGCCATTTTGGGGTGAAGATTCCAACTGGAGTTACTGGACAACAGCACAGATAACAGTTACCGTAACAGTTACACATAAACAAACAGAATGACAACGAAGTCCAAGTGGAATAAAAGAAAGCAGTGCTCGGCAATAAACTGCAAAAACTATCAGTGCAGTACAAATCTTGCCTTTCATCGGTTTCCCAAATACCCTGACAGGTAAATTTGGCCTTTATGGCATGCAACTTATATATTGGTATTAATTCAGTGTTTGAAATGCTAATACTTGAACTTCAAAGAATGTCAACCCAAACTGAAGGTTTTGTGGCGAAAAGAAGACTTGTCTAAGTCTGTGAAATAAACTGTTAAACGGGATTTGATGATCACTAGTGCTGATTGTACGTTATTATATGTTGTCATTATTCAGTTAGGATTTAATCCTTAATGTACTTTTTATATATATAAAGCAGCTGATATTGCCATAGCGACAGCAAGAAGCTAGTGGATAGTGATGGGAAGTCCGGCTCTTTTCAAAGAATCGGCTCTTAGAGCCGGCTCCTTCGCGAACGAAACATCACTAGTAGTGGACTGCCGAGTCGCTTTCACCCCAAAATGGCGGAAACGTAGGGCTGCTGCTGGGCGCTGGTGTTGCAATGGAACGTTCTATTGGCTTTCACTTCTTGTCAATATACGTTCTTTGATTGGTCTTAACCCCGGTGACGGGTAGGTTTAGGGGCGGGGTTAGGGGTAGGCCATCGTATAATTGGTCTTAACCCCGGTGACGGGTAGGTTTAGGGGCGGGGTTAGGGGTAGGCCATCGTATGATTGGTCTTAACCCCGGTGACGGGTAGGTTTAGGGGCGGGGTTAGGGGTAGGCCATCGTATAATTGGTCTTAACCCCGGTGACGGGTAGGTTTAGGGGCGGGGTTAGGGGTAGGCCATCGTGTGGTCCGGATAACCGTATAGTACCCAAAGTAGTTTAAAAAGGAAAAAGGGGTATGAGTGATTAATAATCAGTATCTAACCTGACGAAAAGGTATTTATTCAGTCCCAGACAGCAACAAAGTGTCTCGTATCCACACATACCAGATGTGGGCCGGATCTGGGCAGACACTATGTTGCTGTCTGGGGTGTTATCCACATCATATTTCATCTGCATATTCTGCAACAAATCTCGTAGTTACAGTAATTTCAACATGGTGTGCACCTGAGACACGTCTCTCTGTAGGCAAGGGCGTGGTGAGCTGGTCCTTGCTTACATCACGCAGTACTACAACATCCAATAGGAAAATTCAACTGCAGTAGCCACCGTTCAACCTGAAGAGGGCAGCACTCAGACATTTTTACACCATATTGTAGAATTAAAACACTTTATACCCAAATGTCAAAAAATTTACTTGAATCAATCATCAGCATTAATAAAGCCCCAGTCTTACAGATTATTAACTAAAACAAGTTGTTTTAAGGTTTAACAAGATTGTAAGTTGTAACAAGTTGTAAAGTTGTAAAAACGCTTTTACAAGTTGTAAACGAGTTGAAATCTGGTAATTACAGTAATTACGACATGGCGTGAAAAAGCTTTAAAGCTACATTGTGTAGGATTTTCTCCCATCTAGTGGTGAAATTGTATATAACTACCAACTGAATATTACTTTATAGCCCCTCCCATTCTGAGGGTGTTTTAATTCCTACGGTGGCCCTATTATTCCAAATCTGCAGTCGCGAGTAATCTCCCCCTCGCATTCGCCACGGTGAATGCTATAGAGGAACCATTTTTGGTTCCCCAAAAAACTTTTCAGTGATCAGTTCTTAAAATAATCTTTTTTTTTTTTCTTAGTGAAGAATATTTTAATAATCTAAAGAACCTTTTTCCACTATAAAGAACCTTTTGTGAATTGGTAAGGTTCCATGGATGTTAAAGCTTCGCAATGGAACCATTGATGCCAATAAATCACTTTTATTTTTAAAAGTATACCAATCTAAATATAAACGAGCAAAACTGCTCTCCTAAAATAAATCTGTTTTGTAAAATGTGCTGCTGTAAACTCAAACAGCATTTTCATATCAGCATGTCACGAGGGGAATAACCTTTTGACCTCTTTTTGGAAAATATGCTAGATATGCAAGTGTTATCTGGAGTATTTTGCCTAATAGTTGTTTTCACACAATTTTAGCTCAACCCTTAAAGCTGGAAATGGAAAGAAATGTATAAAAAAAAGTTCTGTATTAACAAATGAGGCCTTTACTGTAAGATACTGCCCACATATGAACAATAACAGCATCAGACTGACAACAGAAACTAACTTTGAAACAAACTATGATTGACTGATTTTCTTTTTCTAGTTGTTACAGGTGCTTTGTGGATTGATGTGAAATTGTATATAACTACCAACTGAATATTACTTTCTAGCCCCTCCCATTCTGAGGGCGTTTTAACTCCTACGGTGGCCGTATTATTCCAAATCTGCAGTCGCGAGTAATCTCCCCCTCGCATTCGCCACGGTGCCACTGAGTGTATAACCGCGAAAGGCGAAGCTTGAATTTCCAGGCGTGTCCCTCTTTGGCTAATGTATTTTCAAGATGGAGGCGCAACATGGCTTCGGCCATTCGAGCGACTCGCTCGTATGTATTCTGAATGGCAGATTCTACGCTTATGAGAATATTTGATTAGTTGGTAGAAGTAATTATACATTAATGAGCACATATAATTTTGAAAGAACAAAGTGTTTTTTTGTAGCTTTAAATTAAAGTGAATGTGGAGGATTTTAACTGTGACAAGATGATTGACAGGGCAGTTTAAATGGTGACTGGATGCACGTAACTGAGTATAACAAAGTACCGGTAGTATGTCCAAACGCTTGCCTGCTATTCTGCTACACACTCAAAAGTATGTGCTTTTTCTTCACAAAAACAGTACACTTTATAGGACATAGTTTTGTTTTTCAACTAAAATGTTTACATTTGTATGCGTTTTGGCCGTTTATTTACACGACAACAGCATTTTGTGGGCCTGAAAACGCAAACTTTTGAAAATGGATTTCAATGTGGAAGTTTGTGAAAACGGTGTGAACTACAAAAACGTGAATTCGTGAAAACGGTGCCATCATGCGCATGCATATACCAATCTAAGAGCATAGTGTTTCTTTACAAAGTGGCATCGCCAACTACTGGCCTGGCATGAATAATACAGCGTTTTTAGTCGTTTTCGTGGATCCGTGTGAACGGGGATCCGTTTTTAGTGCATCGTTGTCGTGTAAATGTATCCTGAGCTGTGCTCCTGTTTCTTGTTCAGTTAATCATTAGTGTGTGTATTTAAGCCCTCTTTCTCTTCATTCTTCACTGTCATCTTTACTTAAGTGCAGTACATGTTAACTCACTCCAGCTCCTGAATGTTTCTATTTATTTTAATCTTTCTGTGTAAAGCGTGTTGAACTTCTGCATTACACAGTGACTATGCCCACTCAGCATCTTTAGAGCAGACCTTCAAATCTCATTCACAAGAAGCTACGTCCTGTTTTTCTTCTTAACAAAAGCTCTTCCTTTTTCGCTTGGATGACTGGCTTGTTGTAATCATTAGCAGACGTCCGAAAATCTCTACCACATTTCCTTGTTTTTGATTTCGAGAGAAGCCTTTGAGTGTTTAATGCTAAGCCAAACAGTGACACACACTCCAGACAGAAACAAAATGCAAATGAAAACGCTCAAGTGGGTCGACCGGAAACATTCATGTCTGGAATTGTTTTCTTCTGTTCCCTTATAGTATATTATGCCATCCTGCATGGATTTTGGCTTTCTGTGGCTTTGTCCTAAACCACATTAAAGTTCCCATACGCTACACTTATATAAAGATTGCAAAAGCAAGGTTCGCAGCGATGCTATAGAGGAACCATTTTTGGTTCCCCAAAAAACTTTTCAGTGATCAGTTCTTAAAATAACGTTTTTTTTCTTAGTGAAGAATATTTTAATAATCTAAAGAACCTTTTTCCACTATAAAGAACCTTTTGTGAATTGGTAAGGTTCCATGGATGTTAAAGCTTCGCAATGGAACCATTGATGCCAATAAATAACTTTTATTTTTAAAAGTATACCAATCTAAATATAAACGAGCAAAACTGCTCTCCTAAAATAAATCTGTTTTGTAAAATGTGCTGCTGTAAACTCAAACAGCATTTTCATATCAGCATGTCACGAGGGGAATAACCTTTTGACCTCTTTTTGGAAAATATGCTAGATATGCAAGTGTTATCTGGAGTATTTTGCCTAATAGTTGTTTTCACACAATTTTAGCTCAACCCTTAAAGCTGGAAATGGAAAGAAATGTATGAAAAAAAGTTCTGTATTAACAAATGAGGCCTTTACTGTAAGATACTGCCCACATATGAACAATAACAGCATCAGACTGACAACAGAAACTAACTTTGAAACAAACTATGATTGACTGATCAAACTATGATTGACTGATCAAACTATGATTGACTGATTTTCTTTTTCTAGTTGTTACAGGTGCTTTGTGGATTGATGTAACTGTGGCATTACTGAGCATGCAATACTTTGACTTTTCCAGTAGCCCAGAAATAGATGTTTGTAATAATATGCATATTTACATATGTACAAGGCCCAAGGTGTATGAGTAATGTTAACAAATAGTCAGAAGTATATCTTAAGTCTGTTTCCTCTGCTGTTGGAAACACCGTCTGGTGATGTGATGTTGTGGTCTTCCTAAAGCGTAAGGCAGTCAGTTTCACTGTTTGCTGTCTTCTCAGAGTCCGTTCGAGAATCAGTTAGAAGGCAGTGGAGAGGTGTGAGCCAAGCGCTTTCCGTCGGTCAGTCTGGTCTACAAAAGAGGAGAAAGGAGAAGCAAGTATATGAGCACATCTGCGCTATAGGTTTTTTTTTCAAAAAAATTTTTTTTGAATTTTTACGTCGTTATGGAGCATTTACTCTGAATCCTGAGAGTACTGAGTAGTTTGACAAGTGTTGAGTATACAGTGTGTGTGTGTGTGTGTGCACTTGCTTGCAACACACAACATGTTTTATGTCCTTCCAAGCAGCCTTGTGCAAAATTCTGAATTTCAGAATTGGCCTCCATTCAATTCATGAATTTGAATTTGAATTGGAATGACAGGAAGTGGAATTAAATTCATGGCAATTCAAAGAAATTCCACACAGTCACACAACAGAAAGAATGTGTTGAATCTCACATACGTTCAGTGTTAGGAAGATTGTAATTGCTTACTGTTATAAGTTACCCATTATAAATGTGGTTTGGATTACTTTATTTGGATTATTTTATAATTATTTTTCAATTCAAGAATTTAATTGAAATTCAGGAGTCATTCTCAATTCAATTCTGAATAGTGCACAAGCCTGCTTCTAAAGCCATCTGACCTCTACTGATCTCAGTTGATTGTGTGCTGAAGATAATATCTGAAAGGATGTACATTAAAGTAATAGTTCACTTAAAAATGAACATTCTGTCAACATTTAATTGCCCTCAAGTTGTTCCAAAACGTGTATTAATTTCTTTCTTCTGCTGAACACAAAAGAAGATATTGCGGAGAATGTTTGTAACCATTGATGGGCCCCATTGAATATACAAAAAAATACTATGGAAGTCTATAAGGACCATCAACTGTCTGGTTACCGACATTCTTCAAAATATATATTTTTTGAGTTCAGCAGAAGAAAGAAATTCATACAGGTTTTGATACAACAGAACATCATTCTGTAAATGTGATTTCTATTTTAGGTATTGGGGATGTATATAGGTATTCATTTATTTTTATTGTCAATTTTGACGTTAATGCAAAAAGGACTTAACAATCAAATACTTACATACTTCCTCTTGGATTTCGAAGTTTTCAACAACTTGTAATCTGTAAAGAGACATTTTGATATTCCTTTGCTAAATGCATAGTTTATGACAATATTAAAACATTGTACAGCAAAAATAGGTACGATAAAACACAAAGTTACCCCCAGTCCGATGGCATTCTTGTTCTGTGAAGCTGGCGTTGCAGCTTCTGTTATGGAAACAGAATTATAGATCAAATTACATGCATGAATGATGTCACACATTCAACAAATACTCTTTTCATTTTTTATTTCTCTATTTTTGTTACTCTTTTTAAAACCATTACAAGTGTGAGATTCGGTGTACTACTTTATGGAACTTAAGCATAGCTGACCTAATGATGATGAATGTAAAATATGAGAAATATCCTTCACAGTCTGTTTGTTTCTATTTCTGGCTCCAGTTTTAATTTTAGACAGCTGACATGGATTCATATCCATTCCAAATCCATTTCACGCTATTAAGAGGCTGACAAACACTGGCCACTGGTAAAATATCTAGCCTACTAATATAATAAAACTTTTTTTTTTTAATTATTATTTATTATTACAATGTAAACCTTTGAATGGCTGTCAATGGAGAATAATGCTTTTTTTGGCAGATGGTGTAGTTACAATATCTACCAGCTGAGACTAATGGGACCATGTTTAACGGACAAGTCAGTGTGTTTATACTTAGTGTGCATGACAACATGACAAAAGATTATTAAAACATAATGATTTAAAATGTACTTTAATGTAAAACTTGTTACAAAACAAAGTCATTAAAGTGTACTTTCTATGTACGCATAAGTGGCCTTTTATTTCATTAACATTATCTATACAATACAGAGTTTAATATATATATATAAGCCTATACACTTTTAGGATTTGAAGTACACTATAAGAACGCATTCTATAGAATTAAGTGCACTTCTTTTTCACAAGGGATCCTATTCCAAAGTGGGGAAATATTATTTGTTTAGATTAGGATACAAATCTTTTAAGTCAAAATTCACAGTCAGACTTGAGGCGCTAGATTTTAGAGGTGTTGCGCCTCAAGTCTGACTGTGAATTTTGACTTAAAAGATTAGTCAGTTATTTAGCGTACTAGAACATACTCCTGCTGACGACAAGCAGCACCACATGATGCTATTATCACCTTACTGATAATAGCATTATGTGGTGCTGCTTTTCGTCAGCAGGAGTATGTTCTAGTACGCTAAATAACTGACTTATGGCTGTGTCTGAAATCACATACTTTTAGTATGCGAAAAACAGTATGTAAGTATGTCCAAAATCACAGTACTTATAAAAAAGAAAGGCAAAATGTACCCGGATGACCTACTACTTCTGGCAAGATACTGAAGTGCGCATACGATGGACACTTTACTATCCCATGAGGCCACGGGAGAGGATTTATTAATGGCAGTGAAGCAACGCAACTGACGCTGATAGGTCACATTTAGTGCTGGGTGAGTTAAAAAGTAATTAATTACTATCTACTAATTAGATTAGATTAATCACTCTCTCTAAAAAGTATGGCATTACTAATTACATTCTTAAATCCATATCAAACTTGACCAGTTAAACAATAAAAGAATAGACATTAAACTACTATTTTAATTCTTTCAAACAAATATAAAATTGCACAACAGACCAAAAGGGAGAATGTTACATTAAAAACATACATTTTAACATTAAACTTTACATTTGACTTTAAATCCACTATTGTTTTACATATAATTGTTCTGTAGTCTTATACAGTATTTAATACAATTACATCAGAAGTAACTGTAATTCAATTACAGAAAAATTAAGAGATATACCATAATTCACTTTTTCAAGGGAAACGTAATTAAATTACATTCATTGATTATTTAGCAATGCATTAAACCCAACACTGGTCACATGATAATGGACTGCTCTGTCAAGTCCTCGTTGTCGGTGAGGAATCTGGGTGTGGTCTTTGATACCAATCTTTCATTTGAAAGTCACGTGTCAACTATCTGTAAAACCGCATTTTTTCATCTTAAAATATATATCCAAATGAAGTCATATGCTCTCAATGAAAAATGCAGAACAGTTAATGCGTTCATGACATTAAGGCTAGATTATTGTAATACTATTATGGGTGGTTGCCCTGCACGCTTAATAAACAAACTACAGCTGGTCCAAAAGGCAGCAGCTCGAGTTCTTACCAGAACCAGGAAGTATGACCATATTAGACCTGTTCTGTCAACTCTGCATTGGCTCCCTATTAAATATCGTATACATTTTTAAATATTGCTGATTACTTACAAAGCACTAAATGGTTTAGCTCCCCAGTACTTGAGCGAGCTCTTAACGCATTATAGTCCTTCTGTCACGGTTCATAATCCACTGTTTCCTTCCCGTCTCGTGTAACTGTTGTGTTGTGTTGTGGGTGTGTGTGAGTGGGCGTTTCCGCTCATTCTGGCAGATCAGTGATCCAGCTGATCTCACTCATTGTCACCAGCTGCAGCTCATTCACTCTCCTATAAAACCTCACTGCATTCTTCTCTCATTGTCAGATCGTTGTTTGTCTCTCGTGTGTGATCCCGTTCCTGTTGGCGTTCTGTTCGTGTCCCGTTCCTGTTTCTCGTTCACTTTGGATACGTCATCACCTGGATCATCACGTCTGCACTTCACTTCACGGACATCATCGCTGACCATCCAGTCCCTGTGTCACCAGTGCTATTTACCACGGGACTTACTTTATTCTAATAAATCTGAGTTTACTTGCATATCTGCTTCCGTCTCTGTGTAAGCATGACAGAACGATCTGACCATGCTCAGGAAGCAGCAAGTAACCAGTCATCACTAGACACATTTGTCAGCACCAGCATTCAACGTATGGACCAGCAAGAAAGAAATCTTAATGATACAGCGAGAGCAGTTCAAGCGCTGGTGACGCAGGTGTCCGAGCTCACCCAGCAACTTCAACTGCTGCGAGGTCCCGCTGCGCCACCCACACCGCCCGTTCTCCCCCTACCACCGGACAACGCCTCCCAGTCAGAACCCCGCCTTCCAGTACCGGAGTCCTATGCAGATGAGCCCAGTTTTTGCAGAGCATTTTTAACTCGCTGCTCGATGCATTTTTCCCTGCAACCCAGGACTTTCTTCAGCGAACCCGCCAAGGTCGCGTTCGTCCTCACACTGCTGACTGGGAGGGCAGCGCTATGGGGAACGGTGGTGTGGGAGAAACAAGATCCCTGCTGTGCCTCGTTCCAGACACTCTCCGCCGAGATGAGAAGAATCTTTGACCGTGCCAGCACCGGGAGAGAGGCGGCCCGCATTCTAGCGGAGCTCAAGCAGGGAGAGAGATCAGTCTCTGACTATTCGATTGAGTTCCGGACTCTGGCGGTAGAGTGTCAATGGAACGAGGAGGCGCAGTGGGACATGTTCCTGCATGGGCTGGCTGACCGCATCCAGAGGGAGATCTACGCCCTGGATCTGCCCACGTCCCTCAATGAACTTATTGAACTGGCTCTTCGAGTAGACACACGACTGTCCCGGGTCGAGCGACGGATGCTGCCCAGCCGAGGAGCGGGAGGAGTCGAGAGTCAGCGGTCCAGCGGCGGGGGTGCGGTCAGTCCCATCTACGATCCTGAGCCCATGCAGGTTGGGCGAGCTCGGCTTACTCGGGAGGAGAAGGAGAGGCGGAGATCCCAAGGACTCTGCCTGTACTGTGGAGCATCTGGACATTTTGCTTTCAACTGCCCAGTAAAAGGGCAAGCCCGGCAGCAAGTATGAGGCTGCTGTCGGGTGGGATCTCCGCCGAGAAGACCTCATCAACATCTACGCTTCTCCCAGTAAGACTAAGATGGTCAGCCAACAAGCACGAATGTCAAGCACTGGTGGATTCCGGGGCCGAAGGTAACTTCATGGATTATTCATTTGCACACAAGTTTCAAGTTCCCCTCCGTTCACTCTCCCGCAAGATTGAAGTTCACGCACTCAACGGCCAAGATCTACCCAACATCTCACTCACCACTGGACCCATCACGCTCGTCACGTCAGGCAACCACACCGAGACCCTTTCATTTTACATTTTGGACTCTCCCCTCGCACCCATTGTTCTAGGACACCCCTGGCTCATCAACCATAACCCCAAAATAGACTGGCAACAACGAGCAGTAGTGGAGTGGAGCACTAAATGTCATGAGTCCTGTCTTGTCTCTGCTTGTTCGTCTGTTTCGGTCTCTGTGTTTCAGGAGGAGGCAGTGGATTTATCTAACGTGCCCGGAGAGTACCAGGACCTGAAGGAGGTGTTCAGTAAGTCTCGGGCTGCGTCTCTTCCTCCGCACCGTCCCTACGACTGTGCAATAGATTTACTGCCAGGTACAACTCCGCCTAAAGGCAAGTTATATGCGCTCTCTGTTCCAGAGAGGGGGGCCATGGAGAAATATATTTCTGACTCTCTAGCAACAGGGTTCATCCGTCCTTCCTCTTCTCCAGCGGGGGCGGGGTTCTTTTTTGTGGGGAAGAAGGATGGATCTCTGCGACCTTGTATTGATTACCGAGGGCTGAACAGCATCACGGTAAAGAATACTTACCCTTTGCCGTTGATGTCTTCAGCCTTCGAGAGGTTGCAGGGAGCGTCTATCTTCACTAAATTGGACTTACGTAATGCTTATCATTTGGTCCGCATCAGGAAGGGGGATGAGTGGAAGACTGCTTTTAACACCCCCAGGGGGCACTTTGAATACTTGGTCATGCCTTTCGGGTTGTCCAACTCCCCAGCAGTCTTCCAGGCGCTCGTCAACGACGTGCTGCGAGATATGGTCGACCAGTTCATATATGTCTACCTGGATGACATATTGATTTTTTCATCATCTCTCCAGGAACACGTGCAGCACGTCCGGCGAGTGCTTCAGAGGTTGCTAGAGAATGGGCTTTTTGTCAAGGTGGAGAAATGCGATTTTCATGCACAGTCTGTTCCTTTCCTAGGTTACATTGTGTCGGCTGAGGGAATACGTATGGATCCTGAGAAGGTTAAGGCTGTAGTAGAATGGCCAAGTCCAGATTCCCGTAAGGCCCTACAGCGGTTTCTGGGGTTCGCCAATTTCTACAGAGGGTTTGTTCACAATTTCAGCCAACTAGCCTCACCTCTGACCGCCTTGACCTCCCCCAAGACTACGTTCAGGTGGTCAGACGCAGCTGAGTCGCTTTGTTTCGGCTCCCATCCTGATTACCCCTGATCCATCACGTCAGTTCGTGGTGGAGGTCGATGCGTCAGAGGTGGGGGTAGGTGCAGTGATATCCCAGCGTTCTCCCACAGACGACAGAATGCACCCATGCGCGTTTTTGTCCCACCGCTTGTCCCCTGCCGAACGCAACTATGACATTGGTAACAGAGAGTTGTTGGCAGTCAAGTTAGCGTTGGAGGAATGGCGCCACTGGTTAGAAGGGTCGGGGGTACCTTTTATCGTCTGGACCGACCACAAGAATCTGGAATACATTAAAACCGCCAAAAGATTGAACTCCAGGCAGGCTCGGTGGGCACTTTTTTTCGGACGTTTTGATTTTACTCTCTCGTACCGCCCGGGTTCCAAGAACATCAAACCCGATTCTTTGTCGCGCATTTTTGACCGTTCCGAACGCCTGTCTACTCCCGAGTGCATTTTACCCGAGAATCTATTTGTCTCCACACTCGTATGGGAGGTCGAATCGAAGGTCAAGACGGCCTTAGAAGGGGTAACGCCCCCGGTCGGTTGTCCACCGAATCGTTTATTTGTACCGGAGGGATTAAGGTCTGACGTTATTCAGTGGGGGCATTGTTCCAACGTGGCTTGTCATCCAGGAGTTAGTCGTACCAAGTTTCTGGTTAAGCAACGATTCTGGTGGCCACTTATGGCTCACGACGTTCACAATTTTGTATTGGCTTGCTCAGTTTGCGCCACTGGTAAGACTTCCAATCGACCCCCTGATGGGCTACTTCAACCGCTGCCGGTCCCTTCGAGACCCTGGTCCCACATTTCGCTAGATTTTGTCACCGCCCTCCCACCCTCCCAGGGTAACACGGTAGTTTTGACCGTGGTGGACCGGTTCTCGAAGGCGGCCCATTTCATTCCCTTGCCCAAATTGCCCTCAGCCAAGGAGACAGCGTTGACCGTCGTTAATCACGTCTTTCGCTTACATGGCCTCCCGACAGACGTGGTTTCCGACAGAGGACCCCAATTTGTGTCCAAATTCTGGCGAGAGTTTTGTAAGTTATTGGGGGCGACTGTCAGTCTGTCCTCAGGGTTTCATCCCCAGAGCAATGGTCAAACTGAGAGAGCCAACCAGGATTTGGAGAGAACGTTGCGATGTCTGGTTTCCAAGAATCCTTCCTCATGGAGCCAACAACTAGCTATGGTGGAGTACGCCCACAATACGTTGCCAGTGTCATCTACGGGCCTATCTCCGTTTGAGTGTAGTGTAGGTTACCAGCCACCAATCTTTCCTAGTCTGGAGTCCGAAGTCGCGGTCCCCTCCGCTCACGCCTTCGTCCAGAGGTGTCATCACACTTGGACTAGAGCCCGCGAGACTCTACTCCAAGTGGGAGCGCGCACCAAGGCCAAAGCCGATCGCCACCGGTCTAGGCCTCCCGTATACGTCGCTGGTCAAAAAGTGTGGCTTTCTACCAAGAACATTCCTCTCCGCTCCGTCTCTAATAAACTTGCTCCAAAATTTATCGGCCCGTTCACTGTCACCAAGATCATTAGTCCGGTGGCAGTCCGCCTCAACCTCACTCCAGTGTACAGGAGAATTCATCCCGTATTTCATGTATCCAAAATCAAACCCGTGTTTTATTCTCGAATTAATCCGCCAGCCCCGGTTCCCCCACCGCCGCGACTCGTAGAAGGGGAACCATCATATTCGGTAAATCGTATTCTGGACACAAGGCGGAGGGGACGCGGAGTCCAGTACTTGGTGGACTGGGAAGGTTACGGTCCGGAGGAGAGAAGTTGGGTGCCTGCCAGAGACATCCTGGATCACTCCCTTATTGATGATTACAATCAACAGGTAAGGGAGTCTAGGGACGCCAGGAGGCGTTCCTAGGAGGAGGGGTACTGTCACGGTTCATAATCCACTGTTTCCTTCCCGTCTCGTGTAACTGTTGTGTTGTGTTGTGGGTGTGTGTGAGTGGGCGTTTCCGCTCATTCTGGCAGATCAGTGATCCAGCTGATCTCACTCATTGTCACCAGCTGCAGCTCATTCACTCTCCTATAAAACCTCACTGCATTCTTCTCTCATTGTCAGATCGTTGTTTGTCTCTCGTGTGTGATCCCGTTCCTGTTGGCGTTCTGTTCGTGTCCCGTTCCTGTTTCTCGTTCACTTTGGATACGTCATCACCTGGATCATCACGTCTGCACTTCACTTCACGGACATCATCGCTGACCATCCAGTCCCTGTGTCACCAGTGCTATTTACCACGGGACTTACTTTATTCTAATAAATCTGAGTTTACTTGCATATCTGCTTCCGTCTCTGTGTAAGCATGACACCTTCACGTCAATTACGATCACAAAATTCCGACAGTTAATAATACCTAGAATATCAAAATCGACTGCTGGCGGTAGATCCTTTTCCTATTTAGCACCAAAACTTTGGAACAATTTTCCTAACATTGTCCGGGAAGCAGACACATTCTGTCAGTTCAAATCTAGACTAAAATTAGACGCTAATATCCACCGGCAGTCCACCGGATCCAGGCCGTATCTAGATCTGATGAAGGACCTGCACCTGGACACGACGACAACGCAGTCCTGAAGTGTCAACTAGCCTCTCCCCTATGGTGGACCTGCGCCTGGACCCATCCACAATGAAGTCCTGAAGTGTCAACTAGCCTCTCCCCTATGGTGGACCTGCGCCTGGACCCATCCACAACGCATCCTGAAGTGCCAGCCTCATCAGCACTGTGAAGGCCTCATCGACACGACAGCCATCCTCAATCAAACTCATCTCCATAACGACGTGATGACTCCGACTTCCAACCAGATGGAACTGGATAAATATTCTGAATGTTCTGATCCAATCTGACTTCTGAACTGTAATGCTGCCCGAATCATAATCATACACTGTTCGTCCATTGGCCAGAGGAGAACCCTCTGTTGGCCCCCGACTGAGCCTGGTTTCTCCAAAGGTTTTTTTCTCCATTCTGTCAACTGAGTTTTGGTTCCTTGCCACTATAGCCTTTTGGCTTGCTTAGTTGGAGACATATAATATTCAACAATATTATTGATCTGCCTTACTTAAGGTGGACGATGACGCAATTTTCTTCTAGAAACAACTTTGTTGTATTATTTTCATGTTATCCCTCTGTGAAGCTGCTTTGATACAATATGTATTGTAAAAAGCGATATATAAATAAAGATAAAAAAAAAAAAAAATGGCAACATGGCCACAGTACATCCGGATTACATTCATGGTCCTATAGACATTCATACTATATAGGACATATGTGTTTCTTTAGAGCATTCAAAGTACTTTTTCAAAATAAGTACCTAAGAGAGTATTCCCCCCTCCCCCAACAACCTGGAACAACTGTTCAGAGTCTGGTACACATTTAGCCAAAGAGACTTTGTTTAATTGTGGCAATGAATAAAAATTAAAAGAATTAAGGGCGCTGTAAATAGTCAGCGTCAGACACACACACACACCATCACAAATCAATACCAGATTGAGGTGAAGCACATTGTGCTGGCTGGAGGTCTTTTCTAGGCACTATCAGAACCTTGCCAAGTCTTTGAAATAACTCAAAAATGTGTTTGTCACTATACCTGTCATCAAAATATGTCAACAAATTGTGTGCATAAAAGCTTTGGACCTGCTCTTATGGCATTTATGGAGGAATGGCATACCTTTCTCTCTAGGAGGCAGTAGGCAGTGAGAAGGAAAAGAAATCCTCCACAGATGGAGACCACAATGAAGCCCAGTCTGTAGAAATCATCACTGGAGGACCCCTGAGGAGCTTGCCTGGATAATCCCACCGCAACCTCTTTCAAAGGACAAACATGTGGCTTTAATCATTGCTGGAGGGATGTGTGTGTGCTTGTGTTTGAAAATCATCTGTCTTGGCTACAGCTTCACTAGTGTACTGTACCTGTTCCTTTTTCATGTAGACGAATGTATGTGTGTGTGCAATCACCTGTGCTAGCGGTTAGCGGTGTCTCAGTAGGAGGTACATTGATGTTGTACTCTTGCTCGCAGGTCCAGTTAACAGGGGTGTTAGTGGATGTGATGAGGTGCAAGTAGAGGGACAGAACCTCCTCGACTCTTTGAAGTGCCTGGACTGGAGTCTCATTGTACTGCCTCTCGAATGCTACAGGGTCCTCCTGCAGAGAGTCAGAGTCAAAGAGAAAAAACAAACATAAATACTGAGAGATGGGGTTCAACTGTAATTTGACATTGTGGGATAGTTCACATAAAAATGTCAATTCTGTCATCATCTACTCAACCTCATGTTGTTTTGAAACCACGACTTTCTCTTTTTTTCAGCTTACTTGCAGATAATATATTAATGAACAAAGGCCACTTTACTTAAAGAACACATACACTTTCATGACACTTTCAACACACTTAAGTAGGCTACACTTCATGTCAAATTAAAAGTTTTAATGTAAATTCAAACCATTGTTTAAATATTTTTGTCCTGCTTTACAGTACACTTATTTTGATATGTTAATTACCGAATTAAACACATGTAAAGTAGCCTACTTGCTTATCATTTTAAACGTGGTGTTATTTCATATTACCTGTAAAGTTCATATATTTTAAATAAACATTATCCTAACAAACGTGCACTTATTGACATACTTGACAAATATTTCAATAGAAGTTACATTAAAGTATATTTCAGCACATTCAGCAGTAAAATTTAAAAGTCAAATATTTCAGTCAATAGGAGTAATTATGAGATTACAAATAAAGATGTTCTTAAGACTTAAGTGTTAAAAAAACACTCTGAAGTTCAGCTAACTTTAATATGATTAAAACTATAATACATTTGTATTGAATTGCAATTAACGTGCATTTAAATGTCTAAAAATATTACATTCAGTTTACACATAAGTATATATTTTTAAATATAGCCTATTATATCCCTAATAACTCTTTTTCAAACCATGCTAATGTGGATTTCCTTTTCATGAGGGATATGACTCGTTTGAGGAGCAGAAATTTAATTAAAAGTAATTTTTCAGCAGTAAATATCTTGACATCCTTGATATATCTTGAGTCTTATCGACTACTTTTATGGTGTTTATGGTGGTTGTGTTCTTTTTGAAGCTTGAATGTTGAAAGTGCATGGAAAATACCTTGCATTGTCTTCCACAAAAGCAACATGGGTGGGTAAATGTTGACAGATTAATTTTTTTAGTGAATTATATTTTTTAAATAAAATTGTTTAAAAATGTGAAATAATTTGTTTAATAATAGATTTATTACATATATATGTAGCATTATCATAGTGTGCATTATACACAACCATTCAAAAGTGTTTTTTAGATGTTTGAGATGTTTATGTTTAATGTTTTTGAAGTCTCTTATGATCACAAAAGCTGAATTTAAACATAAAAAAAAAAGTTTGAGGTTCAATTTGTCAAGTGCGTATAGCAGGTTTATAAATTGGCCTCGAAATGATTCTCCTTTGATCTGAAGTGGGAATCCCTCTGATAAATGTTGGAAATGCATCTCAGAAGCTTACGCAAGTTAAGTCATGTCTTTCTTATTCAAGTCAAGACAAGGTTTTCAAATTGTTTTTCAGTATTATCTTACGCAAAGCTAAAGATAACCGTTTCCTTAAGTGTAGTTTGAATGGATCCCATAATCCACGTGCTTTGCCTCATGCCATGAGAGATTATATTTTGATGAAGAGGGTGCAGAGAAGGTTTTTGCCTCATGCTACACTAGTGTGCATGTAATTTCAGTTAGTAATGACATTGTCAATAAATCACTAAAAGCTTCTTATTGAGAATTTTTTTTAAATTAGGTTGAAAGCAGGTACAGAGGCTGTAACAATGCCTTTTTCACATTAAAACTATAACAACAGCATGACTTCTTTTTTCTTTTTGTACTTGAAACCACATTTCTCACGCACTGATGATATACGACACCAGCTGCCAGATGGAAAAATTCTCAAACTGGATTTGAAGAAATATTTTTTTAAATAAATGAAAATGACTACAAATGTGACAGGGTTGTAAGCAAACCAATTAACAATGCTCAACTAGCTTTATAAGCTATAAGAAGAAACACATATATCCTCAGACATCTTTACATTACTATAGGACTTTTAAGGGTTTTACTGGAGATCTGTGGCTCTCACGACAAGAACATATGAGGAGTGCAGATTTGATCAAAGATATGGACCAAAATTTATGCTTGAGTGATGTCTCTGAATACATATCATCAAAGAGTGGATCAGTTTTAGCCTTTCATATCGCAACATTATATAGAAAACACAACCAACTCCAGACTGCTTTGAAATATGACCCCTGAGCATTTAAAATCTGTTCGTGGTTTCACAAAAGACTAAACTCACATATAAATACTATAAGTGTTTCTGCGATTTATGCAATTCCAATCATGCAGACCAGAATCAAGCAAACCTGCCATATCAGACTGACCATTGAAATGTAGGCAGAATTTCTGTCTTGCAATCTAACAATTTTCAATACGATAGTGAAAAAAAAAATTATGCAATGGGAAAATTGAACCACTAGTGAACAAAATGTGCTTGTTTCACGTTCCAAATTACATGCAACAAACCCTAAACCAAACCCCAATCCTAACCCTCTAGTACATGTAGTTAATCATTATTACACTGTACTTAAATGCATAATTACACTGTCACATGGAAAATAGACCTTAGAATAAAGCCTTATTTTATAGCGATTATTAAGTAAAGGAAAATAGACAGTGATTAAAGGGATAGTTCGGCCAAAAATGAAAATTCCGTGATCATTAATTATTCACCCTCATGTTGTTCCAAACCCGTAAGACCTTCGTTCATCTTCGGAACACAAATTAAGATATTTTTTATGAAATCCGAGAGCTTTCTGAACCCTCTATAGACAGCAACGTCATTGCAAATTTCAAGGCCCAGAAAGGTAGTAAGACATCATAAAATAGTCAATGTGACTCCAGTGGTTCAAATGTAATGTTATGAAGCGACGGGAATACTTTTTGTATGTAAAAAAAAAAAACTTAAATAACGACTTTATTCAACAATCTCTTCCACGTGATTCTTCTACGCAGTTGACGTAGTGAAACAGTGCAGTGCTTCCGGGTTCTACGTCAGAACGCCGCCTCACTATTGGCCGGCTCTTGGGTCAGCATCACACGCATGTGTCGTGGTCAATAGTGAGGCGGCATTCTGGCGTAGAAAATGGAACTGCTGTACTGTGTGTTTACTACGCGAATAGCTTAGGAGATCTGACACAGAAGAGAAGAAACTTTTGAATAAAGTCGTTATTTTTGTTTGTTTGTTTTTGCGAACAAAAAGTATTCTCGTCGCTTCATAACATTACATTTGAACTACTGCAGTTACATGGATGTTGCTATCTATGGAGGGATCAGAAAGCTCTCGGATTTAATAAAAAATATCTTAATTTGTGTTCCGAATATGAACAAAGGTCTTACAGGTTTGGAACGACATGAGGGTGACAGAAATGACGGATTTTTTTTATTTTTTTATGTGAACTAACTCTTTAATGCAACTCAAAGGTGAATGTGTCTACACTGCGATTACAATTGCATACATAATGTTATAAGATTGTTTTAGTTATTCAATTTTTAATAAGAAATATCAAATTATACTTATATACTGTACATGTAACTAAGTTCGTGGTCACTGTCTTAATAAGTGAGTCATTGAATCAATCATTCAACTGATTCTTTCAAAACTTTTGATTCATTCAGGAACAAATGGGTCATTGAATCATTGACTCATCTGATTCTTTCAAAAAGTAATGTGGCTTTGCTTGGAACTATTTTCATCTGAACCTAAATTGTAAGTTACTAATTGATTTTTAGACAACAGTTCAGTAACTATTTCATAACAAATTTGCAACCATGCTGATATTTGAACAAGACGAACACTCCAACTAAGTGGTGCAGTAATATATAAAAAAAGAGTAATTTACAAGCCAATCGATAACAGACTCAAGATGCTGCCAGTTGCATTTGTATGAAGTGAGAGTCCATGGCGTGATTAAAGAGACGCCAGTTTAAAGTAGTGCCAGTTTCAGTTACCAGATGGGTGACTGATGTATGGCGAGTAATAGAAAATATCAGACCTCGGAATGAACCAATCAGAATGGAGTATTCCAGAGAGCTGTGTAATATGTTAACTACATCATAAAAATAAAGGTTCTAAAATGGGTTTTTGCAGTGATGTACTTTATGTACTGTAAAGAACATTTAAATAATCCAAACAATCTTTTACCACTATTGTAAACCTTTTGTGCAGTGAACAAAATAATAGGTTTTTTTTTGTTATTTCTTGACAATTATTAACTAATTTTAAAGTAGCCTAGAGAACCTTGTTAAGATGTTATGCCCTGAGATCAAGATATGTAAGTGTGAGTGCAAACACCTCCAGTTCTTCATTCAGTAAAGGTATGCAGTGTTGGGAGTAGATGTTGAGAATGAGGTTCTGCATGGAGACCACTGCTTGAGCACTTCCTGAGCCCCGCATGTATTTGAAGTGGACGTTGAACAGTTCAAGCACCCTTGGCAAAGTAGCCTTCACATAACATACGACGCTCTAAAAAACAAAGAAGGAGAATGAGTAAGAAACAGGTTGACGAAAACTGGAGAGTAAAATCTGGCACATTAGCATGTGTACTTAACTTTGCTTTCAAAAGAGGTAAGGCAGCTGGCTTTGGTTTTGCTGGAGAAATCAACATGTACTTTGTGGATAATTTTCTGTAATATGGGCAGTAGTGGTTCCTGGCTGTAAATTAAGGTTGGGCAGATTCTGGATCTTGGCTAGTTTATGATAAACATTCTGTAAGCTTTATATTCTAATCGCTGAACACACACACTTTTGGGAGAATGTCCTTGCGTTATTCAGCCTGAGGGTGGCGCTCTAATGATGATTGACATACTTTAGTGCACACGACTAACGCATAGAATGCCATCTTAGAATTGCCTTAGTGTATTTATTGCCTCCGAATGATGTTTTAGTGTGTTGCAATTTCAGGAATTCAAATGAGGAAAATGAAGTAATGTCTATTATCAGAACAAACATAAAACAAACACAACAGAACTACTGTATATAAAGGGTATTCACATGAGCACAATCTGCAGAAGAAGATCAACATTCTTCATCATTGCAACTTTGGCTCCGCTCACTGGTGTGTTAGTGAGATGATGAGGAGAGAAGAGCGATACAGGATCACTGGACTAAAAATAACATTACCTTCCTAAGGATCCTAATGCTAGTAATGTGGTCATTTATTTTCAACATTGTGAATGTCTCAGTTGAGCATTATATGTTTGTTCAATCAATTTTACTGTGGATTCTTTGGTAAATCAGTCTCAATTTCGGAGCAGGCTTTGCAAATAGACTTTTATGATATGAACTCGACAGTATTGCCACAACATGTAAATAACCGAGTTAATTCTAATGCCTGATCTGTGATCTGTGGCTAGTGATTTTTGATATGTAATGATTCATGTACAGTCAGATGTTCTTTGTCTATGTATCAGTAAATCAAACCAGTGACTAAAAGGACAACTTCACATTGGGATCAAAGAATCATCCCTTTACAATCGCTAGAGCTATCAATCAAACAGCGCAAGTTTATCAGTGACTGAGTTCTGGATTCGCACCAAAAACTCCTGTTATACTCAATGAATCTCTTATTTAAATAATTTTTGCACCATGGTTTGTACAGTTAGTTATGATGAAAGCATTCGATAGAGTGCCGCAATCGAGTTGCAATGACGAGATCACTGCATTCATGCTCTCGACATGTCTGTGATCAGCTATAATATGGATCACAGCAACCTTTCATGCCACAATCTAAATGCTATAGATCTAAATATAATGCTATAATCAACACCTTTCTAGTTAAAGTCCGCGTGAACCGGAAGTTGGAACCGACTCTATCTCAGTGTTGTGACGTATTTCCGAGAGAAACGGAATACTAAATGAGGAAAATTAGTGGCTTTTTTTCCGACTAGAACCTGATTGGATCTAGAAAAGTAGGTGTTTAATTCAGCCTGTCTACTGTCAGTTGGAGGGGCGTGGTTACGGATGTTAAGCAGACACCAAAACCGTCAAACCTACGTCATCAGGGAAGGTCCTCCAATGCAGAGGGGAGGGGCATTTTCAGATTTTGATTAAAGATTACGAAGCCAAAAAAATTGTTTTTGTGTGGATTGACTTGCATGGATGAATTGTTCACCACAAAACGATCAATTTAGGCAAACAAAGTAAATATGTTCAATTTTGATATCATGTGGACTTTAATCTTGAGAGCTGTAATAGTAAAAACGCGCTAAAAGTTTTTGAGAGATTTCCACATGTAATACTTATTTCATATGCAAAGATGTTAGCCAATCACAGCAGACATGCCACTTTAAAATCAGAGGGCTAAAACCAGGGTAGGAAAAATGCCTTTTATTTCTAAATCAAACAGTGTAATTATGTTCAACAGTGTAATTATATATGTAATTACAAAAATGAATTACAGCTGTAATTAAATGCAGGTACTTTTCAAATAGAGGTACAAAGAAGTAAAAAGTAGAAGTAAAAACCTGTATGAACACAATGAGAGCTTTGTATCAAATGATTAATTTAAATGTTACATAGTAGTTAAAGACACTTAATTTAAGGTAGGTCCTCAACATTAGAACATTTAAAATACTATTATTTTATAGACCGTAATGTGTACAATGTGAAAATCAATGTGCTAACAATGTTCTTACAAACTAATGTTCAAAAAGATTTATAAGAACTGTACTAAATGTATTTCTTATTATTTATTAGCGTTAACTAATGGGACCTTATTGTAAAGTGTTACCGTCAGTGTTGGGGAAAGTTCCCTCAGGCTGAAGGAAATGCTCATTTATGCCTGAGCAGTAGAGAGTGCAGCTCAAACAAACCTTTCAAAGAGTAAGATATTTTGTTGTAAATGTAAAAGTAATGTGTTCCTTTAGTTATTTGAAACTATATATCTGATTACGTAATTTTACTTGTAACGCGTTACCCTCAACACTGATTACTGTAATATATGGTATTGAATATGCTTCAGATTTAAGAAACTAAACCAAAGTTCAGAAGTTTGGACTGTCTACAGAATAAAAAGACCGTTACATACAAAATGGTACCAACAGATCAAAGATCTACATCAAAATGCATGCTGAATTCAACCATGACATGGATGCCACAATGGAAATCTCATCTATGAGTGATGACACTTTGGAGTGAGCATCTAATCTAAAACACACCTCCAACTCTGCTGCATTTCCAAGAGCAGATTCGAAACAGAAGATTTTGGAATAGAATCTTGTATTATGGACAGAGCTCAAACCTGTTTTTAAACATTGTTTTAAAAGTAGAGCAAGACAATGTTTTAAAGATGCTCTTACCAGGTGTTTTCTCTCAATGAATGAATATGTGATCGAACAGCTAGTCCGCAACTGGTTACTGATCTGAAGAGTAAAAAGAAATGAGACGAAAAGGAGACATTGCTAGGCTTTGAGCTGCCACATTAAAAAAAAATCAAAGGATGACCCCTTGAAGCTTTATTGAGATGAGATTCCTCACCAGTTGTTTTAGTTGAAGCAGGTGGTCCATGGTTATGGCATGTTTGCAAGGACCAGGGATGTCCATCATGGAGAGGGGAACACACAGTAGCATGAGGACACACACATTCTTCGCCTATAGTGACGAGCAAAGAAAAATAAAGTGATCAAAAGTGACAGTAAAGACGTTTATAAAATTTAAATAAATGCTTTTCTTTTGAACTTTCTATATATAAATCCTAAAAAAGTATCTACACAACTGTTTTCAACATTAATAATAATAATAAATGTTTTTTGAGCAGCAAATCAGCAAGTTAGAATGATTTCTGAAGGATCGTGTGAAACTGAAGACTTGGGTATGATGCTGAAAATTCAGCTTCGCATCACAATAATAAATTACATTTTAAAATATTTTAAAATAAAAAAACACATATTTCATATACATATATAGGCCTACTGTCATGAAAGCTTTTTCTTGCAAGTTGAGCTCATTGATGGAAAATCAAAATGAAAAACGTGTCTTTTTTGCCAGGCAGCTGTATTCCCTTACAAAAGCTCTGGATCCTGATGCTTTTGACAGTTCTGCATCGGCTCCATTTTTTTTTTTTAAGTTTCTTTTGAAAGTTATTTTTATTTGAGGCAGTGAATGTCATACTTTTTACAGTCAGTATACACTAAACAATAACTTGTGTTCAATCCTTATCCAGATTCATCAGCAGAGATTGATTTAACAAGTCCAGTCACGTTTCTGCCAATTAATACAAAAAAAGGATCTTATCTTAAGCTATTAATTTATTTTGACAGTAACAATCTACAAACACACACACACACGCGTGCGCACGTGCACGCACACACACACTCACAAATTCACTCACAGTGCAAACTGCTGTAAAAATAACTCAATTGTTCAATTTTAATAAAGTGTGTTTTGTCCTTTTAAAGATGTTTTAGCTATGTTGAATTGAAGGTAAACTGAATCTCTATTTACAGTGCAGCACAAGCAGTCTAAATACTTGTACTCCAGAAAATGATAACGTGTAGTAAAAACATTGCTGCTGGTCTTTTGCTTATTCAAAATCAAATAAATATTTGAGAGGTGTTTCCAGCTTTTAGAAAGACCACATGAGGTCCACTGAAGACCTTCAAGCCTACCTTAGTTGTGTAGAAGTGAAGGGGTGTAGGGTTGTTCATCTGGCTCATGGATCCAGCAGGAGAAGATTACAATCCTCAATTAGATGCATTTGAGCAGATCCAGGTGATTTTTTGCTGTGAAGAGTTGAAGCAGAATGACAGAAAAGCTCATAAAGGAATCGGTCCACCATATAAATTAAAGCACTCTGACCCAGACATTGAATTTAATGCACATTCTTGTTAAGCAGGGGACAATGATTAAACAACTTGTGTCTAGTGAATTTTCTCACAGGAACTCTCTCTTTCCCTTCCCTTCACCCCCTCCTTGTCTTTTTCATTAACTTCTTCTCCGCCTTTTTATGCCCACACCTCTCTCGTCCTCTCTTTTTCTTGTGTTCTCATGTTTCATAATGGCTTTATGAAAGCAAGGTTTCCTGGTCACGTGTCTTTTTAAATTTAAATTCTTGGAATGTCTGTATTAAACATGACAGAAGCAATTATTTTATTTCAGCCTCAGGGTCTTTCTCTATCCTTATAAAAACTAGCTAAGACTCACCCATCAACCTGTTTGTGGTCTGATTTCACACCAATTTTTTTTCTTTATCTTGTTCAGGTATGCTGACGCTCAGATGTTCTCCATGTTTCTGGGATAGATTTGTACCTTCTGAAGCATGCTGAGAGACATCTTAACATGTTAACTGTCAGAGCAAAAGTCATTGCTCTCAAGAGAGGGGGAAAGACGATGTTCACCACAGGCTTGGACAAGATTAAAGAACAAGGTGTCAATCACAAATTCTGGTATTTCCAGGGCCCCATGAGATATGAAAGAACAACTGTTTTCCAATGAATTGGTGATATTTAATGTTGACTGCAAATATGATTATGTTCTGTCATGCAGTCATTGCCAACACACACAATGAAGACAAAAGGAGTTTTCCAAAATATAATTTTTTTATTAAACAAAACAAAACATTCAGGAGATCACTTGGAGAACAATAAAAGCAACACAAACCATACATAATGGTGAATGACTGCATTTATATAACGCTTTTAACAGACCCATGGCCAGCAAAGCGCTTTACATATTTTCCATATATTGTTTTATCAGTTTACAGTTTGTTTGTGTGCATATTTTTGTTCAGTACAATGTATATCAGCTGTGCATATGTTGCACTGACTTGTTTGGTGAAAAATAAAAATAAAAATGTTTCAACAGCATGTGTGTGTATCTGCAAATATTTGTGTGCATGTGAACAATCTGAAGAATTTTCTACAATTTTAGTATTATGGCAAAGCATTCTAAAGATGAGAGTGCTTTTCATTATGCCCAACAGTCTATAGTTGGTTTGACAAAAATCTAGTAATATGAATGAAGTGTGTGCCATTTCGTGCAAAAGTTTGATTTTGATAATGCAATGCTATATGTAGTTATGGTTGCAGTGCTTCATTTTGCATGATATATGAGGTATTTTGCAGTTTGGGTGTGTGGTTTTGTGAATTGTGTTAAGTATTTTGATAAAACCAGCCTAGTAACCAGCCTGCAAAATTGTGTGTTGGAAAAAACTACTCGTTACTATCGTAACCTCAGTTCCCTGAGAGTAGGGAACGAGTATTGAGTAGATATACGCAGTGGGGAAAATCCTTTTCCTCGATTTACTGAAGCCTATAATGTAAAACGCATTTTGCAGCTGCACAGCTAGCACAGTGAGTGTCTGGCAATTGCACATCCAATGGCAAGGGCGCCTCTGACGTGTGAGCTAGCATCACGCCATTACACGTCAGAGCCAGCCAAGGGGGCGCGGCCTTAGCCTATATTAGTCCCCGAAAAACAAAATTTTAGCACGTTTAAACGACTGAAGCGACAACTTGCCATAGTGCGGCCGGCTACGCAATACTCGTTCCCTACTCTCAGGGAACTGAGGTTACTATAGTAACCGAGTAGTTCCCTTTCGAACGGTCACATCGTATTGCAAAGCTATACGCAGTGGGGATGCCATGCAAAACGCCGCACACCCAGTAACTGGTTGCCTACTGCCGCTCAGGACCCCTAAGCTCACAGAAACAAGCCAGAACCCATTTCAACCCATGCTGAAAAACTGTCAAGGAACGTTGGTGAGTCAAATGAGTATAGGTCTCCACTCATGCTGATTGGATAGAAATGTTGATTACTGATTGTTGACAGCTGGTTGGAATGATGTGATAATTGGATCAATTATTTGAACGTGCTCCTCCCGAACTTTGTTAATAAAACATCATATATATATATATATATATATATCAGTAACTTAACCAACATAATGTACATAATAGGACTGGACACTGTCGGGTCTATCAGTATAGGGAAAATATAACCGGCCAAAGACAGGTTTTATAATAAAATGTATATGTGATTGTGCACAGTGACATAATTTGTAGACAAGACCAGACACCGTTGGGCCTTAATCTTACCGAAGATACCTTTGCCTGAAGGGAAGGTACCTCCATATTATAAAACTAGGGATGCTCATTTCGGTTAATTTTCCCGACCGACAACTGCCGCTCGTTATCCAATTATTAACCATTAACTGATAAGATTATAATATTGAATTGGCATTAAATAACAATAAAATTAACGAGTGTCTGTGACCCGTTAAAAATACAACAAAAAAAAAGATCACAGGTTTATTTTAACGAGCAAACAGCAGCATGCAGAACAGATCAACAACAGAACCTGGATCCACATGATTCGCGCTCTTAAATCACAGTGAATAAAAAAGGATATGCGTCGACACCGGATAACCACAGGTGAACGGCAGCAGGAGAAAACGCTCAGGCTGAAAGGGCTTGTTTGACGACGAAGGCTTTCAAGGTTTCAGAGACGTGATGTTGTCACTGAAGGAGTAAAATCTGCTCAAATGTAGTTTTTCGCAGACTAATATAGGCTACGGCTGCGCCCGCGCCATTGGATGTGCAGTTGCCGCAGCACAGCCAATGAGTGAGCCAGACACTCACTGTGCTAGCTGTGCAGCTGCAAAATGCGTTTTACATTATAGGCTTCAGTAAATCGAGGAAAATGAGTTTTCCCACTGCTCATAGCTACGCAAAAAAGTAGGGAAGTGCAGAAAACTCCATCTAATTTTCTCCTCCAACTTCAAAATCGTCCAACATCTTTGTTTCAATTTATTTTTATTTTCGTGACCTTTCCTGTTTTTTCCAAGAAGGAAAGCTGAAAAAACGTATTGCGCTGTTCAGCTTCCTCCCTGAGCGATCGTGTGACCTGCTATGACAGTTCTTGATCGAGCAGCACTGACCAACCATATCGACGTTTATAAAAAATAATCGCAGAAAATCCAAATACAGCCTCCAAAACACGAATTCAAATAGAGCGGGATAGGGCGCGATCCTGTAAATATGGCGGTGGACCCATAATGCAACACGGCGTGACGTCACCTTCGCATTCCCTATACGAAGTGACCGTCTGAAAGCGAACTGTAATATACTTTTTTACGTAATTGCAAAATGTGTTTATTTTGTTACAGTATACTTTTTTTCTGTGACTGCATGCTTTGGATTCTGTGTTCTCCATTTTTTATGTAGTGTATAACGAATTATCTGTTGTGTTTATAATTTTAACTCGCTGTGTGTATGATCTGAAAGCATTGATTTACAGATAAAATGGTTTTGAGGCAATTGTTTGATTTTGACAGAAGAGTCAGAGTTTCTGTGAATGTGGTTTGAAAATGTGGTTTTGTGTTTACGGTTTTGAGAAAGTGAGTGATGGTTTCAAGAAAGGCATTTTAGCAATTCAGAAAAACTGTAAACAAAACTAAATTATGTTTTATTAAAGTTCGGGAGGAGCACGTTCAGATAATAAAACCTTATTAAACGCATGTGGAGCACGTTCAGATAATTAAACCTTATAAAACGCATGTGGAGCACATTCAGACAATCAAACCTAATTACCCAGGTGAACAAACTAAACAAAATAACATAAAATGCATTGATCTGCAGAGGTATTAAACAGAAAAAAAAAAGAAAAAAAACTTAAGTCAAACAAAGTGAAATACAATAGCTGCCAACAGTCCTTCATCCTCCAAGTGAATTGAAGTGATTGGTCTTGGAGTTTGCCTAGTTGCATTTTCTTCTAATCAGTGCTCGCACCTCAGACACTGTCATGGTCGGAAACTGTTTGATCACAGTATCTATGAAAAGGGAAAAAGATTATTATTATTTTTTTAAAATATTAAAGCAAAATTAACATCTGTTAAAAAAGTCACTGTTCCCTTTCGAAAGCGAACTTGCACTGCGTATCTAGGCGCCCCTTTTATACTTCTGGGTCGCACTAATAGTGTCATAGGTTGTCGCCAAAGTCAATTGCCGCGATTTTATAGCTTTTCAGACACCGGTTCACGTGGAGGGCATTCCCCAAAGCGTCATCGATGCACTGTCTCATTCCCTGTTCTCAGGGAAAAGAGGTTACAGTCGTAACCTAGATGATTTTTTAATATGCCTTGTAATGCTTAGTTCATATATTTTAACAGTAGACAACAATCAATATAACATGTTAATATAATGCAAAAAAAAAATGTATACATCAAATAGCACAAACATCAAGTCTTGCTGAACAACAGTGAAGTCTACATGTTATGTCACTTAGTTATGGGCAATATAAAAGATATGCGATAAACGATACAAAATTGGCCTCTGATAGAGATTTTAATCCTATTGCACTATCGCGATAATAATAATATAATAATATATAATAATCATTACATTTATATAGCGCTTTTCTGGACACTCAAAGCGCTTTACATAGAAGGGGAGAATCTCCTCAACCACCGCCAATGTGCAGCATCCACCTGGATGATGCGACGGCAGCCATATTGCGCCAGAACGCCCACCACACACCAGCTTACTGGTGGAGAGGAGACAGTGATAAGGCCAATTAGTATATATAGGAGGATGATTAGGAGTCCATGATGGACAGAGGCCACTGGGCAAATTTGGCCAGGATGCCGGGGTTACACCCCTACTCTACCCCTACCCTACCCCTAATGCATGTTGATGACGCAATCTACCCGCGAAATTTAGAGCCACGAGCTGCAACCGGCTGAAACGCATCATATTCGTCGTCATCTTGAGTAAACATGGCTGAAAGCGAAACGGAGGAGCTGGTGAAAAAGATCGGTGCAACATCCATTATTTGGACTTGGTTCGGATTTAAGCCGTCCGACGAGCAGCAGCAAACTTTACAGACTATACAGAGTGCGTGGGGCAACAGTTCGGTAACACACACGACTAATCTGTTCTACCACCTCAAAACGAAACATGTCACTGAATACCAGCGCGTATTCACAAAATAGTGGTGTAAACACAACATCTCTGTGTGTGCCCGATTTTAAGATTCGTTGTTGTGTTGCTTTTTAACTGAGAATGCATCAGTTTTTCTGCTCTTTGCATCTTTTGTGTCCTTTAAAAAAAATAGCCAAACTACATTTGGAGTGCCTTCTGCACTGTTTTGCACTTTTTACTGTCTATATGGCATGGCACTACTGTAAATAAACTTTTATACTTGAAGCATTTTCTTTAGTTGACGTATACAGTGAAACGCGAAAAATTAGAATATCATGCAAAAGTAAAAGGTGAAACTAATATATTATATAGACTCATTACATGAAAAGTTAGATATTAAAGGCTTTATTTGTTATAATTTTGATGATTATGGCTTACAGCTTTATTAAAACCTTTTCACAATATTCTAATTTTGAATTTGGGGTTTTTATAAGCTGCTAGCCATAATATTTAAACATTAGTTTCTTTAAACGAACATTCATATTTAAACAAAGTCTCTGCAGCTAGTGTACTTGCATTTTATTTATCTGCAACATTATGTTGTATAATTACAGTTTTGCACAATAAATGTTCTCAAAACTACATACACCGTTTCTTTCTTTCTTAAAAAAATAGTTTGGCTTTCCTTAGGGTCTGTGTAACCTATTCTGAAATGGTTTTATTATAATTTATATATCGTGATATATATCGTTATCGCAAGAGGCTGCAATGTATATCGCAATATGGATTTTAGGCCATATCGCCCATCCCTAATGTCACTGTATCACTGAAAAACAAAACAAAACAAAAACAGGCAATTTAACTATTTAACTGAAAAAGTACCCAGCCAACAAGTAGGCTATACTAATTATAATGTATAACAAATGCTAATCTTTATTTTTAGCATTATTATTTGTTTTAGTCAGCCCCCTTTGACTTCGAGAGCAAAAAAAAAGTGATGACGTACAGAAACACATACGTCATGCTAACACGCACTCTCTTCACCTCTTTTAAAAAGATTTAAGGAAATTAAAAGTTGTGCAAAATATTGTATGCCAGGACAACTAGGACAAGTGACTTGCAGCTTTCCCAAAAAACAATTATATAAACAGATTTGTACATGAATGAAGCACAATTAGGCCCGCGCTTCACTGCTGCTCACGCACTGCTCCTGCTCCGCGTATTTTTTTCGCCGTGAATGTTAATCAATGAGAGCACTCACACCAAAAAAAATATGCACTGCTCACGCTTGCGGTGTGAAACGGCCGTAATTTACAAGGTTTCCTACATGTGCGTTCCGTGTGCACGTGTGATGCTGATGTTGTGCGATGTTGTTAATCATGCAGCGCCCGAGTGCATTTGACCGGCATAAAATCAGCATATGTCAGACTGACCGGCCAGTCACCGCTCATGGCCGATCACGTGAAAATCGGCCAATTCCGGTCACCAGCCGATCAATCGGTGCATTTTTACTTACTCTCTTCTTCACTTGTCTCTGCACTCAAATTTCTGTTTTTCTTCTATAGCAGCTAGTCTGAAAAAAAAGAAGAAAAAAAAGAGATTTATATACATACACACAAACATATAAGGCAGGTAAATTATGATGAATGATTTGTTTTCTTTTTAAGAATGACAGTACGCTGAGTACAATGTACTTGGTGGGTAATATTATCAAAACCCTTCACAGACTCAGCAGTTTCAGATGTATGCTCTCTTATAAGCATCCCTTATAACAATTTAATAATTTAATTTAATCTTTTAACTTATTTGTAATTAGAAATATATATTAGAAAGTAATCAAAAAAGGCAATAAGGTTGTCAAGCTTGAACACTACCATAATTGACTGGTCAGTTTAAGACAAAGTAACTATGTTCATAACATGCTTTTTTTCTAACTTTTTTATCATTTAGGCTACATCATAACAATGAAGCCAAATCAGAAATAAATACAGTTTTATTTTGCAAATAAAAATGGTATTAATGTAATGTTGTACATTGGAATAACTAATTCAGTTTTTTGCAGATGCATTGGACAATGTTTTATAGTTGTTATAGACAGATAAATGCCTCCACATAGATTTTAAACAGATTTATCAAAGACTTTAGACTTTGACAGTGCAAGTTGCTAGAATTCAGTGTCAGCATCATGTTACAGCGGTTAAGTTAAAGTCAGTCAGTATTCCACGTGCAAGTCATATTAGCAAATGCATAGCAGACCTATCCACCTAGGAAAAAAACTAAACAGTGAGCTATTATTTATTTATGCAAACAGTAACTAAAACTTACCAGTAACTTCTGAGGCAGTATCTTCACCTCGAGTGTGCTTCGACTTTGACTTGAAAAGCTTGGCTCTGATTGGTCAAATTGAATGTAACGTTAGCTGAACTGAAAAAAGACGTGATGTTACACTTTGTGCCAAAAATACGAAATGCTGTCATGATCACTCACCCTTAAGTAGTTCCAAACCATGTAAGACTTTCGTTCATCTTCGAAAGAAAATCTGACATTTTAATGAAACCTGAGAGGTTTAATATCCCTCCGATGAACGCTTCACCAGATCTGTTCACGTTTCAAAAAGTTAATCGCAAAAAACATCACCCAATCCATATCGCGTGGTTTCCTCCAAGTCCTCTAAAGAAACACGATCGCTCTAAAAAAAAATTAACAGTTTAAATTTAGACTTCTAAATCTAATTATTAAATTCATGAAACACACGCACAGCATCTGAAGCACTAGATGCGAGCTCTTTATCATAAGAACCAATCACAGCCGTTCAACGCCTCTGGAACCAATCAGGACTAGTCAAGTGTGTTATGCGCATTGTTCAAATTTAAACAAGTACAACATCTTTTTGGAAAATGTATCTATGCATTTCAAATAATATGATGCCTTGTGGGAATTTCAGTAGTACAAGCGTATCATGTAATGGACAACAGCCTTTTAAGTAGCCTTTTACAACAAACAAGTAAAAGTGAAAAACATTAATTTTAAGCTTATTGCCATGCTAATAATAATAGTTGACAAATGTTTCTAATACATTATAAGTTGGTACATTATAAATGTATTTTTTTTCTAAAATATTAAAATGATAAATACATAAATAATTAAATTATATTGCAGTAGACCTAAGTGTTTATAAAGCAGGCTACATACAGTTTAAACACACTAAAAGCTTATTCATTTTGCCAGGTTCTTACACAAATACACATAAAATGTAGGCTACTTTAAGTAAGAGCAACATAAGCATGTTTTCTTTAAATACACTAAAACTTCACTAAAAGTATGCCTGTAATTAGCATATTTATTAAAAGTATAATTAAGCATATATTTATTACCAATGTACTTCTAGTATAGGCTACTGTTTAGAAATAGCCTATATTAAAACTATGCAATTAGCATATTTATTAAAAGTGTAATTAAGCATATATTTATGTACTTCTAGTAGCCTATAGGCCTACGGTTTAGAAATATATGAAAAGTTTGCTTTTGTTTAGCATATTTATTAAAAGTGTAATTAAGCATATATGTAATAATAATAATAATAATAATTCATTACATTTATATAGCGCTTTTCTGGACACTCAAAGCGCTTTACATAGAAGGGGGGAATCTCCTCAACCACCACCAATGTGCAGCATCCACTTGGATGATGCGACGGCAGCCATATTGCGCCAGAACGCCCACCACACACCAGCTTACTGGTGGAGAGGAGACAGTGATGAAGCCAATGAGTATATGGGGATGATTAGGAGGCCATGATGGACAGAGGCCACTGGGCAAATTTGGCCAGGATGTCGGGGTTACACCCCTACTCTTTCGAAAGACATCCTGGGATTTTTAATGACCACAGAGAGTCAGGACCTCGGTTTAACGTCTCATCCGAAGGACGGCGCTCTTTGTCAGTATAGTGTCCCCGTCACTACACTGGGGCGTTAGGACCCACACAGACCACAGGGTGAGCGCCCCCTGCTGGCCACACTAACACCTCTTCCAGCAGCAACCTGGTTTTCTCAGGAGGTCTCCCATCCAAGTACTAACCAGGCTCAGCCCTGCTTAGCTTCAGTGGGAAACCAGTCTTGGGCTACAGGGTGATATGGCTGCTGTTATGCTGATATGTAGGCTATTACCAATGCACTTCTAGTATATTTTTTATGAAAATATTAAAATGCAATTCAATGTATTTTAATTCACTTTAAATAAGCATGTTGGAAATACAAATGTATTATAAACATACTATTTGAATTTCAAATATATTTTAATACATTTAATACTAAGTTTTTTTCACCTGGGTAGACATGAGTGGACCACACCCTGTTAATCAACCCAACCAACCAGGTAAGAGGTGTATATATACTGCAAACTTACCTCCGTTCGTTGACAGTTTAACAGCATCCCTCCACCACCCCATCTCCTCACTTCTAGTCCTAAATACTCTTTAAACAACGGGGGGAGTACTTTTTTTCAAAATTTCCGAGCTCGGAGCCCTCCCCCGGACAGCACGCCAAATATGCATAATCTTTCCTCTTTTTAATTGATGTAGGCCTAAGGGTGAACTCTTGAAACTCTAATGTTTTTGAACGAAGTCTTCACCAAGGCTGCAATTATTAGATCAGAAATACAGTAAAAACAGAAACAATGTGTAATATTATCAGAATAAAATAAAATGACTGTAATAGTGTAACTGTACTTTTTTATATATTAATATATTTTAAAAATGTAATTTATGCTTGTGGTGGCAAAGCTGAGTTTTCAGCTGCCATTACTCCAGTCTTCAGTGCACATGTCTTGACTGTCACTTTTGATCAATTTAATGCATCCTTGCTGAATAAAAGTATTTTTTTAAAAATAGCTGATTCCAAGTTTTTGAATAGTTAGTAGTTCAAAATAAAGGTGAATTTATTTTAAATGAAAAGTATTATATATTAATATAATATAATTGTTTAAAAAAAATTATAGCAGTATCATTTCAGTTTTGCAAATGAGAAGGACACAGAATGCTGTGTTAAGCACTTCTGAGCATGAGATGAGCTGATCATATGTCTTGCATGTGTGCTTGATCTAAGGACAACTGATCTTGGGGACTGAAGTTATCAGTTTGCTAACAAAAGGCACATTTTTGACTGAACTTTTGGCTCATTTTCAAGAACGTTTTAAATGAAGAAAGTATATAACAGGTAGTGTGTACAGCTTACTACTTCACAACTATTGAAGAGTTACTGTCTTTATTCAAAAATACTTGAACTGAGGATATGACCAACAATAAACTGATGATGAGATATCTGACCTTGAACGAAAGCCAGTAGACTGACTGTGAGGTTAGATCTACTATCTAACCCTTTCATGAATGGAGCTGCCTCAAGGGGAAGGGAATGTAAATGTTATGTATTATTATTACATTTCAAAATGATTTGGATAAACTCATCCTTGATATTTTCCCGGAATGTGCCTTTGAAAATGGAATATGCCTTTGGGAATGTCACATGCATGGACTAAACAGCATATCTACCATCTAATTTGGAAGATATGCTTCTTTTAAATTTAGCTGTGTAGTCAATAAATGCAGGTTATGATAGCTCAGATGAGACCTTTAGTTATATATATTTTTTGGAAGGACAAATACTGGAACAATGGAAGGATGTTGTGGATGAATGCTTAGCGTCTGCCTGTTCGGTGACACTAGGGCAAATTTCATCAGAGCTGTCTTCAGATGACTCTTATCTTTATTGTTCTTTAGTGTCTTTCTATTTCTTGAAAAATGCTTGTCAAAGCAAATAGTTGATGCTTTGGTTTCATCCTGTATCTCACCTCACAGCAAGGTTTTCATCTAGTTAAGTTTCAATATTACTGTGGAAATGATGTTAAGTAGCCTAAAGTACAAGCCACTTTTGACCTTTTTTTTCAGATGTCATAAATGGATTGCATTTATATAGCGCTTTCACAGACCCAATGGCCTCCAAAGCGCTTTACATTTTGCCTCACATTCATCCATTCACCCACTCATTCATACACCGACGGCGGTGTCAGCCATGCAAGGCGCCATCCAGCTTACTCGACACTTGGTCAGGTGACCAGGGATTGAACCACCAACCTTCTGGTTTGTAAACAACCTTGAACCACAGAGCCACTGCCGCCCGATGTCATGACGTATTATTTTGCTGTATATTACTGCCACACATGTAGACATTAAAATATTTCAAAATGAGCTGTGAAACAAACACTAGCTATTTTAATCAAATGTTTGACCTGTCAATAGAACACACTGTCCTGTTCACAAGTGCTGCACCCCGTCTCTGTAAACTGCCTTCTGATATTACATGTTGTACATTGGGTGTGAATCAACGTTTACTTGCCCAGACTTATGGTTGAGCTAGAAGTTGAGTGTATCTCGTTTTAATGTTGTCTTGCATTTTAATTGTATTTTGGTTTGGTGTGGTGTTTAATGTTGTTTTGTATTTTTTGCTATTTATGCTGTTGGAATATTGTTTAAACGGAAAGCACTTTTTATTCAAATAAACTAAACTAACCCTAAACTCTGTTTAAATCAAAGCTAATTTTTTTAATGTTACGCTCACAAAGGCTGCATTTATTTGATCTAAATAAAGTGAAACAGCAGTATTGTGAAATTTTGTTACTGTTTTCTATTTTTTTTATTATTATTATTTTCATGATTCTTTGATGAAAAGAAAGATCAAGCATTTATTTAAAACAGAAACCTTTTTATAACTGTCACAGGTGGTTGCAGAAAGGCAGCTGAAGATGAAGATATATTGCCAACACAAAGTTTTAATAATCATAATTTAAATAGACAGGCAGACAGGCAACACGTAAACGTGACCGGATAACAGGACTCAGGAGGAACTTAAAACACAGTGATGATGAGGAGATAACCAACAGGTGTGATGATCTGATGAGTGTCCATGACAACTGATGGCTGACAGGAAACAAAGACAAAGAACACATGTGACTGATGGAAACCAACTGAAAGTCCATGGAAACAAACTAACTTAACATAACTGTGACACTAACATTTATACATGTCATTTTAGATCAATTCGAGGATTCCAATAATTGATTTATTTTTATCTTGTTTTAAAAAATCCTACTTACCCCCAACCTTTGGTTGTATATCTCAATGAAAGAGAGTTATCTCATCACACTATTTAAAGTAAAAATAGTCTAATACCACAAAACATCCCATAATTCATTAAACGGTGTAATTATTTTCCCACCAAAAATGATACCTGGAGGATAATGTCATTGAGTAACTGTCCTTTGTTAGGTAAAGAGATATTATGAAAGACTAACAGGATGCCAAAATGATGTCACTTCCTAGAGGTCAATGTCATAACTGTCTTTTGTTAGGTAAAGTGATATTATGAAAGACTAGCAGAATTGAGGAGAAAACTGAAATTGATAACCAATGAAAGCAATATTCCCACAGCATTTTGAAACCTTCAATTGAAACATTGAATCCAATCAAATATACAGTATGATGTGAACATCTGTTATAGTTCTTTCAAAACTAAACAGCAGTGATGATAAACCCTTCAAACCAGCTAAAGAATGTGTGGCAGGACTGGAGGGAGAGAGAAAGAGAAAAAGATGATAAAATCTGTAGCTCCTGCTGAGGAAGGCGTCTTCAGCGTGACTGTAACAGCAGGAGATCACATCTCGCATTCCATTTCACAACCTTTCTCAACAGAAACGCTGTAAGACAAGCAAGTTTCTAAACACGCACTGGGACAGAGAGACAAAAACATAAAAAAATAAGAACCAGGGAATGTCTTCAGTCTGTGTTTATTTGGATGTACGCCCCAGTGTAATGAAGATGTTGCACGGCTGTTCATCAGTCCTGCGGTTTTGTAACAGCTTCCAGAGTACATAACGGGACAGAGAATGAGGATGGTCAAAAGGGATAAACATTTTGAGAGATATTACGCATTTACCTTCATCCATCCTGATCTTTGGTTTGCCTCATATGCGTCTCATATGTGTGTTTTGGAAGATCTGAAAGGTGAAAGAAGTGTTGCCAACTAAAAACACTTGTTTTTGGTTTATTGAGTGTTCACATTATTCACACATTGTAGGTCACTAATATTAACATGTGAAACCAGTTATACTGCATCGTTTGATAATCATACATTAAAGCAACAACAATATTACTTTCTTGTACAAGGTGATTGTAGTAATGGAAAATCTGAATGCAAGTGGACCGTTTGGATATTTTGTTAACATGTAGCAATCATACACAGATTATTTGTTTTACGTGACTAAATATATCTTATAGAACTATAATTGGTTTTTAATAACTTTTATTTGGTGCAAAGTCCAAATGATGTGTCATTTTTAATAACTCCTTTTTTCAAAGCTATTAATACACATTCAGCTAAAACTAAAACCAAATGTTATGGTCAATGAAACCCACAAAGTGTTTCTTAAGAGTAAAAAACCCACAAAGTGTTTCTTTCTCTGTCTGAGTAAAAAAAAAACTAAACTCATTCATTCTGATGTTGCAAAACACTTCAGACAAAGGACAACACAGTTGCTGATCGAAGAACAGCCCCCTATCGCAACTCACTTGTGGATAGTGGGAAGATAAATTCCTATTGAAGTCAGACTTTAGAAGGAGTTTTAGCAATATCCACCCTGGCCTCTGACCTTGTGAATTCTTGTGGAAAAAGAAGTGTGCTTAATTGCATTGAATGTGCACTTGTAGTGTACTTCAAACCTTAAAAGTAGAAACCAAAAACGAAATAAAAGGCCACTTAAGTGTACTAGTACACTTTCATGACTATGTTTCGTAAAACACGTTAAGTACGCTTAAAAAGTGCACTTTGTCATCATGTCAATGTAAAAGTTTTACCTTGAAGTACAATTTAAATTTACATTATATTTTATTAATCACAAGGTGTGTTGATTAACATAAAGCAAACTAAAGCAACACTAAAGCTAAAATACTTGATTACAATTTTAACTAGTCGGTTATTTGACATTACATTTCAACATCATATATTTTAAAACTTCATCATTACAAAAGTGTAATTACTAAAATAATTAAATACATGACATACAAATGTCAATAGAAATTTTAGTTTACCATAAATGCTTGTCAGGATATTCAGCAGTACTTTAATCATATTTCAAATTATGAAATTACATATAAATATGTAGTTAAATCCTGCTTGCGCGTCAACAAAATACATTTAAGTTCAACCAATTGCATTTATTAAAATGTATTAATATATAATTAATTTTAATTTAATTGTAAATTAACTTGCAAGTGTGAGTCCGTAAAACATTACATTCAGTGCGTACTTAAGGATATTCGTTTAAATGATAGTATTTCCATAATAGGGATCAATGTGTTGTGTACGTGATAGCAGTAAGATTGCAGTAGTAGAAACCCCAAGTTTGTCAGACTGCTCGAGCAAAGCCAATGCGATTGTTTCCCCGATCAAACTCTGTATAGTATCGAGCTATGAAGTTTGCACCCAGTATCCAGATGGGACCAGAAGGAGGCGGCACATCCAATGCTTTGAACGTCACAGTGCAGATGTCCTCCCCGAACTCTGACTGCTGTAACAAGAAGAAAAAGAGACATTAGAAAAGCTGATGCAAGTCTATATAGCTGTTACATAGATTGATGAATCTCGAAACAGATGCTGCACTTTAGACGCCATCTGGAAAACCACATGCAAATACAACAAGAGGCATTTTGAATTTAATGAAAAAAAGTCATTCCACTTAGACGAATAGATCCCAGACTTCAGTGCTAAATGAAACGCCAATGAGTCAGCAATAGTATTTCCAATGAAAACATCAAAACAAACACTCCAGTCAAAGCTTCAGTAAATGTAGGGCATCTCTTAACTCTTTTCTGCTGTGCCCCAGTAAAAATTATCTTAGAGAAATTGTGAAAGATACCACAACATGGGTGTCAATCATGTGCACAAGTCAACACCACATTTACACAGTAATGCGGTAGAGAGATGCACTACTTAAAGGGAAAGTTCACCCAAAAATTCTGTCCTCATTTAATCACCCTCAAGTTGTTCTAAACATGCATGAATTTCTTTCTTCTCTTTCATCTCGCGCTTTTAGTCTCGTGATCTAGCATTATTTCCTTATCACTTCTCATGTGCGTTTGGTTGTGAAACGTAGTTTGCGGACAAGACAGAGTGTGTCGGCGATTCCTTCTCTTGTAAAGTCATGCAGTGTAAAAAACCCTGTCGCCGATCCATCGAAATGATGACAGAATGATAAATTTTTGGTGAATTAACCCTTTAATATCTAGCCTATAATTGCATTAAATGTGTAAATGTGTATTTTTAAAAATATATTTCATTGCGACTGCCCCATTGCAGAAAAGTAGCCATGACTGTTTGTCCTAGTGAGGCATAAAGTACTGTAATTTCTTACTTAGAAATGTAATGGTTACTCAACTCTTTAGCTTGTGCGCTTTTATAGCCTTGTTGTGTTTATGCTCTTTGCAAACTATTCTATCTCAAACTTTCCAACTTGTAGATTTTATATAAAGATAAAAAAAGTGTTGAATTAATGCGACCGTGCCGTAGTTTATATAGATGGCACACTCATTGTACTATGAATGGGAGAAAGTGCAACATGCAATATGGCGGAATAAGTCCCGCCTTCCAAATAAAAGAGCCAATCGTCGATTAGTAAAGTCATTGCATCACTGCAGGTGCCTTTAGAAGCTCCAGTTGCTATAGAGCACAACAGTCGGTTTCCGGAAGTAAAAGCTCCATTCATTTTCTCCATAGGGAAATCTTATAACCCTTTAAAGACCCTACTGTGTGCTACCAACGCATTCTCATCCTAGGGCGTCATATACTGACACTTTTGACATTTCGTCTACATCCAACGCATATGGCACCCTTTAGCGTCAATATGAGACGCACAGAGTTTTGTTCGGTTATGGTTGGGTTTAGGTAGGGGGGAGGGTTAGGGTTAGACCGCTAGGAGGCGCCTTCTGGCCCATATCTATCTGCGTCTCATATTGACGCTAAAGGGTGCCATGTGCGTTGGATGTAGATGTCAAAAGCGTCAGTATATGATGCCTTGGGATGAGATCGGGCTGGAGCTACGAGGTTGTTAATCCATTATATTTAATGTAGTTTAAAAACTACATTACTCATTAAGCTGTACACAAAATTCCATTAATCAGAGAGCCTAACAAAGCAACACATGCCAAAATAGCTCTTTAGCTCTACCCACTCCCATGAAGTTTGATGAATTTGATGATTTTGCATGACTGAAATAGCTGCCCAAGAGGCGTTTCAAAGATGGCTGCCAAGTGAAATGACTTGCCTTAAAGGGACTTTCTGTTACTATGAGCTGCATCACATGCGAGATTGAAATGGTGGCTAGCAAACAAAAACAATCTTTAAAAAAAAATTAATAAACCGAAGACGGTGTGTGTAGAGCAAGTGGTGGTTTGTTTTTCTCATCAGGTTCCGCGATCCTATTGGTGTTTGATTTGACGGTTGTCGTAGGAGAAGCCACACTGTACGTCAAATCTTCTGACATCTTCGAACATGTCAAACATGTCAACATGTCAAACTATACGTCGTTTTTCAAGGACTTCAGATTTTGGCCTAGGATCAGAGAAATCTTTTAGGATTCTCAACATTTCGCGGCCAAATCATGACCAAAATCTGGTACAAAAAATTTAAAACCTGGCTTAAGACTTCCCGTAAAAAGGCATATTAGCTAGCCATGACTATGACAAAATCAGGAGTTAACTGAGAGAAAGTAACAACAGGTCATGTGAATTTAAAGGCACCACACACGTAACACACACACACACTCACTTATTCTAAGATTAGCACCACCAAATGTGAAATAAATACATATAAAGTCCTCACCCAGAGAATATAGTCCTCATCTGTGAGAGAATATTCCTGACCACCAAGATGAAAGGCCACAGTGGGCAGCAACTTGACCAGATTACAGCTCACGGTATACTGTAAACAGAGGGGGGGTTGAGGGAGAGAGAGAGAGAGAGAGAAGACTTTAAAACCACACAAAGACAACAAGCTGCACCCTTTTGCAAAACTGAAATGACACTAAACTTAACACTTGAAAGGAAAGAATCCCGCACATATTTTACACATTCCATTTTTCCATTTGCTCTTTAGACGTAATTTATGAGGCACAGAAAACATGATAGCAGCTGTCCCCATGAAGTTGTGCAACAGGAAAAGGAAATGGAACAATAAGAAACAGGTTTTAATGCTCAACTCATCCTGCATTGGCTATAGAAAATATTGTTTCATAACAGCTTTTGAATATGAGATGTATATGGGATGCCATGTTTCATATATCTGCACATGATTTAAAAATGTTTTGTTACATCCAGAGTTTTATAATCAATTGCCACTGCTGAGTCTTTTAAAAGGTCCATCATGCATAATGTGCTCTCTGTTTGTATACAACTAGAACACATTTCTCTTTTTATATAGGCTATAGCTGTAGAGAAGTTTGACGGTTTGCCACTACTGCTAAGATTTCATACTTTTTTTTTCAAGGCTTAAATTGTGGCTTCTTCAGCTTTTGTAGTTTCTATTGCTAAGCAGTGGATTAACTTTTTTGGTTTAGAAATAAAAATTCCCTCTTTGAATGGCTTAATCTCTTAAACCCATTTTCTTATTATTAACAGATTATATGTGCGCTTTTAAATAAAGACAGTTTTTTAAGGAATGTCCGAAAGGTTGAAAGAACGTACCCCTCCTTCTGCCAGTTCAACGGCCCCGATTGTTTTCATCAGAATGGAAATGGAGGAGGCGGGGCCTGTGATGTAGGAGGAGCCTGTATCGATCACAGCAGAACAGCCGTCCATGCAAAACAGCATATCTGCCCCCACAGACACTCTGCAGAGGAACAAAGTATTACTGTGGGAATTAACCAAAAAAATCATTTTACCCTCAAATTTAGGTAGTTAATTAGGTAGTTTACTCACCTTTGGAAGGCTTAAATCTATTATTATGTGTTATTATTGGCATATTATTGAAATATGATGCATAAGTTAAACAAGTTCCAAGGATGAGAAATGACATAAGGTTGGGTGTATGATTGAATTTTTTGGGTCGGCTATTCCTTTAAAGGACACAGGGCAAGGATTGATTACCTCTCTGGAAATGGTTTGAGGTTCTGTTCAAAATTAAAAACGGATGGCTACCGGAAATCTGATACAGGATATCTATTACAACCATGAGTATTTGTGAAAACTGTGATGTAAAGCAGATGTAGAATGGCAGAAAGAGCTACATAGCAAGGAATCATCATTGTTCTTTCAAATTGATGATGATAATATTCTTACCCCTTCATGATGACCTCCCACTTGCCTTCCTCTTTGGTTTTCATATAATGGAAAGATCCAGTGTGGTAATTCGGGTCTGTGCCCCCCAGCACCAGCTCTCCACCAGGGATGCGTGTTGGGTCCCTTATAGATACATACACAGATATGCACTAGCAACAGACAGGCTTGCAACTATCCTATTATTTAGATACATTAAAATTATTACACTCTACAATGAGAGTATGACTTTCTTTCTTTTGCTAAATATATTCTGAAGAATGTTGGTAAACAAACTGTTTTGGTTACCATTGACCATACTATGGAACAAAAATAATGCCAAATGTTTTTGAAATTAAAAAAGCCTGTTGAATTGCAGTACTTGGAATATTTTCCATTGTATAAAAAAACCCCCAGACATTTCTCAAATTATCGGCTATAATGTTACACAGAAGAAAGTAATTAATTTAAAGTGACATGAAGGAGAGTAAATTATAACAGAATGTTCATTTTTGAGAGAACCATTTAAAACCCATAATCCTTTGTATCGTATTTGATGTTTTCCACATTTAACACACAATAATGGGTTTATTATTTATTATCAATTACAATTATTCTTATTGTTCATGTACTTGGTCCTTGTGGCAATAAAAATAACCACCTCACCTGCTGTAGTACACAGAGAAAACATCCTCTTTTAGAACATGTTGAGACATGATGCGATCAAACACAGGTGTAATTCCATCAATGGCTGCATCCGGATAGCCCATCCCTAACACCCCGTCAAACTTGGCAAAGATGAAGGGGATCGCAGGAAGAGCTGTGGCCTCTGCAAAAACCTGCACCACTGGGATACCACCCACCTAAAGATGTTAGAGGTCAAGGGTCAAACAGCTCAGTCAAGAACCGTGTGCAAATTCCAGTTTTGGTTTTCCATCGCATGTTACTGATTGTATTATCACAGTCAATTTGTTTTAAAGTCACTCAGTATTGTGCCTTGATGGCAGTTAAAATTTGGTGCACAAGCATCTGGACTTGGTTGACCGTTGATCTTTTGCTGTGCCTGACTTTCTGGTAACCTGGATGGCTAAACATATGTCATCTTATCTCACGAACCTTAGCTATTTTCATCAAGATATTCCCTTTAAACTCATTTTCATAAATGAATGGCTTTTGTTACTCACTACAACCACGTCCTCGCTCAGAAATCCCCGGACGTTTCCAGATGCGTACTGGATGGAGAATCCTGTGCCGTTGTAGATATGCGTGAGGGATTTTGAAGCATCGTACCTGTTGTGTGTGACTAAGAGACATATGGAGAAAGGAAGACTTGAGCTGTAGGACAAAAATGCAGGTTTTTTGCTTCTCTCATTGAACAGGTACATCTAGATAATACAACGACTTTTAAGATTTTCAAATCACTCACAGCAGGCCGTGTATAACGGTGAACAACTGTGTGAGGGAACCCAGAGGTTGGCAGAACCCGTGTCAAACACAACATTGAACATCTGAGCTGGTGAACCAATACTAATCTCACCAAAGTATTGAGTCTGAAATACAAGAGACAAATGCAATTATGAATATGGACATGCTCAAAATGTGTGGATCGTTTCCAGTTTTAACTCTGCATTACATCTAAGTAGTTGATCAGAGGTGTTGGAGCTGTGCCGTTAGTGGGTGATGGTTCATCATATTTCGGCATGATCTCAGAAAACACTTGAGCTGTTGTGACACCCATCTCCTTGATGGTTTCTCGTATGGATGGCATTTTCTTCAGTTTTACCCTAAGTAGTGAAGAGAGAAGTGTCTTGTGTTACATTTATTATTATTTTTTATTATTTAAGATGAAGCAGGGATTTACATAATTTAAATTTAAGTAAAAAAAATACTCCCCATAAGGCAAAGACAGATATTTTCATACATAATTCATATATATTTCAAAATGAATGCAGCTTTTGAAATATATTTTTATATAAATATATTTTTGATACATTTTAGATTTCCTCATATATTTTGCCCATTTTTAGTCACCAGCCACTTTATTAGGCATGTTTAACTACTTGTTAAAGCAAATTTAACCAGCCAATCAGATAGAAGCAACTCAATACGTATAGGCATGTAGACATGGTCAAGCCAATCTGCTGCATCAAACTGACCATCAGAACAGGGAAGAAAGGTGATTTAAGTCATTTTGAATGTGGCATGGTTGTTGGTGCCAGTGAGTACACTCTAAAAAAGGCTGGGTTGTTTTAACCCAATCTTGGGTCAAATATGGACAAACCCAAACGTTGGATTAAAAATGCAATTTAAAAATGTAACCCAATGGCTGGGTTTGTCCATATTTGACCCAAAATTGGGTTAAAACAACCCAGCATTTTTTAGTGTATTTCAGCTGATGGGATTTTAATGCACACAACCATCTCGGTTTACAGAGAATGGTCTGAAAAAGAGAAAATATCAGAGGATAACCACTTGTTACAACCAAGGTCTGCAGAAGAGAATAATTGAACGCACAACACGTCGAACCTTGAAGCAGATGAGCTACAGCCGCGGAAGAACACACAAGGCTGCAATTAGCTCGGGCTCACCAAAATTAGAAAAACGTTGCCTGTACTAATTTCCGCCACAACATTCAGATGATAGGGTCAGAATTTGGTGTAAACAACACGAAAGCATGAATCCATCTGTCTTGTTTCAGCAGTTAAGGATGCTGGTGGTGTTGTGGGGGATATTTTCTCAGCACACTTTGGACCAGCTGAGCATAATTTAAACGCCACAGGCTATCTGAGAATTGTTGCTGATCATGTCCATCCCTTTATGACCACAGTGTTCCCATCTTCTAATGCCTACGTCCAGCAGGATGACACGCCATGTCACAAAGCTCAAATCATCTCAAACGGGTTTCTTGAACATAACAATGAGTTCACTAAACTCAAAAGCCCTCCACAGTCACCAGATCTCAACCCAATAGAGTACCATTGGGATGTGCTGGAACGGGAGATTCGCATGATCATGGACGTGCAGCCGGCAGGTCTGCAGCAACTGTGCGATGTTATCAATGTATATGGACTAAAATCTCTGAGGAACCTTCTGTCCCTTGTTGAATCTATGGCATGAAGAATTCAGGTTCTGAAGGCAAAAGCGGGACCAGCCCCGATACTAGCAAGGTGTACCTAATAAAGTGTCTGAATAAATCTGAATATATTTACATTATCTACTCATTTAAAAATATATATATTTCAAATATATATTTAACAGATATTTAGCATTTATTTACTATTGGTTGAAACATTAGAGATTAAATAAATTTGTAATTTGTTTAATTTGTTTTAAAGGCCCCCAAATATGAGGATTACTTTTCAAGGGACTCCTTTCCTAAAATATAAAAGAAAAATATATATTTTCATGACCCATTGGTACTGTGCGTGTGCGAGAATACTTTTTTTTTTTTACATTTTCAACATTTTGATTCTCAAATTAAATATTTGGCTTGTATTAAAGCCAAATCAAATAATTTAAATATTACATGGAACAAAAATTTACTTTGAATTAAGTTGACAGTTTTTTTCTTTTATTTTTTCTGAAGATCCCCTATATAGCACCATCCCAGCTAACAAGGAACATTCAACTTTCTCTCAAAGTTATTACCAAACATTATCCCAGTAAAATTAAAAGAAATATTGTTAAAGGTTATCTGGTCTTTAATAGCTAATGTTCTAAAAACATTACCACAAACACTTGTTTACATCATTCATTCTGAAATGTTTTAGTTGCATGTTTGTCTGACATTTTAAATTTTACAACTTGTTTCAGAACATGTAAAAAACATTCAAAAACTAACATTCCCATAATTGTTGCAAAATTATCAAATGAAATGTTCCCTTAAAGTTCTTATAACCAAGAAAAACGTTTTTAAAACATTGTTTGAAAAAACTAAGGTTTGAAAGTTTAAAGAACATTCAGATATAATGTTTTCATAAATTAATTATAACACCAAAACATTTTTATAACATATTTTTGTTAGCTGGGCTCTTGTCTCTTTCTTGGGGAGCCCTAGACTCCAATTTTTTTGTAATGTGGCTTTATGTTTTTCTTTTCTTTTTGTAAAGCATTATTAAGTATTCATTTTGGTTTACAGAAGCTTGTATGATACAGAAAAGGAACGGCAAATATTGTCACGAAGGAAGTGCTTCTCCACTGAGGAGGAGAGTGTTCACTTACCTCCATAAGGCCTGTGTGTTGGTTGCTGAGAGTGACAGAACTAGAAGAGTCAAGCAGTGCACGTTCATTATTACAGATCCAATCACTTCAACTACCCAATAAACGACCCGTGTAACTATATGTGCCACACGTCTAATGCCCAGACTCCTTCAAAAACCTCTCTCCTTTTTAACAGTGCTTTATTTGAGAGACTTTCCTCCTTCCAGTGTTTTTATACGTTTTACTCCTGCACTCTGCTCTGACCTTGACACAAACCTCTAGCTTTCTCTCTCCTCTCACGTCCCCTTCTGATAAATGCTCCCTGAACAGAGTGACCTCTCGGTCCAGGGGAACACATCTCACACAGTGATTTATGACCACTTCAATTAATAAACGGCCTGAACGTTCTCAATACAGTATATATATATATATATATATATATATATATATATATATATATATAATTTATTTTGATCTTGTGGTGAATATGACACTTCTTAAAAGTTTTGTGAGATTGTGATTTGCTACTGAAGTTACATTTTGTTGAAAACAGTTAAAATGTTTGGGAAAAAAACGTTTTCGTGATTCTCTGATGAATAGAAAGTTTTTAAAAAAACAGCAGTTATTTGAAATAGAAATATGTTGTAACAATGTGAATGTCTTTACTGTCAATAAAAGTATTATTTTATTTTATTTTTATTCTTAGCTTATGTGTGGTCTTACATTTACATCAATGACCACATCTCTGCCATGCATGGTACTGACGTCCTTGGCTTGTTTGTAAGGGCAGCTACTGGATGACCCTTGACCTTTAAACTTAGGGGCAGTGTGGAAACCTAGAACTGGGTTTCCCACAGTAATGGGCAAAGCCCAGTCTCTTTCCCTGAAATGTCCTCATGGGAAGCTCCACAGACGTCATCTTTTACATCTTCCTCTATTCTGTTGTTTATTTCCCCTATAGGCTCAATATTTTAAGTTGTTTCATTGATGTGAAGCAGTTTTTGTTGTTTATTAGAACTAGCAGGTTTAGTCCTTGATAAAGATAAGCTACCCTGCACTATAATACTTTGCAGTATGACATTCAGTAGTTGGGGAGGAGCACCAACCATGGAAATTGGCATCTTATTTAGGCTAGCAGCTGCCCAGCAGATGCCTTATGACTCCCTGCAGTGGCTAAAACATAAGTTAGACATAAAACAACGTAGTTACCCCTGGCAGAATCCCACTTAGGCTACAATATTTGGCCTCAGAGTCAGAGCCAAAACTTGCATAGCAGCTGCCATACAGCAATTGAAACAACTGAAATGACATCTTTATATCAGAAAATAAATTAAGTGAACTTATAGTCAGCTGTTGGATGCCTCTGATATGCACTCATAGATGTCATAATATGATGATACCATCACAATTGGTACACCACACCCTGACAGACAGCTTTCGTGACCAAAGACAACGACCTTTCTCCACGCCCCCTAACTTTCCATTACTCCAACCTGCAGAGACCCACACTTGGCTCATGCTGGCTATGTAGTGAGTGAATATCTGGTTGCACTTACCATCATCAACCACTAGATGTCGTATTGGTGTACTGTAAAATAGACACACAGAGGGCATCAACTGATATTATCAATTCTTTTAAGTGTATCTTTAGGCCTACCTCACATTTTTCATCAAAACCTATTTTGTGACAAAGTTGAAGTATAGCTACTGATCAACAAATGGGGTGATTCAACCTTTGGGCAAGACAGCAAGCGTTATTGTTTTTTCTAATTGCCTTTGCTCAGTATACAATGCGTTTATGGCAAGCAGCTTTAACATTTAATCCTTAAAGCCTACAAGTATCTATTTTCATGCTTATTTTTTTAGATACTAGTATCTATTCCATTAAGTACTAGTTCTTATTTATTAGCAACTAGTGCTTATTCTTAAGGAAGTGCCTATTCTTTAGATACCATTTTATAGTAGTTATTCATTAGATGTAGTTCTTATTTTCTTTAGATACTGGTACTATTTCCACAAGTAAGGTGTACATTTTCAAAACTCCTAGTACAAAAATCCAAACTGATCACACTTGTAACACAGCTCACTCTTTCAAAACCTGATCCCATGCTTTCATTACAGTTACACATTTCAGTCCTCATAATCATAATCATATATATATGGTGTATATATATATATACAAAAAAATCTAATAAACATGAAATCACATTTACCATAAAGCAATATACAAAATACACTTACACAAAAAAATATCCTTTAATCACATTTGAATTAGCACGACCCCAACCTATATTGTCCCTAAAACTAAATTTCCCATTTATATTATGGGAATATATAAAGGACACCAGGAAAAGCCACGCCCTTTCAATTCCAAGCCTTTGTTCCATGGTGCAGTCATGGATCCCGGCAGAACCACGGGTAAGATGTAGGCTACACATTCAAACTAAATTAAATAGAAATGTCAAACCCCTTTTTTTGTTGTTTCATTTACTCACTAGCGTGCACTCTATAAATAAATTATGCTTTTGGGTAAGCAATATTTAAAGAAACAAAATAATTACATAGAAATGTATAAATAAACAGACAAAATTTAATCTGTAAATAATCTCTCAAAGCATAAACACATGAAAACTACAAAATACAAATACATAAGAAAACTTATATAAAAATTATGTAACATCACAGGGAAAAAAAACATATATAAAGAAATAAGAAGCTGTTAATTTTGAGAATTATTGAGCATACCACATGCATCTTAAAAAAAAAAAACAGATAAAAAAGGGTAAAACATGTTTATGAACAATAATGGATTAAATATACGTAGTCAGTCTTTGTATTTGTACTGCTTGTCCAGTTTTAATCTAACGAAACAACATATCGGTACATTTCCCGTCACTCACAAACACTTTTTATTGAGTGCCGTGCTCTATTGTGATCTGTAGATCGTTCGTTGAGAAAAGTTGAGTGCAGAGGTATCTTACATTTTGTAGCGAGTCCGCGAGTGATTGTGAGTATGCTTTTTATTCAGGGTTTGGAGATTTGAATTTTAAGAATGAATCTACTTTTGACTAGAATGTTATTGACTCTATGCAAATTAATAGGTATGCTACAGTGGTGATTTGTGTGGAAAATTGTGGGGAGGCTAATATGTAGGCTATATTTTTTTTTAAATATAACGATATTTGTTGATAATTATGCTCCCATACACAGATGATATCCTCTTATATTCTTCATATTTAATGACACATTATTCTCTCAATTAACACTACATGTTGCTGTATTAAATCAACAAATACAGACGACCATTTTAAAATGTATGCGCTCCATATGCTCCATAGACGTTATTTTGTCTTTGCGAGGAACTCCACCACTCCTTTAATATGATCAATTCTTATGGACCTGTCTTTCAATCTCTCTTGCTTTGAGATCCTTTATATTCTTTGACCACCCAATAGCGAATCTGATGACACATTGAACTGATAATGTAAGCTGATTGGCCTTAATGGTTATCTCTGTATCTCTGACTGTAACTGGTTGCAAAAGAAGGTCATTTTCATTTAGCTTTCTGATGCCTTTAATTGCCATTTTGGACAGACAAATGTTAATTTGAATATTCATTGGTTTGTTTAAAGGGTTAGTTCACCCAAAAATGAAAATAATGTCATTAATGACTCACCCTCATGTCGTTCTAAGCCCGTAAGACCTCCGTTCATCTTCGGAACACAGTTTAAGATATTTTAGATTTAGTCCGAGAGCTTTCTGTCCCTCCATTGAAACTGTATATACAGTCTACTGGCCATGTCCATAAAGGTAATAAAAAGATCATCAAAGTAGTCCATGTGACATCAGTGGGTTAGTTAGAATTTTTTGAAGCATCGAAAATACTTTTTGGTCCAAAAATAACACAAAATAAGACTTTATTCAGCATTGTATTCTCTCCAGAGGCAGAGAGTACCTGTGCCCACCAGGTCCCAACAGGAAGCACCTGTGCATGCCAGTTCTAAGAAGTGGAACCTCACCTCATCCATGACCTTCAAGGATGCATCTGAGAAGGCTCAGTCCCCGCACTTAGGCTTCTCAGAATCAGCACTGAAGACCACGAAGCAGTGGAGGCAAAACAAGACTCAGGGAGAACCAATGCCCGCCAGGTCTACATGGGGAGAACCTGTGCCCACCAAGTCCTAACAGGGAGCACCTGTGCATGCCTGTTCTATGGAGGGGAACCTAACCTCATCCCTGTTCTTCACTGATGCATCTGAGAAGGACCTGAACTCAGATGCAACACTAAAAATCATGCAACAGCAAAGAAACTGGAGTCAGAAAAAGTAACAGGGAGCACCTGTGCCCAAGTCTCTACAGAGACCACATGTGCCTGCCCCAAATTGGCTTTCATGTTTTATACAGGGATCACCCATGCCAGAAAAAGTCCCAGATAGGCGAAAAGTAAATATCCCTCAGCCTCTTAGGCAGGAGCGGCTGCAGCAGCAGGATCCCTCAAGCTCCTTCTCTTCAGGGAACACTGCCTGACAACATATCAAAGAGGACAAAGCGAAAGATCCTTGAGCCTCTGAGATGGGAGCTTCTGCAGCAGAGGCCCCAAGCTTCTTCTCCTCAGGGAGTACCCATGCCTGCCAGGTCTACACAGGCAGCACATGTGCCCACTAAGTCCCAACAGGGAGCACACATGCATGCCTGTTCTAGGAAGGGGAAACTTACCTCATCCCTGTTCTTCGCTGATGCACCCGAGAAGGCCCTAAACTCAGATAAAACAGTGACTACGTTTACATGCAGCCAATAACCCGTTCAAAACCGGAATATTAGCAATATTATTAGCAATATAACCCGGTTTTTAAAAACCGGGATATTATACCTGGGGTACCCCTTTTCTAACCCAAATATTTGGTCTTGTAAACGCGTTTCGGCATATCCCCATCAAAATGTGTGTTCTGCGCATGTTCTATTCGCAAGGAATCTTGGTCTTTTGAGTAGAGACGGCGCATAAAAAAAACCTGCGTGCAGTAACGCAGCACAGCACCACACTTTTGGAGCGAGGAGGAGACCAATTTCTTTATATGTGTGGCACAGCTCCAGCTACATTTCCCATCTCTTGCTCAATTTCTCTCCTTCTATTAAAGGGTTAGTTCACCCAAAAATGAAAATAATGTCATTAATGACTCACCCTCATGTCATTCTAAGCCCGTAAGACCTCCGTTCATCTTCGGAACACAGTTTAAGATATTTTAGATTTAGTCCGAGAGCATTCTGTCCGTCCATTGAAACTGTATATACGGTATACTGTCCATGTCCATAAAGGTAATAAAAACATCATCACAGTAGTCCATGTGACATCAGTGGGTTAGTTAGAAGTTTTTGAAGCATCGAAAATACTTTTTGGTCCAAAAATAACACAAAATAAGACTTTATTCAGCATTGTATTCTCTCCCGGGTCTGTTGTCAATCCTTCACAGTTACGCTGATGGCGTAAGACGCTGATGACGTGTATTTCTGGTGCGCCCGAGCTTCGTTTACAGTCTGAGGGAAACGCACGCTGTAAAAGTGTCTCATCCGCGACATGCACATTTACGCACCATTAAAAAAATGATATCCACGCAAACAATGTAGAATAGCTTGAATATAGCGTGCGTCTCCCTCAGACTGTAAACGAAGCTCGGGCGCACCAGATAACACGTCATCAGCGTCTTCCGTCAGCAGCGTCACTGCGGAGTCGTGAACGCAGATTCACAACAGACCCGGGAGAGAATACAATGCTGAATAAAGTCTTATTTTGTGTTATTTTTGGACCAAAAAGTATTTTCGATGCTTCAAAAACTTCTAACTAACCCACTGATGTCACATGGACTACTTTGATGATCTTTTTATTACCTTTATGGACATGGCCAGTATACTGTATATACAGTTTCAATGGAGGGACAGAATGCTCTCGGACTAAATCTAAAATATCTTAAAGTCCCTGTAAAGGCAATTCTAAAAAAAAATTCTAAACACATTATAAATGTTAGATATGTATTGCTAAAACATATTACAAAGACTGTGAACTGCGAAGTACTGAATTGTGGAGTTAGACCGTTAAACAGTTTTTCCGGATTTTTTGGGCGGGGCTAAAACGGGGGCTCGATGACGCACTGGAGCCCCTGAGCTCCTGGACACGCCCCTACTTGATGACGCACTGGAGCCCCTGAGGCTGGCCGCTTCTAACAATATAAATAGAGCACATTCGCATCAGTTTGGCGCTCAATCGCGAGTTACTGTCAGTTCTATTATTACTACAGCCTACAGTTTGCTAGTTAGCTATGCCTTCGTCACGGAAATGCGTAGGCTACTACCTGGATGCGATTATGTACGAAATAGATTGGTGTCCTTATTTACATTTCCTAAAAACAATCACATCAAGAAGAGGTGGATTAATTTTGTGAAGAGCCACCTTGATGGAGAGCTGAGGATCACCACCAAAACCCGCCTCTGTAGTGATCCTTTTATACGGGATAGTTTTATAAACTTTCGTCGGAGACAACTGGGATTATCCGCTGTTACTGGTGAATGTGGATGAACCGACTATCTCCCGCCTCGGCCTTCATCCTCCCGTGCGTGCCCACCAATGAGGGTAGGCTGCCTTGTGTGGTTATGTTATAATTATAGTAACGTTAGGTAGTCCACAGTACGTACTAAATTCTGCAACCCTCTAACGTGATTATTTTTTTTGTTTATTTATATGATCATATGATTCCTTAACCAAGTAATTTAAACTATTATCTGTTCACAAAGCAGTCCCTTAGCTCCGACCACAAAAGAGACCGAGTCTTTCATGCATAAAGTCACTCGAGAAGTTGGATGTCAGTCAGACAGGTTTCAGCGCAGCCGGCGGACACGCCCCCAGCGTTTGAGAGCAGAGGCCACTGCTCATTTTTTCAAGATTTTGATAGCTTATTTTATGTATTTGCCGGCTTTTTTTATCATTCAAATTTGGCTGGGTGGCTAATAACACATTTTTCTGTGATATGACAAACTCAGAACACATACTTAATTTTGACTTTACAGGGACTTTAAACTGTGTTCCGAAGATGAACGGAGGTCTTACGGGCTTAGAACGACATGAGGGTGAGTCATTAATGACATTATTTTCATTTTTGGGTGAACTAACCCTTTAATAAAGACCATGAGGCACAGTAGTGTCAAGTGCTGCTGGTGGATCAGTACCAGCGCCAAAGCGCAAACAAAGACTATCGCTATCTGCCCCAAACTATTCTATTATCCGCCTGCTGCTGCTGTTGTTTTTGTTGTCTTTGGATACAGGAAGAAGAATCGGAAATGACGCATATTGCGTCTTAATGTTGTCCGTACGTCCAGACGCTAACCGTGCGTTGCCGTTTACATCGGGATATTGGCGACTGATTACACATTCCATGTATACAGGAGTAACTCTCTCTGCTCACGCATGTAAACGGGTTATCCCGAATGTTTCAGAAACCCGAATAGTGACCTTAACCTGACCATAACCCGAATTTTAACAGCTTGTAAATGTAGTCACTGAAAACCACGGAACAGCAGAGAAAGAGGAGGCAGAAAAGGCTACAGGAAGCACCAGTGCCCGCTGGGTCTCCACAGGGAGAACCTGTGCCCAAGTCTCTACAGAGACCACCTGTGCCTGCCCCAAAGGTGCTCGCATGGTCCCAACATGGAGCACCCATGCCAGAACAGGTCCCAGATATGCCTGAGCCTCTTAGGCAGGAGCGGCTGCAGCAGGAGAGGCCTCAAGCTCCTTCTCTTCAGGGAACACTGCCTGACAACATATCAAAGAGGCCAAAGCTAAAGATCCCTGAGCCTCTGAGACGGGAGCTGCTGCAGCAGAGGCCTCGGGCTTCTTCTTTTCAGGGAGCACACGTGCCTGACAAGACCACAAAGAGGGAAAAACTAAAGATCCTGGAGCCACTGAAGCTGGAGATGCTGCAGCAGAAGCCTGTCTGTTGTGAACAGGGATCACCCGTCCCTGACAAGGTTCCAGAGAAGAGGAATCTGAAGATCCCTGAGTTGCTGAGGAGGGAGCTGCTGCAGTAGAAGCAGGGAGCAGCAGTGCCCGACAGAACCATAAATCAAGGGAAATACATGATCCCTCGCCATCTGTGACAGCAGAAACCCAGTCCTTTTGCACAGTCCCTTCATGGACCACCCATGTCCAGTCAGATTAAGAGGCTGTGTCAGTGGAGCACAGAAGCATCTGTAAATCCTTTGCATCTCTTGTTTATAATTATTTTTAGATCAACATTGACATTGACTTTAAATATGATACTATGTTTTCTAGCTCTTCTATTCAAATCATTGTATACTGTATTTCAAAACTATAGAAAGATAGTCTAAAAGGCATTATTACTTTTGTTTCTTTAACAGGACAATGTAGGTGTGTGTCAGCCACCCTCCCAAAATAAAATATGTGTGGAAATTGACAAGAAGATGCAGCTGAATCCTAAACTGAGGAGCCAGAATCAGACAAGCACTTCACACCAGGACCAGAGCTGCAGGACCAGGTCCCAGCTGAACCGGAAGAGAACATTGGTTAGTTCCCTCCTTTCTTTCAGATTTTAAAATGTAAACACTTTAATAATTTAATATATGACTAGTATCATATTCTTTTAATTTTATAGAACCCTCATATTGAAATTGTCATAAGATTTGATCTAAGAATCACTCATTAAATCTGGTCAGCGTGACATGATTATATCTGTTCCTTCAACAGGACAATGCAGATGTGGACCAGTCCCCTCCACAAAAAATGCAGCGCTTGGCAATCAAAGTCAAGGACCAGTTGGAACCAGGCAGCTTAAAGAAAATGTGCTATTTATGTAGCATATGCATACATTTTTGTAACGTTTTAAATATTTTAATATATATATGTATATTGTATGTTTTTATTTGAATCCATAATAAAAAATTAAATATAAACTGTGTTTTTGTTTATATATCCAGGACAACACACATTAGTTAACACTAGTGTTATATAAATGTGCCACTTTAAGCCAAAACAGATAATTTTCAACTCCTGTCTCTGAGCTGATTAAATGTTAAAAAGCAGCGTAACACTAAGCCAAAGGACAACATCGTAACAACAACATATGATTCTTATTTTCTACAATTTATGGCTGAAGACAATGGTTGTATAATGCTGTACATTCACCATTTTGGTATACATTTTCTTGCATGAGTAGTCTGCATCCTAAACATCATCAGATAAAGGTTTGTTTAAAAAACACGTTTTTTTTTTACGAAACACATTAAAATCTGCCTGAAAGAGGATGCTGTACCATACAGTGCGCACACTGCAAGACTGGTGTCCGTGCCCTTGCTTCCAAAGGTCAAGGCAGAGCTAGAGAGAATGGTACAATGCAGAGTAATTGAGGAGGTCACTGATCCTACCGAGTGGTGCTGTGGTGGATGTTCCAAAGAAGACAGGGCAAATTCGAATTTGTGTTGACCTAAAAAAAAGTTTTTTCACTTCTTGATGCATTTGGGAGATATCTCATTTTGGAAGATATTTTTCCACAGGCTACGGTTCGGGATCACCAGCACACCTGAAATCTTCCCACGGGAAAGGATTGCTTTTTCATGGACGATATTTTAGTATTTAGCAACACTCCCGAAGAACACGAGCAGCGACTGCAATGGGCTCTGAAAGCCATTGATCGGGCTGGTCTCAAGCTAAACAAGGAAAAGTGCCTGATATGGCAGAGTCAACTCAGGTAGAGTCAGGCAGAGTCAACTCAGATACCTGGGACATGTCGTAGACAAGGAGGGTATATGCCCAGACACAGCCAAAATCGAAGCTATCACGCACCTTGAGAAACCAAAGAACATTTCCAAACTAAGGAGAATGTTAGGATTGATTCATTACCTGGGAAGGTGTGTTCCTCATATCTCAGAGGTTATTCAACCTCTCAACGACTTGTTGAAAAGAGATGCAGCATGGTACTGGGGAGCTGTACAGGAGGAGCCCTTTGAAAATGTAAAACGCCTAATCACAAAAGCTCCTGTGCTAGCATTCTATGATGTTATAAAGCCCACAGTTGTCAGTGCAGATGCGAGCAGCAACGGTCTGGGGAGTGTTTTACTGCAGGACCATGACAGACAGCTGAAACCAGTGGCCTACTGCTCTAGGGTGCTGACCGATGCTGAAAAAAGGTACGCCCAGATCGAAAAAGAGTGCCTGGCGGCTGTATGGTCCAGTGAAAAATTCTCAAGGTTTCTGTATGGATTGGAAAGTTTGATTCTGCAAACCGACCACAAACCACTGATTACACTGATCAATGCCAAGGATCTTGATTCAGTTCCACTGAGATTTCAAAGGCACACTGCAGATGATGCGTTACAATCCTGTTGGACAATATGTACCTGGCAAACAACTGGTGGTTGCAGATTTCACGACACCCTCAGCCAACCATCTCATCAGTGGTCTCAGAATTAGTGCAAGAAGTGGAAGCTTATGAGAAGTCAGTGGTGCATGGCCAATCTTTCCCACAAAGCTGGAATCTGTGAAAAGAGAGACAGTGATAGATTTCGAGCTACAAGAGGTGAGGCAGTACGTGAATGATGGCTGGGCCAGGTATGCAGCTAATGTCCTTCAAGCCTCAAATCATACTACAGTACACGCCATCACTTGTCAATTTTCCAGGGCGTTGAGCTTTATGACGACAGGATCATAATTCCCAAAAATATAAGGTCCGACATACTACAAAGATTGCACAGTGGTCACCAAGGCATTGTGAAATGTTGCGAAAGAGACAGATGTAGTGTGTGGTGGCCAGTAAGGAAATCCAGCAGCTAGTCAACAGCTGCAAGGACTGTCTGGAACCAAGACCTACCCAGAGGAAGAAGCCACTTCTAACCACTCCACTGCCAGACCGTCCATGGGAGAGAATTGGTGCAGATATGTGAATTGAATAAGGACTGACCTGAATGAAAATGCTAGGCCTGTTCAAATGAACTTTAATAATAGTGTTTATCCTGGGATGTGTAGGTCGTTGAGAGACGACGTAACTATTTCATTACATTCTATTTAAATGTGTTTTTAAGGAGGAATCGCATCTAGCCTTATACCTACTATTGGTTAACCCTTCTACGTTGAATTACACCCTGGGCGAGACACCCCCACCCCAACACACACAAAAAAACACACAATAAAATCACAAATCCTTCATTTGAAAAACACAGTTAAGATAATCCAGATATTTAACTATTGCTATATTAATCTAACTTTCAGGGAGGAACGGAACCATTAGCTCATTGGTTACTGCCTCGAATTCTATGCATGGCACACTTTTAGTTATGACTTGTTAAACTATACTTTGTCACGAAATAGAGTTTTTAAAAGTGAAAGTGGCCGAGAGCTATTCATGAAACACAATACTTAAATCTCTTAACCCCTTAAGCGACACCCCCCCTTTTTTTAATAACATGAAAATGCACATTCCGAATTTAAATGGTTGCAATTCAAGAATGCTTTGGAATATAGATGTAAGATTGGCTTATTTTAAAGAAGACATTTGGCAGATTTTTGTAGAAGTTAAATAAATTAAGAAAGTTAAACAGAAAAAAAGTTATAGAAGTTTGAGTTTATGAAAATGTACAATGTTAAAACTTTTATTATTCATATTTTATATCAAATATATATTTTCAAAACCTGGTGGACTCAAAAAATGCAAAAACAAAAATCAAAGCAAAAAATCTGAACAAGTTGTGTTTCAAATTTTAGGTTGATATCTAAAAAAATAAGCTTTCAGTAAGAGGCGCAGTACCAAACTTTTTCACTAGTTGACATTACTGCCCTTTACTGCCCTCCATTTCCATCTACTTATCTACTAACATGTACAGTTCAAATAAAGTTTTGACAAAAAAGATTTGATAAAAAGATAAACCTCACATATTTCAGCCTTTAAATCATTTTTATAAAAAAAAGAATGAGTCAAAAAAGATAAATTACTGACATTTACAATGCACATTAGCTTATCTTTTATTATTAATAGTAAAATTCGGTGATTTCGGTCCGATTTTCCCATGTCGTCTGTCGTTGCGCTATGCAACCATGAACTGCGTTTTACACAGTACCACAACGACAAGTAGCTAATGGATTTCCACCACCAAAAAACACTTGCTGAAGCTCTGCTACAAGATTTATTTACGGAGAAGAGAAAAACACTAACGTGTTTGGGTGCACCCCCATACTGAAAAGTTAAATTTTTTTCATCTCGCTCCCCCTGGAAAAATTGTGAGCGCGCTTCCCGTGCGCCTACATGTGAAATAACGAACTCGAACGCGCAAAAGGCGCGATACGCCCCCCTTGGCAAACTACCTCCAGTCAGGTCTCCAATTGGAGACCCTCTTGACATAGCTTGTGCACAGCACCTTCTCAGAAAGCAGGGGCGCCAATTTGTCAATAATTGAAATGATAGATATAGGCTACCTGTAATAGAAAACCGCTTCGCAACGCAGAGGATTTATTTATTTTTTTCAACTGCTCATGCCGCCCCCCATGTGACATGAAAAAATGCCACCCCGGGCTACTGCCTCCGCATATGCATATGCACTAACTTAGTAGCTAATGAATAAGTACTAGTAGGCCTACGTAATGGAATACTATCTAAAAAATAAGTGTAGCATGAAAATAGATACTAGTAGGCTTTAAGGATTAAATGTTAAAACGGCTTGCCATAGGCTATATGGAAGCTTGTTTCGCCACATAGGCTATTAAAAAAAAAAAAAAAAAAAAGTAGTTGTGACTTTTAATCTTATATTTTTGATTCTTTTTCTTGCAATTGCGAGTTTATGCTATTTCACAAATCTGCGTTTTTTTCTTCTTCTAAGAATTGTAAGTTCACAATTCTGACTTAGGCATAGGCCTACTCTAATTCCGAGTTTATAACTTGCAAGTTGCAATAAGATAGTAGCCTATCTAAAAAAAATAAAGCTATAGCATGAAAATAGATAGGCTACTAGGTAAGGATTAAATGTCAACAGAATTGTGGGAAAAAAAAGTCATACCTTTTTATTCCGAGGCAGAAACAACGGCTTCTCGAACAAACTCAAATGTAGGGCAAGACTTGATTTTGTCCATCTGGAATTGGATCGTTGGATTATTGTGGTTTATTGGTGGATCTCATGTGAGTGAGTGACAGGTTGTCCCGCCCTCGAGCCGGTGAACACCTCATCATAGAAGAGGTCAAATATATTATTTTTTCAAATAATAATGATGTGAAGATTCATTTATAATAACTGCAATATTCCAATAAAAAAATATATAAAAGATTTGCCCATTTTGACAAGATCAGATCGGACTGTTTGGTTGTTGCAGCATGAACAATGTATGAATAACATCTAGACAGTCAGTTATTTGAGGAATAGCCTACAATACAATCTCAAAGTTATTTTAAGAATACAAAAAAGTAGGCTTACACTATTTGGGGACTTTGCATAGTTTCATTAAACTATTGAATCTGTTTAGCAGTGTTGCCCCAAATTGTTCTAAAATATGGAAACATAATTTATTGTAAAATGGCTTGTTTATTAGCAGAAACTAAATTTTTGTGGCCTTCTTTGACAGTGCAGTGTATCAGTGCCATTAAGGTAGATTTATTGGTACTTTGTTGGTTGCTTCATGTGACAGTAACATAGGCTACTTAAGACACCCAATAAGAAAAAAGGAGGAAAACTCAAATTCGTTTAAAACTTTTATATTTGTATCATACGTGACAACCGTTTTATACAATATAAATTGTCACCATAATCTTATTTTTATTCAGCGGGAGAACCACATCCGCTGTGAAATGTTCACTGAAGCTACGCGAGCGTGAGGCGGAAGTGGACGCGCGTCATTGGCTGTTGAGCTGATCTTCAGAGTTGTGCTCGTGCTCGTATATTCATTCAAACGGCTGACTTCTGGTGCGCGCGCAAGAAAAGGGTTGATCTCCTTCAAGCTCAAATTCATGTTTCATCAGTTTACTTCATGATTCTGTCAACCAAATCTAAAGGTAAGAGACAATTAAAAGCGACATCCTTATCTTTAGCCAGCGCCAGCTGACAATTTCTCCTAAGCTAACCTTAGCTAAAAAAATAAGGCGGATGTATTGACCTTATAAAGATACTTCAGCAAATGGACGGTTGGTCATTTTTGGCAACATTTGCTACTTTTATACGTTAATGACAAGAAAAATGTTTTGTAACCTTTAGCTCAATCCAGGAGAACCGTACTATTTTATGTGTTACTGTTAGCACCGTGGCTACCGCAAACTATTCACAAACTAGCTAGCGTTAGCGTTAATGTTTTGACAATTCATAAAGCCACCTTGTAAAAAACCTAACGTTAACGTTAGCTGCTAAAGGTTTAGAAACCAACATATTGTTATTAACAGTGAGCTTTTGTAGCCTGACCAACCCAAGTCTATTTATTCCAATGAAGTGTAATAACATGCTTCAAATATAACTTCCTTCCTGAACTGAAAAATGTCAGTAAGCGACCAAAAATTATGCTGTTTGACACAACCTGAGATTGAATCCAAAAAGCGGCACTGCCTATGTGAGAAAGTACGTTACGTTAGGACTTAAAGCAATAACGTTAACTGTCAGTGTTTCTGTTGTTTTGAAACACTCGGTTTACACAGACATATTGGATGATGTTAAAGAGACAGTTCACCCAAAAATGACAATTCCGCCACCATTAAAGTGAATGGTGACTCAGACTATCATCCATTCTTCTTGTGTTCCACAGTAAAACAGACATGCAGGTTTGGAAAAACATTAGGTTTAGTGAACGATGACGTATTCTCAGTTTTGGGTGAGCTATCCGTTCAGTAATCCATTTAAAACCATCATGTCATTAGATGGACATATAACGTTAACATTAGCTTGCTGGAGTGAAAGTGTAAAAGTCTTCTAAGCTGCTAGAGTTAATCTCATTGGGCTGAGTCCTGCTGGTCTGATGGGAAACAGCTCTGATAATCTCATAATAATGTTAAATCTGGGGTCTTCGAGCTGTGCAGTTGCTTTTGAAGAAGCTTCATTATGTTAGGACTGATGGTAATCTTTATACACATTAAAATCATGAATGTGAAAGTTTACCTACAAGTAATTTAACGTTAGCTTTCCTGTCATTGTTGTTCCAAACCCATTCTACTTTAATCTGTGACACAAAAGATGATGTTTAGCAGGGCTGCGTTTCCCAAAGCACTGTTAGCCTAAGTTGATTGTTGAAACATTGCCACCAATGGTCTCTACGATCAACTTAGGCTTACGATGCTTTTTGGAAACGCAGCCCAGAATGTCAAAACTGTTCATTTTCAATAGAATAAAAGTTAATGGGAACCAAGAAAAGCAGTAATCACCAACTTTCAGTGGAAAAGAGCAGTTTAGACAAGAGGAAAAATTACATTAAAGGCCCGTTCCCACTAATATATAATACACTACAGATCAAAAGTTCTGAATAATTACATTTTTTTTTTTTTTTTGTTAAATAAGTCTCTTGTGGTCACCAAGCATTTATTTGATCAAAATAGTAAAAACAGTCATTTAAAATAATTTTTATTTTAATAAAATAAAATGTTTTTATATATTTTATAATATATTATAAAAAATTCCCGCTTATTTTTTTTTTCAGGATTCTTTGATGAATAGAAAAATCAATGAACAGCATTTTTATATATATATTTTTTATTTATTACCATTCAAAATTTTGGGGTATCACATTGGTAAGACTTCTTTTATATACTAAATTTTACTGACCCCAAATTTTTATAATAATTTTACAGTATTACTGTTTTACTGTATTTTTATCAAATAAATGCAGTTTTATTGAGAATTAGAGAACTTGTTCTTTCAAAAATGAACTTTAGAACAGTTTTAATTTTATGAGAATAGGAAACACAGCATAGCTATAATAACAACACAGAGGTATCATTGTAATCACTTTCTGGATATTTTTTCCCCCAGCTGATGAACGATAAAAATCATTAACAGCCAATAAAAATCCACCCGAGTTCAAATGTGTGAGCTCTTTAAAACGCCAGACAAAATAACTGCAGAATGTGCTTATAAGTCAATTGGTGTGGATGCTAATATATTTATATTATATAATATATTAACTCTAGTCCATATGTCTTCTTGCTGACTTCAAGGATGACGAGACAGGAGTGACGTGTCTGTTCTCGGCCAGAGCGTGAGGTTGGGCAGAGGATGCTGGAAGGGGGTGATGGAGAGGTGGAGGAGATCGGAGCAGGAGAAGGGGGGCTTCAAGCAGAGGTGGAAAGGCTGACTGCGGAACTCCAGGAGGCCAATGAGGAGAAGTTACAGGCTGCACGGTACGGCCTGGCCGTTCTGGAGGAGAGCGCTGCTCTGAAGACCAAACACAGCCAGCTGGAAGAAGAACATGAAGCCCTTAAGATGGAAATGCAACAGCTCAGAGAGGTCAGTCAAGAGAAAGATATAGAAAGAAGGAAAGAGGTGCAGAAGCTTAGATTTAGGTATTAGGGAATTGTTACATGAAACAAGAGCTTTTCCCCCCAGTGATATTTATGTTATTAATTCTTAACAAATACAATTATATATGTGTATATCTAAGCTCGAGTTGATGCGGCTTCCTCGAGCCCCTCCATTGCGGACAGCAAGCACTTAACCATATTAGCTTAAAGATTATATGGGCAAAGGAACCCGTGGAATGATTTATGGCGTAGGTATGAGTATGTTTTGTCTAAATGGTTTCATTCTCTCGGCAAGTCGGCAGCCAATAATTTGCCTCACAAAACTTTGTCTACACAAACGTGTTTATTATTGAAGCAAGTTAACTTGTTAAATGTAGTCTGGGTTATGTTTCCTATTACCTTGACTCTTGAGTAGTTTTGTTTATTTGAGGATGAGCGATGAGGGCATATCACAACCTGTTCATGTTTGCTTCTGAAAACAGATAAATTTGTTGATTTTATATAGGCCTATAGAATTTGATTTGACAGTGGAGACATAGTTCTAATTTTTGACATCAAAGTGGGTTGAAAAGCCTATTCATTTGTTTGTTTGTTTCAGTTCAGAACCACTAAGAATCATTGCACTTGTGATTTGCTTCCTGAAGTGTTTTTTTCTGTAAAGGGATTTTGTCCAAGTAACAATCAAGCATTGAGAAGTCATGTCGTTTAGCTGTTCCACAATCAGCCTTGGGATGTTTTTCTTCTGTTGAATGATCAGAATCATCGTCATCCATGTGTGATTCATATCCTTGTGGTGTTAAAGATGGATAGTTTGTATACTCCTATGTAGGGCTGGGCGATATGGCCAAAAAAAAATATCACGGTTTTTCTTTTTTATATCAGTCGATATCGATAATTATCGATAAATGTCAAATCTTTATTTATTTCAAGTTTAAAGACAGATTTTTACTCCTAAGTGAAAGCTGTAGAGCGTTGTGTTTTTAAACTACTCTTTATTGTCAGAACATATCATGACAAACACTTGCCAAACAGGTGAACATTCACAAATCCGAGGTAGAACATTCAAATATTTGACATTTTTCCTTAACAAAATAAATATCTTTATTTCAGTAGTATTAGCTTGAGTTAGGATGCAGATTTACTTTATACAATTTATGTTCATTAACAAAAACAGTAAAATCTGTTTTAAAAAAAGTAACAACATTATTTTTATTTGGTAAAATGTATTATTCTTTAGTTTTATTAAAATTAACCATTGGTGCATCAGCATCATGCATTTAGATCATGATAACCACAGATAAAATGTAACTTTATGGTTTCTGTTGTAACTTTATGGTTTCTATGTGAGAAACGTCACATATTGTGACGTTTCTATGGTATTTATGAAAACCAGTAAGTTAGCCTAAATACATTATTAAAAACTGTAATTATATTCAATTAGTCCTTTAATACATTGTCTACATTAATAATATTATACAATTCAATATATATATATCCCACATTTCATGGTGCAGTTAATATTACTAGGCTAACGTTACAGTAACGTTAAATCCGTGGTAAATTATGGGAATGTGTAGACGGAAAAGCCTTCTGACTGTATCGTTGCGCACAGTGCTTCTCCTGTTCGTCAGTGCTGTTTCATCTGCCTTTAAACTGGTTAAAATCACTGAGACATTTGTGTTCCTCGCTGAATTCAAGCGCTTCTAGTTCTCACTGGATCTAGTGACCGAGAGTCCGAGACCGATCAGAGTAAACGCGTCTGCTCGAGTGAGCTCGCGCTGCCGTTTGGACTTTGAGCCGAGCGGATAAACGGTCCGTGTGGCGCGCGCGGTTCAAATGAGATTCGTTCCGCTTTTGGCGCAAAAAAAAATTATCGAACATTTATCGAACTCTTGATATCGTTTTATCGAGAAAAATTATATCGCGATAATTATCGTTATCGTTTTATCGCCCAGCCCTACTCCTATGTTTTGTCTTGAGATAGGACACCACTTTCAGTGACCCGTTTTCCCTTTTTGTCAGTATCATTGCAGGATTTGTCATTTAATTTTAGGTTGAAAACTTGGGGATGATGGCAAAATTAGCAAAAGCTTTTCCCTGCAGAACTCTGTAAAAACTTACCAAACCAAAACTTGACATTTATATTGAATGATAATCAGACATGAAACATAAACAGTTCTTTGGGACCCAGTGGACTAACCAGAAGTATTCAGAAATGATGGCAAAAAGGAAAATAGTGTAGTTTTGACGATTCATCAAGCCAAATAGAGCTTGATCGAGTGATCTGCATGTTATTCTTTTGATTATAATCATTGAATAATCTGTGAAATAATGAATGATGAAATGCCATATCTTTTGCTAGATTAATGAGCTCCTGTGAAATGTAAGGACTTTACTTCTTGCCAGATTATCAGCTCATTTGTATTTATTTAAATTGCCTTGTTTCCCCATAAAAAAAACGAAAAAAAAAATAATCTTTTATAGGAAAATGTATACCGGTAGATATTTTTCTTAAGTTTGCTTTTAAGGGAGTCTCTTGAATTTTTAAATTGAGGATATGTCAGAATATGTTCCCATTTCTTGTACACTGCCATTTTCATATATCATCTGTTCAGACAGATCAGTCTTTGTGGTCCATGGCCAAAGAAGAAAACAAATAGGCTGTAAGCCTGGGACGAATTAGCTTTTTTTTGGCTCTCTTTGTTAACTGATTTATTACATAAATCTGTGGCCCAAAATCCCTGCGTTTGGACTTTTATAGTTCTACAAATTTGCAGCACATTGAGGACATTATATGTGCACATCCATTTTTGGCTGGCCAACTTCGGCTAATATGTCACTCATATTTAATATGTAGTTCACATATGTGGTACATTGTTGACCCACTCCCTCTGGTATGAAGATTAGGCTCGTGTATTTCTCTCTCTCTGTGTGTCTGATTAGTAGAGCATGAAATCTGCAAAGTAGGTGAGTGTGGTTGGTAGAGTGAGATGACTGGAGTGAACAGATCTGGGTCTAGTGTGATATTCTAGAGATGTAGATGTGGTTCACATTGCATTGTCATTTCCTGTTTAGTCCTCTAAGATTCTACTAATTAATATTTTTATTGAATCTTAATTTTTTATTCAATAGTTCATCCACAAATTAAAATTGATTGACCTGCCTCTCCTGTGCGGTTTTAAACCGATATTATTGTCTTGCTATCTTGAAACACTAAAGAAGATTTACGGCAGAATGTCCAAAGCAGCTCTTTTCCATACAATGCATAAATAAATAGTGTGTTGAAGCCAAAGGCCATTGGTTCTTGTGTGTTTGAGAGCTCCTATGAAAGATGTGGAGCAATTATTATAGTTAACTAATACTAAAAGAACATCAATTTAAACTGAAATAAAAGACACTTGTTTTATTTCTTCTAGTTATTTCTGCCGATACATTTTTATTTAGTTTAACTTAATTTACTAAAATAAAACTAATTTAAAAATTTATAAAAACTATAGACATAATAAAAAAAAGACAAAATGCACAACAAAATGACTGAAACTAGCCTAATTAAAATAAAAAAATATTTTTACAAAATATTTATAAAACCTATAATAACTCTCGATAATACAAAAAAACCCCCACCAATTCTAAATTCTAAATTATTTAGAGCTGTCACGATTCCTCTAAAGTCAAGTACTCGATTGCAATTTACCGGTGTCGAGTAACCGGCAAAATACCGGAAGTGGCGCGTTCCACGGACTAGAATCCATGAACCGCCATATTACACTTTTCCAAGTCTTCGCGATATATTTAAAATCATAATATAGCATATTGCTATTCATAAAGACAGCGATTCAGTTAAAGGACAAGTTTGGTATTTTACACTTAAAGCCCTGTTTACAGATTGTATCTGATGAAATAGAACGGTTAAAATTAATATTTGGACACATGCTCCTGTCCTGAGAATTTTAGGTTTATTTCGCTTCCCCCCCCCCTACCGAACTTGTCCTTTAAATAAATATATGCACTGTTTTTTCCACAGAGAAGGACAACGCTTTAATTATTTGCATTAGTATTACATTACCGCAGATTGCATGTTAAAAGTACCTTAGCTACGGAGCTGCTACACACAAACTCAGTCTCTGCATGTGCTGCTGTTTGTTTAGGTTTCCAATAACGCGCATTTGGTTATGCAAAAAGTCGGACGCGGTTTGTTTCATGGTTGCACTCAAACTCCATCTCTGCATGGCATGCTTCGAGTTTTGGTTGCTAATAACGTTCATCTGAGAACGCAGTTTGCGCCATTTCACAAGATTTGTAACGTAACTCTATGCCAGCACAGGAGAATACATAAATATGTTTCTTAATATCCAAATTGTTGTTCATCGCGATTTCCAAATAAAAGTTTAAACCCTAAAAAGTTTGCATGTTTTTGCTCAAGAAATTACAGCAGCTGTTGCATTTATATCGTATAGAGGTGACCAAATATTAAAGATTAAGTGGACATTTGAAATAAATATGGTTTGTCCAATATAGTTCTCAGGGGCGGCAGTGGCTCAGTGGTTCATGTAGGTTGTCTACAAACCGGAAGGTTGGTGGTTCCACCTGACCAAGTGTCGAGGTGTCCGTGAGCAAGACACCTAACCTAACCCCAGCTGCTCCCGACGAGCTGGATGGCGCCTTGTATGGCTGACACCGCCGTCGGTGTATGAATGGGTGAATGTGAGGCAACATGTAAGCGCTATATAAATGCAGTCCATTTACCATTTACCACAATATTAAACAAGGATTTGATCATGTCGTGGTGTAACAACAACTAACACCAGGCCGTTTGCCCCCTTTGCAGGCATTGTTATAGTACGTAATGTTTTATTTATACATAAGTTATGTTTATATTAGTTTATATAATTTAGCCTATTTTACATTTGTACAATACAGTGTAATTTTACAGTGTTGTTCAATAAAACCCATATTATTGTGATACTTTAATGAACCAATTTTTATTGCTTGTTATATACTGGTATTTATATTTTAAGTCATTGTAAAGGCTCTTGTTCACTTGGATCTATTTTTATTACCACATTTTGTTATCTGTTTACTCGAGTAATCGGTAGAATACTTCATTACTAAAATAATCGATAGCTGCAGCCCTACAATTATTGCATTAGAGCCATGGACATTTGATACTTTTTATGGTGCTTTTTTTGTCGCTTTAGAGCTTAACTTAGTTGTCGCTTAGCCTTAGTAATAAATCACCTTCTGTTTTTATTGTATGGAGTAGAGCTGCTGAGATATTCTGACATCTCCTTTTGTGTTTCACGCAAGGAAAACATTTTGGGGGACATCTTCATTTTCTGTTTTTTAAACAGCATGTTCTCCTCATACACATACTGGTAATGTACAGAGGTATACATTCCCCTATCTCTTACAGGCTCTCATGTACACTTCACTTCCCCCTCTTCACTTTGCCTTTCATCATTAATTATAGAGCAGCACAAACATGCTTTCCCACATGTTCTCACATGATTCAAATTATAATGTTCAGAGAAAAGTGTGGCTGCGCTAAGGCAACCTGTCCAGTATTGGTTCATCTGGTAACAGTTCAATTCAGTGTGAGACAGTCTGGGGTATGTTTGTTACGGTTTGTCCAAGCACAAAAGCGGCTTTAGCATGAGTTAAACCCATTGTAATTACACTCTGTTTGCCAGTGAAGCTGGAATGTAATGTAAAGTTTCACTTTGCCAGCTCTCAATACAGTTGCTGTTGTTTATTGGCTAGGCAAGTAAACAAATCACTTAAAATAATTGAAGACTAACAAATTCTTAACTTTCAACAGCTCTGAAAACTTGTTTGAAGAATTTCAGACATTCATGCAAAATAGCAGAGAGCTGTAAATTGTGTCAATGTTGCTTGTTCATTCTGTCAATCAACTAAATTGTTTTGTTTTGTTCTTTTGTTTGTTGGGAACTGGCAAACACTTTTCTAGTGTAATTCAGAGTCTTGCTATAGTGGGGATGAGAGGATTTGATTGGTGTAAATGTTTATAGGCTCTGACGGACTCTGTGAGCAACCATAAGCGTGCAGCTGCAGATGGGGAAAGTCGAGAAGAGAGGCTCCTGCAAGAGTCGGCCACTAAAGAGACGGCCATGGAGATTCGCATGGATGAACTGCAGGCGGAGCTTAAACAGGCCCGCGTCATGCTGGCCAATGTCTCGGCTGAAAACGAGAGGCTGTCCGGGCTCTCCACCCAGCTGAAGAAGGTACAAACACCATCATCAGTCAGAAGGCCAGTTTAACACAAAAATGTTCCTTACTGTTTCTGACCACATAGACACAAGTCCAATAAAACGTTAATTAACTGTTATATATTGACTAGCTATGTAATAGGGTTCATATGCTAAAAGGCTATATTTGTGTAACAGCATCAAAGAAAATGAAAATTCTAAGCTGAAATGGTGTTCATTATGTAACCTCTGCTTGCACACTAGCTGATCAAAGTAAAAGTAGAAATCTGAGTCCTTTTTTTCATGAGGCCTGATCATGTGACACAAAACCGGGTTGAGTTTCAAAGTCAGCTTGAAGCGAAGAGTCCATAGTGACCTAACAAAATTATTGTACATGTACAATACACTAATATGCTTGTCACATCTATAAGTAACAGATGTATAAATGTCATGCATATTTAAAGGTAGTAATGCACTGCACATTTTTTGGCTTTGGTCAAAAATTAATTTCAGACACTGGGCCAAAAACTGTTTATTATATATATATATATATATATATATATATATATATATATATATATATATATATATATATATATATATATATATATATATATATATATATTATTTTCTTGGAATTACAAATGTATTTATTGTGTGTGTAAAATTTAAAGGAGTAGCCTAGTTCACTTTAAATTAAAAATTACCCCATGATTTACTCGCCCTCAAGCCATCCTAGGTGTATATGACATTCTTTTTTCAGACGAATACAATCGGAGTTATATTAAAGGGCACCTATTATGGAATTTTGAAATTTACCTTTCATGTAGTGTGTAACATACATCTAAGTGAACAAAAACATCCTGCAAAGTTTGAAATATGAAAGTGCACCGTATATAAAGTTATTGTCTTTCAAAAGTGAGAGTCGACTCGGAGTCATTTTTATGAATCGTTAGAAGACCGAAGCTTTTTCTCTGACTAGATGACGTCAACTTGTCAAGTTATTTGAATACGATACGCCCACTTATTGCGTTCCAAGGCCAGGGAAAACATCATGGCGACGAGACGCTGTGTTCTGAAGTGCGACTCAAAAGCCAACTTTTTTCATCTGCCCAAGGAGGAGCATTTGAAGACTAAGTGGCTACAATTCATATAGGCTATACAACTATACCACAGAAGTATAGTCCGAGCCTTGTGCTTTGTTCGCGCCATTTTGAAGACGATATTGCTTTACCAACTTAAATGCAATCAAACTTGGATTCGCGAGCCGGCTGATATTGAAGGAAGGTTCAGTTCCAAGTGTATTTGCATCAGCTTCCTCCTCCGTATCACAACCTGTAAGTGATATTAATAATTGTTGCTTTTATGTTTTATGTAGCATGCTTAATAATTATTTTGTTTGTTGTGTAAGCACCGTTTAGCTTCTAGGTCTTCAATGACAATTGTATTGAGATATGTGAAGTGTTTGTCGTTGTTTTCGGAGTTGTCTAAAAGAATAGAATAATACCTCGTAGTAACGTAACTGCATTTTTTTTTTTTTTTTTGTAAAACGTTATGTTTATGCATCGGGCTAACGCAAACAAAGACTGATTGTGCTTTTACAATATGAACTCTGGGCTATGCTCGCTAACATAACATTAAATTCTTTATCTTATTTTTTTTTTTTTACTACAAACTACAAAGCAGTGGACTATAATCATTATTATAACACAATTTAATTGATAAAAGCATCATTGTACTCTGTGTTAAACAATAAGTATTATCACTGTAAACACTGCTGGGTCATCTGACCAATCAACGCAGATTAGCGTCGCGCAAAGGAGGGGTTTGGAAAAGTGAGTCGTTAAACGAATCATTTGGGAGTCGGTGAGCAAATCAGGTAAAAATAAATGCATATTATACGACAACAAAAGTGTTTTTTGTCATTGCATGCATGTAAAACTGTTGTTGGGGACTCCCAAAACAACATTAGGAACATTTTAAATGTCATAATAGGTGCCCTTTAAAACATTTCCTGACTCATCCAAGCTTGATAATGGCAGTGGATTGCAACCAACAGATTGAAGCTCAAAAACGTGTATCCGTCCATCATAAACAAACTCCAAATGGCTTTCTGAAGCAAACCGATGAGATTTTGTAACAAAAATACTAGATATATTAAATATTTAACACGTTACAAAGTAAAATTGGTCATACAAAACTGCCATATGCAGTCTATTTGCGCCTAATGTGCAACTTGTGACATCGGAAGTAGCGGAGTGCGTCATGACGTAGCGTAAATATCAGCGGTATGTTGCATTACTCGCATAAGTTGCGCTTTACACTTAAGTGGAATCTCTATGTTCGTTTGGCCGGAAGCTAGTTATTTTACTCTATAAAGTTTTAAATATGAATATTTTTCTTCAGAAAGCCTTTAATTAACCCCCTTGAGCCGTTTGGAGTTCGTTTATGATAGATGGATGCACTTTTTTTGAGCTTCAATCTGTTGGTTGCAATCCACTGCCATTATCAAGCTCGGAAACGTCAGGGTGTTTATTAATATAACTGATTGTATTCGCCTGAAAGAAGAATGTCATAGACACCTAGGATGGCTTGTGAGTAAATCATGGGGTAATTTTCATTTTAAAGTAAACTACTCCTTTAAGAGCTTGTGTGGAAAAAATAATTACTTTTGTGTGGAAAAATAAAATAATTTTAGCTAATAAGCAAGCACTTCAAAGGATAAAATAATTATTTTTTAATTCTATAGGAAATCGGGTTTTTTTTTTAAATAAAAAAATATTAATACTACTCTGTAGTAAACTATTGACTTAAGATAATTTTTATTGATTGGATTTACAGCTGCAACATTTTATGAAGCTACCCCCATGTAATTGCTGTGCAGATCTAATCATTTCTGTTCGGTCTGTCCTGAATTCTGTGGACCTGTCCTGATTGACTACCTCTGCTCTCTAGGAGTACGAGTGTTTGGAGGTGGAGAAGACCCGTACGAGAGAGGAGATGAAGGAGTACAAGACTCGAGAGGTGCAGCAGCTTCAGGATAACAGTGAGCTGGAAGAGGAGAACATCTCCCTGCAGAAACAAGTCTCAGTGCTTAAGGAGAACCAGGTGTGTGAGAAAATGGGTGGGAGGAAGGTGGTGCTGTAGATCTGGAGAAGGCTTATATTTAAGAATTGTTTGTGTTATTGTTTTCTGTATTTAATGAATAGCCAGCCGTTTCTCATAAATATGTCATAGTAATCCTCTAATGCAATTTTACATGCAAAGTTAAGCCCTTTCTTTTAGTGTTTGCTGAACATAAGTCTCCTGGTGGAATGTGCTTCACTAGAGATGTCTTATGACTTTGAATGTGTTTCTTGCCGCTGCTGTCACTTGTGCAGTACAAACACTTCTCTTGTAGTGCTTCAGTCTCAGCTGATTTTTGACAAAGCCTTCCTTCTGAGGGAACGCACAAGAGAAAGGTTTTATTCACTTCCCGCATAAATATTCAGAGACACAGGCTAGAATGCCTTCCCTATTGGACTAAAAACCGGTTTGCTCAGGATGAATTTATACAGTAAATACACAAATAAGCTGAGTTGTCCTCAATACTTGATTTTAATAACTGGACTAGTCATAGTGAATTAACTCAAATATGTGTTGTGTCTCAAGAATTTAAAGTTGATTTAATGTCACCAGATCTCATCGTATGCAAAGTTTTGGGCCTGACACTGCACCTTGACTCTGAATGCTAACAATTGAACCCATTTGATGTTAAATTTGTCTGGAGATAATTTGATATCACTCGGGTCAAAAATGATTATTTTTATGCAAGTATCTGAATGAGAGTAAAATCACTGCACTGAACTAGTTGTTCAGTTATGTTGTTTACAAACTATATGATTTTAATGTAAATGTGAAAGTCACAATCAGGAGCAAATCCAGTGTCATAATAGCCCAACAGTGGCTAAGATGTCACGAAGAGCTGGCTTCCTGTTATTCCCTAGTAAAATAATTTATTTATTGTAATTTGTCATCAAAGTTTGTAATATTTATTGTAATTTGTCATCAAAGTTTGTAATATTTGTTATATGACATGAGATCCGTAAAGGCAGGCTAATCCAGCCTAACAAGTTAGCACTGTGTTTTGGGGGCAGGGAGCTACATGGGAAGTAGACATGCGGAAGTTGGTGTATGACTTCTAGTACCGGTAACCTTAGTCGAAATAGTAGTTGCTTTGTGTCTTTGGCAGTGTTGTTATTGCTAACAAACGAAAACTATTAAAACACATTTTCAGTAATTGATATAGAACTAAAATATAAATATTACATGAAAAACTTAAATTTATTTCAGTTAGTTGTCAATGCTAAGTTACTAATTTCCATTTGGCACTAAAATTGCTAAAACTGAAATAAAAACAAATTAAAGCTTTATAGAATAAAAAACTATTATAAAAACAAATGAAAAAATTACAAAAGCACACGACAAAATGATTAAACTTAAACAAATTAATACAGAAAATATAAGTACAAAAATGATGAATTTTAATATTAATAAATGCTATAATAGCATGTAAATGACACTGGTCTTCACGTTCAGATCTCTAACAGGCAGGTTTGGTTAAATAATAACTTTCTTTTTATCCAAACTAACTATTTAAATTTCTATTAAATCCTTATACCTATCTTTTCAACAAGTAATATATGTATGTGCGTTACTATTACAACTAGACAGACTATCACTAAACATTAACATTTGTTACCACAGGTGGAGTTTGAGTCAGTGAAGTTGGAGTTGACTCATAAAGACGAGGAGCTGGACCTGATGAAGGCACAGCTGGAAGAGGCCGGGCGTCTGAGGGAGATTGCAGAGCGCCAGCTGGATGAGGCACTCGAGGCCCTGAAAGAGGAGAGGGAGCAGAAGAACAGCCTGAGACGAGAACTCACCGCCCTTACCCTCAACCCCTTCGACTCTATTGGCCACTTAGAGCTTCAGCTGGATGACAGCCGGGATGGAGAGAAGGACAAAGAGGGAGGAGAGGAGGAGGAGGAGGAGATGGACAGTGGGTATAATAACTCTAAAGGAATGGAGAGAAACAGGTGCTCCACACCCAGAAACAGTGATGTGTTCCTCAGACCTCAGGCTCCTGGGCTGGTGGCCGACCTTCTCAGTGAGCTGCACCTGTCCGACAGCCAGAAACTCAAGCAGCAACTGCTCCAGGTGAGGAAACCTGTTCACACCCTACTTGCTCCTTCCTCATTTCTTGAGCTGTGGTAGCATTTTCTTTTCAGAGGTTCATCGCTGGAGTTTAGTTTGCTAAACTATCTGAGATAAATGTTTGTGTGTGTGTTTTCTTTCCTTCCTGACTTTGTTTTGCATACACTGACATGCAAATTTAACTTGGCAAATTAGGTACTAAATGCATGTTTTTCTTTTTGGACAATGGGACTGTTCATTCCAAATACTACACCCAGCCACCTTATTATATGAGCAATATTACACAAGCAGCAGTGCGATACGGCTGTATATCAGCCCGGCCATAGGCAAGAGGCCAAAGATAATCGCAGCGCGCTGATGTATAGGCATATCGCACCGCTACGAGTGTGATATTGCGCTTATACCTCCGTTACTAATTCTAAAATGTCACTTTAGAACTTCTAACGAAGAAACGTTGAGTCGCTTCATTGAGGCTTATTGTATTATGTAGAGTATTATGAGAGGGATCGACTAAACGAGTGTATTGCCTGCTTTTGATATAGCATTCATTCAGGTCAATGTCCATAATATTATATTAAAAAAATCAGTTTGAATGTCCGCTGTGGAAAGCGATTTGTTCGTTATTGTCATTCCCATGACAGACAGCGCTAAAACAACTTCCGTGTTCTGACTCATTCGTAAAAACAGTCTTTGCCGCCATCTAATGGCGTAATGTAACTTTCATTGAAGTCCATATCACGATCCTTTCTTAATGGTTGTATCAGCGATTTCAGGCCCAAAAGTAAATGATCACATTCATCTAATCTTTCCTAACGATCCGCTAGCTGCCCGCCCCATAAGCAGGCCGTCAAAAAAAACACGTCTCTGTAGGCAGCCTAGGCTCTGAGATCTGCACACAAAAACAATTGGTTTCAACAACCACTCAAAACCAAAATAAATAGTGTTCCAACCAATCACCGACAGGGCCTGGGTGTTGTGAGGTTTTGCGCTCGTGCACTAGGGCTGTAGCGATTCCTCGATTAAAGTCGAATTCGATAAAAAAAAATCTTGATTGCAATTTACCCGTGTTGAGTAACCGGCAAAATACCGGAAGTGGCACATTCCACAGCCGTGAATCCTTGAACCACATTATTACATCGTTTTCTTAGGCTACGCGATCTATTTAAAACAATTTACAATCATAATATGGCATAGTGCTGTCATAAAATCAATAAGGCTGTGATATGTGCAAAAAATATATGCGCTGGGTTTTTTTCCCCACAGAGAATGACGCTTTAATGCGCGCAGATTGTGTTAAAAGTACCTCTCCGTTCACAGTAAGCGCTGCTCCACACACACTCACTCAGTCTCTGCATGTGCTGTTAGTTTAGGTTTCCAATAATGTGCATTTGGGAACGCAAAACCTTGGACGCGTGTTTCAGTTGCACTGTCATCATTTATGCGTGTCAGGTTTCTCCAACTCCATCTCTGCGTGCTGTGAGTTTGTGTGGCTTATAACGTTCATCTGCACGCAGTGTGCACCGTTTCACAAGATTCGTAACGCAACTCATTTATAAATATACGCCAACACTGGAGAATACATAAATATCTTTCTGAAATATATGCTAATTGTTGTCCATCACTATGTCAAAATAAAAGTTTAACTCTTGCACTGAGTTTGCATGTTTTGATGTCACGTGACCACAAGCTCTGATATGCTCAAGGAGCTAACGCTTTTGCTACTATTTTTCCGCCTGCTCGACTCCTGGCCATGGCTGAGGCAAGGAAAAAGTTTAAAACTGCTTCTGAGGAGGCAAAAAAGAGAAAACGCGAGAGGGATCATGGATGTCTTGACTTTTGCAACAGTGCTGCGGCGCTTGTGGCCTCTAGTAGTGCTGTGTTGAAAAAATCGATTCACCAATTCTGAATCGATTTTCATATTAATTTCTAAAGATCGATCCGTAACTCAGAGACATGGCGACCGGCGGCGCTGCTAATGCGGTTTCTCTGAATCCACTTGTTGACCAGAAAGGAGGAAAGAGCCGTTCACATTGCACGCTTTTTTTGTGGAGAGGAGAAAGCGGCGCAAACTGCGCTCTCCATGATGACGAGGAAGTATCATCAAAAAATGTATTGATTTCTAGCCCTTGCATTAGCTTTACTACTAGATATATTCATCGAGATGAGAAATAAAAAGCCGCCCTGTACAGCTATGATCAGCTGTTCGGCCGAGCTTTCCATGTTGTTACGGAAAGGCCGCTGGTTTTTGTCACATGACCTGTCCTGTTGAGATGCATTGAAGTGCTTCTCACTGAATTTGCACGCGCATAAAACGCGATATGTGAACGGCCCCTAAAGTGGTATCGTGTGCGGTTGTATCTTGTTTAAAAGGCCTTTTAAATCAAATAAAGTCAAGTCAAATAAAACACGTTTTATCTCCTGTTTAGTTGGTAACACTACATTAAGATACCATTCATTAACATTAATGCCTTATCTAACATCAACACATTGAGTGAACAATACATTTTTACAACATTAATGTATGTTTGTGAATGTTATTTAATACAAACACTTGATTGTTCATGAACAGTTAACTTTTGATTTTAAAAATATAAGATCGGATCAGATCGAATCGAATAATGATAATCGATTCAAGATCTTGAGAATCGGAATCGAATCGATTCTTGAAATTTGAATCGATACCCAGCACTAGCCTCTAGGGGCGCTCGACGTGAAAGTTACAGGTCTAGCGCCCATAGTGGCCAAAAGTTCCACGGTGTGTTTTTTAATGTATTAACCAACATGAACTAACAATGAACAATACATTTGTAACTGTATTTATTCATCTTTTCGTTAATGTTAGTTTCATTGTTTGTTCATGTTTGTTCACAGTAGAGGATGGATACCCGACCCGAGCCCGACGGGACCCGCCGGTACCCGACGGGCCGGGCCGGGTTCGGACAGATATTTAGAAATGATGTTCGGGTTCGGGTCGGGCTCGATCACATCAGTGCGATAAGGCATTGAACATTTTAAATTTAAAACAGCTTATGTAGGTAGCAGTGATGCGCGGGTCAATGTATAAACAACCCGCACCCGACCGACGTTTTCAATAACCCGCCCGCATCTCGGACCGCAAAAAAAAAGAAAGACAATATTGTACCCGACCCGCTTCCTGACCCGCGTTTTTTTTAAGTAGCTAGTAAATGCTCATCGTAGTCATTGGGCCATAGACGGAGGAACTAGGGGTGCTTATTTTTCTGAGTGCTGTATGATATCGCCTAGTGTTTTGTAATAAAGGCTTGATTTATTCATTTAATTCGTTTCATTTTCTTAACAATTAAGATGCTGCATGTGTTTATCCAGTCTAATCGAAGTGCGCTGCGCGTCTCTCCCCCGAATTTCCCAACAAAAACCCCGCCCCCTCTCAGCAAATACATAAAACTGACATTACTGAGCTATATGCGTTTAAAAGCCTATTAAAATGGCACAATGGCATTGCTCAGTTCAACGTGTTGGAAATCGGGCATTTTGTCCCGCGTCAGCTTTTAGTCAAAAGTTAATAACGCACTCAACATTCAAAAGGTAAATAAGGATTTCCCACTGTCATCTCTGATGAGCTCGTGCGTCATCCTCGCGCAGTTATTCAGCCAATAAAGTGTACACCTATGTATTTCATAGAACATTGTGTCTACTATATAAAGTACAAAGGTTTAATTGGCATCTTTATTTCAAACGACCCGACCGACCGCGACCCGAATATCATTAAAAATATTTTTGGATGACTCGTAACCGCGGGTAACCGCGGGTGACCGCAGGCACCCGCTCATTTTGGATCAACCCGCGCATCACTGGTAGGTAGCCGATGTGCCTGATGCTTTCACTTGATGCAAACGTTCGTTTTTGTGATTAAAATACATGTAAAATATTACCATAACATCCGTCTTCCTGTGTGCGGACATTTGTTTATGTAGCCGTGACAACGAAACACGTGCATAATGTGCGCGCGCCAGGTGTTAAGAGCGCTTGTTGCTCCGCGCGCTGATGCGCTTGTCCTGTTGACATTTCCGATTGCCTTCCTACAGTTGCTTAATAAAAGCGGGCTTTCCACACAAACAAACGTACAATTGTCATTAGTATGAGAAAAAAATGGGATTTTAACTGTCGGGCTCGGGTCGGGCTCGAACATAAATATCTTTATGCCTGTCGGGCTCGGGTCGGGTTCGGTTACTGCTCTGTCGGACGCGGGCCGGGCTCGGACTGAAAAAGTCGGCCCGATCCGCACTCTAGTTCACAGTACATTAATGTTAACAAATACAACCTTTGATTAATGTATTAGTAAATGTTGAAATGAATATTAACTAGGATTAATAAATGCTGTAGAAGTATTGTTCATAAGGTAGTTAACTAATGAACCATATTGTAAAGTGTTACTTATTTGTATTTCAAGTCATTTTAAAGGCTGTTGTGCACTTTGATCTATTTTTATTACCACAAATTTTTATCCGATTAATCGATGGAATAATCCGTAGAATACTCGAATACTAAAATAACGATAGCTGCAGCCCTATCGTGCACGGCTGCACGCGAAGTCGGAGCTGAAGAAGCCAGCGTCTATCAATGAACGAGAAATTTAACAGTTGAGTCAATCCCCAAGAGGAGGAGGAGGAGGATTAGGGCGAGGGAATACCATCGTGTTTATTCCAAGACACTGCTTCTTCTTCAGCTCCGACTTCGCGTGCAGCCGTGCACGAGCGCAGATCCTCACAACACAAAGCTCCTGTTGGTGATTGGTTGGAATCTCAGAGCCTAGGCTGCCTACAGAGACGTGTTTTTTGACGGCCTGCTTATGGGGCGGGCAGCTAGCGGATCGTTAGGAAAGATTAAATGGATGTGATCATTTATTTTTTGGGGCCTGAAATCGCTGATACAACCTTTAATACCAAACACGGCATATTATTTATGTAAATTATTTATTTATACAACAATATTTAAATCAACAACATAACCATTACAAAAGACGATAGGAAATAAGCAGACAATTCAGTCAAACATACAAAATCAGTGCTCTAGTTCAAGATTTAAGTGAAAAGAAATATAGCCTAAATATGGAGTTATGAAACTTAATTTTCCACTTAACCAAAATTGATTTCCTCTGGAGCAAGTATTAGATTAATAAGACCAAATATTTCCCATTTAACCAAAATTGATTTGCTCTGGAGCAAGTATTAGATTAATAAGACCAAATATTTCCCATTTAATATACCCCAAATAAATTATCTCATGTTTAACCACGATCTACATAAGAGCCAGCAGCAAATTCCCGAAGGACTGTCCGAGACGGTGTTCTCTGCGGGTACATGAGCGCTGAACAGCCACGGATGGCCTGGAGCTCGCATCTGCGGAAGACTCCAAATGGATTGTAAAATAGGCACTAATAATTATATATGATTCACATATTTAGGGTCTAAAAATAACTAAATTTTTGCCTAAAAAAACTCGTAAAAATACATTAAAAACAATATGGTGGATTTGCTCGACTGCAAGCTGAGTGATACAAACAGTGAAACTGTTCAAGTTCTGATACTGTGTGAATATCGCACAGCTGGAAATGGCTCTCAGCCAATCAGATTCGAGAACCAGAAAGAACTGTTGTATATGCTATATTATGTAGGGCTGCCCCCTAATATTCGACTAATCATTCGTCGACTAGAAGAGACTTCACTTAGTCGACCAAAAAATTTATTTGTCTGTAATCGCAGAAAAAACAACAACCTTGTGGCGCAAGTCACGCAGTCCGTGAGGGACAGGTCGTTACCAGCTGGTCTTTGTGGTAATTACAGCATGTCGGGCAGGAAATCAAAACGTTCGCCTATCATTCGTCAACCTCAAAAATGGCTTATCATTTGAAGCATGTAAGTAACTGACCGCTTACTCTAACGTTAACCTAGATACATGTGCGCTATTGTTAGGCAGGTATCCAAGTGTTTGTGTGGAAGCTGTAGTATTACATGGACGTGAGTCACGTGACATGATATGCAGGCGCCAGCACGATAACTTGCATTTTCTTTTTCTGATAACAGCGGAAACTCGTTTTTGGTCTTATAGATAAGAGTAATACATCATTTTATTTGTGTAAACTCAATATAACAAGAAAACATTGTGCCTTTGTAAAATGAAGAAAACAAACAGGATGCGCTTTCTGCCGTCTCTGTGAACTTGAGCGCATTACAAAAATAAACCAGAACTCTGTGTATAGGCTACTTGCATTCTAACATACATGAGAAATATATCCATAAAAAGCTTGAAATGTCAAGCAATTGTCAACCAATTCAAGTGGGGGAAAAAAAAAACATTCTCTGATTATGTAATCCGGATATAGGCGCGTCCACTACTGCAGAGATGACGAGTCAGCATCGTTAACTTAATCTCTGCAGACAGTATTATTCGAATGTTTAGACCGTCTCCTTGCTGTTTTTTCAGAACACATACATAATCATTACTTTTGCTGAAGTGCTGTTGCGCTTAGCTGTGTATTTTATTTATTTATATATATATATACCTGTGTGTATATATATGAGCCAATTAAAGGCTCATTATTTTGATTTATATGGCTTATTACACGTGTGATTAGTCGACTAATTGCTTAAATTGAAAAAAAAAAAAACAAGTCGAGGGCAGCCCTTAATTAAATTATATTATATTTTACTCTAGATATTTCAATAAGATATTTTAATTATTTAAAACACAAAGTTAATGAAATTATGCTTTAGCAATATGATATGGTTTCATTACTCCTGATCATGTTTATAAATCAGGGGAGCAAGTGAAATCAAAGAGTAACCAGGTTCATATTGCCTGATGTCCATCTCTTCAGATCTAACCTCAGGCTCAGACTAAAGTTTAAAACATTCAAACCCCATGATGTAAACACCTGTTTGAAATGTTGTGGCTTTTTATTTTTAACTCTGCAGTTTCATGCATATTACCCTCATCTGACAGATGACTACTTCCTTTTTCATACCACTTCCTGCTCCTGATGTACCGTCAAGTCAGTTTTACTAAGTAACAGTGTCTTTCACCCACCCAGCTCTTAACTTTCTTAGCAGATAGCCCAGTTATATTTTCTTTTTTACATTTATATTTATAATATGTATAATTGATGATAGATTTTCATTATTTATTTTTAATTTTTTTTATTAAGGTAAATGTTTTGTTTTACTGCCTTTATCTGATAAAGATCTCCTGAGATAAGGAATGGGATTGGCAAAGGATACTTTGTGTTGTGATTTTCATAATTAATGACACTTAAGCCGCCCTATTCGGATGGGATGGGTAGATGGAGTAAAGTAATTTGACCACAGGACGTCTGTAATATTAACGGCCAATTCGCACTAGCAGAAGTGGGAGGTGTAACCTCCCTGTTGTCACGTGTGTTACGTTGCTTCCTGATATCACATGCGGAAACGCAGATAATCTGTATATATAACCTGCTTTCTATCTTTTTTTTATCTGAATGGTATGCGGAAAACGCTTGAGTTTTGCCACAAGACTTGTCCCACCGGCTAGAACGTTACTGAATGCTTTTTCAAGCGTCTCCATACTTTAAAAAAAATTTAAAAAAACGTGGAAATGTACTTTTAAACTGGAAATTAGGGAATATTTACGTACATATTTACAGCGGGTCTATTCGCACGGGATTAGTATTACCTGAGGTCATTTTTCCAGACGGTAAAAGTCGCTGTAATCTTTACTGACATTGTCCATAATGATTACTGAGATGGCACATTCGGACGGGACTAAAATCATTCAATGTCAGGTAATAATTACTTTACCCCACCTCTGCATGTTAAACTAATCCTGTTTGAATAGGGCTTTAGTCAAACCTAAGTGAATTGTGGATTAAATTTCAAGCCCTTTAATTAACTTAAATCAGTCTAAAGTGGTCCTTCCTTTTAAAGAGTTTTTAGTTCTAGTCTCTTAAGTATAATTTCTCTCTAGTGTTGTTTTCTATCCAAAACATTAGGATCAAGTCAATTGGAATAAACATTGTTGTGACAATACTATTGCTGAGAGCTATATTGTGTACCCATGTCCAGGTGGAGAGAGAGAAAGCCACACTGAGCAGCACTGTGCATGACCTTCAGCAGCAGTTAGTCCAGTCTAAAGATGCTCTCAGTGAGCAACAGATGAAGATGGATCAGCTGACCCAATGTCTGGAGACCCTTCAAAGTACAGTCTCAAAAAGGACTTGTGAACAAGGGAATGGAATGAGCCTGTCTCCCAGGTCCCTTCAAAACCAAGAGGCTGATAATGGCATCAACTATTACGAAGTGGACGCAAAAAGCACAGAAGTACTAGAGTGCCGCATGCAATCGGCAAACGAGGAGCTTGCACATCTGCGCAAGGAGCTGAAAGAGGCTGGCGAACGCTCCAAGGCGCTGGAGGGGCGCTGCAAGCAGGAGAAAGAACGCTGGAGGGGTGAGGCTCAAGAACTTGCTAATAAAATTCGACAGTGTATCACTGCTAGCCGTCAGGACCAGGAGCGAATAGGACAATTGGAGCGAGAAATCGGTGCTACGCGACAGGTCGCCACCGACTCTGAAGGGCACCTCAGTGTTGCGCAGGAGGAGCTTCTAGCCTTCTCTGAGGAGCTGGCTAACCTTTACCATCATGTGTGTGTTTGTAATAACCTCACGCCTAGTCGCGTTACACTGGATTACTATCGTGAAGGAGCCCAAGCAGGGAGAACGCACAACCATTCACAGCCCCACCACTATCGCGGATCCTTCCGCAGGCACAGGCGGTCGGGGGAAGTGTTGGACTTGGGCAGCGGAGGAAGTGGAGAAACGTCCTCTAGCTGCGGAAGTTGTCCAGGGTCTCCTACATTAGACTTCAGGGACCCAACTAATGTGCGCAATCTGGTAGCTGTCATACGCTGCCAGATTAAACATTTACAGGTACGTCTTAGCTCTTTATACTAAAAAAATAAAGAAATAATTAAAGGACGTGTACACTACAATTTTCATTCATGTCCTAGAATGTTCTAGAAGACAGTTAAAAGACAGTAAAATGTCTTTAAAAATGTAAAGTAATGCCGGTAATAAAATTGTAAATAGCCATCCAAGATTATAGCTCATCAAAGGAACATGTAATTTTTAGTGTTAGTTCACCCATAAATTAAAATTCTGTCATAATTTTCTTATGTCAATCTAAACTTGTATCGCTTTGTTTCTTTTGTGGGACATTTTATTGACGATTTTATATATATATATATATATATCTTAAAACTCATAGAGGTTTGGAACATGAGGGTGAGTAAATGATGACAGAATTTTGGGTGGACTATTATTTTATAGTAAGCCTTTAAGCTGCTTTTTTGGGGGGAGGTAAGGCATGGAATATGAACCGATCTGACAAGGCGGCATTAGGATGCCTGCCTGAATCTTTTTTTTTTTTTTTTTTTTTTTTTGCTTCGAATCAACTTAAGTAAACAAAACAGTGAATCTAAATGGTAAATGGCCTGCTTTTATTTAGCGCTTTAACAGACCCATGGCCACCAAAACGCTTTACATATTGCCTCACATTCACCCATACAGCTTGTCGGGAGCAGCGCCACTTGGTCAGGTGGAACCGGGGATAGAACCACGGTTTGTTGTAGACATGAACCACTGAGCCACTGCCGCTCTATGCTTTTTCTTTATTCTTTGATGTAAAAAAAAAAAAAATTGTTATGGTATAAATACATTTTATTGAATTACTTGCTTTTGCTACATTTTCAGGTGGCGGTGGACCTGTGCAGGCAGCGCAACCTGTTGTCCTCTCCAGCTGCAGGAGAAAGCACTGATTCAGACCGTGACACAGAGGCACTGCTTGAGGAAGTGTTAAAACTGAAGTCCCTGCTGAGCACCAAGAGAGAGCAGATAGCCACTCTCAGAACTGTCCTAAAAGCCAACAAACAGGTACAGATGTTAGATATGTAAGATAATTAAATGCATACTAAATAGTAAAAATGTGTTTCCAAAAAAAAAAAAAAAAAAACTTTACCCAATTTATATTTAAAGGGGCAACATGTAGAATTCAGAAACACTTGTGACACCGGTGGCCGTTAAGTGAACTGCAGCCCTTATGCATATGTAACAAGGACCTGATTTTCTCATGGCGTAGGTCCTTTTTTTTCTTTTCTTTTTTTCCCGCTTAGAAGTAAAAAGGAGTTGAAAAACCTTTGCTGCGATATACTTTTAACAAACGCCCCGACGCTGCTGAGCAACGTTTAAATGAGTATGTAAATATGTACTACGTGCTTTTCTCAATAACAAAATAAACACAACAAAAACGACAGTGGCGAGAAAGCAGCAGTTTAGAAAGCATCTGATCATAGCGATGTGTATATGTTTGCACCAGCTCTGCAGTTTACAGATGAGGTAATTGTATAAGAATTAATTTAATGTGTCTTTGAATGGAAGAGTGAGTAAACAACAGTTTAGTGTGTGTAAACGTTGATTTTCAGGAAGGCAAAAACGTCCCAAGTCCTTCACATAAAAATCAGTCTATAGGCTTTCATAGAGAACCAAGGCAGTCAGGGAAGGTCTCGTTTAAGTTCCTGTACAAGCTGTTCACACTATAAAAAAAGCGATTAATACATGAAAATTCTTACGTGTTAAAACCTTTACTTATGTGAAAAGCCCTACTTTTCAGCTCTAATCCTGTACAGTGCTGTAAATACTTAAAATATTTATACAGAAAATTTACATTATCATTGACAAGTTTGTCTGTAGATTTCAGAGCAGACACAACTCTTGAAAAAGCCATGTATTGGTAAACTCTTGGCCTGTTCAATATATCAATCTATCACTACTTTTATTGTGAATTGATTGAACAGTTTTGTAATGGCCTTTACTCTGTGCAGTTTAGAGTATGTTTCTAAACTGAAGCACATGGTTTCTTTTGATGTGATGACTGATTTAGTCGTCTTTTTTTTTTCCCAGACAGCCGAATTGGCTTTGACCAACCTGAAGACAAAGTACGAGACAGAGAAAAGCATGGTGTCTGAGACGATGATGAAGCTGAGAAATGAACTGAAGGCTTTGAAGGAGGATGCAGCCACCTTCTCCTCCCTACGGGTCATGTTCGCAAGCAGGTATGATGGGATTACACGTGCACAAAGTGCTTTGTGTACTCGCAGGCCAAGGAAGTTTCTTAGGAGGTCATTCGTGCAGCACATAGCTGTCTATTGGGGTTTTAGTGTAAAACTGGTTGTTTCTACACTGGTTTGTTTTATGGAAAGAATGCAGATGAGTTCATGGGAGAAATTGATTCTCCCAATTGAAATTCCAGGTTTCCCTTGTCAATTCAGAAAACAAACTAATCAATTTTAGTTTGAACTTTTATATCTAATCATCTTCATGGATTGTCTTGGGCTAGCTAAGAAATCATAAATCATCAGCTGAGGTGATATAAGGATTTGTAGAGGCTTTATAGTTATAGTACAACCTGCATCATGGTGAAAGACTGCAGGCAGTGTTTGTTTACACTTATTGAAATGCTTATGAGAGGTCTTTGGGATATAGTCATAGAGATTAGACAGTCATGACCCTGTTTTAAAAGCACACTAATAAGATTATAATCTCAAGGCCTGTTCTCCCACGAGTTCCTCTCACATGCTGATTAACGTGCAGCTCTCTGATCCCGTGTGCAGGCGAGGGCAGCTCGCTCTGAGCTCAAGTCATAGATCAAGTGTCAAGGGAACAGTGAGTAGTGGAAGCGGGGATAACGTTTTGAGTCTGTAACTGTAAAAGGAAAAATCTAGACCTCTATAGAACATTTATTCAAACTCATATCGTCCCCTTGGAATTATAAGGTTCTATCTGACATTTTTGTAAAAATGTGGTTATTCTTATTCTGTGACCACTTCTTTACATTATGTGATGTTTTTTTCTTAAGTTGTGTACATTTTGGAACTTTTTATTTAGAAAATAAAAAGGTTCTTTCTACACAGTCTACACAATGGAATGCAAAAACTTTAAAGCTCAATATCTCAAAACCAGTCAGAATACAGATAGAACCTTATAATTCCAAGGTGGCGATATGTAGTGGTCAACCGATATTGGTTTTTGGATGGCCGATGCCTATATATTAGTAGAAATAATTTTTAACATTTAGAAATGTCTTTACTGTGCATACTTCCCGAATAACTATTAATAAAAAAATTAAAAAAACTACATCCCCAATCTTTTGACTGGTTCTGTATGTATTGTATTTAGGGGTGGGCGATATGGCAAAAATATCAAATCACGATTCACGATTTTATCACGATTCCTTTTCATGTTGGTTTTACTATTTTGCAAGTGACTGAGCATCACAGCCAAACTAATGTCCCTATTTTAAAAACAAAGCCTTAGGTAACAAAATATAAAATAAAAAAGAATGGCAGACATTAGGCCAAAGTGGCGAAGATAAAAAATATTTGTCATTGTCTTTGTTATTAAAAATTAAGAACAAAGATACACATACACAACTTAATATACAAATTAAATAAACAGTGCTTTATTTTTTCAGCTACTATTTAACAGCATTGAAGAAAGTAATTAAATGAACAAATATGAAAATAAAACACAACATCGACTTCACTGTATAAATTTTACATTGATTCTTATTAAAGCTACTATTATTAAAGTTCTCAGTCAAGAGTGAGTGAGATGCTCTTTGTATTTTGTTGTTTTATTAATAGGGTTCTCCAAAATTTGTAATTCTCTCAAGCCGATTTAAACCCGAATAAGTCTCCCTCTTCTGTTGAAAATAAAAGTTATTTGGAGGAATGTGGGTCAACAAACAGTTACCACAGTGACTTCCATGATAGTTTTTTCCTACTATGGTAATCAATTGGGACCAGCAACCGCCCGGTTAGCCACACTCCTCAAAATATCTTCTTTTGTGTTCAGCACAAGAAATAAATTAATACAGGTTTGGAACAACATTAGAGAGTGAGTAAATAATGACAGAATTTTTATTTTTGGCTAACTGTCCCTTTAAGGACAAGCGGCTGCATGTTTACTATTAGGGCTACTGTCACTTTAAGATCTGCGCGCAACGAGTCTACACGCATTAAAGCAGATTATTTTTTCTATTGTTCTTTCACTTTAGACATAACCAACTTTGTTTATGTAAACCTTGTGTGTATTTGACAGTATTAGCGCAATAAGACTCGAAAGATAACTTAGTTCAGTAACGGGCGCTGTTAGACAGGCTTTTAGTGCATGTGCGCGTCGGGTGTTTGCGTTCAGAAAAGTGCCCGTTAGAACAGCGCATCAGCAGCGAATGACATGTTTAACCGGCAAGGCTTTAAAGCACATGCAAATAATTAATTTTTATGAACTACAGTGTCCCGTTCCTCTGCATTTCATGTGGATATACGTTGCGCTGTACAGTATGTTGAGACGGAGGCGCCAGAAATGCAAACTGATAAAATGCACGATCCTACGATATTTCTTCAAAAGCAGATCGTGGAGACATTTTAATCGTCCACGATCAAAAATCGTAATATCGCACACCCCTAATTGAATTTATACTGGCCATCGACTGCCCTCATTTCTAAAATATCGGCATCAGCAGTTTTAAAGGTGCAGTATGTAAGATTGACAGCTAGCGGTTGAAATGGGTACTGCAGTCCAAATTCAAAGTATTGGAGAGAGTTGTTTCCCCCGTCCCCTCCTCCTCAGACTCAACACTCACACGGGTTGCCAAATTGAGGACACGCAACAGGAACGAGCGAAATTGACAATGGAAGGCGACGAGCCTTACACTGTAAGTTAATGAGTTGTATTTATCCATGTTTAATATGTCTCTGGACCGATGGATGCTGAGGCTTTTTAGGTTGGGTAGAATGTGTTCTCTGACCCAGTTCGTTTGCTGGCTTCAATTGCCGTAATAAGCTTAGTTGTCCGTTAACTGGCAACCTAGGGGTGTCGAAATACTAATTGGGTAAATTGGCAGTGGGCGGGATCACACAGACCAAAAAAAGAACAGACTGTCTGACACGGAACACACATTTTGAAGTGAAATAACTGGCTGAAGCGTTGTTTTTCGAAGAAACTTATGTGAACTTAGCATATTTCCTATATATCTGCTAACATATGGTATTTTCATGCTTTAATGCAGTCCAAAAAATTACATACAGCACCTTTAAAAAGACCTCTAATTACTAGATGGCTGGTTACAGTCCCAAGCCAAAGGAGCTCTCCTCTGCGTCTTTCTGTTTTGATCCTTTGATATTTTCAGAGTAAATCTATGGGATTGATTCATTTTTTTCATCCACTTTTTTTTCCACCGCCAGGCTAAAATGAACCAGCAGGATAGCAGATTAACCAGCAGAGCGCGCACAGCGCAAATAATGGTTTACAGTGAGCCGTTTGAGACGGGAGACCAAAAATATATAGCCGGTCAATAGTAAAACGACTAATTTGCATGGTCGACTAATCGCGGTAGCACTAATGTCTAACAGAACTAGTGCCTAACAGGTTACAGGCCAAAGATATATACTATTGGATTAAGGATTTGTTCTAAAGTATGAGTTAGGGATGGCGAAAACTAAAACATTTCTTGACCGACCACCAAGCCTCATTAGCCGGTTGAAAACGGTTAACCGATTAGTTTAAAATATGCTATGGTATTTGAAATGACAGCCATTTCGAGCCGCGCCTGCAATTTCGCAACTCTGTCACATCTTTTTGCTGTTCTGCCTCCCTCTCACACACACACTGCCCCGGCGCAAGTCACTTTTTTTAAATCCCCAACATGAGTCCCGCAAACGCGGCGCCAAGGAGCTTGTATGTAATCGGAGGACAAATGGCTCCTTAGTTTCGAAATGGTTTGGGTACAAGGTGATCGCGTTGAAAATGAAGGCGTTTGTCTAGCGTTAGAAGCTCATTTGAAACATTGCCGCGGCTCATTTAAGAAAATGACAGCTCCGAAGAGGCTTGTGGGTGTTGCGTTTTCAGGTGATGCATCATAGATGATGTGCTTCTACTGTATTTAAGCATTGTATCACACAAGTTGCAACTTACATCTGTGTCATTCTTTGTGGTGAAATGGTCCCACACACTACTTTTCTTTGCACGCTTCCTCCTGTCGTCTGCCCTGGCTCTAACCTCGAGTGTTTTAGCCTGTAGCCTTTACTTTTCGCAAACCTTGTGAGCACGCAAACCCAAACGCTGTGACCGCGCGCCAAATGTTTTTATTGGTTTATTAAGTACAAACAGGAGAGTTATGAAAAATTGAGTGTGAGGGATTTGTTCACTTCACAAAAATATCTTGGAATGAGATGGCTAACTGTAGTAGCGTTTAGTCCACTGTCTATAATAGCCTAATTTAGAATTTATTTATTTATTTTTTACCGACAACTTTGATCGGTTAACATTGATGCGTTCAACCATCGGTCAAACGGTCATCGGTAAACATCCCTAGTATGAGCAATAGTAATCGTGACACAAGCATCATTTTCTAGGTTATTAACTATTGGCTAATTAATTTTTATTCTGAAGCATTTAATTTTTTTAGGCACCAAAGGCTTATGCTCTGGTGTGTGTGTGTAGTGCTCTCATGAGGACAGACAGACAACACTATTCCAGACATTCTTGCATCAGTTTTTAATAAAAACTAAAATATTTTTTAAGGGAGGTTTATGCAAAGTGTAATCCCTTTTATTCTTTTGTTATTTCATTCTATATGTATCTCCATTCCCGTTTCCTGTATTCTTATTATCTCCCCGTTTTCACAGATGTGACCAGTACGTAACGCAGTTAGATGAGATGCAGAGACAGCTCGCCGCCGCTGAGGATGAGAAAAAGACGCTCAACTCTCTCCTCCGCATGGCCATTCAGCAGAAACTGGCATTGACCCAGCGGCTGGAGGACCTGGAGACCCCTCTGTCCCCTCTCAGTAACGGTGGGAGCCCACGCTATTCCCGGACCAAGCATCTGACCAAATCAGGCCGAGCACCACGGAGCCCCATGAGAAGCAGTCCACGCTCCAGTCCGGTGCTGGTTTCTACTGGCCCGCAGAACATGAGCAGCCACTTGAGGATGTTGTCTCGCAGCCTTCACAGCAGCCCCGTAAGAGTGCCCTCGTCTTCTTCCTCATGCTCGTCTTTTTCTGCCTCAAACCAACCCGAGTCCTCCACGTCCACGCAGAGTTTAGCATCTGTCGGCCTTGTGCGCGACACCACTTTCGTTCGGAGTTACGGGTCAAGTTCGTCTCGCTCCTTAGATGACTCTACTGGAGGGTTGGGACCCTTCGCTATTCAGTCACGACAACCCAAAGTTAATGAGTCACAGGCAAACAGCCTGAAAGTGTCAGCACCGTTTCGCAGCAACACGTTTATTAAAGCACGTCGCACGTCTTTACCTGTGACCAAAACTGGCTCCCATTCAGTCGAAACTCTTGCCACACGATCAGGTAGAACTGACGGATCAGAGAAAAGACGTAAGGTTACGATGGAGGAGAATGATCTTAAACTTTCTAAAAAGTTCAATGCAGAACGTGCGTTTCTCAAAAAGCAGTCTAACGTCTCTAAATCCCGATCTGCTGAGGGAACTACTTTGAGTCGCTTTGCTTGTTCTAATACGGCATCTACAACGCAATCCAAATTTCTCCCTCGGGCAACCTCAAGTGTAGCATCTCCCAGCAGTCAGTCCGCTCCATACAGTCCATCAGATAAACACCGGAAATCTTCATTCCCCTGTAGGGCCGAAACGTCCTCTAGGTTAGCGAGCCATTCAAACTCATGTCAGGAATTTGTTGAGGAAATCGTCTCCAACCCGAGTCGTGAGATTAAGAGGCAACAAGATCCACTCCGAAAACAGCAAAGAGGTGTTGATGCAGCAAACCGGTCAACACACACTCGCACACGCCAGACGAAGTACAGAGCAACGTAACTGTTCACAGAAGTAGCACAATTTTACAACTGACTCCGATAAGACGATTACAAAAACATGCATAGAGACGTTCAGAATGATGTTGATACTTCTAACAACAGTTGGGCATTTCATCAAAGCTGCCGTTAACAAGAGTGAAAACGCATGAAAATGTACAATCATCTTTCTTGTGTCGTCTGTCATAGATTCTCTGCATCACATACCTTTAGTGAAATTCAATACATGTTTTTGAAGTCTCATAATGATAAAAAATAAAACAATAAAACCGCAATACTGTGAAATATTATAATTTAGAAGAACTGTTTTTTGTTTTAATATATTTTAAAATGTAATTTATTCCTGAGATGGCAAAACTGACTCTTAAGTGTCACATGATCCTTCAAAAATCATTCTAATATGTAATATTTGGTGCTCAAGAAACATTTCTTCTCAATATTGAAAATGGTTGTGCTGCTGTTTCTGCATTTGTATGAACGAACACTTTTGACTTGCTGTGTCACTCTGTCTTTGCAGAAATGAAAGCCTCCTTGTGTCCTCCCTCTGTGCTCCAGTGTACATGGACCATGTTCATGAACACCCTCACCCTGCAGACCTGTCCCAGCATCCTCCTCTTCATCATCAGACCTCACCTCATTGGATCTCTCATCATGTCTCTCGTGCCTCTCCCACCCTCTCTCTCTCGCCTGTTTTCCATGTGCTCGTCTTTTTGTTTGTTTGGATCAAGTCGTTCAGCTTTAAGACACTGAACGCTGTGTCATGCCATCTCACGATTTTTCCTTATTCATGAACGTATGTACCAAACCAAAAACTCTTAGAGATCAGTATTATTTGAAGTCCAACTGGCTGTGACTGACCTTTTATTATCCTAGCCATAAATAAGCACACCTTGTTTTGGTTTTAGCCATGAAAAAACTGAATTTTTAGGGATCAATGAAGACATTCCTCTGGCATAACTGACCAGTTGTGCAGTTCTACTACTCATTGGTTATTGACATGTAACTTGCATTGGCCTTTAAATAAATGCATACAGTAGAACCAGTAAGCAGAACAATCAACTATGCAGAGGTACAAAGACTTTTGCTGCTAATTAGCTCATGCAAAATAATCCACTTAACAAACTGCCAGTTTATCCTACCTACAGCACGGGGTTAACCAACAGCACTGTTAAGACAAATGCGATTTATTTTCATTAGTATGATAGTGGAAAACTACATTGACAGGGGAAAACTGTAATAGGATTTAAAAGAGTGCCTTAATATTTTGAAGTTTTGAGTGAAGATTTGTAGATAATTGGTTTAATATTTTGTTTATTGAAATGATGGTAAGAGAGGGTTTGTGTTGTTTTAAGACTAATTATGGACATTTATGCATGCATGTGCAGATTACATGCATGTTACATTCCCTGCAATAGGTTTGTTTTGTTAAAAACTAGGCCTTCGCAACCAATAATTTTACTGTTCTTGTCAGAACCGCGCGCGTGTATGTAAGATGTGTCGACTTGCCTGTCAACACTTTCATCTTGTTTTCAGTCGGTCATGTTTCTATATTTCAAAAATGCTTCCTGTTGAATTTTTATTGTCGTTTATTTTTTAACTTAATTTTCTTTTATATTTTATTGTTCAACCCTACAGAATAGTAATTATCATGAAAAATCAGGTCTTGTTTGTGAAGGAAATAAATATAGTGAAAAAATAAAGTTGTTTTCAATGTTCCTGTATTTGTTTTGTTTGTCTTATTGGGGATGAGTTGACATGTCAAGCCGTGTCCTGCAGAGCGATGACACACATCTTCTGAAATGGTTCTGAAAAATTTATTTTCAGTTGTTGATTAATTATAGGTATGGTTTTTTTTTTTTTTTTTTGCATTGCAGGTTGGTGTCATTTTAGTATAGTTTATTTACTATTGTAGTTTTTAATATTTTTAATTGCATTTTATTTTTTGTTACACTATTTTTAGTCATTTTAGAACTTCAACTTAAAAAATTTATTTTGCCTTGGCAACTAGCTGAAATAAAGTAAAAAAATATATATATTTAATTTTAATTCAGTTCATAGTGGCTTTTTTTTATTTTGTTAATGATAATCACAAGTTGGTGGTAATAAGGCAATTGTTGACACTTTCATTTAAATGTTAATGGATAATATTCCCATTTTCAACCATGCATTTCATTCTGTATGTTGTTCATTATGAATTTAAAAGTTAAATATTTAGAACTTTTTAAAAAAAGGTTATTTAGAATTTAAACCTAAACTTAAAAATTAAAAGTAATTTAGTGGTTGTGTATAGAGAGCTTTTAATATTTTTGATAATTGAACATTCAACTCAGTAAGTTTTGAGATCCAGCTATTTTTACTCTTTCAGTCTGGACAGATAGGTTAATAATAATAACCAATGACCCTGTTTAATTTCAATGCTTTCCACTCATCACATATCACTTTCCTCAGAGTCATATTTCAGGTTTGAGGCTTTTGTGCCCTCTAGTTTGACATTTGCCCATGTTTAGTCTGAGGGGGGTCAGTTTATTTCATTATGTCCTGCAGTAAAAAGATCCCTGAGATCAGTATGACGATTCTCTTGTTACACTGCTGACAAAGAGCCAGCACTTCCTGTTGTAACTGTTCTCCTTCAGCACAAATGTAATGAAAGTATCTAGAGAAATGCTTTGGAGTAAAAGTAGGCAAAACACAAAGATCAATAGATCAATTCCCGATGGACAAAATCAAGGCCTGCTCTATATTTTTTCTTGATCAAGAAGCTGTTTCACTCAGATGTCACTATATAGGGATGAAAATACTATCTCAATTTAATTTCATACCAACTCAGTTAAATGTAAGGTAAACCATATTTTTATTATACTGGTTGAAACTCTTCACATCTTGATAGCAGCAATCAATAATAGAAGTGGTCTAAACATTAAAACATGTACATTGTGTGGAAGTCTCATGACCAAACATTTTTCATCCAATCGGTCTGAATGCAATGATGTGATGCCCATCAACATGTATTTCCATAACTCCGCGCGCCCTGCTCACACAGACATCACAGTCATCAGTGTGTTCTGTGAGGCTATGCAGACAGTCACTGCACCTTACTAGTCAGGTGGTACAAGTCAGTGCTCCAAGTTGATAACATTCACTGTTATTGAAATGTTATATAATGTAACGTCGTCTCGTGATGCTTTGCAAACTGCTGTGTACAAGTGGCTTTTGACGCTCTGTAATGCTTTCAAAGCTAGCTTTGCTATTGCTAGCCTCTCCGGAATTGCACACCCTACCTTTAAACCACTGAGTAGTTGCTCTTATCGCATCCATGTACGATAAAACCTGTATTTGGCCGAATGATCACCTACCCCCATGAGGGCGACCCGCTCCATGCTAAATAAAACAGCTTTTATTAGGCTAAATAATTATATGACTTGAACCTCGAGCCATTTGTGAGTATACACGATTTTAATTTAATTTAAATACAATTTTGATTTGATTTTTCAAAAGTAGCCAACTATTTACTTAATGAGTAAAACAGGTAATGAGAAAGAAATGATGCCAGAAGGATTGGAAGTACGTTGATTTGTCGTACACTTGCTGCCCCCAAGCGGCGTTCAAGTGAAGTGCGCCTCACTCACATTGATGGACGGGGAGATAACGTGTCCTTTCTCAGGTGTCCGCTCTGTTGTGTAGTAAATAGATCTCTCATACTCACTGCTGCTCAGAGGACACCTCGCTCATGGAGCGGTGACACACTTTCGGTGAGTTCAGTACTACGCTTTCCATATTCGTAATAGCACAGACTGCGTTTGAAGCCACACGGTTGATTTCCACAATGTCAAACTCTGGAAAATACGACTGGAAAAATGTGTGCATGTATTGATGTGTCATTTTGTTCAGATGTGATTCAAATTCAGTCCAAATTAAAGTGATTATGATTATTTTAATGTTTTAAATGCAACATTGTGGTGTGTCCATTTCTATTATAGACATGTAGCCTAGTAATTTAGTAAAAAGTACATATTTATGCTCTCTAATATATGTTCTTCCTATCCATCATTTTAGTGGTATGAAAATATTATGCATGCCTTCCTCTGTCAGCCAGCAATCTGTTCATGTGATTTTGCTTGAAATGACAAATAAATCATTTTAACAGGGGCAGGCATTTGACCAGCGAATAAATTATAGATCCTCACTTAGGTGAAACTCAATCTCTCCCCTCTTGTTACTCTCTTTGCTTTCGTTGACGACCCCAACGCACAGTTTCCCAGCATGCAGCAGGAGCTTTGGCTGAGGGCCCTTCTTGATACCTGCGTGTGCAATGAGATCGGCCGCTGCGCTCCTGACAAGACCGACCGAACAAGAACTCAAAAATGCCTTATCCAACTGCGCCGCAGGACACAACCACGTCTCCAACTCCAGCAGACCAGCACAGCCCAGAGCAAAGACGTCCACAGACACAGTTAATTGCACTTCTTTGCATCATCATGGCCATAATCGAGGTGCGTTACTCTGCTATTTTTGACAGACAGTGACATGAGAAGTGTGTCTTGTAGAATCTTGCAGAAATAACTCTTGTGTCTAAGAAAATGCAGATAAATGTGATATTGCCGAGGGCCCCTGGAACCTAAACAACCCGGTGAAAGCCTCAAGGAGCCACCAGGAGCTTCACAAAGAGCTGTTACTGGCCCACAAAAAGTAAGATCACAATGCAAGTGCTCCAAATCAGACACAGGAATATTTATCTCTGTTCATGGAGATTTTATTAAATGGCTGTGCTTTTTTTAAGTGGGTTAGTGAAATATTGATGATGCCTCGCTCTCTCTCTCTGGTCTTTTGTGTCAGGCAGTCATGTGTGGACGCACAGGCTGCAATCGTACACCTCTGGTATTATCAGCAGCCTGCGCTCAGGACACACTGTGTCACACACTCCTATCACTACTGCCAAGTCCTTTAGACTACTGAAAAACTGAGAAATATGGGCTCACATAATACACTCAAATCTCACGATGGCAATGGAGCACCTATGATGATGATGATGAGGAAAATAAGCTTTCTTTTTCGCTCGCAAAACTTTGCATTCTTCCGTAAAAGTTCCCTCAAGAAACTTTACATTTGCTTGCTAAAACTGGTGATGGGAATAATATGAGATGAAAAGTAAAACCATATTTCAGTTATTCTTTGGGCAAACACAAAGTTTTAACAGAGGAACAAAATACTTTTTTGAAGGAATTCAAAAGAATTGATACATAATTTTTCTTCCTGTCTCATGTTTTTCTATGTCGTGGTGATGGGGAAAAATTAGATGGGAGGAAAAATTATATTTTAAAATGATATTTCAATGGTTTTGCATTTTCTCGCATAGATTTAGAGTTCCCAGAGCAACTTGCCGTTTGCTTGCAGAACTTTGACATTTTCCGAGAAAGTATGCGTTTGCTTGCAAAACTTTGACATTTTCCTTTTTGTGATGGAAATAATATGATAATATGAAATAGTAAACATTAAGTTTCTGGTTGTAACACAAAAATTTTGAAAACAAATTTAGAAAATATTATTTTTCCTCCCATCTAATTTGAAAATGATTTGTGACATGGCCTCCGTATTGTATAATGTTACGATGCATAGAAGAAAGATTTAGTTTTAATTTTCATTAATTCCACAGTTGTTTTTAAATTGTTGTATTTGTATATCTAGCTAAATGCAAATGTATTTCACCTACTTTATCATATATATTCAGTATATACAGTGCTTAGCATAAGTGAACACACCCATGCTAAAGTTGACTATAAAAAGGAATAAAAAAAGAAGAATCTTTTGGAAATTGATCTTAATGCCTTAATTTAAAAAAAGAGGAAAACTCCAACCTTTAAGGACACCAATGTTCTTTGTGAATGAATAATGTATCGTAAATAAATAAATGTTCTTCCTTAAAATACAGGGTGCATAAGTCAGGACACCCCTATGTTACATTCCCATAGAGGCAGGCAGGTTTTAATTTTAAGGGCCAGTTATTTCATGGATACATGATACTGTGCATCCTGATATTTTAATTCCAAAGGCCAAGGGAACTTAATCAGGATGCATAGTATCAGTGTTAGTTCACCTAAAAAGAAACATTTTGTCACCATTTACTCACCCTCAACTCGAGTTGTACCAAACCTGTATGAATTTATTTTTCTGCTGAACACAAAATAAGATATTTTGAAGAATCTATGTAACCATAGCATACCATAACCATAATAGTTGACCATAACATTGATTTCCATACTATAAAAAAAAATGCAATGGAAATCAATGGCTATGGTTAACCCACATTCATACAGGTTTGGAACAACTTGAGTTGAGGGTGAGTAAAATATGATTTTTATTTTATTTTGTGTGAACTATCCCTTTAATGAAAACTGTAATACATATTTCTAAAATAACACTGGTAAAATGTTACTTTTATACCTGTTGTTTGTGCTTTGGCTCTTTGGGCGGGACAGAGGGCTGGTGGTGGGCTGTAAGCCGGAGCTTCAGGCGGTTCTGGAGAGGAGGAAGAGAGAGAAGAGCCAGAGGGAGGAGGGAGAGCAGAGCAGGAGTCCTCTAGAGCAGGTGCTTCTCCAGCGCCAGCAGAAACACCAGGAGATGATGGTCAGCAGCCTCCTCCAGGCCAAACAAACACATCAGTTTACACACACTTATTACTGTATAGGTTCGCCTTACCAAACTGACCATGGTAAACCACAGCTTACACCAAAAAAAACCTGTTGAAATTCTACTGTGTAGAAATCATAATACATTAATATGATGTCATTTATGTTTTCACAGTTTTTAATGTCATTTTGTTTACAACAGGTTCATTGTAGTAACACTAACTGTAATAACTGAGTCCGTTTTATTTGTCTGTGATTTCCGATTTGTTACATCTCAGAAGGAGAAGGAAGACGAGGAGAAGTTGCATGAGGAGGTTCAGCTCTTGGAGTTTGTGCGAGTGAGACAGAACCTGAAGAGAGTCCACACAGCTCTGCAGAAGAACGTTCACTCCTGAATCTGACTAAACACACACTTCATTTGGCCTCGCAGCTTCATTTTGAAATAAAGTACACCGCGTTTCGTTATATCCATTATTATCTTGTTATTAACCTTTTTTTTTTCATTTTAGTCTGTTACAGTTCACTATGTGTTCTGCAATAATTTAATAATATAAAGAAAAAGAAAAAAAACTAGCCTACCCATACTCATAGTTCCTTCCAAATACCATTATTACTACTAGGTTATTGATAAGCCCTAGTGTAAAACATACAAAATCTACTTCAGTGATTCACAAACTGTAATATTTTGCTGAGAGCTGAAGAAATTACCAATTTTATTGTAGAAACCCTTTATTCTACAATGTAATTTAGTAAATACCACGCTTCTACCATAACACATGTCCAAATGACGTGGTTTTCACATCCCTTTTTTGGTACTTTATTATTAGTGAAGAAAAAAAACAACGGGGCAAATTACCGTGGTAATTATTTTTGTAATGGGTTTGAAAGTTATAAATGTCAGTATTCTAAAATCAAACCAGAACTATTCATATTGTATTTAATAAACATGGCTACGAATCTTGCAATAAAGCTCCAACTACTCCAACAAAAGTGCCAGTACTGGGAAATAATGTGTGTGTTTTGCTTGCACGAGCCTTAACCTGCATGTTCTCCTGGCCTGTGATTGGATGAGCAGAAAAGGAGCTGGCCAATGATCTTAGGAAAGCGGAATAAACAGGACCAGCTGTCTGGATGTTGGTCATATGATGTGCCTTTTTTACTGCCTCTGCAAAATTAAGGAAGAGTCGGTTTAACCGCTTTTATTTTCAGTGTCACTAAAAAATAAGATCGTTTTAAAAACAGACGAGTACAGAAGGTGGATTTTCTTCTTCATCGGGCAAAAGTGGTGAGTAATTTTGGAGTGTTTTGCAAGCAGGGAGACGCTAAGACAAGGCGAGTATAGACACGATCTGTTTTTCTCGTAAAGTGTTGTTCCAGACAGTAGCACGCAATATAAGTCAGTCACCATCAGATATCACAGATTAACCAAACAGTTCCGCAAATCAACAATGAGTCGCCAAACTCTTTACAGTCGTTCCTTCTAAAAGCCTTAGAGCATAGAGCATCACAGTCCCGCCCACAGCCGGTGCCGGAAGTAAAAATTCAATACAATTTCTCCATAGACATTTGGGGTATAAGCCATAAAAACGTAACCATACATTGTAGACTTAAAACCAGCAACGGCTGTACTAAGCGATTGTATATGCTCATATAAACACCAAAAGTTCATGGGGCACTAACCTTGATTTGAGATAAATGCCTTTTATTCGCGATGTCTTGGATAAGTACTTCATTACCCACAATCCTAAACAATCCCACAATCCCACAGTGATGCATCTGATTGGTGGATGTCGTGTAAACCCCGCGAAGGTCCGGAGAGCGTTGCCATGGAAGCAGGATTCTAACAGTAGACTGAACGGACTGTTGTCTTTAGCGGAAGCCATATAAATAGTTTTTAAATCAATACATTCCTTTTTAAATTAATATTTTGTGTCAAATTATTTATTTATTTGGTAGGTAGCCATGTAATAAGCGGGATAATGTATAGCGAGTTGGTTGTTATAGCGAATACAACTCCCTTCAGGGTCCGCTTCGGGCTCATAATCAGCCTTTCGCGAGTTGTATTCGCTATAACAACCGCCTCGCTTTACATTATCCCTTACTTATCGTTCACTTTAGATAGGCTACTGTAGCCTTCATATGGTATGAGTCATATCAAGCATTTTATGATGCCGCTGTCAAAACAATATTAAGCCTAGGCATAACGTTACCTCTCCATGCATTTACTGAACATCTGTGTAATAATTCATGGCAAGTTAATAAACTGAATATAACGGTCCAAGAGCAGACCATGCAGCGGTCCATGCATCAGACCGGTGGCGCTGTGCACTTTCTGGTTTGCTGACCATCACTTTTTAATTTTCACTTGTTGTGGATATTAAGAAAATACATTAAATGTTATTACAATTAAGGATGAACTATAACATCATGAAAATGAGCATGGACCTCAACCTGTCCTGTCAGCAGAGTGTCCTGTGACATAGAGGGCTTTGAAATAAACACACAAACTAACGTTACACACTGACTGAACACACGTGTGTTGATGACTGAGCTGCACCATGTTGCTAACCTTATCGTTAACCGCTTTCACACACGCACACAATATATTATTATTTTTATTTACACGATTATTACTGAAAGAACTGCTATTAACAACACATTTACTATATAAAATTTACTCAAAAGGCTCTTTCGCGGTTGGCTTCAGTCGACTTCAGTGAGGCGCGGTGGGTTATGGGATGAGTAGTTCCTTCGCTCGGAAATGAAAATATGTACACAGTCTTGTACCTTTGCCTTTTTTTGGATTTTCTCTTCGTTTTTTCACTCGAAATGATATGTTGTATGCTTATGAGTTCAGCCATAGCTGGTTATCCTCAGACATGCTCTAAAACTCTTTAGATACGGATTTTTCCAAAAGTCAATGGGAGAAATGAATGGGAAATTTACTTCCGGCACCAGAGCTCTCTCGGGCTGTGGGCGGGACTGTGATGCTCTATTGAAGCAGATGATATTCATGCACTTATCACAAGCTTCTGTTTAATCAATGACATGAACAGCTGTCAGCGGTTCTCTTGAGTTCCGTTTGCTTGTAACGTTATCAGCTCAAACTCCACGGAGTTCCCCATCAAATGGTTGTCAGAAATCGCAACGAAAAATATGTTTGTTTTCCATGTACGTTATTATTTTGAAATGTAAATTTGAAAAAATAATTGTCAAGCAAATTATTTGTCAGTACAGGCGCCAACGGAATAGCTAAATAAATAAATTATGAAATGAATACACACTGGTTGTCAAAAGTTTGGAATTATTAAGATTTTTATTTATTTATATGTTTTCGAATTAAGTCTCTTATACCCACTAATGCTGCATTTATTAGATGAAAAAAAAACCAGTAAAAACAAGTATTGTGAAATATTACAAGTTTCAAAAGGTTTTCTATTTTAATATATTGTAAAATGTAATTTATTTTTGTGATGCCAAAGCTGAATTTTTGCATCATAACTCCAGTCTTCAGTGTCACATGATCCTTCAGAAATCAATTTAATATGATTCGCTGCTCTATAAACACAAAGATATATTATGCCGGAGTGAGTGGCCCGCCCCTTGGTTCTGTGACCGGGGCCCAACATTTGGTGCTACACCCCTGAGTAGAAGCATTTTATGCTTGGTATTCATAATCATAAGTAAAAATGCTTTTCAAAAAGGTCCCACTGATTGAGTTAAACTGAATTCATCTTTGCATTGGTGAATTATTGATAATGCAAACAGTTTGGTATATCATATGGAAAGAGTAGCTGACTGAAGATATATAAAGTTATAAGCATTGATTTATTGACAGAGCAAGGGTCAGTTTTTAACATCACATGATCACTTTGATAGCTGCAATGCATACACGTCAAAACTATCACAGTCGTACTATAAAACAACCATTGTGCATGACCCTAAACTGTTACTTGCTTTAAGGAACAATGACAGAAACACTGCTGGAACAGTATCGAGAGAGAATCCGGACTGAACTGGACAGAGTTGTGGATTTCTGGCTGAAATATTCCCATGACAAAGAACATGGGTGAAATGATTCACATTTTAATGCATGGCTTCAGCAGCATTTCCCATATAATTCCTTAAAATTCAAATTGTTTAAATATTTGTATTATGTAAGCTTAAATGATGAACATGCATAAATGCTGAACATTGAAATTATCCTTAACACTGAACCCTGTGGGACACCATCATTCAAACCGTATTCATACTTTTTTAAATGAGCAATTTGAGTCACAATGATGGGTATTTAAGGCATATGTACTTACTTTTCTAAGTTATAAATGTTAAAGTTAATTTTAGTTTAACATGTGAATTAAATAGTATGCCCATGTTAAAAGTTTGTTTCATTATATTGACTTTAGTGGATTTTTTACCTGCCTTGGAAAAGATGGGAAGGTCTATGATGAGCTGAAATATGTGTGGCTACAGGGAAGACAGGTCAGAGCTTACATGTTTCATGTTCTAATATCAATTTATTTATATAATAATCATTAGGGGCCAGTTGTTCAAAAGTAATCTGATCGGATTTCGGCTATCGTTTTGGATAAAATCTTGAATATGGGTCAAAAGAAAAAAAAAGGATTCTGAAATCAGATTAGATCACAAAATTCAATCTTGGTTTTGATCTGAATCAAATCATCAGTTTGTGTTGTTCAAAACTTTTTAGTAAGATTGAGATACTTTTGATAAATTATTATAACATCCCCAGCAGAAGGGTGGATTTCAGGAACAAAAATTTAATAAAACTTTAAAATTGGTGCAAAAAATACAACATTTGTATCATGTAATACACGCACAAGTTTTTAAGGACCTTGTGATCAGGGTGATACAATTTAATTTAGCTTTGAAAAACCGCCACAAAAGTAAAAATAGACTATCTTATCCTGGATATCAAAACATTGGATTTCCACATCTAAATCATTCTGATCCATATTCAACTTTTTGAACAACTGGTCCTGATTAAATTATAATTTTGTTTAATTGTTTTTCCAATAAATGTCTGTGTTAAGTGAGTGTCTGACGTCTAACGTATCCACCAGGTATGGATGTACAGCAGGCTGTATCGTACAATGGAACGATTTCACAAACCTGAGATTCTTGAGGCTGCTAAATCAGGTTTGTGATTCAGTTGCTCTATCTATCAATAAACACACTACCATTCAAAAGTTTGGAGTCAGTTTAAAATAAAATAAAAATAATACTTTAATTCATCAAGGAAGGCCAAGGGTACATTAAATTGATCAAAAGTGACAGTAAAGACTTTTACATTGTTGCAAAAAAGTATATTCATCAAAGAATCCAGGAAAATTGCATCACTGTTTCCACATAAATATTAAGAAGCACAACTGTTACTCATTGATGATAATAATAAATGTTTCTTGAGCAGGAAATCAGCAAATTAGAATGATTTCTGAAGGATCATGTGACATTGGGGTATTGATGCTGAAAATTCATCTTACACGTCACAGAAACAAATTACATTTGAAAATAAATTTGAATGGAAAACATTTATTTTAAATTGAATTAATAGTTCACACTATTACTAATTTACTTTTTTTCTTTTGCAAATAAATGCAGTGGCGAGCAATAAAAGACTTCTTTCAAAAACGTTATAAAACCTTACCGACCCCAACTTTTTCTTTAAGGTGTGCATTTTTGCAGAAACTGCAAAATGTCAATAAAATAAGAGAGATCATAACTTTTTTGTTTAGTACTGGCCTGAAAAACCTCTTTCACATTAACGCGTTTACACATACAGTAAATCAAATATCAGAATTTACACAAATGACCCAGTTCAAATGTTAACGTGTAAACTTGTATATGTACTGTTTTTTAATGTTTTTAATGTTTAGGGGACTTTTTTTTTTTTGATCTATCAGAAAAATATCACAACTCCCACATTTCATTGATAAACTGTCAAAGTGTTTTATTTTGTTATTGTTTAAGATTGCATGCCAGCATTTGATCTTGCCGCTTTAATCTTGGTATTCACACAGACATGCAGTGATCCTGTCACATCAGATATTGTTGAATTTCAGGAGCTGCGTTTCTGCAGAAGTTTGCTCGAGTTCCGGCCTCCGGCGGCCCGGGGAAATGTGCGTTCTGCCTGACAAGAGATGGTTGAGCGGTCAAGGTTCAAAGGACGGTATTCAGCGAGTGTTTTTATGTGATGGCCATGGACGAGCTGTCCAGGATTACACAAGACAAAGAGATGCAGGTAAAACTATTAGTCAAGATCTCACCTAGAAATAAAACGCATGTATAGAAGTGACTGGATAGACCAACCAATAGATGGTTGTACTTTTATATTTTTTTGGTAAAAAGTTAACAGCTTTCAATTACTTTTTAGCATATGCGTTTATTTTTTTTATTTTGTATTTGTGATGGTTGATGTCCGGTTATCTTCTGTCCTCGTTCTCACCAGGCAGATGCTGAGAGCATGATGGATCAGTTGATATTCTGGGTTCGGACTGATCCGTCAGGTCTTGGTCGTCCTCAACTTCCTGGTGATCTGCCTGTGAACAGTATGGCAGTTCCCATGATGCTCCTGTGCCTGGTAGATCAGCTGACAGAGGGTAGAACTGATGTAGTGGAAAAGTACAAAGACCTCAGCGGATGGTGTGTGGAACGGATATTACAGCATATACAGGTGAGCTAACCCGTTTACAAGCTTTAGTGATGTGGAACTAAGCTTAGGATGTGAACGGCCTTCAGCGCATTAGAGAAAGTAATGGAAACGCCAAATGATGATACGTTACACTAAATTCTTTCATCTCAGAGAGATGGAAAAGCCATTTTGGAAAGTGTCACATTGGATGGAAAGGAACTTCCTGGCTGTCAAGGGCGGTTGCAGAACCCTGGTAAGTGATCGTTTCAAACCTTACTGTCACAGGCTTCCATATAATTTCAACACCCTTACTTCCCGTGACGTCTCTTTCTAGGTCACGCTCTGGAGGCCGGCTGGTTCCTGCTGCAGTATGCGCTGACTAAAGGAGACGTGCAACTGCAGAAGACGGCGGTTGATAAGTTCATGGAGATCCCGTTCCACACTGGATGGGACAAACAACATGGTGGTCTTTTCTACTTCCTGGATGTAGACGGTCACTGTCCGACTCAGGTTAGATTATACCCGTGATTTGCAGTCAGATGTTGGGGAAAGCAGGGTTAACTTTAACACCGCAAGATTAATGTTATGAAGGATGGGATTTAAAGGGATAGTTCACCTAAAAATGAAAATTAGGCTAGCCCATGATTTAATCACCCTGAAGCCATCCTAGGTGTATATGACATTCTTCTTTCAGACGAATACAATCGGAGTTATATTAAAAAATATCCTGGCTTTTCCAAGTTTGATAATGGGAGTGAATGGCTGTATGTATTTGGAAGTCCATCAAAGCGCATCTATTCATGATTAAAGTGCTCCACGCGTGTCCCAGGGTTAATAAAGGCCTTCTGAAGCGAAGCAATGAGTTTGTGTAAGAAAATGCATGGATTTATGCATCGCTTTACGCCAAAATAATAACCCTTGAACTTGACGCACAACGTAATGACGGCAATTGACACCTCTCGCGGTTACGTTGTGCGTCAAGTTCAAGTGTTACTCTTCTGGCGTAAATCGATGCGTACGGCCGCCTGCCAGAAGCTAGTTATTTTAGTCGATAAAGTTTTAAATGTGGGTATTTTTCTTACACGAAGGCATCGCTTCATTTCAGAAAGCATTCACCATTCACTCCCATTATCAAACTTGGAAGAGCCAGATATTTTTTTAATATAACTCTGATTGTATTCGTCTGAAAGAATGACATATAAACCTAGGATGGCTTTAGGGTGAGTAAATCATGGACTCATTTTTATTTTTGGGTGAACTATCCCTTTAATAGTGACCTCAAGAATATCTGGAAAATATCTAGTGCTTTCATTAAACTCTAGATGGCTTATGATGATTGGCCACAGCTGATTCTGCAGCCAATGAGCTTGCTGCTCAAAATTTCAATAGTTTGGTTGGCTGTCTGCTGTAAGCAAGTCTTGCAGTGTGATAACAGAAACCCCCCACCTCCCCCGTCTAGATCTGCCACAGGTCATTTCAGCATATCTTGCATGCTCACAAAATTATGTCTCCATAAAACATGAAAACTCATTATATGTGTAGTTGGAATGGAATATGAAGTTGTGGTGGCCTCACTGTGAAGCTCTGATCGCCTACCTGATGGCCTACAGTCACATCAGAGAGAACGTGTTACTGGACCGATTCAAACTGATCTACGACTACACCTTCAGACATGTAAGACATGCATTACAGAGACATCATGTAACACGGTAATAAGTTGCATAATGGGTGTAAAGTATCAATGTTGCCATTGTTGTCTCTTTGCTCAAGTTTTCTGATGAGAAACATGGCGAGTGGTTTGGATATCTGAGTCGTCAGGGAGACGTTGTGCTGGATTTCAAAGGAGGACCTTTCAAAGGCGAGTAGCTACAGTTAAAACATGCTTTCTAATTGAATATTTAATTTATTTCGGTGATGTGAATTGTTGCTCAAGAAACATTTATTATAAGAAACATTTATTATCAATGTTGAAAACAGTTGTGCTGCTTAATGTTGTGGGAAACTTGTTTTTTCAGGATTCTTTGTCAAAAGAACAGCATTTATTTAGAAAATTTTGTGTAATGGTTAACATCTTTACTGTAACTTTTGATCAATTTAATGCATCCTTGCTGGAAAAAAATTCGTAACAAAAATTGACCATAAACTTTTGCAACATACAGTTTGAAATAGTCGGTTATGTATTTAAACTTTGAACCATGATGCATTACTGTAATCTTTGTACAGGGTTCTTCCATGTTCCTCGGTGTCTCTACATGTGTGAGAAGCTTCTGGATGGTCTTCTTGAAAAGCAGGATTCCTGACCTTTCACTGATATTTTGCACTCCATTACCTGATGTGACAGGAAGTGTAGACATCCTTTGCATGATATGCAGTAATTATACAGTTTTAACTACACTAATACTTCCTGTCAAACTGTATTACGGGTTCATAGTTTTCATTGTGCTCATTAAGTGCCATTATTTTTCAAGCCATTCATCTAACATGTGAATGAAAAAGGGACCTTTTTTTTCTTTAGGATTAAATGAATTAAAATCTTTCTAACAATTCTAGATGAATGGTTTTTCTTGATAGTTTATTATACTCAGCCATGTGTTAAATAAAAAGGAAGTTTACAAAGCTAGAAAAAAAAGTTCTGTAAACCAGTCCTCTCTGATGATCACTGTGCTGCTCTTACGAGTGCCTTTTTGTTACTCTTTTATAATTCTGCACACATTAGCAGCTAAACCATGTAAAAACATTCCAACTGCTCTGAATAAATTGACGTTTACTGAAATGATTATATCTTTGATTTTTGCTTAGCACAGCGCTTTTGTCATTTAGCTGATGCTAAATGTACGTAAAGCTCAATAGTATGATATAGAAGAATTGGTCACTGGACATCTGAAACTCAAAAATCGCTTTACTTTAACTCATCACCACACATTGTAAACCACTTAAGTGATATCATTAGGAAGCATGGCATTAGTTTTCACTGTTATGCTGATGATACTCAGCTCGGCTTTCCTTCACGCCCTGACAAAACTTACCAATTCACAAAATTAACAGAATGCATAGCTGATATAAAAACTGGATGATTAGTAATTTCCTACTACTAAATTTTGAAGAAAAAAAAAAAACAATTCTAATTATTGGACAATTTTCCTTAAGTACTAACCTAGAGTACTGTCTAACACTTGATGGCTGCTCTGTTAATTCTTCGTCGTCGGTTAGGAACCTGGGTGTGCTCTGTGATACCAATCTTTCATTTGAAAGTCACGTGTCTAGTATTTGTAAAACCGCATTTTTCCATCTTAAAAATATATCTAAATTATGTCATATGCTCTCAATGCCAAATGCAAAACAGTTAGTTCATGCACTCATGACCCCAAGGCTAGATTATTGTAATACTATTATGGGTGGTTGCCCTGCATGCTTAATAAACAAACTACAGCTAGTTCAAAACGCAGCAGCTCGAGTTCTTACCAGAACCAGGAAGTATGACCATATTAGTCCCGTTCTGTCAACACTGCATTGGCTCACTATTTAATATCGTATACATTTTTAAATATTGCTGATTACTTACAAAGCACTAAATGGTTTAGCTCCCCAGTACATGAGCGAGCTCTTAACGCATTATAGTCCTTCACGTCTATTGCGATCTCAAAATCTACGTAATATACACGCGTCAGCGTTTTCACAGGTTTGCGTTTTTTTTTAAACTTGCACAGAGATAAAAAATATATAATTTATATATATGTTTGCACCTTGGAACCTATTTCAATGTTTGCGTTCTCAAGCCACCAGGCACTGATGTGGTAAGAATGAGCATGTCGTGTTGGCGGTACCTAATGATCTTTGCAACGGAAGTGAAGCAATCGAAACTAACTTTAGCTGGACAATAACTTTATTCTAGAGCTGCTGTAAAGCCAATACAATCTCTGTTACTTTAATTTCCTATTTTCACTGTAAAGTTGCTTTGAAAAAGTCCATATTGTTAAAAGCACTATATAAATGACTTGACTTGGGGTACATTTACATGACAACGATGTTCTTAAAACAGAAGTGTCTCGTTTGCGTTTTAGACAACATTGTCATAATGATCCCAGTTCACACTGATCTGTGAAAATGACTAAAAATACTGTATTATTTATGCCAGGCCAGTAGGTGGCAATGTCACTCTGTAAAAAAACACGACGCTGCTATAGATTGAACACGTAATACGCATGCGCAGGATGTTACAGTTTTCACAAATTTGTGTTTCTGTAGTTTACACCGAGACAATTACAACATCGTTTTCAAAAGGTCCCCAAAACGACATTGAAAAAATGTATGCGTTTTGGCCGTTCATTTTTCCATTTTTAGTGGAAAGCGGTGTCATGTAAACGACCCAGCGGCTACCACCATAAAAGTAATTAAACAGATTCCTAAAACAATTCTAAACTTTTATTTTCTAACAAGAGTGAAAAGAAACAAAGGCAACATTTAAATGAAAATGTTTATACACAAACTCACGACAATGCGTGTCTGCAATACCAATAATAATAATAATATAATAATAAGAATTAGAACCCCAGCAACAATAGAAGATGGAAATAAAGGGAGTTAAAGTGAGATTTTGTACAGTTCTGTGGAGAGGAAGAGGGGAAGAGAGCAGGTAGCTTAAAAGAGACAACAGTATCACTGAAAGGAAATGACAATGAAGACAGTAAAACTCAGAGGAAAAGAAAGAAAGGACTATGCAGTAACCTATCTTAGGAAAAGTAGCACCAGAACGTAAATGCCTTTGTTTTTTCCATCACACTTTCAAAATATTGTACTAGTTTTATTCACAATGTCGAGTCTCCCTGACAAAATGTGAGACTCGGTACAAAAAGAATACAGGTGTCATCATGGCAGCGATACCAGTCCTCTGATAAACGCCCCTCCTTTGCCTGGCCGTCAAGTGTGTGTGTGTGTGTGTGTGTGTGTGTGTGTATGTGAATACCTGGACAAGTCGTATTATGCAGCACATGGCATTTGCGTTAAGAACAGTTTGGTACATCAATATTGTAAAGACAGCTTAACTGCAGGGCGAAACCCATTTTCTCCTTCCTCTAAGAGAACAGAGACCTGCAGCCCGTGTCAGTGAACTGTTCAGGATGAGGTGTGGACAGAGGCCAACGGGAAGAAAAACAGGAAAAAGTGCAGCGGTTAGTATGGTGGGGAGCGTCCATTTGATGGGTTGAAAAGAAGAATTAATGTGAGCTTATTATGTGAGGAAATGAGCCTGAGCCCTGTGTTTTTCTGTCTCTGTGGTTCTCCTCTCAATCGCCATCTGCCCCTCCACAGCTTCAGGAAAACATCACCAGATCTGCAAGACAACAGCAAGTCCGTTAGTTTCTGATAGTCCTCACGAATAAAACGTGTGCTTGCAGTTTGATTTTGAGTGGGTACCTCTGTGTGGATTTGTGGGCGGTGTGTGACTGACAGGTCTAGTCTTCTTGCATTCAGAAGCCTCTGTGGATTTAGGCCCGCCTTCAGTTTTCTGGCTCTTTCTCTTCCTCTTGGTGTCCTTTGACTTGTTGCCACGACCTGAGCTTCTCTGCTCCTGCAGCTCAATCTGATTCACACACACACACACAAAAAAAGTCAAGTCTGATTATGAGGGGCCCAAAATGGCAGAAAAAGAAACATTTCTGCATTAAGACAGACAGAAAACCACATTGAGCAGCTTGAAAAAAAGATTGACAAATATCTACAATAGTGAATCCAACTCTGATAGCTATAGTGTTGCTTAACGCCAGATACCCACTGCATGATTATCAAAGTCGTTGGATCACTGTTCTTCTCACAGTACACGACTGTCTGGGCTAAAATTTAGTTGCTGTTGTGTACACATTACACGACGATTACAGATTTCAATAGGAAGAATCGCTAAAAACGGTCTGGTGTACATTTCACAACCAAACCTACGCGGGAATAAATACAGGAAATAATGTAACATCGCGCGTGAGACTGGATTTCTTCTTGTTAAAATTATGGATGCAAAAAAGAGCCGATTTGGAGTGAATGAAAAACAAACTTTCCCTTGCCCTGTATTTTGTGTGTACCCTGCATAAATATGGCAAGGTAACTGGAATTAAATATATTTGTCAATGTGGACAACGGCGCTTTCAAACACACAGCCTTCACAAAATGTTACATGACTTCTAAACAGAAAAATACAGCTACAACCGGATTCATGATCTAAATGCAAATCAACTCAAATTTACCAGCTAAGGAGTTTGACAGCCGTCAAAGTTATGGCCAAAAGCTTCTTTTTTTTTCCCCGAGGCTAGCATATTTTTCTAATTGTTTTCAATGACAGCAGCGAGATGAGGCGCTGAGCGATTGCTGTTTTTTACCGGTCACCGAGAGTTGAAGAATGTTCAACTTTGGGTAAAATGCAGCACTCATCACTGTCACTTTTTGAAATGTGAAAAGGACACGAAAAGAAAAATAATGAAATGGTAGGGAAATCAAATGTAAAGCGAAGAAAAAAAAAAAAAAAATGTTTTATAGGCGAAAAAAAAGAAAAATAATTGACAGGAATAATTAGGGAAAAAGAAAGAATGGACAAAGAAATTTAAATAATATAATGAAAGGGAGATGCAATGGAAAAGAAAAGAGTAAGAAATAAGACAAAAAAAGGGAGGAAAGGTAAAACAAAAGGAGAAAAAAGAAAAGCCGTTGGCTGATGTAAATAACGATCACTTAAAGCTGCAGTCTGTAACTTGTGGCGCTCTAGCGGTTAATAAACAGAACTGCATGCTTCTTGCGGAAGAACATTGTAGCTGGAGCTACTTCTCTCTGTTTAAGTCTATGACGAGTCACACGGGTACAGGGCTACTTTGATTTCGATTAGTGACATTACATATACTGCTTACAAATGGAACAATTATGAGGTAACAAAAACGGTCCTCAAAGCACACATCTGGTGATCTGAAACACTCTTCCCTCACCTGTATGAGTGTCTGCAGAGCATCATGGGGCGGCTGTGATGCCGCTTGTAGGATCCTGTAAATGGTGTGTGTCTGGTCAAGCGTGACCTCTAGCAGGTCCCCTTCTAGCTGAAGCTCCTCCAGCTGTTCTCTAGTGGATGTGCTCAGCTCGATCACCGGCCCTTTAAGACATGACACTAGTGACGACAGAGACTCCACCCCTTAACAAGAGAGAAGAGCCAATGGGTTAAAATTGAATTTAAGCGTGATTACTCATATCAGGGAGGCTAGTGAACAAACAAACCTGTAACATCATGAGTGCTTGACTTCCTGGCAATTCCATTCTCACAGCCAGACTGGACAGGAAGACCAAAAAAAAAGAAGTTTTATAAATATGTTTGCATACTTACATTTGTTTGATTTCATGATTGTTACAACTGCATCTCCTTACCGATGTGCCATTGGCAGCCTTTTCTTCACTCTTTTTTGGCGAGTTAACATCCTCCGTCAGATCGATTACTCCATCTTCCGTTTCCTCAGAGTCAGACAGCACAATTACAGCATCCCCGTTCCATTTCTTTTTCTCCACTGGTTCTTCCTCTTTTATACTGACCATTTCCTTCTTCACCTGTTGCACACTCTCTAGCGCCCTCTGTACTTCTGGAGTGTCTAGTGCCTGTTTGGCTCGACCCTGCCAGTTAATGGCTCTCTCTGTAAGACACTGTAACGCCTCTCCCTCTGGCAGGCGTACAGGTAACCTCTGCAGCGCCACCAGCAGGGCTAGAATGGTTTCTAGCCGTGGCCGCCGGGATCGTTGGCACCGCGGACAGAGGAAACGTGTGTTCCAGTCCCACCAGCAGAGGGGCTTTGTTAGATGTGTGTCGGAGGAGCCCAGCAGTGGTGGAAAGGGCACACAACCTCCGTGGAACCAGTCTTTGCACAGATGGCACCGGTGAAGCAAGGGGTGGGGCGGACCGTTGCACACGCATACTGATTGGCTAGGGTTGAGGGAAGGGGCAGAGCTACCATTCAGCAGTACAGGACTGTCAGAGTCGAGTGGCGTATCTGTCTCCATAGAGTCACTCCTTTCCATCTTGATGCCGTTCTGGTCACCGCTTGCTCCTTTTTCCACACCGGGTTTAGTTAAATTAACCTGCTGAAGACGAAGAAGGGCCTCTTTCTCCAGACGCTCCCCCTCTTTGAATGCCATCACCTGATATTGATAATAAAGTCACATAAATATGCAAAACTCAAGTTACAAAGCCTAGATCATTCTATGTTTTCCCAATCGCAGTGTTCCAAAACCTAGTGAGCGGCCTCAGCATCCTAGAGCCGAAAGTATACATAAGGCCCTTGCACACGGAGTCCGAAATTTTCGCACGTTAAAAAAATTAATACGACCTCACGTTGTGTCAATCAATCTGTCATACATTTCGGATCGTCTTTCGCATCCGTAGCAAGCATTTTGAGAGGCGATTTGACAACTCAGAGCCACCGAATGACGAATTCGAAAAAACACATTAGAAAATTTCTGCATTGCGCTAGTCTCTGAGTTTTTGCAGAACTATGCCCCCTCTGGCGACAAGCGAAACTGCAACCAGAGGTGTGCACCCTCATGGACCACACGCACACGGCACTAGACCAGTTTTCTTTTCTTTGTCTTACGTGGAGTTTGCATTGGGGTTTGGAATGAACTACAAGCCAGTCTCTTTGAGGTTGAATCCATCTTCTATGGAGAATAGCGGCAAATACACATACCCTGCCAGCCATAGCCAGGTGAGCGTGAACGCGCATGACGTCACGCCCAGTCTCAAATTCCGTCCCGAATCCCTCTTATTTATTTTAGTGTACAGGATTTTAGAGGCAATCGCAGTGATCAGAGAAGGGCTCATTTAGCCCATCAGGCAATTGTTTAAGCATTTATGGGTAAGAAAAACTGAATTTTTAACATGAAATGTTGCGCAATGCACCTTTAAGGCTGATTTATACTTCTGCGTCTACACTGTAGGCAACGCGTTGGTTTTAATTTATACTTCTCCATCATTTTCCACGTTGACTCATGCAGAGGGAGCATGTGAAACCCGATGGAGGGGTTTTAGCAGACCAATCACAGCGCTTCTGTCCACGTAGAATTGCCGCGTTGTTACATTTTTGGAGAGGTGCACGTCAGGGTACGCCGAAGGGTACGCGCGCTGAACACAGCCTACGACGTAGCTAGTTTGTCGCAGAAGTATAAATTGGGCTTTAGTCTTAACTGTCCTGCCACCAAAGATGTCTCGTTTTGGCCATAATTTAAGTTATTAACCTTTTAGAGTAGCCTTTGCATCTGAGGTGTACTTATGCCTTAAAATACTACATCTGTAGCCCGCTCACTAGGTTTCAGAACATAATTTTGGCCATACACAAGAGTCAGACAAACTGGTAGTCTGATGTATGAACACACTCAAAAGGTAACAGTAACTCACGATAGCTCCTGGGTCTCGAAGGTCCTGAGCAGTGAGGCCTAATACATTGACATCAGAATCTGCTTCTGTACCCAATGAGTTCTCCTCCCTCTTCTTGCTCTTCTCAACACATGGGCACAACACCTGCACAGAGGTGAGGGGTAAAACATTGTTGTGTAAAACAAAATAATGACTTTCTGGAAAAGTTTGCTTCGCTACCATTGGTCCATGAATATTAGGTAGGTGTGCTCTGGGGCTCCACTTTCTTTGACGTGAATATCTTCAACAGTTCATTTATTCTGTTCAGTCCGTTTAGGTCAGACGCCCGTGAGTAAAAATATTATCACACTTGTAATTCTAATTGACAGCAACACTGAAAATGTTTTGTTTTTCATATTTAATACTGTAAAGCTGTTGCTTTAAAGCAATCTATTGTATAAAGTGCTCTATAAATAAATGTGATGTGACGACTGGAGTACCAAATTGCAGTGCTGGTGCAAACATCCACATACCTATGATCAGATGCTTTCTTAAATCCATAAGGAAAACGACAGTTATTTTTTGATTGAGAGGAAAGTGTGTAGCACAAATTTACATATTCATCTAAATGCCATTCCCAGCAACGTAGGCAGCATCGGGGTGTTCGCTAAAAATATACCACTTCTCAGGTATTTCAAACTGCTTTTCATCTCAAAGCAAAGAACGAAAAGAGCACTTATAAAGCATCAGTGTGTTCACCTCTAGCAGACTGTGCTGGCTGTTCTTCTTCAGGAAGGTTTTGCTGGCTTTCTCTCTCCACGAGTGAGCGCTGGCCACCTGCAGCTCCAGCTGTTTCAGCTCCTCCATCTTCACTGGCAGGTCCCGCCCAATGGCCACCAAACCCTCCAGGTCATCCAGACACGGGTAGTGCTCGCCGTTCTTCTCCGCAAGAGATTAGAGACAGAAGAAACATTCACACTTAAGTCACAACCTTGGGACAACCCTGAATGGCCAAATCATATATTGATTTACCATTATTTCCCACATCAATTCCAGTTTATCAGAATAGGTCAATAATTCATACCTGAATTTCCTCTAGATCAGTGACCCAAGCGCGAGCTCGGCTTAAGCAGGCCTGCAGGGACAGGATGTTGGGCAGCTGCACTGGTATTAGCTGAGCCTCGTTCACGATGGCCTCCAGCGTCGACAGATGGTGTTTCTGCCTGCTCGCAAGAGACAATTGAGAGATGAAAATGGAGGCTGTATTGGTGTGGTGACACATTGCACCCCTCTCTCGAACCATCTCACCTGTCCTCCAGACAGATCTGTGCCTTCTCCTCCCAGCGCTCGGCTATAGTCAGTAGCTCTTGCAGTTCAGCCATGGCAGTCTCCACTGATATGCTCTGTGGTACGTTACAACCCGCCTCCATCAAGTTCCTCAGCACAGCTAGAGTCACCTCGCTCCCCTCTGGCCCTAATGTTCGCCTGACCTCTCCCAGCCAGCGACCCTGCTCCTGAAGCCCGCTCAGGAGCTCACATGCCGGGGCAATAACGAGCAACGACGCTCCCTCCTCCAGCAAGGCCTGGATCTCGGCGGCCGGGGGCAGAGGAGAGTCCTGCTTCCACTCGCCCTTGGCGCTGTTAACCAGAGCTTGAGCACGGGAATCAAACTCCTCTATCTTCTGCAATAACGCCTAGAAATGACAAGATGTGGTTACACTGATGGCTAATGCATGCGGCTGACACCTATTAGGCTAATGTGTTATACGACATATCCTTGGCCTATATCCCCTCCTTACCTGCACTTCCTCCTGGGGTTTCATAACACAGGGCAGGTTCTGCATGGTGTCCACCAACGTCCTCAGCTCCTCCAGACTCATTCTACTGCTCTGGCTGTTGCTGAGGAGCTCTGTGCTTCTGCTCTCACACTTGTTTATGTCTGTGAGGACTGTGTTGAGGCGCTGGAGCAGCTCATTATTGGGGAACTTCTTGTCAGCTGCCTCTTCTTTTAGAACCTCCAGTTCTTTAATGTCTAAAGAGAGAAGAAAAACATGCATTTGGGTTTTAGGGTTTTTTTAAGCAATGAATTTGCATAACTTTTCCAGTTGTTCTTTATTTTGAGTAAATCTGTTTTTAAAGGCGTGGTTGAGTATGATTTCACTTTTCTAACTTTAGTTAGTGTGTAATGTTGCTGTTTGAGCATAAACAACATCTGCAAAGTTACAACGTTTAAAGTTCAAAGCAAAGGAAGATATTTGCTTTTAAAGAAAAGGACTACAACAAACGGCTGGTAGGGACTACACGACATTCCTCCCGGGTTAGTGACATCATCAACCCTAAAATGTACATAAACACCACCCCCGGGAACATGCAGTCCATGTTGAGAAGAGGAAAAGTTGTTGTTTAAGAGTACATTTGTGAGTCAGCTCAAACTTTAGCATCCATCTTTTCACATGCAATAGAAAGTCACTCTGTGTGCATCTCACAACAGTTCCTATTCGAGCGATTTACAGATTACCATGACAGAATACCCTATTTGAAGATAGTTAACTCCACTAGCCTCTCCCTATGGAGGATCCCTTTACCACTCTACAGATAAAGCATTGTGGAAAATTCGCGTATCTACCCTGTAGTGATAAAATAAAATAAAATTCTGTATCAAATTTATAGGCAGTTTGTTTAGGCTTGGTTTGTAGGGAATTACAAACATGCGCACATATATTAAAACGCACATAACTATAGAATTAATTCTTGATGCGCACGTGAGCGCCATCAGCGTTTATCACAGGTTTGCGTTTAAAGTCCGTGTAGAGAGAACTGTGTCGTCTTAGCGGCCCCTAATTTAATAACAAATTATCCTTTCGACGAAAGTGAATCAATCAAAACTAACTTTAGCTGGAAAATAACATTATTCAAGAACTGCTATAAAAGCCAAAACAATCTGTTACCTTAAATTATACGTTTATCACTGTAAAGCAGCTTTGAAACAATCTACATTGTTAAAAGCGCTATATAAATGAAGATGACTTGACTTGACACATCAGCAACATAAATTCATCAACTAACCATTCAGAGACGTTCTGATGCATTCTACATGTTGTCACTTCTTCTTGAGTCTCCACATCTTTGTCTGACTCCGTTTTAACATTAAAGGCAGAACAGTTTCTGTCATTGTAGTGTGTCTGCACAAGGTAATCGGAGCTGCTAACACACGAGCTCATTTGCATTTAAAGGGCCAGGCACAAAACGGTAAATTTTTGCAAACCCTCAAAAAGTGACAACTTTTACATGCTATATAAAAATATCTGTGGGGTATTTTGTGCTAAAACTTCACACACATACTCTGGGGACATCAGAGATTTATTTTACATCTCGTGAAAATTTGGCATTTTACCACCCCTTTAAAAAAAAAAATCCTAATACTTAATCCTTCTCCTATATTTTTTCTACTCCCAATTTCTACCTATTAAAATAACTTAGAACTTGACAGAACTAGAAAAATGTATATTCATTATCAACATGACGATAGTGTTTTAAGATGTATTAAATAACATGATTTTTCCAGGTCTAGAAATCACACTTTTAAAACACTTTCTTGAGGCCCCCTTTGGACGTTTGCTCCAGGTTCCTGGTTGAGATCCACTGGTCTAATGGATGGTTAGACTACACAATGATGGACTTTGACATCCCCAGTCGGACTAATAAGAACTATTCGCAAATGCCGTGAGATAGTTGCCAACGGGAATGCAGTTACCTATTTTGTTGCCGCCTTCCTGTTCTAGAGCTTCCTTCACTCGGTTGGCCCATGAGTCAAAAGACTCAGCGCGAACTTTCAGCCGATGCAACATGGCCAAGAGTTCGTCCAGAGTATAGCGATACCTATAAAGAGGAAGGACCGTAAGACACTCTGGATACCAAGAATGTCATTATTAAGAAGAACTCACAGACAGGCACAGGACTGGTTTACCTGAGGTAGAGTTTTTCACTGGGGCAAGTGCAGAGGTCCTGTGCATGGTAGAGGCAGACAAGACGCTCTGGGCAGTTCGAACATGCCAGGGCCGAGAGGAAGCAGGTGGTTTTACATTTGTCACACTGCCTTTCATCATCAGGCAGTAACTCGAAGGCCTCCCTTTCAGCTTCCTTAATGCCCTGAGAGATGACACCACAATACAAAAAGCCAGCAACTTAATTTATTTGTGCGTGTTTGTGAGTGATGGTGGTTTTAATCAAAGAGCAGCTGTTAGGTGTACTTATGCATTTAGGCCATTGCCATTGGTCTGATTCAAAACCTAGCAAGATGATAACTTAGCATTTTGGGCAGGTTAATTATAAACAATACAGGAGCATTTTAACAAAAACACATTAGAAGGTGAATAAACTGGGGACAGACAATTATGCAACCATTTCATCATTAACAGCACAAAACAGAACTACTTATTATCAAGCAACCTATTTACTGTGGAAAAACACCTGTTAAAATGAACCCCATAAACTAAATAGTCTATAAACACAAACTATGGTTAATTTAATAACTTCAATTTATTAAATTCTAATTATATCATTTATTACATTATAATATTTCATTTTTAATTATCTTATACTTAATTATTGTATTTTTAATCATATTTGGATCAGTGGTAGACTTCCGTCACTCTGCTGTGTTTTACTTCCTGTTGTATATTTTTATACTCGATTCAAATCGCTAGATCTTTTTTTGATATTTGTAACCAATCAGTGTCTTTGCCCAGATGTTTACCCTCATTCTGCAAACAAATCATCCCACGCACTTACCCTTTCCAGCAGGCTTTTGCGTAGTTTTCTCTCCTCTTGTACAATGATGAACATCTCTCTGTGTGTGGCGGCGGCCAGGTTCAGATCCAGCTTCTCTGGGCAGGCCGCCATCTTGCAGGTGAGCTCCTCATGAGAGAACACACAGTAGCGCCTCAGCCACCGGTAATGCTCTATACATGAGCGCCCTGTGGGCAGCTAGCACAGAGACAGGAAGAGCAACAGCCTCAGAAACACACAACTGCTAAAGTATATTTAAAAGGTAGTTCTTCAAAGATCTAAATCAAGGAGTATTTATGTGTGCTGTATTTCTTTACCCAGTCTGCAGTGCAGAAGTTGACTGCTTCTGCAAAGTTATATCCCTGATTGAAACCGCTGTGATAAGCTCGTGGAAAAGTGATGACGAACTCCCCAGCACACTGATTGGTCCGAACCACCTGTCAATCAAAAGATGAATTATGGCCAATTAATAGTTTTCACATGATATCACACCCTTATAAGAACACCCACCTGGAGGGCAAAACAAGGCTTTTTTCCATTGCCCACAAGTTATATTTACCAGGTTTGTACTGAGCACTAATGTAGTAAGACAGTGATATTAAAAGAACAAATTCAATATAGACCTTATTAATGCATACTATGTACAGGAAAGCAGACGAACCTAAAAATATAAGCGTAATGCGCAGTTTCTTGTTAAGCGTTTTTAAATAGAAAACCATTATAAAGAAAGACCTCAACCATATAGCGTGTTGCATGTGAATTTTTAGTGATTGAAATACTGCAGCGGATGCTTAATATGGATCATACCAAACTTGCATTTTGTTCACATATTCTTGTTTTTCTACTGTTGAGAGGTGATCTAAATATTTGCTGCTTGTAACAGATGGAAATTTGACAGCTTTGTGCTGCAGTTCTATGGTTGTTGTGCCACGTCAGTCACCTGACTGAAAACAATGAATTGAGATCAGTGTTTTGAACGCCCATTGACAAAGCATGACACAACAACAACAAAACTATTCACATGGAACTCACAAATTTTTGTATATATAAAATATATATTTTTCCCTCTTCAGGACACACATACATATATATATATATAAATATATATATTAGGGGTGTAACGTTTCACAAAATTCACGGTTCGATACGACACAGTGGTGTCACGGTTCGGTATGTTTTCGATATAGTGAAAAGAAAGAAATGCCAAAGACTTGATTTTTAATCTATTTAAAAAAAAATATATATATATATATATATATATATATATGTTTAAATAATGGTGAGTTTTCCTACATCTTGAAACTTTTAGTTTTATAAATGGGGGTAATCTTTGAAGGATGAACAAATAATGTTTTGGTCATCACATTAAAAATAACATTATAAGATAATATTTGAGTTTTGAAGTGCTGGAAAAAGATGTGTGAAGTACTTGAAAGCATTTTACTATTCCTGCCAAACTTCCATGGTTACAGTTAGTGTTACTACATTAAATCCATGGTGAATGTTGCTGCTTTGTGGACTTAAAGCATAGAACTAGTTCATTCACAGCATAATGTTTCTCCTGGTTTCCACGTCAGCGCTGTTTGATATAATAGAGATCTACGGTTAATAACGGAGAAATTTGAATGCTTCTCACTAGATCTCGCAGCGATGTTATTACTTCAGTGGTGAATTCAAATGCTTTCTTTACTGGATCTCTTATAGCACTGTGTAGTAACAGTGTCGCTTGATCAAGATCGGCTCGCGCCAACGCGCTGCACTGACATTGGTCCAAACTGATAAACGGTCCATGAAGCACGAAAAAATGAGTAGCGCAGTATCATTCCGCTTGTTGGGCAACGTTGTGGTGTCAGCGCGACTGCTAACAAAATTTTGGTCGCACCGAACCGAGAGACTCGTACCGAACGGTTCAATACGAATATGTGTATCGTTACACCCATTATATATATATATATATATATATATATATATATATATATCCTAAAAGACATATCAACTCACCAAAAATAGCTTTTATAGAATTTCATTGGGTTTTTTAATTCAGGCCTCATGACACATTCTTAAATTAGTGGCTTAATACAAACTCATTACCTTAAATACACTAATGATAATGAGTATGTGGGAATGTGTGTATTACAAACCGGCACTCCGTGACTCATGAGTATATTCGGGTTCATGATGGTGACAAGCTGGTGGAGCAGGTCTGGCTGAAACTCGAAGAGCTCAGGTGTGAGTTTCTTCATCACCTCCTCTAACTTCTCTGCAGATGATGATGGCACACCATACCATGTCTTGGGCTCACCCCTAAAGAGAAATTGACAATACACACAAACGTGGTCACTAAACATGACTTCCCAAAAAATTGTACAATTAAAAGAAAAGACAAAGAAGTTGAAGATATTTTAGTTTTTAACATTATCTACATTATTAAATTCTATACATTCCTGGGATAGCTAAGCTGCATTTTCAGCAGTCTTCAGTGTCACATGATCCTTTAGAAATTATTCTAATATGCCAATTTGTTTCTCAAGAAACATTTATTATCATCAATGTTAAAAACAGTTGTGCTGCTTAATATTTTTGTGGATATTTTTTTCAGGATTCTATGATGATTAGAAAAGAACAGCATTTATTTGAAATATAAATCTTTTGTAACATTACACATGTTGCTGTCACTTTTGATCCATTTAATGTATCACTGCTGAATAAAAATCTAAATTTCTTAAAATCTTATTGACCTCAAACATTTTAACCGTAGTATATCATCTTAAAGTGTTTATAAAACCGTGTACATTTACCAGAGCTGCTCCATTGAAGGAGCCGAAAGATGCTACATAGTATATAACATAAAAGCCTCTTTATGCATTACCAGTGTAAATAGTTGATAGAGTAACTCCAGTGGTCCTCTATGTGCCAACAGAAAGCGGAGAAAACCATGCCCACATACAGCCATGGCACCTTCATGCCTGAGATATCTGCATTAATGTGGCACAATACTGACTGCTCCAACACTGGCATAACGTTCAGATTCCATCCGCTGCGGGCATATTCCTGCAATAGGAACAGGATGGAGAGCTTAATTTGCTCTTCTTGACCAAAACATTGAAAAATGAAAAGGGGAACAAAAATTACAAACCTCTTCCTCGTCTGTTAAGTGTCTCTTGCCGTTGTTAACGGGAAAACCACTACCAAATTCCTTTGAGTGAATGTCTGCACCATATTCTACAGTAACGTCCTCTTCAATACTACTAACCAACCTCCAAAACTCCTTTTCGACCAGCTCTGTGGGCACCATCTAAAAAACACACACACCGAGATAAGTAAAGGACCAATTTAGTGTCAATGAAACGACTCATACTTGTGCATTAAGTGTCTGTGTGGTCTCAAGATTGAGTGAGGTGAGGGAAAAACACTCACATGAACAGGCATGTTGAAGTAGTCGGCTTTAAAAGTGTCGGCCATCTCACCGAAGCTCTGTAACGTATACTCTCGCGTGGCCTGCTCGAAACCAAACGCCTCAGCTGGCTTTTTACACTCCTACATAAAGAAAACACACATTTAACGTTGATTTCTATACCAAGAAAAATAAGCAGTAAAAATTAAAATAGATCAACAGTCAGTCACTTAAAAAGCTTAAACATATGCAATAGCCTAAAATAATTCGGTAGTATTTTTTCTACCAGAATAAAGCAAGTTTTATTTCCATCTGGTCTCGCTCACCTCTGCTATACATTTGGGACAGCGCCAGTTGCCCTTGGGTGGGTCTGTGAGAGGAGGTATCAGGCAGAACGTGTGATAATTATCATCACACCCATCACAGAGCAGCAACTTCTCGTCCTCGTCCCCGCGTCCGCACATCCGACACACAAACGAGTCCATCTGGCAGAGATTTCAGTTAGTGCATGCAAAAGATCACATCCTTTAGTCTGAAGTTAGTCAAATCAAACATGTTGGTTTATCTTGAAATAACATCTGGTTTGGATTGGAAATAGGGCTGTCACTTTACGTTCGAAAATCAATTGCTCAATCGATCGGGACCAACCAATACAAGTTTGGAAAACGATGCGCGTCCAGCTCGTCACGATACGGCCGCGGCGAACGCGCGTCACAGCAACTGCAGGCTCTGACAAACACACATAACGTAACGGCCAGCCACCTAGTTTTAAGTAGTGTTCATGACATGAATGTTAATATGCCTTTAAGATGACTTCTATGGCGTAAGTTATTGTATGCGTGCTGTTCTTATGTGAGTGCGCACACACAGTGAGAGTGAGAATGTTCGCGCAAAGAGGAAAATGACCGCTCTACTGCTGACTGCCGTTTTATTATAATGCGTTTACTTGCACTTTGATTTGTAGCGTGTTTGAGAGCGTTTTCTTTTCACTGTTAACATTCACTCTTTGACATGTGAAGAGTGTGCTTATCTGAGAGGAAACATCTATTAAAGACTCGTGGAACTACCAGTTCGTTTGCACCGTCTTTCCTATTCTTCATCAAACTCTCTGACAGACGTTACAATAACAGCAAATTATACTTCTGCATAATGTGTCTCCTTTTACAACAAAAATGTGAATTCTGCCTGTATTCAGACAGTCTCATGCATACAGATACAGATTCAGGCTACAATCGCCTACATAGACGAAATTTGTTTGCCATTTCTAATCGTAAACACAGCCACGTTGAAGCCTGCAGTAATGTTTTTCATTGATGTTATGGCAGTCCACTTTGCTTATAGTTTTTCGAGAATGTTGCACTCCTGTTTGTCATTGTGCACGAAACTTCACGGCAATAAATCATCAGAAATATTGCTGACTTGTGCGCGTCTCAAGCGCCCTCATTACGTTCGTCCTAATGCCTGTTAGTTGTCTGTATATTTGGCGTTGAAAATGGAAAATAGATTTTACAATCGATTCAATGAACACTTGTCTCAAAAATCAAACAGGATTTTTTTCACAAAAGTGACAGCCCTAATTGAAAATTATCTAAATTATCACTACTGTTGATGCAAAAGACATGCATGACATACTTGGCACACACTAGGTAGGGTTACATATACTAATTTTTATCATATTTGTTTACATGTGTATTACATGTACTCCAAACAAAACTTCAGCACAGTCGCTACATTCAGAACTGGATAAAGCCAGTGCCAATAATGTCACGGGAGCTACCATGAGTTTGATTAATTTTTGCCATGCTGTCAGCGTTCTTTTTAGATAAGTCAGAAAAGCTTTTTAAGCAAATATATAGTAAATATCCTTCACTGACCAGTTTGTCAGATGTAAATGTAAACATTTTTACTTTTATAAGACATAAAACGTATGTAAACATACACAATACAAGGTACTTTTGAATCCTAATAAGAAATTAGTCAGATTCAAGCGTTTACATGGTTATTTTTTTTTTTATCAGCTCTACACTGCCTCGTCCAATCAGTTCAAAATTTAAATTGGATCAGGCTTTTCAGTCCGATTCCGCCATCAATCCAATAACTAACAGATTATTTGCTTTCATGATGTACATATAGTCACTGATTCATGTCTCAGAAGCACAAAAGTACTCTCAAACGTACAAACTGTGAGTTGTTGAGGTTGCGTCGGAGTCTCATGGTCATCTTAGTGCAGGGTTCATCGCCGGGGTCATTCGAATCGCCAATGTGACTTTTGTCATCATCAACATCCTCCTTGACGATGAGATTTGGGGGTGGTGGAGGAATGTCTGGATCTGATTTTGTGACCGGCGTCTCTCCTGGTTCATCCTTCACAGATGCAGATGCAACACTGTCCCGCACTATTACCGTCTGCGGCAGTTCATCTAAAGAAAGGGTTTAATTACGGCATATGCACATTTATAAAAGCAAAACCATCTATTAAGGAACTACATTTCAGTACAGCTATTCCTATAATTATGTAATGATGACAAAAATGTGTGTGCATCAAAACTGCAGACACAAACCTTTCTTCCGCGTCTTGTCTCGAGCTACAAGACCCAGCCCCATCATTTTAGGTCCAGCCCCATAGATCTGTAGTTTTTTCAGCTCAGGGTTCTTCTCTATGTCTTCTTCTGTAGGCTCCGGCTAATGGGTGCAAGCGAAAGACTGTGAGTGAACTACAGTGACAGAGGTGACGAAATATCTCAGGTTTTCCTTAACCCGATCTTTATCACAGTATAAAGCTGGTTTAGGATGGAACGTGACTTCCACTAAACACAGCTTTTTCCATGAGGGATCCTTGACTGTTCATGCTATCACGCTATTAACGTTCCACAACTTTTCTCATTGTGGTAAAGCATCAGAAAGATCGGCAAAACATTGTTTCCTCCACTTTCTTAAATAAGTCTTAAAATAATTTGTTGATCAAACTGATTGAAAACCACAGATGTATCGATATAAAGCAAAAATGGTTGACACAGCACTGCAGACTGAAAAACCAAAAGCAAACATGCATGAAGTTAGTTTTGAGCCAGACTTGATTTCTATCAAGAGGTAGAGGTATTCTTTTTATTTATTAATTTAAACAATTAATACTGAATGGCATTTCTAAACAGCTAAGTCTGTTATGAAATGACGACTGCTGAAAGGGCTGGGCAATAAAGCGATGTCTTTATTCAGGTTCAAAATATATCTCTCTATTTAAAAAGTTGAAATACTCTACAGTAAAACTAACTTTAGCTGGAAAATATCTTTATTCAAGAACCGCTATAAGCCAAAACAATATGTTACCTTAAATTATCAGTTTATCACTGTAAAGCTGCTTTGAAACAATCTACATTGTTAAAAGCGCTATATAAATGAAGATGACTTGACTACAGTATTTTGAAATACTTTTTTCAGTCAAAGGAACACCAAAAAGCCCATGTTGCCAAACACATTCAAAATGTGTAATACAAGTAAAAAATATACAGTCAAAATCTACATAAATCAACAAAAAGTTTTCCGCACTGATTTTCCCTAAACAAAACAGCTTTAACATAATAAACGGCAATATTCAAATACATATATTTATACAATACCAATACAGCTAACAAACTTAAGCACAGGGACTTAAGTTCTAAAACTCTTAATTGAAAATAACTATTTAAATTATTAATGAAAAATAGTTGAATGTACCAATTTTAAGTTTAAACAAAATGCCATTAAAATAACTTTCTTAAAGTTCTCATATTTTGAATAACTTATCTAATGACAGTCTAATGAAGTGCAATATTGATTACCAGTATGTGGCTTAATGTTTATATCAGTAAAATCAAAGCAAAAATATTACAAATATTTATAATACCACCCAGCCCTAACTGCTAAATGCCTTAAGTATGCAGAAGCACATGGATATAAGCAGCGTTATGACCAGATTAACGTGTCACGTCAATCACAGCGTTTCTTTATGTTCCGTTCCTGAAACCTGTGTCATCTTAAAGAAAAAAACAAGTTATTTTAAACTTGCTGCAAGATGAACAATATGAACCAGCCATTAAGAGAGCAGCAGTGATAACATGTTATTGCATATCATAGATTAGAAGTAATATGCAGCCCAAAGAGGAGCAACCAGTCCACCACCAGAGGAAATGTAAGCAAGCCAGCATTGCTAAAAGTGTGGCAAGACAAGACAAGCGAAGTGAAATGTGAAAGATGACTGACAGACACTGAGGAAGTTGGAATGGATGCACAAAGAGATAAGCAAAAGCAAGAGCTGAAAGAAAAGAAACAAGAGTGAACGACAGCAAGAGGTCGAACAAGGGTTTTTGGAGAGAATGAGGAAACATTAGCAAAGGAGAAAGAAAGTGAGGGATAGGGAGGATAGGAAAGAACAGAGGGAGCGAGAGAGAGAGCGAGGCAGTACCGAGGAGATGTTCTGAGAGCCAGTTGTAAGAGGGTGGTGAGTTGGATCCTCTGGACCCTGCATGGGGAGACAACAACCAAAACAAAATGGATTCCAGAGAGAGACAGAAGGAAAAAACAACAACCATGTGCGACAGGACCGAGTCAATCTGGGGATAGTAACGTATCAAAAATGTGTGTGGGGGGGTTTATGTCTGAGGTGATTTAAATTTCAGATTTCAGACAAAATATTAAGGGAAAAATCAAGTCAGTATATGTGAAAATGTACAACTGTTCAGCTGCAACAGTTTTCTTTGTTGTATTTGCACATGATTGTTCAAAAGATAAAAAACTTAACCATTTATTTAAAATAAATATGAAAAATATTACATGTATACCAGTGAAAAGTTAGGACACACCAACACGTTCTTTATTATGACTATATTTGACATTTTTAAATAACAGTAGAAAGTCTAAGAGTCTTCACTATGAAATAGCCCAATATATGAAACAAATCAAAACTATGATGTATTGGAGCTTCTTCGACAGCTCTGCACACTCTGACATTCTCTCATTCAACTTTATGAGGTGTCCTGGGATGATTTTATATTTGATTAAAAAGTACCTATGTTGGACTCTTTCTAAGCACTATGCAGGGTCCCAAATACCGGTTATAAAATAATAAATAAGTTACATTTGTAAAGAAATTAATATGTACACACAACTTTTATTTGTCTACAAAACTCATTTGAAACATTCAAGCAATAGGCTTTACTTCAAAAGTTAGGATCTAGAAAAAAATTCAGTTAAGTGTGTCCAACTTTTTCCTGGTAGTTCTTTTGAACTAAGGCGTAAATCAACAGAACAACTGGTTTAGACAAAATATTAAGAGAGGGGAACGGACATTCAAGGAATGGGGGGCAGTCTCATGAAACAATTGTTTAGTGAATCAGAAATTAGTGAGGGAACCACAAAAGGTTTTCGCTCAACTCTAAACCTATGAAGATGTCTGCAGCTGATACTACAGACAAGTTTATTATCGCTAATGCTATGAATCCATTGACCAAGCTAATGTAATGGGCAGGCAAATTAAAAAGCCAAACACCCGCAAAATAAACGCTGGGAAAATGCTGCATCAATGGAAATTATAGGGATGAGCATTGCATTAATATGTAATGAAAATGTATGGTTATGGCCAATGGTTTTAAAGAGACAAAGCGTAATGACAAATGAAAAGCAGAAAGTGATAGAAAGAAGAGAGAGAGGGATGAGGGCAAGATGGACACAATGCTTTTTTTTTTTAAAGCACAGGAAGCAAAGCATGCTGGGAAGTGCCTTGAGAGCATGGTCAGTGCTGATCCAAAAGCGCTCATACATCTCAAAAAAACAGATAAAGCACATATTTCGATGGATCCATTAAGCCCAGGACAGTTATAAGTGTTCAAAAAAAAATTGTAAACACCGCGCGCTGGTGACGCCTGCTGGTCAAACGATATAAAATTACTTGTCAAATAATTAAACATAATGAAACATTAATTTGAGTTGAAATTGTTTTATTAGCATCTAAAGATTGAAGTGATGCATTATGCATATCTAAATTCGCGCCTTCGGTATCTTAGAAATAAAAGATAACAAAAAAAAAGATGCCGCAGCCCGCAGCCAATGAGCCGCCGGCCGGCGGGGGCTGGCTCATATATCATAATACACTGGCTGCTTTTGGCTGCGGCATCTGTTTTTGTTTCTTTTTTTCTAAGATAAAAAGAAACTCAACCTCCACGGACAGTTTTTAATGTTTTATCAAACAAGTTCTATTCAAGATTTTGTATAAGTATAATTTTCGGGACAATTAGGGCCGGATTCGGGACAACAGCTCAGATTTCGGGACTGTCCCGAATTTTTCGGGACATCTGGTCACCCTACTGCACTGGCTTTTTTTTCAAATCCAATTTATCATCAAATACTGTGTGACAAAATTAGGCTAGCTAATGAAGAGATCATTTTATATCACAATACAATTACATACAAACAACAGTTCAATGACGACAAAGTTTTCAAAGTTAACATACACAAACCAGAAACATCACTCACCTCAGGCTGAAGACGATTGGCTCGTCGCCCATAGCTGTTCATCTTGGATGGCGGGACTGATTGGCGGAGAGGAATGGAGTGTGGTTTGTATTCCCGGTCAATCTCATCACTGTCATACGGCCTGGGTTTACATGGCTGGATATGCCGAACACATACGCGTCAACCTTACACTCACAATAAGGGCTGTACGTCTTCTACGACCACATTTATGTGAACCATATTCTGATCCTATTCTGCTTAAAGGCCCGTTCACACCAAGAACAATAACTATAAATATAACCATTTATAAACTATCCTCAGCATCTCCTCTTACTTTTTTTTTTTGGGGGGGGGGGGGTGTAGTGGCCTAATGGTTGTGTCAGACTGCTAACCCAAAGGTTGCGGCTCAATACCGCCAGGAAATGACTGAGGTGCCCTTGAGGAAGGCACCTAACCCCCAATCACTCCCCGGGCGCCACAGCAAAAATGGCTGCCCACTGCTCTGGGTGTGTGTGTCAATGGTTTGAAGAGTGTGGGTTTGTGTTCACTACTCACTTCTAATGTGTGTGCGTTAACTTGGGTTACCATAATTGGCTTTCACATGTCACTATATTAGCGTCTAACACCAGCGGATGACAAAGCGCAGTTTTGTAGTCTGCTGGATTAAATGCTTATGGCGAGCTCTTTAAAGCAGAAACGATTCTGATTGGAAAATAATTGTTCTGCAAGTGATTCCAACGATACCATTTCTCTGTGCCGTTATCGTTATAGTTGTGGTGTAGACTCTTCAATTCCTTTATAATTTAGAAAGATTTTTAGATCTACATCCTTATCGGTATTTCTATAGTTATCATCCTTGTTGTGAACGAGCCTTAAAGATTTATATTTTGTAAAAAACATTGACCTGCACAACACAATATATTCCTGTGCACATATTAAGTATATTCAAATAAACTTGCACATACACAATTTTTCCTGTGATTCGCTTACGTAATTTAGGACAGTAGACAAATAACAAAATGCAGGTTATAACTTTTCTTTTAATAACTAAAAAAAAAATTATCTAGAGCTTTATTTTTCCCAACTGCCCTTAGCAAACAGAATTACCTTTGTTTGAACATGTGCCGAAATAAATTAATGTTCAGTTCAAATGAGGCGTTTACCCAAAATTCAGATCAATACAGGCATGTTATTCAGGTTAATGTATACCTAACGCTCAAATTATCAAATTCTGAATGTTAGAATATCTACGTATGTAAACACTTTCAGAGAAACATTATTTTACTGAAGCTCTTACATAATGTGCACATATTTTCATAAAACAGCCAAACATAAAAAAAGGTAAAACACTGTACCGGTAAACTGGCTCCAGACTGAGACATCTCAAATGGATAGACGATCCTCTCATAGTGGGACCTCAGGAGAGAGCCAATGTTTTTGCCAGGAGGATAACCGAGTTTCTGTGCCACGCGTGCCCAGCGTCTCTCCTTACTCACTGCCTCAAAACCTCCTTCCTCTGTCACAATCTACCACACGGGACATTCAGCATGTAAGTTATGGACATCATTGCCAACCTTCATGTCTTTCCAGTTTATGCTGTTTTAAAGATCAATTATATACACAGGCCCATCTTGTTTGCCTATTATCAATCAAATTACGTTAACCAAATCTGTCAATTCCATAAAAGACTGCAGTATTGACCTTGGCCAAGCCGAACAGATCTAGAATACGTCGTTCTATGTTGGGGATCTTCAGAGAGGATCCCTGGATCTCCCAGAACTTGGCAATTCTGTCCAGATAATTGAGCTTCACTCTTGTCTCAGCCTGAGAAAAAAAATAAAAACAGATGTGTCTCACTGCTTAGTCAAAATAAGAACATGTGGGTCATGCTTCATGGAGTAAGACGGTAGGTGATGAGTTCAACAGGATGCAGCTCTGACCTCAAGCTCGTTGAGCCTCTGAATACGTGGTGTGAAACGGAAACTGTCCACCTCCACGGCAAATGGTGGCTGCCAGTCCTGTAATACAAAGAAAAGTCAGTTTACATGTGAATATTTTCATACTGGCTTAACCATAAAGTGATTGTTCACCCAAAAAAAAAAATCTGCAGCACACAAAAGATGATATTCTGAAGAATGATGGCACCCAAACAGTTTTATTGACCGTTGACTTCCATTCTACGTGCAAAAAAACTTGCTTTTCAAAATATCCCCACAGAACACAGTCAGTCTTGCAAGTTTGGAACCACATATATTCAACAATTTAGTTTTTGTGGGTGAAAAATAACTATCACATAGTAGAAGAAAAAATAAAAAGCATGAGATGATTACGGGAGGCGGGCGAATCTTGCATATTCCAGATTTTTCTGCTATCGGGCGGATTTTGGCGATATATCCCAGTGGATCTGCAAACTCCTCCCATGACGGTTCAAACACTGGACATTCCGGCGGCGGAACAAACTCCTCCCCTCCATCCATCGCTCTGAAAACAAACAATTCAAGTTAAAAGGAAATGCGCAAGTTCACTTAAATCATACACTATATCTTCTAAATCAACAGCAAATACAATCACATTGGCCTTCAACACAAGCAGAATTCATTTCTGTATAAGACAATCACATACATCATTCTTGCTGTTACACTGATGTGAATGTGACATTTTACTGAAATCATTTTATTTTTGAGGTCGAATTGTTTTTATTCACTGTGATACATTTTTCAGCAGTTTTTGCTAATTCGTGTTTTTAAACAACACAATTATCCATGAAAACGTATGCCATATAATTAAAGGTTCAGAGTACGCCATATTGACAGCATCGCTAGATCCACATATACGACCAGCTCAAAGGCAAATGTATCAAAATTAAATTAAATTTAAGAACATAAACGTGGCGAAACAGGTTTTGCATCTATTAAACTAAAGTTAGGGGATGATGCATCCACTGAACTTATCAGGAAGTTTAGCAGACAAAGGAAAAAGTCCTTCCACAAGTACACTGGTCGAAGGAACTGGAGAAAAGAAACTCATTTCTTAGAAGCACATATAGAAATGCACCTTATTTAATTTCTATTCTAACGAAACATCATATTTCTAACTTCAGAAATCCCCTGATTATGACCTTGTCTTCCTCTAATCTCAGACCAGACAAAATGGGGGAGGGAGTGAAACATTGTTCATTTAGGCCTTGCCAGGAAAACACAAATAGCCTGCATCATATATCACCAAAACTGTGCCTTATAAAACAGGAACATGCCTTATATGACACAGGCCTTTCATTTACTACTACTACTTACAAAACCTTGTTTATACTGGTATCTTCCATGTTATGAAAACGACAACAAAAACGGATCACGTGACAAAAATGGTTCACACTTCATTTCCCAACCTAAAAACGATGACATTAATTCTCGTTTTAACGGGTTAATACTGATAAATGAATACATGTAATAAAAAGAACAGGATCTCCACCTGTCTCACTCAAATTATGTCCCACTCAGATTACATAAAGTTTAGCTATTTAAATCAAATAGATGTATTTGACAATGGCGTGACAGACGCCTAGTTACAAATACAATAATGGTGGCAGTCTCTCAAAACAGTTAGCTGCCTACCTAGACAAAAGACATTAGAATTAGACAAAAACACATTAAACGGGCACATATAACGGTCAAAACTGCTTTCTAGGGTACACCGAACACCAGGGTTTGAAAGACAGTCAGAAGCCATAATCCCAAATTTCCTGTAGCTTTAGCCTGCTAAGTTAACCGGCCTCAACTCGCGTGAGATTCGAGAAAAGCTTTTAAATTCACTGATAATAGTAAGAAGACCAAACGAATGTGGTGAATGGACACTTTTTAGACGTATCTGTGAAAATTATGTGTACTTGGAATTTGCTTAGAAAGCAGTTTTATGGAAGTAGCTGGTTAGCTGTCCGGCTAATGATCAAAACAATAAAGCCTCACCATCCGTGTGTCAGTAGACCCGCGACAAATCCAACAAACGATTAATTTGACGATAAAAGTGAAACGAACATCAACATATCCAACAGAATGAACACTTAAATCGATTATAAATCCAGTACGAGGGCCACACATAAGGACTCAACCCCAAGGAATGGCTGAGTTGTGGAAACGCACACCAGGTGAAGATACTTTACTTGTCTTGGGTCGCAGGTATATGATGTGTGACATTTAAATGGACCATCTGATGGTCTATACCAGGTAAAACATAAACACTTGCGCTAAATCGATATAAATTTAGCCATCAGTGCAGGTTGAATCTGAACAACACAGTCTTACATTTTTTTTGCACTTGGTCTGAGTTCTTCTTATTCTTCGGTGTCGCCTGAGCCGGTGTGTTTTATTAATTGTGTCTTTCGGGGTCTTGTATGATGATGATCACGGGGTCTATTGTTCGGCAGAGGGTCAGTCTCTGGGTGGCAGTGGCTCTGCGGCCTCCTCGATCAGCCCATCCCAGCACACACACTCTCATACACTCTCATACACACTCTCTCGGTCGTTTAGAGGGATGATGATCGCGGAGATCTTCTTTTCTACTGACTCCAGAACGTCCCGCGTAAGTTGACGTTTTCTTTATAATAACCACTTCGAGCGCGTGCGCAAAATACACGTTTCCAATGTTTTCTTTCCTCGGCACCTATCCACAGTTCATTCTGTCTGAAATACACGCCATCTTGGTTTCATCACGACCTAAGCACAACTCTCTCAAGATCCATTGATCTCAGTTGGGAAAACACGCACTTGACTGGATGTGAACACGGTCTCATCCCTCCACGCTTCTAGTTACATGTAAACTAGTCCCCTGGACTCGTCCGATTTAATGCAGAAACACGTCAATTATCGTTCTGGATACAACGGCAAATGCCTGCTGGTTTCACAAATACTTTAAAAGTGGACTATATATTTTATAATGTCGAATTGTGAATAGTTGTGTGTTTGTACAAGTGATGCAGGTAGACGAGCGTACGTGACGCGGAGTGATATTTCACCTCTTTCTTGGAGAAGTAGTTCCAGTGAGTAAAATTTGCGCAGAAGAGGTCAAGCGATGTATGCGAAAAACAAATTGGGTAGCGACAACTAGTGGCAAAACATCGAAATAACCCAAAATAAATTATGTCATCATTTACTCATTTCAGTTTGTGGGTTGGGTTGCATTTTCTTGATTTCTCATAATAGATAATGCAGTAGCTATAAATTGTATCAGATTTAGTACACAATCCAAATTATGTTTATTACCCAAACTACATCCCAACTAGGCTATTTGTCTCCTAATTTTTATTTGTCTCCCATAATGTATTTCATGTCTGTTTAATGTATACTTTAATAATAACAATGACAATAATGACTATAACAATTATATGAATAAAAATGTGCTATTAATTAGGTTATTCACAATATGATTATTTTTTTTTTTTACTGTTTTGATAAATATTTATGTTCGATCAGGTCTGTAGAACAATATTTGCCCATCTAAAACTTAAATGTATCAATTAAATTATAGAACTGTGGAAATATAATTTTTAACAACAATTGAATATGTTCAGTAGAACACTAATTTGCTTTGTTCGACATAAGTTCTCATTACACAGTGATTAAACTTGACCATTTTTTGGTCCTGGAATTTTAATGGTGAGTCTGATTGGATCTATTAATCAACTCTTAAAGGGATAGTTCACCCAAAAAATTAAAATTTTTCATAACGTACCCTCATGTTGTTGCACTCTCAGTCACCATTTGCTTTAGTTTTATGGAAAAAAAGGCAATGAAAGTAAATGGTGACTGAGGCTGTCAGTCCCTATATTGTGTTCGACAAAAAAGTCATTGACTGACATTATTTACATTTTTGGGTGAATTATTCCTTTCAAAGATTATGCAGTTCAAAATATATGAAACAAGACACACAACAACAACAACAACAAGTTGTGTCAGGACACTGTATATAATTTTATTCATAATGTTAGGCAATAAATATTCACATCTCTCCGAATTTGCTTAATTTAATATATTATCTGTACACAAATAAGATGACTTCATATATCCTTTTCAAAATTACACTTCAATCTGCTTTGACATACACACTTGTACAAGTTTACAGATAAAATTAATTTTCTCGGATCAAAATAAATATGCAATGATCATCTACATTGAATGCCATCTCCCTACACACACACACACACACACACACACACACACACACACACACACACACACACACACACACACACACACACACACACACACACACACACACACACACACACACACACACACACACACACACACACACACACACACACTTTCCCTGTCTCATTGTCAATATTAAATCACAGTCTATTTACAGTTTGTTACAGAGCTCAGTAAATACAGACATACTCGTGCAAGAAAATTCACAGCAGAAAGACAGACAGTTAATGAAAAATATCATGAAAATCTTGAAATAAACTAAATGCAATTAATAAGTTAGGTATTTCTAATCTTTATATTCTGTCCCATCTCATATTGATATCCGGCCATGGAATATATGTAAATGCCCCATTTTCCACCATTATTTAGTATTGTGCAGTGCTGATCACATGTAAATAGCATATGCAGGAGCACATAGAAAGAGATGGCGATCTGAAAAGGTGGTCATAAATATCTTACACACAATAACTGAGCATCACATCAAAACAAATAATACTGAGCGTCTGCATTAAGCCCAGTCCAGAAATATATAACAGCACTTTAGATCACGTTATGCATCCACACAAACAGAAACTTCAAGCAGTACTTACACTAAGGCCTTACTTAAGGATAAGTTACCTTGATTTCTCGTACAGGTAAACTAAAATCCTTGAATTAATGTGATCATTTATTTATACAGGTTCCTTCATATTCCTCCTCTCCTTCATTAATCATACAGAGGAAAAAAGAGGAATGTTATTGAAGTATGACTGGTGCTATATTGTTAGAATAGGCTAAATCAAAAACATCATGACCGGTACATAACTTCTGTTTAAAAAAAACAAAAACAAAAAACATACGAAGTCTCTGACATTCAAGGACACTTGTAAAGACAAGTGTGTTTGTCCATAAAAATCAATAACAGTAAAACACATCCTTGACACTTCAACGTTGAATGTCAAAGCATGAGAATACATTTCCTATTTACAAGTATCTATTGTATTTTGTCAAATTTAGTTTCATAACATAAAATAAGAATAGTTATTATATTCATTTAAATTGAAATTCATAGCAAACATTCATATAACAGCATAAACTAATCAAAAACACCTTGGTAAAGTATATTAATGAGGACCCAATGGAAATGAAATACAGACAAGTCAGATGTGAAGACTGGCAACAATCTTTCATGGAATGTTTCCTTCATACGTCACTAGCCCTCATAGGTAAAAATACTTAACGTGGAGAAAGTGTAATGGTTTTTATGGATTATGGAGATATATTAATTTAATATAGTTCAGAAAACACATTCATTTATAAAGTGCATTGGATGCCTTTTGTTTTCACATTGACAAATTTACTGGAACTTTACTAGAAATGTGCCGAGAATTTAGACATGGATGATAATGTACACAAATTGGCTCAATGATTTTTACTGTAATGTGAGTCAACATCCTTTGAAATTCATTCAAGCCCTTCGGGATTCTTCAAAAAATTAAATTATTGTCAAACCGGATTAATAGAAAGTAATACTGCCATGAGAAAATGTTTAGATTTTAGGCACAATACTCTGGATTTAACATAAAAAATCAATTAGAAAAATAATTTACCAAAACAAGCTCATTACAGATCAAATTATGAAATGTACTTATTGTTTTCTCATTTGTGTATAAATTTATATTTCTTTTTCTGAAACATGTTATTGATTTAACTGTAGAAATTTAGTTTATAGATAAAACGTTACTGATGTATTATTTGACTATATATATATATATATATATATATATATATATATATAACATTATTGAAATATAATTTTGTGTTAAAATTTCATATAATTTAACACATGGTAATAATTCTGAAAGTGACTCTAGGATGATTACAAACCGCACATCCACATACACGGCTTTTAACAGCTGACTAGTGTTAAGAGTGGAAGAGGTCAGGCCAATACTGACTTACTTTAAACAATCATACCAGGTGTAAGATATTTGCTTTGTGGATTTATCTCTATTAACACTCCTATATGTCAATGTTATAGATGTATACAAAAAGAGCAATGGAGCATTTCAAATGATTTAGCAAGTAGAAGCTGGACATCAATTTAGTGAAAAGATTATTGCATCTTGCGAATGCTAGCGACTAATGCTTAACATGATTACTGGAATGTATGAAATCATTGAACATACTGTGCTTTGATCTGTCCAGCACAATGTTATTTGTATGCTCTCTGGTCTTCACATTTCCTAAACAGGTTCCCAGGTCAAACAAGGTACGGTTTCTCCAAAGCCTGCGATGATGAATGAAAAATGCAACCATTTTACCCTGACTTTATAGCTCTACGCAACTAAAAACAAGACTGTGGACATGTTTGTGTGTGCATGTCCACGTGTCTTTTACATGCTTTAGTAGGTTATTTCTTGTCTGAATATGGAATTTAAGAAGAAGCCAAGAAGTCATTTGGCAGTCAAACCCATCTACATCAGCTGAACTGAAAGAAAAGTGTCCTAATTGTTTCTTTTTGTTGTTGTCTAGTATATTTCCCACACCTAAGAGCCTTCAAACTATCTGTATGGCAGTTTTGCCTTGGTAAGTCCCTTCGATCACACTTGTGGGAAGCGCAGGTGAAAGTAGCAGAGTCTTAGCAGGCTGCGTTTCTTTTTCCCACTGGCATTATTATCAGATTTGGCCCTGCCTGCCTCCTCCACCCTCGCAGCGGTCCCCCCTCCGATTACCAAAGGACCCTTCAGCGTCCCCCAGCCTCGCGACTTCCCCTGGCTCACACTACCGTGCTGATTCGGTTGGTAGGTTTGGATTTGGCGCGTTCGACTGTGCCCGTCCCCCCAGGTGCGACTCCAGTCTGGGCCGGCGAGGGCCCTTGCTGACCCCCGGCTTGGGAAGGTGGGCCTTGGTGCTGGGGGGGGAGAGGGGAGAGAGGCGTAAGAGGGATAAGGGGGGAGGAAGGGGGGGGTAAAGGGGAGTGGGGGGGGGGAGGGGGAATAGAGCCCAACGGAGGATACTGGGGCAGATACTGGGCGGCCGGCGGCACGTGGTGGACAGTGCCGGACGCGGAGACTGGAGGCGGCTGAGTTGGAGCAGGGAAGGGCGGGGGCGGAGGGCTGGCGAATACGAAGTGAGGTTGGTGCACGGGGTGGGATCCCGGGTGCGGCGTGTGCACATGCACGGGGTGGGTGTGGGAGTGTGCGTGCGGGTGCGGCTGAGAGTGCGACAGGGTAAGAGGGGGCTTGCTGATGCCGCCTCTGGCCGAGTGTGTGGGCTGCGTGTGGAACAGAGCAAACTGCGGATGAGGGGAGAGTGGGGAGTGAGGAGAAAGGGGGGGAGGGTGGCCGGAGCCCATGTTGCCCATGCTCCCGTAGCGACCCTGCAAAGTATGCTGGGAGATCGGCTGGTACGGGGAGTGCGCGGGGGGGTTGGGGAGTGGTCGTCGAGGTAAGGTGACCCGCTGAAGAGTATGGAGGGCCGGCGGCCCAGTTGTAGGTACGGTCTGTGTATGGAAGCGGTGGTGGTGGTAGTACGGGGGTGGAGGCTGTCCACTGACATTGTTGCTGGTAGTATGGCAGTACTGGGCGTGCAGGGCCTGGATCTTGGAAGGACCCCCGCCATCCCCCGGGCAAAGGGAGGACGGGGACAGAGGCGGCGGCCCTCCTGTAGTCGGCGGGGCCACAGGGGCGGGGTAAGGTGGCCCCGGGGGGATAATAGGACCCGGCGCTTTGGATCGCTTCCCCCCAAAAAGGGAGCCCAGGAAGGAACCGGTGTTGTTGCTGTTGCTCCCAGCAGTCCCCATTCCAGTCGTTCCTCTCTCGGTGCTGCTGGAGACTGGCCCAGCGCCAGTCACCGCAGGTGTGTGTTGCTGCCCCGGCCCACCCCCCACCCCCACTCCGGGGCTCAGGATGGGGCGGTGAGGCCGGTAATCTTCTGCTCCATAGCATCCCGGGAGCACAGTGGCTACTGGATAACGCTGGTGAGGCCGTGGACTGCTAATGATGGAACCCTAAGACAAAGAGAGTGGGGGGAAAGGAGGAAAAAAGAGGAGGACAGCAAAGCCAAAAACAAGTGTTGGAGAGAGAAGAGAGGTTTTGCAAAGTGGAGCAGGAATGTGGGCAATAAACAAGAGAAAGAAAGAAAATATAGCAAAAGGATACAGAGAGAAAGGTGGTTTCGATGGGGAGGAAAAACAGGGGTGAGTTGATTAGGGTAGAGAAACAATATTCTGTCCACATCATAATTCAGAACTTTATTACACAAACACATGCGCCCAACTATCTATTAAGTGTCCCGAATGCTAATAACGCCAATTTTGCTATATAGATAACTTGGAATATTATTTCTGTTTTGTGTAATGGTCAAAATATGCTTACAAGAAATTAACTCATCTGTTTGTTGCCATAAAATTGAAGATGAAACAGCATTTGTAAACCATTCTACTTCTGTAATCAGATGAGTAAAACAGAGTATTCAAATGAGATTAAAAAGGAGGCAGAACTTGATTGGTGGACAAATCAAAGTCACGGTCACTTTTCTTATTTGAAAGACTCCAGAAAGTTGAAACGGTAATTTGTTTAATGTGGGCTCAAATCAATCGTCACTTGAAAAATTAAGAAATCAATAAATAAACGATGAAATGGATAAATGAGAATTAGAAAATCTGATTAGCAATTGATTATCAATATTGGATAGGTTAAATCATTTTAAATGTGATAATCAAAATAGTCGGTTAATAAAAATGCAGATATATAAACAAAAAGAAACTGTGTAATGATACAGCTTATTTGTGATTGATTGATGAATACATTTTGCCCATTGCTTTTTTAATATTTATTGCCTATTATCGATTTTACACTGAACCAGGAAGTGGCATCCAATCTGCTGTAGTGAGCAGATTCATTGCTGGCCCCGCTATTACAGAAGCTGTCAGTGACCAATGCTGTTTCAAATCATCATTTTCAGGACTGCCCCAAAGCACACTAATGAATCATGTATAATTAGACTATGTGTACTAAACTAGAAAAAAGGGTACATTTTATAACATATTTGACTTGATTTGTGAGGGACACTTAATAAAATGCAGGACTTACAGTAGTATAAAAATGAAGAGAATAATATCATATACAACCACTAGTCCATGCATAACATTTCAAATACCAAACATGTACACAAACCACATTACAAAAGCACAATCCAACCATACAATAATGACTAAAGAAGTAAGAAAACAAGCACTAAATTGATATGTTTCTATAAAATATCAATGTCATGCAGAATTAATTCCGGGTCAATAAGATGTCTTCTAGTCCAGATATCCCAGAGTAAACTCTACAAGATATTCAACAATGTCCCGAATGACTGCAAATCTTCGCAGGGAGTCTGAATGACTGATGTTATTGATTCATAGCCTCAGTCACGTCTACATTAACATTCCACGGACCACACATGGTCACACAAGATGCACACGCATGGCTCTGTGTCTATGGTAAGGACACATGCAGGATGGCGCCATGTTTTGTGGGGATTCCAGGCAGGCATGCGGGTGGTTTGGGGACTAAAGCTAAAGATACAGACCTCTGCTTCACTCAGACTTACTTCCATTGTACTGTCAAGGGAACCAACGCTGTTTCTGCGGCCGCGTTTCCCTGTTACCCAGTTAGCAGATGTCAGTCACAACTGCAGTGTGTGTGTGTGTGTGTGTGTGTGTGTGAGAGAGTGAGTGAGTGACTGAGTGTAATACAACGACAGTCAGTGTTAATTAGAGTTGTCAGACTAAAACTTCGCTCAGACTTCGGTACCAAGTCGGTAAATTTTTAAATTGTGACACTTTGAGCGTCAGGGCAATCAGGGGTGTTTACGAATCTGCTCAACAGTGCTAAAAGCGTCACATTTTTTAAATTCGGTACCGAAGTTGGTACATTTTGACAACTGTAGTGTTAACAATTTGTACTTTCTTGTTGGTGTCTGCAAACGTTTTAATTATTCTTGATTTTGAAGAATATCTCGCCCCAAAATTACAATTTAGCCTAAAATAAGCCCACAATTTTTATATGTTATATGTAGATTTAAAGGTATGTACATGGGTTAGATGGGTATGTACATGGCTAACCCTAACCCTACATTTAAAGTTTTATGTCCACCCAAAAATGTAAATTCTGTCATAATTTACTCACCCCCATGTCATTAAAAACACATTTCTTTCTTCCTCTGAACACAAAAGAAGATATTTTGAAGAATACAAGAAATAGAATTTTGACTTCAATTGTATTTTTTGTCCATACAATGGAAGTCAATGGGAACCGATACTGTGTAGTTACCAACATTCTTTAAAATATCCTCTTTTGTGTTCCACGGGAGAAAGAAAATAGTACATGTTTGGAACAACATGACGTTGAGTAAAATTTTGACATAATTTTTATTTTTGGGTAAACATTTCCTTCAATATTTTATATTTGCCCCTAATGTAGTATTGTATTAAACGGCCATAATTAAATTGTCTGCCAGTCACATAAAGAGTCTCACCTGATTCAGACAGGTCCCTCAGTGAGGAGCTGAGAGCAGTGCGTTTGAGGCCCTCTCCTGGTGAATAGTTATCATCCAAACTAGGCCTTCCCATAGTGCCATTCACCACTTCATTCTTGACTCCACCCACCCCTCCAGCCATCATGCTGTTGGTGAGCAGGCTGGGCCGCATTACTCCCTTCTGCTTCTCCAATTCAGCTGCAGGAGAAGAAAGAACAAATGTCATCAGATGACTATACAGTGTAAGACCTTTTCCTAACCAGGCACAAAGAAAATTGTCTGTACACATCCTAAAAGCAAGTTGTGTACAATAAGCTATTTTTGTCTTGTTTACTATGCGTTTTCTATGAGTCATTATTATGTTGACCAGATAGGGTCATTGTAAATCAATGATGTTAATGCTGTCGTAGTAAACAACCAGTAGAGGGCCAGAATAAAGTGTAGTTGACTTATGAGAGCAGCAGAGGGTGCTGTACTCACACTCCACTCTGTATTTCTCCATTTCCTGCACCTCAGCAATGCTCTCCCTCAGATCACTGACGAACCGTGTGCGGTCCTGTTGACTAGGGGCCGTGAACACAATCAAAACTTTATGCTCACCGCCCGGGATGGCTGATGCTAATTTGACACCATGAGGATAGTCTGGGGGTGGAGAGAGAAAAAGATCATGTTTATTCAGGGTTCACAAATAACAATGGCACATTCAATTTTTTAAAGGGGTCATGACATGAGAAATCAAAATTGCCTTGATCTTTTGACATATTAGAGGTCTTTGTACCATTAAAACATCTTGCAAGTTTGATAGCTTAAAAATACCTCCTCGCTATAAATAAAGCATTTATTTAATCAAGTTCCAAAAAACAGCTTGTTTTGATATTGTGGGATCTGTGATGTAATGGAGTATGCGCAGAGAAACTTTTGTTGAAAGATGAAGCTGCCAATATTGGATCTGACAGCAGCTGCATCACAAACCATAAGTAAATGATTTCATAATGCTTTGTCTGTAAATTATATATTTTTCCGGATATATATTTGTTTTTGTTTTTCTGTGCAAAAAACTTTCTTTTAACATTATGGGCCCTATTTTAACGATCTAAAGCGCAAGTATCAAACGCGAAACGCAAGTAACTTTGTGCGTGGATCCCAAATGGGTTGGTCTGAAGTAGCTTCATTATTCATAGGTGTGTTTTTTTGCGTAACGTGAAATAAACCAATCAAGTTCAAGTTCAAGTTCATTCACTAATTTACCAACGTGCGTCTGTGGAGGGAAAATTCTGCTGTGCACGGGTGCAAAATAGGAATGATATATGCGTATGTGTACAAAATCAATTGCGCTGTGTGCAAGATAGGGCCCTATAAGTTAACCTCATGGAACATAATACAATTATTTTAAAATCTATGTCATGACCACTTTAAATATAGGGTTAAGTGATGATTTTAAAGAAGCAGAAAAATTTATATTCACTATGGAAATTTCCATGACTTTTCCTGATCTAACAATCATAATATTATTTGATATTATTTTTCCAGGGTTTCCATGGACATTGCACCTGAACTATGTTTATTATAACAATTAATTTACAGCTTTATGAGAAAACTCTAAACTAAACATGGGGAGTCTGAATATGACTCATCTTTTATTACTTTCTTTTATTAAAAGTTTGGGGTCAATATGTGCAAGGACATATTAAACTGAGGAAAAATAGTTAAGACATTTATAATGTTCTATTTCAAATAAATGCTGTTTTTTTTTGTTTTTGTTTTTTTTTATCAAAGATTTTCTGATTTTGTTTTTAGCATTGTTTCCTTCAAAATATTTAAGAAGCACAACTGTTTTCAACATTGATAATAATAATAAGGAATGTTTCTTGAGCACCAAACCAGCATTTTAGAATGATTTCTGAAAAATCATGTGAAACTGAAGACTGGAGTAATAATGCTGAAAATTCAGCTTTGCATCACAGGAATAAATAACATTTTAAAATATAATAAAACGGAATGCAGCTATTCAAAATTACAATAATATTTCACAATATTTCTATATTTTTGAGCACATAAATGCAGTCTGGTGAGCATTAGAAACCTTTTTCAAAAACATAAAAAAAATATTATTGACCCCAAACTTTTGAACGGTAATGTGTATATAAGAAAGACAAAAATGAACTTCAAATCTTACAGGAGTTCTGGAACATGTGAACCTGCATCTCCACAAGAGGGAAGGACTGTCTGAAACTGTATGTTACGGAGGTTTTCTTCTTCTGGAAGATCTTTGTAACCTTGAAATATAATAACAAAGAAAAAGAACCACTAAGTATTTAAATTACTAGTAACTTACACATAACAATACACATTCATGTTGAGGAGATGTTGCTTAACGGCTTGGGACCAATTAATTTGGCATGCATTATTAATTGATGTGTGTTATTGCCATTACCACAATCAGGTCGTTGAACAGGAAGACCTCTCTCTGGTGGACTCCAGATCTTTGAGGACGGTTGGTGTCCGGGACTTCATAGAGCTGACAGCAGCACACCAGTCTGCGGTGGGGCAGAGACAGAACCTACACACAGAGCAGATATTTACATTTACTTTGGAACTACATTACAAATTGTTCATCAAACAGGTCAAAAGTATGATTTTAAACTGACAGAACAGTTCAAAGTAACAAATAAGTTCTCAAACATTCCCTATTCTCAAATATTCTAATAAAAAAACTCAATTTGATAAACGTCTCACTAGTACTCACAGGTTTCTTGCCCACAATGACCCTCTCCACCGCCTGGACCTGAGAAACATGGTCATCATTGGTCCTCAGTTCCCACTTCTGAATGCGCTGGTAGATTCCAACCAGTAAGTCACGTGGAATGTCCTGACCATTATCCACCCCTGAGAGAGAAAGAAATGACACACACACAAGAAGAGATTTAGTGTATTTGCAAAATCCCTGACAGTTACATGGCACATTTAAAAGCAGATTGAGACTGTGTTTGTAGTTGGCCACTTAAGTAAGTGCCAAATATGTGAATGTGTGATATTTGAGAGAGAGAGAGAGAGAGAGAGAGAGAGAGAGAGATTTGAACACCACCTCGCAAGTTTTTGATGAAATCGTCCAGCTTCATCTTCCTCTCCGCTTTGATATTGGGGCTGTACATGTCTGTGTTGAGGAGGATGATGGCAAATGCTAGGATGAAGATGGTGTCAGGGTTCTGGAACTGTCTTACCAGTGCTGGGTTACAAACACAGTACCTCTGACTACAAGACAGATAGAGAGAGAGAAATATAATTTAAATGTGCAAATATTGAAGGATAGATAAGACATGCTTTATAAACTCATTATACCAGCTTTGAAATCTGATGGGATGAGCCATGTTTGATGCCACTATACAGCTGATTTATGAGCAACATCAATAGGAATTCTGTTATCAAGACCCCTTAATAGTGTGTCGTTTTTTTTAACTACAATTGCATTAACATACCTGAAAGCCTCAATAAGTCTTTCCACTTTTTGGGCCTCTCCTTGCACTTTTATCTGAGCTTGAAATTTCCTCAAAGCATCATCGAGATCCATTCCAGAAAAGTCCATTTCATCCACAACACAACTGAGAAAAACAAAAGTGGAAGAATATGTTAAAATGTTAGAAAGTGTTTATACATTCTCATGCCAAAATGTGCATTCATTTGTTTGAGAATCAATAAATTCTTTATTTTCTGTGCATTTTTGATGTAATATTGTTTAATATTTGATATAATAAGTATTGTATTGCTCGATTGGAAGGGTGTTGGGTCTCCACAACCTCAAACGGGTCCCCAGGAGTACTTCAAGAGGTCTGGCAATTATTTTCTGATCTAAAAAATGTGAATTTGCATGAAACAAAAGTGTATTATTAGGTTAAAGGTAGGGTAGGTCAGAATTGTCTAAAAAAACTTTTATTCAAATTTGTTTAAACTGTCTTTATATACCAATACATAATTAAAATGCAAGTACTCTGAAATAGAGAGTATAAAAAACTGAGTGACTCTAGTGTATTTAATCTTCAATAAACACCGCTCATTAATTCCATTCACTCCCACCTAAAAACGGTTGCGCGACTGCGCGCACGTGGGCAGAGCCAGTAATAGTGGCGGTAGTCATGGCGACGGAGAGTGACAGTCGCGCAAGCCAATCACTTGTTTCGTCCCGGTAGGAATTAATGAGCTGTGTTTTTTGAAGATTAAATACACTATAGTCACTCAATTTTTATACTTTCTTTTTCAAAGTACTTACATTTTAATTATGTATTGGTATATAAAGACAGTTTAAGCCAATTTGAAAAAAAGTTCTTTAGACAATTCTTACCTACCCAACCTTTAACTTCAATCAAAGCCAAAATTCTCAGATTAAAATGTATTCAATTAAATGAAAATGTAATGTATGTACTGTAAGTATATGTACATCAAAAGTATTATTTTTAATGACTTTATTTTAATCACTATAAAGTCTGTACAGTAAATATATTAACATTAATAATACTACATGTATGTTATAAGTCAGACCTAAAATGCAACAGTTAATTTAATGCAACAGGGTTCCTGTCTCTATCCACCAAAGGATCCTTGGCCTGAAAAAGGTCGAAAACGCCTGCTTTGTTGCACTGCAAGCTAAGTCAAGTGTTAAAGTGTATACTTTATATTCAATGCATGCCTATGTATCTTTTCAGTTGAACCTTGTTAATGATAACAAAAATTCAAAGCAAACCTTTAAAATCTAAGTCTAGTTTAAAATATAATTATTTTGAAGTGTTGGTGCTTAATATAACAATATCTAGTGTAAATTCTAAATCATGTTTGAGATTTGTGCTGGCTACTGTATACAGGCCACCATACAGACTTCATCAAAGAATTTGCGGACTTTCTATAAGAATTAGTATTGGCTGCAGATAAAGTACTAATTGTTGGTGATTTTAATATGCACATAGATAATGAAAAAAGTGTGTCAGGACCTACTTATTGTCGTAATCATACTCTAGATCTAATATTATCACATGGAATAGATGTTGATGCCGTTGGAATACTGCAGCAGAGTGATGACATCTCAGATCATTGAATAGTCTCATGTAAATTACATTTAGCCAAGGCTGCAAAGCCGACTCCGTGTTATAAATATGTTAGACCTATCACTTCTGCCACTAACGATTGCTTTATCAATAATCTTCCTAATCAGTTTCATCATCTCAGCATCCAAGATAGCTTAGAAGAACTTGATCTTGCAACAGAAACTATTAACTCTCTCTTTTCCAGCACTTTAGACAGTTGCTCCATTGCGCTTTAAGAAGATTAAAGAAAATACGGTAGTCCAACGCCGTGGTACAACGAGCACACTCAGGCCCTTAAAGCAGGGCTATGTAGTTTCGAGAATTTCTTCACTGTATTCTTGCTTTTTGCTCGCAGGTTTCTGTATAGAGCTCCCCCTACAGCTTCGGAATAGATATTTGACAACACTGTCGAAAAACTTGTTGGCGACTCTTAGATACCAGAGGCTAGTAGATCAACGACATCAATGCAGATGGGACATTCTTTACAACGTCATCTTCATTCGGGTTCGAACAGCGTGAGGGAGCGCAATAATGACATAATTTTAGCAGATTTCTTTTTGCCGTAAAGCAATTCTTTACATCGTGAGACCTGATATCACGCGATACTTCCTGACGCCGTGTCCGGCGGCCCGCCGGCCCAAAGTTGCAAGTGTGTTTTTTACGCTCACATGTGCGTAAATGTGGGGGGTGCGAAACGACCACCATTCAACCCGAAAAAAAGTAATATAACCCTTCCAATGACTTTGAAGCTGTTCGGTTAAGGTAAAAAACCTGCATAGTTCACCTTTAAGAGAGCAGCCAGAAAAATGGAGTGCAACTGGAAGAAAACAAAACTAGAGGTATTTCGGGTTTCATGGAAAGAGAGCATCGATTGCACACAGAAAGGCTTTAAAAGCTGCTAGATCTGCTTATTTTTCAACCCTATTTGAAGAAAATAAACATAATTCTATGTATTTATTTGAAACAGTGGCTAAACTAACGAAAAAGAAAGCTTCAAACCCAGAAGTTTCCAAGCAACACAGCAGTAATGACTTTATGAACTTCTTCACTTATAAGATTGATAATATCAAGGACAAAATGATAACTACGCAACCGTCTACTACAGTATCGCATCAGGGAGTGCATTGTAGTCTCCCTGAAGAAAAATTCAATTCATTTATTGCTATAGGAGAGGAAGAATTTTCTAAACTCGTTAAATCATCTAAATTGACAACATGTATGTAAGACCCTATACCGACTACGCTACTGAAAGAGATGCTTCCAGATGTCATAGATCCTCTTCTTAATATCATTAATTCGTCTCAGGATACGTACCAAAAACTTTTAAGTGGACGTTTTTTCAAAAACCTGGCTATGATTAAACCGCTTGTTAAAAAAACGCAACTTGATCATACAGAATTAGTTAATTACAGGCCGATCTCGAATCTGCCTTTTCTGTCAAAGATACTAGAAAAGGCAGTATCCTCACAACTGTGTTCTTTTCTAGAAAGAAATTATATCTGCGAGGATTTTCAGTCTGGATTTAGACCGTACCATAGTACCGAGACAGCTCTCGTTAGAGTCACAAATTATTTACTCTTATCATCCGATCGTGGTTGTATCTCTCTATTGGTGTTGCTCGATATTAGTGCTGCATTTGACACTATTGACCACAACATTCTTTTAAATAGACTCGAACATTATGTTGGAATTAGTGGAATTGTACTAGTTTAAATCATACTTATCTGGGGCCGTATTCACAAAGCATTTTATCTTACCACTAGGAGTACTCCTAAATCGCACTAAAAGATTTTAGCTAGGTGTGTTCTCTTAAAAGTTATTCACAACACCTTTCAGACCTACTCTTAGTAAGGAAAAATGACAACTCCTAAACTAAGAGTGAGTCTTCGTTGCTATGGATGACGTCAATTATCATGCACGAGCTTCCTCGCAATGATCACGGTGATTGGTTGTTAGATGACAGGGCCATCATGCGAACCATAACACAGACGCACCAAATCATGGAATTACGACATCTAAATATGTCTGTGTCCTACACAAAATAATAATAATAATTTAATCGAAATGCATATATAATGACATGTTTGTGCAGGCCCCAGTGAAGTGTAATTCTAAAAAGGCAGAGAGAGAGAGAGAGAGAGAGAAGTTGTGAATTAAATTAAATCTAGGTAGCCTAATACCCTAATGAAAACCGCCATTTGCCTAATAATGAAAAACGACACTTGCATTAACACTTGCTTGGTTAATTGACATCCTATTAGCCTAAATAGACTACTTAAAGCAAGGAAATATTGCTCCTATTTAAGTAATGTAATAGTTGAATGACGGCGGATTATGAACTCGCCAAAACGGAAAAGAAAGCCCAACTGGACGCAGGATCAGTTACTGCTGCTGGCCCAGTTGGTGCTAAAAAAAAAAAAAAAAAAAAAAAAAAAGGGAAATTCGGCACTGGAATACAACATCGAGAATTGTGAAGTTTGCATCGAACACAATCTGGGTATTGATGGAGTGGGTTTTCTTTCTATTCACAAACACGTCCTCATCCTGACGTGGTGCAATTATTTTAATATGTGTCCTGTCTATAGCACCGACCACACCGGCAATATCCATAAAGCTGGCTTTGTTTCTTTGGAGTTGGCGAATGTCAGGAAAACTTATGAATTGTCGAATAATATGGGGTCTACAGAGTGCATTGATGGTTTGGTGGATGGATCTGCATTACCGATGGCTGGGATATCGCTAGATCGTCGGCATTACACAATTGCATTTTCCCCGTTGCCAGGTAGCGAAGTGTTATCAAACATTTCAATTCGGCACTGATTGGGTTGTTGCGATTAGTTGGCGCTGTTATTGCATCCCTCACAAGATCCACAACAATCAGTATTCCCTCAAGGTTAAGGCGGTGTCTTTGTAATAACTCCGTGTCATTGGCGGTCTCCAACACACTGTGTCGCGCGGCGATTTTAAGATCCTTTGTGAATAGGTCTTAGTGAGTTAGGAGTCCTCTCGACTTCTTTTAAGCTGTCCCAGACTTAGGTGCTACTTTTAGGGCTAAAATGCTTCGTGAATTACTCTCAGTGAAAAAAATTAGGAGTCCTAAAGTTAGAAGTGACACGCCCATTATTTTTAGGAGTTGCTCCTAAATTCGCCAGTTAGGAGCTACTTTTAGCCTTAAAATTCTTTGTGAATACGGCCCCTGACCGTTATCAGTTTGTAGCATTAAATGAAAAGATGTCTTATCGATCACAAGTTCAATATGGCGTACCACAAGGCTCAGTACTAGGACCGCTGCTGTTCACTCTGTACATGCTACCATTAGGATATATCATTAGGAAACATGGAATTAGCTTTCACTGTTATGCCGACGATACTCAGCTATATATTTCTCCAAAACCTAACGAAACCTACCAATTCACAAAATTAACGGAATGCATAGCTGATATAAAAAATTGGATGACTAGTAATTTCCTACTACTAAATTCTGAAAAAAAAAACAGATATTCTAATTATTGGACACACAACTTCCACACGTAATAACCTAGAGTACTGTCTAACACTTGATGGCTGCTCTGTTAAGTCTTCGTCATCAGTTAGGAATCTGGGAGTGCTCTTTGATACCAATCTTTCATTTAAAAAGTCACGTGTCTAGTATCTGTAAAACCGCATTTTTCCATCTTAAAAATATATCTAAATTACGCAATATGCTCTCATTGACAAATGCGGAACAATTAGTTAATGCATTCATGACCTCAAGTCTAGATTATTGTAATGCTCTACTGGGTGGTTGCCCTGCACGCTTAACAAACAAACTACAGCTAGTTCAAAACGCAGCAGCTCGAGTTCTTACCAGAACCAGGAAGTATGACCATATTAGTCCCGTTCTGTCAACACTGCATTGGCTCACTATTAAACATCGTATACATTTTAAAACATTGCTGATTACTTACAAAGCAATAAATGGTTTAGCTCCGCAGTACTTGAGCGAGCTCTTAACGCATTATAGTCCTTCACGTCTATTGCGATCTAAAAATTCCAGCCAGTTAATTATACCTAGAATATAAAAATCAACTGCTGGCGGTAGATCCTTTTCCTATTTAGCACCAAAACTTTGGAACAGTCTTCCTACCATTGTCTGGGAAGCAGACACACTCTGTCAGTTCAAAGCTAGATTAAAGACACATCTCTTTGGCCTAGCATTCACATAACACATTATAGACTTCTATAATTCAATGTTAGGCTGCACAGATTAGGTCAGCCAGAACTGGGAACACCTTCCATAAATCCTGATGTACTCGTTACATCATAAGAAGAATGGCATCTACGCTAATTTTAGTGTCTTTGTTTTTCCCGAGGTTTTCCCGCAGCCTGCCGGTTCCAGGCCGTATCCAGATCTGACGAAGGACCTTCGTCTGGACCCGAAGACAACGCATTGCTGAAGTGCCAACTAGTCTCTCCCCTGTGAAGGATCTCTTTACCACTCTACAGATAAAGCGTTGTCGGGATAATTTTGGTTTCGCGTATGTACCCCGAAGTGATAAAATTCGGTATACATTTTTTTAAGGCCAGACAAGTAGTTTGTTTAGGCTTGGATTGTAGGGAATTACAAACCTGTGCACATATATTCAAATGCGCTTAACTATAGAATTAATTCTTGACGCACACGTAAGCACCATCAGCGTTTCTTACAGTTTCGCGTTTAAAGTCTGTGTAGAGAGAACGGTTTAATTTAATAGCTAAGATCGTTGCGACGGTAGTGAATCAATCAAAACTAACTTTAGCTGGAAAATATATTTATTCAAGAACCGCTATAAAGCCAAAACAATCTCTGTTACCTTAAATTATCCGTTTATCACTGTGAAGCCACTTTGAAACAATCTACATAGTTAAAAGCGCTATATAAATGAAGATGAGTTGACTTGACTTAATCCTAGGCCCTGTTTACACCTGGTATTAAGATGCGTTTTGGTCGAACGGATCACAAGGAGACGAGGGAGATCATACCCTTTTTACACCTGGTGGGGTAATCTGTCTCTTAAGATTACTTTCAACCACTTCTGTTCTGATTTCTTTGAGAGGACGTTAATTAAAGAGATAAATGTATGTTTTTTTTCAGATCTTTTGATCTAATGTACAAAGTAAGCTCACGCAATTTACATATGAACACGCCTGAAGACAATGGAAAAACATGCAGAGAGCATCAGCTTTCGTTTCTGCTCTGATAGCCACAAGACCATGCTCAATGCTGTGAATGCATGTTAGAAATCAGGAATGGTGAGAGAACATTGTGCTTGGTACGTTTTTCTTCTTCAAACCAAACTTGGATCTTCAGCCAACACAGTTTGAATCCCATCTGGCTACCAAGCTTCCCATAATGTTTACGTGTTAGTTCAGTAGGCAGAGATTAGGCCGTCTTTTGTGGCTGTTCGAACGCATCCGACCACGTGAGCGTTTACATTAAGAAAGCAATCTGGTCTAATGTGTTATCGAATACCTCTGGAAGTGGTCATAAGCTCACATTTTTTTAGACATTTTTTAAACGTTTACACCTGTATTTAGCGTCGTCCATTTTAGATCCGATCGACCAAAACGCATCTTCATACCAGGTGTAAAAAGGGCCTTAGTTCCTTTTTAGAGGATTTATTGTGTGAACTCACTCCAATACATCTTTGTTGAACTGTTTCTGTCTGTTTCCAAGGAACTCTCCAATCATCTGCCGACTCAGACCTTTTCTCTCCAGGATGAAGCGAGCGATGCCCACTGGTGTGTCTGACACAAAGCCCTTTTCAATCAGGTACTGAATACCCTTTTCCGGCTTCCTGCAGTCCAAAAAACAACAGTACAGTTTAATCATGTTTTAATCAGATTCATTCAGTTTAATAGATTAGTCACTGGCTTGCTATTATATTAAATGGTGGGATTGTTGCTTATAAGAGGTAGAGTTTCATTTTCTCTTACTTGTTGAAGAGGTTGAGTCCAATGCGATATTGTCTTCTCTGAACCACATCGTTGTTAAAGGCAGGAGAGTCCCAGCATTGCCGGCTTTCTCTCTGGTAGGTCTGTTTTCCCAATGGGGGCAGGGGCTCCCGCAGACTGTCCCTTGACGAAGAGCCTGAGCTGCAATTAATGGTCTCGTTAGAGTTTGTGGTGGAGTTCAGTGAGTCATTATCACCATCTGAGCAGCACTGCTGCTCCAAGCCACCAGGTGGCAGGGGTGCTGAAGAGGAGGATGAGAGTGGTGTGGTTGGGGGCTGTTGAGGAGAGGAGGAGGACGAAGGAGTGTCTGGGTACTGGTGATGGTGGTGGTGGTGATGGTGATGATGGTGAGCCATGTGGTGTGGGATATGCGACGGTATTGATCGGCTAGCTGGACGTGTTTGACCTTGTGCGGCAGTTGAGGATGTTGAACGAGCATTAGGGTTGTGTTTTAGTGTACCTTGAGGTGACCCTCCCACTGAATCCTGCTCATACACCAGTTGTCTGCTGAGGGAGCCTCGGTCTGAGCGGTCACTCATGTCCACGGAGCTGTCACTAGGTGGTTCAATTGTAAGTAGTGGTAAGTGCCCTCCCCGTAAACGGTAATCACGGCACTCTGTGCAAGGTGTGCTTCGGCGACTATTGCTGCTTCCTCCTCCCTCTGTGTCACGGCTATCCTCCCTACCACCTACCCCGCTTCCAACACCCCCCCAGAACTCAGTGTCTGTGCTGCTAGGGGCCCGGTCTAAAGAAAGCGGCGACGAAGGTAGTCCGTCGTCCATGTAAAGTGTGACATCGCTGTAGGAGGTGGCTGTGCTATCCTCGTGCATGCTCAAGCCCCCTGTACCTCGATCCCTGTCTGCAAGTCCTCTCCGTAAGGATGCGTGGCTGTTGCTGCTCCATATGCACTCGCCAAAGTCATCCACAACACCACTTCCATCCCCTATCCCTTCCTGGGAGTCATCTCGGCGTGGTCGACAAGTTAGGGCATCATCAATGGAGTCGGCCAAGGACTTCACCTTGAGTACAAAGAAAAGAACACTGTCAGATAAACTGCAAAATATTTACTTTTAGGGTTACAACAGATCCCTGTTTCTGGGGCAGTACCCCTAAAAGGTGCATATACATTAAAATAGTACCATTAAGGTACTACTGTGAACATTTTAGGAGGAAATATGGTACAAACTTAATTTCTTTAAGGGTACTGCCTAGGAGTTTTACCGACTAGTTGACTGTAATGCTCTACCATGACACTTTCGACTAGATGCTCAAAATTGATTGATTGTAAGTTAATCGCAATTCTAAACTAATGGGTGCTGCATTGTAACGCACACACACACACATACAGAAGCTTGCGCATCGTACGCAGATCGCGTGCACAGAGAATCATTCAGTAGCGCAGAAATGTTTTGTCAACACTGTTCTGTGATTTATCAATAAAATAGCTTAAAAACGGAAAAGTTCTAGCGTATTTTTATTAGTAACTAAAACCCACAGCTTCAATATTATTAGAGATACGCTGTCAGGTAAAATTCTTTCACACGCAATCGCTCTCTCACTAATGCATTCATAACCTATAAATGTTTACTATGCTACTTTATCTGTAACTGATTTAGAACGAACAGAAACGGTGAGAAATATAACGACCCAAAGTCAAAAGAACTGATAAAAATAAGCTGTTATGTCTAGCCTCATGGGCAGCTCTGTGTCAATATGCAACCCGCATTCGAGTCTTAGCTAGAGGTTCAGGCTTATTTGTTCACTAATTACATCATCAGCGACTAGTCGACGTCGACTCGACTTTCATCACATAAATGTTGACGTTAAAAAATCTGAAGTCATTCAACCCCTAGTACTGCCCCAATGACAAGTTGTTGTTTTTGTTTTCTGAGAGTGAAGGAGCCACAGGATAGACATTTTTTCAGAGCATTATATAGTCATGATTTGACAGTTTTGGAATCATTTAAACAATCAGTTCATGTAAGGCTATGTACGGAGAAGCTAAAGACAATATCCCACTGAAGACCAGCTCAAACAGGTATGTAAAACTTTGACCAACTGTCTGTCTGGTAAAGCTAGACAGAAACATCTTGCTGGTTAAGCTAACTATGAAGCTTGTACATTAGCAAACTGGTGACCAGTTTTGCTGGTCTTTTCAAAAAGTTCATTCTTAACCCCCATCTCTTTGATGGCTTCAGATACAGACAAACTGAGAACTTACTTGTTTAGAGAAGGAGTCCTCAAGGTGAGTGTACTCCGGCCGTGATGGGGAGCTTGGCTCTGTGGTGCAGGTTGGAGAATGCGGAGGACCCATTCCTGGACTGTGACTGTAGTGAGTCGGGGTGGGAGGTTGAGGCTGTCGGTCATCAAACGAGTACTGCAGTCGCATGTTGGAAAGGATGATGCGTCGTGTCATGCGGCTCTCGGAAGCTGAGCTGCGGAGGCGCTCAAAGTTCTTGTTCATACGATATTGACGGAATGCTGTCTGGATGGTACGCGCTGCTCGTCTACTTACGAAGTAGCCTCCATATTTCTTCTCCAGCATCTCCACCTGCACAACGACAGCCTTATCAGTTACATTTGCTCCAACAGAATGTGATTTCCTGCGAATCATAATACTTTTTTGCATGCCTTACCTTCTTGTCTTGTAGGTCTGTAGAGAGTTCATAGTTGTCTGATAGGGCTTTACACCTCTTGTTTTCCTCTTCCTCTTGCTTACGTAGGGCCAGGCTAGCTGGTTGGTTGCGTGTACGCTGTGCCCAGGCAAGACTGGCTGGGCTTGGAGGGGGCACAAAAGGCACCCGGGGGCCTGGGGGGCCGCAGCTGTTGTCCCCGTAACGGTCAGTGCGGTACACGTAAGGAGATTTACTGCTGGAGTTGTCTGAAAAAGGACGTGAAGCTGAACTCTGGGTTTCCTCCTCACTGAAAGGGGTGGGTGAGAGAGAGAGAGGAGAGAAAGAGAGATAATCAGTTTGAGTCTGAAACGCCCCCATAATGAGAGGATAAGATAAAAATCTCAAGCAACTCAGGAATTCATGACATTATTCATTTTCCACTGACTTGGCATTTTGACTTTCAGGAAAGCTTTAAACAGGGCAAATGTCCTAAACAAGCCTCAGGCTTTCCTAGAATTATCATACAGTTAAAAGTCAAGATTCCAGGAAAAGTAGAACAATTCTAGTTTATACTTAAGATTTGTAACTAGAGGTCCTTAGTAACTTAGGAAGTTATCTATGTCAATGTATTAATAAATTCTTGGTTCCAGTATCAAAGACAATAGTTTGTAAATAAAAATGTATTTGTATATAAAACTTCGTCATCAGTTGAGTTCACAGTATGTGCTGAAACTTTAACGAAACTTGAAATACTGTTGTAAATTTCCTGTAAAATCAGGTTCTGTTTTTGACACCTGCACCTGTCAAGTGAGAGGTTTAGGCATTTGGACCACACATGCATAGCATCATATCCAAACTGTTGGATCATATCCAAACCTTATCTCTACACTATTGACATGTCCTCATCTCTTGCTCCTCACACAACAGTTCTCATCCTTGATGACTTGATGTCTTCCACTTACATAAGTGAATTTTCATCTTGCAGTGTTCCATCAGAGCAAAGAATTGATTGATACATATTACCAACAAACATAACTTTAGCACACATAATGGCATCAACTATGCAACCTCATTCAGTGGCCTTTATACTAAACTATAACATTAAATAGATTTCTAGGTTTTCTGAAGAAAATGCAAATGTTCTTGCCAGTGCAAAACTCACCAACATGTAACTAAGATACTGTGTGTTGTAGGCGTTCTGAGAGGTTATCACATTTCTATGCAGTTTCTAAAGCATTCTGAGTTATCACATTGCTCTGCAAATGTTTGGATGTTCAGGGTTGTTGCTAGGTGCCTGCTAATGATGTTATATGGCTCACATCTTGCAAATTCAATGCAACTGAATGTTTTTTTTTTTCATTTTATTTTTTTTGTCAGCCTGGCAAAAATTGCAATTTGCTTGGAAAAGCAGTAACACACTTCTCCTCAACAATCCACACAATCTGAGGTACTATTCATGTCAATAGCACAAACAAATTACACTCTGACGTTTAATACTTTGTGTTAAGAGTTTGCAAACACCACTGCATAAGAAATTACAGAATAAGAACAAAAAGTCTATTGACACAGGAGCATAGTTTACAGGGTCAGTCACCCCAGTGCAGGGGCGGTGACCCTTGGTTTGCCATGGGAAACACAACAGCATGTGATCTGAATTCATAATCCTGACACAGCTTTCTGACAGGACAGTGGGTACTTCTGAATCACTGCAAGCAGCTTCCTGTTCTGTATGACTAAGTCGGAGGAGGTTATTGAAGGCAAAATATTATCATATAATGCTAATGTACTGCAATTCAGACATCTTACGAAACAATTCTCATTTTGCCTAAATGATTTCTCACTCTCTCAAGCCCACAGAAAGACACTTGCATGCATACAATCCTTGTTTTGTAGTTTATCACATGTAACAACAGGTAACCATTACACACAGAAAGGTCCAGTCTTTACAAAAGCACAATACCCTCCTTTCACCCTCTTTTGTATGTAGTAGGAAAACAGAAACCTAATAGGCTTATAACAGCAGGTGCTAGGATTAAATGCCATCAAATTAGCAAACTTTAACTGTACACTTACCACATTTACTAAAAACAGGTACATAAACCCACGCACACGAAAATCCACCCTGAGAACGAGAGGTTTCGCTTCCTTTAAGTCCAAATTTGGCAAAGAGTCGCTGAAGCTCCTGGAATTCACCAAGTGCTGAACTTTGTGGCTCTTTTTTTTTTAGAGTCGTTCTGCAGTTATGACCGACTGTCAGGAGGTCACTAACACATAGTCACATGGCAGTGCTTAAACCCTCCCTCCCATTTTCTCTCTCCCTCTCATTATTTACATTACACAAAGTGCGGTGGTGTAGTTCACCGAAATCAGTAGCTCGGAAAGTGTGCCCAAATATGTAACTGAGGCTGGAGTTTCTGGACCAATCAGCTTTATGATCTTCTGCAGTGCTTGTATAGGTCATCTTCTTCATAGATGAGTCTAGAATAGTTTTTCACACAAGTGTTTCTTCAAGTTCGCAAAAGGTTGTGTTCCCCTCTCTGTTGTGCTGGTATGTATTTTCCACCCATAATATTGGTGGTTTCCTGTATTTGTATGAAGTGGACAAAAGATTGAAGGGGAGGAAGGAAGACACAGCAATCGCCTTTTGAGCTGTACTGTGTCAGTTGTACCCATTTGGAAGCAAACGCACAAGTGAGATCTCTTTAAATTCTCAATAGTATCTCCTGGAAAGCAATGAAATCAATTGAGAACCAGCTTTTAAGATTTCTTTTCTCTTGGGAAAAAGGACCCAGTAATCTCACATGTTCTCTAAAGTTTGAGAAGAATTCTCAACAACGTCTTAAATTTGGCTACATTAATAAGAATGCAAAAAATTCAATGTAAGCTGAGACAGTTCTAAAACTCGTACAATATCAAATTTATCTCAGCCACGCAATACAAAATATTTTATAGCACTCACTGTACAACAATAGTCACAGTTGTGAAACATTGTGTTTGTATATTAAAGGAATAGTTTAAACATAAAAATGAAAAAAGAATTCTCTTATTATTTACTGCCCCTTGTGTTGTACCCGCATTACTTGCAACAACCTGATATTTACGCAATTTTCATAATTAAATCGCAATGGCCATTATTGTTTACCTGTGCACAAAATACATTGGTACAAAGAAATAGCAGAAGAAGCAGATGAACAATTTTGTTAAAACTGAGCCCCATGTACTTTTTCGCTAATATTCCTGCATGCTTTAACTCTTTCCCCGCCAGCATTTTTAAAAAAAGTAGCCGGCCAGCGATCATTTTCACAAAACTTTCATGGCCCGCAGAATATTTTGTTGTATGCATATCTGAACATACAATATATCAAAAGAAAGAACAGACCCTCTGCTTTTAAATGAAATAACTATTTTATGCCTCATACAAACTTTTAAAAAAAAATCAAAACGTGTGGGTAAATTTAATAAAAAAAAAACACATTTTGAAAATTGCGCTTTTATCAAAGACTATGTCAGGATTCATAATCAAAACATAAATCGAGTAGATCGAGTCAATCAACACCCCCAAAGCTTGAACAGTCCCATACTTTTTTCTCCATTCTGTCACCTGATGGAGTTTGGGTTTCTTGCCACTGTCGTCTCTGGCTTGCTTAGTTTGTCAACACTTAATATTCAACAATATTATTGATTTGACTGCACTGAAAACTATTGTATGAGAACTGAACTGAGCTAGATGATGACATCACTGTTTTCTGCAGAACTGCTTCATGGATGAAATTACCTAATTTAATAATAGATAATCATTACAAAGGAAATGATTCAACACTGAACTGACTTCAGCTGAACTATAAAAACTATGAAACGAACTGTTTGCTTTATTGAATCATTTTCCTGTTATCACTGTAAAGCTGCTTTGAAACAATCTGTATTGTATGAAGCACTATAGAAATAAAGGTGACTTGACTTGACTATACCTCTTCCTTTGTTGACATTTTATGTGGTAAAGTTTGGCAGTGTTGATATACAGTATGTTTTATATTTGATGATCGTGTTAGCTTACATGCGCGTAAGCAATGCTTCTTTCGCTTGTGTCTGCTTCTTCACCTGTGTTTTGATCAGGAGATTCAGTACTCTTTCAGAAGATGCGTAATTGCGCCCCCTACTGTATAACAGTGAAAACTCGGATTGCCAGAAAATTCTGTCAATGCCAGGGAAGCAAAAGTCTCATAAATGACGGAAAATTGCATCAATGGCAGATAGAAAGAGTTAAATGTTAACGCTCAATATACTGCCATTGTATTGAATTCTTTCCACCAGATATTCATTAAATTATCCCCTTTTCTGTCCACTATCGTCAAATACGATCGACAATTAGCATATAGTTTGGATTGGCGGAATGGTTCTGTTCTGGGCGAGAACTCCCTGCGCATCCATGCAGCCTAGCATGGATAAGAGCAGGGAGGGCAGCAATAACCCCCCTTAGGGTAAACAGAACAGAACCAACATGAATGTATTGCAGATATCATTAATTCAAGATTTTAAAGTACAACATAATTCGAGAAACACGATAGCTGCTGATAAGACTGAAGGAGCTTATATACAATGATAGGCGTCGTATTCCTATAGGTAGACGTGGATCCACTGAGAGTCAGCTGATACGAGCTTGACTAACGTGACCTGACAGAACTGGCGCTACTCTTGATTTGTGTGCCATTGAAGAAAGAAAGCCATGCGTGTTTTGGAACGACATGAGAGGGAAAAAGTTTTGATTCTGGGTGTACTATCCCTTTGAAATGAAAACGATAGCTAGCTAATAGCTAGCCTACCTGAAAACAAATTCTAGTTTCACTATCAACACCGACCCCCGGTTTCACAGGGCTAGTCTAGTCTAGTCCTAGACTAAAAATGCAAGTTTGAGCTGTTTTAACTGAAAGCAACTTGCACTGATATTTCTTAATATGTCAGTGCTATTGTTTTGTCGATGCACACCAGTAATGATTTTTTTTTTCTTCTAAGGCACGTTTATAAAAGCTACTTAAATGTTCTGACTGAAGGCCTAATCGTGGCTTAATCTATTTACTCAGACATTTGCAATGATGTAATTATTTTCTTTGAAAATATTGTTTGCATTTTTTGCATTTCTTCAGTCTGAAAATGGCAGTTGATAGACAGCTATGTGTAGACGTCTGAGCAAACATACACACTATTAGCCTATACTAGACTACTTTCCATGATTAAATGGACTAGTTGCTTTCAAGACTTAACCCAACTGAGTGTATATGTTATTTGCTGTTTTGGATTGTTTTTTATTAAGCAGCTTTAAACGTGCAATTGCATAAACGTAAATCCTATAAATTTACACTGGCTGAAGGATGCCTTGTACATCACTGAGGCTTGGGCAACCGCATAACAATGTATGAAAACTTACTTATGCTTTACTTTACTATTGGTTTAGAAAGTTGGCCGTTGCTTAGTTTTAGCTCTACTGCAACATGGTTTAGAAATGTAATCTGGCATCTGCTGCCTACATTCAATGACAAACCTGCAGTGCTGTTTTATTCTGGGAATGCTGCTATAACATCTGCTCATAAAATTGTCTTTTTGCATCTCACATCTTCCTTTTCCCCATTCCTCCCACTCCTCCCACACACTCTCTCTCTCACACACACACACACACACACACACACACACACACACACACACACACACACACACACACACACACACACACACACACACACACACACACACACACACACACACACACACACACGCACACACACATGTGAGTGAGGGAGGTAGGGTTGCTTAGTGACAGTTGCCGTGAGACCACCGTGGGAGGTGAGGCAGTCATTAGAAAGAGTGTTGCTATAGATACGGAGCACTAATACGGTAACCGTGGGTGTTGGTGGATAAGTTGCAGGTTGTAAGATTGTAAGACTTTGAATGTTACAACGGATGAGTAAGATTAGAATGTAACTCCTCGCATACACCCATTTAAACGACACAGTATGTGCTACAGCGTGCTGTAAATGTAGAATTTGCATAAATAAAACAATAACATTCAAAACGAACAGGATAGTCCACCCAAAAATGGAAATTCTGTCATCATTAACTCTCATATTGTTCCAAACCTGTAACAGGTTCAGCAGAAGAAAGAAACTCATACAGGTTTGAAACAACTTGAGGGTGAGTAAATGATGACAGCATTTTCATTTTTGGGTGAACTGTCCCTTTAACAATAAACGTATTAGTCTCTTAGGAGCTAAAGAGACACATAAAAGCATTACTAAGAATGACTAAAGGAATCATCTGAGTCTATATAGTATATTCATGAATGTTTGTTGCTTTTACCCCATCGTTAGAGAAGAGATTTATCTTTATTCTTGCTTTCAGTTGGTAGCAGCTAGCCCTGTCAAATGCTTATTAAACAGCAGGAATGTTGTAGTAACTTGCTGAGCAGGTTGCATCAGAAACACAATCTGTCCAATTAAACTTTCCTAAAAACTAAATACACAGCATATTTTGCTCTGAAAATACATGTACAAACACCACAGCCAGCTTATATTAAGAGGCCCTGACACTTCCAAATTAAAAAACAGGCAAAATAAGTACCATTTATGTAAAGAAAGACTGCTCAAATAGACCTTTCAAACTAAACATTTCACCGAAAAAAGTCAAATATGTACTTGGACACTTTTTGGCTGTGACAATTCACTCAAAAACAAGAGAAAAGATTGTGCAGATGTCATTTGGTTTGACATTGAAGTGATCGACGTGTCAAACAGTGTGCAAATACTTTTAAAGTCACTTTTGTGTTAGGTAACATAATGCCATTAACAAAAGAAATAAACAAACTGCTACAATGTTGTGTGAGCTTGAGCAATTACAGTATGTTGTCTATTTTCAAATGTGCTTTATAAATCCGAAGTCTTCGCAACACCATCCATATTTGAACCATCGAGTTATTATCTGTCAAATTCGTTCAGGTCAGTTCACTAGAAACATGAATAGCATTCCTTCACATAATGAGCTGTAATAGCTGTAATTTGGTGAGACTGTGGGCTGTGATCTGCATTCATTGTCTTCTTCATTCACCTTGACTAAATTAGTCTCTAATTCTAATTGGTGGAAAGACAACTTTTCAACACAGTAACACAAACAGCACTATGAGTGACAGTAAATAACAAGATAATTATCAAAACATTTCAATAATGTGCTGTTGAAAAAAAAGAAAAAAGAAAGAAAGATTGACATGCCACACGTTTGCGGTAAAATTTGGATTTTTTAATGTTTTTGTAAGAAGTTTCTGATGCTCACCAAGGCTGCATTTATTTGATCAAAAATGCAGAAAAAAGTAATATTTTGAAATGATATTATACAATTTAAAATAAGGGTTTTCTACCGTAACATATGTGACCCTGGATCACAAAACCAGTCACAAGTCGCACGGGTACATTTTTGGCAAAAGTCAACAATACATTGTATGGGTCAAAATTATAGTTTTTTTTATGCCAAAAATCATAAGGATATTAAGTAAAGTTCATGTTCCATGAAGATATGTTGTAAATTTCCTACCGAAAGTATATAAAATATTTATTTTTGTGAGTGAATGCAGCACAATCGCGAATTTTGTTGCACCCTCAAATTCCAGGTTTTCAAATAGTTGTATCTCGGCCAAATATTGTCCTATCCTAACAAACCATACATCAATGGGAATCTTATTTATTCAGCTTTCAGAGTATGTACATCTCAATTTAAAAAAAAATTACCCATGTGACTGATTTTGTGGTCACATATTTTAATATGTATTTTATTCCTGATGTGCAAGCTAAATTTTCAGCATCAGTCTTCCGTGTCACATGATCCTTCAAAAATCATTCTAATATGTTGATTTTCTGCTCACATTTATCATGATCAATGTTGAAAACAGTTGTGCTGCCAAATATTTTTGTGGAAACCATGACACGTTTTTCCAGGATTCGTTGATGAATAGACAGTTCAAAAGAACAGCATTTATATGGAATAGATACTTTGTAACATTATATGTATTTACTGTCGCTTTATCAATTTGAATGCATCATTGCTGGATAAATATTTATCCCTTTAACCTGTTACTAGCAGGTGAAAACAGTGGTGTGTCTCATCACCCAAGACGCTCCATATACCAGATCTTTATGTGATGACATTTAACCCTTAATATAAGATGTGAGTGCAAAGACAAAGCCAAGGAACTCTCATTAGATGCTTAAACCTAGGGTTTAAAAAATAAACGAAGAGGGCCGTTTTCAGTCCATTAACCAGGATATGACATGACATGACTTGAAGTCAATGCTGCAGTGGCTTCAGGACAAGTGTCCCCGAGAGGCCCAATCAAAGAGCAACACAGAAAAGTCCTGAAAAGACCTGACAGATTTTGAGACAATCTCAAAGGAATTATGGGATAAACTGACCAAATGCACTTCATCAAGTCAACCAAAGGAAGATCTAGAAATAAAGGTTGCAAGTCCATACGCTTTTTATTCTTTAAAAAAACATTCTGAAAACTGAAAAGATACATAGAATGCATAGATGCATACATAGAAGCAAAAGGGGAGCAATGAAAGAAATGTTCAAGAAAATCAGCGAGTTATTGAGGGAAACGCCAGGAAAGAGCTGTCAAGACCAGCTTAAAAAGAGGATCAGATTGAGTCCTATTAAAGTCGCAGATTTCACAGATTCTCTTGAGCCAGAATGTAATCCGTGCTATACAGATATGCTAATCCAAGTTGTCCACGGGGGTGAGAAGCGGTTTAAAACACAACACACACACACACACACACACACAAAGATAGCAGAGTGTGTAAACGCAGTGTTTCAGCTGCAGTTCCAATCATTTCATTACTCGTTGACTGCGACACATCACAGAATTACGTGTGTCCGTTTTTATTATCTTTTGCCTTTATGAAATGACCCACAGGTCAGTCCATATGGATTATTTCGAGGATCAATGTTCTTTATTTTTCATATACATACAGTATATCACAAATGTGATGTGATGTAATGTAGTGAAATGTGAATTCTTAAAGTACCTCATCCCACAGTGCAACAAAAAGAACAAATTAAGGACATGCAGATGCATAATTCAAATAGAATATGATAAAGTACAAGCCTCAAGAAATATGTTTTGAATAAAATAGAATAGAACATAGTAAATAAAATATAATATAGTCGAGAGAGAATAGATTAGAGAATTTTATGCAAAAAAAAAAAGTAACAAAAAATGTACAGGGTGCAAAAAAAGCTCTGCCTCCATATGGGAGAAATCTTCAGAGTGGATTTAAAGATGACAAGATAAACTGAGCTTATAACACAGACTTATTATTTGATTGAGCCTTTTGAACACATAATCAAATTAGCTGAAATATTTAATTAACTGAAATGCAAAGGGATTAAACTTTATGCAGGTATTCTTTATTTAAAAAAAAAAAATTTAGGGAGGGGGGGGGGATTTTATTAATTCATTCTATTACATTTTAGGACAAAATTTGTTTTATTTGACATAGATATTTTGCTTTTTAATTTAATTTTATATTGTTGACCCCATTGACTCTCATTACATGGACAAAACAGTTGTTTTACATATCTTCGTCTATATGTTCCATAGAAGAAAGAAAGTCATAAAGGTTTGGAATGACACTGGGGTGAGTTAATGTTTTTTTATTTTTTATAGTATATATATATATAATTAACACATTTTTCTTAAATATATACATGCATGTGTGTGTATTTATATATATATATATAAATAATTATACACAGTACACACACATACATTAGCCTATGTAAACACAAACTTTTATTTTGGATGCGATTAATCGCGATTATTTATATAGCCTATATATATATATATATATATATATATATATATATAGAATTTATTCTGGGTGAACTCTCTTTTTAAGAAAGGTATTTCTTTAGACTAGAACAGATCATTTTAAATCAGATATGGTGATATATCCACTTGACAAGATAACATAATATAAAACTTCTGAAAATAAAAAGTGAACCACCCAAGTGCATCTGAACACAACTGCCATAAGTTTCACTACAAGCAGAACCACAATCCATTTGACCAGTTTTACAACTAAAACGCTTACCTCTTCTCTTTTCCAGCATTCACTCTATCCTGTCAGAGAGATACTGATGATCATTCCTCATCCATCCTCAAAGAACATATACAGCCTTATCCTCCCTCTCCTTGTATTTGCCCCCCGCACGCACACACACACACACAGCTCAGGGTCTCAACGGAGACATCCTGCCATCTCTTGATGACACACAGACAAACACAAAAGGTATTTCACTTGTCTCTCTCTCTCCGCTGAAACATGTTCAGCTGCTCTTTAGCTGCTGGTTTTAATGAGCAGTCAGTAAACACACTCAAACCGCCTATTATACAGCAGGAAATAATCGTCCTAAAAATACAAAAAGAACAAAGTGCAAACATGACCTCAGCATTTCCTCCTATTTGTCACAGTAACACCATTCACACATAAACAAGAAAACAGAAAAGTGACTACACTTTGCATATTAATCTGTACACGTCTGCCTATGAACAATGAAAGTATTTGAGCTTCAGACAAGAAAGCTGAGCGTATACTAATATCGCAAATAGCTCTGTAGCCTGTAACTGCCATAGCCATATTCATATCAGTAATCCAAAAACTCTTTTGTGTGATGGACACGGGGGACAATATTGTATATGAGTATGACAAACATACGAACACTTACCGTGTTGCTGGTACAGACAGTCAGACATTCACACTGATCCTGACAAAAACCGCACCCACATACAAGTGCACTCGCTCAAACACACAGTTGAATGACTACATTTCTGACAGTCTTTTGACTGCGCAACCTGTGGGAAAACAATGTGTGTAAATATAGCTGGCTGACGCACATATGGTGATTGCTGCTACAACATTAAAACTGACAGGAGCGAGGAGAGAAGGAATGCATGTCATACATACATTCCTGAACAGCATGTGTGCAATCATAAAAGGGGGCGGGGCAAAGTTCATGTGGTTCAGGAGGTTAAAAAAACCTGGTGAAATATTAATTTACAGTTTCATTATGAGTGTGTGTATATGAGAGAGAAACAGAGAGTTTTCAGCCTTCACATTTATTCATATCTACAGCATTTGTGAGTTTCATTTCAATAAAAGCACCTTGTTTCCATTTTTGTAAATACAAGTTCTTTTGTGGAGAATCTAATTTAATAGTGTGCTTCTGTTCATTTACATGTAATATATGCGTATCATTAAGGAACATTGTTAAAATTTGGTTTCTATTATACAGCACATATTTGCCATTCTCAGGAAACGCTGCCATTTGTGTACCAAATGTGTCAATATGACTTGAGGTGCGGTTGCATTCGTGAAATTTCTGCACAATTTAGAGGGCATTGTCGATTGCCAAAAGTGTATCAATGTATGAAGCGCAGCTCACACTTTCAAACTGAGCAGCTTTCTGTTGGTCAATGCTGTGAATCTGTGATTTACTTGAACCCGTTACAAATTCTGCATGGGGAAATGTTTTAGAAGTGGGTTCAACTTCGTCAAGTGGGCAAGGGAAGTTTATTTGGACCCTCGCACCCTTGATTTAGGCCGAGGGAGCGAGTCTACTCAATATGTATGTATAATTCAGGCAGATCCATAGACCACAATGCACCATGATTGTGACGTCACAGCAGATTGAGCTTAAATTACCCCCACCCCACACAACTCTATAATGACGTTGTTTTGACATTTAACTGCATTTAATACTAGTAACAACCTTAAGCTGACTGTTTTTTTTACACAGTTATAGTTTATTGTGTTGTTACCCTTTTCGTTTGTGTATTTTTTTATATTTAATATTAATATTCAGAGGCTGCATTTAAAGGCCAATTGCATCATATGCGTGACGAAGGCTGGTCCAATTCAAAGGCTCCTTCAAAGCCGGCCTCCAAATGCATCCTACGTTTCCCGTGAAATAAAGGATAACCAACAGATGGATTCTTAGCGCCCTTGCCTACCCCATAATTAATTGCGCACCAGTGAGGACAGGATTTTTTGAGAGAAATTGCTGAATTACTTTTAAACATAAGTATTGGGTTTCAGCTTACTAAAATATCTAAATGATACAAAAAATATATATATAACAGTTCAAATGTTGACTAATATCTTACTAAAATGTGGTTATATATAGTTCATACTCTTTATTACAGAAATGGACCGTGATGAACATATTTGAATAGTTTGTGAGCCCTGTTTTGTTTTAGACAGTTTAATATAACTTTCAAAAAAGTCTAGTACAAATGTTCCTGTCACTCATCAACGGCAGCTGTCACAGTTGCTAGGCGACAAGAACAGTCCTCCGTAGGCTAGACCGTCTTAACAACGCTCAGTCCGACCTTCGCGGCTTTGGAAGTCAGAGTCCTTCGAAGGATGCAGCCTTTGAATTGGGATACTGCCAGTAACGCTTTGTTTAGTTCCTGTTTCTAGGAAGCCCCTCCTTCCGAAAAGTGCAATGTGCTCTGATTGGTCGGCTGGATCAGTGTGTTGTGATCGATCAACCGCGTCGTCGAGCATGTTTCGGAAATGTCACACTCCTTACCATAACCACATTAGATCTGGGTGGGAAAAAAAACAGTGTCTGCATCCGAAATGGCATACTTCCCTACTATATAGTAGGTGAAACACAGTATGTGACAAAAGAAGTAATCACAGTACTCATAAAAGAGGAGGCAAAAAGTTCTAAAGTGTGCATTCGATGGACATTTTACTATCGCATGAGGCCACGGGAGAGGATTTGTGAATGGCACTGAAGCGACAAACTGACGCTGCAGATCATGTGATAATGACAAATGGCTAATCCGTCCAGATTACGTTCATACTACACACATTCATACTATAGTTAATGTCATAAAGTAATGACTTATTCAAAATAAGTACCTACTAAAGTCAAGAGAGTATGTGATTTCGGATGCAGCCAGTGTCTCTTGGACATGGTGACAAAACACTACCAATGAAATTCAACCAGGTCTCATCCCCTGTAGTATGCCTTGAGTTAAATTCATTATTTAAATGGGGAATACTGTGATGTGTTCGTTCCCGGGGAAAAAACTCAAGACTTCAAACAAGGCATTTCAGGGAGTTTAGAAACTGTCCTTACTGAGAGAATAACTCCCTTTGGAGTGACTTTGTGCTTAGTAACTTTGCTGACGTTTTTCATGTCCAAATAGCAAAATTACATGCTAAAGAAAGTTGAAATAAAGGCATAATATAGGTCGTCTTCAATGTTTAATGCCAAAATAAGTGATAATATTTTTCTAATCTGAATATCAGTTTACTGAATTCTACCTGAACTTTACTTTTACTGCAATTATAATGTCATCATGTCATAGTCTGTTCAGTGTTGTGACATTTTCCTCATTTACTGATCACCATTTCCTGCTTCTGATGTCCTGAAAATTCACTATAAATTTGACGTTATAAAAATTAAAGAAAATTCAGGAGGAAAATCGGCAGCGTGTCCTGATAATGATCCGCTCTATTCATAGTGACACGTTGAGCTATAATATATGCCTCCTACTAGAGAAAACAAAGAAGTGTAAACATGAATTATGAACAATAGGTTAACATGGTGTACACAAATTCAACAAGCACAGTGACATTTGCCATACTATTCATTTACAAAATAAGGTTTTTAAACAGTGTCTGAAATGAGGATTAAATTATATTAAAATGTCAGCATAGAAAGGAAAGATTATCCAGCAACTTTTCTGATCTTTTGATGTATATATGTATTATATAAGCAACTTTAAATACATCTTAAACGGCTGCAAAGTCATTGTACCTGTGCAGTGTTCATTCAAACAAACAAACAAACAAATCACAAAAAGCTCATATTACTGACTGTACATGATATCTCTGTACAGAGAAATATACTGTACTGTAGAAGTACAGTAATAGTAAGATAGCAACACAAAGCACTGTTTTTTAGTATAGCTGTGATAGTCCCCCATTTATTGACTGATTTGATTGTGTAAATTAATTCAATAAGTTATCAGAAACACACGTAACAGTAGTTAATCGAGACTATTCAACATGCAATTACAAAAACTGCACCAAAATAATTGTAGTGTCTGTAATCACAGAGTTCAACTAACAAATGTCAATCAAGCAGCTCCACTCGTGCTGATTGGTTGCAGGTTAGCGAGAGGAGGGGCTACTGCACCCGGAGGCGGTGCAACAGAACTGATGCACAGAATCACTCCCTCCCTCCTCCTTCTCCTCCTCCTCCTCCTCACTAATGATGAGGGACAAGAGGGTCCGAGGGTTGAAAGACAGAGATACAGGGACAGAAAGTCAGAAAAAGAGGGATGAAAACACATAGAGAACATTGAAAAACACACACAAAGTTATTGAGTTGAATTATTTCTAATGAGCTGAAATGAGCTCAAGTAGGATAAACTGCTGATGTTAGATTCAGAATACTCAGACAAACTGCTTTGCTCAAATATGTCCGCTAGATGGCAGACTCAACACATTCCACTAGTTGCTAAATCATAGATGTGTGTCATCTATAGACTGGAGCACCACAACACTACAACTTTTAGCCTAATTGGAAAAATATGTAAATGTTTTTTCTGAATAAGTATAAACATCTAATTACAGTACTTCCTACTGTTCAGCTAAAGTGTAAAAGCGGCATATTTAATGTATTGCGAATGAAAATGAGGCTATGAGGGCTGTTCATACTGTCTTGTTGTACTAGCTCACATGTATTTTTAGAGGCGATATGTTTTGGTCCACTGAAAATACGTACAGAAATATGTAATTTTAATGTTTCATTTTCATTGAAGCTGGAGGGTGTAATCTCTACGCCCTAGCATCACCAAACAGAACTGCAAAAACAAATATTGTTATCAAACAGGTTTCCCTGAACTCTCTATCTAAGATGAGCTGTTGCTGTACGGAGCTGGTCAGACTCTCAAGCAAAGCAGAGTAATGCATTGATCGCATCACAGAGAGTATTTACACTTTTAGGAGAAACCAATAAATGTTGGTTCTTGTCTCCATATGGAACTGGGATAGAAGAAGATATTTTAACACTGAAAAATTACACATTACCTTTAATAATCTACACCAAATAACACATTGGGCCTCATTCATGAAACGTTATTAACCATATTCGGCGGAGATAACCTGTGTGTAAAATGGAATGGAAATCCAGAAACTCTCCTCTGGATTCAAAAAAGCTATTGTGTCTTCTAGAGTCTAGAGTCCCTTTCATGTTTAATTGTAGGATTGAAAATTATATTGAGAAGAGACTATTAAAATAACAAAAAGTATTTTATAATAGTGTGAAAAAAACTATACCAAAATCTATTTAAAATACATTTAATTCATACTTCATTCATTAATTCAAGTATAATTCAAATCCATTAACATATAACTTAAGACTTATATACAATTATAATTCAACTTTATCTAGAGTATTTCTTTATTGCACACTGCACATTTCTTAATATTATGTCTAAAATGAGTTTTAATATCACTATTAATAAGGACTGTATGATCTCTGTATAATTTCAGTCTTAAGTCTTCAGATATTTAAAGTGTACCATAAAGTACAAGTATACTTTCAATAGTTCCACTTTAGCACAGTCAAATATACTTAAGTATATCTTTAGTTTGTCTCTCAGCACTACTTCCGCACAATTAAAGTGTATTAAGTACAAAATTAGTTGTTCCAATCTAACAGACTTTAAGTATACCAGTTTCGTATACCAAAAGTACAATTGCAGGGAATTTATATCAAGCACATAAATATGTAAATGTATTTGTAGTATACTTATTACAAAATAAATATTTCAAATACATATAATATTTTTCACTAAGGTAGCTTGAAATCAAATACTACTGATGATCAGAATAATAGTGATTTATAAAAAAAAGAAAAATGGCTACGTGACTGTGGCTGGGAGCAGGTGTACATTCATGAATCCGAAAATGTACATCAGATCATCTTTATAAGCATTTTACAAAAAATCATTCTGCCTGTGCTTTTTTTCATCCGCGCTAAATTCAATATGACGTAAACATTGCATGAATGAATTGAAACAATGATATTAGAGTGAAGAAAATAGGAAAGTGGGTAATGATGATGCTTTTATTTTGGGAGGCATGCTAACAGACGTGCGCACAAGGCTTTAAATGGCACGTTAAGGGAAAGAGGATAGAGAGCGACAGATCAAGTTCACACACTCTGTGTCTGTCTCTTCTTTTACTCTCTCTCTCTCTCAGTCGTGGCTGTTCTGTGAGGTTTGAATTGAGCCAGCCATGTTTGATCATGCAGAGCTCATTTACAGAGGCTTAGGGGCCGTTTACATGACACCGTTTTCAACTAAAAACAGAACACTTTTGATGCGTTTTGGCCGTTCATTTACACGACAACGGCATTTTGGGGCGCCTGAAAACACAAGCTTTTGCGTTTTTAATAGTTTTCGCGGATCCGTATGAACAGGGATCATTTTGACAAGACAACGCTGTCGTCTGTACGCGAAAAACACAAAGGAAAAACGTTTCAGTTTTAAGTGAATCGTGGTCGTGTAAACGTAACCTTAATATGACGCTGGAGGAAGAGAGAGAGAGAGAGCGAATGAGGGACACTGGTGGACAAGGACAGAGAAATAAATGAGGAACTGATGGTGAAATGGTAGCAACTGCGTATGACAGGCATCTGTCAAACTGTAAGACATGAATTGCTAGCTCTCACTTCCTCAAGCGTCTGTCTGACATGCTTCATCTAGCATCTTCTGTGACACAGTGCTAATCACTTCCTCCTCCGCCGTCCCTGAAGCGTCCTTTTCTCAGCACTTTACAGCGAGGGAAAGAGGAAGGACACGGTGGAACCCACAAAATGTGACACCAGGTGAGGGCAACATTTGGAAGAGTGCAGGAGGTCAAAGGTCAAAAGGTGAGGGGCAGGTTGGTGTGTGTCTGATGAGTGTTTGTGAATCCACAGATATGCAAGACATTGCAAGAGCATTACACCATAACATCCTAAAGCAGGATGATATAAAGCAACAAGTGATAAATCCCCTCTCTTCCATGTCAGAGTGTACATATAATAATAAAAGTATTCCTTTCCTACAGACCCCAAACTGTTAAACAGTAGTGTGTATTTAAGATTATATGAATATTAAGCTGTGAATTCCTGCTGATGTTCAGAACAAAAGCACTCTTGCTTGTGCGATATTGATCTTGTACATCCATTGTTGCAAAATGTGCTGATTTGTCACCAAGGGGATTTTATCTGGCTAAAATAGATTAGGTTTATTCAAAACTGCAAAAATAACTTGAAAGCATTCATAAGAATCAGCCAATGCAAAAGCACCATATGTACCATTGTATAGCAAACATGAATTTATAGAGTAACATTACAGCTGTAAAATTTCCAACTTATTTCATGTTTTCTTTTTGTAAAGAAAAATAATAATAATTTCAGTGAACTTTTTTCACAATGTGAAAAGAAAATACAAGTATTACAAAAATATAAATATTTCTAGAAATCAAAATTGATCATTGTTTTTTTGGTGCGAAAATCTAAAATAGGGCCAGCAGAAAAAAATATACACTGCAGTTTGTTAATGTTTTTAATGTTTTAAAAAAAAAAGTATGTTATGCTCACCAAGGCTGCATTTATTTGATTAAAAAGACAAAAAATATATATATTGTGAAATAATATAACAATTTAAAATAACGGTTTTCTATTTGAATATATTTTTAAATATAATTTATTCCTAGATGCAAAGCTGAATTTTCAGCATCATTACTCCAGTCTTTAGTGTCACATGATCCTTCAGAAACTGTTCTAATATGATCAATTGTTGCTCAAAAAACATTCATTATTATCATAATTTATTTTAAATAGAATCTTTTGTAACATAATAAATGTCTTTACTGTAACTTTTGATTAATTTAATGCATATATATATATATATTGAGCACTGGAAAATGTTCAGACTGTGATTTTGCCGCTTTGTACAGTATTTCATTCATTGAAGAGAGAAACAATGACTTGACCCTGGAAACTTGTTGCATAACACATGGTGTAAAGGGATGTTCACAATAACAGCATTTTGCAGCAAAACTTTTCGATTTTAATCAGAGCTGGTGATTTGTGGAAAGCTGTTATTACCTTGCAGTCGGGGTGAGAGAGGAGTAGTGGGTTCAGGACATGGACCAGGTCATATCCAAACCTGGGTCCCCAAAAACCAACAGCTCTCCTATGTTCTGAGCATGTTTAACTTCATGCAAATGAGCAGTGATGCAAATTCAATCACCAATAAAACTACGGTATCGGGAGGTGGATCTCTTTCTGCACTCCCATTGGTAGTCTCTGCATTGTGTTGCTGCTCATTTGCATAAAGTTGAGCTCTAACTGTCTGCTGCTTTTGTCGGCGGAAATTACTCTTATTTAGAATGAATGACTCAGGTCGCTTTGTCATTGCAAATGTCTGTCATTGTGAATGGCTCTTCAGGGTGATGTGGGAATCTGACGGGGGGAAATAGGCTTGTGTTGTGGGTACAGAAACAGTGGACTAAGGGATTTTGGATCTGTCGGCCCTCTGCTGGCCCTTACCTGGCCCGCTCTGAGGGCCCGCTGAAGGGCGGCTCTGGTCTGCCCAACCTGGAAGGGCAGCAGAACTGATGGTGACTGCGGCTTTTAGCAGGCTGGTGGGAACTGAAGGTGGAGGCTGAGGAGAGATGAGTGAGTGTGGAGCAGCTGGAGGATGAGTGTAGTCTCACACCTCTGAGAGAGACAGAGAAACACACAAACAGGGATGGAAGGACGAGTGGAGAGCAAATAAAGGGACAGAGATGGAAAGAGAAAGAAGCAGATAAGCAGATGATAGCAGAAACAAACAAACAAGCAAAAGCAGTTCATACAATACACAGAAAAGTTAGAGAGTTGATCAGACACTGTAATGAGATGTTAATAAGTAATGTGAGATCAACTTTAAAATTAGTGTTAGCAGCAATTACAAATGCAAAGTTCTGTCATGAAACTCTAGATGGCGCAGGAATCACATTGTTCTCTATAGAGCACAGCTGATTGGTTCTTGCCAATGAGCCGATGAGCTTGCTGCTCAACTTTCAAATACTCGTTTCAGACACCCTCCACCTCCCCCAGCTCCACCTGTGTAGATCAGCTATGGGTAATTCATGTGTGCTGTATTGTGCAGCAGCAGCATGTCTTACATTCTCACAGAATTATGTCTTTGGCCGTATTGCAGTAGGAGGTCCTGTACTTGCTCTGCAGCAGCAGAAATAACAGCAGCAGCGTAGCAGATCTATTCCACCAAGACCAAACATATCAACATTATAATATTTATTACCATGCTAAACATGTTGAGAGTTGTCATGCCAGAATTAATTTTACTTACTAAATAAAGGAATTCTCTTTGAAAGACCCTTAAAGTTTATTGAGATGTCTTTTAAAATTATGCATAATTTTTTCTGTTATGTACTAAAAAATAAATAAAACAACTTCTGCAGTCAGTAAAGCTTGGCAACATGTGTCAAGACACATGAACATGAACACTTGTGTCAAGCAAAATTGAAACAAAATTATTTCTTAACATTTTTCCATGGGGAGTGTTATTTGCTTTTAGACAAGCTGAACAAAACAGGTTTAAAAAAAACAAAAAAAAAACATGATTAGACCAATATAAATATGTAAATAAATGACATAATATATACATAAATATTATGCACTTAGTATTTTTTTATGATGTCCTGTCTGATATGGCATAAGTTCATTTTGAGAACTGACATAGTGTCATGGACGCAGCATTATGTAAAAAGCAATAGTTTTGGTTAAAGATGCCAATGCTATATTCACAGTCTGCCATCATTCATTCAAAGTGCCCAATATGTGTCTGACAGCCAATAAATGTCTGATATTAAAAATAATAATAAAAAAAACGCTATAGAAATAAAATAGTTTTAAATGCAAAGTGAATTTAGGGACATGAGAACATTTTAACGTAGGCTACATTATGAAAAAATTACATTAATTTTAAGATCTGCTAAAAAAAGAAGAAGAAGATTTGACAGTAATGATTAATATTTGCCTTTAAGTGAGTGTTAAATTATGGCAAAGGTAATCTAAATGTAAAAATAGAGGAAATGAGCATGATTATATGGCTGTCTGATACCAGTAATTTAATAAATAAGTATATTAGCAAATAACTGATGTTACCAACATATTGTGCATACCTAGTGTGATTTAATTTTTTCAAGTTTCAACATATTTTTCAAAAGTATTCCAATTAAATTTACATTTTAACGAGTGTACTATTAGTCACAATGTAAGAAAACCATTCAAATGATATGAATCATATTTTGCAATAATGGCCACCCTGCTGTAATGTAAAAAGTGACATTGTTGGGTGTGTGAATGAGAAGTAGAGAGAGAAAGAGAGATGGAGAAACAGCACTCTTGAGCTCTGAGAGGGGAACTAAAGACTCCCACCACCCCAGTGGCTTACATAAACCAATACAGTGACTGAAATCTTCATATTGTGTAAGTCTGCTTATTATGTGTGTGGTATTTCCCCCTTGAATCTTTTATTCATTCCTTTTCATACAGTATGCACTCATGAGATTTGCTATTCAGCTGACATTCAAAACCGCTCCACATGCAGCGCTTCTGTGTGCTTCCACAGCAAACAGCCTCTCACAAGTTCTGTATGGGAAGATTTCTAGTCTCATGCTGCAGCATCTCCAAGGAAGAAATCAGTGAAGTGGTCTTCACTGAATCACTACATACACTTCTATAAACCAGCTGTGCTGCGTGAGTCACTCAATCTGTAGCACGTTAGCATTTAGCTGTTGGAATGGGCTTTAGAAGCCACAGCAGTCAAACATGCAGATCCAAACCACGTTTTAATTTTACCATGGCAACAACACAATGTGATACAAAATCTGTATATTTCCTTCAAGGGTGTTAAATATGCATGTAAACGATGTTACAATGTACTAGTTGGGCTCTTTACAACAATACAGTGTAGGCCTATCTGTAGTTCAAACAGTAGAGCACATAACAATAAAAATGTGTACATTGAATGCAATGTAAGTCGCTTTGGATAAAAGTATCTGCAAAATGCATAAACGGAAATGCTTGTATTACAAGAAAGTAAGTAAATGTGTATTTTTTTTGTCATACAACAGCATTTTTCTCTGTCTTTAGTCATAATATAATGTACATAATATAATGTACATTATATTATTGATTATTATCCAGTTATTGAGTTATCAAGATATTAGCCTGTTCCTCAAACAAATGTAACTTTTATGATGCTTTTTTCTTCTTCTTCTTTTTTCAAGTTTGGGGTCAGTCCATTTTTTGTTTGTTTGTTGTTTAAAAGCAATGCATTTTTTTTCCAGAGAGGATGCATTCAATTGATAAAAGTGACGGTATGACATTTACAATGTTAAAAAGTATTTCAAATACATTTTGTTCTTTTGAACTTTCTATTCATCAAAGATGCCTGAGAAAAATGTATTATGATGACCCTTCTTTTTCCAGTGATATTCTTCTGACCTTTTCTTTAGGGACACTGAAGACTTGAGTAATGTCTGATGAAAATACAGCTTTTCCATCACACAAAGTTGTTACCCATCCAAACCTTTCAATTGTAGTGTATGTACAGTATCTGTGTAAGCAAACAATTTTTTTTGTGTATGCAAATCCAAGAAAAATATATACAATTATTTGAGAGAAACAAACCAAAACAAAACCATGTGACTCGCATATTCATTAGTAGCTAAATTCAGTCACACACTGTCGCAAAACTTCAATGCTTTTTTAAAAACAATTGGTCTCATGAATGAATCTGTTAATAACAGCCTTGGAAAATGTGGGGAAAATACTTTCATAATATTTGCCTGGTGAGAAACTATGCAAAGTCTCACCACCATGAGATAAATAAGCCCATGAATTAATTAAAAGCTAATGAATTGCTCCTCAAATGTTATACACATATACTATAATGTTTAGATGGTTAGGGTGATACATAGAGGTGTAGGAATGAAAAGTGAATCATTACAAACCTTAACAGCTTGGCTCATGAATATTAATTAAGAGACGTAACATTCGCTTAGTCCTTGTTGAGGCAGGTAAGTGGGCTTTAGACAGAGTAAAATACCACTTGCATGTTCGTTCAGTCCATTACTGAACCAAACAGCAAACAGAGGCTTCAGCTTGATTGTTTTATGTGGTTAGTTACACTTTTTTTATAAAACCTGCTTCAAAGAGTCAATGCAGTGTTGATAATGTACAGTATATGCAAATCATGCGGATTGTCACTACAGATCATTATAGACATGGGATTAAACAGCATCTTACCTCTCTAAATGTTTTGTGACAGAAACTGAATTAAAGACAGGGAGAGAGAGAGTCGGTCCCCGGAGCAAGAGCTCCCAGTGGGAAGATTACGCAACACAGACAGTAAGAGCTTTTCAACAGAGCCACATTTATTACCCCTACGCCGCAACCTGTACCTATCTGCTAAAGCACGAGTAATAGGCTCACCTGAGGGGTCTCGCTTTCCATTTCACACACACATTTATGCGCAAAGTCATTGCTTTTTCTAAAAGATAAGACTCGATTTCCATCTCATTCCTGTCACACTTAACTGTAATTAAAGAAAGACTCAATCCTCTTTTCTGCAGAGTTCTCTATTTATATTCTCCAGTTCCCTTACACCTCCGTTTATCTTTTCTGTTCCTCAATCTTTCTAGCGCTTCACCGCCTGCTTTTACTTTGGCACGCTGTAGGGTCAGGAAATTGGTCTCGTAGTGAGAGAGAGAAAAAGAGAGACCGTGTCTCAAATCCTATTGAGATGCCTAGCTAGACAGCATTTACACATCTAAGTATTTGACTTTGAACTAAAAATCTGTTAGGCACCTAGACAGCATTTTTCGACATACTGTAGGAACGTTTGATTTGAATGTCACAACTCAAACCTTAGCGAGCTGCAATCCAAAAGATAACATTTGGACATCATGAGCACATTCAAGCATTCAATTTTAATGTCTGAATTCAAAGTATGGTCAGCTGCATGCCTACACATCCTTTTTGCATCGTTTGAACATTTGATTTGAATGTCCGAGTTGCCTAACTAGACCACATTTATAAGCATCATCATAACCATATTTGAATGTTTGATTTGAACATTAAAACTGAACAGCTGCCTAAACAGACAACGATTTGGGGGACAAAATGAGCGTTTAAATCTTTGAATCAAGGATTTGAATTAAAAACCTGGTAAGTTGTCTACAGTATTTTGGGCATCACAAGCACAATTATATTATTATTCTAATGTCTAAAACTCAAAACCTAGTGAGTTGCCTACTTAGACAGTACTTTTTGTGTATTATAGGAACTGAGGAGGTTGACTCGTCCATCACCCAAGCTGAAGTCACCGAGGTAGTCAAGAAGCACCTCGGTGGCAAGGCACCGGGGGTGAATGAGATCCACCCTGAGTACTAGAGGTCGACCGATTCATCGGTTTTGCCGATTAATCGGCACCGATTGTTGACTGGTGGAACTATCGTTATCGGCAAAAATATATACCGATAGTTTTTCCTGGTTGCGTCCATTGCTGGAGCGGCTGAGAAGCGCACGCTGTCATTCATTACACACTGTAGAGCTGAGAAGGGTCTGCTGGCATGATGCAGTACAAGAGCGGCCTCTAGAGGTGTAATAAAAACTATCGCCTCGTGTTGTTTATTTCGACACGTGATTCTGCGTGCTGCACTGAGAGCACATGCTGCGTGGAGAGCGCTGACATCAGATGCGCGTTTAAAGCACCGACAGCTCAAATGTATGTATACAGTACATTTTGTCATATCATTATAAAGTGATTAATTTGTTGACTAAATGCTGCATTAGTAGAGAAAGAACAGCACAACAGTATGTTTTGTTTGCCTTCGAGGCTGAGAGGACGCTAACATTAGTAGTACCTCAAGCGGTTAAAACACTGACAAACATAAACGTAAGTCCGACCCGAATGTTTAATGTCACAATTGTTACCTCTATTTGCATTAGTTCATATCCAGCTGGTCACTTTTATGCATTAAATATGCAGAGAAGTTGCATATTTAAAGCTAGAGACGTAAGCAAACTGATATGTTCATACAGCTGACAGAAACATAAACGAATCAGAAAAGCATTCGATTTCGGTTATATATTTTTTTCATCTTCACTTTAATACAAATTTTGTTACGTTTTTATTACTTAAGTTGGCTTGAAAAGAACAGTTAAATAGTTACATTTGAATGTAACTGGTTTTATTTGTTATTTAGAGTATTACTTTTTGTTTCAGTTTGAATGAATGTCTTTTATTGACTTAAATATTTATTCACATTTATATATTTATTTCATTTAGCATGTTTTCATGGTTCAATACAGTTTTTTTTTTTTATAATAAAGTTCAGCACTGTTTTACTTGGAGTGTTATGTTTGTTTTTATCCAGTATCAATTTTAAAAACTATCGGTTCATTAATCGGTTATCGGCAAGTATGGCCCAACCTAGCTATCGTTATCGGTAAAATCCACTATCGGTCGACCTCTACTGAGTACCTCAAGTCTCTGGATGTTATGGGGCTGTCTTGGCTGACACGCCTCTGCAACATTGCGGCAGACCGGGGTGGTGGTCCCTCTTTATAAGAAGGGGGACCGGAGGGTGTGTTCCAAATACAGGGGGATCACACTTCTCAGCCTCCCCGGGAAAGTCTATGCCAGCTCTGGGAGTATGGGGTCCGGGGTCCTTTGCTAAGGGCTGTCCGGTCCCTGTACGACCGGAGCAGGAGCTTGGCTCGCATTGCCGGCAGTAAGTCAGACTTCTTCCCAGTGCATGTTGGCAGGGCTGCCCTTTGTCACTGGTTCTGTTCAAAATTTTAATGGACAGAATTTTTAGACGCAGCCAGGGGCCGGAGGGTGTCAGGTTTGGGGACCACACGTTTTTTGTCTCTGCTTTTTGCGGATGACGTTGTCGTATAGGCCCCATTAGACCAGGATCTTCAGCATGCACTGGGACGGTTTGCAGCTGAGTGTGAAGCGGCTGTGATGAAAATCAGCACCTTTAAATCCGAGGCCATGGTTCTAAGTCGAAAAAGGGTGGCTTGCCCACTTCAGGTTGGTGGAGAGTTCCTGCCTCAAGTGGAGGAGTTCAAGTATATTGGGGTCTTGTTCACGAGTGAGGGAAGGATGGAATGAGAGATTGACAGACGGATCGGTGCAGCTTCTGCAGTAATGCGGTCGATGTACAGGTTTGTCGTGGTGAAGAAGGAGCTGAGCTGCAAGGCGAAGCTCTCGATTTACCGGTCAATCTACGTTCCTACTCTCACCTATGGTCATGAGCTGTGGGTCATGACCCGAAAGGACAAGATCCCGGATACTGGCGGCCGAAATGAGCTTTCTCTGCAGTGTGGCTGGGCGCTCCCTTAGAGATAGGGTGAGGAGCTCGGTCACTCAGGAGGAGCTCAGAGTAGAGCCGCTGCTCCTCCACATCAAGAGGGGCCAGCTGAGGTGGCTCGGGCATCTGTTCCGGATGCCTCCTGCACGCCTCCTGGAGGTGTTCCAGGCGCGTCCAACCGGGAGGAGACCCCGGGGAAGATCTAGGACACGCTGGAGAGGTTATGTCTCTCGGCTGGCCTAGGAACGCCTCGGTTTCCCCCTGGAAGAGCTGGAGGAAGTGTCTAGGGAGAGGGAAGTCTGGGCATCTCTGCTTAGACTGCTGCCCCCGCGACCCGGCCCCGGATAAGGGGAAGAACATGGATGGATGGATGGATGGACATTTATGCATTTGGCAGATGCTTTTATCCAAAGCGACTTAGAATGCATTTCAAGGTACACATTTACTTTCTTATCAGTTCTTGCTTTCCCTGGGAATCAAACCCATGACCTTGGAATTGCAAGCGCCAACGCTCTACTGTTTGAGCTACAGGAAATATGAAGACTCAAAATCCAGAGAAAAACCGACCTAGACAGATTTTTTGAAAATTAAATAAACTGAACTAAATAAAAAATGCTGTCTAGGCAGGGGGCTCACTAGGATTTGAGACGCAGCCAGAGAGTCAGTGAGAAGAGAGGGAGACATCAAGGGATGAGCAGCAGGATAACTGGAGAGACATCTACACAGCGAATGGTCGATCCAACATTTTGAGGAGGCCATGGGATGGAAGTTTGGAAGCTAACATGAAGACAGAGGTGGCTGAAGGACATAACTAGGACTTCACACAGAGTGGGAGAGCAGAGTGGGAGGAGAAAGACAGAAAATACAATAAAAAAAGTGTGCAAAAGGCTTACTATGGGGGTGGCTGAGGGCAGGGAAAGAGAGGGAAGAGGATATATTTCTCCTGATTCGTAAAACGGTAGATGTTTAAAGATCAGTGTCAACGTGTGGGAGCATCTGTGCTTATTAGAGAGTGAAATAAGAGCGAGAGGAGGAGAACAAAAATAACAGCAAAGAAAACCAACAGAGGGACAAAAGAATGAAGATTGAGAGGAAGAGAGTAATTGCACTTGAAACAGTCAGTCAGCATACGGTCCTCAAATCTCATATAGACAACAATAACATAAAAACAGCACATCTGAGGTTTATTTTTAATGTTGGTTTTTTTTCAATACAATCCGTAATTCTGTATGAAAGTTATGACTTTTAATGTTTCATGATAATATAGCACACTCTTATTGAGCTGCTGAAATACTCCCACATAAATGACCCCTCCAATCAGTTTGGTAAAGTTTATGTAATGTGTTTTTACAGTAAAAGCTCTTCTAGGTTCTGTAATATAGGCAGCGTTTCAGCAAATGTATCAAGGGGATGACATCCTTGTTTTCCAGCAGCGGCTATAGCCCCGCTCCGGGTGACTCAATCCTTCTTTCAAACAGAGAAATACATTCCTGAAATGTCCTTGATGTTATCAGCTAAGCTGCGCTGTTACAACGTTGCAGGTTTTATGTTGAACTCGCATCTATCACGGGTAACAAAAATGGACTGGCAAGACAGATAACAAACTTCTTCACTTAACAACTCTCTTTTTATCCTAACAAAGCTGCCAGTTTGACAAAATGTTGTGCTGATCTTTATCAGAATTCATTTATATTGACACACTGACAGAGGAACAAACAAGAACTCTAGTTAGAAAAAGGAAAAGCCACTGGAACAAACACACTCAAACACACACTTGTCCGTGAAACTCAACTCCCGTTTGACTACAGCTACAAACCCAAAACTATTATTAAAGAAATTATGAATCACTAAAAGCACATTTTGACATCTAAAATAAACTCCAATGTTATTCGACCCTAATTAGAACCTCTAAATTAGCCAATTATCTATTAATTAAACACTTTAAAGAAAGACAAATCCTCTCCAAATACAGATTAAGTGACCATGATCTAGAAATAGAGAGAGGAAGATGTAGACAAACATGGACAGGGAGAGAGCAGAGGATCTGTAGACACTGTGATCTACAGCAAATAGAGGATGAGAAACACTTTCTACTCGTCATCTGTAATAGAATAAAGCCATAATAGTTTGAGAATAATCTCAGTGAACATCCCTTGTTTTAGGGTTTGCACTATTAAAGCTTTAATCTACTAAACTTTATTATCATAATGTGTTAACTTAATCCTCAAAATCTTAGACTTTAACATGGCACTTAAACAGCATTGTACAATAGAAAGATGTGTTGTCTTACCTTTTTGTTTACACAGTCAGTCATAACATCTATATCAAAGTCAATTTAGACTGCAAGTTCACAACTAAATTATAATTTTGTCACATTTAGCAGTGTCACAGGAAACAATTGCAAGCAATCCGATTGCTAATCCCCAGAATCAAAATATCAGATTAGGATATTATGCCAAGAAAGCATCAGTCTTTTTTGCCCCTTTGATATTTTACCGTTGTCTTGTTAACAAGGCCTGCGTGATTTGCTGCAAAATTGGATGAATTAGCTAACATTAGAAGTGAATCAGATTTTGTTGCATATGTTCTTCACAAAGACCTTATTATCAACAAGCATATTCTTGAGAAGTAACAAAATATGATCCTGAGACAATGAGGATTATTTTATTAAAATACAGTACAGCACTATTTTGCCACATTTAGCACATTAGGTTAAACTCAATTGAGGGTGGTGAGTAAAGAGGATATTTTTAACGGTAAAAAAACTTCTTCTTTTTTTAAATGCCAAAAATATAATGAATTGACGGTTAAGCCGTCAAGCATTTCAAAAACAGAAGAAAAATATTTAATTAAAAAAAATGTACAAAAAAACATAGACAAACGATTTTTAGCATGTGTGTAGCAGCAATCATTATATTACAACCATATTTGGAGATAATCATCAAATTCTAAAGACGCATGGCCCTGAACGTGAGGCTTGTTCTGGCTGTGGCAGGAATTGTACAGCACTGGCATTGCTTCGTCCCCCGGTTACCAGGACACACTCCTGCTGCCTGGCAACCCAGCGGCTGTGTGTGTGTGTGTGTGTGTGTGTGTGTGTGTGTGTGTGTGTGTGTGTGTGTGTGTGTGTGGTATGGAGTGCCAAGAGATGAATTCCAGTGTTCAGAGACCGAGATGAAGGATTATTACATTCTGACTGCCAGCACCTGCAACACTTTTTTTCGTTTTGCAGTGTTTTTGGGAGTTCCACTTAAGCTCTCTAGTAATGACTAGTGGCACTACATCACTGGTTCAACACTGGGTGAATCTGCTCAGTTGCGCACATATAATTAGCTATAAACACTAGTAACAACTCAGAACACAAACATTACACAATATCATGTAAAATGAAAATTACTCATATAACCAAACAAAGTCTCTTCAGGGCAACATGCACAAACTTCTACAACTTGAATACTAGAAATTGTCATTCCTAAGGTAGTTTGAAGTAGAAAAATGCTGCATGTTGCTATCCTACCATGTCTGTTTATCTGCAGTGAATATAAAAATGCTATGCAAAATACATTATACGAATACTAAAATACTTTAGAATACTTATCAGTGAGCATATTCTGAAATTGGTTTGAAATGTGATGGGGGTTCAGTATTAATAAAAAGGTTGACAACCACTAGTGTAGAGGCTAAAGTTCATGCCTGGTAATTGGAAGGCTGCTGCTTTGCTCCTTGTAAGAGGAGCCATGAGCTTTCACCATTATGCCCTCAACTCCAGGATGCTCCAGTTGTCCCTGTAATACGTGCACTATAAGGGCCCTATTTTAATGATCTGAAACGCAAGTATCAAACGCAAAACGCAAGTAACTTTGTGGGCGGATCTCGGCGCAAATCTAAAATGGGTTGGTCTGAAGTAGCTACATTATTCATAGGTGTGGTTTGGGCGTAACGTGCAATAAACCAATCAGAGCGTCATCTCACACTCCCTTTAAGAGCAGGCGCGCTTGTTCCATGGCGGATTATTATTATAACGGCGGATTTGCCAGCCGCACGCAACTTACATGATGGTAAAGGTGCCTTTATGCCTATTTTTTCACATCTTCATGGACACCACAATGATTTCCCTCGTGTGGTAATATTTTTCCTTGTAATTATGTATGGTTTGCAAATATGGGAACTGTTGCGCTACATTATGGCCAAGCATGCGCCCTTAAAATAGCATCTGAATAATGCGCCACTGACTTTAGACTAGGTTTTTCCTGGTCTGTGGCGGAATTGTTTTCTGAAACCGCAAAATAGCACCAGGGAACGTTTGCGCCGGAACACGCCTCCTCTTTTCGCTGAACCGCCCCCTAATTTACCGACGTGCGTCTGTGGAGGGAAAAGTCCGCTGTGCGTCGGGTGCAAAATAGGAATGATACATGCGTCGTGTACAAAGTAATTTGCGCTGGGTGCAAGAAAGGGCCCTAATTATAAAAGCATCTGCTAAATCACTACTTCAGAATCTTAAGAAGGTCTAAGTAGCACCTGAAGAAATGACTTATAATATTAAAGATTAGATGACTTCTAGGTACATTTTATATTAGCTACACTTATCAGATACAAAGGAAATTAGATGTGGAATAAAAATATAACATGACTCATCAAATGAATATTTCACCTGAAAAATGATCACCTTCATGTTTTTTTTAAACCTGTATGACTCTTTCTTTCTAAAGATTGTCCATGCAATTACAGTTAATCGGTACTGAAACTTTTGTGCTTTAACAAGGACACAAAAACACCATTAAATATTATAAAAGTAATCCATATTACTTTTTAGTGTGCTATATTATGAAGCCATATTGTACAGTTTTTGATCAACAGACTTAAATTTAAGTCTTTATTCGCTGATAATCACTGATGGAAACTCCAATTGGCCAATACCAAATCGCTCGAGATCAGATTCATTCCTGAACAAATCCTTCAGGGGTGCGTTTCCCATACAACGAGTCGCTGCTTAACTACCAACACAGTACAATGCATCGTTTAAGAAATCAACTAGCTTGTTACGACTGTTTCCCGAAACCGTAGTGTCCGTGCTTAATAAGAGGTGTGTTTAGAGCATGTTACGTTGTGAGAGGCGAATCACTTAAGTGTATGGTGATTGGCCGAACAAAAGCGAAACACCAGCATCCGCTATTTTTATTAAAAATAAAATGATTTACTCCACTCCGCAGTGATAGATGGACTTCTTAACTTTTACGCTGAGGAGAAAATCAAACGCAACTTTGAGGAGACTAAGCGAAACATGATTAAGTAGCTAGCGACATTGGGCATCAACCATACGGCAAACGCTAATAAGTTTTCATACTGTCTACTTTGTATAACAGTTCAATCTTATAACGTAATAGGCAGGACTGTTAGACAGATCGTAAACTAATAAAGACGGAGAATGGGAGCGCTGTGTGGTCAGGCTCTGGTGTTCTCAGCGTCGTCAAAATAAAATTCTGCAGCGCCGTCAAAATAACTCACAACAACAAGCGTGGCAGAGTTCCTACTGCCGGTGTAATTTGAAACCAGGAAAACGGCCATAGGGGAACATCAGTTCTCGGGGAACCACCCTGGTGGCTAGTTCCTAAGAGAGTGTTTTCAGCTTGCTTTTTATTTTTATATAAAAAAATATGGCATGCAGTTGCTTCAAACTATGGTATAAAGCTATTCAAAACATCATTCATTGTAAATTGGGATAATCGTAATTAATAATCACAATTACAATTTTTCTACGAATTCTCATTTTTCACAGTTATTTTGCTTTATTTCCAGATTCAATCATAGGCTTGTTCCAACAAGATCTCATGAAAGTGCGTATCTATACCACAAATGTTATTTCTCATACCATTTATACACCAAAAATATTTTTTTTGCGTACATATGCCACGCACCGAAAACCCTGGGGTAGGATTAGGGGTGGGGAGCGCTTGCGTATTACACGCCATAAACTGCGTATCATATGCACGTAAAAACAATTTTGGGTGTATAAATGACATGATAAATAACATTCGTCGTATAGGTAGCACATTCATGAGATCGGGCTGGCTCGTTCTTACGTACTAAAAGACATAAAAGACATTTATATACATTCGAAATTAAATGTATATATTTCCCTGAACGCCAGCTTAATAATTTATTAAGTACACATGCCATAGAAACAAGAAACTTCTGCGATACTGTTTGCGAATGTTTGTTGGAACTATGGTTTCGGGAAACAGTGACTCGATGGAACTTGCAACCATAGTTGAACAACAATAGTTTCGGGACACACACCCCTGATAATTATATTTAACCATATTAACTTATTTACTATCTGATTCAGAAGAACGATTCGTTCACAAATCAGGCATTATGTGGAATACTTTGAAGGTTCTTTTATATTATTTTTGCACTTTTGTGTCCTTCAGTGTTATTGAATGGAAAACAGTGATCAACTCATTCCTTCGGAATTAAAATTTTTGTTCCACAGAGAAAAGTAATGCAGTTTTGGAACAACTTGATGGTGAATAAATACTGAAAAAAGTCAAATACTGGTCCTAATCAAAATACAGTACTTTCACAAACAATCTAAGGTTAAACTAATTCACAAGAAGGAATAAATTAGCTGGCAACATCAAATGTCCCGTTTGACGCAAATAGCAATGGGTAATCATGCCTCCTCAAAAACAAATGCTGTGTCACTTATATAAAAAAATCAAAAAAACAATTCCCACACATTTTCCCCAACAATTCTTTTCCCCAACTCTACTGTTCTCCATATTACAGTCTCTCTCTCTCTCTCTCTCTCTCTCTCTCTCTCTCTCTCTCTCTCTCTTTCTCTCCCTCTCTCTCCCTCCCTCTTCTTCCTCCCACCCATGTTTCTTTCACTGTTGTGTTTCGCCCACTGAGTTGCTCTGAGCTCATACGGTTCCCTCGGCAACAGATCTCCTCCACTCAAGAGCCATGTTTATTAAGGAGACCCGCGAGAGTGCTAGTTATGGCTTATCACACATTACATATTCAATAGCTCCGGAGGCGGGAGCACGTCATCAATCCACACATGGAGAATCCACTCACAGTCGCTTATGAGCTATCATTACCCCGATGTAAAAGACGGACGAGTTTTCATATGAGGCTGGTGAATCAACTTCAAGAAATCAAAAAAGAGTGCTGCATTTAATATTCAATAGCTTTGAAAGAGGGGTTTCCCCACATCACAGCAAAACTGCTATAAGGCAGTGTTAAGTGTGCATTTAAATGTTGGTTATTTAAATTTAAATGAAGAGGGAATGCAACATTTTTCCCAAAGTGCTTCTCCAACCCCTACTGGAACACATAATTAAATATAACATTCAATCCCATCCGATTAGACCAGCAGCAAGACAGTTACTACAACATGAGAGATCATACTCCGTCACCTGCATCTGCATGACTCTCAATAATGAACAGAGCCCACATACTGTAATTAGCAGGTTCCAGATACTATAATTGACGTAGCGAGAGGTTGTCTGTACACTAAATTTACACTTTTTCTGAGTGATTGTAAATAGTCAGGAAATATGACCAATTGAATTACTTTCAACATACATGATGTGGCTAAAGCTCAGAGCTGGTAACTGAAAAGTTGCTGTTTTGAAGCTAATAATTTGTGAGCTATAATCACTCCTTTGCTCTTGAGTAAAGTATTTAACCCCAGTTTGCCCAGGCAATATTATTATATATATATATATATATATATATATATATATATATATTAGCCTATACAATATTAGTTAAAGCCATGATTAAACGAAAATTGCGCTAGATCTTTTCTTGCATATTAATGGGAAAACATTTTTTAAGGCTGGAACTTGGATCTATTCATGGGTTAGTCTCAGCCTCAGATGTCACACCCACGGACCATTGGCTGAGCGTCTGATGCATATGGCACACAACATGGGAAACACTTCGGGGGTTTCGAAGTCATCATCTAATCGGTAGACGTGAGGGGATACACAGAGGGGAACAAGTCCCCCCTCCCTCCCTAATATTTGAAATTCTTGAACTGCTCCATAACGCAGTGCAGTTTGTTGTTAGAACAAAAGGTTTAAATGTTAGGTTGGTCTGCCTCATCAGCGCTCTTCAATGTCAAAATGATTGAGATAGCCAATCAAATCGATGTAGACGGGGTTTACTGTTCACAGAAGAAGAGCGCAAATTCCAGCGTGAACTGCAAAGTGTTAGTTTATACATTGAAAAAGAGTGAGGTAAGATGGTAGTAGCAAAACATATCATATTTGGTTAACTGTTTTACGACCAATGGTAATATCCAGCACTGCAAACTACGCAACTTTCTTCTCAAATATATAGCTAGTTTCTCAAACTACGCAACTTTTTTCTCAAAAAAAGTCCGGCATATGTAACCAGAGAGAAGTCAGTCATTTCCCCAGAAGATCAAGTTATGCAATTTTACTTAAAAATTACAAGGTTAAAAAAAAAAAAAATAATAATAATAATAATATATATATATATATATACACACACTCTTAAAAATAAAGGTTCTTTACTGGCATCTGTGGTTCCATGAAGAACATTTAATATCCATGGACATTTTCCACTGCAAAGAAGGTTCTTTTTAGTGGAAACGTATTATTAAGATGTTCTTTACACTCGTCACCATTATGTTCAGTTGTATTCAGTTCTAGGAGTTTGTTGTAATTTCTGTCTCGTGTTCGGTGTTTCTAATTGTCGCCACTTATCTGTCACCATGGACGCATACACAATCATTACAGCTATTCATTGTTTAGTCATTTAATCTATGTGTATTTAAGTTCCTGGCTGTGTTCTGTTCATTGTCCAGTATATCGTCTATGTTAAGTGTGTTGCTTCTGTTCGCCCTTCAGTTGGATTATTGTTAATAAACTAACCACCCGTGAGATAACACAAAGAAAAGATGGTTCTTTTAAGAACTGTTGGTAACACTTTATTTTAAGGTGACATATTTACACGTTACTACATTTACTTACTATAATAATAACAGTAAATTACATTACAAGTAGCTAACCGTAAATCAAACCCTAACCGTAACACTATTGTAAGTACAATTAATATTGCTCTCTACTTATTTAAGTACAACGTAACCACGTCACCAAAGTGTAACCACTGAAAGTCTCTTCTTCTATGGCATCGCAGCAAAAAAAATTAGTTTGGAACCTTTATTTTAAGAGTGTATGCATGGATGAAAAGTTCACAATAAGACCAATAACATGCATCTACATAATGATGGATTTTTATTTCATGCCAAATTTAATACTTGCTACACATGTAACTCAAATGAAATGAGAGCTACTGAAAGGAAACTAGCAGCTGGAAAATGAAAAAAAATTGATTGCTTGAGTTCTGTACATGCAGAATGGAACAAACAATCAAATGACAAATAGTTTACAGATTACAGAATGAGAAGACTGTGTCATTATCATGCATTACTGCAATGCAGACCCACAGTCTAGACAGAGCGTCTGACTGCAGTTGCTAGAGTCAAGGACTCTTATTACATTTTTCAGTGTAAAAGCATGTCATATTTATTAGGTGAGAGGTTAACATTGCATGCATGAAAATGATAGAGCTTCTGGCTCTATATAGGAATGGGTAGGAATGGCTTATTTCTCTCTCTATGTGACTGTATGTGTTTTTGTGTTCCTGGAGCTGCAGGAAAAACAGCCTCTTCAGCATGGAACTATTTCTAATGTATCATAGTTTGTACTGCTGTTTACAAGAAAATCCCCATACATGTAAAAGAGTTGGTCCAACAAATTTTTTTTCTCATTTACTCACCCTTATTTCATTCTCAATACAAATTATTTTCTTTTCTGTGTCACACAGGGTTCATTGCTGCAATAAAATTGGAACTTTCTTTTATATCAGTTATGGTTTTTATCTTGTAAAGGGCAGTACTTAGAAATAACTAAAGCTAGGCATGTTTAGTAAACATGGTTGGAACCAACACTTAACTATTCAAATCCATCTCTATAAATGAACATGCATGGGACTAGTTCAAGGTGTGATGTAACATTAACCAGAAAGATCAGCTCTGGGAATTAGATGCTTTGGCACATAAGTGTGTATTTTAGGGAAGATAATGTGTGCAGTTATGGGAATTATCGGTTACTGCTAGAAGGCATATTTCATCATAACTTTTAGCTACTAACACCCACCTGTTATATGGATATAACACTGGGATATGGATTAGATTTTAGAGAGGTAAAGAGCCTAGTCATTAGTCCACTCCATTAACAGCTTTGTTTAGTGTTTTTGAAACGTTCAACAAGGTCCTACATAGCAGCCATAACCAGAAACTGAAGTGATTACTGGCATCAACCAATTCTTACATGAGGGAGAGATCTGCAAATATTAAAGTCACAATAAAATGCTATCACAACCTATTTTACTTCTGTAATGGGATATATTCCATGTGTACTGATGAATTTTGCACAATAAGACCAGGTATGTGCATTTAAAAAAACGTATGTGCATTAAAAAAGTATACAAGGTCAAACTTTTTTACCTGATTCCCCATGACCCCATTCCCTTTTAAATAGGTCCACAAATTCCCTAGAGAGTTACTCTTCAAGAAAATAAATGAATTAATTAACAAATCAGATACAGAAACATTGACAATGGGGCATGTATTAATGTTCTTTAACAATATTTACCCTGAAATTCCAATTTCAGTTCGTTTATTTTCACTGTTCACAACATCCAAAAATATTAAGTAAATTAAATAAATGTAATGATAAGTGTAGAGTATGTAGGTCAACAGATAGGATCAGAGAATGCCATATTTAATTTGATTTTAGATTTTTGCAGTTCTTGCAAGATGATATTTATATATTATTAAATAGGGTGATATAAATCTTAGTTGTCATGACAATGGAGTTTTAAGGACCACTTACCTCCTTAAAACTAAATAATGATGACAAAGGATAAATATGAATCAATTTCCCTGGTGAACACAGGAAAACGGATCAAACCATGGCAAATACATCAAAAGAAAAAAAGAGCAAATATGACAAACAACAAGAAACTATTAAAGTATGTCAAATATTTGCAAACGGTAGTCAATAAATGAACAGACTTTAACCCTCGCATACACCATAAAAGCCGTAAATGTGTCATTCGTTTTCAAAAACGACAATAATAATAATAATGTGCTTACCTTTGTGTTGCGCTTTAACTTCAAAACAGAACTACAGTATGCCTGTCTTAAAGTACACATTATAGAACATAACATTGAACTTTGCACAGTCAAAACTGATTAATCGATTATTCAAACCTCAGCAACTGTCAGGGACGAGTATACCAGAGAGCAGACTGGACGGTTTAAAAGTTGCAGATGTCCTGGTCAGGTCAGTGCACATGACTATGGACAGGACATGAGCAGTCCCTTATTAGATTTCAATCAAGTCATTCAACTGTGCTCTCAGAGTTACAGTTATATTTACAAAGAGCCTTCAAGTCATCTCCCAGCACAGGTGTAATCCTGTTTTGAGAGGGCCACTCTCCCACTTTTTACTGTAGCAACAGTAAAAAGTTTATTTTTTATTTTTGCTACTTTGGCATAGCGATTACTTGAATATACAGCTACAACTTCAAAATCTGATCCCTTTTAACGCTCTGAAAACCTGTTATTCATTAATCATCACGTCTGCCTGCTATGGCTCTTGATTGGCTAAAAGTGCGTCGGCAGCGTCAACACCAGCTGACTCTACAGTGGGCGTGTCTAGTAACATCATGATGACTGATTAGTTGGAGTACATGTACACTTGAGTTTTGTTTGTTAATCAATTAGTTAAATTTAAATGTTTGAAAAGCGCCAAACTGATCACAAACCAGCCCAAATTTTTTCCACCCGCCCAAACCAATTTGTACCCGGGCAACCAAATTCAAAACTGCTCAATCTGGCAAGACTGCCCAGACAAACGGCATTTTGGGTTATCTTACTTCACGTTTCATACTACTTATAATTTACTCTGGGTTAACAAATAATTCGGGGTATTTATAGACTTCCGTTTTTACTCTGTATATTCCTAAACCCAGGGTTAACATACTTATTTGCATATTTGCGGTGTCAGAGTCATTGATTAGACAAACTCCATTCGATGCATAAAGGGTTCAGCATCCTCATCATATATATTGCTGTCTGTACTATCAAGTTTATTTTCCTTTCTACTGCGCTATTTTTTCATTGTTTTTCAATGTAAACAAACACAGACAGATGTATTTAACCATTATATTCCCATCTGTGCTACTTTCCCATTGTTTATCAGTTTAAACACGTGCAAGACAGATGTCTTTAACCGCTGAGCTCACGTCTCGCAGCTTTTGCAGCGCCTCACGCATGACACGGTGTTCTAAAACGGGCCGCTCAAGTTAAAAGAAGTTCAACTTTGAAAAAATACATTTATAGACCTTTAGCTTTTTTGCATTCCACTGATCAGTCTTAACAGCAAAAATGCGCTCTGTGTGAACCAGCCCTAAAGCCCAAAGTTTACATTGGCGGTCTACATTCCGCGATGGTCAGAGTGATGGAATTTCTGTCATAAGGACGGTTCACGGATATGATGAAGTATAAGTATAAATGAAGTATACCCTGGCCTTAACACTGCTTTGTTTTGCCCAAAGAATACTTAAGCTGTCTGAGTTCCGCGATGGTCTGCGCACTGACAGCTTGACGCAATTATTTGTCATCAGGAAGGAAGACGCTAAATGCGGATATAGGAAAGGAATATACTTAGACTATACACTCAACTATGCGCGAGATGGAGCAGAACGTGGAAAAGGAAGTATACCTGGGCCATAAGTATTAACACAGCAAAAGCGTGCTATCCATCCTCTGACAGGGGCGTGTCTATAGGGGTGGCACCACCCCCCGATATGCCCATCAAGAACAGTATGGAATGCCATGATATTGCAGTCCAAACCATCAATAATGGTTTGGGGGTCAAGCCTCTTTGTGGCTTCTCCACACCATAACAGTGAAGACATAGCTCAGGTGTGTTCTTCATACATGCGCACCGAGGGGGAAGGATGTTCTTAAAGAGCCCAACACTTTTAGAGTACAGCATGTTACAAATGCACAAATCATATTGTACTTCTGTACAGATCATTTATCACAATGATCTACACCCACCACCAATTTGTCCTGTTTTGAACTCTGATATGTCCCCCATTATGTTGCAATATTTCATGTACAACTATTGCTCTGCTAATTCAACCTTTACCCGGGGTTAAAAGCGGGGTTTAGAACCATGGTAGCCCGGGGATAAGCGTGAAAAGCCCTAATATGTCCTTTTTATATTGCATACTGAATCATTTTTTTCATGCACTGAACTGTACGAAATACTAAATGTATTGTTTGGTGGTTAGTAGTTAACCAAATATAGTATCTAACCACCTATTTCGCATTATATGTTTCATATCTCAAGTAAGTAAATATGTTGATTCTCGTGTACAAAATTAAGTTTGAATGAACTTCTTTCAACAAGCTGTACAAGAAACTGATGCACTTCAGCTTACAGTACTGACATGATTGGCAACAACCAATATTTTCAAAAGGGTTAAATAATAATATTGTTAGTTTTTTTGCCTAAAATGTCCTTTATTAAGTGCTTCTGAAAGCTTTATTTCTATTTCCCGTGTCTTCAAAAGAATATACAAATCTAAAAGATGTATAGTCCTAAGAGAACTTTCAAAAATGCTTGCTTTTGCTCCATTTTCTTTTTTTTTTGGTATACAGGAACATCTGGCTTTGGAGAGCACCTTATTTTGCAAGTCATTCTGTAAAGCAAGGTTTGTCATCGCTGGTTACACAAGAACAAATTTGAAAGATGTGAATGAGTAATCCATCTCCGAGCGGAGGTGAAGAGGATGCTCTCGCACGCACATCCACAAACACACACATACACACTCACTCACTCTGAGAAGCGTCTGTGGGTAGGAGGCAGGGGGCGGAAGGGTGGCTCGAACCCTATGAACAGCCTGCGGGAATCTTCAGTTTCCACAGCAACCATATTATTCATACAACGATCTGCTTTTCATGTGTGAAAAAATGCTTTTATGGAATTAGAATAGACTAAATTAATAACTGCTTTGGTAAACCGCGTGTATGGGAAAACACACAAACGCTTGTGAACACAAACTCTGGCTTGACTTTGTAAACTCTGATGTTCTGAAAAGATGCATGGCTAAACAGGAAATGGAATTGATTTGATACATTCTAACCAAGATACATGCAATTAGAAAACAAACAAAAATACTGACCAAGTTATGTAGTATTGACATTATATGAAGTGCTTTACATATGCACGTGAGCCTTTATATCACAGTTCCGGATGCAAGAATGGTTTCTCCCCGACTGTGAATCACTGAATCACATATCATAAATGCATATAATTATTAACAACAGGTTTTTCTCCAGATGGAGAATTGGAGCATCAATAACCGCATAAAGCCTTGTGGAAAGATGTGTTTCACAATGCATTTACAGTACACTGGAATTGAGAAATCATCAGTTCAATGTCTCTGCTGCTTGTAGATTCTCTTATAGCGGACAGAAAACATACACACTGAATGACATTACAGTATAGAGCTTTTAGACTCATCTACTTCTGTTCGTCCAATAATTAGGATAATACAACAACTGGAGTGTTACCACTCAGGTGATAAGAGACAGCATGATCTAGTAATCTAGTTTTTTTACATGTTTTTTTAAGGTACTATTATTTAAGATACTATTTATTTATTATGGTTAAAGCGCATAAAATGCAAGCATTTAAACTAAAATAAATACTACAACAATTTATGGTAAACTACTGTAAACTAAATTACATTTCTATTGAAATGTCTATGTCGTGTATTTAAAGGGTTAGTTCACTCAAAAATGAAAATTCTGTCAGTAATTACTCACCGTCATGTCGTTCCAAACCCGTAAAAACTTTGTTTATCTTCGTAACACAAATTAAGATATTTTTGATGAAATCCGGTGGCTCAGGAAGGGCTCCATTGAAAGCCATTTAATGAAAACTTTGAAGGCCCAGAAAGGTAGGAAATACATTGTTAAAATAGTCCATGTGACTAAAGTGGTTCAACCTTAATTTTATGAAGCGACGGGAATAGATTTTGTGCACAAAAAAAAAAAGACTTTATTCAGTCATTTCTTCTCTTCTGCATCAGTCTCCGATGCGCGTTTCACGAGAGCGTCACGATGCATGCGCGTGATGATGACGCAGGAGCTGGCGTTCTGACATATGACCAACAAGCAGAGGAAGACGCACGCGAGGTCACGCGCAATTAAAGGTGTTAATTAAATAGCTTCCAATGGCACCCCTCCTGAGCCACCGGATTTCATCAAAAATATCTTAATTTGTGTTCCGAAGATGAACAAAGGTCTCACGGGTTTGGAACGACATAAGGGTGAGTAATTAATGACAGAATTTTGACAAACATTTTTGGGTGAACTAACCCTTTAAATATATTTGGGTAACAATTTACTTTGATGGTCCACTTTAGACATTCTGCAAACTATAAGTAACTTTGCAACTAAGGGCCAGATTTGCGCCAGCGCAAACCCTCTTTTGCCTTTAAAAAAACTACTGTCAGGATTTACTAAAGACTAAAAAATTTGCACTGAAAAGGCGTGGGCATAGTTATTTTTGTGGCTGACCTTATTGTATATACATTAAAGAGTTTTTAGACTGGATAAACCCAGCCCGATCTGCCGGCGATTTGATTTCGCCCTGTAAGTCAGGCTGGAAACCTGTACATTTTTCTATCCTGCTTCCGTTACAAATCTGCGGGGACCAATCACAAACTGGCTTATCCACCTGGCGCGCTATTGGCGGGTTAAACACGTCAATCTAATTCCTTTTAACCTCTCGGCGATGCACAATGGCTTCTTTAGTTTAGTAAACAAGTCGCTTGAGTGGGTGTAAATCCTAGCCTGGTTCTACCAGACTCTCGTACATTTCATTTGTACAGAGATTCTGGCCTCTCTCCATTGACAAGCGTTAACTTCCTTGAAGGCGGTCCTCTGTTGAAGTTTAAAACTATTGGATCTGCCCAGAGTCACTCTGGATCTGCCATAACCAATCGCTAACGTTTGGTCGTGATGTACGACGACTCAAACTAACGCACGACCTCAATGTCATCGTTCTCCGCCCCTCCCTCTTTTCGCTGATTGGACCGGGAAAAAATTGACTGGAGAAAACCCAAGAATACACCACAATCCTAGACGTAGTTCTGAAGGAAAATGAAAAATGAGAGGAAGCACGTAGGAGGGCGGAGCCAGGCTATGTAAATACCACTCACTTTCATGTTTTTTTTTGCACAGCCTGCAAAAATCGATTGATGCCATTGCTGCTTCTGCAAACCGTTGATCAATGCTACAAACCAACACGTTTGTTGACACGTTTCCTGCCTAGAGTTTTCGGGTCGCTCTGCAAGGTACGTCACCCAGATCGTTGGTCTGATTGGTTGAAGGACTATCCAATTGCGTACAGAGTCATTTGAACTATGCCTGTTGATCACGCTTCTTGTGCAGTAGAAAATACAGAGCAGACTCCACAGACTAATGTTCAATCTTAAACGATTGAGCTTGATCTGGTAATAGCCAGACTAATGAGTTTCCCTTTCAGATGCAAAATTTATGGGAGAAGAGTATTTAAATGAATCATGTTGTCACAGTTGTGTCACAGATCCATGCAAATATTGCCCACAACCCATTGCACTTTGAAGGAGGACCTACAAACACGAGTAAAAAGTGTTAAAAAACTACAAAACATGGAGGATATGCGCGACCGATGGTGAGAGGTTTAGATAAAGGTTTGAGTGACAAAGTTTAACCTGATAGAAAAATATTTATTTAATGTTATCCGTGTTTTATTTCATCAGCAATATCAATGTGGACTTTTATAAAGATCCGTTTGGCCTCAACGGCCAATTGTAAATTCCACTCATGTTAACTCAAAGATTCGTTGAAACAAATATAAACGAGGCCATTGATCTGCGCGCGAAGTCCTTGAAATCCATTCTGGGTTAAGGTAAGGCATGTTATTCCCAAACTGTGTTGTGGCTGGGTTGTTATAGGTCTGCGTGACTCTCGATGTCTTAGGCCTAATTGAACGGAGGAAGTATGGTATTCTTCTGTAGCCCAACGAGTAATTTAACTGTTGTTCATGTGAACTGAAATACAGCCTATTTATTGACTATTTGTGGGTGGATGTTTGCTGTTATCAATTCGGATCGATAAAGTATAATAGGGTAAATCGATATCCTATATAGTGCTTGCATAAAGCAAGTAGTGCATACACTTGTAGCTGTTATGTATCTGTCGTTCATGATGATCCGTTCATTGTGTCTGTCACGTGACAAATGAACGAAAGACTCTGAAGGTAAAGTCATTATTTATATTCCTTGTAAATTATTTTTGACTGCATTATAATGATTTCTTAATTCAGAATATGATCAAGACTCCGTAGGTGGATGTGTTCGGGGAATTTGCCTGTTAAAAGTATAACATTTAAAGCCCCTTAGATGATGAAAATGGCTTGAAAAAAGATTTGTTCATTTTGATGAACGAGATCGAACAACAGTCAGTGAAATGATCTGAACTTCCCATCATCGTATGGCAACCTTCATGTGTAATTAATTACACAATTGAAATGATTAAGTTGCAATATAGCATACACACTTATAATCAAGCACTTTACATGTGCTTTAGTATTTTAGTCATTTAGCCCATCAAAATAAAGAATTATAAAAGATCATTAAAAGATAATTATGCAAAATGTAATTTTTTAATTTTTAAAAGTGTACTTGAGTGTGTTAATAAAATGAAAGTGAAATTGAACCTCTAAGTACACTTAAGTGACATTTATTTTATTAATATTATATTATGTTTTTAAAATTTGAATTACAATACACATGCACAATCAATAGCACACTGTTTTGTTTTCACAAGATTCGTTTTGTAAAAAGCTATAGAAATAATTTTTAATTAAATTAATTATTCTATCCTGGACAAGTATGCAGTGTCTAAGCGAGTATTTTGACTATTTATATTGTCTTACTTTTACATAATATTATGGCTTATCGCTTATTTAACATCGCAGCAATATAACATGACTCCTGAAACTGTTTAAGTTATTTTGGGACCGTTGATTGTTCTAACCTCTGGTGGGAAGGACATTTTAGAGACCTCTTGTACATTTAAATGAACAAATGAATAAGCAGCATACCGAACACACAGAACGGATCACACACACCCACACAGATAAATGCATACATGCAGAAACTTGGTTTGAGTTGGACATCTCTGGCAAGAAATGCCACTTTGGGCTATTTGTGTAATGTGCAGAAGCCTGTGTGTGCAAGTGCGTGTGAGGAAAAGGCAGTTTGCAAAAAATAGAGAAATAAATTAATAAATAAATGCAGGGCTTATATAATATGCAAGGTGAGAGTGCACTCAAATAACCAGGAGGGACGGTACCATGTCTAATAGTCATCGCATCTCTCTCTTTCTCTCTTGTTTTAACAGCCTCTCAGCCGTAAGTCAGTATGGGACAAACTATTGTGTGACAGTCCAGTTCACCCTCACTCTCTCCATTGGTTCAGTCCTTGGTAAATGCTCTTGTTTACTTGCCATGAGGTAAGAGGAGCCACACAGGCCTGGCACGATCGCTTCGCTCGGAGCACGGGATTACATCATCACAGCCAACAAAAACCTGAACCCACAGCAGGGTCGCTCTTCAGGGACGCGGTCTAAAGATACTCTTCAAGAAAATAAAGACAGAAAGAAATGAACAGAAGACAAAAGTTTGACCGTGGGGCATGGATTGATGTTTAATGCACTCTTTAAAGGGGTCATGACATGGATTTTTATAAATTAATTTAATGTTCCTCGAGGTTCACTTATGATGAAAAAAAAAAAAATATATATATATATATATATATATATATATATTTTTTTTTCAACCTTCATTCTGTCCCTCTTTCTGAAATTATCTGTTTTAAAGGGAAGCTCCTTTAAGGCTTGTCAGTAAACTGCTAATGTTATGATTGGCTTACGTCATTTTATAGGAAAAAGTGTCAATGCCCACTCGCTATTACATGTACAGTAAGTAGGCCTAAGTGTTTTGAAAACATTATCATTATAAAACCTGCATTTATAGAAACAGCATTAAGAAATAATTTACTTACTGAAGTCTGAAGTCTGTACAGAGTAACACAAACTGTTTAAACTGGACGCATCAAAGCAAACCTTCATTCACTCTTCCAATTGTCCTGTTGTCGACAGATTCAAGTGCGTGATGTCAGAAACTGAATGTGCCTGTATACTGTATTCAGTTATTATAATGGTTTCTATTTGCTTTTGACGTAATGCAACGCTCACATCTAGTGTAGGCAAATGTTATATTTTATTTAAAGGTACCATGGCATGAACATTTCCCTTTATGAGTTTTTTTAACATTAATATGAGTTCCCCTAGCCTACCTATGCTCCCCCAAAGGTTACCCCCCCTTATGCTTTGCCCGCAAAGAGAATTTGGCCAGCCCATGAGAAAATGAGCAACGCAAGCACAATATTGTTTTTTCCTAGAGACATCAGGCTAGCAAACGAGCGAAGCATGGCAGTTGCTCAGTGTTTGAATGTACAAATGAACACAAAAGTATTTTATACTTTTAGCAATAGCAAATGTTTAGTTCCTTCATCCGAGCCTCTGAAGAACAAGTGGGTAATGTGCATTTCTGATGTGTAATAGTTCAGACAGATCTTTCTCTCAAAATCGTTCAATACTGTTTATGCATCAATAAATCAAGCCAGTGACTAAAATATCAATTTCACATCGTTTCTAGTAGGATGAAAATAATAAATAACTGAATAAAATATATACAGAAAGCATTCACAGAACAATCCCTTTCCAATCGCCCAAGCTGTCAATCACACAGAGCAAGTTTATCTGGACACTCGAAAACTCGTTATGAAATCAATGACGCTGTTACACTGCACAAAGAAGCTCTTACTGTATTTACCTCATGTTTGCATTGGTGAAAGCATTAGTGAGAGTGCAGAAACTGTGTTGCAATGATAAGATCTTAATTCACGCGATCATTTGATTGTCATCTGCTCAATGCTCATCACTCCAACCTTTTATGTGAAGGGAATAGATCTAAATACTTTAAAAACTTCTCACGATTCATCAATCTCGTTAGCTAGTAAAAATGTATGATAGCTGTTAGTAAAAGTTTTCAAAAGAGTTCCACGTGTAATGCTGGCTATTTCATATGCAGGCATGTCAGCCAATCACAGCAATGGGCGTTTACACTGAGGTCTCACAGCAGACACGCCCCTTCAAGCAGAGCGTTCAAATCAGAGGCTAAAATCAGGATAGGAAAAATTACTTTTATTTCTAAATTATCATTTTTTTTAAAAACATACTAACATTATAAGGGCACCCCAGGAAACATTATAAAATAATAAAATAATCTGCCATGGGACCTTTAAGCTTTGAAACTTGCAGGATTTATCATGTCATGACCCCTTTAACAGCACTGGAGAGATCTCATTGTACGTCCCCTCAGAATATAATATATTCAACTCCACAGGTCTTAATTAGATTAAATGCCATTTTTAATGTATTTTATTAAAGACTATGCAAATGATTACTGCATTGTACTATAATTTAATAAGAAATATGCACTATTGTTTAAAAAAAATCTTGTATGGATGCACTAAATTTATCAAAAATGACAGTAAAATTATTTCTATTTAAAATAAATGCTGTTTCTTTAAACTTTCTATCAAATATTTAATTAATTGTTTATCAGTTTCAGTCTTATCACCACTGATAATAATAAGAAATGCTTCTTGAGCATCAAATCGGCATATTATAATAATTTCTAAAAGATCTTGTGACACTAAAGACTGGAGTAATGACTGCTGAAAATTCAGCTTTGCCATCACATGAATAAATTACATGTTAAAATGTACTAAAGATTTTAATTGTAATTTTAAAAAAAACTTTAAACAATAGTGTAGGATTTTAATAAATATAAATATTATTGATGTTATGTAGCTAGATTAATTTATGACCTTATCTATCCAACACGCTGCGTTAATTAGAAGTAATAACAAACAGGCTATTTTCTGATGATCATTTGCAAGAATGTTGAACCACTTAGAATTTGCTTTATGCAGAATTATCTGATATTTCTGACAAAAAATCTTGAACGATCTTGATTGACAGTTTAGTACACCTTAGTACGACATAATGAACACGCTGTACTTCTGTTCCTCACAGCAGGGAAATACAGTGGGACAAAAAGTACTTCTTAAAGTCTTAATGTGTTTTCCCATTAAAGCATGAGTATTATTACCCCGAAGTCTAGACATCACTCAACACGACCAAAAGCTGCCTCACTGCAACAGCACCAGTTTATATTAAAACTGCTCTAAAGTAGTTCAATCCGTATATGCTGCTTACAATGACTAAAAGACATTACACCATGTTTCAGTTGGTCAATGGCGCAGTCTATTTCAGTTGCCTCAAAATAGCAACGCGCCAACAGTGCGCCTGAACACACCTCGTTTTCAGACCAGAACGCCCATGGGCACACAAATGGGGGCAAATGCATTTGCTATTTAAACAATGTGGCGCAGGAGGTGAAACTGATAACTGCGTCGCAGGCTGAAACTAAAGACACTTGCATTGCGCCAGGTGTATGATAGGGCCCCATACATCCAAACACTAAGAGCCACGCAGAACACATTAGCAACTGACTTGCAATGCCCTAACTAGAACCCGGATCAGCCACAGCATCATTGTGGCAGTGAGTTTTGCACAAGCATACACAACTTTTTAACATTTCGTTTAGAAAAGGTAGAAATCTATTTATGTACACTGAACTGAAGCATAGAGAGAGGAAGATGAGGACAGTGGGGTAAAACAGAAAACGTGAAGCGTGAGTCATCGCTTCAACACACACACACACACTCACACACACACACACACACACACACACACACACACACACACACACACGGAAAGAGATGGGAAAAAAAGTTATTTGATACTGCAATAAAACAAAGCCTATTCCAATCTGATAATACATCTATTTAATAATTAAATTGCCCATGCACATTCAATAAACCAAGATGGGAAAGGACAGGTGTGTGTTTCTGTATACCGGTATGTGTGAGAGGGACAGAGACAGATACAGAGAAAAAACTATCATAAAAATAGCAAAATTGTAGACAGATTCGAGCATAAAGAGCAAATCCTGTCAACTTGTCCTCCCTGGTGGATTGTAAGAGTTTCTGCTGGTGATTGTTAGCTCCAAGATATTGCATAACTGACCTGCTGTGAGCGCAGCATTAGGAAACAGTAATGCCAGAATAAAAAATAAACCACAATTATGCAAATGTATGAAATGAAAACAGTGTTGGGTAATTAGGCTCCTTTTTATTCACTAAGAGTTGGAAAATAACAATAGAGCAACGCCTTCAGCACAGATTCTGTGGGCACGTTTACACCGTTACTTGATTTGCACATGTAATACTCATTAACCTTAAGTATTAATCTTGTGTGTATTAATCTTCCCACACTGTTTGTACGACAACACCGACACTGTGCCACTTGCGACGCGTGTTATAACTTTTCTAATAGAGCAGACTAATGATTTTTGCCTGCCAGATGATAAAATAGGCAAAAATCCCAGATTTACATTAAAGGAAGGACCCAAGGGTCCTATTTTGACTTGGGTAACCCATAAGTTAACACATTTGCAACCATAGCAACACCCTTGCAACCATCCAGAATGCACTAGCAACACACTAGCAACCACTCAGAACACTTTACCTACCACATAACAACGCTCTGGCAACCACCCACAACTAGCACGTAGATAGCACGTTGTTCAGTGGCAAAAACCATGCACAATTTCACATAATGTAAAAATTTTATAAGTTAGTAAATAAACAAATTATGTTTTCAAGCGTGGCACTTGTCATGTTACTGCCTTCTTAGGACAAATTGCTTGTATTTATAATTTTTTTCGTTTTGGATAAAAGAATGTGCTAAATGCATAAATATGCATCATTCAGAATAATATTTTGATATAAGTCTTGTTTGTCCACCCCTGATAGGTCAAAGTAAATAAATGTTTAACTGAATTTCATTTCGAGCACAGAAGAGTTACATATATAAAGATCACAGTGGTAGTTAACACTCTTGGCTCATTGTAATTACACTCAGGTCACACTAATTAAACACTCTCATAGCGTGTGTGTCGGACTCCCTAAAAAGGCTGTCTGACAAACAGGTGAGTCGAACACTTTTACTTCCTTCACTCATTCTTTCCATTTACTGAACAAGTTGACTTGACATACTTTTGAGAAAGTTGAGAAGACACTGTGTGACACATTATTTTAAACATTTCGTAATTTGTGACACCGTATGACCATTTAAAATGAACCAGTGAAGAAAAAAGCTGCTGAAAAGAAATTGAGAGAAGACGCAAGACAAATGCATTTGAAAATGAAGTCCATGGACACATTAAAACTACCCACGTGCACGATTAAGCTGAATTACATAGTACAATATAAATGTGACTGTGGAAAATTGGTTGCCATTAATAGTACATGTGCAACTGAAAAAATGTGATAATTGCTCACGCTAGTGTTCATGTGGTATTAAATGAAATAATGTGACCTTAAATGGAGAGTAACAGTAAATATTCACACCAGCTGTGATGAGTTACCTGTGGTGCCAACCCTTCCCGAGAGTAAATTATGTAGTGCATTTAAAATGATAAACACAAATGGTCCATGCTGCATTCTCAGATATTCACAAATGGCCATTAGGCATGGTTTCTGGCACCAAAACATTGTTTTTTAGTCATTTAATGTAGTTTTGTCCATCCTGATCCAATATTACGCTGTGTGGTGACACTATTTTACAGTGTCCTTCTGTACATGTTACATGTACTTACGTAGTACGTACTAGTAAAAAACGTAAATTATGCATAATTACGTGCAGCTAAGCCTAACCTGATAGCAAGTACATGTTGTTAATCAATATTACTCAGTACTTATAACTGCACTGTAACAAGGACACCTTAAAATAAAGTGTAAACCTTTTGTAATATAAGCTCTGTTGGGATTGGCTTAGATCTGCAAACTGGAGTAGATCACACTGTGGTTCGTCAAGGTGGTATGTTGTTGAATACTGAACAAGGCATCAGGAGGTTGGACTGAATAGGAAGTTGGCATCAAGACCTGGCAGTAGACGTGAGATAATCAGCTATTTATACACCTGAAGCACCGTGATAGGCATAATTACGTGAACATGCTCCTCTTAATGTGTGACCATGTGGCTTGAAAACAAATTAATTAAATAACACAAAATTATGATGTTAATAAATTAACATTGTTGACTAAATGTCAGCATTTGCTGCAACTAGAAGCTCTGATGTTCTGTTCACAATAGCAAATTTGAGTTGTGCAAATGTCACATGACTCACGTCAACATTCACTGAACTACATGAAATGAAGCATCACCCAGAGCGTCACACTGCACACTGTAACATGACACTTAAAATTCAAACAATTTCAACATGACCCGGGCCCTGTTTTCCACTGACCTTTTGAAGCGCAGCCAATGAGTAAGGTATAATTTCCTTTATGTATGCAATGTGTAGCTTTGAAAAGTTGTGATGGATGGATAAACAGCAAAGCAACAGGAAATGTTTCATCTGCTAAAATATGAATAACATTTTATTGGGATGCAATTCCTGGGTAAAAACATCTGGTGCATTAATGTAAATGAAACTGCGATTTAAGATCCAAGTTATGATCCTGAATCATACATTTATTTTATTCTAATTACTGTATTATTGTATACTATTTTGAATATTTATCACTTATTGCTTGTTGTCACTCTTCACTCTTCTGTACAGTTTTTCAGGTGGAGGTCAAAGCAACGCACAGTGTGAGATGTTTGCTTTAAGCAGTGCACTGAAGCCCTGATGTGAGTCACGACATGGTTTAACAATGGGACCCACTTTATATTAAGTATCTTTAACTACTATGTACTAACATTTCAATTAACCATTTGATAATGCACTAATTGTGAGTGCATTGTACTTCACATGTTTACATTGTACTTCATTTAAAGCAACACTAAAGAACATTTTTTACCTTAAAATAATGTTTCCAAAAGTGTGTTCAGCGGTTCATCAAGTCGTAACAGGGTGAAAGGCACTTCTGCTTTCGCTTTGCGGCCCTATATCTGCTATAACCACACTATGCAAGTTTGCCAAATCGGGTCGCGTTTCTGTAGTTCGAATGAGACATAAGAAAACTACAAATTTGACTTGCTTTACGTCAAGCGGTACAATAGTCATTATTTTGTTATTCTTCGTTTCTGATGTCGCAATACATCATACTTTCATGAAATCATGCAACATATACTCTACCTTGTCTGTGGACATTCTGGATATTCCGGTGCTGGATAAACAGTGAGCGTGCGTGCGTGCGACAGTAGGCTGCGGTAGTCTAAATTATTTACGACAGCGTTAATGGACAATTCCGCTTCCAACCTGTAGGGCGACCGAAGAGGAAAAGTGATTTAGTGTTGCTTTAATCTGTAGGCATAATTCATTTATCTTATTACATCTATAATTACACTGTTGACCATACGTCTACCCTACCCCATAACCCAACCTTAAACCTTTCCTTTTTAACAATTATTTTTTTACGTAACCACATAGTCGTTAAAGACACATAACATAAAGTGGGACCCACAGTAACTTAATGTAAAATGTATCCAACCATCCAGACACATGAGTGAAAGCCAAATGAGGAGAGGGAAGCCCCAATTAATGAAAAGAAATCATGACTCCAATATACCTAGTTTGACTACCTCAATTCAGAAAAAAACAAAACTGTGCATTTCATACAATAATGAAAAAATGATATGGCAGGGTTTCCAAAACGGGGGTTCTTGAGGGAACTGCAGCTATATGCAATGCCATAAGCTCACAGTATACTTTTCCCTTTAACACCACAGATATGTCAGAAGAAATGTAATTTCAAAGGTTGAGACAGTTAATAAATAATTCTGAAAACAGTGATGATGAATCATCTACAATAAGCGCAGGGATATTTATTAAATAAACATGGTCAATTTTTTTTTCAAGTTGTCTAACTGCAAATGCTCAAGGCTATTCAAAAGGGCATAACCAGCAGAGTTCAGACTGCTGGCACACAGCCGGAGCCATCAGAAACACTCTAAAAGCACAACATGGGTCAATAATTAACACCCGCTGGATAACCCTGACCTAATGCCATAATCAACACACAGATATAGAGGGAGAGGACAATGAAAAGATAGAGATGCGATCCGATACAGGATTTACTCTAAGACTATATGGAGATGAGCTAAAATGGAGGAGATGTAGGAGGAAAGAGAGAGAGAGAGAGAGAGAGAGAGAGAGAGAGAGAGAGAGAGAGAGAGAGAGAGAGAGAGAGAGAGAGAGAGAGAGAGAGACCTTCTCTCAGCATGTTCGACTCTAAAAGAGAAGTGGTGGAACACACACACTGATTCTCCATCTGTTGGCCACAGAGAGGGTAGAGAGGGCGGCACGCATGAAAAGAGAGAGAGGGACACCTAAAAACATCAGGAGAGAAAGTAAAGGCGAATGAAACTCATAAATGGATAGATTGAGTCAAAGAATAGGAGAGAGGAAGAAAAGAGCACAGAAGGGGGAAAAGTGGAGAGAAGATATGAATAAAGAATGACCTCTGACCTGAAGCAGTGAAAAGAGGATGCTGGGATTGTGAGAGATGAGTGTGAAAAGAGGATGAGACAAGACTCAAAAAGCAGAATGATGTCCAGAATAACATGCTTCATGCTTTGGCGAAAAAAGAAAAAAAACTTAAATGGCAAAAAAGTGCTCTTAAAAATAACTCAATAAACTGGAGTGGATGTTGAATGCATTAAATGGTCATCATTTACTCACCCTTTAAACCTGTATGACTTCCTTCTGTATATAAAAAAAACGCATTTTCAATATAATGGAACTGAACGAAAATCAAGGCTGTAAAGCTCGAATAGCAAAGAAAAACAAAAAAGCGAAAGATAAAATTAAACCTTGATATGACTTGTTCACCATATTTCAGGAAAAGGTTTGCAGAGGTTAAAAAGACACTGGAGAGGATGATTATGTGAATAAATTACCTAAATGTCAGTCTGTGTGTCACAAAAAAAGCTTATTTTAGAGGACTAGGAATATATAATAGCACAAGTCAATTAGACCACTTTATTTTATTTTCATGATATTTTATGCTTTTGCATCCTTTGTGAAGCTTAAATGCTCCCTTTCATTATAGTTGTATAGAAAATAATTAAATAAAAGTACATTTCCTCAGGACAACTTTTATGTTCCAACATGAACAAGAGTAAATGATGGCATTTCTTTCCTTCTTTTTCTTTCTTTCTTTCTTTCTTTCTTTCTTTCTTTCTTTCTTTCTTTCTTTCTTTAAAGTGCCTGTTTTTGTTTTGAAGGTCTCCTACAATATGTTTACATGCATCCAAGGTCAAAATACACTTTAATTTTCTCATAATATAGGCTACATTACCTCATTTCTGTCTGAAAATGGTTAGTTTGAAGATTTAGTTTCTCTAAACTCCTCCCTTCCAAAAACCTACTCTGTTGTGATTGATCAGACAGCCCAGTCTGTTGTGATTGGTCCACAGCATAAATCGCGTGTCGGAAATGAAATGGCCATTACCATATCTGAATTTTAAGATATTTTTTTAAGCTTATAAGGAATAAGGGATTTTAAGCTTCCTCAGCGCTTGATACACAGTAACGATGGTGTCGGTGTTTCTGTTCCAGTGCGAGTCCTTATTCTTTTGAAATGCATGCAAAGTGGATTTGCAGTGCTGAAAACAGCATCATGTCGACAACACGAACCAAACTCTTCCAGGCCTCAGCTACAACTACAGTGTTTGAGGGATGGTCAAAGTAGATGTTGTTCGTGGGCAGACCATATAGGCTGGCATTATGCAAATATGTTACATTGTTGCTTAGGCATGTTACAGGAAGTGAGTCTGGAGTTGCTGATGACTCGTTTCAGCAGTTCAGAATCGATTTTTTCTTTTAGGAGACAATAACTTAATTTGTTGTGCACTTTGATCTTTAAAACTTTGCAGACATTTTACATTCACAAACAGCTATATTGCATGAACAGTAATATTAAAAAAGCATAATAGGGGCACGTTAATATTTCCCCAGAGAATTAAGAGAGGCTTCCTAAGAGTATTTACTAAAACTAAAACTTCTAAAAATGTGTTTCAGTCATTTACATAAAGCTGAAATAAAGTAAAAATATAAATATAAAACTTAACCTTAAAATGAGAATAACATAATTACTACTTGACTAAAATTAAAATGAAGACTAAATTTGTAATACCAAATAATACCAAAATAACAATATCAACCCTTAAATTGGTCTCATGGCACTCAAGATAATCTAGATGAAAATGCCACATTACACATTTATCTGTATCTGATTTTACAATATTGTTAAGTAGCATCCCAAAATTGTGGAAAGCTTTAGTCTGCACAGATATTATAACAGGTTTAAAAGTGCCCGTGAGGTCATACATCTGAGGTCATTGTGCTAAACCCTGGAGCACAAGCAAATTAAAATCATAGTGAAGGAGCTAATTAGAGGATACATCTAGACAAAAATGGAAGCGTTTCATTTGCTGCCTCCGCTATGATCTCTGTAGTACTGGAACAAACTGCCCAGCCAATCAGCACAGTCTTACACCCACATAAATAACTAATATGTGTTCCTTACTAATGACTAAAGGCCCCATGGGAGGGAGGCAAAGAAGAGGAGGATGCAGAGAGAGAGAGAGAGAGAGAGAGAGAGAGAGAGAGAGAGAGAGAGAAAGAGTATTCAATGAATACCATTTGCCTGTAATACCAACCAAATGAATCATCCACTGCTGACTGCAAACAAAACCTTGGTTTTCAAAAAGTAAGGATAAAAAACTAACCCGTGAAAACGAGTGGAAAGTGTATGCATGTTTGGAAATCGACCAAACAATAAGTGCTAATTTTAGCCCATTAAAAATTAGCATTCACTTATATTTTTTCTTTTGTAACGGTTCTTTTTGAACCTAATGAATACTAATGAACTAATGATTCAGTTGAATCGATTTGCAAGAGTATGATGAGTTTGTAGTGTTCAATGGGGTGGACTACATATTGGAGCCAAAAGCAACATAAAATTAGATGTAATCTACAAAACTTCAGTGATAAACATCAGTGTTATCATTTTTTTTTCTCTCGATAGAAAAGAGAAACACAGGCACCTTTGGGAAAGATTTTGAGAGATGAATCAAATGAATTAGTGAATGTTGTGTTTAAACCGGTTGACTGACACAAACTGTTAAAAATTTCAATTTCAATAAAATAAGTTAGACTGTGTCAGACATTTTTCATGGTTTTCATACTGTCAGAGTAATGACGTGTATCCTCGATATGTCAAAAATGTAGATGTATAGAGTTCAATTAGAAATTCTTGCTGGAAAACACTTTTTTTTAACGTTCAAAGGCATGTTCCAATTAAAGACGGCAGTGGATGAGAATTATCTGACCTGATCTCAGCTTGAACTTCACACTGAACACTTATGACAAACATTAAATCTGTGTTCCCCATCAGCCTGGTTTATTTTAGTGTTATTATTTTGGCTGGTTCTGAACTCGATGATTCAACATTGTGAAAGGAGAGTGATGGATTGTTCTAGTCAACAATTTCAGACAAGCGAGGTTGAACGAGGCAGAAGATGAACAGATCTAAGAGCTCTCAAGATACTTGAGTAGAGAATACAGGGGTTGCGCAGCTGCTGGCGATGAGCGAGCAAACATAATTATATGAGCCGAGTATAGAGGGTTGAGCTCAATGAGGCAGAGAGGAAGACACACGCTGAGACTGACGCGCTGGAGCTGCTGCTTCTGTTGATGCCTGGATCACCCAAGGATGCAGAAAAAAACATCTGCAGAATACTTAACCTTTCCCCCACCAACAACAAACTCCATGTGTTAGCTTATTTAAAAATGGAAAAACAAGGTAGCATAAAGCCTGAGGAGAATAAGCACACAAAATAAGCAGAACTTTGTGTTTCATTTCGATTCCAGAGAACCCCAAAAAATTATTTAAACCCCAAAGTAAACCCACATTGTGCTTTTGTCAAACACACACATACACAGAGAACATCCCTTCACACAAAAAAGTAGACCTCAAGTCTATATAAAGTGTTTTACAATATTTCGGATTGCATCCATATACAGAAATACATCCAGAACCAAGCAAAAAAGGAAGAAACATGTTCTCAACATGTTCACGTCTCTGCCATTGAATCTCAAGTCTTCAAGATCAAGTCTAAATATTTTCCTGTTTCAGGTTAAGTTTATAAATCCTGTCATAGGACAAATATTATAATTTTTTCTTATCCATTAGGTCACACTATAGTTCAAAAGAAAGTATATATTTACATGAATAAAAAACAACATTTCATCTGAAATAATAATAATATTAAGAATGATGATAATTATTATTATATTGTTGTTGATAATAATAATAATAATAAACAATTATTTTTAAGCATATTTTTCTTTTAGTTAATAGAAAATTAATATGTTTCCCAATAGTAAATAAATTAGCATAATAAAACATAATAAACATAATAAACACAGCATATGATGTATTACCAATCATACTATTTATCATTTCATAATATCTATATCTGTGGAAAATAGGAAAGAATAATAATATAATATAATATAATATAATATAATATAATATAAAAATATTTCTCCTTGTAGACCTGGAGACTTGTTCAAAGTCTATGTTAAATTGAGTTCAAGTCTAAGAGAAACTATATAGTTGGAATCACTTTCAAAATGTTTTTTTATTTCCTGCTGATGAATGATAAAAACATTGCCAATCGGAATCCATCCTGCTTTAAAGAACTTAAGTTTTTAATGAGGCAGACGACAAAACTTACACAAACAGAATACATCGTCCGCTGGTGTGGACACTAATATAGTTATCGTTATCGCTCTTGGTGTGAACAGTCTCAACTCAATGTTTTTGTGAATTAATTGAGTCTTAGACTTCAGTTTTCATCTCTTGCACAAAAGCACACACACTTTTGTTGACCAGACTTTGTCATTCATATCAACATTAAATGAACTTCTCATAGCCTACCACAAAAATAGCACAAATACCATATGGCAACACAAAGGCCCAAACATCCAATAACCCAGATCAACCCCTTATAACACAAGGGAATGAGGCACTTACTGTTTCCGTAGAGTCGAGGTGTTGTTGGTCCCAGAGCTGTCATTGCGCTCCAGTCGGCTTCGCTCTTTCTCAACCGGAGCTGACCCACATGACAGGCCTCGGGTCAGCCTCGTGTGTGTCCGTCGAGCTGGACCAGGCACCGTGGATGAGGGTATATTACTGCTGCTGTTCTGAATGACGCCTCCGGCATTGTGGTTTGGTAGTGATGATGGCTGGCTGGGCTTTGAGCTCTGGTTATAGTTGTGGACCTGCTGCGAGTTCTCGGTTCCTGGGCTCCGGTCCTGCCGCAGGTCCTGGTTCTCCTGGTTGACCCGGTCTAGCTGCGTCTCGAGCTCCTCGATGCGTTTCCGTTGAGTTTCTAGAAGTTTGGCCTGGTTCTCGATGATGTTATTGAGTTCCAGAAGATACTCCACAGCCCGACTTGGGCTGTCTGGGTTGGACTCCATAGCTTTGGGCCTTACCCTTCCCCCCCCCCACCTGATAAGTTCAGTGGGGGGGAGATAAAACAAAAGAGCCCGAAGGTAGAAGCTTGATAGATCTGTCTTTTATCCTATAAGTTGCAACGAGTATCAACAAATGAAAAACACCAGCAAAGGACATTTACAGCACCAATGTTATTTGCAGCGATTGCATCTTAATGTTCATCCATGAATCCTTCAAAAAAAAAAAAAAAAAAGGCCTGTAACTGCAGCTCTCAGCAAATGAGTTCAAAGATCAATAGTTTGCATCCTCTCAGCTGTGATTGTACTTCAAAAAGTTAGTAAGCAAAGATGAAGTCTACAAAAAGGTATGGCATGGACAGTTCTGAGCATCAGCTTGTAGCTGTTCCAGACAAAAAGATCCATTTGAGTCCACGTGACGACATGAACTCATGAACATAAGTGATTTAAATAAATGCTTATATTACAGTCAAAAGAATTCTGTAGATCATTTCTACTGTTTCCACAAACCCAGTCATTCCGAAATCCAGTCATCTTGAGATGTGCTGTGCTACACACAACTCCCACATGCTGAGGTAGCACAGTGAAAAATAGGGAACAGTAGCAAAAAGATAGCAATTTAATCCCTGAAATCCACTAAGATCTGTATAGCTTGAGATAGAAAACATACTGTAAATATAAGCGAAGAAACGGCTTTCTTCATTAACAGACAACTGAAATTCTAAAACTGAATCATAAATGTGAAGTCCAACATCTCAAGACAGTAGCCTAAACCGCTTTTATACATAGCAGCAGAAGAAGAATTTTAGATAAATACATTGAAAGTCTATGAAACACTTGCACGCGCTGAGCGCGCGTTCCTCTTCTTCTTCTTCTTCAATATGTGTGTATTTTAAAATAAAATGTACATATATGGTTCCACATGTTAAAAAATCCTACTTACACCTCAATTTATCGGCGTTTTCTTTTCTTCAACCCATTTTAAGGGAAGCTTTCAGTGCATCTCGAGCGTTCCTATTTCTTTGTACAATCTTCGCGTCTTGTTAGTTTATTTTAACCTCGACGTCCGTCGAGTGCGAATAACAGCGTCGTTTAAGACTTAAGGCATTTGTATTTTCTCTCATAAAACATACTTTTCCAAGGCGTAAATCTAAGAGGTGACCGAGGACCACCTGGGCTAAAGTTCCTCGTTCTCCTGTATTTCCAGAAGTAACCGACGCTTGGTCACTTGACGCGCGCTGATGCTTTTGAAGATGATCTCGCGGATGCTCAGGTTCGTGAGCGCGCTTCTCACCTGACAGATCCAGTAGCAACTGAAAAGCAGAGAAGCGTTAAACTAGTCTTTTCTGCGCTCGTCACACAGTCAACCCACGCAAGATCTTTTCAGTAGAACAGAGAGAGAGCGAGAGAGAGAAATTTCAACAAATGAAGCTTGAATCATACAAACATGTTAGGCTATGTAACGTGATAATTTGAATAGCCTTACACAAATTACAAAAAGTAACAACATCTCTATCAAACATATAGCCTAGTAACAACAATTATTGTCAAGACATAAAATACATTTAAAGAAAGAGAATTAAGCCTACTCTGTTTAATGGAACAAAATTAGCCTAGTTCCTTGTTGGGATATCCAGTTCATTCAAACTGGTAGCACTTTTCAATTGTATTATGAACAGTAACTGAACTGTATTAATTATGGCATACAGTAGTAACAAAAAAACAAAAAAAATTGGTTATACTTTATTTTTAAGGTGTCCTTGTAAATATACATTTACGTACTCGGTAATATTAATTAACAACATGCATTTACAACATGGTAAGGAATAGGGTTATTTGCATGTACAGTAATTATGCATAATTTACTGTTGTTACTACAGTAAGCACATATAATATGTATAACAAGTTGTATATATTGTTTAACGCTGTAAAATGTGTTTAATAAAGTGTCTGATAAATTAATAAATAATAATACATTATTATTACATTTTTGGTTATCTCAAATACTAAAGTCAAGTAATAATTACCAAATTTATTTTTATATTCATGTTATGAAGTGCTTTTCAATACACTTTGCTGTCATCTACTGCTCAGCGTAGAAATTACATCCACATGGAGCACCACACACACACACACACACACACACACACAGAGAGAGAGAGAGAAATAAACACTCCAGTCCACAATTGATCTCAGGTAAATACATTAATGTTTATTATAACTCTTATATAGTTTGTTACCTGCATTTGGATTACAATAGATTATAACAATATAATCATAATAGAAACATAATATTATATGTATATATATATATAATTATAATAATATATTTATATTTATATCTATTTACAATGGGTACATATGGCCATAGACATTAGTATGGACATAAAGACAATGTGAGACTCTAAAATGGACCCTTCGGATTTAACGTGTAATAAATATAGAGGCGTAGGACTTGTTAGTGAAAGCTTATGTGGCATTGGCTTATACTCTGAATATTATGATATGTTTAAAGATGCATGGACCACCAACACCAGACTGACTTCGACTTGATCCCAGACCTGCTGGGCTGCACAGAATACACTGCTGTCCCAATGATCTAAAATGGCAACATCTTATGCATAGTTTAAATGTGCGTACAAGTTCTGCTAGACAGTATGACACACAGAGTGAACAATATTGGGTGATATTTGGGTTTGATGACACAAAAAAATAATCAAGGAAAATAACTGATAAGTAGTAGGCACAGTTCTTAGGTTAAATGCTAAAATATCATCAGTATATCTACAGTTAACAAGCTACAGTTCACAAGAGCATAATACAGTCATCCTCTCTCTCACTTTTACTAGCAAGCTTTCACTAATAACGAGAAAGAGAAAGACCTTGGTGCATTCAACTAAAGAGGTTTTGCAGGCTTGGCACAACGCCACTCAGTATTGCATCCAACTTACAGTATATTTCCAGTACACATGTTCAGCAGCACAATAGTCCTTTTTGGTTGACGGGGTCAAAACGGCCAAGAGCGGTAAGAGGACCGTTTCATAAAGCATATCTTTGTCCTTTATCAATTACTGTTTATATTTAAAATAAAAAGATACTTCATATGATTTTCATATATACTGTATATTCTCTTTATGGATTGAGAGTTTATCTTTGTATTTGTGTGAATCATATTTTAATAGCTGCAGGAAATGTGTCAAGCAGGGCAATGTATTATTTTTCTGGTAAATGGCATAAACGAAAAACTCAGAAATGAAATCCTTGAAAAATATATGAATCACAACAATTCATTTGAACTCAATTGAGATTTCCTAGGTCACAGAGACCATGGTCAGCAGAAGAGTCTTTTGTTACAAAGGCAATACGGGCCATTTTGAGGGTGTATAGGGGGATTCATAAATAAAAAAAGTTTATATATATGCTTCCTGAGATGTCAGAGACCCAGAGGGCACAAGATGAATACAATAATAATAATTTATGTATAAATGCATGAAAAACACAACATGTTTCAGGGGAAACTCTTGGGAGTACGACAATTATATGGCCTCTTGTGTAAGTTTACATGTTTACACACCATTCACAAGAACGCTAAATTATGCAATCATTCCGGAGATCTGAATAATTCTTATTTCAAGGGGGAAAAGCACAAATTGTTCAAAGTTAATGTTTCGAACATTAAATCTCAGGCTATACTACTGTTCAAAAGTTTGGGGTCTGTAAGATTTTTGAATGTTTTTGATGTTAAAGTCTCCTATGATCAAAAGTACAGTGAAGACAGACATATTATTACAATTTAAAACAACCTTTCTCTCTATTTTAATATATTATAAAATGTAATTTATTCCTGAAATGGCAAAGCTGAATTTTCAGCATCATTACTCCACTCCTCAAAGTCACATGATCCTTCAGAAATCTTTCTAATATGGTATTTGCTACTCAAGAAACATTTCTTATTATTGTCAATGTTAAAAACAGTTGAGCTGCTTAATATTTTTGAGGAAACCAACATATTTCCCCCCGTATTCTTTGATGAATAGAACGCATTAACTTCAAAAAGACATCTTATATATGTAAAAGTCTTTACTGTCACTTTAAAATAATTATTTAAAAAAACATACTGACCCTAAACTTTTGAAAGGTAGCGTACAATCATCATTCAATATTTGCTCTGTAGCTAATGAAATGTGAGCATACAGTATCATCTTTCCATGGTTTATATGGAGCATTGTTAAAGATTAAAGAGAGTTCACACAGTGGTACAGAAGAGGAAAGACAGCTGTGCAAAAGGTAAGAACTGGACTCAAGCTACCACTAAAGAGAAGAAGAATATTTGGCCCTAAGCATGATCATCTTGTTGTATACGAAGTCAACATACTGTAATAGTCTGGCAGAAAAGTAAAAGATGTTGCGTTGATCACGGCAGACCTTCTTTATGGAGGACAACGTGGAAGAGAGGAAGAGAGAAAGGCTTGAGAGAGCGAACTGGAGTGGGAGTGTTCAAAAATTGCTTAAACGAGCAGAGAAAAAATAATAATAATAAAATTAATAATTCTCTGTAAGTTGTATTCGCCTGGGCAAAACTCGTCACCACGATACTAGGTTGTTGTAGATGGTTGCTAGGTGGTTACTAAGATGATCAAAAACGTCCTTATCTTTTAAACTTGGCAACTTGCTATTGTGTACGATAAATATTGCTGCATGGCACAGATTACTTGTTATTTTCCTTATTTTTAAGTCACCTTGGATAAAAACACCTGCTAAATGAATAAATGTATGTAAACTGCTTATTGGCCAGATCGAAAGTGATTTTCTATTACTTATAAAAGGAACAGAACAGCTCTACTAAATTTATTGCGAACCATTCATCCATGCATGTTTATTGGTTTAAAATCTTTACACCTCGTAATTTTTTTTTTATTAAAATGTCCTAACTCGCTCTTTCGGTGAAACGACAGACTTCTCTCATGTAACGTATGGTTTTCCTCAATCATTTAGTCTACTTCAACCTCTCTGCTTTCTTATAACCGACTGCAAGCTTGCATTCAGATCTGATTGGGTGGAGGCAAAGTTTTTTTTCCATAATCTGTTTCACTTAGATGTACGTCACAATACGGAAAAAAAAAAAACTCTTCCGTTTCATCGCGACTTTAAACATAAGTATGAGCAACAGTAAAAGAGATCCTAAATCATGTTTCAGTTCCTCTACCTTTCCCTACCATTCGTATCCTCTCAGCCTCTCTAATGATTCTCTTTGAGCTGGGTTTTAGCCAGGGGCCTGGAAGTGGGGGGCCCGGGGCCCTTTGTGTGGTTTTTGAGTTATTCAGATACACAGAGAGACCAGAGATACTGGCCGCAGACATGCTACACTCAGACACGCTGGCTCCTGACTCGGACTCTGCGTAGTCGGACGGGCCAGACGTGAGGAAAGAGAACGGGGTCCGATTGAACTCAGCGCCCCCTGCTGGCCCTTCCGATGAGTGGCCAGATAAGGGTCGAAGTGTGCGGGGCTGAATGTCTGAAGGTAGCACGCGGACGCCCAAATAACGCAGGCGCTTATGAAAACTAATTTCTTGCTCTCCGTTCAATTCGCCTGGAATCCCTCGTTCAGTTTTTTTGTTCGGCTCCCACTCAAGCGCTTCTATATTCGCCATTCTCTCCTTTTCTCTTTCCCATTCCCTGTCGCTCTCTGATTTCCTCTCTTCCTCCTCCTCCTCCTCCTTCCATTCTTTGTCTTTCAGCTTCTCTCTCTCTCCCGTCCACTCTCGTTCTCTCTCTCTCTCCCACTCGTCGTCCTCCTCATCTTCCTCCCACTGCAGTTTAGGCTCAGGAAGTCTCTGGTTATTGATGGTTTGTTTGTTCTTGCTCTCGTCCCCTACACTCGTTCTCTCCACCCGTCTCACCCTCTCTTCGCTCTTGCTCCGTCCTGACCTGTCCTCCCTTCTCTCGTTAACTTTTTCCTTCTTTCTCCCATTCCTTTCAACGCTTCCCTCCAAGTGTTCTTCGCCATGCCCTCTAAGTGTGTTTCTAGGCAAGCTCTGTGACCTTTTGTCTCTCGACCTTCGCCCCCCGCCCTCGAGACTGTCAGGGCTTTCGCGGTCTCCTCCGTCACCTTCCCTTTGTTCTCTCCGCCCTCGGTTGGTCTTCCCCGGTTTTTGAACGCTGGATTTGGCATCCTGTCGAGCACGGCGACGGGTTACTGAAGCCAAACCCGACTGCAGGGCCTGGGGTGAGGAGGAGACGGCTGTGACGTCATCAGGGTCTGAGAGTGAGACGTAATGGTGGACAGAAAAGAGGAAAACATTGAACATCGTAAGCATTTACTCACCTGATTATGTAACATTATTACATTAATGCAACACACATTGTTGAAAAGAGTTCAGTGCTTCTGTTGCAGGCAAGATATTTGTGTGGGGAAATATTTCAGTAACTCTTGTTCAAGTAAAATGGAAAGTGAATTAGTTATGAAAACCAATCACCACCGATGTTCCGGAGCACTTCAAGTGTTTCACTCTTTTGTCACCCTCTTCAGCGAGGACTTTGAGGTCATTCTGAATGTGCCTTTTAAAGCCGCAGCTGACTCATTAAAACTAAAAGCTAAGAAGCTTTTGAAATGCAAAAGAGTCTGTTTGATATGCTAATAACGATCCACTTAATTATATGCAATAACTCTATTATTGCACGACATAACTTTACTATTAAATAATACAACAAAACCTAAATCATGTTTATAATTACAATAAAATCAAATGACAAAATAATTGCCAAAGTTAACATCCTTCTTAAAAATACAGATTCCAATGGACACACGGAAGCTTTCAACCTTTCACCACACCTTTAGTGTGAAGAACAACTTTTAAAAAATACTTTCCCGCAATGGAAAGATTCCATGGATGTTAAAGGTTGACGGAATTATCAATGCAAATACAGAATTTGGTTTCCTGCTGTTTAGTTTACTTTCTTATCTCTCGTAATAGTTCGCAGTTTAGCAGGACAATTTCATAACCAAAATGTCTATAATTGGCTAATAGGATATATAAGAGCTAAATACATTTTAATGACCGTTCCAAATTAGATGATTTAACGATAGCGAAGCCATTTGCAGTCTTCGTGTGGCAGAACTAAATTATCATTAAAAAAAAAAGGTATGAAATAAAAGCGCAACACACCATTGATGGTTGAAATGGTAATGAGAGGGCCAACTAAGGGCTTCTGCTGAGTCAAAAGACATCTCTGTAACATATTTTGTTTTCTCTCATTAAACAAGGAGCTGAATGCACTGGGAATGAATGAACAACATTTTAATCATGCTCCCTGACCCATAAATTCTGTAATGAGGAATTTTCCTCCCATTGGAGCAACTGAAGCTTGAAGTAACCTCTAAATGCTATGCATGTTTTGCACGCTTTAATTGGCTGTCAAAATAATGCAATGTATCTTAATTATGTTCATTTGGTTAGTTTATAAGCATATCATTAATTTGATTATTTAATTTTAAATGATTGACAGCCATATGATACAAAAAAATTATAATCTTGCAATTTTTTTAAAATCTACTGACAACATCAGAATAATATAATGCAAGTTAATTAGCATCATCTGGAATTACCAACAAACATTACAGCTGTTTTTAAATCATTACCTCTTCTGTCATACTGCATCACAAACAGGTTGACATCACAGTGACTCTTGGTGTATTATTAAACATATGACAGGGAGACCGGGAAACACGGTCAAAGACGATTAGACGACAGAGAAATATGAGACAGATGTAGAGAAACAGTAAAATGGAGGACTAACAGGAACAGCTACCAACCGCGTATTTTCTGTCCTTCCAATCACATAGAAACACGGTTCGCCCAGCTTGGAGTTGGTCATACAGAGAGAGAGACTGGAGAGCTCCACTAAAGGAGGAGGAAAAGAAAGAGGGAAAGCCGAAAGAATGAAAACAAGGAGATAAGGGAGGAGGAGAGAGAAAAAAAAATGGTTCATAGGAAATAAAGGCAATGAAAGATCAAATATGTAAATATAATGGAAGCAATGCGATAAAAATAAGGATGAAGGGCAAATCAGACGAGATGACCCAAAATAAAATAAAATTAGTAGAAACAAGTGTAAATAATTTGTTAAAAAGACACAAATAATGAAAGGGGATAGTAATGAATTATATAAAAAAAGTGAAACCAAGGAGAATGGAAAAAGGGGAAAGTCCAAATAAAAAAGCAGAGAACAGCTGTTAGTAAGCTAATAGATACAGAGATTTTCATAAGACAAAGACTGTATAAAGACTATTTACCGTTAACCCTGGGTTATTCTAAACTCCGGGTAAATGTAATCCTGGGTTATCTTGATACCCTGTTTATATGCAACATGATTCAATGACCGTCCAAAGCGTGTGAATGTGAGGCCTACAATTGGCTGTGCAATTCTAACACCACATTGTTTTACACTGTACAAGTTTGGCACAGCAATGCAGGGAACAAAAAAGCGGTGCTAACCCTGCTTCTAAATTACAAGTGTGAGATATTCCTTTACCCAGGGTTAAAAGCAGGAATTAAAACAACGATAACCCAGGGTTACAGTGTGAAAATCCATATTGAATTCTACATATTATATATGCAAGTCTACATCCACAAAATAATAATTTATTGAACAATGGTATATTTTATAATTTAGCAACAAAGACGCCACAGAAGGCTTTGAGATAGTGATTTTACCATGGTTAAGGGGATTTTTACGCTAACAGTAGCCCTTTACCACAGTTAAACACTGTTACATACAGTACAGCCTCTCATGGCTTATTGCTTTGTGCATAATGTTATGTTATTATTTGTTATCTGGTGACAACATGATTCTAATAGCAATGTGAATATGACCATTATGTTTTAGATGATGTACAGTATGATAACATTCGGGTGAGGTTCAGCTGACTCCTGACATGTCGTCTTACCGTAGTCAGGGACGTATCCATTTCCTCTTTTGAACACGAGGTGTATCCTGGTTCCTCCGGTCCTGATCTGCTCCACAGCCTGACCGTGAGTCATTCCTGTTGTACTGTCTCCATTGATCTCCACCAGCTGATCGCTCACCTACAGCAAACACAATTACAACACAAATGAGCCACAATTGTGTTTTAGACACTATTATTATTACTTGTACAGTGAATGAACATCAACATTTATAAAAGTAAGAGCATTTAATATTTGGACTAACATAAGTGCAATTAAATACAATTAGGAAATTATTATGACAATATTTTCTAATTTGTGGTGTTTGTTAAGGCACTTTTCAAAGTGATCAACAGTTCAACAATGATAATAATAATAATAAGAAGAAGAACAATAATTGAGCATCAAATCAAAATATAAAAATAATTTCTGAAGGATCATGTGACACTGAAGACTGGAGTAATGATGCTGAAAAATTCAGCTTTGTCGTCACAGGAATAAATTACATTTTTAAATATATAAAAAAAAAAAATAAAAAAAGATTTTAAATTGTAACAACTCACAATACAATATATAAGTGACTTCTTTTAAAAAAAACCCATTCTTTTAAATGGTAGGATATTATAAAATAGTAGTGTTTTATAAAATGGCTGAAAATGTATACTGTATCACACGCTCTCCCCAAAAAGCAACATTTTGCACGCACGCACACACACACCTGCTCACATACATCTAAATAAGGATGTCCTCTTGACTTCTATTGTTCTTAAGGTAAATATAATTACTGCAGACTTACCCTAACCCCAAAATAAAACTTAGAATGAAACCTTTATCATTATTTAGTCTCTTTACACTTTTTCAGGCATTTTTGCATTATTTTATCCCCAAAAGTAATTATTTTATCTATAGATCAAAGCCACACATCTGCACCTGTATTTTGTGGCTGCGTGAGGCCGGTCCTCCCTCCATCAGTCCCAGCACATAGAGGCCCATGTTATATTCACTTCCTCCTCTCAGACTAAAGCCGAATCCAGTGGACCCCCTCTCCAGTTCCACACTGTAGTACCGTGTGGCGTCCTGCTTTGTGTTTCAAAGAGGAAAAAAATTAAAAAGGAGGGAGTTATTATTTGTCAGGTTTTTGCCACACAGCTTATGTAAAGACATTGTAAGGTAAAGGTATTGCTCACCTTTGGTTTTGACTTGTGAGTTTTCCTGTTCTTATAATCAGAGTCATTATCTGCTCGCTCTGAGGAATCTGACGGGAAAGAGGTATTAGGATACAATTATATTACAATGTTTATTTAAATATATAAGTAAAAAAGATACAAACAATAAATAAATAAATATTTATGTGTCTCATATTTGAGCTTTCTCAATGTAGCTGTCCTTTGTCTAGATTCAAGCTATGGACATTTAACCAGCAACCAACTTCATGAGCTGCATCCTGGGATACATTTAAACAGTACTGAAGTTGATATGGCATTTATTCTATTATATATTATACTTATATATTATACTTGTTGCCTATTTTTCCTCCACCATCTGAGGGAAAATAGTTATTAGGATAAGTTTTTGTTATATTATCTACAGCTAATAAAAAAAACACTATTTATTTAATAAAGTAAAATCGATCAGCCCAGGTGTATGAAGTAATCCACTCACGAGCGCTGGCGCGGGGTACGATGGTCAAGCGGAGTGTGTTTCCAGCTCTCCTCAGGATCTGAGCCAGCTCTCTGTGAGGTAAATTCACCACTGATCTCCCATCCACAGCTTCCAGGCGATCCCCAGGCCTGATCTGACCGCTGCGAGCCGCCGGGCTGCCTCTGCGTACCGTCACAAACCTGTGAGGCAGCAGAGACGCTGCTGCAGAAGAAACAGAGAAATGTTCATTTAACATTAAGAATGATGCCCGCCTCTGCAAAACCCGACAACACAATATCAGGGTGTTTAAGGTTGTAGAGCTTTGTTATGTGTTGCTAAGAAGTTTTAGGCAGTTACTAGGGAGTTCTAGTCATTTCTTACTGGCACTTATCAGAGAGAATCAATAATTGAAGTCCGTCTGACATTTTTCTTTTAAAAACGTTTAATTTCAATGGCAATGAAAAGGTTATTTGTCAGTTATTGAAATGCCGTATTTTCAAAAATGTCACTGATAAGAGTAAAATGCAAAACATAAATGCTAATTTAAAAGAGAAATGTCAGACGGACTTAGAGGTTTTTGCATCTGAAGTCTTCAATTATACATCTGATAGACTAACTTCGTTGAGCAAAGCAGAGTATGAATGAGACGGACTGAAAGAGAAGAAAAAAACAAGCAGAAACTGAAGATCTTCAGATTTTTTTTATTTTATATTGTGATGTTAAAGGCTGAATTCAACTGAACGACTCCAATATCCTTGATTTTTGTCTGGTCATTTTTGACCCCACATCTACTTTGAAAATACATAAACTCAGCTGTCAAATCAGGATTTTTTTTCCAGCTTAGGATGATTTCCAAAATGAAACCTTTCCTCCCACTCAATGAGAAAATATTTTTCAAGCATTTCTTTCATTGAGATTGGGCTATTGCAACTCAATACAAAGTTCTGTCGTGAAACTCTAGATGGCGCAGGCTAATAGGTCCTCAACTCAACCTGCTTGCAATCACATCATTCTCTACAGGGAACAGCTGATTGGTTCCTGCTGTATCAGTAGCCAATGAGCTCACTGCCCAACCTTCAAATACTTGGTTAGCATTTGCCTTAGCAGTGCAGCATGCTTTCAGACACCCTCCACCTTCCCCAGCTCCACCTGTATAGACAAGGGTTATTCATGTACGCTATTGTTTGGCACCAGCATGTCTTACTTGCTCTCAGCAGTGTGTTGTGTATGTATTGGCCAGTACTTGCTGGTAGCAAGTCCAGTATTTGCTCTGCAGCAGCAACGTAGCAAATCTATTCCGTTAAGACCAAATATATCAACATTTTAAAACCATTCAAAACCATTACCATGCCAAACACTGAGTCACAATACAGAATTGTATTTAGGAGTCTCTCAATCTTGTCTATCCCATCTCCAGTTGGTCCAAAATGCTGCAGCCAGACTTTTAATGGGCACTAGAAAGAGGGAAAGTATTACACCCGTTTTTTGGCTCCAAAGCCCTTGAATAGTTTGGCACCACACTATTTATCTCTCTTTCCATCAGACCAATGGGTACTTAAGGTCATCTAATACTCTGTTGCTGTCTGGATAGATGTGCTTAAAACTTAAGGGGGATCGTGCATTTTTTCGGTGGCTGCACCTCGGTTGTGGAATAGCTTGTCTTTGTACCTAAAATCTTCCTCTTCTGAGTGGTTTATAAATTTTCGCTTTAGGCGTATCTCTTTATAATGGCTTATGAGTTAGGGTTACCAGTTCTGGCACTGTCGAAAGTGTAGGGATTATTTGTATAATTTATTGTTATGTGTAATTACATTTTTCTGTAATTGTGTTACTGTATTGTTTTGTGTAATACCTGTTTATGTAATTTACTTGCATGTGCAGCTCTTTAATCAGTTTTGCCGTTATTAAAATAGATGTTAAATAAATAAACTGAACTAAAATCAGATTGCATTATTTAAATGATTATCCCCTATGTGTACAATGACAGTTAGCAAAGACTTGCAGAAAAACACACAGATAAGAATTAAGATGGATTATCTAGGGGGAAGCAGATAAAGAAACCTCTGTGGAGATTTCTCTCTCTGGATAGAGATAGGAGAGATGATGGATGGAGGGTGGAAATAGTAAAGCGGGAGGGATTCAAATGGGACAGAGAGAAAGATTGCGAGAGAAAGATAGAGGGAAATTATTCATCAGTGTGGCAGGAAAAAAGTTACTCTCTCTCACTCAATGTCAAACTCTTTCCAGGGTGGCTTTTAAAGGCATCCATCATTAATATAAGTCTGATTCTGTAGCAGCTGCAGATCCTCTCAGAAAACCACACTGAATGTTACCAACAGAAACCTGACGCAGCTCGCCGTCAGATTATCAATGTAGATTTAACGTAAATCCTTACAGTCGTTAATATCGCAGTCATGGTGGTGCTGATATGATGTTAGGGATTACACAGATAAGAGATTACAGACTTCTGATCTGGAGCTAAATACAGAAATGAGACCTTTTGCAGATTTTTTTTTTTTTTTTTTTAATGTCGTAGTGGTTTACTTGAAGTAAGGTATTAATCTAGTTCACATGAGATAAATTATTATAAATTATTATAAATTTGGCAAATACTAATAACTGTTTTTATAATTTATGGTGCTTCACATCTAGACAGAGGTGGTTATTATAAATCCATGCTGTTTTCTAAGCTCTAAATCTTTAAGTGAAATCTGGAAGACATCTTTTTACATGCTTTAAATCAAATATTTTGTTGTACTTTAGAAAATAGGGATAACTTTAGTTCTTAAGAAATTTGCCCCCAAAAAAGAGAAGAACAAAAATGGATAAAACAACTAAATACTTTCAATATTCAATGTTAATAATTTGAAAACAAAAACAATTTTTTTTATAATTTTTAAAACAATGTTTCAGAAATTGAGTGTATTTTCTTTTAAAAACATACTCCAATAATCTTTGTTTTATTTTATTTTTACTGTGTAATATACAGAGCCACGCACATGACATGCAGACAAAAAATATATAAATTGTGGCCACTATTTACTAATTTGTTCCCTCGTTTTAGTAAATCGTGGCCACATTGAACTCATCTGTTCCCTCATTTTGATTTAACTAAAACAAGGGAACAACGTGGCCATGCTTTAGTAAAACAAGGGAACGAATAATTAAAACGAGGGAACGAATTATTAAAACATGCTAGCGTATTAGTAAGTTGCGGCAACACATTTTTAATTCGAGCTCTTCATGAGGTGCATCATGGGATACTTTTAAACAGTAATTATGTGCTTTCCCTCAAAGTCCAACTCATCCAATAAATAAATAGTCAAATATTCAGACTATCACTGTATGTACTGTATCTAAACACATGCATCTATATTCGTTACGGTTGTTAGTTTGCTAAATATGTTCTATATTAAAACCGAACCAGCTGTTGAGTCTAAACTGGAAGTTTCTTAAATCAATTAGGGGTAATGTCTGTGCACATAGAGCAATAATAATAATCCAAAAGTCACGTGCAGACACTAAAGGGAAATGACCTTGTAAGTCCACATCTTTGTCCCTAAAGTCAATCTGCCCGTCTCCATTAGCGAACGCCATTACCAAGAACAGAAACTTGTCCTGCGCCGACCTACTTAGAAACACACACACACACACTCACACACACTCTTTTGGAGGCACAAATATTCACATGCCCACACACATATCTCTCTCTTTCTGTCCTGCCTCTATTTTCTCGGGAATGAACCTCTGTAAGCAGAGTGCTGAGAAACAGAAATCTTGATGTTTAATGCTAACTCGCTTTAGCTCAAAGGGAAAAATTCATGCTAAGCCTTTTGATTTCCCCTCCATTCTCCCCAGCCTGAGGGGATATCTGTAAGAACTAGCATTAGCGTCTTGGATTAACATGACTTTCTATTACGTTTCTGGGCCGATGCCAGAGTAAGATCTGCCTAGGAGGTGTTATGCATTACAGATTCTGCTTTTACTCAAAACATTAATTGACTGAGACCATCATTTTAATGACAATCCAAGTACCATTTGACTTTTAATGTTGCCTGATTGGCAGTCGGGATTTCATGTTAAGTGTCTGTGATAATTACATTATAATGTTACTCAAGATTTCATGAAACATAAGAGGTTGTAATTGAATCTTATGTGGCCATTTTACACCCTCTGCACTGTACATTTAAAGGGGTGGTTGATTGTGATTTCACTTTTTTAATTTAGTTAGTGTGTAATGTTGCTGTTTGAGCATAAACAACATCTGCAAAGTTACAATGCTCAAAGTTCAAAGCAAAGGGAGATATTTGCTTTTTGCTTTATATTTACATGAGCTTCTTCACGGGTTAGTGACATCACTAACCCTAAAATTTACATAAACCCCGCCCCCTGAACAATATTTATAGATTACCATGACAGAATATGCTAATCAATTACTAGAAGTTACTACACATAAACTATATAAATTCATCTACTAACCATTCAGAAATGTCCTGTTGCTACATGTTGTCACTTCTTCTTGAGTCTCTCCATTATTGTCTGACTCCGGTTTGAACATAAACATTGACATTTTCAGTGCATGTCTGTGTGAGGTACATGGACACAAACTGTTGTAGCTCCGCCCCCTGTGCCGGGAGCAGCAGCTCATTTGCATTTAAAGGGACAGACACAAAAACGGTGCGTTTCTGCTCACCCTCAAAAAGTGACAATTGTAATATTTTGAGCTAAAACTTCACATACACACTCTGGGGACATCAGAGACTTATTTTACATCTTGTGAAAAGGGCATTATACCACCTCTTTAAGATTTGTACGTTAATAATATGGACGGTCATATGTGGAATAATTGTGGATAAATGTGTTTGCTTTATTATGTTTATGTGATTATGGTTGCTCAAGTTCAATAATTAATCATTTTGATCTTGCTTTTTGAGGGTTGGCAGGCTTTTTAGTGGTTAAATGTCTGGCCTGGTAAACCCAAAGGCTCAAATCCCGTAATGGGAAATATAAGAAGAGGAAAGTGCTCGGAGTTCCCATCACTAATCTGCTTGTGAGTAAAGCACTTACTCCTGATTCCTCTGGAGGGACTGTTCCTGAAATAAAAATAAGTCACTCTGGATAAGATGGCAGCAGTATGTTACGTAGAGAGCCTATATGTAATGCATTCATAATGCCTTATATTACGGCTTACAATCAGATGTTTATATCAGATTATAAAATAAATTATAATACTTATCAAATATATGAACAGTACCGTTCAAAAGTTTGGAGTCAGTAAGATTTTTCGGAAATAAATGAATACTTTTATTCAGTAAGGATACGTTAGATTGAACAATGTGTAAATACATTTATAATGTTACAAAAGATTTATATTTCAAATGAATGCGGTTGTTTTAAACTTTCTAATCATTATAGAATCCAGAGGAACATTTATACCAGTTAAAAAATATTAAGCAAGCACAACTGTTTTTATTACTGATTGTAAGAAATGTTTCTTGAGAAGCAAATCAGCATATTAGAATGATTTTAGAATCATGTGAGACTGAAGACTGGAGTAATGATGCTGAAAATTCAGATTTATCACCACAGGAATAAATTAACTTAACATCTTAAAAATAGTCTTATAAACAGTAATACTATTTCACAATATTACTGTTTTTACTTTATTTTTTATCAAATAAATGCAGCCTTGGCAAGTATTATATGGCAAGTTTTTTTTTTTTTATATATATATATTGCCCATTGTAATTTTGTTTCTCATATTTTCATTTGTTTGGGCATAATGCTAGGAATATTCCACATGTATTCAAGAGGAAAAAAAGCATCCTGTGATTGTAAATATGGAATTGACTTGACTTACGTGACTTTGTATTAGTGAGATTCAGACAATCGCTCTTTCAACTCATGCATTAAATCAAGAATTATGTTGTTATGGTCAAAAAATTAGTCTTCAAAGATTCAGTTACTGTAGAATGACTTGAAACTTATAAATAAATGACTGTTATTTCCTAATGTGATATTAATAAGTGTAAACTGCTTTGTAAATATATTTTGATGACACAAAAAAATATGTTTCTACCATAAAACGAATGCATTTTTGTTGTAAAAGTGACCAGCAGAAGTGCAGTTGTGTTCTCCACTAGACAGGATTCAACTGTTATTGAAACATCTGTTATGACAAATCATCACTAAATGAATAAATAACAATGAATAAAGTCCTTTCAATAATACGAGAAAGTGTAAAGCTGAGAAAAACAGACAAGTAGAGTTATGAGTGGAGGAGAGTCGTAATCACGGCTGTCACTGAAACTCATTCGTTTTCACACAATGCAGCATCCAGTGTGAGTCATACAGATTCAGCCTCCGGAAACACTTGAGCGCTGAATGAGAGTGCTGACGACTGACGTGTGTGTATAAAGAGCAGACCACATTTACATTTGTTCGGAATCATTGTTGCCAAGACAACGTTCGTCAAACATAAGCCACCTTTAACCTCTTAAAACTTGTTCATCTTTCATCTGTTCGACCTCTCCTGCATCTTTATTTCCTGCCCTTCATCTTCTTCCCTCATATCACCGGTCACTTCTTTTTCCTCTCATTTCTTTACATTACCTCTCCATCCCCCTTCCTTTGCTACTCTTTCAGTCGAAACAGCTGTTTTGTTGAGTCAGAAAAAATCATTATATAGGACATCAGACCCAGAAAACACAAACTCATTCAGCTATAGACAAATTGCAGTCAGGGTTCAAACATTTACTTTTTGATGTCAATGCCAAAATTTAACAACTATAATGTTTCTTACCAGTCATTAAACTGTGTTTTTAAGAATCTTAAATAGGCTGCATTTTGTGTCCTCGTGACAATCGGTTTATTTAGCTGTTTTTCAGTAAATATGTGTTGATAAATAGCGCAAGTCGTCATCTCACAGCAAAATAACACCAGCCACAAAAACATCAAGACGTGATTCATTGTTACTCATATTTGGTTTACCACATAAAAAAATAAAAAAAACGAGATAAAAGTTTTTGAGTGCTGATGGTAAAGTCATCAGACAATGCACAAATTGCAACAGATGTTTTCTTAAAGGGGTGGTTGATTGCGTTTTCACTTTTTTCATTTTAAATAGTGTGTAATGTTGCTGTTGGTGCATGAACAGTATCTGCAAAGTTGCTGCGCTGAAAGTTCAACGTAAGCAGAGATATCGTCTTTTAAAAATCAGGAAGTTTAATGCCTACAAAAACGACTCGAATGGGACTACAACGAGATACTTCCCGGGTTTTATACGTAACTAACCCATACATTTACATCAACCCTCCCTCCGGAATATGCAAAAAAAGGGGGCGTGGCCATATTTCTGGCCTCTATAATTCTTCCTCTTTGTGGAAGAGGAAGAATTATAGTGGAGAGCTGTAGCCATGCCGTCGAAAGTGTGTTATTTTCACCCAGCTGGCAAGTCTTCTGTGTTCGGCTTCCTACGGACGCTGCAGTTCGTCAACAATGGCTACAATTTCTGTTTGATTATGTTCCTGAAAAGTAATCGTAGCTCTCTGTGCTGCGCATTTTACGGAAGACAGCTTCCAGAATCTCCACTAATTCAATGCCGGATTAAACAAGAAACTGTTACTAAAACATGAAGCAGTTCTAACTTTAAACCCACAGGCAGCCGTTGTTGGGCCACAACCTGTAAGTAAGACTTAATAATTTTAACTTTGCATGTATAATTTCAGACGTAATATTTTAGTTTTATCAGGGACGTAAACAAATGCCAGCGCTGGCGTTATAGCCGCTATTTCGTGTGTCTATGACAAACGCGTACAAACATTTTGAACCTGCAATTTGTAATTATGTACTAATTTTGTAAATGTATTTTCCATACTTTATGAAGTAATTTTTCGATTTGATCAAAACGTAAACCAATGCCAACGCTGTTTGTTTATAGTAGCAGTAAGTTCGATGCTATTTTGTGTGTATAAGACAAACGTGTATAAAGTTTAAAAAATTATATGTAATCGCAACAGCAAACTTCAGCTGCGGTGTTACTCAGTCATTTATTCTGGTATATTAAATGTTTAATCAGGAGCAAACCGTATCTCAAAAGCTAACAAACAGCAGTGGCATTTTCAAGTAACAGCGTATCAAAACTATTATATAATAATGGTAGAATAGAATAGAATAATAATTTTTTAAAAAAAATGTACCATTCAGAAACGTTTTGTAAGAGCCGTGTTTGGGGAGGTTCTGCTTGACTCTCTTCATTGAAAGTCTTCAACTTTCGCCCGTAAAGGTGATGGGCGTGAAGTTTCCGGACAACATGCACTACGCTGTTTAGCCAATTACAACACACCGGCCCAACTAACCAATCTGAGCCCATGCCTGTTTCTGAGGGAGTGGTTTCATAGAATCAGGAAGTCAACCGGTCGTTCAAATGACAGAGGAGAAAGTGGCTTACAATAAAGGTCAAATTTATGAAAAATAAGGCAAAAAAAAAAAAAAAAAAAAGAGACGACGACATGTTATATTGCACCCCATAAACACAATCATGCAAAGAAAAAAAGCAGTAAACCACCCCTTTAAGTAGATTTAAATTGTGCACATCGTTTGCATCTCTGAGGGTCAAACTATCATACAGTAATTCAATTTAAATCATGTATTATGTTGCATTTATGAATAATACATAATTCGTGCATCAGGTAATTGTTGGTTTTATAGCATTTTAAAGGTGAAGGGTGTCTTTGTTATGATGAGACTTCTTGACTGAAGGTGAAGTGTGTAATTTCTGAATTGCAAACATAACTGCTTTCAAACTGGCTTCTCAAACACTCCTGCCATTGCTCGTACAAACAGACTGTCCCGTCCCAGACCAAAATGAAATCATCCTACAAACTGCTTACTTGGCCTGAGCACATTAAACGGGGATAGGAGAAAGTATTTTATCATTGAACACATCACACAGTTCAGCTTAAAGAGATAGTTAACCAAATTTTTTTTTAAATTCTTAAAAATCATTTACTCACCCTCATGTCAAATCTATATGACATTCTTTCCTCTGTGGAACATGAATATATTTAGAAAATTGTATCTCTTTTTCTGTCCACACAATGGGAGTCAATAGTAACCAAAACTGTTTGATCACCAACATTCTTCAAAAGATATATTTTTCATGTTCCACAGAAGAAAGAAAGCCATACAGGTTTGAAATTACATGAGGGCGAGTAAATGATGACCATGATCATTTTGTGTTTGATGAAATGTGAATAATGCTCTGTCAGGATCTGCTTTGATAGCTGAAAACGGTGTAACAATGTTGGGCTTGAAGTATTGTTCAAGTGCTTTCCCACACTAATGCCGACAAATGGGCCAGAATGTAAGACACATAGACAAGTACACTTTGTCTCGATATGCTGGAAAACACTGGACCACCTTCAAACAGGCAGTAAGTTATAGAGTTAAGCTGAACCATGTGAACAGCACAAGACACTTCTTATTCACACGTACACATATATAATTTTTTAACAGACCTGACTGTAAGCGTTGAAGCATCTGCATATATGCTAATGTACTCCAAAACAGAGGTAAAATTCACTTTTAGCAAATATACATGTGTGAAATCTATAATGTTCCAGGAAAATAGAGCAAAAATATTGATTACTCTTTCTGCACTACACAGATTTCTGTCGAATCAAATGCTTGATTTGGCGGTAGACACGAGACCGTAGGCAATCACAGCCGTGCTGAAGTGCAGGCCAACAGCATGATTGTGAGTGTGCGTTTATACACAGTTAAACAACAAAAAGTTAATATTGAGCAACAGTAGACACAATATTTAAGAAACTCTAGACCCAATTTAGATATTGCTAAAATACATTTGTTTCATACTAAGCAAAACTTTATTTGGACTACCTCTTTATTGCACAATGCACATGTCTTAATATTAAGCCTAAAGTGTGTTTAATATCACTATTAGTAAGGATAGCATTATTTCTGTATAACATCAGTCTTTAAATGAAAGATGTTTAAAGTGTACCTTAAGTATACTTGCATTTAACACAGTCAAATTTACTTAAGTATATCTTTAGTTGGACCTCAGCACTGTTTCCGGATAACTAAAGTGGATTGAGTACAAAATATAGTTTAAGTACATCAATTTAGTATTAAAAGTACAATTGCAGGGTATTATTATTAAGTACATGGATATGTAAATGTATTTTTAGTTTACTTAGTATACAATTCATGTATTTCAAATACATTTTAGTTACATTTATTTTTTCACTAGGGTAGTACCTAAATAGTTCCAAAGTCAAAACAGAATTAAAGGATAATTCCGGTATTTAACACCTTGAGTCTATATTGTAGTTTGTTTTGGATGAACAAGAGTGGTGGACAACATTTTTTTGACAATGGTTCCTCTCTCGAGTTTTTGACTATAATAGAATTGGCCATGGACCCATTTAACATTGAAGTCTATGGGCATGTCCGAAAATGTCATTAAAACAACCTTTAACATTAGTTTTCAAAACTGTGCAACTCACCGAGTGATTAGTGATGTTAGTTGATGTTCCAGAAACAAAAAGTGTTGCGAAATACAGTTTCTATCGTGTTTTATTCGTCATTTTGTAAAATCCCATTGAATTCTGTTGAAGGACTGAGTGCTCGTTAATATAAATGCGCTACCGGAAACGGAAAGGGGGCTGTTTACATTTGGTCGATGTAGTCTTTTTGCTCGCTTCCGTTTCTCATAAGGCTAGCGAGCAGAGCAACTGTGCTCCGGGAGAGTAAGCGAAATAAACAAACAAAACCTTCATTAATTGTTACTTGTAATATGAAGTTGAACTCGACTGTGACCGTGAGTGTCCCGCGAGACATAAACATCGGTTATCGCCATCAAGTGGTCGGGAGTGTGCTAACGCTTCAGATTCAAATATTTAGCGGAAGTTACACAGTTGTGAAGTGTCTGAAAAAATAGTTCCACTATAGCAAAATAAACGGATTGGAATCATATATTGCGACGATATATTGTTTATAATCATCAACGAACACCACTAACAGTTTTGTAAACGAACATTATTGGCTGTTTTAATGACATTTTCGGACATGCCCATAGACTCCAATGTTAAATGGGTCCATGGCCAATTCTATTATAGTCAAAAACTCGAGAGAGGAACCATTGTCAAAAAAATGTTGTCCACCACTCTTGTTCATCCAAAACAAACTACAATATAGACTCAAGGTGTTAAATACCGGAATTATCCTTTAACCGTTGAGTCGAACAAGCAATACACATTAGTGGAGTTTCATTACTGAGTGAATGCGTTTTTCAAACAAATCGACTGAGTGAATAATTCAATGGCCCCTTTCACACACACAGTCCTTTACTGGTAACATTACCGATAAATTACTGATAAGAGATCATGTGTGAACAAGGCATTTAAAAAAAATACCGGTAAATCGGTTCGAGCATTTTATAGTATGAGAAGTTGTGACATTACCAGTAAATTACCGGTATGATGCTGTGTGTGAACAAATAATGAAGATTGCCGGGATGAGCATGTGCAAAATCAGAATGTGCTGACGTAAGAAGTCTGCTTTGGGTAAATCATAACGTTCTTATGGAAATTACACAATTACTCTGCACTGTTTACAGCTCTGCTGCTTTTAATTAGTTTTTCTATGTAAATATGCACTAGATAAACATCTTTGGCCGTGTTTTGCAGCTTTTTCAGTGTCACGCTCAAGAAGACAAAGCCTTCTTTTCCATTCATCAGCGCTGCGGCTCTGCAGTTGAATACTATTATGTGTGTCTCGTGTTTTTGAGAGCAAAAAACACATGATGTGTTATCATCCCCTTACGCCTGTCACATAGACGTAAAAAAAATATTGTCAAATTGAACAGATATTGAAACTAAAGGGCTTCTCCTCATGCGGGCGGATGAAGACAATGGAGCAGCATTTCTGACATCACTGAATTTAGTTAATTATATTTTTATGTGTGAATCTCTTACCAGTAAAAAGCCTGACTACCAGTAATTTTACGGTAATTTACTGGAATTACGGTGTAAAAGGGGCTAATGATTCACTCATAATACAGTTGCTTATTTAGTTCCTGAATTAACCAGTGTATTTAATGAATTAGTAGAATGAATGATTCAGTGACTCAATCACTCATAAAGACAGTCACTTGTTGCCACCTACTGGCATAATGGTGTAACCTGCAGAAAGAGTTGCTGTAAAATCCACAGACTGACAGTCTTTCTAGAACAAACAGATGAGCACAGTGATACAAACAGTGCGTCTTTTAAGTAACATGATGATGAAAGTTTGTAATATAATAGCAGTCTTTGTACAGTCTTCATCTCAATAATAAAAGTGCTCCACAGCTGCTGAAATGCACTGGCTGGCACTGTAACACCATTCACTTCAGAAGACCAGCGCTGCATACTAAAATACAAGAGAGAGACTGAGCGGGACAAGAGAAAGACACAGAGAGAGTGTGTGATGCTCATTATGAACATGTGTTGCACTGCAGCAGTATAGCTTTCCCCAGTACAGTATCAAATATACTAGTTATGACTGTATAAATAGTGATATTTATGCTGTAAATACCTATGGGTGTTTTCGATGGTGTTTTTTACTTATAATATTTTGAATTTCAGTGCAACAAAAATGTAACAACACATTTAACAACCACTTGAGCACTAGAAATCTAATAGAATATGTGCACAACTTGTAAGAAACACACAAGCACTTATCAAACAGCAGCTTCAACTGACTGAAAAAAAGTCTGTCCAGAAAATACATTACTCATCAAATTCATATGAGGAATGAGCCAATAACCGTAATTAAAGATGACAAGCCTCAGCATTCATTTACTGCAATGATTGTCTAAAATATATCACAACTGAAGCAGATGTATGAATACGAACCGGTATGAATGAGATGAAGATAAAATATTGCTTATCTTGCCAGTTAATGAATAGAGGATGTTCTGCAGATGTGCAATTGATTTAGGTACAATGCAGTACTGCTGTATCTGAAGCCAAGAGGAGAGAACGCAGTGGGCTTTTGCACTGTCACAATAATAGGTGTGTGTGTGTGTGTGTGTGGTCCAGGTAAACCATGTTATGAGGACAAAATGTCCCCACAAGGATGGCATTATCCAAAATCCTTGTGGGAACATTTTCGGTCCCCATGAGGAAAACAGCTTAGATGTCTATGGAATGTCCCCATAAAACCCCAACGTCTGTTTGTGTGTGTGTGTGTTGTGATGCTTTTTTGAAAATCCAAAAAAAAGCAGAACATTTTCTGTGATAGGTAGGATTAGGGGGTAGAAAACGCAGTTTATACAGTATAAAAATCATTATGTCTATGGAATGACCCCATAAAACCCCAATATGTGTGTGTGTGTGTGTGTGTGTGTGTGTGTGTGTGTGTGTGTGTGTGTGTGTGTGTGTGTGTGTGTTTTGTGGTCTAGGGGAATGTTTCAGTCAGACTTAGTGCAATAAGAAGTTTTTCGACAGCAAAAGCCCCCCAAACTAATTTTGACAGGTCAAAAACACGTTACAAGATGTTACAAAACAACCATCAAATAATTTGTGTAATTAGTTTCTAAACATAAATATCAGATTTTTACACATACAACTTTGTTTTTCTTTTAGGGTGGTTTCCAATGATTTTAATAGTGTTTATACTAGCGAAAGATATTTGTATACAGTAACAAACTGTATAAATTATTCCTCAACATATATCCGCATATCTATACCAAAACGTGTATAAACACACTGCAGATTATCTGTCATAACAGTTCAAATTAACAGGCCATATTAAAACCACATAATAGTAAAGCACTACATATCTCTCCATTTAAAACACTCTGCATCAGAGCTGATATTCTCACAACTGTAATATGACAGTTAGCTGATTGTCTTTTTAAGAAATAAGGGATGAAATCAAGTAAGAGAAAAAAAATATTTACGTTTGGAGTCCTTCACACTTTTCAAGGCAGACTGCAGTCTCTCCAGCATGGCTTGGTGTGTGTGTGTTAGTGTGTGTGTACAGTATGTGGAGGCAGGGTCCCGATCCCGGATCACACTCCGTTTAAATCCCCACACATGTGAGAGCGATCACGCGGAAGGGTCATAATGAGAAAACTAATGGAGGGCATAAACAAACAACTGAAGAGAACAAAACAGAACGAGCCTCTGTATCGGTGTGCGAGCGAACTGCTTACTGTAGCCCGTTCATTTTCCTTTGGCATCTGGAGTCGGTGAATGAGATGAGCGGGAGGGAGGGAGGTGGACAGGCAGAGAAAAGGAGGGAATAAAGACAGAGAGATGGAGATAAGAGGAGGGGCGATAAGAGAGCGAACGAGATGAACGATTTAATCCTTGGACCACTGCAGAGCGGCGGTGCCGATCAAGGGAAGAGAGAGAGAGAGAGAGAGAGAGAGAGAGAGAGAGAGAGAGAGAGAGAGAGAGAGAGAGAGAGAGAGAGAGAGAGAGAGAGAGAGAGAGAGAGAGAGAGAGAGAGAGAGAGAGAGAGAGAGACCTACATGCACATACAGTATGTGTGTAATCTGACTTTGGGATAGCTGATGCATGCTAGTCATGCCAATAAAAAGCATTTGAGGGATTGAAATGAATGCTGTATCAGTGCAATGAGCATATGACAACACTGGCGCAACATAAAATATAAAATTGTTCATGTAATTATAGGGATAATTCTGACAATGTTTTGCTGCATGCAAATGTCAAAACTGCATGACTTTTTTCTTATGTGCAACACAAAAGGTGAATTTTTGCGAGAAAAATAAAACAAAACTATTATATATATATATGGGAACTACAGAAGGTTCATGAATAGCTGGAAAGCTAATAATTAATTATACCAAAAAAAAAAAAAAAAAAAAAAAAAGGGTCTGCATGATGATCGTGATACAGCAGATACAGTGTGATTATCAAATGAAAAGATGAATTTTAATGACATAACTGTATAGTCTGCAGCGCTGGGTTGTAACTGGTTACATGTAAAAATTAATTAAGTAGCCTACTTCTACTTAGATTATATTATGTTTTTAAATTCTCTTTTAAATAATCAGATTACAGTTACTTTTTTATTGAAAAAGTACTTCAAGCAAATATTTTATTACTAAGGAACTAAGGAGTTCGGCTGACAATTTATGGTAAACAGTAAAAGGACATTCTCAGCAGCCCCTGTGTGAAATTATACATATGATTATATTTTATAAATAATCTTCAAATTTTGATTATCAGTATTATACATTAGAGGGTTGTGTGTTACATTTGTTATTTAGTGTATGTTTATTGCAAAAGTGTTGTGCCTTTGTGTGTATGACCCTGTGCACCTGTATTATTATGGTGGTTATCAGTACATTTGATGCAGTAGATTGAATTGTCATATAATTTAATTAAATATACTGTTACAAATTGTAGTAGATACAGATACCAATATATCCCATATACCTGAAACACTGTCAATGTAGTTTCTGGCAACCACAGGTGCCGGTTTTTAGTGTAAACGCGATATTTACAGTGTACTCCATATTGCAAATCTTCCGAAGCCATATTATAATTTATGTGACAAATACAACAAAATTGTATCACAAATAGAGATTCAGCTAAGGGAAACACTTAATGAATAACTAAACTTTAAAATCTATCCGTCCGTCAAAGTTTTTGTATGGCCACAACACTTGAACTTTTTGTGTTTCACCTCAGAAACAAGTCATTTGGGAAAAATCATAAAAGTGAATAACAATTTTTGGGTGAACTGTCCCTTTAAGAGATCCACTGACAGTGGAAAAACTAGGATAACCGCTCGTATTGATTCATTGATCCGTAACTCCCATGGTTTGCTTGCTGACATCATTCTTTCTCTCTTTATAATTCGCAGTGTCTTCCCTGACATTTCTTGTATCGACACCATCCCTGAATTTTATATAACTCTACAGCCATCAGCTGTACACATAAACACACACACACATACACACACACACACCAGTGTTTCATCAAACATCACAGTCTCAAGGCGAACTCTCTTTTATCTCCATACTGAGCCTTTAATTGCCAGCCATTAATGGTACATGTGTAAGAACACAAATAAGCAAACATTTTTTTTAGGCTATTTTCCAAATGCCTGGGAGAAGGAACAGGATCAGTTATATGAGCCAGATTTGATCTAGCATTGCCAATTTGAGAACAATAGCTTAACATGACTGCAAACACAAACTAACCAATAGGCTAGTGAATGTGAATGGCACTACAATCAAACTATAGAATTATAAAATGTTAAAAACTGTCATATATTTTGATCATATATAATCTAATTCATAATACTGTCATAATCTCAAATATTAACTTTGACTCTAACTTAGACTCTGAGGTTTTGTAAAACACCAAGACAAGCACATTCATCTCAAAAAGATTATGAAATCAAGTCATACACAAGAGAAGCGTCAAATATATTGATATACATGGAAACAGCTGTGACATTGGGGACAGGCACTTTTTTAGACGCTCACGCTTTAGTGATGCCATGGCCTCAATAAAAACCAAAGGAACACTGAGCAAAATGAGGTCATTGTGGGCTTAGGTAGGGGAGAGTGGGAGGGTGAAGGAGGGGTGCGTGTATCTGGGCCTGACTGTTGGCAGGCCTCAGTGTTGCCAGGCCTCTGTCTCACTGTCAGTCAGTCAACTCAATACAGCTGCCGCTAAATAAGACCAATTATGCACATAACACAGTTTGTGGCTGCTTTAAATGAAAAACATACAGTACTTTAACCAAAAATCCCAAATAGCATGAAACTCCATGGCTTCATTAACATTAACATTAACATCATTAAAGTTTGTGAATTCCCAATTACAAATACTGTTTAATAGATATTTTGAACATATAATTTAAATAATAAATACATCATCTATTTATATTTCAAAATGTAATTTATTCCTGTGATGGCAAAGCTGAATTACTCCAGTCTTTAGCGTCACATGATCCGTCAGAAATCATTCAAATATGCTGATTTGGTGCTCAAGAAATATTTTTTATTATTATGCATGTTGAAAATAGTTGTGCTGCTTAATATTTTTGAATTATAATTTAAATATAAATATTTTATAACACTGTAAAGGTATTTAAGATTTGTTGCATCCAAGCTGTATTACTATTAATTGCTTATTTTAAAAAACTAAAACTTTTGAACAATAGTGAAAGAATTTTACAACAACGATAAGCAATGGGTTGAAGACACCAAAATAATAGAGATATGCTAATAATAAGTACAGCAACTCAATCTGAGTTAAAGTTAGGGTAGGCACTGTTTTTCATAAACACTTTTTATTATACTGGTTGACATCTCTTCACATCCTGATAGCAAATCAATAATATATTTCAATAATAATATTGAATAATTAACATATATCTTCTGTGGAAGTCTCAGGACCAAAATGTTTTAATTCGTCCAACACGTTATCAGCGCATTTCATGAGGTTATGCAGAGTTGAAGACAGTCACAGAGTGCCGCAAACAAACAGCAGCCACCTTTCACAGTTCCTCCTGAACCAAAACAATGAGCTTATGCTGCGTTCATAACATCATCATTTCCGTAATTAAGAGATGGCAACCCGTGACGTTCCACTCAGAGCAGTTCACGTGTTCAGACTCGGATTTATGTGTTTCTATGTCAACACTATCAACGCCAAAATCAAGCTGCAGCAGTCAAGTGGTAGAGGTCCAAGCTCTGTAAATTGTTTACGTTCATTATTATTGTAATGTTATGTGTTTTGAGACATGAGGTAATTTAACACAGTCTCTGGTGACGCTTTGCAGACTCTGCTGTGTGTGTTCACGTGTTTTTGAGTAGGCGAGGTTTGGAGACGTTCTGAAGGGAGGGTGGGATCGTATGCTTTCAAAGCGCTTGCAATTGCTAGCCTCTATGAAGCTGCACACTCTAGCTGTAAAGTTTTTGTCAACTATTATTGAACATGTTTACACTTTGGGGGTGACACATCACACATCTTACCTGGACCCCCAACACCACACCACTTCCTGCGCTGGCTAAAAAGAGCAAGTCTCCCCTCACCCATCCTCACCACATTCTACAGGGCCACCATTCAGAGTTTGCTGACCAGCTGCATCACGGTCTTCTTTATGATGTAGAAATGGCTAAAACATGCCAATGATAATGGCAATTTGATGAGGATGTTTCTTATTGGGTAATTGTTTCATTTTGATCATTAACATTTTAACCAATGAGTATGACATCACCAGGATAATACATATGACTACATGTCTACATACACTACAGACTCACCTTGCACTGTCTCCAAGTTGCCCTGTTTGCTCTGAATGTCTCTTTTTGCACCACTGCACTACGTGTTGTTACAAATCAAATTCAAATCATATGTCCAGGGTATATGTACAGTTTATGTAAAGTATTTGTATAGATTTTGATTATGTGTATGTATAGTTAGATTAAATATATGTGTAGTTAGTATTTGTCTATAGTTAGATTATATGTAGTAAAATGAAGTTTTTCAATAGATTATCTAAGTGTAGGTTTATACTTGTTTATTTGTTTATACTTCAACTTTTTATATGTTTATATTTATGTATAAATATGTAGCACCACGGTCCTGCAAGGACTGACATTTCGTTCCACTGTAAGTGTTTACATATAGCAGAAAGACAATAAGGGAACTATTTTAACGATCTAAGCGCATGGTCTAAAGCGTAAGGCGCAAGTGTACTTAGGGAGATGTCCGAATACACTTTTGCTAGTTTAACGACAGGAAAAATGGTCCGTGCGCCCGGCGCATGGTCTAAAAGGGTTGTCCATATTCTCTTAATGAGTAGGTGTGTTTTGGGCGTAACGTGAAAGAAACCAATCAGAGTCTCATCTTCCATTACCTTTAAAATCAGTTGCGCTCGCACCATGGTGGATTCGCTATTTATAAAGCGGAATTTGCAAGGCGAAAAAACTGAAAGCTTCTCTAGCAAGGAAACATATTTAAGCGTGCGAATAGACCATCTATGGGACAAAGTGTACGCACATTGTGGACCCGCCTATAGGTGCATATATTAAAGATACAATATGTAACAATTTTGTAATAAAAGATCCAAAAATCACTTGGACAGTGTGATATATTTCCTGCAGTTATGTACTTACAATATCCCAAAAGTCTCCAAAGATTTTTTATTTCAGAGAAATTCCAATTTTAAATAATTGTCCGTCCCGGAAAAAAATGTCGCCTGTCAGTGACGCAATATCCGCACTATCCTTGGTTTCCGCAATATCACGTGGACAAATGCGTTAGTAAAAAAAAAGTTCCTCTAGCCGGGACACGAACTCGGGTCTCCCACGTTATATGATGGCACACTTGCCCACGACACTATCGTGATGCGTCCCCGCGTCCCCGCACCCGCGCATGTAATAGCCTATTATGATTTCCGTCATTATTTAATATTCTGTACAAGGTGGGCCGGCCCACATTGGCCGGCCAGTCCGTGGCCGAGATTATGGCAGTGCAATTAAATACAATCGGATATCTGTTGTTAAAAAATATTAAGCCATTACTTGCAAATGTCCGTTCAAATTTAATTTTACTACGATTCGTTTGAACACGTAAAACAACACTTCATTAACTATAAACATCCTAAAACTATGCAGCATTAACCTAACAAATCATTTGACAAATAGCTGTAACAGGATAATATAGCATAACATTTTGCGTTCCTTGTAGTTAATTCATTATCATGAAATAAAATTTCGCGTTCAGACGTACAGGTAATACAAAAACTACTAAATGACCTCATCCATGATCATGATTCATTAATTCCATACGTCTCTGGATGTTGAAAACGACATCTCCCATCGTTCCACTCTCCTTCATAGCGTCATCAAGATTCGCCTTTGTTATTGTTGGAAACAGCGCCCTCTTGTGGCTCAAAATCTTACATACTGTAGCTTTAACACACTCTTTAAATAACAAAAAAAAACATTGCGCTATTGACTTTAGTCCAGGTTTCATTGGTCAAAGGCGCAGTCTATTTCAGTTTCCTCAAAATAGCAACGCGCCAACAATGCGCCTGAACAAACCTCGTTTTCAGACCATGGGCGCACAAATGGGAGCAAATGCATTTGCTATTTAAACAACGTTGCGCAGGACGTGAAAATAATAACTGCGTCAGGCTGAAACTAGCAAAGAAAAAAACTTCACAAAAAACCTTGAGCCTGGCACAGCATTGCGTCAGGTGTATGATAGGGCCCTATATCTCACTTGACTTGACTTGATCAGAGAGGACAGTTATTCAGAAGGACAAAATGATCAGTCTGGACTCGAACCTGCATCACATGTATGAGCACAACACTCTTAATCCTAACTTAGTTGTTCAATATAAAACTCGCATCAAATATATATATATATATATCGCATTAAATGGTGACCTTGGTGCACTTGCAGGATATTGGTGCGTGTATGCATGGTGTTGGTGCATTACAAATACTCACCTTTGACATTTTCCACATCCTGAGAGGCGATAACAAATCCAAAGCCTTCGCCTGGCTTCCTCTTCAGCTCCACCTCATACCCCCGCAGCACAGGCTGTTCTTTCTGCTCTGTTCTTACTCTGGGACTGAGCACTGTCCTTCCTTCTTCCAAACTCATCCAATCACGTGGCTCAAGCGTGAGAGTGACAGGTACAGAATCCAGGAAGCTGGTGCTCTGGACCAATGAGGAGCGCACCAGCGCTGGAGAGGGTGGAGTGAGAGAGTTACGCGATAATGGCACAGAGTCCATAAGAGGGACTTCAGAGTCTGAGGCGGACCGAGGAGGGGGAGGAGTTAGTCGCCGCACAGAATTAGGGGAATTGGAGAAATGTGAGGACCCTACAACAAAAGGACAGAATTATTCATATTTGATGAATGGGGATGAAGACTACACAATTGTTATGGATTTTCGGCAATCTAAAAATGGCACTTTATTTAAGACAAATAGTACATACAGTAGGGTTTAAAGTCTGAAAGTTGAATTAAAAAATATCTGAATGTCTATTTAAGGAATTGTATCTATTGCAGACAAACTTTGTATTTCTTCATTATAAAATAAAATAAATTAAAATTCAATTCAATTCAATTCAATTCAATTCAATAGCCTGTAAGGTTTATATTCAGCCAATATTCAAAATATAAATAACTGTGGTAGTGGCAACAATTTCTATATCACACCTACTGAGGATACTATTATGGAGAATTATTTGAAAATATTCCAAATATATCACATTATTAGTGACCTATAAATTGCAGAATCTAAAATATTTCTAAGACATTTTACATCATTCTAAATCCTAAAGCTTTGTTTATTTGAAACTATAAAAGGGGGAAAATTTATATTTTCAATGTGAACACTGTAATGTAATGAGTGAACATATAACTTACCCCCTCTGTAAACCAGCAGAATAACCTCCCCTTTTTTAGTGTGTTCTTGCAAAATCCTTTGGACCTTGGATAATAAACAAAAAGAATATATTAGGGCTGTGCGATATTGAAGAAAAATGCGATATGCGATAACTCCTTAAATAATGCGATATTCGATATGCGATACGATAATGCTTAAAGTGTGTAAAATAAACTTAAATTATCTTTAAAATATATTTAAAATGATATAACCTACATGTGTTTCACATTCTTTTTATGACAAGAAAACATCCTTCTAACTTCTGAAAGTGAACATCAGTGTTTTACTGTAGCATACGAAGTGTTATTTTAACATCAGTGTAAACCACAGGGTTTCAGGTTATCCTACATTAGGTTTATTTAATAAAAGATACTGAATCATAAAATATAAAAATAAAACATTGCTTAGTTTTCACTGTATGAATTAAATATATCCTGATACTTATTAAAGCTAAAAAACTTTGTATTTTGTTCATGACCCCATTTATTGCAAGCTGTTGCGATATGCATATTGCGATATATACATTTGCGATATTTCGATAAATTCGATATATTGCACAGCCCTAGAATATATATAATAATTGTGCACCATAAAAAAAGCTGAATATCATCATCTCTTTTTCTACCTGTGCAAAGCTGAGACTTTGTACATCTGCTCCATTGATCTTCACAATGGCATCTCCAGACTGCAGCCCATTACACTGCCTGTGGTCCCAGACTTTCTTCACAAGGGTCTGTCTGCCTCCATGACCTCCTGCCGTCACACTGAACCCCATATTGCTGCCTCTCTCGCATTTAGCCAAGGCAACAGGGACTAATTCCCCACTTCCCGCCATTCCTCCAACTCCACTTCCAATCACAGCGCTCATGGCTCCAGGTGAAGGAATGCTGTTCGGGCTGCCGCTGCTGGCACTAGCTGTGCCGTTGAAGGTGAAGTAAGGCCCGTCTGAATGGGCGCTGCTAGGTGGGGTTAGCAGTGTATTTTGAGGTTTACGGAGATGGGAGTAGCGCCTTCCTCCTCCGGGAGAGTAAGGGACGGGACCCGGACTTAGTTCTGTGTGGGGTAGGGGCAATCGAGATATGGGCGGTGGAGTACTTGAGGAAAGGTCACTCTCAGAAGATTTGAAGGAGTACAGGCGGAGAGGTGGCGGAGTGGAGAGAGAGTTGTTGTTGTGGTTACGGATAAACGAGGCCCTGTGAAGATAAAAAGAGAAAGACCATGTGGTCAGGCAAAGCAACCCAGACAATGTATCATAATCAGGGTTGGTAGGAACAGACTACATGTAACAGCAAAAATATGAATAACTGTATTCAGTTACAGAAATTCAGAACTTAAATGCAGGAAATCAGTTAGATTAAAACAGTATTTAGATTTAACAACTGAAACACTCTTATGATGTATGTTACATTCCTCCGAGTAGACAGAGGGCGCTGTCAAGAACAAAAACTGAAGTCATTGAGGAACTTCAATTTGGCGAATTATATCATTCTGTTCATAACAATAAGGCTTTGACAGATTAAATGTGTATCCAATAAAAACAAGATTATGGCAATATTTGGTTTGTCTGTGTTTTTATGCATTGTTACAAGAAAAATTAGAAATATGATAAATGCTTTGCCTTTAGCATTGCAAAGATAGCTACAAATAATGTATTTTCTACCTCATTCCATGAAAAGAATCCACCTATGATCAGTAAAAAAAAAGTTGCTTTATACACTCATTGGGGTTGAGTAAATTGAGAAGTAGAAATAAGTTAAACTAGTGTAAATTGTCACATGTTATCATTTAGCTTTATGCTTAGCTAAAGTGCTATTTCTAGTCCGTACATGCACCTGATACCAGGCGCTATTACATGATAAAGTCTGGCAAGAAAAAAAATCTAATTTCAGATCATAGATAGATTGATAAAAAAAATCTTGAGACCCAAATCAGCATATTAGAAAGTTTTCTGAAGGATCCTGTAACGCTGAATACAAATGAAGCTAAAAAATTCAGGTTTAACCACAGTATTACATTACATTTTTAAATATCTTAAACAAAACAACTTTATAACAATAACAATAAAAAAATGATTTCACAATATTACTGTTTTAATGTATTTTTGATCTAATACGTGCAGCTTTGGTGAGCATAAAAGACTTCAAAAACATTTTTCAAAAACGTACCCACCCCAACCTTTTGAACAGTAATGTATGATGATTTGATACAAGGCTAATATTCCTAAAATTCTTGATCAGTAAAAATCCTTAAAAGAAAATAAATGTACAGTTAGGAATCAGTGGCAGATTTTTTCACTTGTTTATACTTAAAACAAGTCAAATAAGCAATCATCAAAATATGTTACAAATTACATTTTACAGCATGCATTCTATAATCTAACCCTCATCATAGCAGTGACAATATAACATATAAAATCCTTTCACCTATGTGATCCAATCGCGGACACCACCTCACTGTCACTCTGGCTGGCTAGTTCTGCGCTCTGTAACCTCCTTATGCTTCTTGCAGTGCGTGGCGGTCTCAGGAATCCACTCCCATACCCGTTACAGTACTGGTATGATGATGGCGGTCTTTGAGGTGATGCAATCGGAGGTGAATTACCATTAGCATCCAGACTGAACCTTGATGCCCGTACTCGGAGATTCCTTGAGGATCCCCTCTCAAATTCAGACCACATGGGACCATTGTGGTTGAGGTGTAGCTGTGCGTATGGGAGAGGAGCCTGGGCCTGGGGCTGGGTGGTGGTTGGTGGAGGTAGATGTAGTGACTGGTCTTGGGAAGCCGTTAGCCTAGAATTGGGCATCTTCGGGCAGCCGTCAGAGTTATAGAGCATAGGGTAGCCCCTTCGGACCACAACATCCACAGTATGACCCACCGGTATGGCTTTCAACATTTCCACTACCTCTTTGTGAAAGAAGCCGAGCACACAGGTATCATTGATGTACACCAGAATGTCCGCTGGAAAAAAGGCAAGAGATGCAGCGTGTTAATTTGCATCAAATTCATAATATGAAAATTCAACCTAAGTTCAAAACTATTTAACTAAATTAGACAGAGTTTGGGAGCCCAAGGCTCATCGATGCACAAGGGCAACGAAGGCAATCCCGTCTGGTCCGAGCCAACAGAAGGTCAACTATTGCAAAAATTTTCATGAAGGTTATAGGAGGAATGTGTCACAACCATGGACTGTAAAAAAATATGGACGTAGTGTCTGTGACGTCAACCGTAGGTTTCTGAGGAGCGTTTTTGAAGCCCAGAGTGGGCGGAGCCGGCCGTCGTCATCTTAGTAGCGTATCACCGCATGTCACTCCCGGATTAATGAAAATGGGCAAAAAGGCGGGATTAGCTGAGGTGACGTGACGGCTAACAGACAGCAGACAAACGGCTAGTAGTGACAGCAGTGGCAATCCATGTGTCACTCAAGTGGCCATACCCTTAAAGTCGACATGAAATCAAAATTGACCCTATTTACTTTGTTAGCGCATATTACTAGTCTTGTGGTGAACAATTAATCCGTGCAAGTTAATACACAGAAAAAATTTGTTTGCCGTGGTAATCTTTAATCAAAATCTGACAAGTTACTTCCGGTCTGGAATGGCGTTCCTTTTCTGATGACGTCAGTTTGACGGCTTAGGTTGAAAACGCTTAACCACTCCCCTCACACCATTAGTCTGCTATGAGCAGAGATGGAGAGGAGGAGCGCTAAAGTAAAACCCTGCCCTCTGTTCAATATTCCGTTTCACTAGGAAATACGTCACAACCCTGGAGAAAAGTCGTTTGCAACGACTAGCTTGAGAGTCGTAACTGGAACTTGGAGCAGTGGAGGAAGGTCCACTGGTCTGATGAGTGCCGTTTTCTTTTACATCATGTGGACGGCCGTGTATGTGTGCGCCATTTACCTGGGGAGGTAATGGCGCCAGGATGAACCTGTGGGATGACGGCAAGCCATTGGAGGGAGTGTGATGTTCTGGGCAATGTTCTGCTGGGAAACTTTGGGTCCGGCCATTCATGTGGACGTAAATTTGACACATGCCACCTACCTAAACATTGTTGTAGACCAGGTACACCCCTTCATGACAATGGTATTCCCTGGTGGAATTGGCCACTTTCAGCAGGATATTACACCCTGCCACACAGCACACATTGTTAGGAATGGCTTGAGGAACATAATAAAGAGTTCAAGGTGTTGCTCTGGCCACCTAAATTCCCCAGATCTCAATCCAATTGAGCATCTGTAGTGTGCAGGACCAATTTAAGATGTAACATACATATTCTATGTCTGCATGTAATAGCGAAGTGAGAGAGAGCGTGTTCATAATTTCACATTTTACTTGTAAATGTGTGTGTCGGCAGTGAGTGATAGCTGGATTACTCAATCCAGGCCATTAGGATTAGAGGGAGATCGAGACTCGTTCTACAGGATCACACAATCACAACACTAATCCACAGTGGGGCAGAAAGTGTAATATAGAGGAAGAGAGAAAGAGAGCAGAACCTATAGATAAAACTGAGGAGACCTATAGGCGGCTGAGGAGTTGTTACCTGTGTTAAGTGTTGAAGGTCCTCCGGGGGTGATGCTGTAAATCTGCAGGAACTCCCTCCGCCTGCTGCCTCCCACTATGTTGAAGCCGAAGCCCCGCGGACCCTTCACCAAACGAGTGTGAACCGAGAAGCCTCTCAATTCACCCGGCTGGTCTGTAAACTCTGCCACTACAAAGCACAAAACCAGAGAAAGAAGATGGTGAGAGGTTTAAATATGATGAAAGACAGATTATTTAGGAAATTAACCCATTGAGAGTAAAGAAAAGATTAACATTACAGAAGATGGATGGTGAAAGGTAAAGAAAAATATGACATTTTTCCAGAGACAAGTGAATCTAAATTCTGTCCCGCTAGCTCAACATGATGCTAGCACTGCTAAGATCATGGGATCAAATCCAAGGGAACACACAAACTGACAAAAATGTATACCTTGAATGCACTGTAAGTAGCTTTGTAAGTCTGTAAGTGTCTGCCAAATGCATGAATTTGAAATGTCTGAAGGGAAAGAGAGGAAGTACAGACAGAGGTAAGCATTTGCATGTTTGAGCACATACTGTTCAAGCGTATGTTAAACAGCAGATTCGCATGCAGCACAAAATGTAAAAACATAACCACCTAAAGCAAACATGGAATTTTGAAGCTGTAATGACATCTTGTTCTTATAACCTAAAGTATTTACATTCATACCACCCTCTACAGTTAGCAATGATGTACTGCATCTTATAAACAGACTTCAAAGCAATAACTTTGTACACTTTTAGTATTCTTTTCTTATTAAAGAGTACTAAAGCACTGAAGAGTATAATACTGGTATTTCAGATGATTCATAGGCATTTTATTTTATTTATTATTATTTTAAGTATATGTATATATTTGTGATATATGTGTGATATAATTGCATATACAGTTTATAAAATAAATTATTTATTTGGTCAGCAGGTTATCATTTGCTTGTCATGACATAAGAATTCAATTAAAGAAAAAATAACATACAAGTAAACAATGTTACTTATTTCCAGTGTTATTTATAATCCAATCTAAAAAGGGTTTGTGTCTTCCGTCTTCAGTTCTTTGTCATTTCATGGAAATAATGACCAGTACATTCTTCAAAATCTCATTTGTAATCATACATCCTTTTATACAAGCATAGATAAACAGATACTTAACCTTAAATACTTAGAAAAAGACATTATAAAACGTTTGCATGTCCATTTTTTTGTTAAATATCATATTTGATACATCAAGCCTTTATGACTCATATAGTCTGCTATTGATATAGGAGAATTTGGATCTTATACTCGAGAAGAAAACGCACATCAATCTTATTCACTGACCCCAAACTGAGCAAAAATATGCAATTTGGGGCATTTGTTGATATTTATATGGCCAAAAAGTAAGATGAAATTCTTATTGTAATAAGATTTTCTGTATAACAGTATATCAGATTTCTTACATTCCTTACATCATTCTATAACTCCTGATAATATGTTTTAGTAAGATTATTTTTAAATGCTCAGTTTTATGATCAAAGCTCTAAGTGTGTGTGTGTGTGTGTGTGTGTGTGTGTGTGTGTGTGTGTGTGTGTGTGTGTGTGTGTGTGTGTGTGTGTGTGTGTGTGTGTGTGTGTGTGTGTGTGTGTGTGTGTGTGTGTGTGTGTGTGTGTGGGAGGGGGGGCAATGCAATACAATGATGATTGAGAGATGAACAAATTAACATTCCTCAAAAGCCTGATGCATCATATTTGATACTCACATTTTTATATGATAAAAGAGTTGTATGAATAATCAAGTAAACCTAAGTTGCTTCAGTCTAGTAAATGATCATCTTGAGAAGATACTACTAACAATATAGTTAGTAAGTTATTCTTACATATACTTTGTAAAAATCAGTATAGATTGTACAGCAGAAAGACACGTGTACTACGACCTAAAGAAGGGCATTTTTAGAAATATACTAAAAGGCTGCGGCATTTTACTTGCTAAAAAGTATCATATCTTGCAAATAACTATCAATCAGATGACAGAGGTTTTCAGCAAAATCTTGATGCCTTAGACAAATTGTGTATCAAATATGATACAGTAGGCTCACAATTGGGTTAAGAACATGTTAAATCTTCCATAGATTGGTAGTTTTAAAATATGTACACACATTTTACTACCTGAATTAATCAACTGAATAAATGACCAGAATGGGCCTACCTTACAAATTTTTTTTAATAGCTTTTAGAAAGGAAAGATGCTTTGCTCATGGGTGATATTTCATGCATGTTAAGCTTCAATGATGATTAAAAGTGCAAAGTTGTTTGTTTAACCATTTGGCAGAAAAATCACACTGTGACAGTCCTATATATACAGACTTTATATACCTTTTTTTTATCAAACTGTCAAGCAAATATCCTAATGTAGCTCCATGGACATCTGTCTTTCAATCAGGTGTATCGTCAGTCGCCCCTCAGCACCACAGGAAGTAGTGTATTTACAAGATAATAAAAACTCTAGATAAAAAAAAGTGTGGACTAACACTTTTATACAGTGCATATACTAAATATTTATTGTTATTTACATCTAAAACTGTTGCATGACTCAAACCCTAATGGAAACAATGCAATAGAAAAGAATAGAATAGAATAGAATAGAATAGAATAGAATAGAATAGAATAGAATAGAATAGAATAGAATAGAATCTTACATTCTGACATGCAGACATTCTCTCTGCTGTGAGTTCGGCGATTAAGCCAAGAGGATGGCTTTAGATGATGGCTGCAGGACAAACACATAACACAAGATGTCAGTGTTGTCATTTAAAACACCACTGTGCGTGACTGGAAGCAGTTCTACACAATTCAAATATCACACTTAAAATAGTTGTGTTGCTAATAAATGTATGGCAGGTTTCTAAATATATACATGACCTTGTTCTATGGACTGCATAATAAAAAAGCAGCTAATCGTGTACTTGTGCATAGTTAAGATAGCAAAAAAGTCACAAAATATTTCCATATCTCTTGATGTCAAAATGTATGAACTATCCATTGATTCTATTGTAAAATTAGGGTGCTGAAGTAAAACCAGTGGTGTTTTTAGTGCTCTAAATATTGTGGTCTAGGGACTAACACAGTATAAATCATTCATATAGTGATCAATAATCGTCTTACTCTTTGTAATAGGCATTCCCTGAGTCGCTGTACATCATCTCCCAGTTTTCCGACCCTGTAACCCGTGCTCCTCTACGAGGTCCGAACCCATTCTCCAAGGCACTGCCGTCTACTCCACTTGAATTTCGTGATTGGCTGGGGGATGAAGTGGGGACAGGGGCACTGCTCGCCCCAAGCGAACCACCTAAAAGACCAATGAAGAGAAAACAAGACTTCTGAAATGACACGGCTTACTGAAACACAAAGACTATTCTGTCCGAGAGCTTCCATTTGAACATTCATTGAATTATTATTCATAGTCATTCTCTTTTCTATTTAGTACTAAATGGGTTCATTTCTCCTATTGGACACATGAAAGCAAGAACAGCGAAATTAAACTATTATTGTGCATTACCATTATATAGGTTTCTATTTATAGTTTGCTATTTACATTTTCATTATGTCACCTGAGTTTGTGTGTGTGTGTGTGTGTGTGTGTGTGTGTGTGTGTGTGTGTGTGTGTGTGTGTGTGTGTGTGTGTGTGTGTGTGTGTGTGTGTGTTAGTTCTGTTATAGTATAGCAACCATATTTATCTGATCAGATAGTATTTAATTCCGAAATTAGAAATGAACTCAGTAATTAGACAGAGAGCATATCATTTTTGAGTTCAGGTGTTTCAATCAGATTCATTGCCACAAGTGTATAAAATTAAGCACCCATCCACACAGTTTGCATTTACAAACATTTTTGGAAAAAAGTGTCGTTCTGAAGAGCTCAGTGAATTCAAGCGTGGTACTGTAATAGGCTGATAACTATCGCACCTTTGCGATAACTCAGTTCATGAAATTTCATCCCTGCTAGATATTCCATGGTTAACTGTAAGTGGTACAGCCATGAAGCAGAAGACCCACGTAAAGTCACAGAGCGGGGTCACCGAGTGCTGATGCGCATGGTGCGTTAAACTTCATCAACACTGCCGATTCCGTAGCTGAAGAGATCCAAACTTCCACTGGCATTAATACCAGCACAAAAACTGTGGGGCGGGAGCTTCGTGGAATGGGTTTCCATGGCCGACCAGCTGCATGCAAGCCTCACATCACGAGTACAATGCCAAGAGTCGGATGAAGTGGTGTAAAGCACGGCACCACTGGACTCTGGAGCTGTGGAAACGTGTTCTGTGGAGTGATGAATCACGCTTCTCTGTTTGGCAGTCTTATGGGAGAGTCTGGATTTGGACGGATGCCATGCAGGAGAACGTTATCTATCTTCACTGCATTGTGCCAACTGTAAAGTTTGGTGGAGGAGGGATAAAGATTTGGGGCTGTTTTTCAGATGTTAGCTATAGGGCCCTTACTTCCGGTGAAGGAAAATCTTAATGCTTCAACATACCTAGATATTTTGGACAATGCTATGCTTCCAACTTTGTGGGAAAAGTTTGGAGAAGGCCCTTTTCTATTCGAGCATGACTGTGCCCCAGAGCACAAAGCAAGCTCCATACAGACATGGTTGGATGAGTTTGGTGTTGAAGAACTTGACTGGCCCACAGAGCCATGACCTCAACCCTATAGAACACCCCTGGGATGAACCGGAACGGAGATTGCAAACCAGGACTTCTCATCCAACTTCAGTGCCTGACCTCACAAATGCTCTACCGAATGAAAGGGCAAAAAAATTCCAAAGAAACACTTCAAATTTTGTTGAAAGCCTTCCCAGAAGAGTGGAAACTGTTATAGCTGCAAAAGAGGATCAACTCTTAGAATGCAATGTCATTAAAGTCCCTGTTGATGTAATTTTACATGACAGCCATCGGCACAGATCCTCAGCAAAGACCACGAGAACCAGACAAGTCCTCTGCACCTTTGACCAGCTAGGGGTCCATACTGGCTAGATGAATCCGATCTTCAAACAAAGGAACTGGATGAAATATTTGAATGCTGCCGATCCACAATCTAATCTAATTATGACTTGTGATGCGGCCTGAATCATAATCACACCATGTTCGTTCATTTGCACTGACACTATGGCATGACAACTGAACTGAGCTAGACTATGACATCACTGTTTTCTGCAGAACTGCTTTATAGATGAATTGAACTATTTTAATAATTCATGATCTTTAGGCCGTGTGTCCACCAAAGCGTTTTTAGCCAGCTGAAAACGCTAGGCGCTCTGCTGAAAACGCCTAACTGTGGGCGCTTGAGAGCGTTTTGGCAGCGCAGCGTTTTTTCAGTTGGGACGCTTCGTTGCTATGATACAGAATATCCGCGGCACAGTTTTTGTTCGGTTAGCTTTTGCTGGCTGATGTCGTTGTACAGAAAGAATGTTGTGACAGTTGGTCGTGTGTTATTTGTCCCGCCCCTCCTCCACCATGATTGGTCGGTTTGGTAAAAAGTGACAGTGATGAGGCGGCGTTTTACCCAAAGTTGAACATTCTTCAACTCTCGGCGGCCTGTAAAAAATGCAGAGCGCTCAGTGCTTCAGCGTGAAAAAAACGCTCAGCGCCTCGTTACGCTCATGCCGTTTGAAAAACGCGGCGCTCCCATTGGAAGCAATTGAAAAAAAACACACCAGCCACGTGAAAAAAACGCTTTGATGGACACACGGCCTTACGACAGAAATGAATCGACACTGAACTGACTTCTGCTGAACAATGACATAATTTTCTTTTAGAGCTGCTGTACAGACAAAATGTGTGCTTCATTGAACCATTTTCCTGTTATCACTGTAAAGCTGCTTTGAAACAATCTGTATTGTGTAAAGTGCTATAGAAATAAAGATGATTTGACTTGACTTACTGGTCGGGTGTCGCAATACTTTTGTCCATGTAGAGTACTTAATGACAACACTAACAGTGGTTTACTGTATCAATTTCTATTAATTTATTCAAAAATATATCACAAATTCAATTAAAAAATGGCTTGAATATACCTCTTCTATAAAGAGAATGTTTTTCATTTTTGAGTTAAAATGAATAGTTATATTTTTGTTCATAAAATTTTAATGTCAGGGATACATCTGAATAATATTCTTTTTAAATAGTTTTGCAAAATTATTGATTTCATAGTTAATGTGTGTGTGTGTGTGTGTGGGGGGGGGGGGTGTTAATCACTATATCAGTAATCAAGGGTATTCCTAAAAAACAAGAGGTTCACTACGGTGAACTTTGTAGAAATTTGATTAAGATTAAAAGCAATACCAAGTTTTCCTCATTCTACATTCTAAAGGAAATAGCTTCAGTGTCAATTGTGAAATGTACTGTGCACAGTGTCAGCATCTAAGAGACAGAGCGCTACATTGAATCCATAGAGGCAGATCGGTATGTTGATTGGCTTCAATGTCATGCTTTGATCGATGCCTCTGTCATCTATGCCACTACCCATGGGGTGAAGACACCAGGGCTTGACAAAAGTGCACAGACAAACAAAACCCAAGTGAACTTATGAAAGAGTTGACTGGACAGTTTTGTCGGCTTGTTGTCTGAACTCTGAAATGTCTTCTGACATTTATTGTTGCTTCATATCATAAGTAGTGATGCACTGAAATACATTTTTCTCTGAAACACCAAAACTACACATTTTATTTACTTGAAAACCAGACATACATTTTGGGTAATAACTTTCAGGTAATTGTATAATTGTATGCTGTTCAGGGTGTTGTGTTGTCTGGTGATAAATTAAACTAGTCATAAAGTTTTTTTGGGAACCAGCAACATCTCTATTTAACACATTTTACATAGTGCTACTTCAGGATCCTTTTTGGTCACAGTGAAAAACTTTGTCACTGCTGACAGTCATAGACGGGCATCATCGCTGAAGCATATATTACACTCTAAAAAATGCTGGGTTGTTTTAACCCAATTTTGGGTCAAATGTGGACAAACCCAGCCGTTGATAATTGCATTTGTGATCCAACGTTTGGGTTTGTCCATATTTTACCCAAAATTGGGTTAAAACAACTCAGCATTTTTTTAGAGTGTAAATATAATTGATTTGGACAATAGTTTCAGTCCTCCAATTGTTTTTTTTCTGTACTAGCATGTAGTATATAATATTAAGTGTACAAAAAATGCTGGGTTGTTTTAACCCAATTTGGGTCAAATATGGACAAACCCAGCCATTGGGTTAAATGTTTTAATTTTTGTCCATATTTGACCCAAAATTGGGTTAAAACAACCCAGCATTTTTTAGAGGGTACCTAAAGAGAGTACACTTTTATGACAATGTTTAGTACAAAAGTGCACTTTGTAATAATGTCACATTGAAAGTTTTTCTTTAAAAGTACATTTAAAATCATAATGTTTTAATAATCTTTTGATGTGCGTTAAAGAAGTTCTCATTTGAGAACTAGCGTACTAATATACAAAAGTGAATAAAGTACTTGAATTTAACTGTGATCAGAGAGGTACACTTATAATGTTATCAAGAGTTTTACATTAAAGAAATAAGCCATTTTCTATCCTTTTTTTTAACCCTATCTTTCGAACACTCGAACACGTGTCGCATTCAAGACTTGGAAGTAAACGTCCACTGCTATGATTGGGTAACAGTTAAAATGGAAAGACTTACAATATATTTTTATAGTACAATGACCTCTTATATGTCAAAAGATGAATTAAAATTTGATTTCTCAATTCAAGTTAATATAGTAAAGTACAGACAATAGAAGTAATTATGACATTAAATATGAAGATGTACTTAAGTCCTTCTTAAGTAGGTGAGAAAAGCACACTCTAACTGCTAACTGACTAACTAACTGCATGTAATATAAATTTAAACTATAATACATTTTTATTTAATTTAAATAACATGCAATTAAGTGTCCAAAACATTACATTTAGTTCACACTTAAGTATATTATTTTAAAGTATATTATTTCCGTAACAACATGCTCTTTTTAAAAGTGAGCTAAAGGGTAAGATAATTTGAAATAATTTGTTGGACATCTATAATGTGTAACCCACACCAACTTAAAAGCCATTGTCCGTATATAGAACCGGCTTCACAATCATCTACAGAAAAAGCTGTTTGGCTGTTAAACTGAACCTGCTCTCATTCAATAACTATTCATTAATATAAAGACATCCTCTTATATCACTTGAAATACCATATGAAGGATCCCCTGGGACCTGAACATCTGCAACCCGCACTCTGTATTGAGGTAATTAGCATATTCCCACTAGAAGCATAAGCCATGCAGCTGCAAACAAACACATACACCCTTGGCTGTGGTGTCATATACACACACTCTATCTGCTTTAACAGCACTAATGTTTAGCAGGAGGGGGATTATACCATATGAACTCTGACATACAGATGCTATTTTAGTAATCATGATAAATATGGCTGTGAATTTTCTCATTTTTATACTATATGTTATGGTATATTCAATAAAGTTTATGTACAGGGGGGAAAAACCACTTTTATGGTTTATGTTTTGCAATGTGTAATTATTTAGCAAAATGTAAATGTTAGTGTAAATTGACATTTATGCATTTGGTAGATGCTTTTAACCAAAGCGACTCACATTTTATTTAAAGTATACATTTATCTGTACAATACAGTACATTCCCTTGGAATTAAACCCATGACCTTGGCATTTGAAATTGAAATGCTACATTTACCTCTAAATGTTAAGTGTAAATCAAATTGGTAAATCTAAAAGTTCACTCATCACACTCCTACATTTAATTTCAGCAGTGCACAAGTCTCTTTGCATAACCAACATTGCATAGAGACTAACTGTACATCACAAAACAACCAGCTCTAAAATGTGGCACACAAAGATCGGACTGAAATGATGCTAAATGGTTGGTGTTTTGAATTCTTAAACATTGCAATATGTTTCATGCCTTGTGAATAAGATGTACACTTTAGCACGTATTACAGAAAAAAAATTACTTTACATTTAGGACACACTTAAGTATATTCTTTTAACGTTTTCAGACACTTAATTGCATGTTATTTAAAAATAAATAAATAAAAAATATTAAATATACAGCCTTTAATTACACTTAAGTAGCCTTTTATTTCATTGATATTATATTATCTGCAAGTATATACTTTTAAGATTTGAAGTACACTACAAGTTCACATTAAATCCAATAAGCGTACTTCTTTTATACAAACTATTTCAAAATATCAAGTAAATTTATTTGATGACCTGATTAAAGGTGGTTGAGGCATGCATTCTTGAAGACTAGCATCACCATAAACTTGATCCCAAGTTTATGGGTCAGAATGGTGTTTTAAGGTACACTATGTAACTTTTAGCAGTTAAAAAACAAAACTTCATGCATTGTGTGGATACATATTGGTTGTGCCTTGACTCTGTGTGCGTGCGTGCGGATGAATAATGTTATCCTATACTGCTCATAAAACATTCACCACTAGGCTTAAGAGATATAACCTAGATGGAAAATATCTCAAGCTGACTCGCTGAAGACGTTACTGCTTTACCCATTAATAGACACGTACTTCCTTTAAAAAAAAAAATCAACTCCAGCACAATGCTACAACAAGCATAATGAAATGACCCTTCACAATAGATGAACTGAAATGAAATGAACTGCTAGAGAGCTACATCTGTACAATAAAACGCCTTACTCATCTGTTGAGTAATACAAATTCCATCAGCACGTCGATTTTACAACATTTCAAATCCATCAGTTCTCGCATAAGCAATTGACCCTTCACAGGGAGTTTGATTGACAGGCGATCTGACCAATCATAATCAGCCGAATATAGCATTTTTGTCTGACAAAGCAGTCAGGAGAGTTAGTGGATTAAAATGGGAGGATTTGAACTTGAAAACCAGAGTGAACTGACGTCTTTCCGCGGTTAAAACAACATTCCTTCTTATGTTCATTCATGTTTATTTGATGCTATAAATGAACTAGAGGTCCTGACTCTCTGTGGTCATTAAAAATCCCAGGATGTCTTTCGAAAGAGTAGGGGTGTAACCCCGGCATCCTGGCCAAATTTGCCCAGTGGCCACTGTCCATCATGGCCTCCTAATCATCCTCCTATATATACTAATTGGCTTCATCACTGTCTCCTCTCCACCAGTAAGCTGGTGTGTGGTGGGCGTTCTGGCGCAATATGGCTGCCGTCGCATCATCCAGGTGGATGCTGCACATTGGTGGTGGTTGAGGAGATTCCCCCCTTCTATGTAAAGCGCTTTGGGTGTCCAGAAAAGCGCTATATAAAATGTAATGAATTATTATTATTATTATTATTATTATTATTAGAAGGAAGAGATGATCGGTTTACGAGCAGATTTAACTGAGGCTCTACAGCAATCTGTCAGACATATTAAAGAGCCACAAAACAGTATTTATTGTTTAAATTTCTTTTAAAAATTACCACATTAGACTTTGTTTCATATCAAAAGTAACCTGGTCTGTCCTGTCTGTTGTCAGTGTCCTCTCTGCTCCGCGATGTATTTTTCACTGCGTGAGAACATAGTGTGTGTGAGATAGGCGTGGCTTGTCGGACATTGCAACAGTAACTAAAGGGGGCGGGTCTTTGCGAACGGTCCATTCTTAAGTTTATTCTTGTTTTATTACGAGCTCTGTAGATATTTGTTTTAGCCAGTAAACTCTCCTCTGTTCTGCTTTTTCTTTTTTTAAACGGGTAAATCCGCTGAGGTTTGAGATTCAGCTGCTCCAACTCAACCTCATTGTGACAACTAACCTCTGCTACTTCCACACCATACACGCATCAATGCAGCCGGAGCAACGTTACTCTATTTACGGATATGACAAGACACACACGGGTGAGTGACGTATGCAATTCCCCATGAAAACCATCCAGTCACGCTTAAAATATAAACATTTATAATAGACTTGTCATAGTGAATCAGGGTAAGACAAAAACACATTTTGGAAGAAGGATTGATGATATATTGACTGTTAATTTTGAACAAAAAAAGTTTCATAGTGTATCTTTGTCACGATTCCCTTGTTTCTGTTTTCATGGACTCTTATTTTGATTTTATTTGTGCCTATGTTCATTTCCTGTTTCCTGTGTTTCCATTGCTGTTTCTATAGTTTTACTGTTAATTGTTTTTAACCATGCCAACTAATCACCTGCACCTGTCTATCATTGGTCCCTTGTTGTCATCTAGTGTATTTAAACCCTCAGTCATCCTCTGTTCATTGTCTTGTGTTAACGTTACATGTTATTGTGCCTTAAATATAATTTCAGCTTTAAGCCTCTTGAATCTGGATTATCAAGTCAAGCCAGTATACATGACAACCTTTAAGATACTGGAAAAGTCATAAAATAAAATAAACACCCTGACAAACATAATCCTGGCAGTGGTGCCATCTTTTTCAAGGTGAAAGCATCCATGCCCTGTGAAGTATGTAGGTCAGAATAGTATCCTCGCAAATGTGTGGGCAGATTGCAGTAAGCACAGATGGTTTATGACTAGGATCTGAGATGTTCAAGTCTCTCAAAGGTCTTTGCAACTAGTTAGCAGTCTTAAGAATGCTGGTATTCTCATTTTGTTGCCAAAGAAACAGTGGCAAGGCTATTTCTTCAAGGATTTCAGGGAAAACAGGCTGAGATTGATCCCATGCTGACCTTTTGTTTGCTCCAAAAGCGACATTGATTGTACTTTGTCTATCTTCAAAACCCAACATATGTATACAAATCATATGTACTACTATGTACAATCATGCATTTGAACCAGGAAAAAAAGACATTCAAATATCAAATCTGTGGGTTTAATAACAGGATAATCCTGTGTAATGATGTGACAAGCCTCTGTGATATATTGTGTTTTGTGCCCACACAGTCACCTCAGATCCAAATGTCAGGGAAAGGTGGAATAATAATAATAAAGGACAAGAAAACCTGAAAAATAACAAGTCAGGCGGGTTCGTAGGCTCCTAAAGAAGAAAGAGAATATGTTATAGCTGACATTACAGCGGGATAACAGAGACTGAAAAGCTGACTGGTATTTTTTGCCTGGTAACTCACTTTGAGTATGGAAGACAAAAAGAAAAACTGGGAATTTGTGTCAACAATTACAGCCACACTTTTGATCTTGTATGTATTAGCTTGATCTGATAAAAACATTTTTAGAATGGTATCGCTTACCAATTGGCAATTTTGTGTTTGTTTAGCCCGTATCATCATAGGTTATAGGATTTGGGTCCATTCTGAAGTAGAATAATAGTACTTTATATCTCAGACCACAAATGACAGCATTCCGCAACTCAATCCAGGATCACCAGAGTAGGCTACAATGTAAAAACAGGGAGACGATTTGGTTTGATTTCTTTAAAAAATAAATTCTGTCCTTTAAATTTAATTTTAAAATGTTAAATCATAAATTATATTGTTATATAAGCCCGCAAGTTGTAATCTTGCAGTCTGAACTGAATTAGATGAGATGTTTGTACCGAATTTTGCATTTTCAGTGGAGTCGTCCTCGCAGGCTTCACAAAAAACAGCAACATAACACGCTCTCAGGTGTTGTCACACGGATGAAGATGAAGACGAAAGAGAGTTAAAAAAGGTTTCTATAAAAAAAAATGGTTCTTTAATTAATGATAATCCAAAACGATTAACAGAGTGTGTAACATGCACACACAAACAACAACCGACAAACAACTGAAGGTGAAGGTAAGGAACTTAAATACACTGATAGTGAGGAGATGACGAACAGGTGTGATGATCTGATGAGTGTCCATGACAACTGATGAGTGGCGGGAAAATAAAACACATGTGATGAATGAAAACAAACTGAAAGTCCATGAAAGTGAAACTAAAGATGAATAAGTCCAGATAGCCTAACTGTGACAGGTGTCGTCCAATTCATGGTATTGTCCAATTTCATGACTCTTATTGTTGGTTTTCATTCAAAATGATTCAGGAATTTACAAATTACCAGAGTTAAATAAGCATGATGAATCCTTCACTCCCTCAATGACCTCACTAACTGAACTGCAAGTTAACGTTACAATAAGTAATGCTTAGAAATTCAGCAAGTTTTGCTTCAATTACTCATTCATATGAAATAAAAAAGACAGAAACTTGTCAAATATGTTGGCCTACCACGGTTATTACTACTACAGTGCTTCTCTGACCAGAAATCAATCTGCACAGATTTTTTGTATTGTCCACTCTGATTTTTGAGAGAAAATGTAAAATCATGTGGATTGGATTTAAATATAGTAAAACAAATAAATTGAAAGGGAGTACTGTACTCTCAAAATCAAATTTGCCAATATACTTAATAAACAAACACACAAGGGGCAGTGGATGTGTATACTGTACATGGATGTCTTTATATTGACTGTGCATCTGCAACCTAGTTATTCACATGTATGAATGTGTATATCTGCAATAGACATTAAAGGGATAGTTCACCCAAATACGTACATTCTGTCATCATTTACTCATCCTCAAGTTGTTCCAAACCTGTATGAATTTCTTTCTTCTGCTGAACACAAAAGAAGATATTTTGAAGAATATGGGGAACTAAACAGTAGATGTGACCCATTGACTTCCATTTTTTTCCCATACTATGGAAGTCATGGAAGGTTTGGAAAAACTTCAGGGTGAGTAAATGATGACACAATTAAAATGTTGGGGTAAATAAAAAATGATAAGAAATGATTTTCACAGCATTTAGTTTATCATTAATGTGATAATTCTGCATATGGATATTAAACATTGTGTTATCCACAAAAACACAAGCCAGCGCATTCTCGTCTCTGAAAGGTTACAGCTCAGTGGTTAGAGCTCACAACCATAGACCGCACAATGCTCTGACATTTTCAATGAAAACTCATTGATTTGTTAGTGTGAGTGAAAAACAGCATCATATTAACCGTTCCAAAATGGCGGACATGTCGACTTGTCTGGAGCGGTCGAATGAGGCATCTACGTATACATATCTATGGATGTGTAGGTATTCTTCCTACCTGATAGACCTGAGTCCTCCTCACTGTTGTCGCCCTCCTCGCCTGCCTTCTCCAGGTTGCTGAGGGACTTGCTACGGGTACGGAAGTTTCTCAGCAGGTTGCGGTGCTCCTGGTAGGTGATGGGAGGGCTTTCTGGACCAATGTGAACAGGACGAGGGGTTCCGTAGTAGTTCCCTAACCCAGGAAATATAAGAAGCTTCTCACTCAGGCCTTCCATGGACAGTTATTATACTGCTTGGAAGTTATTTTGTTCATGAAGAGTTGATTTAGTTTCTTATTCTAGGGTCTATTAGTGTTGGTAGTTATATCCTCTGCAAAACACTGAACTACCCTAACCTCATGGTACAGGAAACATGTTACATTTTATCTCTCTTTCTCTCTTTTTTGTGTATTTAATGATGTTTTATTAATAAAGTTCGGGAGGAACATGTTCAAATGATCTACCCAATCAGCACAAAAGGAGGTCTATATATACATAGCTGACTCACCTATGTTCCTCAACACTTTTCCGTATCCCTCCGCCACCCCGACTCCTCACTATTGGCTGGTTCCTATCCCACCCAGGGATATGGGGGGAGTACTCTGGGTTCGGGCCAAATTCCGACCTCGGAGCTCTCCCCTCGCCAAATACGCATACTCTCTACTCTATCTGAATATTTGTAAGTGTGAACTCATGAAACACAATTAGAGGATTTACGGCTAGTAGTTAAAGCCATGGATATGCTGTATTATTTCTTGCAGAGTGAATCAATAGCTTTATTTCAATACAAATAGCTAACAGGAGCAACACAATCTTGCAATCAAGGTCACCTTAAAAACACATGATAATCCATTATATTGTCATAGTATATTCTCTAAAAGCGTAAAAAACATCTCAAGGATGGAATATACAACAGGGGTGACATTATATCTTCAGACGGTACAACAGATTTTGAACGCGTCCTGATCTCCATCTGTTATTGATTGAGTAACTTGCCTTTGCAGTGGTAAGTAAATCATACCTTGCCGTGTCGGCAAGGTGAGAATGGCGTTTACGGCATTTTGTAAATGCGGCTGCATTTTTTATGCTAATTCATTTTATTCGTTTAATCAGGCGGGGTAGGCGATCCTGCCCCTGAGAGCCATAACTTACATGCTAAAGGCACATGTGTCTCGGAGCCCACAGTAATGATGCCGAGAGAGGAATGAGCTTGGAATTCCACACTAAACACTGACTTGCGATACATTTGCCATGATATGCCTATTTTGGAGGGTATATCTGTGTAATGGACAATGAGCTTTTATCTATAGTATAAACTGACATTATGTGGCTCAAAGTAGTGTAAGCATTTCTGCAATTTACTATAAAAATTATAATACTGTGTTCAAATATAAAGACATGAGACAGACTGAGATAAACTGAAGGTAAATTAAACTTGCTCTTAAAATCAGTTTTACTTCCTCGTGTGAAATTTCAAAATTTTAGATACGAGTGCCGTTTTATAAGACCTCAATCAAGTTTTGCTTCTCCAAACATGTTCGAAAATATAATATAATATAATATAATATAATATAATATAATATAATATAATATAATATAATATAATATAATATAATAATCTTGATATCGGCATGATTTATTTTTGCATAGAACACAAAAGACATTATTTATCAGAAATTCCTGAACTATTTTCCATTAACAACAAAAATCCCAAAAGTATTACAAATATTTAATAAAAGTGATCTATACAACTTGTGTGCTATTTTCAAAAGCCATGATAACTTTGTATAAGGAACAGGATGAATAACGATTTATGGTTGAATTATCGCTTTAAACTTGTTGGATAGATGAGTATTGCCAACACAAGTTGTGTTGATGCATTTTGATGTGTGTAAATGGAGCTCCAACTGTGAATCAATAGATCAACACTGGACAAAAAGCCCCATAGATATAATGCTTGACCTTAAAAAGAGTCCAGAGAGCAATTAAATAATGAATTTGCACTGTAACACTTTATTTTCTCCATAAATTATGCAGGTATGGAGTCATGAACGTGGGCTGACCTTTGAACTTTCCGCTTTCCAACAGCGCCCCCGACTCCTCCAGTGAGAAGAACTCCTCAACGGACACAAAGTTATAGTCGACTCCCGAGATCTCGCCGTCTCGTGGCTGTCTAGTCGTACCTGCGGGTGACATCGTACAGAAAGGGACATGTTAAATACAGCAAGTCCAAATAAGTTACACAATTATTGACGGATCGCTGACCCGCACTTCGGCTCAATGTGTGTGCATGTGTGTGTGCTGCCAGATTAAGATGGCATTTTATCCCCTCTCCATCCAGCCTTGACTGACAAGTTAACAGAGCTATGAACAGCCCAGACCAATTACAGCGATCCAGCCTCGAAAATCTGACACGGCCCTCCCTCTCTCCGCAGGCTTTGAAACGGCTCCACACTGACACAACATCAATCACAAATTCTTTATCACTCTATACCACACACACACACGCACAGATCCTACCTCCTTTCCGCTTCAATATCTCTAATTAAGAGTCTGATAAGCGAAATCCCCCAGTACATCACAACATGAGCATTAGTCCCAGCACTTACACACTTGCAGAGTGCTGGACCTCAAGAGTGGTGTGTGTGTGTGTGTGTGTGTGTGTGTGTGTGTGTGTGTGTGTGTGTGTGTGTGTGTATTGATATTTTCACCCGCAGCTCACACAGCCAGAGGCGTACTGGAATGATTAGACCGTATTACTAACCGCCGCCACACCCACCACACGTCAATCTCAGATAGACAAGAGGACACTCGGAGCGAGGACAGGGAAATGCAGCGTCTGTCTAATTTAAGGCTGGCCTCAAGGGTGTGTGTGGGAGCATATGTGTGTACAAAATTAAGCAATGCCTAATGCACATTAAACGAGTGGATTCTGGGCAAAAATACTGCTGTGAATGGTGTATAATAGGAAAGGTCTGTACATAGCACGTGTTATGCATTTGCAAACTGCAGGTCGGGATGTTTGCGCAACCGCGTGTTCATTTAATAATCAGTAATATACACAATGAGTTTATTGACGTTAGCATAGATCATTCTGAAGATAAGCACACTGCTGTGTTTAACAGATGTAAAAATCAAAGTGGCAGGCCGTTCGCGGTTTGGACGGTATCGAGTGGGTTTCTTCCGTGCCAGTGGACATGTAACGAGATGGATAGATGGTTAATAGATGTGAGAAATGAAAGATCAAACATTGTGCTGTATACAAATGCATGCTAGAAAAGAAGCCAAACACAATTCAATATGCAAATATTATAAGGACAATATGCGAAATAAGGACAAGCAAAAACTTCTTCTGTCTTATAGTTTTTTAAAGGTGGAAATTTGCTAATAAACAGGCAATAAAATGTGTTCTATATGGAAGCTGGTTTCTTAAAAATAAAATAATATGATGTGAGCTTATTTCTCCTGATTGTGCTGTTGTATCACACAATTTAAATCATACTTTCCAATAAATGTGACTATGTATATCTCATAAAAGTTTTGTCTTTTTTACAAATGTGCAATTTTACAATCACAATTATCTTTATTTCTTCTAATTGATAATTGATTGATATAATATTTATTTCTTCATATCTCAAAATTGTGGCTTTTTTCACATTTTGCACTCTCAAAACTGCATCTCTATATCTTACAATTGCAACTATTTTTCACAATTGGACCTTTATATTTACCAATTGCATTTTACACCTCAGAAATGTGATTTTTTTTTTTCACACTTGCAATTTCACAACTGTATTTTTATATCTCAAAGTTGTCACAGTTTTTCACAATTGTGCCTTTATATCACAAAACTGCAACTTTATTTCTCACGAACAATATCTTTATTAAACAGAAAACGCACTTCACTTTCAACTATACGTTATTACAAGACAAAGAACTGATGAAAACTAAGGGTTTAAAGGAACACGCCAACTTTTTGGGACATTAACTTATTCACCGTATCCCCCAGAGTTAGATAAGTCCATACATACCCTTTTCATCTCCGTGCGTGCCGTAACTCTGTCTGACGCACCCAACGCTAGCCAAGCTTAGCACAAAGACTGCAGGTATACGGCTCCAGCTAGCATACTGCTCCCAATAAATGACAAAATAACGCCAACATTTTCCTATTTACATGTTGTGATTTGTATAGTCACTGCATGTACAAATAACAAGGTCACATGAGACACAGCCATTTTCTAACTGTATACATACTGCTATATTCTCAGAAGACGAAGCACTGCTACTTCTGCGGAGTGATTTGCTCGCAGCGCCTGAGAAGCCCCGTGGTGAGGAGCAGAGAGTTCGCTCAGAGTGTCGCGCTAATCACTCTGTTCCTTTAAATACGCAAAGGATAGTAATTAATGAAACTAATGGTGCCTTAGTTTGGTTTATTCTTGTCGTTAAAGTAGTACGTTTATATATGATAACCATTTGAAGCGTATTGTGTGTTTTATACACAGCGATAATAATAGCCTGTATTTTTACCAAATTCCAGTATCGTCTGCAAGCTGACTATCTATAGCGCAGTGAGTGTTTATATGGTTGTAGCATGCTACAGTGTATAATTTTGGCTTTAATACGATTTACCCAATATAGGCAAGAATAAACCTCCATAAAGAATAATAATAAACTTGTTCTCCATGATTCCGGTTCTCTCAGACAACAAAGCACTTGAATGCAACAAGCTCATAATCACAACTACAGAAGTGGGAGGTTGCACATTTCTGATAGCATGTGAAAGCAGCATAAAACACACCAAAACTAAACAACCCTGACACTCACAACCACTATTATATTTTACTAAGAGGAAAAAATAGAAATGAGAAACAGAAGGGAAAAGCTTGCTCCAAATATTTACAAAGGAGTGCAAGAAAAAAAGCAGAAGGCTACTATTTTGCTATATAAACACTTATCCAACAATCTCTTTGTAGTTAGCATGTTGCTTACTATTACTGTGTTTTTACTTAATATAGCTGCAGTTTTGTATATCTGACTATAAATATCCAGTATAGTGGGATGGCAATGTAGAGTTACAAATATATTCAGTGGCACAGAGAGAGAGAGAAAAAAATGTTTCTGGTCACCGAAATAGACTTGGGAGGTAAACAACAGCTTGCTACTACAAATATGCTACAATTGCAAACCTAAAATATTCTTCTACAAACCCTCTGTTATTTTGAAAGTCTACAAATATCAGCACATTCCCAGAGGCTCACAGGGTTGGCAGTGGTATCACAATCCTCACAGACACTATAGACAAGCTCAGTGTGAATAATTCTCTCAGAGCTCCAGCTAAGTGATTGAAGCACACATCAGAGACACCGAGAACACATTAGGACTCTCACCCTCCATGAATTAGTGATGAGCTCATTAATTGATTGCCAGGTGTTCCTGACCCTGCGTGTCATAACGGTGACCTTCTAAAAATAACCCCACGCTGACCTCAGCAAACCCAAGGTCCTTCTTATGACAGATTGAGACCTACAGCAAGAGTGACACTTCAGTTCACACGCACTCACTCAAACAAACCCGCACTCAGCAGAAGTCTTCCTTTAACACGAGTACAGGGGAATTCAGCAGGGCGCACTGATACATCTTATTTCCACTTTGGTGAAGGACCACAAATTATGCTCAAGGCACACACAAAGCAAATGAATGACAAACACACGATGCCAAAGGGAAAATTATGTAACTCGAATACGTTTGTGATGATTCGGTTTAGCAGCACTGATGTATAAAAGAGTTTCAAAATAATTTTACTTTTTAAAACAATCAATAGTTGATTTTGAAAGTTCACTGCACACAATACAAAAGCAGAGTGATCTGTGCAGTGTGCAACCTATTCTCTAAAGAGACCCCCTCTTTACTTACCCATTATAAAAGCCATTTAATTTGATTCTATTGCATGAATAATTGATAAACGGCCGACCGTTTCTTAATTCCTTTAAGCGGTTTAATCCTTTATGTCCTGCGCTCCTCTTTAGCAGTGGACCATGTGAACTCTCTCTCAGCCCCGCTGCCCCAGTCGATCTCTATTGTTCAATGGCTTTGGTTTAGTTGAACAGCAGCTACATTTGCTTTATTCTAATGTGCCCTCATTTGAAATCGATACAAAATTACTTTTAATATCTGAAAATACTTCTAAAAAACAATGTAGTGGTGGATGGAAACATAGACATACAGTATGGTAAGAATGAATTTACTATGCTAAAAGCTAAAAAAAAATATATTAAAACTAGCTTGTATGCATACTGTTGACCTCTTTATAAACTTAAAATGTGGCATGATGGGATAAACAGCATTAAACAATCCAATCTAGTCAGAAAATACAATCATAAAGTGAATTAAATTCAAAATGAATTATAAGTATACAACTAAAATGTTTGCTGGGGGATTTAAGTGTTCCACTACGTAGACTGTATATTGAATGTATTATCGTAATATATTCTTTGCACACTGTCCTCCTCCTGCCTACAGCTATATGAGACAGACATTATGTAACAATGGTCTGATACTGTCATACACTCTCTAAAACAGTCATTATACAGTCATTTGAGTTAGAGAGCAGATTTGTTGTCTACGGACTTATAAAGGAGCAGTCACGTTTACTGTTCAGGAAATTTTCACAGGTAAAATCCAATCATTGCAATAGGAATCCATGCAATCAGGAATTTCTCATGTGCAGTGTTGGGGGGTAACGCATTACACGAGTTATGTAATCAGATTACTTTTTCAAGTAACTAGTAAAGTAACGCATTACTTTTAAATTAACAACAAAATATCGGAGTTAGTTTTTCAAAAAAGTAACGCAAGTTACATTGTTTTACCATGACTGACACTGACAGCTCTCCAGTCCCCATATGTTGAGAGAAATCCAAAGTAAGTGCAGAGATGTTGTGGGAGCTGTGTAAACAGGATACAGTCATGGCCAAAATTGTTGGCACCCCTGGTAAATATGATCAAAACTGGCTGTAAAAAATAAATATGCATTGTTTATCCTTTTGATCTTTCATTAAAAAAATTGGCAAAATTCTAACTTTTCATTGAAGCAAGAGAATTGAAAGTGAGGCTAAATCACATTATGAAATAAATGTTTTTCTCCAAAACATGTTGGCCACAATTATTGGCACCCTTTTATTAAATACTTTTTGCAACCTCCTTTTGCCAAGATAACAGCTCTGAGTTTTCTCCTATAATGCCTGATGAGTTTGGAGAACACCTGACAAGAGATCAGAGACCATTCCTCCATACAGAATCTCTCCAGATCCTTCAGATTCCCAGATCCATGTTGGTGCTTCTTCTCTTCAGTTCAGCCCACTCATTTTCTATAGGGTTCAGGCCAGGGACAGGGATGGCCATTGCAGATCTTGGTTTTGGGCTCAGTGACCCATTTTTGTTTTGATTTTGATATTTGTTTTTGGATCACTGTCCTGTTGGAAGATCCAAACATGGCCCGTTATAAGATTTCTAGCCCCGGCTGTTAGGTTTCGATTTTTTATCTGTTGGTATTTGATCCAATCCATGATGCCATGTATCTGAACAAGATGTCCAGGACCTCTGGCAGAAAATTAGGCCCACAGCAGTAAAGATACAGCAGAGTATTTCATTTTACACATGGGGTACTTTTTTATCCCTGTGTGCACCAAACCCATCAAAAAGCTATTTTTTTGGTTCCTCTGTCCATAGAACCCGTCCCGTTTGAAGTGCCAGTCGTGTCAGGTACTTTTCAAACGTTCTATGGACAGAGGAACCAAAAAAATAGCTTTTTTGGCAGCAAACACTTAAGATGGGTTTGGTGCACACAGGGATAAAAAAGTACCCCATGTGTAAAATGAAATACTCTGCTGTATCTTTAGTGCTGTGGGCCTAATTTTCTGCCAGAGGTCCTGGACATCTTGTTCAGATACATGGCATCATGGATTGGATCAAATACCAACAGATAAAAAATCGAAACCTTAACAGCCGGGGCTAGAAATCTTATAACGGGCCATGTTTGGATCTTCCAACAGGACAGTGATCCAAAAACAAATATCAAAATCAAAACAAAAATGGGTCACTGAGCACAAAACCAAGATCTGCAATGGCCATCCCAGTCCCTGGCCTGAACCCTATAGAAAATGAGTGGGCTGAACTGAAGAGAAGAAGCACCAACATGGATCTGGGAATCTGAAGGATCTGGAGAGATTCTGTATGGAGGAATGGTCTCTGATCTCTTGTCAGGTGTTCTCCAAACTCATCAGGCATTATAGGAGAAAACTCAGAGCTGTTATCTTGGCAAAAGGAGGTTGCAAAAAGTATTTAATAAAAGGGTGTCAATAATTGTGGCCAACATGTTTTGGAGAAAAACATTTATTTCATAATGTGATTTAGCCCCACTTTCAATTCTCTTGCTTCAATGAAAGGTTAGAATTTTGCCAATTTTTTGAATGAAAGATCAAAAGGATAAACAATGCAGATTTATTTTTTACAGCCAGTTTTGATCATATTTACCAGGGGTGCCAACAATTTTGGCCATGACTGTACTAATAAGCATGATGGTTGGTTATATTTATTGTGGTTCTAGACTAAATCTGAGCATGCGTTTACTCATCTCACTTGCACAAAAACAGATTCCGTATTCCTCAAAAAGAATAAAGAGAGTGCAAACTCAGAATATTAAACAAACATGCCATAATTAAATGTTAAATAACACAAATATACTGTATATATTTAATCTCACTTTATGACCCAATGTCTTTGCTGCTGACCTTTGATGATCCAATCCAACCATACTACTAAGCAAAAGTTACTTTAGATAAATAACATTTATGTTTCTTTTTGTTTAAGTGCTAAAGTAAGAGTGTTGAACTTTTTTCTCCTGCATCCTATTCTTCTTCAATCCAGAATAGCAGCACAGATGAAAGGTTTGAGCTGCGTCTTGTACTGTACAAGCCTGAATTTGCATTTCCTTCTGCCTGTAATTCAGTTAGTTATTTTTTTTAGGGAGAAACGCAATATTGTAACACATTACTTTTAAAAGTAACTTACTCCAACACTGCACATGAGGGCAAAAGATTTTCACGCACAGATTTAGCATCGGATTCAAGTTGGTCCTACAAATTTGTTGCACTACCCAAAAAAGAGTGCTGCCTGGTTTGAAAGTTACTTCATACATTGCTACCTTAACAATGGACCTTTTAAATGAAATGTTGCAGACATTTCACAGTTGTGAACGCACCTTCAGGCAACATCATAATAAAAATAGAACCTAAAAAGTGACCAATTTAGAATCTAACTCTATTAGGTGCAACTCTCAGCATCACAACTGATTTTGATAATAGCATGTTGCTAAGCTAGGTTGCTAAGTGTGATTCTATTAACTCTTTCCTGGCAACTTTTTTTTTTTTAAACGCTGGCGGGGAAAGATTTAAGCATAAAATTACATCACAAACAAATACTGGGAAACTACATATTGAATTAGATGAAAGGCCGTATTTTTAAATACATCATATTTAGGCAGTGGCTATTTAAAGAAACTATGCTATTTACCATGAGCGTGAACAGTGGTGGATACCATGTGCATGTGTGTAAACAGATACAAATAGCATCATATTTACACTAAGTGCAAATAGTGACAGATGATATTCATACAAAGTGTAAATAGAAATGATATGCTGTTTGTACCAAGGGTAAATTATCCAAGCAATGGTGGACAGAGTTAGCGAAAATAGCCTTTGGTTGGCAATTTGCACTTAGTGTAAATGGACACTGCATTTATAATCTTGGATATTCTTGGAATGCCCGTCTATCGAAAGAATACATGCATTATTTCGCCTTTAAATTTGTGGCAAAGAGACAGCGAGTCAACACAATTCAGTGGCTTAAAGATTACATAAACCAAATATGCTCACCATAACATAACATATTTTACCTAGTAAAAACCAGCATTTAACATTTTTGTCAGTAGATTCAAGGTCAGGCTTTGACTCTGGTCATTTGCATTGATTTATTTATTAAATTTTTGACCTTAGATCAAGGCGTGATGGTTTACGAATTCATGTCGCCCCAATTACTGTCAACATTACTGCTGCATATATTGGACAGGTAAAGTATGACTACCAAGCTGGAGGCATGCAGACTGTTTACTCTGCTATTTTCCATCTCTGTCAGATGAAACTAAAGCTCCCAGCCGGAGGCCTCGGCAGGCCTTCCTGTCTACTCTACTTAGCCAAACTAAAGCCCCTTCAGGGTCAGGCAGAGTGATTTGCACAGCTATTCTACATTGTGTGAAAAAAATAGCAAATTCTGTCATTGTTTACTTGCCCATATGCCGTTCCAAACCTGCATGACGTTCTTTCTTATAAGTGAAGAAGCATTTTTCCACACAATGAAAGGGGATGGTTTGGGACAAGGGACAACCATCATTCACTTTCATTGTATGGAAAAGAGCAGCTTGGACATTCTGCTAGATAGCAGGTATAATAAGAAAGCATTTGGCTCTTGTGTCTGAACGACGTGTTTGAGATCAGTAGAGCTGACAGAGCTGGTCTCAGAGTACAAGAAATGTATAAAAGCCAAAACTGTAACAAGCAAGAGAGTGAAAAGATGTGATATGAAAAGAAACTGCTGACAAAATAAAAAAAATGTGCTTATAAATGTATACTACACCTGGCAGAACCGCATTACAATAGCTCTGTTATTATTACTAACAGTACACCTATATTATTGTCATTATACCACAATATTTACTATATCACAGTGAATTAAAGTTTATTATCAAATGACCTGTGTTTTGCACTGAAGTGAGAATAATCTTTATTTGGTCATTTATAGGCTGTTTTGCGAGTTAAATATGTATTATTGAATGGGGTATGTTGCATTAAAATGGCTGTGAGTTATTTACAGTATGCAGCAATAGACGTTTATTCAAGTGGGCTATTAGTATTCTTCATTTGAACTAAAAAAAGAGAGAAAGTATACTTTCAGTCTACTTTTTATGTACTTCAGAAATATACTTAGGGTTAGGGTAAAATTACAATTAAGTATACTTGACTTATACTGACAGAAAAATATAACCCACTGTTTCACAGACAAGGCTTGAGTCGTGTCCCGGACTGAAATGCATGTTTGAGCTGTTTTAACTGAAAGCAACTTACACACACAATATCTTAAAATATGTCACTGCCCTTGTTTTGTCTCAAGATGCACAACAGTAATGCTTTTTTTTTCTAAGGCACATTTATAAAAGCTACTTAAATGTCCCAGCTGAACTAAGGCCTAATCCTGGCTTAATCGAAACCCTGTCTATGGTGTGAATGGGTTCAATGAAAGTCTCAGTCTGATGATGATAATGCTGATAATGATAAATAATTTAAAAAATGTGGCACTTTAAAATAATAGTAATGTTATGTGTTACTTTGCATTTAAGCAATGATGTAAAATAATAATACATGTTTTTTAGGAGAAACACAATAATATAAAACATTACTTTTAAAAGTAATGTTATCCAACACTGGTGATTACAAAGCAAATCATTGGTTTAGGCATGTTGTGAATCTAGCTTTTTGTACATGCTTTAGTAATTGTATGATGCCCCATCGATTTCAGGAACACTTTAGACAGTATAAGAATGAGAAAACAGAGAAAAATAAATAGGCAAAATTAAGCGAGTGACAAATAAAAGAAGCTACAAGGAAGAGTAAGGAAGATGGCCGTCGAGTGGACTGACTCTGATAACTGCAGAGGTCATGGTCAGTTTCCTCTGACCAAATCCATGTCCTTTAAAGCTTTGACTGCCTTGTGATGATTATTCATAATCTAAACTCTGTTCATATCATAATAGAATCAGCTTTTTAAAATGCAATCCGTCTGTCTGGAAAATTACGCTGTGAAATCAGTCTTATTGTGATAATCAGATACAGTATCTTGAATATATCATCAAAGAGGGTTCAAAGTAACTTCTTCAATGATAATTTTGCCCAAATATTGCATGATTTTAACTGAAGCCTTGTTCAGACTGTCAGAAATCTAATTTTTGTGCATTTCTTAGTGGAATCTGATCATATTTAGTATGTGTGAACATCAAAAAAATGAAAAAAGATTCCAATCAGATAAACAAATAATCAGATTTGGACTGACAGTGTGAACGTAGCCATATAGTGTTGTCCGGAAGTTAAAACATAACAGATGACAAACTGCACAATGGCTACAATTATCACACATCAGCAGCTGAAACATCTGTCAACATCTCTGTTTGTACAAACTGCTTGTTCTCTCTAGGACTGAGTGTAGAAAGTTAAGGTGAGGGCAACATTGAGAATTGAAAGTATCTAGCTGTAGGGGCCTTCCACATTCAGCAGACTGAGATAAAGAGAAAAAAATAACCAGAACAGTGTGTTTTGTGTGTTCACTGTCCTGTGTAAGTATTTGAATAATTCATGTTTGAGGGTGTCCATGTGAGAGCAGCACGTGTGAATCTTGAAGTGCGTTGCTAAATCCCAAATGAAGCTTATGTGTGTTTTGGAAGAGCCAAAGACAAGCTCAAAGGCATCCCTGTAGTTATTGTTTATGTGTGTGTGTGTGTGTGTGTGTGTGTGTGTGTGTGTGTGTGTGTGTGTGTGTGTGTGTGTGTGTGTGTGTGTGTGTGTGTGTGTGTGTGTGTGTGTGTGTGTGTGTGTGTGTGTGTCTCAGCAAGCAGAATGGCACACGGCAGGCAGCGTCAAGCTCGAAATGACCTACTTCACTATAAATCACTATAAATCAGAGATTACCCCACTCAAGTCTACGCTATGTTTAAAACACACTCCCACACACGCTCAAACACGTGTGCAGAGCCAGACCATGCAGCACCGTGTCCGAACTACGAGAACTGACTGAAAACTTTTCGAACAATGAAAGAGAAAAACAGAGAGCCAGCATCACCAGGAAGTTCCCAAAGTAGCCACAGATGTTTTACAATGTAAACAAAGTCCCTTTGAGGAAAGTCAGTTCACTCTGTGGGCGGCCATATTGGTAACACCTCACACTCTAAGAAAAAAAAGGTACATAAGTTGTAAAAAATGTACACCTCTGTAACTTTTAGACTTAAAAAAATGCATATTAGTACCTTAAAGGTACATATTAGTACCTAAAGTGTACATATTAGAATCTGAGTGTACAGCCAGCTCCAATCAAATTGAGTGAGGAAAGGCTAAACTCTCTGAAACTGTTTATCAAGATTCTGTTTCAATAACATATTTCAAATCAGCAATAAAAGCTTTGATGTAAAAAAAAACAAATTCGCTTTATTTTTTTAGCTCAAATAACACTATAAACCTTTAGGGTTATCTAGTTTTTTAGGGTTATCTGGTGCATTATAGAACAAACAAAAAGGCGATTGGCTCTTTTAACTTAAAGGTGGGACTTATGATTTCACAAGAACAACATCTCATGGCAATTCGTACTGTAACGATTTTGCGTTTGCCATATTAGTGGCTAATTCATATGAATTTGTACAATTTCAATCAAATTTTTTCATACAATCTGCATATAGCCGAGTGACTGTTAGCTTTATGGATAGGGTTAGGGCTGGACCTCCATGCTTTTTTTCAAAAAGTCTTACATTTTCATATGATTCATGCTATACAGGTTCATGCAAAATCGCCACCTCATTATATCTTGTGAGATCGGTTTGTTATTTTCTACAAGTGGTCTATCTCCCCCTCCTTGTACCGTCTGGTAATAATTCCACTGTAAAAACCAGCAGAACTTCATCTACTTAACAAAAGCTTATGATTTTGATAGAGGTTAATCCACATCTATGTCTTATCACTGCACAAAGATTAAAATGGGAAAGAAATTACTCAAAATATAATTAGGATTTTAAAGCTCAGGATAAAGGGCACAGAAAAATGAAAGCAACAGGGAGTTGAGCGGTAAAGAGGTTGTGAAAGAGAGACGCCTGATAGAAAAGAGCGTGAAAAGTGAAGTGAAAAGCATGGAAATGTTATGAGGCCATATTCAACAGTTCTCTCTCACAGAGCATGGAGATATGCCTCACTTTTATTCAAAACATCACTGCCCATATTAAAGGATTATAAAGAATAAAAACGGTATAACACTCTTTGACACTCCGCAGGAAAAATAACAGCATGTTGGGTTTGGAATGACATGAGGGTGTCATCATGTAAATAATGACGGAAAATTTATTTTTGCTACAACTATTGCTTTGCTAACTAACTTTCACCTTCCCCTACTCTTGTCTCTCTTTTCATTCTCTCGCATCCTTCCTTTCTTGTCGCAGTGAAGCCAGTTGGAGCTGTCGACACCTGCTCACTATTAAACGGATCACACGCCAATTAACACTTCATCAGAAAAACTGCAGTACCTTGAGCTCGATCAGCCCGCGTGCAAGATGTTAAGTGCTGTTGCATGAAATAACAAGCTCATTTTCCAGTAGTTTATCGGGTTGTTTAAACGTATGTGCATGTGTGTTTAACCATGAAAAATTACACATAAAATCTCTGACAGCAGTGAAATGAAATGGAGCAGATGGAGACTTTTCCTTTAGTCTTCTGCTTCACAGATTAGTCTTTAAGAAAAATAGATCATAAAATGTATACAAAATAAAAAAAGATTAGAAATAAAACAAAAAGATTTTTAAAATGCACTCAAACAAATCTTCAAATCCTTCTAAAATCCCTCAATCCTTCTAAAATAAAATGATTTGAGTTAGGCTATCCACATGAATTTTATTGTATATTCTATGAAGTATAAATAGTTTCAAAATAGTGATATATTTATGGTGAATATAAATAATGTATCATTTGTTTCTAATTTAATTTTAAAAGAAAAGGCTGAGACAAAGTGGACAGGCACTATCAAAACATATCTCTGTTTGTTTGAGCACTGAGATTTGGCAACAGCTCAACCAATAATGTGAGATAGGGGTGGAGCTATCTGTTTGTCTGGCCAATGACAGAAGTGGTTTGGGAAACCTGTCTGGAAATCAGTAACTATTCTGTTTGTGGCACTAGTGACAATTGGATATAGACAGACATAAATCCTCCTCCATCCTAGCTAACAAAAACATGTTCTAAAACAGTTTGCTAACATTATTATTAAACGGATAGTTCACTTTAAAATGAAAATTCTGTCATCATATACTCACCCTCAAGTTGTTTCAAACCTGTATGAATTTCTTTCTTCTGCTGAACACAAAGAAAGATATTTTGAAAAATGTCAGTAACCAAACAGTTACCAGGTCCCATTGACTTCCATAGTATTTTTTTTTTCCTACTATGGAAGTCAATGGGACCTGGTAACTGTTTGGTTACTGACATTTTTCAAAATATCTTCCTTTGTGTTCAGCAGAAGAAAGAAATTCATACAGGTTTGAAACAACTTGAGGGTGAGTATATGATGACAGAATTTTCATTTTAAAGTGAACTATTCCTTTAAGTTATGAAAATGTTATTTCTGAGCGTTAAAAAACAGACGAACATCCAACAAAAAGAAAACGTTCCATGAATTATGTAAAGATAATGTTTTTGTGCAGCGTTTTGAGAACATCATTAAAGACCAGATAACTTTGAACAAACATTCTGTTTCTGGAAAAAAAACATTTGTTTTTCCCTTGAACGTTCCCTGTTAGATGGTATAGGTATATAGATATTTTAATCTCTAAAAGAGCAACTTCTGAACAATCTTTTTTGGGGTACTCACAGGGCACGGCTCTCAAGTAGAGGTTTTCTCGGATCACCTGCTGGAGTTGACTGTCCATGGAACCCGGTGTGAAACATTTGCTCAGGTATAACCTTAGATCCTTGCATAGAGTTGAGCCTAAAAGCAGGACGGATGAGAAATTAGAAAGGGAAAAACAGACAACAAGCAAACAAAAAAACAAACAAACAAACAAACAAACAGAGACATTGTCATTCTTTTAACACACAGTAAGAATATCCCATAAATTAACATTTACAAACGAGGCAATGTGCTTACCCACCTCAAAATCTGCAATTCAAAAAAACTGAAGAGCTTGCGAAAATAAACACACACAGATACATTCTGCCGATTCCCTGGAGGCAGTATTGATTAACCTTTAGATATTAGAGGTGTTTCTAATCAATCAAATGAAGCCAGGGTTGTTCTACCGTTCGGCCAGAACCGCAAAGAAATGCTACTGAAGAGTACAATGAATTCACATTTTTATGGTCAGTATAATGGTGTATCACTCTATGTAGAAACACATTCGGGTTATAATGAAAAGTGTGTGCAGTACAGAGACGTTCTCCCACAAACACACGCACAGCCTTGGATTAAAGTGAAAAATGTCACACACGCAGTCTTGGCACGGCTGGCCAATGCTCCACTCAACATGGCTGATCTCTTTATTTCATCTGCTGTGGTTTATGGTCTCTGATGACAGGCCACTTGGCTGTTATAGATGAACAGAGTGCCTCTCGAACCCATCAAAATGACAGACCCACCCCCACCCAACCTCTCCTCGTAATAAAACACAGCTCACAGTTCTCATAAAGGAACATAAGCCCTGCAACCACATGAGCACACACACACAGCATATACAGTATGAAATGACCGCTATGACATTCTGTAAGGACACTAATGCTGGTCGGCTGTTCTCCTTGAACTTTATTTATCTAATTCAGCCAGGGCTGTGTTTCCCAAAAGCATTGCGAACGCCATTGCCACCACCAATGTTCTCTGCGAACTTCGCTCACGATGCTTTTAGGAAACACAGCCCATATTTATAGTGTTGATTGCATTAGTAAGACTTAAGGATCTGCAAAAAGTATTAAACTTCAGCATGTGCCACATTGTTTATGCTAAGAACATGAATGATGCCTCAAATCATGCGATTCGTTACTTGTCAGAGCATTAAGAACAAGAGAATAAATCCCATGGATTACAAGGAGTGAGCTCTTTTGACTTTGGCCAGTAAGCAACCACAAAGCAACCACCCAGAGCACCATATCAACCACCTAGCAACGCCCAAGCAACCACATAGCAACGCTCTAAACTGCACTCAGTGACCACATAACAATGATTTGACTACTCTCCAGAACATCCCAGTACCATTCCAGGATAGCCAGCAACATTGAACAAAAACACCAATCAGAATACCTCAGCAACAGCATAGCCATCAATCATATATGGTAACTATCCTGACTGCCCTAGTAACGCCCTAGTAACCACATGGCAATGCATTAAACACCACTGAGAACACTTTAGCAACTGTATAGCACAGATCTGGCAACTTGGTGTTTTAATCTCTCTCTTTTTTATGTTTTGCAGTCCTAGTGTGTTCTGTGTGGTTGCTAGAGTGTTGCTAGCCAATTTCCAAAGTGGTTCTGATGCCCTGTTTACACCTGGTGTTAAGATTGGCCGATTGGATCACAAGTAGACGAGGGAGACATATACCCATTTACACCTGGTGTTTTAATCCATCTCTTTTGTCCACTTTCAACCACTTCCGTCCTGATTTCTTCTAGGGGATGTTCTATGGGCAGGTAAATGTAAGGGTTTTCTTCCGATCAATTGGATGAAATAAGCTTGCACAATTTACCTATGAATGCGACCGGAGACGACAGAAAAAACACATGGAGAGCATCAGCTTTCGTTTCTGCTCTGACAGCCGTGAGACCATGCTGAACACTGTGAGTGTGCGAATGATGAGAAAACACTGTGCTTGGTACGTTTTTCATCTTCAAACCAAACTTGGGTCTCCAGCCAAAGTTTAAACACTGTCTGGCTAGCGCGCTTCTCATAGTGTTTATGGATTAGTTCAGTAGGCGGAGAGTTTTTGCGGCTGTTTGAACATATTCAACCACATGAGAGTTTACACTACGAAAGCAATCCGGTCAAATGCATTTTCGACTACCTCTAGAAGTGCTCGAAAGTGGAAAAGCTCAAAACTATTTAGACCAAGTTTACACCTGTATTATTAATTCCACTTGTGATCGGATTGATGAAAACGCATCTTAATACCAGGTGTAAACAGGGACCAAGAATACTGTACTAACCACACATAATTGTTTCAAAAGCCCCTCAGAACACCTTAGCAACCATATAGCAAAGGTCTGGTTGTAACCATTCAGGACACCCTACACTGTAAAAAATGATTTGTTAGTTTGACTCAAAAAAGTAAGTTACCTGGTTGCCTTAAAATTTTGAGTTCATTGAAACTAAAAATGTGAGTTTTTACAACAAGTGATTTTGTTGTTTCAACTATTATTTTGTTATTTCAATCAAAGATTATTTTTTAACTTAACGTTGTTTTGTTGTCATAACTTAAGATTACATATTATATCAACTTATTCAAGCAATCAAAGGAATTAAGTTAACTTACAAATGTAAGTTCACTCAACTTAACCTTAACTACATATAGTTTGTTGTAACAATTAACTGAAAAGTTTACACGGTTGCCTTAAAATTATGAGTTAAATCAACTACATATAGTTTGTTGTAACAATTAACTGAAAAGTTTACACGGTTGCCTTAAAATTATGAGTTAAATCAACTACATATAGTTTGTTGTAACAATTAACTGAAAAGTTTACACAGTTGCCTTAAAATTATGAGTTAAATCAACTTCAACACAACTTAACATGACAAAAACTTTTTTGTTAAAACGAATTCTGGAATAACAGCACAAATAAACCATAACTTTAACATTTATTATAACATTCACACAAATATGAATTCATTGAATTGTCTGACAAGTATATTTTAGTATAAATGAGTATGATAGAATTAACTGCTGCTTCAATAAAAACATTAAAACACATTAAAGCAGCAGGACACAAGCTGTTGCTATAAATGTCAAGCATGTGTGAGAATAAACAAATGCCAGTGTAATGACATTAACATCAGCTTGAATTAAGTGCAATAGAATAAATAAAAATAAAAAAACATTTAATGAACATGACATGAAAATTTCATTTTTCAAATTTCTAAAATCCTTTGCTCAAAACAATATTTTGTCTGTTCAATAAAACAAAACAAGTATTGAGTATGCGAGTATGTACAACCTCATAAAGTGAATGAAATAAGAAAACTGTTGACAAGATAACCACAAAATATCAGGCCAGTGAGGCCACATTTCATAACAAATCTCAACAAATATTAAAAAGCATTTCTCAAACAGCATTAAAAGGGTTAGTTCACCCAAAAAATAAAATTGTCATTACTCACCCTCATGTTGTTCCAAACCTGTAAGACATTTATTCGTCTTTGGAACACAAATTAAGATATTTTTAATAAAATCTGAGAGCTTTTTGTCAATCCATTGACAGTCTATGCAACTACCACTGTCAAGCCCCAGAAAGGTAATAAAGACATCATTGAAGTAATCCATGTGACTCCAGTGGATTAACCTCAAGTTTATGAAGTGACGCGAGTGCTTTGTTTGCTCAAAAAAAAATATATATTTACAAAATATTAATCTATCAATCTCCAACGCACGTTCAAGTTTTTTTTGTGCAAACAAAGCACTCGCTCACTTCATAAACTTGAGGTTAATCCACTGGAGTCACATGGATTACTTCAATGATGTCTTTATTACCTTTCTGGGGCTTGAAAGTGGTAGTTGCATAAACTGTCAATGGATTGACAAAAAGCTCTCAGATTTCATTAAAAATATCTTAATTTGTGTTCCAAAGACAAATGAATGTCTTTCAGGTTTGGAACGACATGAGGGTGAGTAATGACAATTTTAATTTTTGGGTGAAATAACCCTTTAAAACTAACCCTGCAAAGCAGGTTTCTTCATCTATTCCAGATTTTTAAAGGCTTATACCAATTTATAACATTTTATAATGAAAGGGTTAGTTCACCCAAAAATGAAAATTCTGTCAGTAATTACTCACCATCATGTTGTTCCAACTCCGTAAGACTTTCGTTCATCTTCGGAACACAAATTAAGATATGTTTGATTAAATCTGAGAGCTGTCTCACTCCTCCATAGGCTTCTTAAGGGATTGAAACTTGCCAGCCCAGAAAGTTATTAAAAACATCATTAAAATAGTCCAAGTGGCTCAACCATATGTTTATCAAGCGACGAGAATACTTTTTGTGCGCAAAAATAGGGATGGGCATTTTTGTCATTTTCTCATTTCGATCATCAACAGGTCTCAAAAACGAGTAATTAGGGGGGCGGGGCTTGTGCGGGGGGCATGGTGTGTCCGTCATGAAAATGTTAGGAAATGTTACATGTAAGACTGTTACGATAATTAATGTTGACAAATAAAAATATGACATTAAACATGAAAACATGAACGTATGACTAGAAAAAATAACACTATGATGCATCAATGTTTTCGAAAAAGAAACATCTAAAAGGAATAGCTGCTTGAGGTAAAGCTAAAGAGTAAATGATAGTAAACTGAAGCACGTTCTACGACAACCTATGAGATTAATAATCAGATATCCTAGATACAGAACATAAACGTAACATTACAACTTGCATTAACAAATATACTATTTGATATTATATCTGCGCAGCGCGTCTGTGTTGCACGTCACCACGTAGGCTTACTATTGGCCGACGCTGGTCATGTGTGTGACGCGTGTGACGTGCAACACAGACGCGCTGCGCAGATATACTACGCAAATACACTCAGGCCAACGGAAAATATAATGAATAGTGGAATAAAGTCATTAGTTCTGTTTGTTTTTTTGCGCACAAAAAGTATTCTCGTCGCTTGATAAACATACACAAGATATTCAGCATTATAATGAGAACAGGATTGTGATAGAATGTTGTAAATTCTCTGCTTTAGTTGCTCGTGTATCAGCGCGCTGTTAAGGGAATAGCGCATCCAAAATTTCCCTATCAAACCACTGACTGTAAAAAACTAGTTAACATGCGCATTCGCGTCCTTTTGTTCATGCAAGTTGTAATGTTACGTTTATGTTCTGTATCTAGGATATCTGATTATTAATCTCATAGGTTGTCGTAGAACGTGCTTCAGTTTACTATCATTTACTCTTTAGCTTTACCTCAAGAAGCTATTCCTTTTAGATGTTTCTTTTTCGAAAACATTGATGCATCATAGTGTTATTTTTTCTAGTCATACGTTCATGTTTTCATGTTTAATGTCATATTTTTATTTGTCAACATTAATTATCGTAACAGTCTTACATGTAACATTTCCTAACATTTTCATGACGGACACACCATGCCCCCCGCACAAGCCCCGCCCCCCTAATTACTCGTTTTTGAGACCTGTTGATGATCGAAATGAGAAAATGACAAAAATGCCCATCCCTATTTTTGCGCACAAAAAGTATTCTCGTCGCTTGATAAACATATGGTTGAGCCACTTGGACTATTTTAATGATGTTTTTAATAACTTTCTGGGCTGGCAAGTTTCAATCCCTTAAGAAGCCTATGGAGGAGTGAGACAGCTCTCAGATTTAATCAAACATATCTTAATTTGTGTTCCGAAGATGAACGAAAGTCTTACGGGGTTGGAACAATATGATGGTGAGTAATTACTGACAGAATTTTCATTTTTGGGTGAACTAACCCTTTCATTATAAAATGTTATAAATTGGTATAAGCCTTTAAAAATCTGGAATAGATGAAGAAACCTGCTTTGCAGGGTTAGTTTTAAAGGGTTATTTCACCCAAAAATGAAAATTGTCATTACTCACCCTCATGTCGTTCCAAACCTGAAAGACATTCATTTGTCTTTGGAACACAAATTAAGATATTTTTAATGAAATCTGAGAGCTTTTTGTCAATCCATTGACAGTCTATGCAACTACGACTTTCAAGCCCCAGAAAGGTAATAAAGACATCATTGAAGTAATCCATGTGACTCCAGTGGATTAACCTCAAGTTTATGAAGTGAGCGAGTGCTTTGTTTGCACAAAAAAAACTTGAACGTGCGTTGGAGATTGATAGATTAATATTTTGTAAATATTTTTTTTTTTTTGAGCAAACAAAGCACTCGCGTCACTTCATAAACTTGAGGTTAATCCACTGGAGTCACATGGATTACTTCAATGATGTCTTTATTACCTTTCTGGGGCTTGACAGTGGTAGTTGACAGATTTCATTAAAAATATCTTAATTTGTGTTCCAAAGACAAATTAATGTCTTTCAGGTTTGGAACGACATGAGGGTGAGTAATGACAATTTTAATTTTTGGGTAAACTAACCCTTTTACTGCTGTTTGAGAAATATTCTCCTTTAATATCCTTTTTTATATTATTTTAAGCCATCAAGCACAATGTCCTCCTCTAACACCACAGCCACATCAATTATTTCCTTTGGGAGGAGGTTTGCAGTGTTCTCCTCTGTGACCACCAAGAGTCCAACATTCATCCCCTTCACCACCTCTTCCTCATCAGTTGGCTAATAAGAGAAAAAGGAAATTATTATGAATCACAAAATTACAAATTTACAAAGCATTTGTAGGTAACAATGAATGAGTGTTAAAGGAACACTCCACTTTTTTTGAAATAGGGTCATTTTCCAACTCCCCTAGAGTTAAACAATTTTACCGTTTTCGAATCCATTCAGCCGAACTCCGTGTCTGGCATTATCACTTTTAGCATAGCTTAGCATAGATCATTGATTCTGATTAGACCGTTAGCATCTCTCTCAAAAAAATTACCAAAGAGTTTTGATATTTTTCTTATTTAAAGGGATAGTTCACTTTGAAATTAATTTTTGATATGTTTTAGCTTACCTCAAGGGCATCCAAGATGTAGGTGTCTTTGTTTCCACAGTATTTTCAATTTTGATATTTTTAGGTCAAACCGTTGTTGTCTGACAGTCATATCATGCAGGTCTATGGGGTCCACCTCAAAGAGCATGCACAGAGAAGTCCAAATTAAACATGACTTAATGACTCGTAAATGTAAGTACACATTGATGGCCTAAGACACGAAACGAGCCGTTTGTGTGAGAAAACTAACAGTATTTATATCGTTTTTACCTCTTGTAATCACAGTCACGTCCTTCTGTGTGACGTGTACGCAAACTGATGCATAAATATATATACACTAGATGCCGCATTAAAGACATTCGTTCAAATGAACTGCCGTAGCCAAGGCGGCATCTAGTGTATATATATCTATGCACCAGTCTGCGCACACGTCACACACCAGGATGCACTCGCGCCCTCAGATCACTTTGGACGTGGCTGTGTTACAAGAGGTAAAAACGATATAAATACTGTTAGTTTTCTCACACAAACGGCTCGTTTCGTGTCGTAGGCCATCAATGTGTACTTACATTTACGAATCATTAAATCATGTTTAATTTGGACTTCTCTGTGCATGCTCTTTGAGGTGGACCCCATAGACCTGCATGATATGACTGTCAGACAACAACGGTTTGACCTAAAAATATCAAAATTGAAAATACTGTGGAAACAAAGACATTTTTAAAGACATATAAAAATGCCCTTGAGGTAAGCTAAAACATATCAAACATTTATTTCAAAGTGAACTATCCCTTTAAACCTTGACTCTTCTGTAGTTACATCGTGTACTAAGACCGACGGAAAATGAAAAGTTGCAAATGAAGAGTATAGTTCCTAGCCATAACGGCCTAGAAAATCGCAACTTTTCATTTTCCATCGGAAAATGAACACATTTTCATTAATAAAAATTCAATAATCTATATTCACCTTTCATAGTTCACTTCCAAAATATTCAAACTGTTTAAAAATACAACCTATAATATTCAACAGGCAATTTTCAGTCCATTTTATTTCGTTTTACAAATTCACTTCCACAAATTCGACAGTAAATTCAACATTGACATCCAGGAACTGCAGGAAAAAGCAGTAGATTACCGAGCATAATCTCCATCTGCTGTTAATCAACCTCACCAGCAGGGGGCGCAAGCGTGTGTTGTTGACTAAGACCAGAGCAACAGTTAGAGCAAGCCATTCATTCATAAAAACTGATTTATAGAAATGTAAGTGTATTTGTGATTATTATTAGGACTGTTTTTATGTTTAATTCAGTGTCTTCACGGTCCCTGTGTAGCCTACATGCATCTGTCTCTACCGTGAACGAGATTATAATGTTATTCCCCGATGCTGATGTACAGAACGAATGTTACATTTGAGGTAGACATTATTTCTCTTGGTTGTTTAGTTGCCTTAACTTTATATCGCGGCGATGTGTTGCAGGCTACTGGGTTTCCCTCAATAATTCAGGATTGCTGGACATATAAAACGCTTAGCTTAAAGGACAATTCCGGTGCTAAATGAACCTAGTGGTAATTAACACATGGTTACCGAGTCGATGGTTCTCTGGGATGCGTTTTCATGATAATCGAATGTAAATAGTTTTATCTCTAAAAACAGATTAGCTTATAACGCTAGTATATGGGGCATCGAATATAAGTAAAAAGAAATCGTTATTTAAATACCACTAACACGGCTCAAAATAGCCTCACACTAACACGGTAGCATAATGAGGGTCCCTACATGCAAACCGAAGCATTGAGAACTTTGTAAGTGTACAGACAGTTTAATAAGAAGATACTTTATAAAGACAGTACACGTCGCGTATACAGGCAGGAGCCATCTTTGGAAAACAGTCTCGACCAGTTGAGCCACGAACGGCGTGCTACGTGAGCTGAACTGTGACTTAAACCTATCGACTAGCACGACGTTCGTGGCTTGACTGGTCGAGACTGTTTTCCAAAGATGGCTCCTGCCTGTATACACGTAATATACTGTCTTTATAAAGTATTTTCTTATTAAACTGTCTGTACGCTTACAAAGTTCTCAATGCTTCGGTTTGCATGTAGGGACCCTCATTATGCTACCGTGTTAGTGTGAGGCTATTTTGAGCCTTGTTAGTGGTATTAACTAGCGACTTCTTTTTACTTATATTCGATGCCCCATATACTATAAGCTAATCTGTTTTTAGAGATAAAACTCTTTACATTCGATTATCATGAAAACACATCCCAGAGAACGATCGACTCGGTAACCATGTGTTAATTACCCCTAGGTTAATTTTTTCGCCGGAATTGTCCTTTAATAGACGAATACAGTGATATAAAAGTCCAAAATCACACCTTATTGAGAAGGCTGTATTATTTGGCTACAGGCAAGCAGAGTCAGAATATGCACAAAATTTCACACCAAGCGTTTCCCAGTGATATACTGGTTATAAAGTTGGCTTGACGTTGGACATTCGCGCATTTAGGGGCCGTCTCTAAAGTTACACGACATCGGTATACACGTTTCTAACTTCAATAGCATTGGAAGAGAATGACTTAGTCATAAACCAACTCTAAAGTGTTCATGTAGGTGTCAAGCATGATGTACACCTTTTTCATTTATTTATATTTATTCAAATAAATAGAAGTTTGCTATTGAAGTTAGAAACGTGTATACCAATGTCGTACGTAACTTTAGAGACGGTCCCTAAATGCGCGAATGTCCAACGTCAAGCCAACTTATAACCAGTATATCACTAGGAAACGCTTACCGTGAAACTTTGCGTGTTAAGTTCATATTCTGAGTCTGTTTGCCTGTAGCCATATAGTACAGCCTTCTCAATAAAGTGCGAGTTTGGTCTTTTATATCACTGTATTAGTCCATTAAGCTAAGCGTTTTACATGCCCAGCAATCCTGAATTATTGAGGGAAACCCAGTAGCCTGCAACACATCGCCACGATATAAAGTTAAGGCAACTAAACAACCAAGAGAAATAATGTCTACCTCAAATGTAACATTCGTTCTGTACATCAGCATCGGGGAATAACATTATAATCTCGTTCACGGTAGAGACAGATGCATGTAGGCTACACAGGGACCGTGAAGACACTGAATTAAACATAAAAACAGTCCTCATAATAATCACAAATACACTTACATTTCTATAAATCAGTTTTTATGAATGAATGGCTTGCTCTAACTGTTGCTCTGGTCTTCGTCAACAACACACGCTTGCGCCCCCTGCTGGTGAGGTTGATTAACAGCAGATGGAGATTATGCTCGGTAATCTACTGCTTTTCCTGCAGTTCCTGGATGTCAATGTTGAATTTACTGTTGAATTTGAACCACTGAATTTGTGGAAGCGAATTTGTAAATAAAGTGGACCAAAAATTGCCTGTTGAATATTATAGGTTGTATTTTTAAACAGTTTGAATATTTTGGAAGTGAAATATAAAAGGTGAATATGGATTATTATTATTATTATTTAATTTGTATTAATGAAAATGTGTTTGAAATGAAATATTCACAGCTTAAATATACAACCATGTTGAATTTCAGCCCATAAAAATGCAATGCATTAAAATGCAAGCATGGTTAATGCAATGCATTTTTTTTTTTTTTTCAAGTAGTGCAATTCAACAGGCTTTTTTATTTCAAAAACATTTGCCATTATTTAACTTCCATACGACTCGCTTCTGCTTCGTTCATGGTTTTGGAGTAGGCGTGGGTTTGGACATGATTTGCAAGGAGGGGGATCTATGTTTTCAAAGCTAGCAGGCTAAAGTTAGCATTTCCCAGATGACCTATTCCACCTTTAACTTATATTATTTAACTGTACAGTTGTGGAGTAAAATTCACTTTAAATAAGATCCCCATTACTCATTTTCATTCATGCAAATAACATGGACTATTTCTGCCACCTGGTGGAAAACAAACACTTACAATTATATGAAATTTCTGCTCTTGGCTCATTTACCATTCATTGCTTTTGGATTTACTATAAAATTACTATGATAACAAACTGTAGCACTTTTACTGTACTGAAGTATAGCAAGTATAACGTTAGTAAAGTCTCATGCCATTTAGATGAAGCGATTTTTTTTTTTTAACAATACCAGACCTCGACAGCCTAGAAGGGTAATAACTTATTTAATCTTAGACTAAACCAGTTGAGACAAGAGACATATTGAATTTTAAAATGAACGTTACTTACCATAAACAGCCCAGCTGTGAAGAAAATGGCGTCTTCCCGTTCTGGTGTGATCCAAGTAAACTGTTACGTCGTGTGGCAAACATGTCCATAAGCTTAACAAGTCTGAAATATCACAAAAAAAAAGATTAATTTGAACACTTATTGCTTCAGAAGCATAAGTATAACAGTAACATTAACGTTACAATCTCTATAAGGCGACTTATTGCCGTTCAACCTGAATGCATTATTAACGTTAGCTGCTATTACTTTAAAACGGGCAATAACGTTACGCATTCGTGTTTAATCACGGGGAAAATGAAAAATGACTAAAATATTATTATTTATCGGGATTATTTGAAGGTTGAAACGCTTCACTAACAGCCTTACTAAACTGTAACGTTAAAGATGACATAAGAAACACTATTTTACCTCAATGGAAACTTCTGGAATTTCTGAGGGGAAATTATTACTTATAGATTAATTTAAACCATCTTCTGATTTTCTAGGAAATAAATTTAATTACCCTTAGACAAAAACAGCCTATAAGACATTGAATTTAAAAATTACTTACCATAAACCGTCTTTCCTTGCTTCTGAAGAGGCTGAGAAGAAAATCGCGCCTTCGCATTCAAGTGTCGTCTCTGTTGTTTACTCCCGGTCGTTCGGCGCATGCGCAGGGAAAATTAAGACTCAGAGGTCTTGTGAACTATCTCTATTAGTAGAATCAACTAATGTTTTTATTTTATATCAGTGCATTGCCGTCAAGCCATTAGTTTAATCAACCTAAACTAAAAATGTTTTGTTATCTGAACAACCTTAGTGAATCTAAGTTGATTTGACAAAAGAAAATTTGTTGTGTTAACAAATCATGGGAATATTTTTTTACAGTGTAGAAACACCATAGCAACTAAAAAAAAAAGCAACCACATAGCAACATGCCAAACACTACTCTCAACACCACAGAAACCACATAAAAGAAACTACATAGCAACAGTAAACATCACCCAAAACACATCAGCACAGCAATCATCTAACCATCCAGAACACCTTAGCAACCACTGAAAATACTGTAGCAGCCACATAGCAAAGCATTAAACACCACTGAGAACACCTCAGCGGCCATATAGCAATGATCTGGCAACCAACCACATCATGGTGGCATAAAATTTTGTATAATTGATCATCCTGTAGCAATTCAGTAAATTGCAAAAGTGCAAAATCAACATGAAACAAAGGAAATGAAACCGGTCTAAATGAAAAAAAGAATCCTCAGGAGTTCACCATGATCAATTCCACTGTTTGGAAGACAGAGCTGCTTTTAAAAAGACTTGGATGTATTTCAGCAGGGACATATTGATCTTTTTTTAAAATAGAAGTGCCAGAATTAGCACAAAGCTCCTCTTCTCTGTGGCCACTGTGTTTATATAGGATACACAGGCAGATCAGAAGATGATATTAATAACAGAACAGGATGCATAATTCTGCATTTCTAGGACTATGAGATATTCTCATCAGCTAATGCAACATGCAACAGTGAATTATAACCTTACAGACAAAGGACAATTGCATACACTGTAGTTGGTAGTTGGAGGTGTTAGAGGTGTGAGAACAGCAGAAGAGAGAGAGAGAGAAGGGGGGGGGGGGGGGGCAGCAGACTTGGTTTGATCAACCAATAGAGGATCGAGGAAGTCATGGTCAGGTGTGACATACAGTTTGAAAAAAAAAAGAAATCACCCATGCCATGACACTGTGTGATAAATATCAGCGCCCCCTAAGCGTGAAATTCAGCCCATGTGACATAAATGCCACCATCCTGCGGTGGAACAAACTCTATATAAAGAGTTGCCAAAGATAGATTTTGCTATGCTTTTTGTATTTCATGCTTTTGTGACATTAAGAAAAGTTGATATAATCGTCAAAACTTCATGAATACTCATACATTTTCCTTGAAATAGATCAATTTACACTATCGTTTATAACTTATATCAGTAAGATTTTTTTTTGTTTTTGAAAGTAACCTCATATGCTGTTGACTTCGCTGTTAATTGAAGTAAAGCTGAATTAAAACAGTACTAAAATATCTAAAACTGAACCAAAAATTTAATTAAAGCTATATTAAAAAACAACTAATAAAAATGACAAAAGCACATAACAAGATTACTGAAACATAAACTAAAATTAAACTGAAAACATAAACAAATGCTAATTCAAAATATTAGTAAATATTATAATACTAAAATAACGGTCAAAATAGAGTAGAAGTATAATTACAATTGTTTTTTTCTTTTTATATTATAAAAAGGTAATTTATTCCTGTGATGGCAAAACTGAATTTTCAGCATCATTACTCCAGTCCTCAGTGTCACATGATCATTCAGAAATCCTTCTAATATGCTGATTAGCTGCACAAGAAACATTTCTATTACTATGTTGAATTATTATTAATGTTGAAAACAGCTGCACTTTTGAATATTTTTGTTTATTAAAGTTAAAACAACAGCACTTTATTTGAAATAGAAATGTTTTGTATTGGGGGGGGGATACAAACTATTAGGGTGTTGTGGGTGGTTGCCGGGGTGTTGCTATGCAGTTGCTAAGGTGTACTGAGTGGTTGCTAGGGTATTGCTAGGGTGGTTGCTATGTTGTTCTGAGAGGTTTGTAAGTGTCATTAACCCAAAGTGTGAGCTGTAGCAGTGATGCTTGCATTAACAAGAACCACTAACAATGATAAGAAACACTATTGGAGAGGAAGAAAAAAAACATTTAGAGACCAAAAAAAGTTCTAACATTACCTGGAGACACTGATTTGATGCGGATTGGATGGGGGCAGGAGTTTAGGAGCCCACGCACATCTCCTAAAGTCAGGCCCAAAACAGGAGTTCCCCCGATTTCTATGATGATATCGCCAACTGTGATCCCTCCCCCTGGTGCAGCCGTGACGAATGGGAACTCTCCATAATCGGCCCCGCCTCCGACGGCAATTCCCAACTCTCCAGAGCCGCCCACCAGCGGTATGAAAGTCTCCTGCACTTTGGAGCGCCAGTGCAGCTTCTTTCCTGCAACCTTAGACATGGCCAACGAACTGACAGAGAAAAAGAGAAAGAGAGAGAGAGAGAGAGAGGATATAGACAGAGATTAAATTCATGTCAGTAGGGAATAAACATAGAAAATCTAATGCTAAACATTCAGTGTTTGGACATGTTGTAAATATCCATGGATGTAAGGTTTTCAAAAGACTATAATCACAGAATATTCATTTTTGCATGAACTATTTCTTTAAATCTAGGGCTAAGATGGAGCAGACAGATCATGGAGGGCAGGAGGTCAACATGTGCCCTAAACAACAAGGAGTATGCCCTCATTTCTATGTGTTCTGTAAGGAGCCTCCAGACAAATCAACAGATGCCGTTTCAGTGGGAGGCACAATGAACATACAAACCCCCTTCACCAAAACAGGTCAGAGCTCTTCAAGGCAAACATGCTATTTGAAGAAACCCCTCAACAAAACACCTACAGTGCCCCAAAACAAAATTCAGCACTAAAGGCATGCTTAAAAATGTATTAATATTGTATTAGACAAAGAATCATCAAAGCAAGTGATATATTTGAAAGAAAGATAGTACAAGCACATTGCAAAGCACACTGGAAACCAGATATATTTTCTTCAAAACTGATGACAATTTAATAGGCCTACATTATGTGACAATAATATGATAAAAATGTATAAATTGCTTATTATTTTAAGTTTTAAGCTTATGTTCCTTTATTTTAAGTCCCATTAGATAAAAGCATTTGCTAAATGAATAAACATGTAAAATAATGTGTTTTTGAACAATCAAGCATGAAAACCTATTCTAGTAGACCCCAAAAAACAAAATCAAAGCTTTGTAAAAGGGCATAATATAGACAAAATTATATTATTTTAAATAAATTTTGTCTCTAAGACAAAAAATAAAATTTTAAAAACATTGTGGATTTGAAACATCCACATAATAAAACATCACCCGTGTGAATTTGAAAGGGCTTCATACATTCACAAAAAAATCACGTCTCAGAAAAGTTCCGTTATTTCTGAGAAAATCTCTATCAGCATTTGTTTGCAGACTCCACTTGATTTGATATTGTATTATCTAATGCAATAAAATGAATACATTTAAAGTGTGGCTTAAGTGACCAAATACTATTTTGGGACATATAGTGTTTTTGTTTTTCAACAAAATCCTCTAGAACTGTTCAACTGGGGCCTGTGCTCTGTAATATTAGGCTGCATATACAAAATTGATATTGCATAACGTAAACAAAGCTTACTGAAATGATGATTTACTGCTGTATTACATATAAAGATACAACTGTGTCTATTCTTCATGTAGGCTTTTCATGTCAATGTACCATAAAATTATATTTTAATTATACATTGCTCAATTATACATTACTACTTGCAAAATGAAAACTTAAATTAGCTTGATGTAGCATGGCATTTTTTGAAGCACCTTGCAGTACCATGTAAATATATTATATATGCAGTATGAAATATACAATTTTATTATCTAAAAAATAAATTTCAATTGTTTAATTTAATATTTTTTTTAATGATTTTCAGATTATACCGAAGAGACAGTCCAATTATAGCCCCAAAAACATATAAAATTCAAATGTTTTCTAAAAACAAATTAATAAACGAACAAAAACAATATTTTTCACTCAATTCTTACTTGGCAACATTGATCAAATCCAATGGAGTTTTAGCTTTCTTTAGTAAAATTAGAATGGACAGATCCTCTGATGTAAAGGTGACAGACAGACCATAATTTAAAGAGACTAGGACTTTTAAATCTCAGAGCTTTAGCATGCAGAGATGCCCCACTAAGTGACAGTTGGCCGGGCTCGCGCGAGGGGCAGGTGCAGTCTGAGCGAGAGCGCCTTGAGACATGACAGTATTGGAGCAGCGCTGTCATTCCCTCGCCATCCCCATCCAATCTCTTACTCTGAAGCGACTTTAAAGCGGCAGAGATGTGTAGATGTCCGGCGAGAAACGGATAGGGGAAAGAGAGAGATAATCAGGGAGGGAGATCAAGACAGGACAGATGGCGAGGGAGCATGAGGGGCTGACAGAATGAAGGAATGAACGTGAGAGGAGGGCAAGGAGTCGGGTCACGCAGGAAAACACAGAGGTAGGTTAGTTAGAGGACTGATGCCAGATAGAGCAGGAGATAGCGGTAGACAAGAGGGGATAAGGATTAGATAAGATGGGGGAAAATATGTTTGTGACAGCCAAAGAGGATAAAGCAGATCAAGCGGTCAGTGTGGAAAAAAAGAGCAAGACTACTGCCTTACAAATATTTGCAATGAAAACTGCCAACATACCAAAGCTATTAAAGTTGCTACTCTGCCAATTTCATCATGAAATTATAGCTTCTAAAGATTGTTTGGAGATATTTGCATTTTATAGCTTCCCTGCACTTTTTTTTTTTTGTATTACACATCTGTGCTGTACCTTTGGTGCTATGAACATGAATAATATTTCAGGTAATAAGACTTTTTGAGGTGTGCTATTACTTTTGATTTTCACTTGGCAGATGATTAAACTGTTAAATAAATTGATATTAACCATCTCTAATTCTTTCACAATCACCTAGCAACACCCTAAAATGTCCGGGACTGCAACCATCTAGCAACCAGCCATAACATCCTAGTAACCACGTTATGCTGTAGCAACCCATTAACCATCAATAAACCACCCAGCAACAAAGCAAGCTACCATCCAGAAGACACTAGCAACAACCTAGCAATGCTTTAGCAACAAAACACCCACACAGAACACACTTGCAATCACCTAGCAACACCCTAGCAACTAATTAGCCACACAGAAATGTCCTAGAAACCAAATGACTATCTAACACACCTTAAAACACCCTAACAACACTGTAGCAACCAAGTAACTAGGGCTGTCACCGAACAAAAAAAATTCTAGTCAACTAATAGTTGCTCGTTTAGGCCATTAGTTGACTAATCACATGTTTAAATTACTTTATTTACTTAAATATGTCAGTAACAGACTGTGTGACTTTGCCACTTCCTGTAAAGTTTTTTTTTTCTTTTTCTTGTCTTCTCGTCAACTAATGTTTGGTCGATTATTAGGAGGCAGCCTTACAAGTAACAATTTATAAACCACCCCGAAAGGCCAGAGAAAACAAACAACCATCTAGTCACCATCCAGAAGATCCTAGCAACCACCTAGCAATGCCCTAGCAGCAGATAAGCAACCATTTACCAAACAACCCAAAACACTATAGCAACCACTTAACAACACCCCAGCAACCACACAAAACAACCTAGCTAGCAAACAACTATACTAGCATCACATGTTTTAGATGGGCCATCACTTGCATTTTTTTCAAAACATACACATCTTATGAAATTAGTAGTAAGTAGTAACAATGTTACAATGTTACAAAGTAGTAACAATGACTGCAGTATTTCATCCTTTTTTTTTACCCCTGGTAAAAACAAACAAACTTTAAACCACTCTAGGCTAGTTTGCTTGTTTATAAATGATCTAAGTTGGTTTAAACTGTTAGCTGGTTTAAACTCACAGCCTGGCCTTGCTGGTGTTCAACTGGTTTAGCTGGTCTCCCATTCTCAACAACCTCTAAAACAGTGTTGTGTATACGGCTGAAAATAGTTGTTTTTCCCACAGGGTCTTTTAAGATTATTTAGATTTTAGAATATAAAATGCATAAAACCCTAAAAAAAAGCACCCTGTGAGCATGTTTCTACAACCATAAAAAATGATTTATTGCAAGGCAGCACATGAGTTAGCTTCCAGCGCCATCTTACACTTTCCACTTAATTGTCTCTGTTATGTTATTACCACCGGGGGGTCTGAGAAAGATCAATATACCCTAATTGGTGATCGATACAATCCTAACCAGAGGTCAGATGGAGGAGCAGTCAAACAGACTGTGGCACAGTAGTCAGTCACCACGGTTATGGCGTCCGCACGTCCCTCAGGCTGTCCTGCCCACCAGGCTTAATGAGGCTAATTAAACAGCACGAGAAGCATCTGAGGAGATATGACTAATTGTTTCCAGTTGAGCAATTGGCCGATCGGTCATTTATCCAGCCCCACCCCCTGGAGATCCAGCAGCTGATAGGAGGAGTCTTTTCTTTAACAGCTACAGAGACAGAGATAAACTGAGCCAGGCTCCACGCAGGCTGCCATTGGCACAGGAAGAGGAGTCGTGGATATGACCTTGGAGCAGGAGAGCTCAGGTGTCCATGGATAGAGGAGCGGGATAACGCCAAGTATCTATGTACACAAAAATACATTCCCTTACAGTGATTAAATAACTTTAGGGAACATGTTGTAAGAATTAGAAGTGAAAATGTGAAGTGAAGTTAGGACAATCTATTGAAAGAACGATGCTTCAGTCACATAGCCTCATTTCATGTGTAGAAATGGATGTAGGATTAAATATAGCATCTAAGGTCTATAGGTAGAGTTGAGTGATTTGTTACGTGAGCTGAAAGGCGTATATGTTTCAATGTCATGCATGTATATGCACACATGCTGTATTTCCCCTTCTCTGTTCTTTTTCTGTCCAGCTGTGTGACCTTCTGTTGGGACAGTAACTCTGCACATGGTTTTTGCACATGAAACAGGAATGGATGCAGCTCCAATTTATAATAGGTAAAGAAATAAGCATTTATAAAGGATATAATATAATATTATTTAATTTATAAATAAAGGAACATTTAACAAGGTGTTGACTTGACAGTCTAACCTTAAAGGTACAATATGTAATCATTTTGTAAAACAATATCCAAAAATCACTTACACAGTGTGATATTTCCTGCAGTTGTGTACTTACAATATTTTTAATAATATTTTTTAAAGATTTTTAATTTCAGAGAAATTCCCATTTCAAATAATGGGCCGTCCCGGACTCCCTGTTCACTAGTCGCCTGTCAATGACGTAATATCCGCGTTATCCCTGGTTTCCGCTCGTACCGCCATAGTAACCATGGCGACAGACGTGGACAACAGCGTTACATCTGACGGCACGCTCACGCTGTTGTTGTTGTTTCGTTCAAACATTATGGACCATGGTAAGCAGACTTTGTGACATCAAGATAACTAAAACGAGGATCAATATCAGCGTGGCGTTTTCAAGATGCCGCGAGAGCTCCACGTCCGTGACAAACTTCGACTTGACAGAGCTCGTGCATGTACTTTATTAGACAGGAGAGCAAATGTACATAAAACTAATCAATGTTATATAGTTCAACATGATGACATGTTAGAATATGATTTGTATGTTATTCTAATGTTGATCTAGCTTACTGCTAGTCTCATATAGCAAACAAACTAACACGTCTTTCAGCACAGTCAAATGCAGTTTAGTATGATAGTGTAGACCAAGTGAAACAGCGCTGCGTTACCTTACAAATTTAATTTGTCTAATAAACTGACCTGTGTGAGTATTGTCCTTATTCCTTCATATCCGCGGGACTTATCTGTCTCACATTAGCAATCGTGCCCTATACCCACAGTCATGTTAAAAAAATCAATGTATTCACTCATCCTTAAACATTATCAGATCCATCAGCTTAACGACAAGTTCTATAATTCCGCTGGAATTTTGCGTCATCAAACTACACCTTTGTTATTGTAAGTGGTTAGGTACCCCTAGCGGCAAAAAAAATTACATATCATAGACAGACAGATAGACAGATAGACAGAGATGCTGTCCATTTACTTGTAGATAGATAGAGATAGATCCTGTCCATTTACTTGTAGCAAGATCAAGCAAATATATCCCTAGTTACACACTCAAATGTCTAGAGGTGTCTTTGTGTTACACAAACTGTCAAGTCTGGTTGCTTTGAGACAGCTCATGCTGTCAGGCACGCACACACACACACACACACACATACACACACACACACACACACACACACACACACACACACACACACACACACACACACACTGGTTCTGGTTATACAGCTACACATCTTCACGCTCTAGAGTCTAGACTGTCAACCTTGCTCAGCAGCATTAGTTGCATCTATATTCAAAGGTTGAAACTCTGAGATGAAAACCCTCCTTGTCATTGCTGCAAATAAAAAGAGCATTTTGATCTATATCTAAGGGAAACAAAATACATTTGATGCATACATGTGTGAATTCATCTTTATTTCATTCTGATTATTTGTCATTAGTGATACTGGCAAATGTATAACTGTCACATAGTATTATAATTACAAACAAAACCAGTATAACGTTTTTTAGCTTTGTTCCATATTTTCCATATTGCAGACATTCTGCTTTAGAAAAGCTGTTTTTATTACAACCGACTGTAGTCTGAACTAGAAACTCTGGAGGCTCTATGAAGATGCTGCATATTTTACATGTAGTGTTGAAAATGCTGACCCTTAAGGTCAAGAAAGAGCTGACCACCCCATATCCGTTTTCGCATCCACCCCTCTGTTCTGCTAGGATGGCTCACCAGTGAAATTCCATACAGTCCCGGAGCAAAACAATCTGTCACATCTACCGCCATTGTTGTTTTCTCTCAAAATACATCCTATATTTCCTCATAAGACCTATTTTTGGATCAGTCTTTATTCCAGGAACACCCATGGCATCTCATTCATGAGAACATGAATAACTAATGCTATAGGCTATACATCGTGTGAGCCAATGAAACTACTATAGAGTCATGTGGTCGGCTGCTGTGTGTCTGTTCGTGGTCAGAATGTGGAACGATGGATGCTCATCTATGAATTCATTATCGTAGTCGACCTTACCCTGGGCTGCTGACTTTTTAGAGACTGCTGAATTCATTATGAGTGTTTAAGTGTCACATTGTAGGTGTTCAAAGAAAAGCATTCTCAGAATGCAGACTTTTCTGGAACGGTATAGGAAAGCATTAAACTTTCAAAAGTCAACATGAAACATGTTGTGTCACAATTTTCCTTCCCTATTGTGATGTATGTATCTATGGAAGCTTGTTTCCGCCACAGAATAAAACATTTTAAAAGATAATTGCGACTTTTATCTCATAATTGCGAGTTTATAGAATTGCGAGATGTAAACTCACAATTGTGTGTTATAAAGTCAGAATTGTGAGATAGAAACTCACAATTGCAAGATATAAATTAACAATTGTGAGAAATAAAATCACAATTCAGACTTTTTTTTCTCGTAATTGCGAGTTTGTATCTCGCAATTCTGACTTTATACAATTCAGAAATCACAATTCAGACTTTTTTTTCTCGTAATTGCGAGTTTGTATCACGCAATTCTGGCTTTCGCAATTCTGACTTTGTTCTCGCAATTGCGAGTTTATATCACGCAATTCTGACTTTTTTTCTTGCAATTGTGAGATAAAAAAGTCAGAATTGCGAAAGTCAGAATTGCATGATATAAACTCGCAATTGCGAGAAAAAAGTCAGAATTGTACGTTTATTATAAAGTCAAATTCTAAGGGAAGAAAAACTGACTTCCGAATTTTTCTCAGACATTGTAACACACACAATTCTGATTTTATATCTCCCAATTTGCGTTATAAAATTGCAATTCTTTCTGAGAAAAAAAAGTTAGAATTGTTAGAAGTCAGAATTGTAACCGAAATGTAATCTGAATTACGAGATAAAAAGTAGAAATGTCCTTTTTTGTTCTGTGATGGAAACAAGCTTCCATAGATGTCACTGCAAGTTGGAAGGGAATTTATTTTGATTAAAGATTGCAATGGCGCATGAAAAAAATGTGCACGTATAAATCATTTATAGTAAATACTGGAATATTCCATAAAAAAAAACAAGAATTGTCCATTTTGATTTTGTGGTGACTACAGAACTGTAGAAAGGTGAGTCTTGGTTAGATGGAAACAGCAAGCCATTTCAAAGCACGTTCATTTTTATGAACACCCAAACGACAGAGGGAGATAAAAAATAAATATGAGTAACTTTTTTTGGCCAGTGAAGATAAACAGGGGCTCCAGGCTTGTGACACTAATTAGAAGGTGACTACGGCAATAAAGGGATTTATCCGTTCAGACGGCGCTCAGAGAGAGAAAAAACAACTGAGATAAAATAGCAAAGATTCATAACATTTAATGATAATGTAATTAGAAAAATTGAGGCTCTTTTTACATAATTATCAAAGTAACACTGGAATTAAACTTCATTGAAATCTGTCAAAAATGGAAATTGTTGATGAACATGAAGTACATGATGGACAGTCACAATAGTGTCCTTACAATCTATTGTTTTGTTTTGTTTATCAAGATCATTCAGACATTCATGCTGTGTTGGTCACCCATGGGGTGAAATTGCAGGCAAAAAAATCAAGCAAAACTTGTTGATAATCTAACAAATAGGAAAAGCATGTAAAAATATGAAATCCTGACAATTGGTAACTGTCAGATGATTCCCATATCCAGTAAAACATTATATTTTTAGTAGGACAATACTGTCACGGGTTGCGTGTAGCTTAATCCAAAAGAAGAGAAGCGTGAGGCAGAATAAATGAATAACAAAGACTTTAAATCAACACAAAGAGCGATGGCAATGGAATGCATAACTAATATACTGTAACTTCAACGAGAGACCATGAACAGAGGAGAACTCGGGGCTTAAATACACAGGAAGATCATCAACAGACCAGGGAACAGGTGAGGACCAAACTGAAACCATGACAACTAATGAGTGACTCGATCTCAGGTGAAACAGAGACAACGAAATCTAAGGGGCTGTTTACACGACATCGTGTCAACTAAAAACGTAAAACTTTCTATTGGCTTTCACTTTCACAATACACGACAACTGCGTTTTGGGTGCCTGAAAAAGCAATCTTTTGAAAACAGGTTTCAAAGTGCAAGTTTTTGAAAACGGTCTCCGTGTAAAAAAAGAAAAAGAAAACGATGACGTCACGATGACACAGGCGTATTACGTGTTCCGTCTATAGTGTTTCATCGCCATCTAATGGCCTGGCAGCAGAATACAGCCTTTTTAGTTTTCGCAGATCAGTGTGAATGGGCCCTGTGCACAGCTGCACTACTTCCTGAACTTAAGCTGGCTCCTTTGTTTCCTGTCTGCCAGGATTGGCCAAACTGATTAATCCAGGTGTGTCTGATTATTGTTGTTGGTCAGACACACCTGGATTAATCAGTTTGGCCAATCCTGGCAGACAGGAAACAAAGGAGCCAGCTTAAGTTCAGGAAGTAGTGCAGCTGTGCACAGGGCCTATGGGGATCGTTTTGACAATGATGTCGTATGTACACGGAAAACTCAAAGGAAAACGTTTTAAGCATATCGTTATCATGTAAACGTACCCTTAGACTAGAAACTAAATAAGACAATGTGACAGAACATGACTGACAAATACATGTTCGCAAATACCCGCCCCCTTTAGTTACTGTCGCTATGTCCGACAAGCTACGCCGCTCTCACGACACACCACGTTCTCACACAGTGAAAAATACATCGCGGAGCAGAGAGGAGACTGACAACATGCTGATAGACAGGACAGACCAGGTTACTTTTCGGTTACTTTTGATATAAAACATTTAAACAAAGTCTCATCTTTCAAATTTGGTCATTTTTAAAAAGAAATTGAAACAATAAATACCGTTTTGTGGCTCTTTAATGTGTTGTGAGTCGTGACAGATCGCTGTAGTAGAGCATCAGTTAAAGCTGCTCGTGAACCGATCATCTCTTCCTTCTAGTTAATTTATAGCATCAAATAAACATGAATGAACATAAGAAGGAATTTTGTTTTAACCGTGGAAAGGCGTCAGTACACTCTGTTTCTCAAGTTCAAATCCTCCCATGTTAATCTACTAACTCTCCTGACTGCTTTGTCGGACAAAATGGCGGATGGTGAAGTATGATTGGTCAGATCACCTGTCAATCAAGCTCCCTGCGAAGGGTCAATTGTGCTGCGTGCATTATATTCAAAAAATGGTTAAAAAATATAGAATTTACCAAAATTGATCAATCTATATATTCCAATTTAACAAGACAATACGTGTAATTTTACAGTAAAACATTGTTCAAAAATATATTTTTGCAAGCAAAATGTATGAATATGATTTCTTATTAGTTATACTGTATACTTAACTAACAATAACAATACATTTGTTACATACAGTGTTACATACAGTATTCACTCATCTTTGTTAACAACAGCTAATAAAAATACAACTGTTCATTGTTAGTTCACGTTAGCGCAGGTCTATTAAATAATATTAATGGACAGTTTTTGGATTTTAATAATGTATTGGTAAATGTTGAAGATAACACTAAGATTAATAAATGCTTTAGAAGTTTTTGATTGTTAGTTATTATTACATTAATGTTAACAAATAAGACCTTATTGTAAAGTGTTACAACTATTATTATTTTGTGTCATGAGTTGTAGTGTGATGTTTTGTTTTTGCACGGTTATGTCGACAACTAGTTGTGTTAAACTCATGAAGACGAAGAACATTGAGTAGAATAGTCTTTAATGACAAAGCTCAGGAGATAATAGAGGATACAGGAACACAACATTACATTGACGAGAACATGGAGTAAACAAAGGAGCTTGATAGGATAATTAACAGGACACAGGTGAATAACATGACTAATTAAACAAATTGGGGGAATCTAGGTCACGGAAACACAAAGAAACCCGGCATAGGCTACATGTAACAAGTTAATGATGTGCACTGTCTGAACATGTTTAACATTTTTATTTAAAGGTCATTAATGATAAACTAAGTAATTTCTCTGACCTTCTATTTACCACCTGTATTGTCATGATTATATATTGTGGTATAAACATTTCAGTTAAAGATAGGCTCAATGTTGTTCCGCAAATCTTAGAGCCCACGCCTACAAACTGCAGTCTCAATCTCAACAGAGACGTGCCCAAATTATGAAAGTACAGAGAAGAGTGTAAACAAAATGACTCAATTACAAGACTGTCTAATTGAATTCCACAGTCGATCAATCAAAAAAAATGGGCAACGAACATTTGAAAGTGGGAGACAAAAACAAACAGTGCCTGACTGAGACAGAATAAAGATGTATTATATTAAACCACTAAAGGATTGAATATCCTTTAGATTGAAGAACATAAATGTTATAAAAAAAAATCATAACAATTTAATGTATACACGACTATAACGGTCATTAACAATAACACATCTACCAGCAACAGCAACAAACCACAGTAGGTCAAACATTAAACATTAAGTTATCTGGCTCATGACATCTATCCTAACAGAAATAAACAAGAGCTGTAAGGTGAATATTGCACCTGTTATATCTGATTAATATTATAAACATGCAGTGACAGCGTCTGCTCAACAATCTAGAACATTTATTCCAGTCAAAGCAGGAAAAGCACCTCATTCATATAAGAAACACCTTGCTCTAATAGGAATATCACTCAGCGTGAAATGGGCAGCATCTGTGTTTGTGCGGACTGATTGTTATGCCGGCTGGGGACAGAAGTGGGGAAAGACAAAGAAAACAAATCTTTGAATTAATACTGAGCATTTCACCTTGCAGGTTTTCTCCTTTACAAAGCGTGTGAGGAATCAATTTACTCAGTCATTCCACCTTGTCTGTTTTATCCTTGCTGTATTAGCGTTGTTAAGCATGAGAACTCTCTGACTGCACAATGAAATGAATTACTTCCCTGCACAGAATCCTGAGGGACCAATAGTCCAATAGTGCTTTTATTGGTTCCTTGATATTTTATATAACAGCTTTAATTATATATTTTAAAATCAGAAGATTTGATAGATTACTGTCCAAATACACACCCTTGTGAAAAAGAAATATGCTTTACTTAATACTGAAATTATATACTTTAAAATAATATCCTTGAGTGAAAACTGAATGTAAAGTTTTCGAACACTTAGTTGCATGTTATTTACAATTACATGAAAGTATTATAGTTTACATTTATATTATATGGAATTAGCTGAACTTGAGAGTACTCATTTGACCCTTTATATGAAATTTCATACGTCTATTGTCTTAAAAAATATTAACTGTAAATGTAATATCCAATAACACACTACAGTTCAAATTATAATCAAGTACTTTACATATGCTTTAGTGTGTTATTAAACACATCACAATAAGTGCATTTTAAAACACAGCAAAAGATTATTGAAACATTATGATTTAAAATGTACTTTAAATTAAAACTGACATTATACATTGTGTGGCCTTTTATTTCATTAATATTATCTGCAATTTTTTTTTTTATAAATATACATTTAAGATTTGGAGTACACTACAAGTCCACATTCAACACACAATTAAGCACAAGTCTATTTAATGTTTATCAACATGACTCGGTAAAGTAATAGGAGAAATTAGAACAGACATATACATCCATTTGGCATATGACTAATGAAAAAAGATGTGGGTAAAGTTCACCAAACTTTGTGCTACTTCTTGCTTCTAGTGCTAGAGCTAACAGCTTTTAGCATTTAGAGGCAGCAGTTTATTTTTACCAAGATCCCGGACTATTTTAGTCTTTCCTTAACAGATTGTGTGCTACATATTGTTTTGTGAAGCTTATACAATGTTATGCATACTTTGAGAAGATTCTTAAAGCTACAGCAGCTAAAAACTCACCATTTATGTATAGACAGTCTGTTAAAAATATTAATAAAAAAAAAATTGACTTTAGAAGATCGATAAGCCACGTCTTGACCTCTTGCCTGAATTAAAAGAATGCACATTTGTTTTGCATTAAGGTGTAGAGTAGAGTAGATTGTACATTTTTACTTTTTGGATTTTTTATTATTTGTTATATGTTGGATTTATATTTATAAAAAGAGTGACGCCATATCACGACTGTTGCAGTGCCGTAGAAATTTAGCGTTCCTAAATATTATGATGTAATTTTCGGATCCCCTGTTACCAATTAATGCCACACTTTGTTTTGTACTATTGTATGCTATGCTTTGTTTGTTACTTGTTCTGTCTTTATAAAAAAAAATGTTTTAGTTACTAAAGCCTTTATTTAAATGTTGTATTCGTTGTCAGTCATTATCGGGTTTGGGGAGTAACGGAATACATTTAAAGGCATTACGTATTTAAAATACAAAATATGAGTATCTGCATTCAGTTGCAGATAAAATTATTTGAAATTAGATTACAGTTACATTCAAAAAGTATTTCAATTTCAGAATGGATTGCTTCGAATTTTTCTCTTATCAAAACAATTTCACTTCACATCAAAATACATACACAACAGTCTAATGCATTACTAGGAATAATAATTTAAGCTTTGGCGTAGTCTAATATTTAAAAAAAAAACTACATTTGAGCAGTTATGTCACCCCTTCACTGTCCTAACCTGTATTTGGCTGCGCTGACCCTAATCTTACATCACATTCCATGGAGAGACTTGCTGGAGGCCAGCCAGCACATGTATCTTATATTACAAACGACCTCCAAACGAACCTGAGCATCCACACAGCCTATAGACCGCTGGAGAATGTCTGATAGTAACACATCTCGCATCTAATCACTCTCCCACACCCTCAGACACGGGGTGCATTAAACTCCGTGATGCTCAATCCTGCCCAAATCTGGGCCACTGGTGTAGCCGACACACACATGGACAGCCGTGACAGATTTAAAAATAAAAGATTAAATGTGAGTGGGCTGAAAAACACACAGCAAACATTCCCAAACACAGCCTAAGGACACACACACACACACACACACACACACACACACACACACACACACACGTTAGACTTAATACCCATGAAGCTCAATACAATCAGGGTAGGAAATAAATGTGCTGCTATAAATTTAATAAGGGTATATAAAATCATGTACACTACCGTTCAAAAGTTTGTATTTGAAAGAAGTTTATTATGCTCACTAAGGCTGAGTTTATTTGTTCACAAATACAGATAAAAACAAGTATATTATGTAATGGCAAATCTGAATTTTCACATGACCCTTCAGAAATCATTCAATGCTGATTTGCTGCTCAAGAAACATTTATTATTATTATCAATTTTGAAAACGGTTAATATTTTAAAACAGCTTAATATGTTTGTGGAAACCACAATCGATTTTCCAGGATTTTTTGATTAATAGAAAGTTCAAAAGAACAGCTTTTATTTGAAGTTGATTCTTAGCAAAAAACCCTTTGTTCTTTCAAAATGATATGTGCTCATTGATGTGTAATTACTTCTACCAACTAATCAAGTATCCTCGTAAGCATAGAATCTGCCCATATTGTGCCTCCATCTTGAAAATACCATCGCCTTTCGCGCTTTTACACATGCGAGGGGGAGATTACTCGCGACTGCCGGCAGATTTTAAAGAATACAGCCACTGTAGGAGTTAAAACGCCCTCGGAATGGGAGGGGCTAGAAAGTAATATTCAGTAGTAGTCATATACAATTTCACCGCTAGATGGGAAAAATCCTACACAATGTAGATTTAAAAGGGGCCGTTGATTATGATTTCACTTTTTTAATTTAGCAGTTTGAGCATAAACAACATCTGCAAAGTCACGACCCTCAAATTTCAAAGCAAAGGGAGATATTTTCTTTTAAAGGGGTCATGACATGGGTTTTTTTATTTTATTATTATGTTCCCTTAGGTGCAATTATAGTATTACTATAGTTTTTTTTACAAAAAAACTTTTAAAATGTAGTGATTTATGACCTTTTCCCACCCTGTTTCTCATCCTCTGATTCAAACAGTCTGTTTTGGGGGTGTTTCCCCTTTAAGAGTTCAGTGTTAACGCCCACTGTTATGATTGGCTAATGTCAGTGCCTATGCATCAATTATTAACGCCCCCAGCCAGAACATTTGCGGATTCAGCGTATTTAAAAAGTAGTTTAAAGTTTTAAATACATTACTTACAGTTTGCGTCGTCGTTGTTGAGCCCAGAATAGTCGGCACGGACTTATCTTTGAGCAACAGTTTTCTGGCAAAGCCAGCATCATTTTGGGATTTGTTCTCAAAACAGTCACCCTTCAAATGTATAGAACAAACGCTTAAACTAACACTGCCGTGACTGAGACGTCCGCAAAAAATAAAGTGCATCCATTTTCCCCTGACGACTGGATCTTTCGCAGCGTATTCAAAGATGTTGTTTGTCCACAGCCAGGAACAGCACATCTGCGGCATCGTAATTCCCCTGTACACAGACCCACTCGCTGTCCGTCGACTGAACACTTGTGAGGCGCGCGGGCGCGACAATGATACGAAATGAGCGTAGTTGTCTTGCGCTTAAAGCGTAGTTGTCTTGTGCTGGAGGCGGGCATTATGCAAACGCTGGTACGTCACTTCGTACCGTGACGTCACTTCTACCATTGATCCAGAACGAGCTGTATTTAGAGCTTGATTAAATAAATGATTCGTTTATAATGGGGAGGACGTCTTAAGCTATGAAACTTGCAGGACGTTTTAATGGTACAAAGACCTCTTATATACTAAAAGATCAAGGCAAATTTGGTTTCTCATGTCATGACCCCTTTAAAGAAATTGCTTTTTAAGGACTACAACAAACGGCTGGTAGGGACCACACAAGCTTCCTCCCGGGTTAGTGACATCATGAACCCTAAAATTTACATAAACCCCGCCCCCTGAACACGATTTATAGATTATCATGACAGAATATGCTAACCAATGACTAGAAGATAACAACACAAAAGCTACATAAATTCATCAACTAACCATTCAGAAATGTTGTCTACATGTTGTCACTTCTAATTGAGTCTCTACATCTTTGTCTGACTCCGGTTTGAACATAAAAGGCGGACACAAGCTCTTGAAGCTCCGCCGTCTGTGACAGCAGCTCATTTGCATTTAAAGGGACACACACAAAAACGGTGCATTTTTGCTCACCCTCAAAAAGGGACAATTTGAACATGCTATATAAAAATATCTGTGGGGTATTTTGAGCTAAAACTTCTCATACACACTCTGGGTACTTCAGAGACTTATTTTCAAATCTTGTGAAAATGGCATTATACCACCCCTTTTATAAAAGTATCAATTCATGATACACATATCTTATACATATACATACTTTACATATTTTACTGACCCCAAATTTTTGGAATAGTGGTGTATATGGTCAAAATTCAAGCCTGTAAAGTATTTCGGTGTAAAAACAGAACATGTGCTGACTTTTATTTACAAAAAATGATCCATCCCAAAAAAGATGGAAATATACAGCAAAGTACTTCAGAGATTCAGTCATAGATCAAAAGTGACAATGTGAAACAACATGCCTGAAAGCTTTTAATTGTATTTTTTCTATATCAAAAGTCTTTTATTGTGAGAGATAAGACATAATTGTCTCTGAATGATGTGCACAGAACCTAAACAAAAGTATGACAGAGCGAAACGCATGCGGAGGTGTGGTGATTGTCTATAAAGACAGAGCGAGAGAAAGACCAAAGCTGTTGACATAATGTAAAGGAGAAGAAAAATGACTCAAACTCGAAAAATGTCTTGGTATATCGTGATATGACAAAAGACTCTAAAGCTTCATGATGACAATGACATGATATTGGAGAAAGTTAAACCATCACAAATCACAAATCACAGTTGCGTGTAGTAGCACTAGAAGAGCAAAAATAGGAAGGATGAGAGAAGATTGAGTTTGTATAGATGAAAGGTCAAAGGAGAAGGGATAGAAAGAGACAGAAAATGAAACAGAAAGAGTCCCAGCATGCTCGGCTAGGTCACAGTGCAGTAACCCGAGTGGGAAAGATTGTGCTGAATCAGATGCCATCGCTGAAGGTGACCCTCCATCGCTCCCTTCTGCATTCTCGCTCTCTTTTCTCCTCTTTCCCACCGCCTCCTCATCCTTTCTTCAATCCCTTGCCCCTCTCTTTCTCCCTCCTCAACCATGTCTCCCATCCCTCGTTCTTCTCCTGCTCACTTGATATTGATCCCTGCAGCAGTGCAGCCTACAGCTCAAGGCTGTGTGCGGTTTACTTGTAACAATTTCACAGCGACACGCTTATTCCGTACCTGCTATCAATATCCATATAACGAGGACCGATCCATCACCATTCAGATTTATATTTGTGTTGTTCCAAGCAACAGACATGTCAAGGTCCATTTGGCCTGGATAATGAAGCGAGGGGAACTACGGTCCAGGTATTGACTCTCGGGTTAAATAGTGGGAAGATAAAGAACGATACAATCTAGACTGTGCCACACTTCACTGACCCATGTTAAGATTTAAGTGTTCAAACAGTTTGGTTCATTGATTGGTGTGTTGTGATAGTTCTACTATACTTTTTTGTCCTTAGGGTACGTATACACAACAACGATGTACTTAGTATGGAAAAGTTTTTCTTTTGCATTTTACACGTACAGACGACACCATTGTCAAAACGATCCATGAAAACAACTACAATCAAACACTATTCTGCATGCCGGGCCAGTAGTTGGCGATGTCACTTTGTAAACAAACACTATGTGCCTATGGACTCAACCACAATACACTTCACATGACATCCCCGTTTTCACGAATTCACATTTTTATAGTTTACACGGAGATGGCAACGGAATAGTTTTCAAAAGTTTGTGCTTTCAGGCCCCCAAAACGCCATTGTGTACATGAACTACCAAAACGCATTAAAAGTTTTGTGTTTTAAGTTGAAAACGGTGTTGTGCAAATGGCCCCTGAGTCTTGTGCCATTACATATGCTTAAAGGGACAGTGTGCTACAAAAATGAATATTTTGTCATCATTATCCCCTTTCCCATTAGCCTGGGTGCCAGCCCGAACCCCGCCCACAACATTTTTTGGTCGGGAAGTTCGGTCTGGACTCGATCCGTTGAGGAGTATTTATGCTCGGCTCCCAGAAGGCCGAGCCAATCAAATTGCCAGGGCGGGCTTTAATCGATGATGGACAGATGATCTGCGGTTACGTGATCACCACGTCATCAAAGAGCGCTTGGGTTGAATTGGTTTTCAACAAAGATGACTGCAGCTGGAGAATTGAGATGTTTAGATTCCGCTATCGCTCCTGTTATAAAAGAAATCGACAGCGCATTCATTTTAAAAGACGAACAGAGAAACGTAATCGAGGCATTTGTCGATCGGAAAGATGTGTTTGCCGTCCTTCCTACGCGATTCGGCAAAAGTTTAATTTATCAGCTGGCTCCAATGGTCGCTAAGAAGGTGGGACACAATGAAAACCAATGGAAGGGATGGGCTCACGATCTGTTTTCTCTGAAGCCTCAGATGAACACGCTTCTTCAGCCTGGTCTCTTTCGTCGTCTTTCCATTTTTTTTTATCAGTCAAGTCGCGTTGCAACCGTGTTATAAAGTTGAGACAAGGCCGACAAATGCGAGAAGATTTATTTGCTTTAATGTCGAGATCTAATCCTAAACGGAGAACTTGTTCGTATATACATACACCTTTTTTATTTCTCTCAAAAATCCTATTCGTACTTGTAAGTACTTAAATTCTTAAAATATTTTTACAACAACGGCAAAGATCGTTTACACTCATTAATTTACTACTTCTTCCAGCGTGCGTGCAGTTGAGCTCTGTTGACAACTATGCGTCGATCAACACACGTCACTTTAGGTTGTAGGTCTATACAATTGAGTGCAGAGTTTTTTTTTTCCTGGTTCGGTTAAGACACGCCTCATAATCAAAGCCCTATGGAGCCGTATCAGACTCACATTCTGCCTAGAATATGAGTATGACGAAGTAGGGCTACTTTCCCATAGCAATCCCTGTAAATTACCATACAATTACCAAAATGACTTTACCGGTAAATACACAAATATGCTGTTCACACAACTAACTGAGGCTTTTTACTATTAAAAAGAGACCATTCACACATCAGCACCAAAATTCTGTGAAGTCTGTCATCGGAAATGATCTTTAAATGCTGTGCCGCTGTCTTCATTCGCCAGCATGAGAAGTGCTTTAGTTTCACTATCTTTTGTTTTTACATTTTAGTGATGGGCGTAAGGGGATGATCACACGTTTTTGCTCTTAAAAGAGTCGTGCATTACCATTTTTGACCCAAAAAAGTTACAGACTGAAGCTTTAAATATATTTTTAAATTTAAAATATATTTATCAGAGTAAAAGTATATTTTATACAAATACCATGACTTCATAAGATAAGAACATTTTTCAAGAGTTGCACCACATGAGATTTCTATAATCTTGTCATAAAAAGTTCATATGATTTAATATTTTAAGAGACTTTACAGACCTTGACATTTATGAGTGTCTGAAGGGGTCCTCTCTATAATTTAATGTAATGTTTTATTTTTAATTTAATAATTTATTTTGTTCACACCACATGACTTTGATTTAACTGAGTTTTGTTAAAAATGTATTTTCTAATAACTAATAAAAGATCATGCCAAACATAACAGCCCCTGGTCACTTCATGCTTTTGTTGTATGGAAATTAGCACCATGAAAACTATCTCTAAACTATCTCAAAAAAATCTCTCTATTTCTGTTTCATGAAAACAAGAAAGTCAAACAACATGAGGGTTAGAAACTGATGACAGAATTGTCGTTATTGGATTAATAGTTTCTACTGTGTGACATCAATTCCTTTACAAACGACCTTCACAATTGCTCATAATGTGACTGATATTCCATTAGACATCTGAGACTGAATGAGACACAGATTAGCAGATTGTCATGGCCATGTAATGCAAACAGTGAGTCAAAGAAGCAGAGTTGTCTTGCAGCGCTATCCTACACAGCAAGGGTAAACTGCAGCATCCACACATATCTCTCTCCTTCATCCACGCCTTCGACACATCACCTTGAATATGCATGAAGCGAGGTGTGGCGTGTGCATATAATCACACAATTAACAAGCGCACACAATACATGCGCCGCGCAGAGGATCAGAATCGTCTCATTAACACACTCAGCTATCAGATGAACTCAAACCAAGCAACATTCAGACAGCTTCAATAAGATGATTATAAGTAATTGGTTGAAGTTGGATTGGTAATTTAGCTGAAATTGAGAGGGTGAGTGGGAGGCTATAGAGTTGGCACACACACGACCATATGTACACACACACACACACACACACACCCTGGAGTGTGAACTGAGTGTTTCTCAGTGATTCGGGATGCGGAATATTGCAATTGTTGCTTTCTTCAGACTTCTCTCTCTTCCTCCCTGTCTCTTTCTCATATTAATGAATGATTCATAACTGTAGGATAACCTTGACTGCTCCCTGAGCCTACAGCAATGCACTGTTGTGAAGTCTGGGTCACAACATTCATTTTTTTCAGAACCAGATGAGGACAGACACACCCAAACACACACCGCAAGAACTCCAGCGTCTCTCTGCCTGTTTCTTACAGTACACGAATACACGAGTCACATAAATGATTTTAAGTTACATAAACATATTCACACATACATGATTTCAAGAGTTGTTCAAACCTGATGAAATGCAAAGACAAGCATCGAGGTGATGACATGATGAAAAAATAAATATCTGCCATCTGGCAATATGCATATCTGGTTTCATCTTAATGTGCAGATGATAAGTATACTAATAAGTATATTAACAAATAAATTACAAATAATAAATAATAAAATACATGTATATATATATATATATATATATATATATATATATATATATATATATATATATATATATATGCATACACACATTATATTAACATTTAATTATATAAATAACAGTTATTTGTTAAGTATATAAATGGTTTATATAATAATATTTTTGTTTATTTTTATGATTAATCGGATTCATGTATTACATACTATATATACAGTAAGCTACTATACAGTATATATATTTCAATTTCAGTTGAAATCAAATTAATATGTGTATGATTAAAGTAATGTGTATGCTAAATTGTCATTCATTTGAAACAATAAATAATCATTTATTGATAATATTGATGTATTATTTACAAACAAACAAATACATCAATTCATTGTATATTAAGTCAGATCATAAGTCAACACTTATCTATGAATACATTTGCAAAATTGTACAAAATACTTGTATAGCCTACTTCATAAAGTACTTATTTAAAGATAAAAAGGAACATTTTGTCAAGTTGAAACTGAATTTCTAGACAGCCTGAAATTTAAAAATAAGTCTTGATAGATTGATAGATAGATAGATAGATAGATAGATAGATAGATAGATAGATAGATAGATAGATAGATAGATAGATAGATAGATAGATAGATAGATAGATAGATAGATAGATAGATAGATAGATAGATAGAACTACCTACTATGTAGCATAAGCTGTTGACAACCACACACTCAACGTAGGCTATCTCTCTGTCTAGTGTCTCCCACACCCACATTTACAGTCCAAACATTTCTTCAACACGGATATTTAGCAGAAAACACACTCACCTGCACTGTCGCTGACACACACACATTCTCTTCAAACAATTCAGCCGGTCAAAGATCATCCGTTTAAACGCGTCTATATACATTGATAAACTAGATTTGACCCCGACGGTCAAATTCCTAAAAAGAATTCCTAAATGTTAATTATTCGGAAGGATGCTGCGAGATTTGTAACTTTATACGACTTCTAAACGTCTGTTTTCTACAGAGAACACTATCTGCACGCAGATGAGACGCGCGCGCCAGACGCGTAGTGGACAGTGTGTGTTCAGCTGGGAACGGGACCAGTGATGATCCGCGAGGAAAAAAAACAGGGTAAAAAAAAAAAAAAAAAAAAACGCACATCGGATCGGACAGCACGTTTGCACTTGGTTGTAGACACTCCAAAACAACAGACACTGTCATTGGATTGTGGCTTTTGGGCCAATGATAACTTATGTCCCAAACAAACTGAATAGCTTTTTTGAATGTTCTTTGTATTAGCAGCAACAAGAGTGATTTTCATTTTTCACACAGCAACACGTCCACTTAGAATCGATGGCAGAGCCCAAATCTTACCTTCATGGTTATCTTTCTCATCCTCATCGTGTGTCCCGAGGCTTTTTAACCCGCGTAATTGTTATGACTTTCTGGATAAATGCGCTGATCGGTTACATTGCAGCGGTTATGCTGAGTCTGGCTCCTCGCATCGCTCAATAAGCAGAACACGGCGACAGTATCGATTAGGAACTGGAGGACAGTGTCACGGATGTCCGTGAAGGCATTGCTGCGGGAAGCGATGCGTGTCACCGGTCCAGATCGCATCTAGCGCACGCTTCGATATTCCCAGGCGCAGGCAATAAGGAAAGAACACTGTAATAAGAGTAAGAAGCGATATTGGAGGCGCTGAGGGGAGGGAAAGATATAAGGGGAAGATCCGCCCCTTGCATAAACGAACCAGGTAGTTTGCAGGTTTTGTTAAAAGCGTGATAGGTCAAGGGAGGGAATGCGGACAGGTGAAATGTTAGGATTGAGATAATAGGTGAGTTGGGAAAGTGTGGATGGGCATTTCAATTTTACCACACTCTCCCTGCTAAAAAAAGAAAAAGAAAAAAAGAAGCTTAAACCAAGGTAAGATGGTTTGTCTCTGAGATTGGTCAGATTGCTCTGTTTGCTGGTTTCAGATGGACTTTGGGAACTGCATGTCCTTTATCTAAACCGACATAAACCAGCTAAGACCAGCAAACAATCTTAGGCTGGTTTAAGATGAATTTTTTATTTTTCCAGTAGGGCTCTGTCTGAATAAATAAAAATAGTCATTGATGGGCATATGATTTGGTAGAAAGTCGAAGATGAATGGGTATTTTTTTATATATATTATATTATTATTTATTATTAAAATACACGTTAATTAATCACTGAGGCACTTTTTACAAACCTACGCCCAGACTTTGCGTGCAAAATATAAACAATACATTAATTTTAAACATTTTATGTGCTTTTAAGCTTGCATAACTCCTGTGTATATTGTTTTTTATTGCAACATTTTGATCACAGTAGACGCAAAAAAAAAAGGTTTAATAATTTGTAGCCTACTAAAAATGCTTGGCTTTATATTTTCAACGCTAATTTAACCCCAAATTCCACTGGGGTCACTGCAAGGTGAGTTGAACCAGGTAGAACTAATTCATTATTAATATAATAATATATTACTAACAAAATAATTAAAATAACAGTTATTTGTGCGTTTACAATTTTAGACACAATTTTCACTCTATATTTAAAACATTAGAAAGAAGAGATAAAGTCGTTAGTACCGTGTCGCATTATGGGAATTGTAGTCTTTTGAACCTTTCCGGGTATAGAGATGTTTGCACAATAAAACTACATTTACCAGCGATTACAACACACAACAAACATGGCGTCGCCGGAGTGGCAACAGGAGCGTCAATCACTGAAGATTAATATTGGCCAAGATGATGGAGGCAAAAAATCTGCTCCAATATCTTTCGGTTTTAGTAAAACATTGAGCAGGCCCAAACCCGGGAAAGCGGAAGAGCGAGATTTTTTAGTTGAAGTCGAAGGGAAAGAACTAAAAGGGTGAGTTGAATGCTAACGTTAGCTAGGTTAGCAAATAGTTCAAATAAAAGCAGTAACGTTATAATGTTGATTGTTTAACGTTTTATCTTTCATTGTGCTTCAACTTGTTTATGTCTGTTGCATCTACAGAACCAAACCGGTGGAGAAACCGAAGGAGCTTATTATCCCGTTGATCCACAAGAACCGGTGGTACCGACAGGATGCTGAGCGAGGGGAAAAGAGCAGCGATGACCAAATTGCGAAGCCCAAAGACCCGTCCCGGGAGGTGCAGGACACGGTGGAGACTCAAGCCGTCAAAGAACTCATCGAAGGTGTGTTGCTATGTTATTCGTTCAGTTGGGTTTGAACGTGTTTTAAAACCTAGTGAGACGCCTTTATGGAAGCGTTTTGGGCACCCAAACATATAATATTACCAAACGTAAGTTACATGATTCATGGCATTTAGACTAGAATACCACGTCAGTATATTTGTAAATTAATATTTTAATAATTTAGTGTTTACAAAATGTTGACACAGTACTGCAAAAAGTTGAATATGATGGCCTAAAAGGCTGTCCAAGTCGCTAACTAGATTTCAAAACACAACCTTGTTTGTTTACTTGCGAGATGCCAAATTTACCCTACAGTTTCAGATTATTGTAATAAATCTTAAGGATTTCCCATGTGAAAAAAAGCACTGTGCTTAATTGTATTGAATGTGCGGTTGTACTTCTGTATCTCATCTTAAACAAGTTTAATAATACAAAAAATACTGTACTTGCAGATATATTAATAAAATGCCACTTAAGTGTACTGAAAGAGAGTGCACTTTCATGACTGTTTCTTAATACACTTAAGTAGCCTACACTTTTAGATCATTGTTTTCATAATATTTTGACATGTTTTAAAGAAGTAGGCTACATTTATATTGATGTGTTGACTTGACTAAACAAAAAGTACTTTATTATAATTTAACTGTATTTATTATTTCATTTAAAAGGTAACCTTTTAAATGTACTAAATTGCAAATACGTTTAAATGCACAACATACAAGTTTCAATAGAAATGACATTAAAGCGTATTTTAGTTTACAATAAATGCTTGTCAGTACGTCGTTTAGCAGTACATTTCAACTATTTCAAAGACAATAGAAGTACATATGAAATTACATTTAAGAAGTACTAAAGTACTACTTAAGTGTGTCAAAACACTTTTATGTTCAACTAATGGTTGAACGTGGTTAAAAGCGAAAGCATTTACTAAGTGAAGAATAATGTATTAAAGTAGTTCTGTTTGAATGTCAACTACTACAGAGTCTCAAAAACACCAGGAGAGATGGAAGAACGGACCACAGTCGGATCCGAACCTTGCCATTCCTATTCTCATGCAGAACCAGGCTCCCGAGGGCTTTGAGGATGGTGACAAAGTCAACGTGGACATGAGACCAGAGTCGGTAAGTCCTTGATGGATACAAAACATTTTTTTTTGGAGGGAGGAACTGTTTTACCAAACCTGCTTTATCCAAAGTTGAGCCCCTTTATTGTTTTCAGATTCAGCAATGAATGATGGTTCTCATAATGGTGCGTTACACATTATTACAAGGATAGTTCACCCAAAAATGAACTTTTGAAGAAAAAATAAGTTATTTTGAATATGGGAAACCAAACAGTTGATGAGCTTCAATGGGGTCCATCAACTGTTTTGATTACCCATATTCTTCAAAATATCTTCTTGTGTTCAGCAGAAGAAAGAAATTCATGCAGGTTTGGAACTACTTTAGGGCGAGTAAATGATGACAGAATGTTCATTTTTGGGTGAACGGTCCCTTTAAATTATTAAAGACTCTAACGCGTTTGCAAATACTTTATCTCCTCCTGAGAATCCTGCACTAAGGATACATTTTAGTGTCAAATTCATCATAGCAATGCTATTGAATTAAATGGAAAAATCTTGTAAAGCTGGATGAATCTGTCCTTATAGAATGAGTTCTACCACAGAACGAGACTGTCGTGTGCACTCAAGTCTAATGAATGTAGCATTAGTGAGTCACAATCATACAGTTAAAATTCTGTAAATACTGCAAGTTGAGAAATTCTAATTGCATTAATGGTTTACAAAATAGTTTGTAGTATTTAGTGGTTTTCTCCTTTTGTATTTTGGTACAGTTTGTCTACCTAAACAAAATGGAGCTAAAACTGTGCTGAGTTTGCTAAAACAATGACTAATGCTATAAGCGATTTGGTTATGATTAACAGGCAAAACTGGTTTCTTAAGAGAATACCGGTAAGTTAATATATTTTGTCGATAGTCTATCATTTAAAATCGGGGTGGGTAAGATTTTTTTTATCTAAAATTTTTTTGTTTCCAGAAGTCTCTCATCTCTTAGGCCGCATTTATTTAATCAGAAATACAGTAAAAACTGTAATAATGGGAAATATTATTAAGCGATTAAGGGGTGTAACAATATATTGTGTCACAATGTGCAATACAAAAATGCAACAATATGTATTGTGGATAGTGACAATATTTATTGTGTATAGTTCACCCCCCAAATATTTTTTTTTTTAAGTTTTAGTGTCAGTACTACATTAAGCTGCTATGTATAATGTTGAATATAATGTATAATAATGCAATGGGGGAATATTTGTGGGTCCTGACAAATGCCAAATGTCTTATGTTAATCAGTAAAAAGACCTTCATTATTTTAAATATATCTATTCAGTGACAGTGACAGCATATTCGTCTAAAATAATTCAGTATTTTCAGCTTCAGAATCATGAATATTTTTGATTCTGGTGTCACCATTGTCTTGTGCATTGGGTTACTGCACTAGTCCAAGCCTATTCATTTCCACCCACAAAGTAATACCAAAATTAGCATTTTAATCAACGTTAATTTTTTTGTTAAACTTGATAAAATCATATGTCTTGGAGTATCGCAATAATATCGTATTGTGATATGTATCAGATCGTGACATGAGGGTATCATTACACCCCTATTAAACGTTAATGATAATTATCGCAATATGTTTTCTCGATAAAATTGTAACAGAAGGTTGTTTCGATATGTTTATGCATTAAGCAAATGATGCTACGCATGCGTGTTGCAGACCGCCGCACTGGTGCCAATGACTGAAAAGAGCTGCCATTTCTGTTGCGTATGAGAAACATTAAACGGCTAAACCAAACAGAGCTGCTCATTTGAACGGTGGATTTCTCAGCTCTGCTCAAAACATACCACAGCGCGAGCTCAGAGCGAATCTCAGTCTCAAAATTAAAAAAAAATTACTTCAGAAAAAAAATCCCATCATGCAAGCTAACTGTTTAAAGGAGATATGGCTATTATTGGTACTGCACAACGTTGTATTCTGTATACAGATAAAGATCTCTCTCAGTTTTAATTGCAAATCCGGGCCATATCAGTGTTTGAACATGCTGAGTATTTCTAATGCAATCGTAGCTGTTGATTTGTGAAGTGTATTTTATTAAAACTCATTAGTGCTCTATGAGTGTATGTTCTGCCGCTCGAGCTGTTGTCCAGTACTGGTGCCAAATGTGGTGTCAGCAAAGGCCAGTTCAAGGTCATTGCTCACGCAGTGTTCTTGTTACATTTACACTGTGTGTGTGTGTGTGTGTGTAGTATAAGGGTGTGTCCTAATGAAATGAGTGATGAAGAACTCTCCTGCTGCATCCAAACAGCTTACTCTGCATAAACCTCTCTCTCTCTTTCTTACACACACCTCCAGTGTCATTTCCTCCTGCAGTGCAAGTCCATCACTTGTAGATTGTTGTGAAGAGCGCCAGCTACGGCTCAGAGTCATTATGAGTGAATTCTACTCTGCCTGTCAAAGAGCTTGTTTATTCCACTGTGTAAAAAAAAAAGCTGTAATATTTCATCTAATTATCAGCTTCTCTGTAGGTTGAGGTGTGTGTTTCTAATTAGTATCTGAATGTGTTTTTGGTTGCTTTGTAAGTCTGTACGTGTTGGCTTGTGCTTGATTTCTCTGTGGAGATGTTTGAGATGTGTATCGAATATTGATCCGATTCGTTCTGATTCAGTCCACAGAGGCCGACTATGAACTTGTTCCTGTGGAGGCTTATGGGTTGGCCATGCTGAAGGGAATGGGCTGGAAGCAAGGAGAGGGAATTGGACGCACATTTAAACAGTAAGCACCACTTTTTTTTATCTCAATCAATTGTAATTAAAGGGGTGGTAAAGTATGATTTCACTTTTCCAACTTTAGTTAGTGTGTAATGTTGCTGTTTGAGCATAAACAACATCTGCAAAGTTACAACGCTCAAAGTTCAAAGCAAAGGGAGATATTTGCTTTTAAAGAAATCGTTTTTTTAAGGACTACAACAAACGGCTGGTAGGGACTACACGACATTCCTCCGGGTTTAGTGACATCAGCAAGTCTAAAATGTACATAAACCCCGCCCCCGGGAACACGCAGTTGAGGGAACAAGTCAAATATTTGTATTTGTAATATTTGTATAGTATTTTGTCACAGAAGTGAGTCAGCTCAAACTTTAGCATCCATCTTTTCACATGCAATCGAAAGTCACTCTGTGTGCATCTCACAACAGTTCCTATACGAGCGATTTATAGATTACCATGACAGAATATGCTAATTGAAGATAGTTAACGCCACATCAGCAACATAAATTCATCAACTAACCTTTCAGAGACGTCCTGTTGCATTCTACATGTTGTCTCTCCATCTTTGTCTGACTCCGTTTTGACATTAAAGACAGAACAGTTTCTGTCATTTTAGTGTGTCTGCATGAGGTAATAGCAGCTGCTAACACACACATGAGCTCTTGAAACCCCGCCCTCTGCAGCAGCTCATTTGCATTTAAAGAGCCAGACACAAATCGGTGCGTTTTTGCAAATCCTCAAAAAGTGAAAACTTTAACATGCTATATAAAAATATCTGTGGGGTATTTTGTGCTAAAACTTCACATACACACTTCTGGGGACATCAGAAATGTATTTTACATCTTGTGAAAATGGCATTTTACCACCCCTTTAAAGTAATTAAAACGAGTGGGAGGGAGTAGAAAAATGTAACCCGTTTCTCCCATTTGAGCACCACAGCTCAGTGTGTGCCGCTATGTAGGCCACAGTTTCGACTAAAGTGTTTTTGTTTTTCAATTAAAAAAATGAATATGTGCCCTTGACACTCAGCATATTCAGATGTTAGTCTCATTATTAATTTCCATGCCAGCTTCTGTGACTTTTTTTTTATGGTGAGAAAAGTTTATTGTAAAACTATATCAGTTTTTTTAAATCTATTTTTGGTATATTTTGGTTTAACTTTCAAATTTCTTCGAAGATTTATCAGAGGGTTAAACCCAGCACAAGCTAATAAAATATCCATCAGTCAGAAAGGATTTTGACAAAAGGTACATGTTGATGGATCTTCTCCTAATATTTAAAAACTTATCAGATGTTCTTGAAAATCTTATATTCAAAAGTACAGCGCAATGTACCATAATGGCCATCCTAATATTATTAATTAAATGTTTTAAAGCTGAAAAATCAACACAATTATTTAAAAAAAATAATAATAATGATCAATTATAGCCTAGGTGATTGAGTACTCATTCATCCCTAATTGTATGTGTATACTGTATGTATTTATGTATATATATATACAGTATATAATTTTTGTAGTCTCAATGTCTCATTTTAAAGATTAATTTTTATATATGCCTGTTCATCTACACTTGTGGTTATTTGTTTGTTTTTTAAAGTTGACAGTTTATCCTCTTTAAAATAATGAAATATTATCTACAGCCATACGTCCATACATTGTCCATGTGTTCGAAAGGCCTCAAATAGCTTTTCTGCTTTAGCATGTTTCATCTTTGACCTCTGCAGTATCTTAATAGTTTCATCACTGTTTTGAGCAATAAGCGCTTTCTAACGCACGTGATGTTTGGCTCTCTGCAAGTCTTTTCCGCTCGTGTTTCCTTGTGTTGGGATTATTGTCCCAGTTGGAGACATTAATGACGCGAGATTATGATTTTATGTCAAATGCAATGAAGAATTATTTCAGACCGGCTGAGGGAATCTTTGGCGCGGACTGGCCGCAGACTTTTTAATCTTTTGTGCTTACGGGCCCATCTGTCCACTTGTATGGACATGGAAACACACAGGCTGCTCTTTATGAGGGGCGGGATGCTAGCGTGCACGTGATGGAGATTCTGTTAGCTTGTGGTTTATTAAAATGTCCTAGTTGCTCCTTTTTTAATGATTTAGTTTCTTTTATTTCCTGTTAGAGATGTGAAGCCTATAGAGCATCAGTTGAGGCCTAAAGGACTGGGTTTGGGTGCTGATCGCTCAGCCATCAGAGACCTGGAGCCCGGCGTCCCCAAGAGACCCCCTAAACCCGGTGATGAGAGGGGGAAAGAAGAGGAGGTGCTGGTTCTGGGGCCTGGAGGATGTGTGCAGGTTGTAGCAGGAGCGCATAAAGACCTGTACGGGAAGGTGAGTGGACTTTACTTCATCCGTATTCACTTCTGTGACAGTAATGGAGAACCTGTGTACTGACACACGAAGTTGGAATTGCATAAGATGCAGCACTTCAAGGTATTTTGTGAGCCAGCAAGTATATATTATGCTTTTAAGATATTAGATCCCTAATGGGAAGTCCCTCTGTGGGAAAATCAAGTTTTCAATGTTGTTTATATGTCTATGTGGTGTTTTTAATATGCTTTAAGACAAACCATGTGCAAATTCATAAGTCAACACCATTGCTGAGTATTTTCTCTGCAGTGAACCAAAGGCAGTCTCAAAAACACGGTTTGAAATCGCTGGGGTTTCTGACCTCACAAACTATATCACGTCAACGAGTGGATCTGAGTGGAGGCGGGGCTAATTAGCATATTCATAGAACCGCATATACTAAATAAGGCAAGGGTGTAGTAGAGTAACATAAGGAAAAAACTTATATATGAAACTTAAATATGTCATTTTGGTGATCAGAGATGAGTTTTAAGGAATTAAATTATTACTGTAACTACAGGGGGACTTAAATATTAGTGATCTAAGAAAAGTATGAGATTTTATATCCAGGGCATTTATATCCTAGTTGAAACCAGATTGAATAGATCCGACCATGTAAACTGAAGTGTCGAGAGAAACTGCACACAACGGTAATAATTACAAATGCTGCATATATGGTATTAATACGTTGTAGCCTGGAATATTTGTGCATATTTGTATATATATACATATATACACATAATACATTGTATCTCTGTGTGTTGGAGATATGATTTAAAAAAAAAAGCTATTTATTCCTGTAGTATAAAATGGTATGGCACCACAATAGGCTACTATTAAGGGGGCCCTTGTGGTCATAATCTGGGCCTGTTTATAGCTACTTATCCACATGTGCTTGAATAAAATAAATATGAAATGCAAAAAATAATGTAATTTTTTAACTAGAATATAATAGTCTGAGTGACATTTCTTCTTGATTTTCTCCCTGTCGGTTTTTCTTATTTTTTTTGCTCATTTTGTCTCCTTTTCTTGTTCTCAAACCGTCTCTTTGACAGGTCGAGGGAGTGGATCCAGATAACGCCAGAGTTGTAGTCAAACTTGCCATCGGCGGCAAGACCGTAACCATCAGTCAGCACTCTTTAAAACTAGTCACTCGCAAGGAATACGACAAATACAGCAAAGACCTCAGTGAGTTTGCTCTTACATCTATATCTGTTGTTTGACAACTTCAACACTGTCAAACTGCTTTGAATTAGCGGATGTAATATTTCTGGCCTGTTTTCCAGTTATTCTACATACAAATCCAAAATGTTGGTCCTGATTCTGTTATTCTGGGTAATTCTGGTGCTTCTCCATCTGTTATTTTCCATTGAATATTCTTTTAAAGACGTATAAAGAAGACTATTCATTCACAACACATTTAACTTCCAGAATGTGAATGTTTCTAGTGAAACTGAATGTGTGGGAAATAATGTAGATTGTGAACGTGAGCTCTGATATTATTAGTTCATATTATTTTAATGTGCACTTATGAATTGTGCTTAACTTAGTTTCAACAGTTGAGAATAATACAGACTGAAGAACTGGCTTGACTGTGTAAAGTGCAATTTGAGCTTGTGGGAAAACAAGCCGTTTGAGTGCAAGCGTTTAAACCCAAAACATCATCAGCAAGTCTTTATTTTTCTGTAATCAGAAGCTGTGTGGTCTGAGATTCTCACAAGCAGAATTGCACACGTGAAACCGGTTTCATAATTTTAAAATGGTAAACATTGTTTTTTATGCTTTTAAAAAAGACTATTAGTTGTCTATGAATGTCCACTTGCCCTTTCTTTTCTCAAAAAAAAAAGAAAGAAAAACTCTTAGGCACTGACAATGGAAGGGAATGAAACCAATTCATAAACATTAAAATACTCACTGTTTAAAAATTATAGCCACAAGACATAAACAATGATTTCAGCATTAAAAATGCAGCAAACCCTTAATCTCTAAAACGGCTATAAAAAAGCTTTATAGCTCAAATAGTTTTACAGAAAAAATAAATAAATGCAAGTGCTTTTATAAAATGATGAGCTTCGCATTTCCTCAATTGTTTACTTCCATTGTAAGTGCCCAATAACATTGAATTAATCTTTTTTTTTTTCTGTCTCCCAGGTCGTCTTAGTAAAGCACACAAGGACAAAGAGAGAGAAAAAGAGCGGGAACAGCAGAGGGAACGAGAGCAGAAGTTAAACGGCAAAGATGAGAGGGGAAAGACAGATAGAGATCGAGACCGAGAGAAAGATCAGAAGAAAAGGAAACACAGAGAGTCGAGTGCAGACCGGTAAGACAGGCACTCAAGAACACTTACATGTGTATTATTGAATCTATATTTATGTGTGTGCACTTCCTGTTCCTGCCAGAGAGAAGCCTCCCCCGGCTAAAGAGTCGCGTCCCTCTCCACCGGCCCCCTCATGGCTCCAACGGGACCTCCGTGTGCGATTCATAGATAAAGCATTCAAAGGAGGCAAATACTACAACTCTAAGGTACTTGACCAGTGTTGTGAGTCTGGTTTGTTTAGTACAGTCTGAGAGATATGGAAGTGTCTGTATTGGTGTTTTAGGAGGGAAACACACAGGATGCGTTCTTGTTTTCATAAATACACTGAACAGAATGCGCTTTTTCAGATTATCCATAATTAAGATATTATGAAGCCATAATATATTAGTATAAATTGAAGTAAATTTTTTTATGTTTTGTGTGTTTAGATGAGAGTCGAGGATGTCGTGACGCCCCACACTTGTGTGTGTCGTACAGAGGACAACAGGCTGCTGGACGGTACGATACACTTTCACCTTGACCATTATAAGAGGCATTTTAACAGAGAGACTTTGGTCTAATAACTGGTTTTAAGTTTTAATAATTCGTCTGTTTCAGATATTAGACAGAAAATGCTGGAGACCATTGTACCCAAGAACGACTCGGACTACGTTATGGTGGTTCTGGGAGAACACAGAGGACAGGTATATGGATTCACTTGTTTGCTCTGTTTTCCAAATCCTAGTGGGCCGCCTACTTGGACAACATTGTAGACACTTCTTCAAGGTGTTACACACAGAATAATGTTGATAATACCCAGTGGTGTTATGAAGTAAAACTATTAAAATAATTGTAATTTATTGAAGTAAAGCAAAAATTGTATATAAATATTACGTGAAATAGCAAAACTTAATCAAATAAAAATTAGGCAGGTTATTTAAATAAAATACATGTTTAGTTTTAGTTTAAATTACAAAACCTAAAATAAAAATCTAAATAAAGCTAAATAAACACAAAATATAAAAATAAAAGCTAATTCAAAATATGAATAAATAATAACTGTATATAAATAATACAAAAAAAGCTCTGCTTATACCTCATTTGGTCCAAAGGCAGGCTGCTTGGCATTTATCACAGATGAGGGAATCCCAGAATGCACAGCGAGATGGATTTTAGTTTAGTTTTATTCACTGCTAAAATGAGTCAAAATTGGTAACCTAATTAAAATTAAAATATTTGTGCATACCATTTAGGGCTGTGAAACGATTAATCGCGATTAGTCGCATCCAAAATAAACGTTTGTGTTTACATAATATATGTGTGTGTGTGTGTACTGTGTGTACTTATTTTTATATATAAATACACACACATGCATGTATATATTTAGGAAATATTTGCATGCATATATTTATATATAATTTATATGTGACCCTGGACCACAAAACCAGTCACATGGGTAAATTTTTTGAAATTGAGATTTATACATCAGCTGAAAGCTGAATAAATAAATGATGTATGGTTTGTTAGAATAGGACAATATTTGGCCGAGATGCAACCATTTTAAAATCTGGAATCTGAGGGTGCAAAAATATCGAAACATTGAGAAAATCTCCTTTAAAGTTGTCCATTTATGTTCACGATTGTGCTGCATTCAATCACAAAAATAAATGTTTTATACATTTACGGTAGGAAATTTACAAAATATCTTCTTGGAGCATGATCTTTACTTAATATCCTAATGATTTTTGGCATAAAAGAAACATCAATCATTTTGACCCATACAATGTATTTTTGGCTATTGCCACAAATATACCCGTGCGACTTGTGACTGGTTTTGTGGTCCAGGGTCACATATTATATATAAATAACACATTTTTCTTAAATATATACATGCATGTGTGTGTATTTATATATACAAAATAATTATATACACACACATATATATTATGTAAACAGTTTCACAGCCCTAGTATATATGTTTGTCCTTCGTGTTGTCATTAGCTTAGCATCATGCTGAAAAATAGTCAGGAACTCACCGCGCCTTAACTGTCCAAATGAGGTGCGTAGGCCTGAAAACTCAGAAACACTTTTGAAGTGTTTCCTTAGCATCATGCTAACATGCCCTAGAAAGTAGCTGCCTAAGTAGTCTACGAGGCAGCTCACAAGAATTTGGTACAGAGCCCATAAGTTATTATCCTTATTTGATATGTATCTTTGGTCCACACATTTTGTCACTCCTATAAGTCTTTCATAATTTGTCATTTACTTCTATCCATGTATTTCTGCTGTAGAATCATAATGCCTTATCTTGCAGGTGGGCCGCATCCTGAAGCGAGACCGAGAGAAGTGTCGAGCCATGGTTCAGCTGGACCGTTACGAGGAGCAGCTGTTCACTCTCGACTATGACGCCATCTGTCATTATGTGGGCGGAACAGAACACTGAGAAACCAATCGGATGATACGACACACCTTTCATCATCCCAACCCTGTTTTGATTGGCTTCCCTTAATTCCTAGAGACCAACGTATCAGATACATTACATTTTTAATACAACCAAGACTTAATTTATTTTACTAGTTGTGTTGTATTTTTAAATGCATCTGAATAAGACACGTGATCTTAAAGCAACATAATATCTTGTTAGTAAGAGTCTGTTGTTGCGGAAAAATATTTTGCATATTTTGTGTTGTGCTTAGAAATGTGAGCGGGATCAATGACAAAAAGTGACATTTTCCTCTCTGTATAGTGATAATGAACATTTACACAGGTCAGCCATTGTAGCATCAATGTTTGTGTCTGCTGCTGATCTGGGAAGAACGTGAAATTTAATTTTGGCCCAATGTAATTAAATATCTCACTGCCATTGAATTAGAATCCAAAAACTTTTGAAACTCTGCATCGTTTCTTAGTCCAGTAAAGATCTGAATTTATTAAAAGGTTAACAGTTTGTACAAAGTTATACGCAAGCCACCTAGAATTTTCACTCATGTTATCTTTTTATAATAAAATATTAAAATTCCTTCAAAATGCCTTTGAATTGATATCTTGGTCTATAACATCACTCATCCTTTACCATATAAAGCATACATATTATTTGATACATGAATTTCTAAGACCTCTAAATTATCAACATGATTAACTTTCCTGACAAACCTGTTGTACACAATCATACTTTTTTTTAAAGGCCTTTTAATTTAGCATAGATTTTATATTATTAATATTTCAAGATGAATTTGCAAATTGGGTTTACTTCACTATCCATAGAAAAATCATGTTAAAATGCAAGTATTAAATATACATCATGCTTTTGAGAAGAAACGTTTACTTGTAAATCTTTCAATCATCAATGTATTGCTTTGCATTATTTGTCCCCACAATAGAAACTGCAGAGCTTTGATCATAAAAGCTAAACTAAAGTTGAACTAAACTGGATTTATACATCATCTATCTTAGATATTTTTAGAGGATATACCACCACCGGTTTTACGTACAAGGCTGAATCCAAGTTCTGTCTGTGAAACCAGGCTGTGGGGTGACAACTGATATTTATATGCATTTTATAAGTAGTCTCTAATAAAAATCTCACTGATATACATTATAAGCTATCAGAATTTCATCTCACTTATTGGCCATATAAATAACATCGTCTGCACCAAATTGCATATTTCTGCTCGGGCGTCTGAATAAAATATTTTTTTTCCTCGAGAGTGAGCTCCACATTTCCATATGGGCCATAAAAAATTGATGCACCAAAATATGATACAAAACAAACACGTGCAAACTTTTTTATTTTTATGTATTATTATTATTATACTATATATATATATATATTTAATCCTGACAAGCCTTACATATGAAATAACTGACAATTATTTCATGTTTTCAGGATTAATGAATACACCAAAAAAATAAGTATTTTTTTTATATTAAAGTGGCATTAGCTTGGTTATCACTACTTCAGCTTTTCTTTACATGCCGATGTTTTCACTTGTTTTTTTGTGTCGTTCTTTCTGTCTACTGGCTCCAGACCTTTTTTGCTGCTTCATCCATACAGATACTGATTCTGCCATTGTCTTTTTCGCATCAGCAACATTATGCTGGCATTTCAACATGGCGAAATCATAGACTGTAAAAAAAAAATACACTGAGAGGGCGACCCGAAGTAGAAAACGTACTCGGTTACTAACGTAACCTCGGTTCTCTCTAGGAGAGGGAACGAGTACTGCGTCGAAGAGACGCTTCGGGAAAGATATTCTTTTTCGAGATTGAAGCCAAAAAATTAATCCTTAATTTTGTAAATATGTAAAACGCTTTTCTGTAGCATACAACCTAAGGCGGAGCGAATCACGCGCCCATTGGCTGCTTAGCCAGAAAAGCACAGCCTATGCGAGGCCAGTGACGCCAACCAATGAGGACGCTCCGCGCCCTCTGCGTCACCTCCCGCCGAAACGGGCGTGGTCTAGGCCTATAAATATGAGCATAGCTGTCTCAACTCTGATTTTCGTCACTTGAAGCGACACAGCGTGGGCACGCACGGCCTGAGACGCAGTACTCGTTCCCTATCCTAGAGAGAACCGAGGTTACGTTAGTAACCGAGTACGTTCTCTTACGTAGAGTTCTCTCCTACTGCGTCGAAGAGACGCTTCGGGGACCCTTGTAACACGCCGTGCGTGCTCTTGGACCGACACAGACACCCGAGGGTGCGCGCACCCTGGTATACAAGCGCCTACACCAAGAATGTATAGGGAGAGCGGCCAAATAGCATCATCCCTTTATAATAATGCCTCATAAGGGCATAAAAAACATATATATGAAATATTAGATATATATGTGAGGGGTAATAGCATGCTCATGGGACACATTGTCAGTGAGTGATGCTTAAACATAAGAGTGACCTGGGCCGCAGCGCGGGGCAGGAACACTATATATAGTCTTTCTAGACTGAGAGCAGTTTAGCCTGCAGCGCAGGAACCTCTAGGTTATAGAACCTTATAAATGTAGACGGGGAGGCCCAGCCTGCCGCCATACAGATATCTTGTAGTGAGATTCCGCTATACCAAGCCCACGAAGAGGCCATGCCTCTCGTAGAATGTGCTCTAATGCCCAGGGGGCATTCCAAACCTCTAGATGCGTAGGCTAGCGCAATGGCGTCCACTACCCATCGAGATAGACTCTGTTTCGTCGCAGCTCGCCCTTTAGAGCGCCCACTGAACGAAACAAAGAGCTGCTCCGACTGCCGAAAAACGGCGGAGCGGGACACATAAGCTCTTAATGCCCTAACCGGGCAAAGGGAGCTATTTCCGTCCTCAGATGCCGGCAGAGCCGACAGGGAGATGACCTGAGCCCTGAACGGAGTGTTGAGGGACTTAGGTACGTACCCATGTTTCGGTTTCAGTACGACTACAGAGTCGTTGGGCCCGAACTCCATGCAAGAAGCTTTAACTGAGAGCGCTTGCAAATCCCCAACACGCTTCACTGAAGCGAGAGCCAAAAGAAACACGGTCTTAAGAGACAGGTGCTTCATGTCAACTGAGTGAATAGGCTCGAAAGGGGCCCCTTTCATAGCGTTCAACACTGTAGAAAGGTCCCAAACGGGGACTGAAGGAGGCCTTGGAGGGTTTAACCTCCTGGCTCCTCTAAGGAAACGGACCACTAGGTCGTTTCTGCCCAGTGAATGGCTAAGCGTTGGATTAACGAACGCTGATATGGCTGCCACATAGACTTTGAGCGTGGATGGGGTTCTTCCCTTATCCAATAGCTCCTGCAGGAAGGAGAGGATCTCCGTTTCCCCGCACTGGAGTGGTGACAGACCTTGGTCTGAACACCAACCAGAAAACACCGACCATTTGGACGCGTAGAGCCGTCTAGTAGACGGGGCTCTAGCCTGCTCGATCGTGTCTAACACTCCTCTAGGGAGGTTAGTGGGTACCCATTTATGGCCCACACATGTAGGGACCATAGATCCGGGCGAGGATGCAAAATCGAGCCCATGGCCTGCGAGAGGAGGTCCCTTCTCACTGGGATCGGCCACGGGGCAGTACTCTTCAGCTGCATCAAAACTGGGAACCAAGGTTGATTCGTCCAGTATGGTGCGACAAGAAGCACTGAGCATCCGCTTTTCCTGATTCACTCCAGCACTTGAGGCAGGAGTGAGACAGGGGGAAAAGCATAGAGCGGACGGCGAGGCCAGACTCTGGCCAGCGCGTTCACGCTCTTTGAAAAGAATTCCGGGCAGTGAGCGTTTTCCTGGTTTGCAAACAGGTCTATTTCCGCTCTGCCGAACCTTTCCCACAACAGACTCACTGTCTGTGTGTGTAGAGACCACTCTCCCGTCGGGACGTTGTCCCGTGAGAGTCTGTCTGGTCCTACGTTCAGGTGACCTGGCACATGCATTGCTCTCAGCGAGCGCAGGTTGTGCTGGGCCCACACCAGTATGCGTTCCGTCAACCTGAAGAGGTTTCTGGATCTCACGCCACCCTGGCGGTTTATATAGGCCACTACCGACGTGTTGTCCGAACGGACCAGGACGTGGTGTCCCTTTATCTGAGGACGAAAACGCCTCAGCGCTAAGTCCACTGCCATCATTTCTAGGCAGTTTATGTGCGGTAGTTCGACTCGTTCCGCCCACTGGCCAAAGAACGGTCTGCCTTCGAGCAGTGCTCCCCAGCCTGAGGTGGACGCGTCCGTGGACACCACCTTCAGGCTCGAGGAAGTCCCCAGGCTTACACCTGAGCGGTACCAGTCTGACGCTCTCCATGGTGTCAGGGCTGAAATGCATTCCTGATCGACCTTGAGGCGATAACGACCGTAAACCCATGCTCGGCGCGGTACGCGCGCTCTCAGCCAGAACTGCAGTGGACGAATGCGCAGCAGGCCCAACTGCAGAGCTGCCGAGGCTGAGGCCATGAGGCCCAGCATTTTTTTAAATTTCTTGAGCGGCATTACATGACCGCTGCGGAAGGATTTCGCCATCAGCAGGGTGTTTTGCCTGCGCCGTGACGACAGCCGCGCTGTCATAGACAGCGAGTTCAGTTCCAGTCCCAAAAAGGAGATCCCTTGACTGGGAAACAGTGAACTTTTCTCCCAATTGACTCTCAGACCTAAGTGCTCGAGGTGATCGAGTATTAGGGTCTTGTGGCGAATGAGTTCTGAAGGCGATTGAGCTAGAATCAGCCAATCGTCCAAATAATTCAGAATTCGGATGCCTCGGAGTCTCAGGGGTGCCAGCGCCGCGTCCATGCACACTGTAAATGTACGAGGTGCTAGGGACAGGCCGAATGGCAGGACTGTGTACTGATATGCCCGGCCCTCGAAGGCGAATCTCAAAAATCGCCTGTGACGTGACGCAATTTGTATGTGAAAATACGCGTCTTTCAGATCTATTGCCATAAACCAGTCTCCTCGGCGAATCTGCGCGAGGATTTTTCTGGTCGTGAGCATTCTGAACTTTCGCTTTGTTAGCGCTTTGTTCAGATGCCTCAGATCTAAAATGGGTCTGAGACCCCCGTCTTTCTTTGGCACCAGGAAATATCTGCTGTACAGACCCCCTTCGCTCTGAGCTTGAGATAAAGGCTCTATGGCCCCTTTGCTCAATAGCTTCGCTATTTCGGCTCGAAGTAGATGTGCTACTTCTGCTTTTACCGTGGTTTCGACTCTCGCCGTGTAACGGGGAGGGCGTCGATAAAACTGTAGCGAATAGCCTCTTTTTATAGTCTCTAGCACCCATTCTGAGACCCCGGGAAGTCTTTCCCATGCATCTGCACGCGTGACTAGGGGTTGAATGTAATCTGGGCCCTGGTCGCGAAATGGCGGCGACACGAGAGCAACCGTGTGCTGTAACATGGACGCCGTGGCGTCTGAGGCGGGGGGCATGTTTAACACAGTATGCATCCCGCGCGCGCTCTGCTCCCTGAGTTGAGAGAGAGCGCGCGGGACGAGTCCCGTAGGGCTCGTTATATTTGTGAATAAATGTGGGCGCGAGGTGGCGGGCACATTTATAACACCGGGAATACTGTGTTTGTGAACTGACTGATCGTTCGTTGGTTTCGTTTTTACAGAAACCGCGGAGCGTGCAGTGTGTAGTGGTTGTGGGCACTGGACAGTGGGCACGCTCACTACATGTAAAGCACAATCGGCATGAGCCGATTTTATGTGTGCAAACCCTGTGTTGTACGGGGCTGTGCTTGTGTGAATGAATGGGCACTGGGTGGGCATTGCATTTACACACATTACACCATCGGCCGTGGCCGGAACACCAGAAATTAAACTCTTTTTTAGATTTATCTGGGTCGCCGTGAAAACGGCGTTTGTGTGCAGGCAAACGGGCTTTACGGCCGGTTTGTTGGCTGCTAAATACACTGGTACAAACACGGAACTTAGGGCTGTACAAGCGGGAATCTTGGGTGGAAGTCCGGCCGCAGCGGGACTCGAACACCGTCTTTTTCCTAGCAAGGCTAGGATGGCGCCGAGGCCACGGGCTTGAGTGTGATCTTAGGCCGAGGACCTCGTGGCGGCGGGCGGCGTCCGGCGGAGCGAGACCGTGGTCTCTCTCGGGCCTGTTGCTGCTGGGTTGGCGCGGCTGGCGCGGGGCGCTGCTGAGTTCGAACAGACGGCTGTTTAGGGCGGCCTGTTGCGGAACTGGAGCGCTTCGGTAGGAAATGTTTCATTGCCTGCGATGTTTTCTGCACCTCAGCGAATTGGTCCGCAAAGTCTTTGACGGACGATCCGAAGAGGCCAGTCGCTGAAACGGGTGCGTCGAGGAACGCAGAGCGCTCCGACTCCGCCATTTCAGATAGCATCAACCACAAATGTCTCTCAGAAACAGTTGCTGAGGCCATAATCCTACCAATGGCGTGTGCGGCGGACTTAGTAGCACGAAGAGCGAGGTCTGTGGCGCTACGCAAGTCCGGCACGTTGATCGCGCCCGGGCCTTCCTCGTCTAGCTTGCGGAGGAGGTTAGCCTGGTGGATTTGAAGCACCGCCATGGTGTGCAGCGCCGATGCAGCTTGTCCGGCGGCGGAATATACGCGGCCGTTCAAAGCTGACGACGTGCGGCAGGCTTTGGATGGTAGGACTCCCTTAGCCCGTCGTCCAGCAGAGGGCGGGCAAAAGTGAGTCGCTACGGCCTCCTCGACCGGAGGGAGAGCATGGTAGCCTCTGTCTCGAGCACCGTCCACAACGGAGAATGCTGGCGAGGCAGAAGTACGCACTCTGGCTGAAAAAGGCGCCTTCCATGATTTCGCCACCTCTTCATGAAGCTCAGGAAGAAACGGGGCGTGCCTGGAGGGGGGCGAAGCGCGGTCTCCTGAAAGGAAGCATCCATCCAGCCGGTTGAAGGCAGGCTCTTCGGGCGTCGACCAATCGAGGCCGAGGCTCGACACGGCCTGCGTGAGCAGACGCATTAGCTCTGCTTCGATGCTTTTCTTCCCTCCTCGACGTTCCGGGACAGCGGGGGAGGGGAGATCCACGGAGCTCGCCCATCCCTCGCTTTCCGAAGCGAGAAGCGAACAGCAGTCGTCATCCCCCTCAGATGCGGCTAGCTGGTCGTCGTCCATGACAGACAAGGCGGCGGGCTGCGGCCTTTGTCCGTCGGAGAGCGACTCCAACGAAGCGGAGAGAGGAGCTAGCGGCGGCGGCGAGCTCCTCGAGGAGGGGGGTTCCGGGACCCGCTGAGCGCGGCGCTTTTTACGGCGCGGCGCTACAGGGGGTGGAAGAGCAGCTTCCGTGAAAGACGCCAGGCGAGTCCGCAGAGTCGCGATTGGCATCATGTCACAGTGATGGCAGCCGCCATCACCGAGAGCGATAGCTGCATGTTCCTCGCCCACGCAGGAAACACACAGCACGTGGTGGTCCCCGTCGATGAGCGTGGCTCGGCAGGAGCCGCAGGAATCACGAGGCATCTTTAAAAAGACACTCGTTGCTCTTTTGTGAGAAAAAATGTGTGACGCGGCGGCGAACACACACACAAAACACACACAAAGATATGGAAAGGATATTCCACGCCGGAGAAGCGCAGCAGGGAACGGCGGCTGAAGGCGGCGAAGACCAGCGGCTTCAGGTAAGGGCTCGTCCTGCTGAGGTGCTTGTATCAGACGGCTATGGTGGCTCGAATCCGGTCCTACGATGCGTGTAGCTTCGTGAAGAATAGAAAATCAGAGTGGAGACAGCTATGCTCATATTTATAGGCCTAGACCACGCCCGTTTCGGCGGGAGGTGACGCAGAGGGCGCGGAGCGTCCTCATTGGTTGGCGTCACTGGCCTCGCAGGCTGTGCTTTTCTGGCTAAGCAGCCAATGGGCGCGTGATTCGCTCCGCCTTAGGTTGTATGCTACAGAAAAGCGTTTTACATATTTACAAAATTAAGGATTAATTTTTTGGCTTCAATCTCGAAAAAGAATATCTTTCCCGAAGCGTCTCTTAGGAGAGTAGGAGAGAACTCTACGTAAGAGAACTATTGTGAGCACGAACTACAAAAAAGATTTCTTAGACAGTTTTTCCCCCCAGTACAAATATATAAATAATATAAGTCCCCCTGTAGTCAATAATTGTATCAATTAAAACTTATCTTTGATCACCAAAATTACATGTTTAAAAAAAAAATATTGTAAAAAGATTTCATGCCTTAAAATAGCTTGAATGTAACTCTACACCCTTGCCCATTTAGTATGCGCAGTTCTATGAATATGTAAATTAGCCCCGCCTCCACTCACTCACACCAGCTCAGAGATCCACTTGTTGACGATCACACGTTGATGTGATTGGTTACTAGGTAGTATATGACGTCGGAAACACTAGTGATTTCAAACCAGTTTGGTTCACTGCAGTTTTAAGGAGAAAAATACTCCGCAATGGTGCTGACTTATGAATTTGCACATGGCTCGTCTTATTTAAGTATGATAAAAACACCACATATAAACAACATTAAAAGCTTGATTTTCACCACTTTAAATCAAGATACATTTACTTGAGAAGCAAAATTGCTTAAGATATTAAGTCTTGTTTTCAGAAGAAAAAAATCATCTATTAAAAATAGAACTCAATTCAAAGGGAAACCGAGATTATTTTTCTTACCTCACTGACATATTTAGTGTTTTAAGCATAAACTCAATTAAGCTTTTTATTTTATTTAAGACTTTATAACTTATTCAAGACTATATAACTTATTTAGTCTCTGTCTGTTTTAATGTGTAAATCATTTCAAATAAACACACCAAACCACTTGACTCACCTTCAAACAAAATGTTTATTTTGCAGGGAACGGCATCACTATGTTATGTAAAATGACAATTGTTTATAAAATGCATAACATACAACACATGGTATATTTACAAATGAATCTGTCCTAAGTGTAAGAAAAGAAATTACAAAAGCTCTTTAACAGTCGTAAAGGCTTTAAAGACACACTGTTCCTGCTCAGTCATCAGAATCATCATCCTCCTCCAAGCGTCTTGTGTTCTCAGCGTTGGCTCTCAGGACGGCTCCAGGACTGGGGTACGGTCTCTGCTGGAACAGGGGTCCCGCCGCTGTGGTGTCCGCTCCGGTCTTTGCCTCATTGCGTTTGGGGAGACCGGTGGACCATAAGCCCCTAAAAGCGACAGCGCAGTATTTTGATCAGGAACATGTTCTTTATTACAGAAACAACCTATTTTTAGATCTCACATTTGAGTGCATTGTATTGCGGTCTGTTGTATACTAAACATTTCAGTAAATTTAGTAGGTATCCAATGTAGGACTCTATGATTTATGTGATGCAGAAAACATGGACAGAATTACGTTCATAAGAATGGAATTTACTGTATAACGCGGAATTAAGGAATTTGGATGAATATTCAAAAGTAGGAATGTACACTTGTTCAAATTGCTGTAGAGTTCATTTTAAACTAGCTGGTCATTACCTTGGAGCATCCGAATAGGCGCTGGGATCCATGGGATCCATTTCCTCCTGCTGCTGTTTCCGCCCTCCTCCTAGTCCTCCTAAAAAGTTTGCATTTATTCAAGCTTACTGTAGCAATCCTCTTAATTATGAATTAAATATCTATTTAGGCAGATTATGCATAAATTACCTCTCTTTGATTTGTTATACGGTGCACTGTCGTCTCTCCGCATCCTTCTATCACGGTCCCGGTCTCTGTCCCGGTCTCGATCTCTATCCCTATCTCGGTCTCTATCTCTGTCCCGTCCGTCCTCCCGGTCTCTGTCCCGCTCTCGCTCCCTTTCTCGCTCTCGTTCCCTTTCTCTCTCTGCCTTCTCATAGTGGATGTCCACTTTGTCATGCCCAATATCACCTGGGAAGTAAAACACAAACATTTTCAGCATATGTCTCGATAACAACACAAAATCCTTGTGTACTTATGCATGTCCATCCCTGCATCCCAATGTTCATGTTATCCATCCTAAATATTAAGTGAGATTAGAATAAGTGCGTCTAAAAGTATAGTATGTTGAAAAGAGTATGTCAACTCCGTGCACACTCTAAAGGCTATTGTTGCCCACCACAACCCTTTGCGCTTTGGAGAAGGATTCGGTTCAGAACTACAAACACGAGCAAAAAGTGTTAAAAAACTACAAAACATGTGGGATATATGATGGATTTTAACTTTGACGAGATGATTGACAGACCAGTTTCAGTGTCAGGATGCGACAGAGTGCAACCGTTAGACGCAATTTATGACAAGATAGTATGTCCCAAAGCTTGTCTACCCTTTTGCTTTTTTCTTCACAAAAAGAGTACATACTTTTAGGGTGTAGTATAAGTAGGCGAATTGGGACGCAGCAATGTGTCTTACCTTTCTGTTTCTTAACCCCCTTGGTAATGACAGCAGAAGGGTCATTAGGAGACAGCCAGCACACTAAATCTGTTTCCACATTCCAGTAGTACGGAAGACCGCTAAGGACAAGAAAAGTGGACGATAATTATGTATATGCAATGACTAAAAAAAAAATTAAATCTGGAATTTTGGACATGTATCATGGTATTACCATGCTATTCTTGTAGGTAACTTCAAGAATCATGAATATGGTAATTGTTCAGTGACAAAGTAACATGATATTTCCATCTCAGGCAATTTTTGTGTCATAGTAACGTCGTTGTATTCTTGTACGGTTACATTAAAAATGAATATCTTGAATTCTTACCGCTGACCAGAGAAAAACAAAAGCTTATGAACTTACCAAGAGGGGTCAAAAACTTTGTACCAATTCGTTGGCAAATTTTCAATCCTTGTAGCCTCATAATCAACGTTGTTATCATCATAGTCTTCAGCGATGATCTCCTCTTCGGCCTCTGATGATGATGATGATGATGAGACAATAAATGAGAGCATGAACTCATCATGGTATGATTTATAAATTACCCAGTAAGATAAATATGCATGATGTATCTTACCTTGGTCAGACTGCTTCACGATCCCTCTTTTAGCGAGGCGTGCAAGTAAAGCTGGAGGCAGAGGCATCTAAAGACAGAACAAATCATTTCAGTGATCAGTGTTGACGAGCCACGAGTAACTGTTAACGTTAAACTGCCACTATCTGAATCTGGGCTGACACAGAGGCTGATTTTGTAGTCAAATAATGGACAGACCATTACACATGCAATTTAAATAAGAAATGCATGATAGTGAGTGCATAATTTACCTTTAAGGATGTCCAAAATTCTAGTTATGTAGTAAACGTTTCATTGAAAGGAGCCAAACAAGCGACGCGGACGCGGAACAATGACGTAGCAAAAACGTAACGTGACGTCATCTAAAGGAACTGAATTAAACGATTATCTGAAGAAAAAAAACAACGTGTATTTGAACATCTGAATACTTTTTAAAATAATACGGTGTTTAAAGCAGTTTTAAATATTAATGTAAATGTAATACTTAATTGGTGTTTTTTTCCCAACGCTAGACGGCGACAAAACGCTCTGGATTTAATTTGTATGGCGCTAAAATGCAAAAAAGTTTTTGGAGGATGCTTTTTATGTTAGTCAGATGAAAAACTGACATTTCATACATAGGCCACAGTTAATGTTTATTTTTCTCAGTAATAAATGCGCTGCTAATGCTTACCAAGAAAACAATAACAATTTTGAAAAAAAATTGTTGGAACTAATATACACTAACCATGTTGTGCGTTTCTCTACTGTATTTGGTGTCTTACAATTGCTATTGCATGTCTCAAATAAAATAAATTTGTACAAAGTATCAGATCTTCCCATTATGTAGGTTTCCAGCACAGTCCCCTTAGTAAATAATAAACTGAATTTTCTGCGAAGCAAAATTATGTGTTCCTGGAATCTAAAGCTAAATCAAACACAAATGATTTTTTTCCAAAGGATAAAATGAAGGACTAGGAAACATGGTGATTTTATATTTACAAAATATTATATAAAAAAGAAACTTTCTCTTGAGGACTATGCATGGATAAATGCAAATGAATGTAACTGTTTCATGCATGGTGCATAAATGTAATAAAAGTCTACGCATTTATAAAAGTGATTTTAAATACATGAGGAAATAACAGAAACATGACGTACATACTACATGTACACTAGACCCAAAGAGGAAAAAGAGAATGGTTTCATACAAAAGAGGAAGCTTTATTAACAAACAACAAAACGGAAACAAGTGAACAACTGCCATATGTTGATAAGCGAGTGTTTAATGGCTGATATTCATCTCACTGTCCTCATCATCCTCTGTGGAAAAAGAGGAGAAGCAGACCGGCTCGCACTCTAAAGTGCGCAGGTTCACAAGACAGGCTGTCTGTGTGCTGCTGAACTCTGGGATTGCTAACAGGAGAACATCTTGTCCTTCAGGTCCTGAGAAAGACAAAAATGACCATACAAAAAGATATCGATAAAGCATGGCACTGTTACATAATGTTGTTTTTAATATTATAAAATAGTCTTTATTCACCTGTGACTCGTTTACATTGGTAGCTTGGTGCATTTCCGCAGAAGTACACATGGGGGCATTCTTCCAATATAAAGGGATCTTTCTTATAGAACGGGTAACAACCTAAAGGGTCAACAGAACAGAGTAATCTAGCATTAATGGTGCAGTATACAAAATATATTTAACGGAATATAACGAAAATCAATACACGCACGCACGCAATCATGAATCTTAATCTTCAGTGATGCATGAATGTGAAACTTAAATTTGATCATTTGAGGTACACAGATATTATGCTAAAAAATAACCCAGAATATCCCTTTAAAAAATCAACAATCAGACCCAAAAAAAATGCAAATATATAAAAAAAACAAAGAAAAGACTGTGTCCAGACCCAGCGTGTCCGGGGCGGTGGGAGCCAGGTGACGGAGTCTCAGTGTGCTTTCTAATATCTCCAGATGATCGTCCACACTGCTGTACTTCACAATATCACTGACATTCTGTCCTGCGGTGCCCAAGAACCTGAGACCACAAAACATTCACTGTCATGAACACTTCCCACTAACACAGGATAAAAATAAAGGCAGTTACTCACTGGACGCCATCTACGACGGCTTGGAATGGGTTGCTGACCAGCTGCAGTGTGGGGAACGGCACAGACAGAGGGAACATGCAGCGGTGCAGGGGCTGCTGGGGGAGAGTGTAGTTTGTTGGGTCATACTGTCCAGGCATGACATCCACAGGTACAGAGGCCTGCAGAGGACAAATCACACATTACTGACACTTGGAAAAGAACTTAAAAAAGCCCTTTCAATACCAATTTAACAGTATGAAAGACTTAAAAGAAATTGAATAAATGGATAACAGCCAGTCTAATCCCACCATGTGATCAGAAAACGACTAAGAGCTACGGGACCTTGTCCTATAAACTTGATATATAGAATAAATGGGGGAGAATATATGTCGGCTTGTCCAAAATCATTTTGGTCCTTCACAAACACTTGCAGACACTCACCACTAACTGAACTAGAAGCTCATCCAGCAGTCTGATAGCCTCCACACTCCCAGCCTGAGTCTTCTTAGTCAGATACTTTGCCTTCAAATGGAAAACAGTTTGATTGAAAAGACTTAATCACTAAATGGAATTGAATTCAACTAGCACCGCTCGGACCGTAAGTCCCATTTGCACACCTTAGTTGAGGAGTCTTTGTCCTGAGTGCTTTGACTCAACAGGTTTCCAGCTAATATGACTCTCGAGATGGACGCTGCCCCGCTCTGCTCCCCCTGGTCTCCAAGCTGACCGGTTACCATATCAACCAAAAGCTGCAATCCCATCATGCTGTCTGCTTTGCTGCCGTTCAATCCCAGGCCAGAGGCAAGGAGAACAAACCTAAAAACCAAACACTTAAATAGTAGGAATGCACAATATATCCGATATCCGAGATGTTTTATTTATTTACAGTATATAGAGCTAGTATGATGTATCGATGTATTTTATAAACGATCTAGGATGAGGCAATACAGTTTATATCGATATACAGTAGTTTGACATTTCGAGCGCATCTGAAAAATAGTGGACACGGAATGAGCTGCAGCAGTGAAAGTGCACAATTCAATTTCTCCTAAACATGAGACATGCTTTCTATTAAGGGCTTCAAAAATAACATGCAAGATATACATGTTATAACCCCAACATATACTTAATGCATATAGTTTAATATGGCTTGTTGCTCTTGTTATACAAAAAGATACACTTCAGAATCGATCATCCGTTTATTCGTCTACACCATACGTTACACCACTTCGTTCGTGCTCAAACAACAACAACCGCACTTCCGGGAACTTCATAATATGAGTCCCCTTTTTCTTTCGGTAAACAGTCATGTGAAATCTTAAATAATATTCAGCACAGAGGTATAATATGCACAAACACATTTTTAAATGTCTTAAACTGAACAGCTCTGACAGAAACGTGCCGTTTAATGCATTTGAGATGCGTTTTTCCTCCGTGCATAACTTACATCTCACAGGTATATTCTAACATGTAATGGTGCAATTCTTCTTATTTTTTTTTTTACTTCATAATTTGGGATCAAATTGTCATAACTGGACCTTCCTGTGAGACATCAGACTTCTCTCTGGTGAAGTAAGCAGGACTTCTCCAATCATTTAATCCGTTTAAAGCTCCGCCCCTGCAAGCTCACGTTCATCTCCCTCCACTATTGAGTGCAACGCCCACACCTCAACATCCAATCAACAATTGATGGATAAAAGGAAGTCCTCGTCCTACACGTTTTCTTTTTTCGATAATCCGTTACAGTTAGGAAGAAAAGATCTTTTGATACTTCCATTTCATAGTGACTTCAATACTCATCATTTATCAGTTAAAGGTAGGCTAGGAAAATTCAGAGAGGCTAGCAATAGCAAGCTAGCTTTGAAAGCATGAGATTCCACCCTCCCTTCAGAGCGCCTACAAAGCCACAACTTCTCCAAACGCACACTGCGCTACAGTAGAGTCTCAAAACACATAACATTACAATAATAATGAATGTAAACAATTTACAGAGCTCTAGTTGTACCACCTGACTGCGGCAGATTCATTTCAGCATTGATAGTGTTAGTGTTGACATAGAAACGCGTTAATCCGAGTAGAACGTCCTGGTTTGCCATCTCTTAATTACGATAGTTATGGTATGAACGCAGGAAAAGCTTGTTGTTTTGGTTCAGGAGGAACAGTTAATGTGGCTGCTGTTTGTTTGTGTCCCTCAGTGTCTTTCACTTCAACTATGCATAACCTCATGCAACATGCTGCTGATTCAGACCGTATGCAATGATTCGACTGACATTTTTTCGGTCCGGAGACTTCCACAGAAGATATATGTACATGTTTTTAATATTTAAACCACTTCTATTATTGATTGCTATCAAGATGTGAAGAGAGTTTCAACCACTATAACAAAAGTGTTTATGAAACGCATTGCCTACCCTACACTTTAATAGTCATAATAACATTTATCGTAAGTAATTATTAGTTTATCATATTTACACCAGTTTATCTAAAAACCAAATCTCCTGCTCTTCAGTCAGTCAGGTCAGGTTGTGTGTTTCTGTACCTGTCTGAGCTGGAAGGCTGTCTGGGTGTCTGTGGAGGAAGATCAGCCATGCAGAAGTCTTCAACTGTGAATTTCCCATCATTCTTCTCTGCACCCATGATTGCAATTACACTCCCTGGAAATACCATTTCATTATAAAGCAGGAAAATTGAGAAGCATGAGAAGTTTGAGACAGGTAAGTTTATCTTTCTATATGTATCCCACCTGTTACAAACTTGGGTGTGTCAATGTTGCCCTCCAGTTTAATCCTCTGAAGTTCATCCTCCAAAATAAGCTCATCTGATTGGCTGATGTATTTGGAACGAGGCGGCTGGGGCAACAGATTGTGCTGAAGAGAGAAAAGACATGTTAAAGGGATAGTTCACCCAAAAATGAAAATTAGCCCATGATTTACTCAACGTGAAGTAATCCTTAGGTGTATATGACATGCTTCTTTCAGACGAATACAATCGGAGTTATATAAAAAAATGTCCTGGCTCTTCCAAGCTTTATAATGCCAGTGAATGGGTATATTTTTTTGGAAGCCCATCAAAGTGCATCCATCCATGATAAAAGTGCTCCACACAGCTCTAGGGATTAATAAAGGCCTTCTGAAGTGAAGCGATGCGTTTGTGTAAGAAAAATATTCATATTTAAAACTATCGACTAAAATAACTAGCTTCTGGCAGACGGCCGTACGCAACGATTTACGGCAAAAGATTAACACTTGACGCACAACGTAATGACAAACGCGGTTGCCCAGCCCTGTTTGTTTGAACCGCGAGAGGCAGTGTTACTCTTTTTAGTGAGTAGAGTGTGTATTCATCTGACAGAAGAAAGTCATATACACCTAGGATGGCTTCAGGGTGAGAAGCTAATTTTCATTTTTGGGTGGACGATTCCTTTAAAAAGGGACAAAATGATTGTATCATCCAAGTTTAACCTCCTCGCTGATCTCCTTCAGGATGGAGGGCTGCAGCTCCATGTGTTTGAATATGGTGCCCACTATTATACACTGTTCACCCATCTGCAGGTCACACAGCTTCCTGATGGGCACGACACAACCTGCCACACACACATTCACTCATGTTCAGAAGCGCTTCAGGGGAAACACGAGCCTGTCAGTGAGTTCACGGATGTTTCTCACCCCACTTCTGCGTGGCTCTGTCGTTGAGGATGTTTCTCATCTGCATGAGTCTGGTGGCGTAGATGTGCGCGTACTGGCGGCTGAAGCTGCGCTCGCCGAGGCGGAACCGCTCCGAGCAGCCGCTGTATGAGGGCTGGTCACGGTCAAACACGGGCTCCGAGGAGCCTGGAGGAGACATCAACGTCTCCTTTGGCACGATCACGTCTGAGAACATGACTGGAGAAAGGTTTTGGACGCTAAATTAACAACTGAGCAGTTTTATGTGAATAAAATATAAATGCATTATAAAACATTGTATTAAAATCGATATAGAGTTGTCAAACAAGCTTATTGCTGTATGCTAACAGCACCGTAGCTTCACTTTACCTTATTCCTTGCTGTGTTGGTTTTCTACAGTATATTGTAAATCTAGTTTGATTCGATGATAAAGTAAATAAAAAACCAACAAAATCAGATCGATCTCCAGTGTTGATTTTTGGTATCTCCCGCTAAATACGTGACCTCTGACCCCTATGAAAATATGACGCGATTTCCGCTAAAATACGCTTTCATAATAAAAGCCACCGGAAATAAAAAAAAGAATCTGCGTTTATGTCAACATGACTGTTGCGTTTTTTAGACGTATTATTTACATTTTAAATATAACATTTCATATTTCAGGATTACTTTACTTTTTTATTTATTACTTTTTAATGAATGCCCACCACAAATACTATATATAAAAAAAAAAAGTTATTGCCAGCATTTGTGAGGAAAAAAAGACAGTATGACCAATAACATTACTTATTGAAATTTATTAGGTACATTTTCCTAAGGTACATTTTTATGCGTTTAATATGTATCCCACAAAATGTGACGTTTCAAAGCTGAACTTCAAATTTGCAGATATACATTTCACACAATCACTTCAATGAAAAGAAGTGCAACTAAAAACAGTCTACAAGCGGTTTGCTAGGAGACTACTGCCAATATTAAATGTTCAGTTATTTAATCATTCATGCATTGAATGTTACACACATTGGTACAACATCACAAGACACGATTACTTCGCATTACAGTTTTTCTACAGAGCACAGCACAAGTTCTGTGAAGTGTACAAATGTAGCAAGATTATAAGAACAATAATAAATGTGGAAGATTCAAACAGAAAAGAAAACATGAGCGATCTACTTCTTCCTTCCTCCTCTCTCCTTAAGGGCCAGATGGATGACAGCGCCATTGTTCATGTTGTAATAGGCCAGAGAGTTGGAATCTTTGATGAAAATACCCTGGAGAATCAAACACAATATGAGATCTCGGTTTTCAAAGTAAATACTTTTATATTTTATATTACCATTCACCATTTATATAATAAATAAATGTTAAGATTCAAATTAAAATGAAATATTTTACCTCATACTGCAGCTTCTGCTTTCCAGCCGGCATACCAGTCGCTTCATGGATCTTAACCTTGATGACAGACACCTGAGACACATAATGCCAATAAATTAGCTCAGATTTTCATGTTTTGCACAAAATATGTATTAGAATTATATAGGTGAGTGGTTAAAAATGTGTACAAATGGAGTTGGTACATATAGACACCAGATAGGCAAAGTCTTTACCTGGTCTGTGAGAGGCAGGTTGAAGTTCAGCACTTGGCCACTCAGCTTCCATTCGGTCTTGTCCTGCATGTTGGGCACTTGCACCTTGACTGCAACAGGTCCCTAAAAGAGAGCAAAGATCACATTAAAAAGATTAACAAATGACCGATGTAATAGTTATAAAATATTCATTGTTCCTACTGAGTGCACTCAGAGCATGTTGCAGCAGTGTTGTACCTTGGTCCTGCGCAGGAACTCCTCTTCTGGAATCAGGTTGTCCTCGGTCTTCATTTTCTTGCTGGAAGGCTCGTCCTCGTGAGGAGGAGGAGGATGAGCAGGAGGCATGGGGGCGGACACAGAGCTGGGAGGTTGAGGCACAGGGGGAGCGGGTACAAACCCTGAAAAACAAAAACGGTTTATTCACTACAACAAAATTATTATTAATATACTTGAAGGTACACTATGTAACTTTTTTTGTCCAAAAGTAATTTGAATAATGAGTCAATATATCAATCCTTCTTCCAAAATGAGTTTCCAATCCTGCCAAAATAGGTATCCTGATTCACTATGGTAACTTAAGCCTATTATGAGGGTTTATATTTTAGACCTGACAGGATGGTTTTTGCAGGAAATTGCGTACAGTAGCCCGTGTGTGTCTCATATCCATAAATGGAGAAAAGTTGCTCCGGCTGTTTTGAAGTGTATGGTGCGGGAATGGCAGAGGTTAGTTGTCACAACGAGTGAGAAAGGTTGACATGGAGCAGCTAAATCTCCAACCTTCAGGGAATCTGTTGTGAAGGGTCATTTCATTATGCTTGTTGTAGCTTTGTGCTTATGTTTATTTCATTTTTTTATTAATGGGTAAAGCTAAAGTAGCTTCTTCAGCGAGTCAGCTTGAGATATTTTCCATCTGGGTTATATCTCTTAAGCCTAGTAGTGAATGTTTTATGAGCAGTATAGGATTACATTATTCATCCGCACGCACAGTCACACAGAGCCGAAGCACAACCAAAACAATGTTCTTCCCCAAAATGCATGCATTTAGAGGGCAAAAGTTGCATAGTGTACTTTTAATATAATTTAATTATTATTATTAAATGATTATTTTCCAAGTTGTTATTATTATTTCTATAATTTAATTATTAAAATGATTTACATATTACACTAAAACATAACACGTAAAAACACTTAATAAAAGTATTATTATTGACGTGAATTTCTTTAAATTACATTTTAGAACAATGTACCAAGCAGCTACATAATAGTTCAGTAATTTCAAAGACTCACCAGCAGGGACCACCATAGGTGGAGGTCTGGGTGCCATAATATGGGGTCCAGAGGGTGGCATGGGCACCACATTGATGCGTGGGGCGTGGAGCATGGGTGGCATGGGAGCCAGAACTTGTCCAGGGCCCAGACGCACCACAGGGGACACTGGAGGTCTGGGTAAGACAGGCACAGCAGGAAGCAAAGTGGTCCGCACTTGGGGCGCCATCTGGAATATACAAGAGCCTTTGGTTAGGACTAGCACTTTTATTTTTGTGTTTGACAATCACAGTGATCTTGCGAAACTCTTGAATGCAGAAACAGATTGAGACTCACGTTAGGTCTGGGCATGGTGTTGAGTGGTGGGTTGGGTTTGGGCATGCTGGAGGCCATTGATGACATGGGCTGAGGCATCTCATTGGGCTTGCTAGGGCCGATCTTCTCCTTGGTGTCGTCCTCCTGCACCAGACCTTTAGCTTTGTGGATGGCTTCGATCTGCTCCTGCAGGGTGATGTTAGCCTGAGCCGCCTGCTGGGTACGAGCCATACTGCCTGAGTGACCGTCCCATGTGACCTGCGGAAAAAGTGGAAGTGGTGTTAGATGAACACTACTACCTTCTGGTATTCTCATGATTCTCTGCAGTCAAAACGGAGAGAAGACAATAATCATGACTTTTTTTATGAAATGAAATTAATGTACTGTTTCAGTAATATTTGTTTTTTTATATTTTGTATTTTGAGGGGATTTCTTGGTAGTAGACAATATTCACCTCTAAATTACACATTTTATTTCTGAACAAAATACAAATATTAGAAAAAGAATATATTTATTACAAGTGTGAATATTTTGAAAGACTATTTAGTAGGGGTGGGAATCTTTTGGTACCTCACGATTTGATTAGAATTGATTCTTGAGGTCACGATTCGATTTAAAAACAATTCTCGATTTTGAATAAGATTTCAATTTGATTTTGATACATGCATTTTGATTGTAGTTTACTGTTTTGTGTTACTTTTCTTATTTGACTGTGGTAGACAGTTTAATAGGTCTAAGAAAAAATCCTACTGAATTAAATGTGACCCATGAAATTTATTTATTTTTTCTTCCCATTTTAGTCAACCCTAAAATTATTTAAAAAAAATATGAGGCTGCTGTCCCTTTAAGAATGAATGCACGGATAGTTACACATTCGCATTGAGTACTAGTTCGCGGCTTATTGTGAATAACGTCAATAACTTTCACTATCTTTAAGTAGTACTGCGAAGTTAAAGTTTAGAAAATCGATATAGCAAATCAGTAGAAGAATTGCGATTCATATGATTCGATTTTTTCCCACACCTCCACTATTTAGTCCTTTCTAAAGCCCAAAGTATACTTAGAGCGTCCGCATGACAATTTCCAGTGCACAGCACATACAACAGCGCATGCGTAAGGTGAATGTTGAGAAAGAAAAATCCACTAGGTGTTAATACGTAGTTGTATTGTGCAGTCTTTCTTACCTTCTCCTCAGGCTTCTGTATCTCCTCCTCTCCGATCTTCTTACCGATGGCCGTTTCTTCCACACCAAAGATATCGGTACGTCTCTCGGCCAGCTGCTTCAGGCTGCTCTCGATGTCCAGGCCGGGAGCGTACACCTCCTCCTCGATCCGACGCTCTCGGATGTTGCGGTCACGCTCCTCCAGCCAGCGGGGATCCAGCAGGCCGATGCGCATGTGCTCCTGCATCTTACTGGCTGGGATCTTCTCACCCGTGATGGGGGAGATGAGGTACTCGTCAGAGGAGACCATGGGAAGCAGAGACTTAGAGGCTGAAGAGTAGATAAGATGGAAAGTGAGTGGATGCAAAGAAATGCGTGCCATTTTAGAACGATAAAGTGTGTTTTATAAATGCGCTTACCCTTGGGGTCGTAGTCTTTGCGAATGATAACCTGGTCTGGGGTGGGGGGCAGAGGTGGTGGCATGGGGTTATCAGGGGGTAGAGGAGCTTTCATGCCATCATCCTCTTCATCAGAGCCCTATTGAGAGGAATAACAGATGCTAGTCAGTCAGAGTAATAGTTAACCCACTTCTACAAACTCATCATCTATGGCATTATGTGAACATAACCCTGGTTGTCTCACCTCGTCCATGTCCTGCAGCTGTGTGTCCTGGTCCAGCTGAGCTGCGTGTCTGTCCTCCCTGCCTCCTCTTTCATCCTCTTCATCTTCACTCTCTACCTCCATCTCCACCTCCTCGCTTTCTCCAAATTTCTCATAGCGCTCCTGGATCAGGATACGAGCGCCCAGCTCCTCAGGAGTAGTGGGAGGAGGGAAATTACCTGTAAAAAAGTATTAATAATGATGATGACAATAAAAAAAATATATATATAACATGAATATAATAATAATCATTAATAACAAATATTATGAACAATCAATGTAATATAAATCAATATTTTAATAATTTTTTTTACAGTATTTCTTTATGGTATAGTTACTATAGCAAATTTATATGAATATTAATTAATACCTATATACATTTTGTAAATAAAAAATTAAATAAACTATTAACACTTTGACGAGTTCTCATTTATGAATTACAAGTTTTTACGGATTTCCGTGTTATCACAGTTATACGATAGGGGCGCTATTATGGATCTCCTAAACAAGAACAGTATCTCCAGATCAAAACACAAGGCAAAGACGAAGCAGAAACGAGCGATCAAATTTGTAAGCAGATGCATATGAAACATAATGCGATCAACAATAAACAGCATATATAATCGAAACGGCCTAATGTTACTGAATGAAATGTTGACCCAGGACGACATTAAAGACTGTGGGACATTATAGGACAGTAGGCGGTGGTGATAGACTCCATCTATGTTTTAATCAGCATTCTGAATTCGATCTGGATGTAGTCTTTGACAAAAACGCGATTTTTTATTTATTTATTTATGAAACAACCACATTCAAGTGTTGATAAAGAATGCATGAGGCTAGAATAAAACAAATTTTTTAGAGGCAGAAGCTCTGTTCTTTCTTTTAATATATTGCATGTTCAGATATTCATACTATAAAATATTATGGTGGCCATGAAAACTTTGTGAAAATGTCCAAAAACGCTGGTGGTGGCTGACAAATGGCTAATTGAACCACATCTGAGATTGAAGAAATGTCTTGCCATTAACAAAATCAAGAGTATTCTTCTGATACAATAGTATGTTTGCGCAAACAAAAATACTATATTTCTAAAACCATGCTAATTGCTGTCAACTAAACATGCTTACCTTGCTCATTTGGTTGGAAGTCCACCGTCTCCACGACCACAAAGTCATGCCAGTCAATCTGAGCATAAGCCACCCTCTCCTTCTCTCGCTCCTCCTCTTCCTTCTTCCTCTCTCGTTCCTGGAATTTGGCCCACTCCACGCGATATCTGACCTAAAATATTGGGGAAAGATGTGATATTACAGGTCAGTCTGATCTGTCCTTCCCTTTTGAGATCTTACGAGTTTCAAAGCTCAGATTGATCCAACTTTGATACATTTATTTTGCAACTTCAGTTCTACACTCTGATTCACCATGAATTCCCTAATGTGGTTTTAAATCAATGGCATCTACTAAGTTATCCATTTTCCACCAGAATGGTTCGCATTCTGGAGCCAGAGCCTGTTCTCGGCCAGTCGAACTGGAGCCTGTCGTGAACCGTGCACCTGTTTCCACTTGAGGACTTGAGGAACAAGCGTGACGTAACGCTGCTACATGTTTACCTGACTATAACCAGTCTAAAAATTGAATGGTGCATTTCAGATCAGAAAGTATTTAGGGCCGGAGTTGAACTAAACCACATTTTCTGCAGTGGAAACCCACAGAACAGTTTGAGAACAGACACAAGACGGGAACCCACACCATAACCATGTGACATGGAATGGCTGTAATAATTACCTGGTCCAAGACCTCACGAGAATTCTCTGCTTCCTTCTTCAGTTTCAGCAAAAGACCTTTTGGAGGGATTAAAACCTGCAAGAAACCAATAAATTAAGTGAATTTAAATGTCACACTTGAATAACTTTATGATTCCTCAAAAAACTCCGCTTTTATTAGCCGCCTCAATCTGATTAGTCCTGAATATCGCTGCCATACCTTTGTGTACTGTTCCACCAGTTTTGTAAAGTAGTTGAACAAGCTGTGCTGTGGTCGCAGGAAGTCAAACTGGTAGTTCCTCTGCTCCTTCTGCATCAGCTGCGTGAGAAACTGACGGCCATTTCGGGCGACGAACTGTGCGGTCAGCTTCACCACATCCAGGTCAAAGGCTGAGATGGAGGGAGGGTCGGCAATGAACTCAAACTCAGGTGGAGGCTCCTTGGGCACCACCGTCTCATGGATCACCTGCGCTTGAACCTAAAGGACCACAAACGCATAAGCTCTTCATAAAACATCCAGCAATGAAAGACTTTCAAATCAGACTGCTTAGATTAGGACTTGACTGGTTTTATTTCCATTACTAGTATGTGTTGTATAAAGTCAGACAGGATCCTGACCTTCTGAGGAAGCTGCTGTGATGCTTGCTGTTGCATGACTTTAGGCACCGCTGCAGACGGTTCCTGAGCTTTGCCCTCCTTGAACTCGTTGACCTTGTGGCGGTAGTAAGCATGGTAAGGGTCGTTGGGGTTGAGGAAGTTGAATTTTGGGTTGTTGATCTCATTCTGTCGAATCCTGGCCTCGAACTCAGGTCCATTCCTTCGAAAAAATAAAAAGTGAACTTAATTATTGATTTAACAAATGTACAATATTGAAACTTGATATGATATTATGATGTTATATGACTTGTAATGATATGATTTCTTCAAACCTGGCCACGAAGCTGGCAGTCTTGTCAACAATGTTCCGGACTTCAGGAGGCGGATAGATGATTCCAACAATGGGCTTTGTGGCTGGAGTTTCTTCTTTCTGCTCTTCGGGCTGTTATTAAAACATTACACAGCTTAACTGATCTGAGCCTTCATTAACACTTTGGTTGCAAAGACTGCCTCACAAGCCAAATATTTTTGGCTATCTGCATATGCATTAACTTAATCTACCCAATTAATTTATTAGTCAATTTATTTAGACAGTACTATATGTAAACAGTTTAAAAATTGTTGCACTGAATTTATGACGAATTATGTAATTTTAATTACTTAATGCAATATTAGCCAAACTTTACAAAAGGAACATATAGAATTATGAAAGTTCTGACTTGACTCAAGCAGTGGTAACATAGTAAGGCAAGTCGATTCATTCCCCTGGCCAACTTAAACTTTCACTGCATCCAAAATCGCATACTTCCCTACTATATAGTAGGTGAAAAACAGTATGTGACAAAAAAACTATGTCTGAATTCACAGTACCCAGGTGACCTACTACGACAGGCGTGAACCTGAAGTGTACATTCGATGGACAGTTTACTATCCTATGAGGCCACAGGAGAGGATTTGTGAATGGCACACTTCAGGATCTCGCCGATCTCGTCGGAATTCAGACATACTTCTTGTCACATACTGTTTTTCCATGATAGAGACAGTATGGAATCAGAAATACATACATTCATATATATATTTTATACATTAAACATAAACATATAATACTAAATTCATAGTTGTCCTTTTTTTAGCGGTCGTGAATTACTTATTCAAAATAAGTAACTACCTAACGTACTCAAGGGAGTAACGTATGCTATTTCGGAAGCAGCCATAATGTATAAAACATGCAATATTATGGTCGAATAACATATTTGTATGTTTATGAAGACAAATGTGTTAGTAAGTGAATATAAAGCAGGTGGATCTACTCTGTACTGTCTCTAAAATAAATAAATCATTGGTTCATACCTTGTTATTTAACGTTAGCTCCGGCTGCATGATCTGCACAGGCCCAGGCGGCATGACTGCGACACTACAGACTCTTCTCTGGACGAATCAAGTACGCTGAGGAACATAAACAGTTATTGTCAGTCTAATGGTGATTTGTTTGACAAAATCAACGTAAAACGCTTAAAATTACTTAAGTACTATAATTTCTATGTACACTTTCATACAACTTCACTAACCTCTGGTTGCGCCAAACGCCACACAACAGAAGAACGATAAATGAACGACTACTTCCGGTAGCAAGGCCAATGGTGTTTGTGGGAAATGTAGTTCAAGTGAAATGATTCCGCCTACATGCGTCCATGGAAACCTGGTGTGTGTGTGTGTGTGTGTATGTAGAGCTAATGCACATGTTCTTGCTACAAAATTAAAACTATTAAAGAAAAAAACCCGCATATTTCGGCCTGTTAAACAATGACTCATCTGTTAGGCCGTCAGGACTGCATCGACAGTCTTCGGAGAGATCTTATTGATTTACAGGGAGCGGTGCTGGATGTTTTTTCTAAGACTGGACCCATCCGTTTCCCATCATGGAAGTTTCCCGATAAACTGTCATGTAATCTGGATTTGGTCAGTCTTTTAGAAGAATATGATTATGTGGATGGTGAGGAGGAATTCAGTCAGCACTCCCACATAGTCCTGCTAGAGTTGCTGATGGACAGGTAACTTAATTAGTCAACTTGTGGATTGTGTAAATTGTGTATAGTTTTTTTCTTTTTTTTTTCTTATGCTGACCTAAGCTACATTTATTTGATCAAAATACAGTAAAAATAGTAACACTATGAAATATTGTTACATTTTAAAATGACTGTTTTCTGTTCATATATTTAGCATAGAATTACATTATTATAATTATTTATTCATGTGACGGAAGCCATTACTCCTTCATTGACTACAGAAATCATTCTAATTAGCTGATTTCGTGCTGCTGCAAAATACATTTTTGGGAACCGTAATTGGGAAAAAAATCTAAATCATTGTGCATTTGTTTGTTTGTCCCAGATTAATGATTCTTCTTCAGAGTTTCAACGTTCATACAGAGCTGTTGCTTGAGAATCCGAGAGCTTTATCATCTGGTCAAAATGAGTCCTCTGTTTCCATCGGTCCTGTGGTCAAACGCTTCTGGAACAACCTACTTCAGCTCAGCAATCCACAAACACAACAGGTAAGAAACCTCTTGATAAAGACAAAACACACACAAAACTTGGTGAAAACCTATCAGCAATGACCCTTGCTTATAAACTAAATCAATAACCCATGTAATCAATTGTATTTCACTTAAACAATCAGTTAATTTGCAACCTAAAAGATTTACTAAAGGTCTCTTCTTTCAGAGCACCAGTGGACAGCAACCTCCATCTCAACGGAGTTCATTCATGACCAGAACAGCAGCAAACACACCTATTAATACGCACAAAACACAGAGCACCTCCATTGCAAGTACCCATAAAACGACCTCAAGTACCCCAGATTCCTCTGCCCACCACAGAAGAGCGTCCGCTGCAGGCTCCTGTGTGTCTCGGTCCCCTCACACTGTGAGCTGTCAGACGGTAGAGTCGGCCCTGGTGCCCTGTGAGGCCTGTGCTTGTGTTCAGGCGGTGATGAAGGAGAGCAGTGATGCTCTAGTGTCTCTGTGCCAGTCTCTGGGTTTGCCTTGCTCCATGCAGGGCTTCCTGGAGGCTGTGGAGGAAACACAGCAGCTGGGCCGCTTGTCTGCGTGTGACATTTCCCAGTGGGCAAGTGAGCAGCGTAAGGATATGAGCCGTGTTGGGAAACATGTTCTGGAGGTGAGGGTCGGAATGGTTTTGTTGGGTTTACAGTTGTGGCTATTCACACTTTTGTCATTTGAGCCTGATTACACTACAATCAAAGGTTTGGAATATTACAATGGTTGTAAAAAAATTTTGAAAGAAGTCTTAGTTTTATGTTCACCTAGACTGTATTTATTTGACCAAACACAGTCATATTGTTAAATATTATACAAATTGAAAAGAGCTGTTTTCTTTTTAAATATATGATGGTAAAGCTGAATTTTCAGCATCATTACTCCAGTCTTCAGTGTCACATGATCCTTCTGAAATCATTCTAATATGCTGATTTGGTGCTCAATTATTATTATTTCAAGTGAAAAATCCGATTTATTCCAAACTTTTGACCGATTTTTTTCTATATTCTTTTTCAATTGGAGGTGAGAGAAACTGTTGAGCCACTGAAAAAGAAGCTGAAAGAGACAGAGATGGAGCGAGAGAAGCTGAGAAAACAGCTATCAGAGACGGTCAGAAGAGAGAAGGAGGAGAGGAGGAAGATGGAGGAGGAGTGTGAGCGCAGGATGCAGGAGGTGAAGGTCAAGGGAGAGGAAGCAGTAAGGAGGCTAAAGGAGGAGTTAAAGAGAGGTGAGAGGTTTTTTTAAGACCCTTAACTCACATCTAAAACGTATTACCGTGTTTAAAGTTTAATGCAGTTCATGTTAACAATCATTTTCTTTCACAGGTGTGACGTTATTAGAGGACAAAAATTCTGAACTCACAGCAGAACTGAATTTGCAGACAGAAGCAAAACAAAGTCTTGGTAAGCAGGACATCATTATAAAACTACTGGCCAGCTGTTTCTACTACCACTACTGTCCACAAAAATGGAACTGTAATAAAGTCCTTAAAAATATTTACTTTTCTTTTTTTTCCCTTTATTTTGGAGCTGTACAAAATGATCAATACAGATTATGTTTCTCATAACTATTAGTAAATATATGGAATAGTACAAGTATTTGTACTTTGATGTTAAGGACCCCCTTCTTAAAATGCAATGACAACTATTTAATATATATTTATTTATTTTTATATATACTACTGTATATATATACACTCACCGGCCACTTTATTAGGTACAACGCAAATATCTAATTAGCAATCACATGGCAGCAAATCAATGCATTCAGGGGCCGTTTACATGACAACGTTTTCACCTAAAACTTTTTATGCATTTTTGGCCGTTCATTTACACAACAGTAGGGTTTTGGGGCTTTTGAAAATGTTGCATTGGCATGTTACGTGTTCAGTCTAATGTCTAACAGCATCAGAATGGGCAAGAAATCTGATTTAAATGACTTTGAACGTGGCACTGTTGTTGGTGGAGTATTTCAGAAACTGCTTTTTTACACACAAGCATCTCTGGTTTACAGAGAATGGTCTGAAAAAGATAAAAGCAGCAGTACTGTGGGCAAAAATGCCTTGTTGATGCCAGAGGTCAGAGGAGAATGGCCAGACTGGTTTGAGTTGATAGAAAGAAAACAGTAACTCAAATAACCACTTGTTACAACCGAGGTCTGCAGAAAAGCACCTCTGAACGCACAACACGTCAAACCTTGAGTCAGATGTACCTTGTAGTCCTTGTAGTCAGAGGAAGAACACCCGGGTGACACTCCTGAAACTGAAGCTGCAATATGCACGGGCTCACCAAAATTGGACAATAGAGGATCTCGATTTCTGCTGCAACATTCAGATGGTAGGGTCAAAATTTAGCATAAAAAAAACGTGAAAGCATGGATCTACAGTATCTGCCTTGTTTCAGCAGTTAAGGATGCTGGTGGTGTAATGTTGTGAGGGATATTTTCTCAGCACACTTAGTACCAATTGAGCATCATTTAAACGCCACAGGCAACCTGAGAATTGTTGCTGACCATGTCCATCCCTTTATGACCACAGTGTTCCCATCTTCTGATGGCTACATCCAGCAGGATGACACACCATGTCACAAAGCTCAAATCATCTCAAACTAGTTTATTGAACATGTCAATGAGTTCACTAAACTCAAACGGCCTCCACAGTCACTAGATCTCAAGCCAATAGAGCAGGACATTTGCATCATGGATGTGCAGCCGGCAGATCTGCAGCAAGTGTGTGATGTTATCATGTCAATATGGACTAAAATCTCTAAGGAACCACCAGCACTTTGTTGAATCTGTGCCATGAAGAAATAAGGCAGTTCTGAAGGCAAAGCGGGTTCCAGCATTAAATAATTGGCATTTATATCATCATTAAATTACTGGGGTGGAAAAGAAACAGTGATGTTAGATGTATAAACCTGATGAAGAATTTTTTTTATTTAATTAAAATGATTTGCACTATTTAAAATAAATATGTTTATTTACATATAGGGGCTATAGTGCCTTACAACTCAGTGAGTAAGGAGGAACTTAATACAAACTGTCATTGAAAATATGTACAGTATATCATAAGGAAGGATAGATGACCTATAACAAATATGTATATTTGTTACAAAGAAAAGGCAGATTTGGTCTTTTAACTATTTCACACTGTATTAAAACTATGACTGTCAATACAATAATCGTGATTAATCTCGAAAATAATAAAACATCTAATTGTGACCCTGGACCACAAAACCAGTCATAAGGATCAATTTTTTTAAATTGAGATGTATACATCATCTGAAAGCTGAATAAATAAGCTTTCCATTGATGTATGGTTTGTTAGGATAGGACAGTATTTGACCGACATACAATTATTTGAATATCTGGAATCTGAGGGTGCAAAAAATCGAAACATTGAGAAAATAGCTTTTAAAGTTGTCCATTTATGTTCGCGATTGTGCTGCATTCACTCACAAAAATATTTTTGTATATATATTTACAGTAGGAAATTTACAAAATATCTTCACGGATCATGATCTTTACTTAATATCCTAATGATTTTTGGCACAAAAGTCAATAATTTGGACCCATATAATGTATTGTTGGCTATTGCCACAAATATACCTGTGCGACTTATGACTAGTTTTGTGATCCAGGGTCACAATTCTATAAATTAGTTAAAAAATATTGTGTTAAACAATTTTATTTTCTTGTTCTTGACAGCCCTAATACATACTTTACATTATTGTAGAATTTTCTCTCAATTTTTATGAGGTTTATACTTTGTGGCCTCTGAGGGTCCCTCAACCCCAGTTTGAAAAACCCAGAATCCTACAAGATTGGTTTTGGGATGATATAAGGAATGGGTTACTTTTTTTCTGTAGAATGTGAGAGGGCTGCACTACAGGAGCAAGTTCATCATCTGCATAATTCACTGGAGACCATGTTAAAAGAGGTGGAGGAGAGCAGGACAAACCTGGAGAAGGAGCTCAGAAGTACACAGACACTGTTAGACAAAGAAAGCGCCAAAAACCACAGTGTGCAACGCCAGCATGAGGTGTGTCAGTGTGATTACTGTGATAAATATCATAATATTAAAATTAACAAGAACAACTTTAACAATGTTACTCCCATAACATGATATTCAGTGAGGAAAACAGTGTTGAGCTGGACTTGGTTTCATCTAATTCGATCATGAAACATGGTCATTGTGTGCACAGGCTCTTCAGGTGAAGCAGACAGCTCTGCGGAAGCATCTGGATGTGCTGGTTCAGCAGACTGAGGATCTACATAACAGTCTGGAAGAATGTGAGGATGAAAAAGCTGATCTCGCCAACAAACTCGCAGAGATCGTACAAGAAAGAGACACGCTTCAGGAGCAACTCGCACAGCAGCAGGTGAACATCTAAAGTCCAAAATATTTGGTGACTGAATCATCCTGATTACATTAGGTCACACCAATTAAATATGAGAGTTTCTTTCTCTGCAGTCCCGGTGTAGTTCACTGTGTATTGAGAAGCAAAGGCAGCAGACACAAATGACAGAACTGGAGGAGAGAATGTCTCGTCTGAAGGAGACGCTGGAAGAAGCTGCTCAGAGAGAGCGGATACTGGTGGCCTTCCCTGAGCTGAATCCACAAGCAGCACCACAGAGTGAGTGAACTGCACACTCCGGCCTCTTAGAGTTGGCATGAAACACAACTTGCAATAGTCTTTTCTTTCCTATTGTGACGTATATCCGAGTGAAACGGCTTCTCGAACAAGAAAAAATGTGGGGCAGGACTTGATTGGATCGTTGTGGTTTGCTATTGCTTTGAGTGACAGGTTGTCCCGCCCTCATGCTGGTAAACACATCATCAGAGAAGAGAAGAGATGTCACTGCAGGTGGAAGGGAAGTTTTTTTGATTAAAGATTACATGGGCACATGAATTTAAAATACTGCAATATTCCATAAAAAACAAGAATTGTCCATTTTGATTTTATGGTGACTAACCAGAGACAATTTCTTATTCCGGACCAGAATTTATTCAGAAGGCAGTGGATATTTTTTTTACATATAATCAATGTAAACATTTACAGTGAGAGCAAGTAGTGGTAGATACATTTATATTTACGTTTAATTATTTAACAGTTATTTAACAATTATTAAATTATTTTATCCAAAGCGACTTACAAATTAGTTTTTTAAATATGTATTAATAGCATTATTAATGGTATTAATAGCAAAAATAGCATGTTTACACTAGCAAATTGTGCTAGATGCTACTTACACAAAGTGTAACTACAAGTACTATGCTATTTGTACTAAAGGTCAAATATCTGAACAGAGTGTGATCAGTGTGGTCAATAGAGCAAGTGAAAATAGCCAATAGTGCAAGTAGACACAGCCCTTTTTTTAAATAACAGAATGAAATGCTTAAGTCCATTTTCCTGCAATTAAGTTTACCGGGTTCCTGGAAGTAAATATTTAATCGATTTTCTCCATAGGGAATTATTTATGATAACTTATTACAATTAAAGAACGAAATCTTCATTAATCAGAGAAATGCAACAAGTACATTGTGGCAATAGAACCGCTATAGAACTCCCATTCACTGCAAATGATGTAACAGAGTTTGTCTCCTTGCGTTCTCAATATTTGTGTGTGTGTGTTTACCTGCATTCCCTATGTTATGGGGATCAAATGTCCCCACAAGGATAGCACTACCAGTAAATTTTGACTTTATGGGGACACTTTTTTTGGTCTTCATGAGGAAAACAGCTTATAAATCATACTAAATTAAGAGTTCTGAAAATCTAGAAATGCACACAGTTTTCTGTGATGTTTAGGGGTAGGGTTGGTGTAGGGGGAATCATTATTTATGATCATAATTCCCCATGGAAACCGTGTGTGTGTGTGTGTGTGTGTGTGTGTGTGTGTGTGTGTGTGTGTGTGTGTGTGTGTGTGTGTGTGTGTGTGTGTGTGTGTGTGTGTGTGTGTGTGTCAACAGCTATAATCAAAATAGTTCCGACGTTTATGAGTTTATGCACAGCTGCACTACTTCCTGAACTTTAGCCAGCTCCTTTGTTTCCTGTCTGCCATTATTGGACAAACTGATTAATCCAGGTGTGTCTGATTATTGTTGTTGGTCAGGCACACCTGGATTAATCAGTTTGTCCAATAATGGCAGACAGGAATCAAAGGAGCTGGCTAAAGTTCAGGTAGTAGTGCAGCTGTGCATAAAGTCCATTGAACACAATTTATCTTTGACGGTATGGTTCCTTATGGGGGTTCTTGCTCCATAATTAATGACATACGTAGCTTTAGCATTAGCCCCCATATGAAACCATCAGTTTGAGTGATGTACAGATGATTAAGACAGTTGAGTAATGTCTTTAAGCCATGGTCTAACATGTAGACGTAGCAGTGAGGTCCGGGACGTCTATGCTGTAGCTTGCTATGAGGAAGGGTGTGTCTCTCACGATGATGTCCGTGACTAGGACTTGGAAAACTTGATAATCTGAAACAAAGAAGACAACAGCCAGAAGGTGCACGGAAATATGCCTGATACTTATAGTGGTGAGGTTGAGAGGGTTGCGAGCAGTTTAAGCATATTTCCCGGGCAGAAGTGCCGTATATATATATATATATATATATATATATATATATATATATCCTTCCAGTCTAATAGGAGAACGGTAGTAGCTGGAGGGATTTGACAGCTGACCGCGTCCGTGGCCTATCTGAACTGACGCTGTGCTCGATTTAAAGCCATTAATTGCACTATCTTGTTACTTTGTCTTTTTGTAAGGTTGTGACTCACCTCGTAGCTGATTGGTTTGGTTCATGGCTTAAAATAAATACCTATGGGCGAAATTAATGGGAAAAATTCCAGAACCAAGGCTGGTAAAAGAGTGGGTGCTGCTACTGTAGTGCTACTGAATCTATGGCACAAAACATACACTGTGAGGCCTGATTCAGAAAGAAAAGAAGAACTCTTATGAGCCATTTGTTTAGTGAATCATGAACCATGCACCATTGTGCCCCAATTCCCCAAAGAAAGACTCCAGTTAGTCGGCTATTTTTAGTGAATCAAAACAGTAGTAATTAATGTAGTCTGATTCGTGAATGCATTACAACACTTATAGCTTACATTATTAAAACATAGTTTACAACTTGCGTTTGTTTAGGCCTATGCAGGTTTGTCAGAAGTATTTTATAAAAATGAAAGAATGAATGAAATATGTTACCACATTTTAATATTGTTATTTGATACATAATTAAGGCCAATTATTAGATCACATTTATGTTTCCTCTCTTTAAAGACTGTTTCACCTTTTGAAAGTCTGTGATTCCCACCCCGTATACAACCGGTTCTCTGTGTGTCACAGCTACAGGTGATGTGATGTGTGATATGGAGCAGCAGCTGAAGGCAAACTCAGTGAGGATCAGGGTTCTGCAGACGGAGAACGTCTCCCTGAGCAACAGTCTAGACAGACTGAAGGACAGAGAGGAAAAACAAAGATCTTCAGACTCTGGGATAGTAGAGATGGACAGGAGCAGAGAAGCTGCAGCGATGGGACCCTTGGAGAGCTCTAGCAACTCCTCTCCCACCTCCTCTTCATCCATTCTTCATCATCAGACTCTCTGCCTCTCTCCCCATCAAGATGTGGAAGAAAGATACATGCACATTCGCCAGGCTGCTCGCATCCGGTCTGCAGGCACACGCCGCAGGAGGAAGTGATGTCACTTAATAGACTGAGACTGGTCTGGAGACATATTAATGTGACTTTTGAGTTGTTCATTTGTATGACATTGAAATTACAATGGACATTTGGTATTTTATGAATGTTACACAATGAACAACAAGCAATGCATGTTGTATGAACTGGATCTTCAAATGCTCTTCAGCAACTGGGTGGGAAAAATATAGTTGTTGGTTAATATTTCAACCCAAAAAGATGCTAAAAGATTCTGGCTGACTTTATCAAAATGAAATTATTTAGGTTTTGTCAGTATCACCACTGTTGGTGAACACACACACACACACACACACACACACGGGTTCCCTCTGCAAAAAAAGGAACCTGAAAATTGTTAAAATGAATTCCTTCTAGTAATGCCCTTCTGCTCATATTTGCCTCTTTTCTTTAAAAAACACATTATGGTCACCGCGTACTACTAAAAGATAAATATTGATAAAACGAAAGTAAAAATCCTCCTGCCCGCTTGCGTCATATTTTCCGTAGGCTAGTGTGATTGGCTCGCTCGATTTGAATCTAACTGTTAGAAACATTATCAATGTAGATAAGAGGAGGGGAAGGGCTGGATATGGTATTATTTGTGTAAATCTAAGTATATCATTTTTTCACATCATGGCCATTATGTTGGTAGATTTATAAGACATGCAAAATTGGAAGACATTTGAGGTATTTTTTTTGTAACCAGCCCAGACGTGAATAAAGCCGTTTCTGAGGTAAATGCTTTTGGATGGAGGAAGCGCGTGTGTGCAACAGCATAAGTGTGGATTTCTTTATTATTTTAAAGCTCTTTTGTTTTGTATTGATTTATTAATTGGCTTCAGTTTATAGTGAATGGACATTGAATCTGGAATAAAGTTGATGAGTATTGTATAGCCTACTCTTTTGAATATCAAATATTCTGCGCGAAACGTGAACCTACATTTCTACCACATTGAACAAACTGAACATTGGCTGTTTTACTAGATTTAAATGTATGTGATCTTCTACAAATGTTGTAAAACTTGACTATGTTTGATTATGCACGGACTTTGTGCTAGGCTGTGCCTGATTTTCTAAAACGATTATCACTAGTAGGCTAATAAACAGAAAGTTATTTTAAAGAATCCATTTTCTACACATTGCAGCAACGACAAAACAGCACTATACTAACTTACCTGTCTAATTATTATTTCTGTATGTGTTATATATTAGCCTACCTATGTTTCTGTAGCTGTATACCGTCATGTATCTGCTCAAAATATTGCATTATCATGCACAGGCATATGACCCAGTTAGCTATCAGTTGAGATTTACACATTGTTTTAGTTTTAAGGTATAATTTTTAAATAGCCAGATATTTGCATACACAGCATCATAGTGGATTTTCTTTCTCCTTGGTGAGATCATTACGACATTATTATAGAGATTTATTAAGCATGTTTAATTTATTAATTATGGGTTTTGTAATATTTTCTTGGTCCTATCAGGTCTGCTGAATATGTAGACTCAGTGCTCCTCGCTCATGAAGTCAGCATTCTCTTTGAGGAGGATCTATCAAAGAGTCAAAGTCCATCAGATTAAAATGAAGAGAAATTCTGTTAAAAGATCTAAAACCAAACAATCATCAGCAACAAGAAAAATTTCCAAAGGTAAGTTCAATTTAGGTATTAGGCTACCTATTTAAACACTAAAACAGCACAAAGACTACAAGGCTGCCATCACACATTAATATGTGTTAAACTGAGTAGTTATCTGTTCATAGCACTGCTGTTCCTGAAGCAAAGGAGTACATTTTTATTTCTTACTGCGAGTTTCCTAGATGCCGATTAAAGGCTTATCAAGCTGCGGTCACATTTACAATTGCTCTGCAAAATTTCACAAGCAAAATCCAGTGCCATTCAATGGGAATCCACGAGATCTGGAATTTCTTGTACAAAATTGCTGCATTAACCAACAGAAAGCTGCTTGTTGCTTGCTAGTTTGAAAGTGACTTCTGTGTGAGCGGTGATTTATGGATTGCTATACTATTGACAATATACTTTTTTCACCTCCAAAACTGAAATGTGTGCATACTGCATATTAAATATCTCATTGAATTCATATTCTTAAAATGTCAAGCTGTTTATAATGTCTCCATCCTCTCTTTGTTTTTCCACATCTCTCCTGTTGAAGCGGACCCAGAATCAGAAAACACACCCCCTTGCCCAAGTCCAGTACAAAATAAATCTGGTAAGAAACACTGTAAAACTGTAAGTTGAATAGGTGTCATTTGGTAGGGTTGGATTTACAGGGAATTGTCATTTTAGTTTTCAACTTTATTAATTAATTTAACATAAAACTCAATCATGGGTCAAGTATACAGCATTATCATTATGCTAACCATCAGTTCCCTTTCGAGGGAACTCGAACTGTGTCGGTGACGACACTATGGGAACGCCCTTCAGCGTAGCACGTCTGAATTCATGAATAAAACTAATCCAATCCTATTGGCGTTGCGTGTGACGGCATATACGTATTTGTACAAAGGCACGCCGGCACACAGCAGAGTTAGCTTTTTGCTATTCAGCAAGCGCTCTGAGTGTGTGAAAACAGTTTGTCCTATTTGGTGTTGTTTGTCTGTTAAATATATATATATATATATATATATATATATATATATATATCCATCATGGCAAGCGAGCAGTTCAAGAAGTGTGTATTCCCCTGCCCTCGTTACATTACGGCTGGGGACACACACGAGATGTGTGTGTCTTGTATGGGAATGCAGCACGCCCAGGCAGCCCTCGAGGGGGCTGCTTGCGGCCACTGCGAGTCTCTATCAGTAAGAGTGCTGCGTTCCCGCCTGGCTTTGTTTTCCAAAGACTTGCAGAGGGGATCGGGACTGCCGAGGCACTTTCCCGATCCTCATCTGAAAGCTCAGATTCCCCTATCCCCCGTTCGGGAGCCCGCCACGCGGCTTCTCCCGTTCAGAATGTAGACCCGGTGCTGCAGCTGTCTGATTCCGAGGAATTAGACGTGCTCAGCATCGCGGAGGGGGATCTAGAAGAGGCACACCACACTACCCAGACTGCGCCCAATTATGATGAGCTCCTGGAGGTTGTAACGTGGGCTGTGGCCAAACTAAATATTAGTATTAGACAGCCTCCACGCCGGTCTCTATCGTTCTTCCCGGATTTACACAAATCCTGGAACAGGCCCTTCTCAGCGCGCCTATCTGTTGGTTTGTCACGTTAGATCTAAAGGACGCATACTTTCACGTCTCCATCCTTCCATCTCACAGGGGGTTCCTGAGGTTCACTTTCGGGGGCGAAGCATACCAATATCGCGTTCTTCCATTCGGCCTAGCACTCTCCCCTCGCACATTCACCAAGTGCATGTATGCTTTTCCCCCGATCGCTCTGCTCCCGGGAGTTCTGGAAAGGGTCCGTCGAGATGGGGTCAGCTTAATATTAGTAGCCCCGTTGTGGCCGGCCCGAGTATTGTTCTCGGACATCATATCACTCCTGGCAGGCCCGCCATGACAGATCCCTCTGAAGAGGAACCTGCTGTCCCAGGCAGGGGGCTTAGTTCTCCACTCTCGGCCCGAGCTGTGGAGACTGTGGGTCTGGCCTCTGAGGGGGCACAGTACCTAGAAGCCAGCCTATCAGCGGGAGTGGTTGAGACTATACTCAGTTCCAGAGCTCCCTCCACGAGGAAATTGTACGGCCTGAAGTGGAATGTATTTTCCATTTGGTGCAGAGAGCGTGAATTGGACCCAGTTAACTGCCCGGTCACTTCAGTCCTGGAGTTTCTCCAAGACCGCTTCTCTGCTGGGCTTACCCCGTCTACACTGAAGGTGTATGTAGCTGCCATTGCGGCTTTCCACAGCTCCTCTGAGTGATGGGCCTCTGGGAAGGCATCAGCTGGTCGTACGCTTCCTCCGTGGGGCCTGGAGGATGAGACCTGTCACTCGCACCAGGGTTCCCACCTGGGACCTGGCAGTGGTCCTCGAAGGGTTGATTGAGGCTACCTTCAAACCCCTGGAGTCGGCCGAGGCCAAGAACCTGACTCTCAAGATGGCCTTTCTTCTTGCCATCACCTCTCTTAAGAGGGTAGGAGATCTCCAGGCTCTCTCGGTATCTCCACAGTGCCTGGAGTTTGCTCCTGGGAGAGTCAAGGCCATCCTGCACCCCAGTTTGGGCTACGTCCCTAAGGTGCCGGCCGTTATGGCGAGGTCTACGGTTCTGCAGGCGTTTCATCCCCCACCTCATGTGACGGCAGAAGATGGAAGACTTCATCTGCTCTTCCCTGTCAGAGCACTGAGCATTTACGTTCAGAGGTCTTCACAGTGGATGAAGGCGGACCATTTGCTGGTGTGCTTCGGGTTCCCCAAGAAAGGGCTCCCTGCCTCTAAACAAACCATCAGCAACTGGATCGTTCAGACTATTTCCCTGGCATATCAGGTGCGCAATTTGCCTTCACCTATGGCCATGAGGGCTCACTCTACTAGAGGCATGACGTCATCCAAACCCCTTGTTTCAGGGGCACCTATCCATGATATATGTGAGGTGGCTGGCTGGGCCACTCCGCACACATTCATGAGATTCTACAGTCTGGACCTTCCCTCTACACCCGGCGCATGAGTGCTCTCGTCCTAGTTGTGGTTTCGTTGTGGCATAGTGGGTATCTCGTTCCATAGTGTCGTCACCGACGCAGTTCGAGTTCCCTCGAAAGGGAACGTCTCGGGTTACGACTGTAACGCTTGTTCCCTGAGAAAGCGTCGGTTCCCCACGCCTCACCCCGCCTGGAGCGACTTGCTTCATAGCAACGCTAACTCTGCTGTGTGCCAGCGTGCCTTTGTACACATCCGTATATGCCGTCACACGCTACGTCATCACGCAATGCCAATAGGATTGGATTAGTTTCATTCATAAATTCAGACGGTCTACTCTGAAGGGCGTTCCCATAGTGTCGTCACTGACACAGTGTCTCGTTCCCTTTCTCAGGGAACAAGTGTTACAGTCGTAACTCGAGACGTTTTTGACGGGTCATTTCTGTTTTTGTTTCTAATTTCTCTCAGCAAGGGACCATGTAAGGACAATTTTAGCTCATACTCCTTCACGTCTGAATGTCACTGCTTCAGCGGATCATGGAAGTCCAGTCAGTGCTCCAACAATTAGCCAGACAAGTGTGAAAGGAAACATAACTATAAATCAAAACTGTACGTTTTTTACCAGCTGTGATTTGTAAAACATACATGATGTATAATTCATATTTCATCTAGTGAAAATAATACTATGACTCTTTAGTTACAACAATGGTCTTGCAGAATCCCTCAGATGATTATCCTTTGGCTGAGGTAAGTGAGATATCTTAAAGTCCCTGTAAAGGCAATTCTAAAAATAAATTCTAAACACATTATAAATGTTAGAAATGTATTGCTAAAACATATTACAAAGACTGTGAACTGTGAAGTACTGAATTGTGGACTTAGACCGTTAAACAGTTTTTCACCATTGCTGTGTTTCGGATTTTTGGGGCGGGGCTAAAACGGTGGCTCGATGACGCACTGGAGTCACTGAGCTCCTGGCCCCGCCCCTACTTGATAACGCACTGGAGCCACTGACGCTGGCCCCTCCCCTAACAATAGAGCACATTCACATCAGTTCACAAACACACTAAATCGTGAGTTAATAGGCTTGTTTGAGATGAGCAAATTTTGCACAGAACCGATCACCAGTGATCAGCGCGAGATGCATGCCGGTTTGAAAAGTGTCCGAGTACGGTCCGCCTGGCTCTGATGTCATGCTGATGTATGTCAAAAACCTCTCGCGATCGCAAGGCGCACGTGTCGGATTCTGCAGTTGCACGCAGTTGCTCTCGACCGACTGTGCTGATCAAAAGCACGATGGGAAACGACTTGCTGACGACACAGCTTAATCCTCATTGGTTTAAACAACCGTGATGTATTGTTCTTTTTTTAAATGTTTGAATTTAAAACTCTGATTTCGTGTTTTTATGTGTATAAATTATGTGTGAGTATTCCCAAACTCTCTGACAGTGCGATCTCCATGGATTATGTGATAATGTAATTTTTATCAAAAATAGCTATATATATATAAAAACACATGTACTGTATTAAAGAAAAAAATTATTGATAAACACGTAGGAATGGGATTAAATAACAAGTGCTTTGGGTGTCTTGTTCATTATATTTATTTTCATATAAAAGCAACAGAACTTAAATTACATCCAGTTTATTAGCAACACTGTGCACGAGCGTGAATCCCGTGATATCCATCTTTGATCTCACAGGTGTCAGATCCACTGTGAGAAGAGAAAACTGTCCGGCCTGCCTGCACTTTTTTCACTCCTCCACTCACTGCAGCCGGCTACTCTCGCATACATTTCAGGCGAGGCAAGGCGCATCTCAAACAAGCCTACTGTCCGTACTATTAGTTACTACAGTACAGCCTACAGTTTGCTAGCTAGCTATGCCCTCGTCACGTGACGGAAAATACGTACTACCTGGATGCGATCACACAAAACAGATCGGTGTCCTTATTTAAATTTCCGAAAAACGATCACATCAAGAAGAGGTGGATTAATTTTGTGAAGAGCCACCTTGATGGAGAGCTGAAGATCACCACCAAAACCCGTCTCTGTAATGATGATTTTACACGGGATAGATTGATAAACTTTCGTAAGAGACAACTGGGATTCACTGATAATCCGCTGTTACTGGTGAATGGGGCCGAACCGACTGATCTCCCGCCTCGGCTTTCATCCTCCCGTCGCGCCGACAACTGTGCCATCATTGGCAGTGTGTGCCCACCAATGAGTGTAAGTTGCCTTGTGTGCTTATGTTATAATTATAGTAGTAGTAGGTAGGTAGTCGTCCACAGTAACTCCACAGTTGAGTGTGGCGACTGCAGCTTTCCCTCAAGTGGGCGTGGTTTCAGCGCAGCCAGCGGACACGCCCCCAGCGTTTGAGAGCAGAGACTACTGCTCATTTTTTCAAGATATTGATAGCTTATTTTATGTACTCTCCGACTTTTTTTATCATTCCAATTTGGCTGGGTGGCTAATAACACATTTTTCTGTGGTGTGGCAAACTCAGAACACATACTTAATTTTGACTTTACAGGGACTTTAAATATTTTTTTATTGTTAATAATACATTTTTGAAACTTCACCTCAAGAAATTGCATTTGAAAATATTAGTGGCATAAATATAACTACCTTTATTGCTTTCTTTCTGCATTAGGATCACTCAGAAGGGGGGACAAATGATGAATATCAAAATCTTCCTTCACACAACACTGAACAGTATAGGTAACTTGCAAAAAATCAATTACATTTTCAGGTGTTAGTGTCAGTTCCTGTAAAACATGTCTAGTTAAAAGAATTGAATATTACTGATACTGGAATTAAAGGAATAGTTCACTTTTTTTTTAAATTGCTGACAATTTACTCACCCCCATGTCATCCAAGATGTCCATGTCTTTCTTTCTTCAGTCGAAAAGAAATTAAGGTTTTTGAGGTAAACATTCCAGAATTTTTCTCAATATAATGGACTTCAATGTCTGGAAGGTCCAAATGTCGGTCTCAATCATAGGTCTCAATGCAGCTTCAAAGGCTCTACACGATCCCAGTTGAGAAATAAGGGTCTTATCTGGCGAAACGATCGGCCATTTTCTAAAAATAATAATAAATAAAAAAACTTTTTAACCACAAATGCCTGTCTTGTACCATCTCTGAGATGCGCCACGTACTACGTCATCATGTTGGAAAGGTCACGCAAGACATGTTTACAAAGCGAACGGGCAAAGACTAATACACATACCAATAATGATATGCACACGTAAGGACCATTTTAAACAATAAACTGACACAAATATATATAAATATGGGTCATTCAACATACATACATACTTGTAAACACTGGGTCGGTACTTCCAACTACGGCTTGCGTGACCTTTCCAACGTGATGACGTAATACGTCTCAGAGAAAAAAAAGTTATGAAATTAAAAGTTATGAAATTTGGCAGTTGGCACACTGATAGAGGACAGTCTGAACTGTCACCACAACAAATGTGGAATATCTAACTCAATCCCTCTAGCGCCACCAACTGTCCAAAGTTGCACTCATGTTTACGCTTGTAACTTTTGAACCGTAAGGGCTAGAAACAAAATTATTTTATATATTTCTCATATTTCATATAGCAACTCTAGTGCTCTAAACATGACCCATGTTTAGAGCACCGCGTATGCACCGCGTATGCGCACATCTTCTTCAAATTAAATAAATATATGTGCAAATAAGGACACAATGGATTATTTTGATACACAGAAGACAACGCGTCATTTGTTCAGAGACTGTAGTGCTCGTAAATGTATGAATATATATTATTATTTGACCTTTTAAATGTTTATCTCGTTCTTGTGAGTGTGTTTAAATAGGGTTATACTTGTAAAATGAATCAAGGTGCCCTCAAATAGTTTTTTCCCCCTCCGTGGTCATATTTTAATATTCATGGTTCTGTATAATTAGTGTGTAGCGGGTCTGTGTTTTATTGGTTATTGTCTCCCCTCTTCTCACCCTCTACACTCCCACTTTTCCAGTTTACACGTCCATTTCCGCTGACTTTTTCAGCTCGGAGGTGTGAACGACCAGGCTAAAACAGGGGGGTTTCGTGACACTTTAAAGGGATAGTTCACCACAATGAAAATTATATCAGTTACTCACTCTCATGTCATTCAAAAACTCACAAATGAAGATTTTTTAAAATTAAATTTGAGAGTCCTTGGCTTACATTAAAAGCCTGTTCACCCAAAAACTCTGACCATTCAAAACGTTCATAAAACAAATTACTAAGCAACCACTGAATGGAACAACACATCATAGGTATCTAGCTTAGAATCTCAGCTTTTTAATGCATCTAGCCACTTTGATCAACTCTTAACGAGTGCTGAGTAGTCCCTCTAAAAGTGTACCGGCCACGAAAAAATTCATAATCATATTTTTCAAAACTACTACCTTGATCAACTCAAAATAGGTGTCATTTGAAAGCTTAGAGTCTGAACTTTACTATGAATGTAGCCAATTTGATTAACTAAGTTGTGCTGAGATATTTGCTGATAAATAGATTTTTTTTGCATAATTTATTAAATACTTTTTTGCACTACGTACTGTAATATGTCAAATACATCATACAGCTCAGATTGTCAGCTCAGTCGTGTCATATTTCATTTGAAATGTCTCAATGAGTAGAATATAACAAGCATAATTGAGCTTTTTACTAAACTTGAGTGAGTTTTTGTACATGAAGCCCCTCAAGACCCATATGTAAATCATATACGGATGCTGAATTTATGAGACATTTTCATTCGTAACTTCATGACACATGTTCAAACTCAACATAATCCATCACTCAAAACTAAAGATATTCCTCATGGAGTTCTAAAATCCCACAGACGCACGTAGCCAAGCAAGGTAGCTTTGACATGGCCTTTTCGCTCGTATCTTCATGAAACATAAATCGATCGTGAAAAATGGAACATTGTTATTTACAGAAGGAGCTCACGATTAAAAAGAGGCCAAACACAATATAATCCATCAATAAGACCTAAAGATATCCCTCATGGAGTTATTACACAAAAAATCCCACAGACACGCATAGCCAAGTATATACTGATGAAGCACTTGCGTTGCGTTTTAGCTTATAACTGCATGGAGCATGCACAGATCATATAAAATGGCACAACATTATTTACAGCAAACTCTCACGATTACAAAGAGCCCAAACTCAGCATAATTCATCTCTCATATCTAAGTAGGCTATATTCCTCATGGAGTTGTCACACACGAACCCGCAAAGGCGCACATAGAGCCATACTGATGACGCGGTTTTGCTCATAACTCCATGAAGCATGCATACATTGTGGAAAATGGCACATCCTTACAGCAGATTGTTACGATTAAAAAGAGCCCTATTATATCTAAAAATATTCCTCATGGACTTGAACTTCTAACACATCAAGCTGCACAGGCGCACATCCAATGAAGTATAGATGCATTGATGTGACGTTTCTGCTCATAACTCCATGAAGCATGCATGCATGTTTGTTTATGATGGATGAATGCACTTTTTTGAGCTTCAATCTTTTGACTGCAATCCACTGCCATTATAAAGCTTGGAAGAGCCAGGATATTTTTTTATATAACTCCGATTGCATTAGTCTGAAAGAAGAATGTCATATACACCTAGGATGGCTTCAGGGTGACGGGGTAATTTTCATTTGAAAGTGAACTACTCCTTTAACGAGTGCCTCTAAAACGGAGTGTTTTCATAATCACTCATAATCATATTTTTCAAAACTACTGGCTTAACACAAAATAGGTGTCATTTGAAAGCTTAGAGTCTGAACTTTACAATGAATGTGTAAATTCTGATTTGATTAACTCCTAAGTAGTGCTGAGTTATTTTCTGATAAATATATATATATATATTTTTTTTTAATAATCTATCAAATACTTTTTTGGTAATATGTACTGCAATGTGTCAAAAACATCATACAGCCCATGAAACATTCACAGAACGTTGACTTAAAAAAAAAAAAAATATATATATATATATATATATATATATTTATTTATTTATTTGAAAAACAAAAAGGGACAATAATGAACATTTTCACAAATGTAAATATGTCAGATTATAGCCTTAGGCTAATTTCCATCTGCAGACCCCCTGGCAGGTTGGTGTTACACACAAATTAATAAATATACATACAAATACACTATACAAACTACACTGAAAAAAGTGAAATATCAGGGCAATTCATTCAAAGTATATATTTACATTGGTCCAATGGAAAATTGTGATTTTCAGTTTATACCTTCTGTTTTCACTTTGCCTCAAAGTAAGTGTTACGCCCTCTAGACAAACTTTAAAACATTACTTTAACTTGAATGGTAGTTTAAGGTTAAACCAAAGTTTTGGGGTGTCATGTGATCATGTGACGTCATTACGTCTCGGTACATCTCAGTCGTTGAACATTTCTGCTGTCCGCCATTACCTCGCTTCGCAAGCAAAGGACCATCTCCATGTGCGAGTCTACGAGAAAACTCAACTAAACAAGGTAAGAGCTCGAATGTGTTTTGCTTGGTGACAACATATCTGTTTTTGAGGAAATTAACATTAAGTCAAAGAACCGGGAACTACTTTGCAGACGTCGGGGTGTTCTGTGATGGAGTTTAAGAAATATGAACTGGTTAAAATTATCACATATTTTTGCTAAATCGCATTATGTGGTCGCGTAGTTAAAAAATGATCAAACTTATAATAATCGTGTCTAGATCGCGCTTAATTCAACTGAAGAGCCCCGCCAGTGTCTGGACATGTTTAATCGGTAGCGGGGTCACTGCTAGCCCCTCAGTAACTTTATAATGTTAGAGCTGCAGTCGAGCCAAAGTTTAGGCGGGATAAGAGTAGAGTGCTCCAGGGACAGACTTTTCGCGTGCTTTTCACCAATAGCTTAACATTAAACTGTATTGACTCCGTAACGTTAACGTTACTCGTGAGCTTGTTGAGACGGGTGAAGGAGCACATGCTTTCGAACCCGATCGGTGAACGCCACAGGTCGGACATGCAGCCCGTTTTAAAGCTTTAAAACAGCTAAAAATGGTGTCAACCGCTTGATCTACATCAGTGCTGTTTTGTGCTGTAAAGATTTCCGTTTGTGCTGGTTCGGTTTTTTAAATATTACAAATTTTAGAGCCTTGAGGCGTCTACACTCGGCCTCCTCTGAGGCGCGCGCACGTGTCTGTGGCGCAGCAACACGCACTGCATGCAAAAAATAATTATCTCATAAACGAAAACAGCCCAAACGTAGCTCAAACGATTGACATAATTATTATATACATTTGCTTTACAAAGCTGCGACAAAGGTCTGGGTCGGGATCGGACAGAACGTTGAACGAACTTGGGTAAGATCGTGTTGGATTTTTTTTTGGGCCCATTTTAAACTCGTGCACCCTGTGAACCTGCTCAGATTAGAGATCGAAGAGGATGACAGTGTTACCATACACATTTATAAATTCAGTGTCCGTTTTGCCACAATGGCTATATTTTCTCTTAAAAACATTCCTAATGTTAACTTACTATTTACTACTTGTATGTATTTGTTTATTACATATTTTATTTGTAGCAATGACTGATTAAAGAGAAACACTACATACATAAGTTAAAGTTTAAAGTGACTAATGGAAATAATCATCACTGTCCCCTATAAATTCATGCCATTTCCTCTGTATTTACAGGTGCCCTCTTTCTGGAATCATTAACCACTGCAGATCATCATTAACCACATTTGGTAGGTGATCCACACATGCACACCAGGCAGTGAACATTATTTGTATGAATATGATAATAATTGTGCCATATGCTGCGTTCACACCAAACGCGAATAAAGCGTAAAATTCACATGTACCGCGTCTAATTTGCCACTTGAAAATTTTGAATGCATTCACGTGTCTAGAGCGAAATGCGTTCAGCAGTTGCGTCCGAGGGAAGGGCAAGTGCTAGGCGGTCTTTAAAAAATAATAAAAAAAATACTACTGTTGTGTCATGTAGTTTTAAGAGATGTTCAGTCAAGAATGTAATTGTATAAAGCACAAATCTGTGGTTTATTTGTAAAGAGAGCGCCTATTTAAAATTTTGATCTGACGTTTTCGGTTTGTGAGATCCAGGTGATCACCGGGTGCTCGCGCTCATGTAACCCGCCTGGAACAGCCTTACCTCGGCTAGTCCTCCTGACGTTTGCCGCTGGTAAACTGAAATGTTTACATTCACAATCTATTGGTTTGGTTCTAGGCTATTATATGAAACATACATTAAAAAACATTAATGACTCGTTGTGACGTAGGTCTAACGACTTCTTTAATTATGTGAGTTTAATTCTTCATCTCATTCTGAAATTTATGACTGCAAGTGTTCAGTGTCACATTCATAGTTAACAGCTGAACGATGTCATTCCTTCTTTCACGCAGGCATTTAGATCATATTACAAAATAAGTTATTAAAGGAACACTCCACCCATTTGCATTAAGCTTTGCATTGTTAGAAACCCAGTCCTACTATTGAATGGTCGTGCAACACTCTCATTTTCCCCTGAGATGAGAGAAATCTGTATTTACCTCTTAATACCTCCTCCTAAAATGACGCAAAAATAGTCAATTTGCGTCATTGTCGGAGGAAGTGTAAGATTTCTGTTGAGACTACAAGCACTAGTGCCCACCCTTTCAAACCTGCCCACAGGGGGTTGGACCTAATGCGCTAACAGACCTATCCCAGATCAGTCAGTCAACACATGGACGAAGGTAGTTTGTTTTTCCCGGACATGTCCGGCCATCGAGATAATCCAAAATGTCCGGGATTCGGCTTTTGCTTTCTGCAGTCGCCATTCATTGTTCACATGCACACCTGCAGTCGCCATTCATTGTTCACATGCACACCTTTTGTTTTAATCTAACTGAATTCATTCTGATTGGTAAATCTGAATGTAGTGTTTACATGAACGCTAAACAAGTGATGGGTAAGTAATGTGCGTTAGTAATGTGTGTTTTAACATTGCTAAGAAAAGTCCCCCTCCTCCATGAGAGATCACAGCTCCCGCTCAGCGTTCACCCGCGCCGCCAGTCTCGTCCTGGTCGCCACAGTAAACATGATGAATGGCGACTGTAGAACGCAAAAGCCGAATCCCTGACATTTTGGCCGATCGCAAAATCCTGGGCAAACTTGTCATGGAGACTCACTAGCCTAACTTAGCCTTGTTGTTTAACAGCGCTGTCTTACTGGTAGGCGTGGCCTCGTAGGGCAGCAAAGTCTTTCATCCCCATAATCCAAAAATACATTTCCTGGCTTTTCTCAGGCTAGAAGGCTCCAAATTCAAAAATAATTTCACTTTTCTACTACATAATTACCCATTTTAAATGCACATTCATCTTTCCAGAGCTGGACTATCCCTTTAAGGCCAAACATATAAAATTACATTATAAACTGAAAAGCGGCCCTGCCCCCGTTTATACGTCACTTCACCACGTGACAGCAGCAAGCAGGCTCCTGGTTGGTTAACGTGGTGCGAATTGACGCAAAAGTAAAAAAAAATCAACTTGGGCGGCAGACGCAAATTCGCATAAAACGCGCGAATGAGGCGAATTCGCGTCTGCCGCGCTAAACGCCTCATTCGCGCCACAAGACCTCCAGACGCGTGTAAACGCGTCTTACCATTGACTTAACATTGAAATCACTCGCGCCAGACACTCTATTCACGTTTAGTGAGAACACAGCATTACGCTTGTTTCGCTTTACAAACCAGTGTCACAAGCTTCTCAAAGCGCTACAGTGCAGTCATTATTCTTTCAGTTCATACTCGGTGATGGTAAGCTACTATTGTAGCCACAATTTCTCAGGGGCAGACTGACCGAAGCGAGGCTGCCATTCTGCGCAATCGGTCCTTTCGGCCATCACCAACCACTCACACGCTACATTCATACAGGCAGTGGGTGAGGTGTTTTGCCCAAGGACAGCACAAATATGAATGACTAAACTGATAGAGAAGTCCAAATGGTGGCCTGTTCCTTTAAGCAGCAAATGCCTAACATGTTCTTTTTGTATGTTTCTTTCTTAGTTTTCTGGTGAATGTGGAAATGCAAAGACTGTGGTACTTCTGTTTTACGAAGATCTGAACTTCTTAAACATTATAAGCTTGAGCACAGACACTATGGACGTCGCTATTCCTATCCTTGCATCTATTTTAGTTGTCCATGCACCTGCAAGACTTGGAAGGCACTTTTGACTCATTTGTCCAGATTTCATCAGCCTTCTTCACAAACGGAAGCGACCACATTTAAATGCCTCACTTGCCACTGCAATCAATTCTCAACGTTAAAAGACTACTTTAAACATATTTCGCAGCATCTTCTGAACAGTGAAACAGTAGTTTGTGTCTTTCAGGACTGTTTGTACAAAACAAATATTTATGCTTCATATCGAACACACAAAAGCAGAAATCATAAGGGCTGTTCAGTGAATAACTTAAAACCTGGAATTCTTGAAAAAACGACATGTTCTGCTGAAACAAATGATTCTGATCATTTCCACATTGATAGCATTCTTCCTGAGCCCGCAGATGATTTCAGTACCGAAGATTTCAATGATACGTCTTTGGATGGGGAACATTTAATTGACTTGAAACATAACGTTGAGCTCAAACTAGCCTCTCTCTTGTTGAAGCTCGAACATATTTATCTTGTTTCTAGTGTTGCTGTTGATGAACTTTTGCAAGAGTTTGTCCATTTGATAAGCACTGCTTCTGTCCCTCTTATCCATCAAAGTATAGTTCAGCACTTGCAGAATGCTAACAGTCATGTAGATGAAACCGTTGTAAAAGATCTAGTATTTGCTCTTTGTAAATCACATCCAATTACAGCCTCTCTTGGAAGTCCAGGCCCTCTTTCCACTGCTTGGAAGAGAAAGGCATATTATAAAAAACATTTTGATATTGTTGAACCTGTGGAAATTGTGCTTGACCCCCAAAACAAAAAATCGTTTCAATACATCCCTTTACTAAAATCCTTACAGCAGATTTTAAGTTGTGAATCATTTTTGGATATTGCCATTAATTTGAAATCTCCCCATCAAATTCAGTCTGGTCAAAGACAGTACAAGTCATTTTATGATGGGAGTAATTACGAAGAAAATTTTCAATTGTCAAAAGAGTGTGCTATTTCACTTTTTTTGTACATAGATGACTTTGAAATCTGTAATCCCCTCGGTACCTCCAGAAAAAAGTATAAGGTCTGTGGGGTGTATTGGACATTGGGTAACTTACCTGCTAGTTGTCACTCCTCCCTGTCTAATATATATTTAGCTGCACTTATTCATAGCGACGATGTTAAATGTTATGGTTATGAAAATGTATTGAAGCCCTTAGTACAGGATCTTATTATATTAGAGCAAGAAGGACTGTTTATTGCCAACTTGGGGAAAAATGTGAAAGGCTTTGTTCATTGTGTTTTAGCAGACAACCTTGGAGCACACAGTATTGCAGGATTTGTGGAAAACTTTTCTGGCAGATACTCTTGCAGATTTTGTACTGCAGAAAGATTGGATATTCAAACAAAAGAAGTGAACTCGGGAGCATTTTGCATGAGAAGCAAGGAAATTCATGCTTCTCATCTTAAAGCAATTGAAGAACAAACATTGGCTAATTATTTTGGTGTAAAAAGGAAGTGTGTGCTGTCAGAAAATCTGTCATATTTCAATTTGACACAAAGCTTTCCCCCTGATATTGTTCATGATTTGTTTGAAGGGATTATACCAGTTGAGATTGCTCTTTGTCTTAATGTATTAATTTCCAAAAAATATTTTGCATTATCCAATTTGAATGAAGCAATAACATCGTTTCAATTCAAATGGACTGACAAGACAAACCGTCCCCATCTTGTGCCCCAAACCTACATAACAAAGAGAACAATAGGAGGAAACGCGCACGAGAATTGGAACCTTTTAAGATTTCTCCCTCTCTTAATCGGACACAAAGTTCCTTCTAATGAACCAGCGTGGCAAGTACTCTGTGAATTGAAGGACATTGTAGAACTTGCTGTTGCACCTTTTCACACTGAGGACTCAATTTGTTATCTAGACTTTAAGATATCAGAACACAGGACAGTATTTCAAGAAGTATTCCCTCATGAAAGAATTCGACCTAAACATCATTACTTGGAGCATTATCCGCGACTGATCCGTGAGTTTGGCCCGCTCGTTGCACTATGGACTATGAGATTTGAAGCTAAACATAGTTTCTTCAAAAGAGTAATACGTCATACAAATTGTTACAAAAATGTTTTGTATTCATTAGCACAAAGACACCAATTTCAGTCTGCACATTATCTGCACATCTGTAGGTTTCCTAAACCATCCTTGGAGGTCAGTGAGGTATCAACACTACCCATTGATGTTATTAACGAAGATATAACATGGGCAGTGAAACAGAAGTACCCACAAATGGAGACTGTGAACCTTGCAAAAAACGTTTTCTACAATGGTTTAAACTACAGGATTGGAATGGTGTTATCCCATGGATCGCTGGCTGGACTTCCAGAGTTTTGTGAAATTGTTCATATGATTGTTGAACAAGAGACCCTGCTTTTCATTGTAAAAAACTTGGATGCCTGGTACCTGGAACATTATCGAGCTTATGACTTGGTCTTGTCTACGACTAGAGTGCTAAAGCTTGTTGGCCTGCATGAACTGACAGATCACTACCCTCTAAATTACTACATGGTTGGTGGACGGCGCCTCATCTCACTGAAGAGATACATCCATGCATAAGGTTGTATAGAGTATATAGGTGTGTGAATGGAATGTATATTTTTACTGATTATCTTTAAAATATATATAAATATATTAGTATAATGCTCAGCAGTATAAAATGTCCTTGAGCAAGACTCTTAAAGTCTGTGTGAATGTAGTGTCTGTGGGTGAAATGTTGGTCGGAGGGGTTTATGGTGCAGATTGGCAGCCTTGCATCTGTTAGTCTACCCCAGGGCAGATGTGGCCAGAATAGTAGCTTACCACGTGAAATAAATGGTCAGCACTTAAATCTGACACACAGGCTTGTAAAGCTTAACATGAGTGTAATCCATTATTTGTAATAATATTCGCCTTTTGTTGTTGTTTTTAGATTGTTCTGTATTGGGTGACACAGCAGTGAAGATGCCAGTCAAGTTGCGAATTATTCTGAAGCCCGATGACACCAGGAAGCTAATTCTGCCAGATGGAATACCAAAAACAATGGAGCAACTCACGGATGAAGTCAGGAAAGTGTGTGGCTTGAATGGGGAATTCAGACTACAGTACCAAGACAAAGACTTTGGAGATGCACTTGTAAATTTGACATCTACAGCTGAACTAGAGGATTTGACAACTATCAAGGTCATCCCAATAACTGATGATTGCAGCCAAAGATTCAATGTCACTGTCTTAGAGGATGCTCAATCTTCAAGCTTCCATTCAGATGACACAGAGATCCTTTCCTCACCATCAAGCTCAGTGTCTACAAGACGTGAAATGTGGCCTAGAGAGTTTCCAATCCCCAAGTTTTCGTATGACACTGAACTGCAGTTAGAAAAAGGAAATGCAGAGTATAGGTCAAACAAGATGAGGTTTAAGCACAGTACAAAAACAAAGTCAGATATTCTGGAAAAGGTAGCTGAAGAAATATTCAAGTTCAAAGCTTACCCATCCGATGCTGACTTCAGTGAAGTTGCTGAAGCTCTAATCAAGAAGCATCCATGCCTTTCCGAACCTGGTTCGTACAATGGCTGCTATGGTTGGAAGCAGCGGTTTAAGACAAAAATGGGTAACTACCGAACTCAGCTAAAGGGCACTGGGTGTTCTGAGTTACTTGTAAATTCATTGAAGTCCAAAGCCCCAGAGGATGCCTTGCCAGCAAAAAACGTAAAGAGACCAAAGAGAGGAGAAGCAAACCACATACCCGACATTCCAACTGGAGAGACTCGAGAAAAACTGGAAAATGAGAGACTCTTGCTTTTAACAGAAGTAAAGAAACGAGATAATCGTGCAGTGGTAAAGGACAAAATGGCCAAAACCTTTTCACTGCGAAGACAAGAAATTGTGGAAAAGGAATTGAGAGTTGAAGAGTTGATAGAAAGATGGCCTGCATTGTTCACAGAGGATGAGGCATGTAATATTTTTAACTATAAGTAATGGCCTGTAAAGTAGAGGATACTAATTGCCTATTATAAGAAATCTGCTATGAAATATTAAAATTGTGTTCAAAATGACATGCATTATTTTTTTTTGTTATTTTGTATTTCAGAATGTATCTCACATATAGCTGTCATGTAATCATTTTTCTGTGTTTTGTTTTATTTCATATTAAGATCAACGCTGAATTTCTCAGGATTACAACTGTTCCACTTCAGACACGATTCCTGGCCTCTTTGGACGAGCACTACAGCAAGCTGATCGAGCTCATCAGAAGGAAGGGAGGAGTTCTCAGAGAGAAGACCCAGAAGATACTTAAAGTTCTTGATCTGGTATGTACTCGGGTATGTTGTGTATATAGATAGATAGATAGATAGATAGATCTAGATCCTTTGTTTGCCTTGTAACTTGTATTCTGAATTAGAAAGTTACAAATGTGGGTTGAAATTAGTTTTACAAATTAAAATTAAGTGCCATTTTACTGGATATGGTAAATGCACTCCAATCGAGTGACGCTCTCATGGTTTTATTTCCCACATAAGTTATATGTTGGTTATGTGTCTAATTTTGTCACTTAAAGGGATACTTAAATCGCTCTGACGCGTGGTGACACTTTGATGGCAATTCGCTTAGCCCAAAAAGACCAGTTCATTCATTAGGTACCAAACAGAGATCAAGTTAGAAACGACAAACACCTCCACGTTTTCCCTATTTAAATACAGTTACGAATAGTTGAACGGCCAAGTATGGTGACAAAATAAAACGTGGCGCTTTTCTAAGCGGGTTAAAAATAACTATAATGTACCCAGTGCTATTCCGTCATACATTAGTTATCCTTTTTCAACCCGCTTAGAAAAGCGCAACGTTTTATTTTGTGTCACCATACTTGGTGACCTCAGGTAAAGACCTAAATGTTACCACAATTTACTGTAACTCTGTCCCCATCTTAGTCTTAACATTTTTTTTATTTTTTTTTATAATATTGTCCATGTTTCCGTTTTAAAATGTAAAATCATATATTTGTATGTGTGTTTACTCATCTAGAGCCTTGAAGTCAATATAAAAAGAGAGTGTCTGCTGAGGTGTCTAATTCTCTACTTCGGAGAAGACCCGGACCAACTTATTAAGGAGTATCTGGTGAGTAGTTTTGCATGAATCCATAAGCTTTTATAATGATAAAGCACATACGCACAGATAAAGGCAGGATGCATCAGACACATTGCCTCCTTGCTCATGTGGAAGCAAAAGAAAATGTTGCTGGGAAAGTGCTAATTTGGTCATATTTTGATGAGAAAATGCTTCTTTTTTTGCGTCAGTTCATTACATTTTGAATTCGCTAGAGACCAAAACCAAGTCGTCAGCAGGGCGTTTTACTTACAATTTATAATCATCCTACTCGAAACCTTGCTTGTCTCTGGCAATCAGATGACTGTGAATTCTGAGTCTTGTGTATATAATATAAACCAGCTCAATCTCATCATTAACATTTTTTTATTTGATTTTGGGAACTGTCTGTGTCATTTATGTCGGTTCATTGGAAACTGGTTTCATCAAGAATAACTTGTAGCTCGTCTTTTATCAGGTTGTCCAGATGGATGAAGCTGAAACAGAGCTTGCAAGTTCCACAATGGCTGTGTTCGTCATCAGGGAAGAGGGTGATTCTCTCCATCCACCACATGACATTGGTATAGTCATTGAAGGAGTGAAAGTCCTGAACAGGTTGCCATCAGTCGCACATGCATGTGCCATGTTATTTGGCCTAATTTATGTGCTGAACTTGAGCTATCCAGGTGAGCTGGAACACACCTTTGATGCACTACAAAAGGTATTTATGGAGATTGAACCAAAGAAAATGACGCGCAAAGTTCTCAGCCTCAGTGTTAAGCTGTGAAAGTTAAGTTGCCAAGAGAAATGCATTTGGATCTGTATTTGGTTCTGTTTTAGAGCTTGTACTCAAATTGCAGGTTGAATCACTGTTCAATGAAAAACTTTCAACTGATGTTAAACTCAATTTATTGAGAAGTTTTTTTGTGGTATAGATATTTGATAGCTTTTAATAACTGTTAAAAGTTTTAATGTTAACGATGTGATATTGCATTACATTTCTCACATTTTACATATTTTACTGCTTCATTGATTGGTAATGTGCTCAATATTGATGGACTCTTAAGCACTTTTTATTTTTTGTTAATCTAGCCAAGTTTGTACAGTTTAGAAACTGGGATCAACTTTATTGCACTTAATTGCTGTTACATGGTCTGCGAACATGTTTTAAAAGATATGTAATGCTTGCAGAATTAAATTTCAGTCCTTTTGAAGTACATTTTTGTGTCTTTATTTAAGTACAATGGCTTAGAAAAATTTGCACAGACCAGGTTGTGAGCTACAGACCGAAACAAGGTTTTATCTGAAGTACAACAAAACTTGAATATGGGAGCAACTTTGGCTTTTTTATTGACGCATTATAATATTGACCTAAATATATTGACTTTGTTATAATTAAAATTGATAGTTTGTTCTGAGTAAAAAATTCAACTTGAAAAAACCTAATCTAATAACTTGTAACAAAATTACATCAATTTTTTTAGTTTTTTCCAAAGTAAAAATTCAATTTATTTTATTAAAACTGAAAATATTAGTTTTTCCAAAATGAAAAAAATTATTTGAACCAAAGCAAAATTTTGATTAACATCAAGTAAAAATGTATAGTTTCAGCCAAATCAAAAAAATTATTTGATAGAAACTAATTACATCTATTTATTTAGTTTATTTCAAAGTAAAAACTTCACTTGGATGTAATTGTAAATGTTAAGTTTTTCTCAAATAAAAACACTAGGTTGTATCAAAGCAAAAAAATTACACGCGCTCTTTGTAACAATCGATATTATTACTTTGGGGTAATGTAAAATGTTGTGTTGGAAAAAATTAAAATTTTGGTTTGACATTAAATAAAAATTTACGGTTTTAACTAAATCAAAAATACAATTTGAAAAAATCTAAAAAAAATAGTTGTAACAAATTACATCAATTTTTTTAAGTTAATCCAAAGTATCATTTTTTTCAGTGTATGTACAGAGAGACAAGGACAAGAACAGTGATCACAAACAATAACAACAAGAGTGGACAACAAAAGACATATAGAAAAAAGAAAGAAGAGAAGAGAGAGAGAAAAAAAAGCACAATTATTTACAGCATATTATTACAATTTTAATTAACCCAAAATGAACATAATCTATTGCATTGATCACAAGATATTCTTCACGAAGAAACAATTTTAAAAATATGGGGTTATTATTGTTGCAATATTCCAAATAAATAGATTAATATTCACAAATAAATGTAAAGAGATTCACAAAAATGTATCGAATGCACAAATGAATAGATTAAGATCCACAAATAAATGTAAAGAGTTTCACAAAAAATTATAAAATTCACAAATAAATAAAATGAGATTTGCAAATAAATAAAATATTTACAAATGTTTTCTTATTTTACAAACACAACTCTGCCTGGCATTTATTTGTAAATCGGTTCCTGTGCATTTGTAAATCGCTGCTTTACACTCGGGGCGGGAAGTGGGAACTGACTGATTCTTGCATCAATGAAAGGAGCACTGGAGCGCAGTAGTAGCGCTGAACTGTGTGTGGTAAAAACACTGTTTTCAAAAGATTTTTGGAGTTTAAGGCCTCTTTATATTTCCTTCAGGATACACTCAGGGAATTATGATAATCAGAGATCCCGAGCATCATGAACAGTCTCTACACCGGCATGAGGAGCGACACAGCGCGTCAAAAGCAAATAGGCACTGTCACTGCTGCCGCTGCAGTTTCAAATAATGTAAAACAACTAGCATGTTTGAAATGTTAACACACATTCCCTATGTGACGTCTGCTTAGCTTTATATACATAATCGTGCTCTTAACGGCTCTGATCGTAGCCTGCTTATTGACTAGTGCTGGTTACTTAAATCATATTTCGTGATAGTGTACTGGACGCGGGACATTCATTGATAGTAAACGGATGCCCGCACTTCTGATGTAGCGGCTACTTCACGCAATTAGGACAAATGTTTTTGCACATTCGCTTTGCCCAGTGTAGATTGCCTCGCACAGGGTAGACACGATGCATGACATTATACGATTTTGCCTTTTAAAGCACAATCGCAGTGACAAATAGCAATAGGATATAAATAAATGTAATGTAGAATACCAAATATAAGCCCAAATGTATAAATACAAAAACATTTGTCCTAATTGCGTGAAGTAGCCGCTACATCAGAAGTGCGGGCATCCGTTTACTATCAATGAATGCCCCGCGTCCAGTACACTATCACGAAATATGATAGTAACCACTAGTCAATAAGCAGGCTACGATCAGAGCCGTTAAGAGCACGATTATGCATATAAAGCTAAGCAGACGTCACATAGGGAATGTGTGTTAATTAACATTTCACACATGCTAGTTTTACATGATTTAAACTGCAGCGGCAGCAGTGACAGTGCCTATTTGCTTTTGACGCGCTGTGTCGCGCCTCTTGCCGGTGTAGACTGTTTATGATGCTCGGGATCTCTGATTATCATAATTCCCTGAGTGTATCCTGATGGAAATATAAAGAGGCCTTAAACTCCAACAATCTTTTGAAAACAGAGTGTTTTTACCACACACAGTTCAGCGCTACTACTGTTTATATACTGTCTATGCTGCGCTCCAGTGCTCCTTTCATTGATGCAAGAATCATTCAGATAGTTCCCACTTCCCGCCCCGAGTGTAAAAAGCCAAACGTGATTGGTTGAAGCGATAACGTGCTACGATTGGCCAGCTCGATGTGGCCGTTATCTGATTGGCTTGAGTAGGCGGTGGGTGGAGTCCACCTATTTGTGGATTTCTCTGCACGTCTGCGCTAGAAGTGTTTCAAAATCCACAAATGCGTGAGGGGATTCACAAATGCACAGGAACCGATTCACAAATGTGTGCAGCGATTTACAAATGCACAGGAACCGATTTAGAAATAAATGCCAGGCAAAGTTGTGTTTGTAAAATAAGAAAACATTTGTAAATGTTTTATTTATTTCCAAATCTCATTTTATTTATTTGTGAATTTTATAATTTTTTGTGAAACTCTTTACATTTATTTGTGGATCTTAATCTATTCATTTGTGCATTCGATACATTTTTGTGAATCTCTTTACATTTATTTGTGAATATTAATCTATTTATTTGGAATATTGCAACAATAATAACCCCATATAAAAACGCCCATTAGGGGGCGTCAAGAACCGAACAAAAAAGGCTATCTTGGTTCCAAATACTGCAGCTAATTCCTCCTAGGCTACCTTATTTCCTTGATCCTTCCTCAGTTATTCCATGTCAAATAAGAAAGATATGCAAAATCCAAAAAATATATTTATTTATCTTTTGTCTATAGCTGTCTTTGTCTTATATATATTTTCTAAAAATGTCAAAAGTGTTATATTAAAAAATACCTACCTTTTGACTCTCCTTGCTATAGGTTTGGAGTTATGAGTCTTTAGTTTTGTGTGTCACTCAGAAAAAAAAACAACTCTAAAAATGCATTATGTGAATGCTAGGCTAAAGAGATGCGTCTTTAATCTAGTTTTAAACTGGGAAAGTGAGTCTAAGGCCCAGACATTATCAGGAAGGCTCTCTCTCATTTAGTGGACTTATATATCCTAGGTACTATCAAAATCCCAGAGTTTTGTGACCTTAAAGAGCGTGATGGATTGTAAGGTGATAAAAGATCAGTTAAATACACAGGAGCTAAACCATTTAGGACCTTATAGGTCAGTAGCAATACTTTGTAATTGATACGGAACTTAATAGGTGTAGAGATGATAAAATTGGTGTTATATGATCATATTTTCTTGACCTAGTAAGAACTCTAGCAGCTGCATTTTGGACTGATTATAGATTGTTTATTGAGGATTCAGGACAACCAGCTAGTTACTACTGTAAAGTAATGCATTACAGTAAACTGCTTGCATTACTTGCGTTGACACCTGAAAACAAACCTTTTATTCACGTTTATAAGTGAATGAAAGCCCAATAAAAGTTTCATAGTTTGTATAGTCTATACATTTGAATTACAATAATAATGAGCAAAGAACTAAAACAAATAATAATAATAAATTCCCATCTTTGAACTTTTTCTTGTAGGGTCCTTCAAAAATGTAAAAGCTCTCAGCGCTTACATCATCAGAGACGCTTGTCCTACAAAAACTGTCAGGAGCAACCGACATTAACTCTTGCAGAGGTGAAAAAGAACACAAATTTCCTAAGAGAGGTTAGTAAATCCCATATTTAGATTTCTTATCATTTGGCTTTTTACCCACTACAACAGTTTGGAATATTAAGATTTTTTTAAGTTGTTGAAAGAGCTCTCTTGTGCTTACCAAGGCTGCATTTATGTGATACAAAATACAGTAAAAACAATTTAAAATAACTAATATAATATATTTTAAAATGTTATTTGTTCCTGTGATGGCAAAGCTGAATTTTCAACATCATTACTCCAGTCTTCAATGTCACATGATCCTTCAGAAATCATTCTATGTTGATTTTCTTTTCTTTGAAAACTAAATAATATCATTTTATTTTTAGGTTACTGTTATTGGAAAGATCTGTGAGAATCAGCCTGCAGTCGACAACATCCTACCTGATGAAGAAGGGATGCAATATTCTCATCACACCCTGTATGATAACACTGCAAAGGTTCACTTGAATTTAGCGGATAGATTTACTGTAACCCTCAATCAGTGGTATATATTTAAAAGTCTTTCCATCTGTGACTTCGGCGAAGGAAATGTACTCTGTTCAACCGAACTCACAACGCTGGAGCCATTTACTCCTTCAGAAGACACTTTACAGGAGCCTGAAGAGACAATCATCTCAGGACTGGTCACTGAAGCATTACTGAACTTTGAATATTTTTGTTCATGCAGTCCCAATCTCTCTCTCTCCAATTCAAAACTGTTCCTTATTAAATGCATGGAGTGCAGAAAAAGCTGCAGGTGTGAAAGCGTTCAAAACCGAGCCAAGGCCAATGTAACCATCAAACGGCTGAATGGAACAGAGCAGAGTGGTGTTAAATGATACACTGCTGCACTCCATTGTCCGCTTTAAGAGAGAGGGATACTGTGACAGTCCGCAGCTAGAGGAGCGTCTGCTGAGAGCTGAGAGAATGACTGTCGTCTGTGTGGATGACGAGCCTTGGCGTGTGCAAATAGAAAAAGTGGAGAAAGCAAAGGATGTGGTCAAGTCCTTTTTTTCCAGGTGGAGATGTTGTGTGACATGAAATTTGAGTTTGTGTCTGTTAAAGCAATGTTCATCACAGAAGAGATGTATTCAAGTCATTGTATGTTTGAACTGCATTTACTAATTATGTATTTACTACATTAAGCAATCCTCCCTCCATTGACTTGGCAACATGCATACAGAATATTAGGCTACTTCAATAAAGTGTACAACTTTCTCATTAATGTCCATTAAGTACTTCCTTTAGATTCCTTCTTTCCAGTTTGTGCATATTGTATGTTTATTGCATATGCCTGTAAAATGTAAACTTGGCTTTATCAGACAGTTTTTTTTTACATAAATAAAAATTTGTTTACCGCATTTATCATTCGTAGTAATTGTTAATCTCAACCTTTACTAATACAAAAGTTATATGTGTTAACATTAGTTAATGCACTTTGAACTAACATGAACATTTACATTTTTATTAACAAAGGTTAATTAATGATTTAAAAATATATTGCTCGTTGTTAGTTAATGTTAAAAAAAAGAAAATTTATTGTAAAAGTGTTGCTCATAATTTCAACCTTGGCAACATAATAGATGTGAATGTTTACCGAAAAAGACCTTAGTGTGTTGTCATGGCAACCCTCAGGCTCGAGTGAAACATCTTTTCACTACAGAGATCCATCATTCTATCAGAGCTGTAAGTAATATTGAATCAACTGAACACACAATGTTTTCTGTCACTGTTTCCTGTGGTAAACTCAAGGTAAACATTGTATTACACATTGCTATGGAACAATATTGTGGTTATATGACTGACAAACTCAGCATGTAAAAGAGAAACTTAACCCCAGTGTTTTGTTCTGTGCCACTGATGGGAATCTCATGTGCAGCTAAGCATGATGGGTGTCATATTATGGAGTCTGGGTAGATCCTGGTTGTCAAGCTGCATGGTTCATGTAGCATTTGACAAACACAGCAAAAGCAAACGCTCCAGTTATCTATACACCTAGTAAAGCCAAGGTCATCTGGTCAAACTGGTAATTGGAAAAAAAATTCACATGTGACTTCTCACAAGTTCCGCTTAATCTAATAATCCATTCCTGTTGGATAGATATATCTGTCATTCCTGATGTTAGTTTTTACAGTTGATTATATACTATCATTTTTGTCACTTAATATAAAAATAAAATCTCCACAAAAATAAATATAAAAGAATACCCAACAAATTCTATGAATAACCAAACCATATGATGCTTCAAAACATTTATTCATCACTTTATAATACAATCTCTCATAACAGAAAGTTACAAAGACAGAGGTACAGTATATGCTCATGACACAACAGAGGACATTTCTTAATAACAAGTGGTGCTTTTTGAGAGAGATGAGAGTGCAAGTGAAAATGGCATAAACAAACCAAACTGGAATACAGGAAAAGGTGTAGAAAGAGGTTAAGACAAAAAGAGGTGCTCCAAAATTTATTTAAAACAAGATCCCAGCTTTATAATGATTTTCATCTTTGATTCAATAATCTTAAATTCCACAAAATGACAGTCTATACAAGTCAAAAAATTACAAGTCTACAGAAGCTGTATGTAAAACTTTGGGAATGCTTCAGTATCTGAATCATTAAGGCCATTGGTTACATGTGCTATACAAACATATAGATATAATATTTACTTGTTAACTGGGTTTTGTGCCTTTATCTAGTCTTCAGATCCTCATTAAGCAACTACATTTGGCTGCCAGAAAGACATGAAGTGGATTATACAGCAGAGTGGACTGGCAGACATGTTTAGATATAAATTCAAGACAGCTGTTGAACAAAAGCAGGGAACGGACTGAGAATATAAACTCCATTAGAAGCGTCTGAATAAACACCGGGGCCAGTGCACTCAGTAAAGGGAGTATTTTATATGGACATTCGATCGGAATCAGTGTATGGGCAGCCACAATGTGATGTGTTGGACTTTTTACCCTAATCATGTGATTAAAAATGGGATAAATGACATAAACAGGACATTTTGGGATAAGGAAAGAGCAGTCACATTCTTTATATCAGTGAGGAAGTATTAAGTGCATGATTAAACAGAAAGAGCAGGAAGTAGAATGACACATCATGTTTCTGAATGTGTGTAGTGCAGCTGAAGCTATCCGAGCGACAATAATAATCTCTACAGGGATAATCTGGGTCAATCTGTGAGGGAGGGAACGCTGTAAATCTAGGGGGTGATGGAGATTAAGGGGCTTGTGAAGCAGAATATCCCATACTTGCTTCTGTATGGAATCATTTTTCAAACCTGCTGTCAAGCCAGTCTCCACCACGTATAAAATGCACTCTTCTATTGCTCTTGCACTGAGGAACGGGTCTGTTCTGTGCTTGTTTGTCAATATTATAGTGTTAAGGAGAAGTATAAATAGTTTAAAGTTCCTATTCAAAGCAAATGTATCTTTACTACTAACAGGGACAATCCACTTTGAGAAACTCAAGGTGAAGTGCTCTGAAGGGCACACTGGTGATCGGGATGCCAGTAATTCTCAATACTGTGTATGTGTGTGTAAGTTTGACAATATCATTTTGAGTGTTCTGTTCTATCCTAACATAAAAATGACTTCATCTTCATGGTCAACATACAATTTAAAGCTCAATTTCTAATGCACACATGAAGCTGGGTCAATGACAACTAGAAGCGTTCAAGATAAAGGAAAATGTTGAAGGGTTTGTTCACACTTGGCATGTTTGGTTCGATTAAAATGAACTCTGGTGCTATTGCTCTGTTAGTTCGGTTCATTTGATTAAGTGTGAACGCTGCCATCTGAAACCTGCTGCACACCAAACAAGCAGTCTACTTCCAAACAAACTCTGGTGCATGTCCACTGAAATATGAACACAACACAGACCAAAGATAAACAAACTAAAAACAGGATGTGATGTGATGTGACCCTAAAAAGGACATAATGCTCAAGCATGCTTGGTTCTTCTCGTCATAAGAGCTACGCTTCCCATTAGTGTTCAGTACAGGCATCAGAACTGTGTCTTTTTGCAGTAGATCTTCATTTGAATGTGCAATGGAGGAATTCCTAGATGTTTTAATTCCTTTACACATTTTATAAGCCGTTTGAGAGTTCTAAGCTGGTAAAATACCACCATTTGTACACACATACAACAAGCGCATTTAGCACACAGCATTATTTTGGATGTTCGGCAAGATCTGATGCAAAATATAAAGCATAAAAGCTGTCCAATCAGGTTTTGACCTTATCCTCATGCCCTTTCTGTTGTATATTTAGGTTTGGTGTTAAAAATGACAGTGGAAACACTGAGTAAATTGATCTTTTTTTTTTTTGGTCCAAAAAGAGAACTGAACTACAAGTGTGAACACACACTAAAATGTGTGTCATGTTCTTAGAAATAAACTCTTCTCAAATAGTTATTCAAATATTTATAGTATTTTAAAAAAACACTTTTTTTTCCTATGAAATAATAGAATAAAAGATTAGTTATTTTCAAGAACTTCATCCTTTTAATTCGTTTATTCTTCTTCTTCAATCTGAAATCAGGATAGTTGTATCACCCTGTCATTTATTTGTTTTATATTAGAAACATGTTTATTATAAAAGAGGTGTATTCAAGTAATTGTATGTATGAAATGTATATTTTGAATAAATTAATAGATCTTGACAAAAATGTCCAGATGCTAAAACAACCAGTCAGTTCCAAGGTAAAGTAACCAAGTAACCAGTTCCAAGGTGCCAAGTAAATGTCCAAGCTCAGTCACATGATCACACTGTTTGAGTGTGTGTGAGAATAAGGGCAGTTTAGTGTGTGTGTGTGTGTGTGTGTGTGTGTGTGTGTGTGTGTGTGTGTGTGTGTGTGTGTGTGTGTGTGTGTGTGTGTGTGTGTGTGTGTGTGTGTGTGTGTGTGTGTGCGTCACATGAGATGTGCAAATCTGACTGTGGGAATAAGGATTAGTGAATGCTGGGTAAGTGTGTTTGCAAAGGTAAGGTAAGTGAGGAGTGTCAGTGGACACAAATGAAACACGATCACTCATGAACAGCTCATTCTAAGGTTATCAAACAAACATACAGTACATATGAAAAACAGAAAAACTCAATTCACTTAAACATCATGAATAGTGAACATTATTAAAAGATGATTTTGGTTTGAGTATACACTGAAAAATAAATAAATATACAGTTATACTGTATTATAAATAAATATTCATGAGGTGCAGAAAAGCGGTGGAAAACAAACAGAGAAAAGGGTTGTAATCAGGGCCACAGGGGTTAGTGTGTGTTTAAGGAGTGTGTTTGTGACCCAAACACCCAAAAATAATGTATGTGTAAATATAGTAATGTTTGAGTATTTTCATGTGATCCATTGTTGGTTCCTGCCTTCTGTTAAATTCAAATTATGGCCATCAGAGTGAGTGTGTGTGGGTCTGATGGGGGAAGGGAGATAGATTTGAGTAGATCCACATGATCCCTTAACAGCATTTGCTAAGACACTCATAGACCTTTAAACACACCCTATATTTTCTGTCTACCAACCAGTGATTGTCAGTATTTCCCACAGATCTGCAGAAACCATAAAAATATCAGGTATCTGCCAGTAACTACACTCCAAATGACGTTTCAACAACCACAGACTCTTGCATTATAGATTAATGTACCATCATACCTGTGCATTTCAGTGTTTGGACTACACTAATAAAAATGTTTCCTCAGAATATGCTCAAGCAACAACTTACATCAGTGTTTGAATGATAAACAGTAGTATAGTCTGTCTTAAAGGTTTCAGCTTTCACAGAGCAGCAATGCGGATCCACTCGGCTCTATATAAACATTATAAAAGACAACAGAGATAATGAATCCGGTTGGGCCACAGAATTATGGTGCACTTTGCTTATTCTCATATATAATTTACATACAAGCCAGAATAGTTGCTAAATGTAGCTTAACACAGTGGATATGTTATGTAAGAGAGAAAGTAAATGGCCCACAGTTACTGTATGATTAGGATGCTGACAAAAGAATGTTGATAGCATACAAAACAATCACGTAGTGACTTTAGAAGAAATATTTCATGTTCAGTACAAGTTAAGCTCAATCTATAGCCTTTGTGGCATAATGTTGATTACTACAAAAAATATATTTACACTTGTCCCTCCTTTTTCTTTAAAAAAAGCTAAAATCTTAGTTACAGTGAGACGCTTACAAAGGAAATGAATGGGGAGAATCTGCAAACATCAAAGTGCCTAACCATTCTGATTTATATATTTTTTTTAAACGAGGTATGAGTTACAATAATTGTTTGTGGTAATAAACATTATGCCACAAATGCTGGCCCAAAATAGTCATTAATTAATTTTGAACATTTTGGTTTATCTCGACATGATGGCAGCAGAAGTAAACGGAAGTGAAACATAAGAGAAAGAAAGCAAGAGTAATACACAGGTAGGCATGCAGGTGTACTGTAAACACACCTCAGCATGATCAGATCATCTGCTGGCAGGTGGATTGTCGAGGGTTGGTGTGTGTGTGTTGTGAGTGTGTCCTTCAGGCTGGACGTTCTGCACTGTCTCCACCAGGCTGCCGCTGGGAAGGACCACGTAGCGCGCCGCCACTTCCTGTCCCTGCTGTTCCCGTAAACCCTCCTTACTGTGCCAGACGCCATACCCGAAATACACCAGAAGACCTGTGACAGAGCAAGAGGACAAATTTGATTATGTGACCAGGCTTGTTTAACTGTTTAAATGGTTTGTAGCAGTTCTGACAGGAGATGAAGATAATCATGTTAGGACTGATCTTCTCTTCCCACAGATGAGTCTTTAGCCAATTAATGCTGAGACAATAGTTGCCTTGTCTCTTTAAGAGCTTGCACATGGCGAAGCAGCTAACATTTAGCTATTAGCTTTGACTAAAAAACGAACAAAACAAGTCTATAGACATGACATTTTCAATTCATTTCTCATTAAAACAAGACGGTGAATATGTAAGGGTGATCACCTGTAGGGGTAACAGTACATTTTTATAGTTTGAACTCCAGGCTATTATCTACAAGCAATTTCCAAACAAAATGTCAGTGAGAGAAAATATTTAAAGGGACAGTTCACTCAAAATATAAATTCTGTCAACATTTACTTTCCTAATCTGTGACTAGGAATTTACAATTCATTAGGTTCCTTACACAAAGCTATTGGATGGGTTTAAAAAACTTTAAGGGTAGCCAAAGCTTGACAGTAGCCACAGTTTCCATTACTCTTCAACGCAAATTGAAAATACAGCCAATGGAAACATGTCAATTTCACAAAAATTCCCATATATCACAAAAACATTTTTACGCTTACATGAGGTGGTTTTTCAGGCAATTTGAAAAAAGAAAATTTAGCAAAAACAGAAATGGATTTTTTTTTTTTTTTTTGCATTTACAGGTCACCTGTCGTAACAGTTGATCATTCTTTAAATATGACGCAGTATGTTTGGACAGAAGACGAGACGAGTTCTTTATTAAACTCATTAAATTTAATAAAAATAATGGTTGATGCAGATTTAGAAAATAGTGCAAAAGTTTTCTGCAAATCTGTAAAGGAAATGCATTTAATGATAAGTAAAAAGTTGGTTAAACACACAGCTTAAAATCCCTTTTGTGTTCCACACTAGAAATAAAGACGAATGGAACAATATGAGGGTAGATATAAATTTTTGTGTGAACTATCACCTTAAGACAGCGATATGTTCATTATTTTCAGTATTGTTCAATATTTTCTTTAATGAGATAATGCTGTTCTGTACTGAGTCGGTCAGTTCATAGTGTATACATCTCATTTGCTGCTTTACTTTAGTACAGTAATTACTAAATTGATGTTTATGTAATTCACAATATTGTGGTGAAGGAGAAGTGAAAGTGCTGAACTGGTACCTGCTGCGAGCCATATGGTGAAACGGATCCAGGTGAGCGGACTTAACTTCAACATGAGAAATACATTCAGGAGGATGCTGAAGCCAGGAATAAATGGCACCAGAGGAACCTGAATGATGAAACACACACTAGTGATGCACAGTCTGACTAATTTCGTTGACTCTCAATCTCAGTTGGTTTGAACGGTTTGTTTAAATCAACTGGTTCAAGAAAACTATTCAGTGATTCTTTTACATACATCTTTCATGAATGCATCATCATGTGATTCCTGGCATACAAGCATGTTTTTTTTTTACATTTATTTATATGGTTTTATTAATAAGGGAGTTCAAACTGTTCATTCAGTTTGTTACAGCCAATTCAGCTCCAAAAAATTTATAATGTATATTAAACAATGTTGAAATCTATTTACATCTTAAGACTGAAAGCATTTTTGCATGATTGTATATCAGATATCAGTATCCTCAGTTCATTCCCAAATGCTCTTAGTACTTATCGGTTCACTCATTACACATTCAAGTTCAAAAGCTCAGTCAGCTAACGTTTAGCAGATTCTGCAAGGTGAATGTAAACTTATGACCACAACTGTACAGTTTAAGCAAATGTAACATTTCATGATGTAGGCTTGCACAAAACAAATATTAGATGAATATTTGTGTGCATAAAAGCAAGTGCTTCAGTAATAATCTAAATTCAACTAATTAGGCTACGTGTACAATACATTCATTCCCACTGTTTTTAAAAGTGATAGTTCAACCAAAAATAAAATTATATCATCAATAAATATCATCAATTACTCACTCTCATTTCATTCCAAACCTATAAGACTTATATTCATCTTTAAACACAAATTCAGACATTTTTAATGAAATCTGAGAAATTTCTGTCCCTCCATGAAAAGTCTAATCCCCCAAAACTTAGTTCAAATCGTCTATAAAGAGAGTGCTCTATGCATGTTCGCTGATCAATATGTACCGTAAATAAAATCCTACATTAAAATTCATATGGATTTATTTTACTATCTCTTTATGAACTTGTTTAACAACAGAATAATAGGAGAATAGACTCAATGGAGGACCAGAAATCACTCTTTATTAAAAAAATACTTAATTTGTGTCCTAAAGATGAACTGAAAATCTTTTGGTTTTTGAATGACATGAGTATTGATGACATAATTTTCATTTTTGGTACACTCACCCTTTAAAGGGGTGGTTGATTATGATTGAACTTTTCTAACTTTAGTTAGTGTGTAATGTTGCTGTTTTGCATAAACAAAATCTGCAAAGTTACAACGCTCAAAGTTCAAAGCAAAGGGAGATATTTTATTTTAAAGAAATTGCTTTTTAAGGACTACAACAAACGGCTGGTAGGGACTACACAAAGTTTCTCCCGGGTTAGTGACATCACCAACCCTAAAATGTACATAAACCCCGCCCCCGTGAACACATTTATAGATTATCATGACAGAATGCTAATCAATAACTAGAATATAACTACACATAAGCTACATAAATTCATCAACTAACCATTCAGAAATGTTGTCTAAAAGTTTTTGAAAGTTTCAGTGCATGTTGGTGTGAGGTAAAAGGACACAAGCTGTTGAAGCTCCGCCCCCTGTGCCGGGAGCAGCAGCTCATTTGCATTTAAAGGGCCAGACAAAAATGGTGCGTTTTTGCACACCCTCAAAAAGTGACAATTTTAACTTGCTATATAAAAATATCTGTGGAGTATTTTGAGCTAAAACTTCACACACACTCTGGGGACATCAAATACTTATTTTACATTTTGTGAAAAGGGCATTATACCACCACTTTAACTGTATGACATCTGTGGTTTTGTCTAACCAGATGTATATTCACCTTATTACGCGGTGTTTGTAACTAACCTGAAAGGTCTTGTGATTGGGCTGCTGTTCATGGACCCAGATGAGAGCCAGACTGAGCAGGAAGACCAGACTGAAGATGAACAGCAGAAGGGTGAAGCTCCACACAGGCAGATGCAACTGGTTAGTCCCAAACACCAACACAGCACTAAAAGAGACTGCACTGACCATAAGAGCCAGCACAGAGAACGCCACCACCTCCCCCGGCTCACAGTCCCCCAGTATACGGCCCAGATACGGTTCCCAGCAAGCCTTCAGCGTCCCGGCAGCGCGTCTCTCCTTCACCGCCTTCTGCCTCTCCACCAGCTGAAGTTTATCAGAGAATGACTCATACTCCTTCGGCTCTCCGCTGTCCTGTGCAAAGGTCTGGGTCTCGTTCACAGCCACAGATGGATCCAGCTGCTGCCCTGACTGGTTCAGTGAAGGTGTGGATGAAGTATCGCTCTTGATTCCTCCTGAGCTACCAGTACTTTTATCCTGTTGGTAGCGGAGCACTATGATGCTGGCCGCTACAAAAGTGTAAGCAAGCAGAGTGCCAATGGAGAGGAACTGGACTAGTGCTTCTAGATCAAAGATGAGGGCAAGAAATGCCATAAGGCTGCCAAAAACAAGAATGGCTATCACCGGGACTTTGGTTACGGGGTTGACACGAGAAAAGACAGAGAAGAAGAGGCCATCCTCCGCCATGGCATACACAATCCGCGGGAGAGAGAAGAGGTTGCTGAGCAACACAGTGTTCATGGCTAGATGAAAGAGATTAGATAGATTGGAAACAGATTGGTTTGGAAACAGTATAAACTCCATATTTCTTCATCTATATAAACATGACAATTATAGATACTGTTATAATGTACAGTCATGTCTCTCAAAAAAACATAAATAGTAAAAGTAAAAACATAAAAAAGTAAAAACATAAATATTTTGAAATATTATTACAATTTAAAATAGTTTTCTAAGTCAGTATATTTTAAACTGCAAGACTGTATTGACTGCAAAGCTGAATTTTCAGCACCATTACTCCAGTCTTCAGTCACAAAATCCTTCAGAATTATAATATATATGCTTATTTGGTGCTCAAGAATAATTTCTTATTATTATCAATATTAAAAATAGTTGTGCTGCTTAATATTTTTGATATACATTGATGGCGTGATGAATAGAAAATTTAAAACAACAGCATTTACCGGTACTTGAATTAGACATTTTTTCCATAACATTATAAAGGTCTTACTGCCACTTTTGATTATTTTAATGCAACCTAGCTGTATAAAAGTATTAATTTATTATATGTAAGGCCATACAAAATATGTAAATTTGTAAAAGTTCACTGGAGGTAATATTTTTTTTTAAATTTGTAAGGTGACATGCAAACAAACCAGGATGGAAACATATTTATTGAATAAATTCCTAAAAGCGCATCAAAAAAGTGATGTGATGTTGCCTCAACAAGACAGTTTTCAACAAGACTGAATAATTTGCTCATATGATTGGCCACTATTACCTAAAAAATGTTTGTGAATGAATAATTATTGCATTAAATAAGTGGTTATTGAATTTTTTTTTTTTACATCTTTTGTTGTCATTTAATTGTGTATATTTGTATTAAATCAACCACCCTGCTCACTATATATCAACACTGGACATTGAAAATCCTATATGTCAACCACTAACTCATACTCACCACAGATGGAACCCACAGCCACGATGAACCCGGCCCAGCTATATCCCCGTCTGAAGAACGCATCTGACAGAGCGGAGTTTGGGTCGAGTGTATGCCATGGAACCATCAGCGTAAGAACTGTGGACACCAGGACGTACGCTGTGGCCGCCAGGCCCAATGAGATGGCCGTCGCTATAGGAATAGCCTTCTGAGGATTACTGGCTTCTTCACTGGAAGCCGCTATCACATCAAAGCCAACAAAGGCATAGAAGCATGTAGCAGTTCCTGCCATAATACCTGAAAATCCAAACGGGGCAAAGCCTCCCTCCTTAGCGCTCCAGTTGACTGGGTCGGCGAGTACAAAGCCAAAGACCAAGATAAAGGCAATGACTACCATACTGATGGCCGAAAAGATGTGGTTGAGCCAAGATGAGACACGAACACCAAAAGAGATGAAAAATGAAGCCACTAGGAGGATGGAGGCCGCTAAGAGGTCTGGGTAATGAGTAATGAAGGGCACGTCCCAACGCATCACATGACTTTCAGTGAAGTTCTGGATGCGGTGATTGAAAATAGAGTCTAAATAGCCACTCCACGCACGAGCAACTGCAGCCCCTCCAATCATATACTCCAAAATGACATTCCAACCAATCAGGAACGCCCAGATTTCCCCAACAGAAACGTAAGTAAACATGTAGGCGGAGCCTGTCTTTGGTACACGGGCGCCAAACTCAGCATAGCACAGCGCTGCCATGAGAGACGCGACTCCTGCTATGATGAACGACACCACGACAGCGGGTCCTGCAGTGTCTTTAGCAACGGTTCCTGTGAGAACATACAGGCCTGAACCCACCATTCCACCAACACCAAGCAGAGCGAGGTCCACTGTGGACAGACAACGTTTCAGTGATGTTGCCATTACGTCATCCTCCAGCGTCTTTAGCCTGTTGAGCTTCTGACAGAACCTCATCGCTGAAGAGCATCCAGAAACACATGATGCCATCTTGATAGAGAACGAAGAGTTGGCGAAAGAGATGATATGAAATACACCAAGGTCACACCCGGTCCATAGTTTTCAGAGTCAAACAGGCCTTATAAACCTGGAATGAAAATAAACATAGAATAAATATAATATACTGAAAATCAAAGTCAGAAATTAATGATTGTTTGAGCCATATATATATATATATATATAATCTAAAGTGTTGTGAAATAATTTTTTTATTGGACATTTTATATATTTCATAACATTCTATTCTAGGCCTATCTAGTGATGGGTTTAGTCTCTTTGTATTGACCTGTAGTTATCAGATATTACATGTATTGACTGTCTTAAAGTATGGCTAATGATTGTAGATTAACAAAAGAAAAACTAAATCCAGCTCTGAAAACATTGATTGAATATGAATATACAACTTAGCAACTCCCATTAAATGTTATTAGATACAAATCTAGTATGATAGTACACAGCAGAGAGCTGTGTAATATAACAGAAACCGGTCAATTATTCAACATGCATTTTATTGTGTTATGAAATGTTGTGCATTATTTACACAAAGTCACAGGGCCATCACTACAAATCATGGTATCGGTACATCATTTTAATGGGTGGGCTTCATTTCCCCTGGTCTCAATAGTAGACAAATTCTTTCAACTATAATTGATCCGTAATATTTGTCTCTATGTCATAATGTATATAATAGACCCTGTGTATTAAGTTAGTGACTACCTTTTGCAGGTAGCCAAAAACTGCAGCCATAGTCCATAGATATGGTACAGAAACAATTCCTAAAAAGTCTGAACTGAATTACTAATTTCAGCTATCAATCATAACCTGGCATAATGTATTTGGAATATGCAACATAAACGTTTAATAGTGTTTAATGCTTAATAAAACCTCAAAATCTTGATTAAATTAATGAATCATGATATGCAGTTATGTGGAGATGTCAGGCCACAGTTTACACAGATGATGCTGCGGATGGCAGATGGTGATTCCCGTTCACATCACATCATATCCGCTGCTTCTCGAGACTCACTGCTGGAGCAAGCCCAGGATGACGTCATACATGTCATCCTTATCTGTAAATCTTCATTGTACAGTGAATTTACAACTCACTTAACGTATAAAATTATATGAAATACAAGCTAAATGTTGATGCACCACCTTTCTCCATAAAACGCAGCACGAATAATCCAACTCAACATGTATTTGAGTCTGTAGTGATATTTTAAAGAGCTAAAATAAGCTCGCATTTAAGAACCAACGATATTTTCTCGGCGTTGTAATCGTTTGATTGAACTATACCGTGCCAGCTGTCTGTTTTCATCCTCCTTTATCGCTAAAACCACAAGGTGTTGATGAGCATCGTCGCGAAGACAGGTGAGAAACTGACCCGCTATGTTTCGCATTAACGACAAATCTAAGCATTAAAACATATACATGCAAATTATAAAGTATAGTAGGCTATGGCTTTTTACCTGTAATTGATTCTTGCGTTCATTCGTGTCGTGTTTGATGAAAGCGATGTTGTAAAGCGTCATTGAACAGAGGAGGGTGGAGGAGCGAACAGGAGCTGTTTCCGCTCTTAAAGGCACAGCAGCTCATTAATGGATAACCTTTACCTAATGCACTGTTGTCTACACACTACACAGACATGATGATGCTATTACTGATAATGAAATATTGAGCCACTTACTATTGTTGGAAATGGAAAGTCAGATTCATTCTATTGAATTCAATCGGTGCTTCTCATAAGAAGCCTATGTAGTTTTTTTAGTTAAACAATTTTTATTAAAATAGTATATTTCCAAGTTTGATTTTGTCATTCCAATAACCATTCATTAAAACATCTATTTTTCGCGCAAACCTATATTTTTAGTCCCAAAAGATAAAAAAAAGAGATCAGATATATCATATAAAGGCCCATAATGTAATGCTTTAATGCTTCAATGCAATTAGCTGTGTATTTTTAAAAAACAAGTAAACAACAGGTTTAATCAAAAGTCATTTTTTGGAAACATAATTTTGTTAATTGTTAATTTAACAACCTGTTAATTGAGACTGAAAGAGTTTCAGCATTACTCGATAAATATTTCCGGATAAAACTGTTGAATAATATTACATAAAGGACTGTTACTACAGAATTTAACAATCAAAATAAATGGCAAAGTATATATATATACTATCATAATGGTAATTCTAAGTGCTTATGTAGACATAATTAAGAGGAAAAAAACCTAAAGATACAGAACTTTATATGCCTACATTTTCTTTCCTTTATATAAAAAGTATAGAATTTAAAAAAAGTATAGAAAATAATGAAAAGGAACAAAATAATGCATTGCAATACAATGCAACACAGTTCATGCATATTTATGACATGTATGTAACAGTTTGTTTAAATGTCTTAAGCGCAGTCATTTTAGTTTATAAAGGCACTACTTATAGTTAAACTAAATTACAGTAATGTCAAATATGAAGAGTGCTGTTGTTATAACCCATCCCACTACTGATTATATGTCTAGGATTATTAATGTTGACAGTGTCAACAGCATACAAATAAAATAGTAGTAAATAGTAGTAAAACCAGTGTATCTCAAGATGTCCAATGGAGGTTGCTTGACCATTTTCAGTTATTCTAAATGTATTTATTTTGTTTGTTTGTTTGACTGATTGATTGATTGATTGATTGATTGATTGGTTGGTTGGTTGATTGATTGATTGATTGATTGGTTGGTTGATTGGTTGGTTGGTTAATTGATTGGTTGGTTGATTGGTTGGTTGGTTGGTTGGTTGATTGATTGATTGATTGACTGATTGATTGGTTGGTTGGTTGGTTGGTTGGTTGGTTGGTTGGTTGGTTGGTTGGTTGGTTGGTTGATTGATTGGTTGGTTGATTGATTGATTTAATTTTATTGGTTTAAACACAATGTGTGTTGCTCCTAGGAACAAAAAGCAGTTCCTTTATATCCAAATGTAATGAGCAAGATCACTCAAGGATCCACTTTTAATTTCAATTTGTTATAGGAATGTTTCTAAATGTATTTTTTCGGAGTACCAGAACATTTCAGGTTTGAGACTGAATGGGGGTAAGAAAGTGCAATTTAAAATACTACTCACCCAAGATATAAGTCCTCTGTGGGAGCATTCTTATGTAAAAGAAATTGAGTTTGAGATTTTACTGGTTACAGAGTTAAAGCTAGAAATCTGAGGTAAAGCCTAATTTAATAAGCATAACAAATAATAATGAACAGCATTTCAAAGTAATTATGTTTATGATTGACATGCAATAGCTTAAAATATACAGACATGGCCTACTATACAAAATCCAGTATAATACCTCTGTCCTCTGTTACTAATAAAATATGATGTTAGTTTAATGTTTTACATCATTATTTTTTGTGTTTTCTTTTAGAATATCAATATGTTAATATAACTAATTTTAAACACTCATAGTTCTCCCTTGGAAGTTTGCTGAGGCCCTCTAGTGGTAACCTGTCCTCCACACTGAAAAAATTATGTGATTAATAAGTTGCTTTAACAATTTGCACAAAAAAAAAAAAAAATCAACTATTTTTTAAAAGTAATTTTAATGTAATTTAAGTTGAAATTACTTAAACATCTAAGTCGTTTGTACTTAAAAATGTATGGCAGCAACTCATTTTTTTCTTACAGTACCCTTGTGCGACCTTATGGACATTTTTTTATATTTTTTATTTGATAATTTTGCCTGTGTTAATTCCAACTGCATACATGTTTGCACAGGTGTGTATTTTTATTGGAATTTTACTGTCACCCCATTTCCTTTAATAAATCTATTTGGCTCTACACAAAATCTAAAATAGTTCCACTCAGGACCTTAAGTGCAATTATTAACCCCAGGGGCATTTAACTATACAATTATCTTTGTTAATAGGCTTTTATTATGTTGGCAAGGCTTCAAAATAAAAAACAGGTTTTTTTTTTTTTTTTTTTTTTACAAGATTTTGCCATTTGACCAATAAAGCAAATACTCACTAAAATACTTTATTCCTGTTATCTGCTTCTTGAATATTATAAAGCCAATTGGATAAATTATGCAGCTGTAATTGTGTGAGTGTGTTGGTATGGATCTCAGATTGTGTTTTTTATGTGTGCAATAAAAAAACTGTGTGTGTGTGTCAGTGTGTGTGGGCTTGTAAGGTGAAACTCGAAAATGTTTAATTTCGTGCAAAGGTTAATTTATTTCAGTAATTCAACTTAAAAGGTGAAACTAATATATTATATAGACTCATTACATGCAAAGTGTGATATCAAGCCTTTATTTGTTATAATTCTTATGAAAACCCCAAATTCAAAATTAGAATATTGTGAAAAGGTTTTCATAGCTGTAAGCCATAATCATCAAAATTATAACAAATAAAGGCCTGAAATATCTCACTTTGCATGTAATGAGTCTATATAATATATTAGTTTCACCTTTTAAGTTGAATTACTGAAATAAATTAACTTTTGCACGATATTCAAAATTTTCGAGTTTCACCTGTAGTCTTTAAAGACACGAAATGAAACGAAAAGGCATTTGAAATCTAACAAAGAAAAAAGAGAAACAGCGAATGTGCATCTCATCAGTCCTGAGCCAAAAAACCTTTTCATATTCAAATGTATTGACCATGCGTTTAGCATGTGCATGCAGTTCATTGGGTGTTCCTCATTGGCATTCAGCCTGACCGTTGTGTGTGTCACGCACGCACACGCACACACACACACATACACACACACACACACACACACACACACACACACACACACACACACACACACATACACACACACACACACACACACACACACACACACACACACACACACACACACACACACAAACTGTTGCAAGGAATAAACAATGTCGATTCTTGTATGACTAAGCATGTTCCAAGTCACTTCTTAGATCTGCATAGGTGGTTTGCATTGGAAGGTTCCTGAACAAACACAGGGATTATTATATGCATTTCTTCATAATTGTGATTGAACTTTATTATTATTGTTATTACATGATTTATTGATGCATACCATCTATTTGATTGTTTAGATTATACTGACCTCTTGCTGCATTTCCTTTGAGTAAGTCAGACCAAGAATATTTAAATTCCACTACTGGAAGTGAAGAATTGGATGTTTAAAATGGGACCACCCTACCTGACCTTGAGAAACACTTGAGACCAGATGTACCATTTGCACTTGCTGACATGAACCCATTTATTGTTTTTTGTTTTGTTGCATTATGTATTCCCATCCATTTCCATACGGCTTTAAGTTCATTAGTGCTCAATCGTGAAGTGGACATTTAAGATGCTTTTCAGGTGTCTCACACAAAGCAGTGAGGAACAAAGGAGAATCCCTTCATCCATTGAGGTCTGCCCAGACAACCGCACCGTTGGAGGTGACAGGATTGGTCAAGAAGAGACAGCTTATCATCATGGGGAAGGTGCCACAGAAGCAGATGTTTCTCCATGAAGCATGAATGAAACGTCAACTGAACAAGTCTCAAAGGTCCAGATTGACTCTATGAACTTTGCTCACATTCTACACTGAACAACAGATAGAATACCTTAATGCATTCATCCACCTAAGCTGAACTCAAACTACACACACTTGGCGAGACTGGGTTCTCTTACGTAGAGTTCTCTCGTACTGCGTCGAAGAACGCTACGGGAAAGATATTTCTTTGTCGAGATTGAAGCCAAAAATTAATCCTTAATTTTGTAATATTGTAAAACGCTTTTCTGAAGCATACAACCTAGGCGGAGCAATACAGCTCACCCATTGGCTGCTCTGCCAGAAAAGCACAGCCTATGCGAGGCCAGGACGCTGACCAATGAGGGCGCTCCGCGCCCTTCTGCGTCACCTCCCGCCCAAACAGGCGTGGCCTAGGCCTATAAATACGAGCATAGCTGTCTAACACGCCGATTTTCTAAAATTCACGAAGCTGCACGCATCGTTGGATTGGATTCGAGCCGCCACAGCCGTTTGGATACAAGCACCTCAGCAGGACGAGCCCTTACCTGAAGCCGCTGGTCATCGCCGCCTTCAGCCGCCGTTCCCTGCTGCGCTTCTCCGGCGTGGAATATCCTTTACATTATGTGTGTGTGTTTTGTGTGTGTGTTCGCCGTCGCGTCACACAGTTTTTCCACACTAAAAGAGCCGAGCGTCTTTTTCAAGATGTCTCGCACCTCCTGTGGCTCGTGTAGAGCCCCGCTCAGCGACGGGGACCACGTGCTTGTGTTTCCTGCCTGTGAGTATCACGCAGCTTCAGCTCTCGTCGATGGCGGCTGCCATCACTGTGATTTGATGCCTACGGTGACTCTGCGGACTCGCCTGGCGTTCATTTACTGAAGCTGCACCTTTTCCGCCCGCTGTAGTGCCGCGCCGTGAAAAGCGCCGTGCTCAGCGGAGCCCGGAACCTCCCTTCACCACGAGGTGCTCGCCGCTGCTGCCGCTAGCTTCTCCGCCCGCTTCGCTCGACTCTCTGACCGACGGACAAGGGCCGCTGTGTGCCGCCGCGTCCGTCATGGATGAGGAAAATGAAGCCGTGTCTGTGAAGGACGACTGCTGTTCTCTCCTCGCTTCGGGTAGCGAGGGATGGGCGAGCTCCGAGGATCTCCCCTCCCCCGCCGCTCGTGAGCGTCGACGGAGAAAGACCAGCATCGATGCGCTTACCGGCTGGATGGCTGCTTTTCTGCAGAGGAACGTACGTTACCGTCCTCACGACCCGCGCCTTTTCTTCCTGAATTCACGAAGAAATCGCGGAGTCCCGGAAAGCCCCGTTTTCAGCCAGGATGCGCATTTCTGCTTCGAGGAAAGCTACAGTGTTAAAATCCCGCCGCGGCCGGATTTCACTAAAATGTCTCGCTCGCACAGTCCCAACATTCGCGACCGTGCCAGTGTATTTTGCAGTCACCAAATCGGCATCAATGCCCGTTTGCCTGCACACAGACGCCGTTTTCACGACGCCCCAGGTAAATCTGAATGTATTTACTGGTGTCCCGGCCACGGCCGATGGTGTAATGTGTGTATCCGTAATGCCCACGACCTAGTGCCCATTCGTACACACAAGCACAGCCCTACACAATACAGGGCTTGCACACATAAAATCGACTCATGTCGGTTGTGCTTTACATGTAAGTTAGTGAACGTGCCCGCTTTTCAGTGCCCACAATCACTACACACTGCATGTCCCGTGGTTTCTGTAAAAACGAAACGAATGCACGGTCAGTCGGTTCTGATAGACAGTACTCTCTGTGCTACACGGTGTCCCGGCCACAGCCGATGATGTAATGTGTGTATCCGTAATGCCCACGACCTAGTGCCCATTCGTACACACAAGCACAGCCCTACACATACAGGGCTTGCACACATAAATCGACTCATTTCGATTGTGCATTATATGTAGTGAGCGTGCCCGTTTTCAAGCGCCCACAATCACTACAAGCTACATGTCACACGGTTTCTATGAAACGAAACCAATGCACGGTCAGTCAGTTCTAATAGACAGTACTTCCCAGTGCTATAAATGTACCCGCGTTCACGCACCCACATTTATTCTCAAACATGCCGAGCCGTACGGGGCTCGCACCGCGCGCTCTCTCTTTCAGCTGAGAGAGCTGAGAGCGCGCGCGGGCTGCCCGCTCGATTAAGCGCGCCCCCGCATCACGCTGCAATGGCGCCCATGTTACAGCACACGACTGCTCTCGTGTCGCCGCCATTTCGCGACCAGAGCCCGGTTTTTCAACCCGTGCAAGCACAGCCCCGTTCAACACAGGGTTTGCACACATAAAATCGGCTCACACCGATTGTGCTTTACGTGTAGTGAGCGTGCCCACTGTCCAGTGCCCACAACCACTACACACTGCACGTTCCGCGGTTTCTGTAAAAACGAAACTAACGAACGGTCAGTCAGTACACAAACACAGTGTCCCCGGTGTTATAAATGTGCCCGCCACCAAGCGCCCACGTTTATTCACAAACATAACGAGCCCCGTAGGACTCGCCCCGCGTGCTCTCTCTCAACTCAGAGAGTCGAGCGCGCGCGGGACGCATACTGTGTTAAACATGTCCCCCGCCTCAGACGCCACGGCGTCCATGTCACAGCACATGGTTGCTCTCGTGTCGCCGCCATTTCGCGACCAGAGCCCAGATTACATTCAACCCCTAGTCACACGTGCAGATGCATGGGAAGGACTACCCGGGGTTTCAGAATGGGTGCTAGAGACTATAAAAAGAGGCTATTCGCTACAGTTTTATCGACGCCCTCCCCGTTTCACGGGAAAAGTCGAAACCACGGTAAAAACAGAAGTAGCACATCTACTTCGAGCCGAAATAGCGAAGCTATTGAGCAAAGGGGCCATAGAGCCTTTATCTCAAGCTCAGAGCGAAGGGGGCCTGTACAGCAGATATTTCCTGGTACCGAAGAAAGACGGGGGTCTCAGACCCATTTTAGATCTAAGGCGTCTGAACAAAACGCTTGCAAAGCGGAAGTTCAGAATGCTCACGACCAGAAGTATCCTCGCGCAAATTCGCCGAGGAGACTGGTTTATGGCAATAGATCTGAAAGACGCGTATTTTCACATACAAATTGCGTCACGTCACAGGCGATTTTTGAGATTCGCCTTCGAGGGCCGGGCATATCAGTACACAGTCCTGCCATTCGGCCTATCCCTAGCACCTCGTACATTTACAGTGTGCATGGACGCGGCGCTGGCACCCCTGAGACTCCGGGGCGTTCGAATTCTGAACTATTTGGACGATTGGCTAATTCTGGCTCAATCGCCGTCAGAACTCGCTCACCACAAGACACTAATACTCGATCACCTCGAGTGCTTAGGTCTGAGAGTCAATTGGGAGAAAAGTTCACTGTTTCCCAGTCAAAGGATCTCCTTTTTAGGACTGGATCTGAACTCACTGTCTATGACAGCACAGCTGTCATCACAGCGCAGGCGAAATACCCTGCAAATGGCGAAATCCTTCCTCAGCGGCCACATAGTGCCACTCAGGAGATTTCAGAAAATGCTGGGCCTCATGGCCTCAGCCTCAACAGTGCTGCAGTTGGGCCTGCTGCGCATGCGCCCACTACAGTTCTGGTTGAGAGCGCGCGTACCGCGCCGAGCATGGTTACACGGTCGTTATCGCCTCAAGGTCACTCAGGAATGCATTTCAGCCCTGACACCATGGAGAGCGTCAGACTGGTACCGGTCAGGTGTAAGCCTGGGGACTTCCTCGAGCCTGAAGGTGGTGTCCACGGACGCGTCCACCTCAGGCTGGGGAGCACTGCTCGACGGCAGTCCGCTCTTTGGCCAGTGGTCAGAGCGAGCCGAACTACCGCACATAAACTGCCTGGAAATGATGGCAGTGGACTTTGCGCTGAGGCGCTTCTGTCCCCGGATAAAAGGACACCACGTCCTGGTCCGCTCGGACAACATGTCGGTAGTAGCCTACATAAACCGCCAGGGTGGCGTGAGATCCCGGAACCTATTCAGGTTAGCGGAACGCATACTGGTGTGGGCCCAGCACAACCTGCGCTCGTTAAGAGCAATGCACGTGCCAGGCCACTTGAACGTAGGCCCGGACAGACTCTCACGGAACAACGTTCCCACGGGAGAGTGGTCCCTACACACACAGACTGTGCGTCTGCTGTGGAAAACGTTCGGTAGAGCGGAAATAGATCTGTTTGCAAACCAGGAAAACGCTCATTGCCCAGAATTCTTTTCGAAGAGCGCGAACGCGCTGGCCAGAGTCTGGCCCCGCCGCCCGCTCTATGCTTTTCCTCCTGTCTCACTCCTGCCTCAAGTGCTGGAGCGTATCAAGGAGAGCGGATGCTCAGTACTGCTAGTTGCTCCATTCTGGACGAATCAGACCTGGTTCCCAGCTTTGATGCGACTGAAAAGTACTGCCCCGTGGCCGATTCCAGTGAGGAGAGACCTCCTCTCACAGGCCAAGGGCTCGATTCTGCATCCTCACCCCGAGCTTTGGTCCCTACACGTATGGGCCATAAACGGGTACCCGCTAACCTCCCAAGAGGAGTGTTAGACACGATCGAACAAGCTAGGGCTCCGTCTACTAGACGGCTCTACGCTTCCAAATGGTCGGTGTTCTCTGGATGGTGCTCAGATCAAGGTCTGTCACCACTTCAGTGTGGAGAACCGGAGATTCTCTCCTTCTTGCAAGAGCTATTGGATAAGGGAAGAACCCCATCCACGCTCAAAGTCTATGTGGCTGCCATATCAGCGTTCGTTAATCCAACGCTTGGCCGTTCACTAGGCAGGAACGACCTGGTGGTCCGCTTCCTGAGAGGCGCCAGGAGGTTAAACCCTCCAAGGCCTCCTTCAGTCCCCGTTTGGGACCTTTCTACAGTGTTGAACGCTATGAAAGGGGCCCCTTTCGAGCCTATTCACTCAGTTGACATGAAACACCTGTCTCTCAAGACCGTGTTTCTTTTGGCTCTCGCTTCAGTGAAGCGTGTGGGAGACTTGCAAGCGCTCTCAGTGAGAGCTTCTTGTATGGAGTTCGGGCCAAACGACTCTATAGTCGTATTGAAACCGAAGCATGGGTACGTGCCTAAGTCCCTCAACACACCGTTCAGGGCTCAGGTCATCTCCCTGTCGGCCCTGCCGGCCTCAGAGGACGGAAATAGCTCCCTTTTGCCCGGTCAGGGCATTAAGAGCTTACGTGTCCCGCTCCGCTGTTTTTCGACAGACGGAGCAGCTCTTTGTTTCGTTCAGCGGACGCTCCAAGGGGCGAGCCGCGACGAAACAGAGTCTGTCTCGATGGGTAGTGGACGCCATTGCGCTAGCCTACGCATCTAGAGGCTTGGAATGCCCTTTGGGCATCAGAGCACATTCCACGAGAGGCATGGCCTCCTCATGGGCTTGGTATAGCGGAATCTCGTTACAAGATATCTGTATGGCGGCAGGCTGGGCCTCCCCGTCTACATTTATTAGGTTCTATAACCTAGAGGTTCCTGCGTTGCAGGCTAAACTGCTCTCGGTCTAGAAGACTATGTATAAGTGTTCCTGCCCCGCACTGCGGCCCAGGTCACTTCAATGGTAATATGTACAAGTGCTCCTGCCCCGCGCTGCGGCCCAGGTCACTTCAATGTCTAATATGTATAAGTGTTCCTGCCCCGCGCTGCGGCCCAGGTCACTTCAATGTTTAAGCATCACTCACTGACAATGTGTCCCATGAGCATGCTATTACCCTTCATATATATCTATATTTACATATATATGCTATTATGCCTTAAGAGGCACTATTATAAGGGATGATGCTATTTTAGCCGCTCTCCCTATACTTCTTGGGGTAGGCGCTTGTATACCAGGGCGCGCGCGCCCTTAGGTGTCTGTGTCGATCCAAGAACACGCACGGCGGTTTGCATAGGGTTCCCGTAGCGTTCTTCGACGCAGTACGAGAGAACTCTACGTAAGAGAACGTACTCGGTTACTAACGTAACCTCGGTTCTCTCTAGGAGAGGGAACGAGTACTGCGTCTCATGCCGTGCGTGTCCACGCTGCGTCGCTTCATTGACGAAAATCGGCGTGTTAGACAGCTATGCTCGTATTTATAGGCCTAGGCCACGCCTGTTTGGGCGGGAGGTGACGCAGAAGGGCGCGGAGCGCCCTCATTGGTCAGCGTCCTGGCCTCGCATAGGCTGTGCTTTTCTGGCAGAGCAGCCAATGGGTGAGCTGTATTGCTCCGCCTAGGTTGTATGCTTCAGAAAAGCGTTTTACAATATTACAAAATTAAGGATTAATTTTTGGCTTCAATCTCGACAAAGAAATATCTTTCCCGTAGCGTTCTTCGACGCAGTACTCGTTCCCTCTCCTAGAGAGAACCGAGGTTACGTTAGTAACCGAGTACGTTTTCTGCAGGTGACACAGCCCTCTGAAGGTTTCTACAGCTGCCAACATCCTAAAGACAATTTTGAGCTACATCTCAAAGACTACCACAAACGTCTAAAAGTGACTCCGCAGGGACTCATCCGAATTTGACCCACGCAGTCAAGGAGGGATAAACTAAGAATTGAGAAATTCCGGGCAGTCTCGTTGAGGAACGACCACTCCTGAGAAGACAAAGGACCTTCCTGGAAATTAACCTTTGACTCTCTCTTGAGAAACTAGCATTCACGAGTCAATCACCTCTCCCATGTTGTCTCTCTGCAGTAGTGGCCATACCTCTACTGAAGTAAACGCATTCAGTAAAATTAAAGTAAAATTTCAAGTGTATGCCACAGTATCTTTGATTGTGTAAGCATGAATGCGACCGATCTCAGGTATATAGCAATTACCTTAGATTGTGATCGTGATACCCACGTTAAACAAGGCGTGAGGACCTCTGAGCGACATAGCTTCCTAATATGAACGGGTAAACTATAAGTAAAGAGTTAAATAACAATCAAATGTATTGCTAAACTATTATATAATTTACCAATAACCAATTAGCAATCTAACTTAAATTCGAGGTCGTGATAAAATGGAGTCAGATAAAAGCTTAAATGGAATTATATTACTTTGCCACGCGGAAAGACAGTAACATGCTGAGATTTTCACCCGTTCTATCGACCGATCTAGACGGGCTTACAGGCTTTATGTGGAGGGAATCATGATAGCTCGAAGTACCAGTCGATTTTTGCACAGAACCTTCTAACGTCTGCTAAAAAGCTAACAATTAGGAGAACTTTATTTTTTCAGCAAGATAATGATCCAAAACTCACATCCAAATCAACAAAAGAATGGCTTCAGAATGAATCCAGAAAATATATGGGGGTCCTAGGGCCATGACCCAATTTGACTGACTATTTGACAGATCTTAAAATCATGATTTACTTATATTATTCCAAACTGTATGACTTTCTATATTCTGTGGAACTCAGATGGAAGATATCTTGAAAAAAGTTACAGTGTGTTTTGTCCATACAATGGAAGTCAACAAGTTCCAATGCTGTTGTGAGTTTCATGGGCAACAGACAATTGACATTTTTCAAAACATCCTCTTTTGTGTTCCACAGAAGAAAGGAAGTCATAAAAGTTTGGAACAACATGATGACAGAATTTAAATTTTTGGTTGAACTGTCCCTTTATTAAGTAAGAGAATTGTAGGGATTTAGTTATGGCTTTTGAAGCCCATACATCAGTGAATCTCTCCTCTGACCAGGGACGTGTTATGGGGGTGTCCCACTGGCTAGAGCCACTGCCCCTCTGCCCTCATAGCATAAGAATTCGAATCAAATTACTGTCTGATCTGATATAAATAACACCAGTGACGGTTGGTGACTATGCTGTGGATTGTGGAATGCTCTTTAAATACATCCGTCAAGCATCCACCCTTCTCTCCTTCAAAAACCTCTTAAAATCAAATGTTTTCTCTTAATATAACTCTTCAGCACAGTCTGTAAATTCTACCTTGTTATGTTATTTTGTTTGAATCCCTCGTTGTTTGTTTCTTTAACCTCTCTTTTTTGTAAAGCGACCTTGGATGTTGGAAAGGCGTTATAAAATAAAATGTATTATTATTATTAACCACTCAAATACAATTACTACACAAACTGCAGTATACAAGTGCTCTGTGAAAAAGTCAGCAATTAATGCCAAATATTAAAAGGTTGAGGCATTCTTACACAAAAACAAACATATTGCATAAATTTGCATTTGAAATTTAACTCAAACAGTATCGTTATTTTCTCAGACAGGTGCTTCACATCCCTCACTCAACTATCCATGCTGGATCTGTCCCCGTTGTTTTAAAAAGTAATCATGAAAGCCACAAGGCATTAGCATGACCGCATTCAGCTAGCCAGGCCTTTCTAATGTACCATAAAAAAAATATTGACAATGTGTTATTTTGACGTGCAATTTTAGTTTTGTGTAAAGTGATCATCGTGGATTATATGTGTAAAATAGCAAAAATATAATTCATTCATGCATGACGGCGATTTAAACCTACCGGTAATTCACTTCAATAAAGATAACTGCTATTCTTGTCATGAGCATCAAGGTGTGGGCGCTGCGGTGCAAATTCCACTCATGTTAAATCAAAGATTTGTCAAAAAAAATATATATATAGGCTATTTATATATATATACGAGGCCATTGTTCTGCGCGCGAAGTCCTTGAAATCCATTCTGGGTTAAGGTAAGGCATGTTATTCCCAAAATGTGTCGTGGCTGGGTTGTTAAAGGTCTGCGTGTCTCTCAATGTCTTAGGTCTAATTGAACGGATGAATTATGGTATTCTTCTGTAGCCTGGCAAGTAATTTAACCGTTGTTCACGTGAACTCAAAGACAGCCTGTTTATAGACCACTTGTGGGTGGATGTTTGCTGTTTGACCTATTAATTTGTGTCGATAAAGTATAATATTAATAGGGTAAATCCTGTATAGTGATTTATCCTATAGTGCTTGCATAAAGCAAGTGCATATGTAACGGAGGCCAGCTAGTAGTCGCTGTGCAGGTAAACCTCACTCCTCTGATCTCAATAGGCGCTCTAGCGACAGAGACCCGGGTTCGAGACCCGCACGGAGCGGGAAGGACCCGGGTGGAGGGGTTACACATACACTTGTAGTGTAGCTGAACATGTAGGCCTATCTGTCGTCGTTACGTTCATTGCGTCTGTCACGTGACAAATGAACGAAAGACTCGGAAAAAGTTCCTTGTAAATTATTTTTGACTGCATAATGATTTCTTAATTCAGAATATTATCATGATTGCGTAGGTGCATGTGTTCGGGGAATTTGTCTGTTAAAGTATGACATTTAAAGCCCCTTAAATGAACGAAATGGCTCGAAAAAAGATTAGTTCATTTCGATGACCGAGATTGAACAAGAGAGTCAGTAAAATGATCCGAACCTCACGCGCATACACATCTCCGCCCCGACAACAATGGTTTGAAACGTACAGTGTCATAGGTTCAAATTTGGCAATGTACAAAATTATTAGGTTAATAAAAAATAAAATAAAAACAATTTTGGCCATTGTTTTTAACTTCAATTATTATGTGAGTAGTGCTGAGAGCATTTAGAGAGATGCCACTTGCAAAGTGTAGCAGATTGGTTGCCAAAATCTGTTTAGTGGTCATTACAAAAATCTTAATTGGTAAGAGTTCTTGAAGAGATTTGCAGGGAAGGCTGGATTTCCTTTAGTGAGGTTTTCTTTATAACTGTGTTCAGTTGATGGGACGTTTTAAAAATCAAATAAGGAACAGGGACTGAAATAAAAATACATTTGAAATGATTAAAACCACCAATATGTGAAATGTGGACATTCTAGAACTTCTAATATTGTAAATTTGTGATATTAGTATAATTTGCTGCTCAATGTTGTCACTTCTTGAAGATATTTGTATGTGAAATCAGAAATAAGAATAGATTTATTGACAAATGTGCTTGAACACACAAGGAATTTTAATTTACCTTAATTGAAGCTTACAGTTGTCATGGTTTTGTTATTGTCATGTTTCCATGTCTGTCATGTGATTCCCCGTTAGTCATGTGATCCTGCCATTTGTTCCCTTTTCCGATGTGTCATTGGTTCATTGTTTCATTTTCCACAGGTGTCCCTTGTCTTGTCATTAGTCTTGTATGTATTTAAGGCCTAATGTTTGCCATGTGTCTTTGTCAAGTATTGTTAACCACTGTTTCAGTAGGTTCATGTTCATGTTCATGTTCATGTTCATGTTCATGTTCATGTTCATGTTCATGTTCATGTTCATGTTCATGTTCATGTTCATGTTCATGTTCATGTTCATGTTCATGTTCATGTTCATGTTCATGTTCATGTTCATGTTTTTATTTTCTGTTTGTTCTTGGCTCTTGTTATGTGTGAAAAAAACGGCACATGTTCTCTAATACTTGCCTTCAGTGGGATACTTTACATACAACAATACACACACACATAAATATAACAAAACACATAATAACATTTTAGAATATTTTTTTAAAAGTATAGACAGGTTTACAATATAAACACTTACAGATTAATATAATTACAGTATTGTGAATAATATTATGACACACACAAACACACGCCAATTATTTTATACAGTAGCCTACATGCATACATAGCCTATTATTCATAGATTTATGAAATACAGATCTAACATGCAAAGCAGAATACAATAGTAAAGAAACTTACTTAAGTCTGAAATAGAGCATCATTTTAACTAGATACAGTGATGTGTAGGGGTCAGTTTCTGATTGGATGCTGTTATTGGGAGGTTTCTACATGATCAGGGATCAGCAGCTTTACTGTTATTCACTCCAGGACAGTTTGATATGTGTTTGCTCTGCTCACTACTGCTGAATGAACAACGGAGATGTATGGTGTCCTGCTTATGTTTGCTGTTATTGTGAGAACTGAGACTCAAGGTAAGTCAGAAAATGGTTCTGATTTTATAAAGTTAAAGTAGATAAGCAATTATGATCAGGAGGAAAATTAAATTCCCAAAATATGTTTAAACTGGTTCCCAAAACCAGTATCAGCAGAGTATTGTCTGATACCCAAAATTAGCTTAACTTTATTTTGTATGATATCGAAACAATAGCCTTCTATCAGCTGCATGCTGGAGGAAGCAATATGGGGAAGAGATTGAAGAAAGCAGAAGACAAACTGCTTTACACGGAAACGAAATATCGTGCATATGGTGACGCAAAAGTGTGTGAAATTCGATGTAGTAGGCTATGTTCAGTGGACTAGGTCTACATTAAACATACATGATTCATGGGTATTTTTTTTATTGTCTTTCTAGATCTTTTTGTCTTAATTTTAAAATCTGAAAGCTTATTTATATACCTTGTTATATGAAAGAAATTTAAGAAAGGTTTTAATAACATTAAGAGAACGTTTATATAATTGGAAATTCGAACGTTTGAATAACGTTCTTAGAACCAAGCAATAACGTTAATACAACGTTTATATAACGGGAGAATTGAATGTTCTAATAACGTTTTAAATAACGTTCTTATAACCAAGAAATAACGTTAATACAATGTTTATATAACATGAGAATTGAATGTTCTAATAACATTTTTAATTACGTTCTTATAACCAAGAAATAATGTTAGTACAACGTTTATATAACGGGAGAATTGAACGTTCTAATAACGTTTTTAATAACGTTCTTATAACCAAGAAATAACGTTAATACAACGTCTAAAAAACTGGACGTTTTGAACGTTCCTAGAACATTCAGAAATAACGTTTTTATAACTTAAAGGGAACGTTATGGAAACGTTCTTATAACCTAAAATTGTTAGCTGAAGAATCCTTAGATCCTTCATATATTATCTATTGAATAGCACGTTTTTTTTTTTTAGGTTTGAGAAACAATTACTATGTTGTTTTAAATTGTTTGTTTTTAAATACTAGCTATCACTGTGCTGATTGCACATAAGATAAAGTTTATTCATCCATACTGTTAACCCATTCTGGCTAATATCATCACACTTTATCTGTTTCAGTTGTGCACAGGGATTTTGGATTTATTGGATGTTCTGATACAGAGAAAGAAGTTTTCTATGGATCTGATGGAGAGGAAATGTACCATTTAGACTTCATTAGAAAAAGAGGAGTACCGACACCACCTGACTTTGCAGATCCTGTCAGCTATTCTGATGCTTATGATGCTGGTGTTGGTCTAATAGAGCTCTGCAAACATAACTTAGACGCAGACATTAAAGTTTACAAACCCTCGGTCGAACAACTAGGTAAGACACACATTGCATATAATTATTATATTTTTACATGATGGATATATCTATTGGATAGAATAGATATATAATAATCTGAAGTTTACATTTTTGGAAATGTGCAAAGAAATTAGCTGCTGAAATTACAAATATAATCAAGATTTTGGTCCAAGATAAAATGTCCACTGAGGTCCCAAAACCAGCGTCTATTTCTGTGTGTTCACAGACATCCCAGATACTTCCATCTATTCGAAAGATGTTGTGGTGCAGGATGCTGAGAACAACCTCATCTGTCATGTGACTGGATTCTTCCCTCCACCTGTCAATGTGTCATGGACTAAAAACAATCAGATTGTGACAGAAGGCATAAGTCTAAGCCAGTACCGCATGAAAAATGACGGCACCTTTAACATTTTCTCTACTCTGAAGTTCATGCCAAAAGAGGGAGACATGTACAGCTGCACTGTGAACCACAAATCCATCCCAGGCCAACCTCAAACCAAAACATGGGGTGAGACACTGATTCAGTGACTGTACGATTCTAAGTGTTCCCAAACTCTTTGCTTTAGATCAACTAATATATTATAACAGACATCATCTTAAACAATTTAGGGCAAACATGACATATCCTAAAAAACTAACTTCTTGAGAAGTTAATTGAAAAGATTGTTGTCACGGTTTGGTTGTTTCATGTTCTTGTTTCATGTCTTGTCATGTAATCCTGCCAAGTGTTCCTCATGTGAATGTGTCATGTTGTCATTGGTTAATTGTCCACAGATGTCCCTTGTCTAGTCATTAGTCTTGTGTGTATTTAAGCCCTCATGTTTGCCATGTGGTTTTGTCTAGTATTGTTTCCTGTAACCACTGGGCTCATGCTCATGTTCATGGTCAGTTTTGAGTTCATGTTTGTCTTTGTTTTATATTTGATCACGTTTTGCACTTGGGTTCTCTACAAACTTGCCTTCAGTGGAAAACATTACAGAATACTTGACCTAAATTGAACCCAGCGGTTGCCCTCCTGCATCTATGCCAGGGGAATGGTCCCCTGAAAACATATGTGGAGACATTTTGTGGACTCCTGTGGGCTTTAAAATAATTTTTTCGGTTTGGACTAAACGAACCCTTGAGCTCTGTACTGCCTGGAAGAAAAATTAAGTTCTCCCTTGCGCAATACATCGACCATGCCCTTCTGCTGAGTGATTCCTCATTTACTGTGGGAATTGTGGATGAGGGGCTCCACAATCCTGCAGTGCACACCACAGCCAGCACGCCAAAGCCTGAGTCACTTGACGTCATGCCTTCCAAGCCTGAATCACTTCAAGTCATGCCTGCCAAGCCTGAGTCACTTCATGTCAGGCCTGCCGAGCCTGAGACTGTTCACGCCATGTCAGCCATGCCTGTGTCTTCGGACAAGATGGCAGTAGGTACCTGATTAAGGCCACAGAGGCCATCCCTCCCTGGACCCGTGAACTGTCGGATCCTCCCTGGCCCCCTGAACTGCTAGCTCCGCCCTGGCTTCCTGCACTGCCGGCACCACCCACGCTCCACGGCCCATGTCCGCCCACGCTCCACGGCCCAGGTCCTTCCGTGGTCCGGCTCAGCCCACGCTCCATGGCCCAGGTCCTTCCGTGGCCCGGCTCAGCCCACGCTCCATGGCCCAGCTCAGCCCATGCTCCATGGCCCAGGACCTTCCGCGGCCTGGCTCAGCCCACGCTCCACGGCACAGGCCTGACATGAAGTGACCACCATTGCCATTTCCTGGTCCAGTTCCCCTGCACGGGCCTGGCCCTCCATCCCTCCCCCAAGACCGCCTCCGCTTCACCACCCTCCTGAACTATTAGACTTTTTCGACTTGAACCAGCACTTCACAGACCAATCAATATATAACATAAAGTACCGCGAGAGCGATTCAAAAGCATACTGAGCTGTCTGTTCTCTAATCGCTCTTGCGGTACTTTGATGTCATACATCGATCGGCCTGTGCAGCGCTGGTTCAATTCGAACGAGCCTATAGTTTTGTTGGGCGCCTGGAGCCGCCCATAGAGAGGGAGGGGGGATGGATATGTCACGTTTTGATTTTGTTTCATGTTCTTGTTTCATGTTCTTGTTTCATGTCTGTCATGTGGTCCCCTGTTCTTGTCATGTGATCCTCCCAAGTGTTCCCCATGTGAATGTGTCATGTTGTCATTGATTAATTGTTAATTAATTCAACGTTCATGTTTTGTTTTGAGTTTCATGCCATGCCTTTGTTTTATGTTTGATCACGTTTTGTAAATAAACTGCACTTGGGTTCCCTACAAACTTGCCTTCAGTGGACTCACATTACATAAGTAGACATTAATCATAAACATAGTGTTATTAATACAGTTAATTGGCCATATCTAGGAAAATTAGGAAGAACATGTAAAGATTTTAAAATGTCACTTTACAGTAAACATGAAATATATGCTTTTACATTCTGTGACATGCATCATCATCTGCTTGTGTATTTCAGATGTTGATGTTGCCCTCCCCAGTGTTGGTCCAGCTGTGTTCTGTGGAGTGGGTCTGACTCTTGGACTGCTGGGAGTCACTGCTGGAACTTTCTTCCTGATTAAAGGGAACAACTGCAACTGATTTGAAACTGAAAATGTCTTTGTACTTATAATTAACTTTCTCCTCCAATGAAAGCTCTGTAAATTAAGCTTTTTGGTACTAAACAATAATTTTGTAAACCATTGAACAAGACAAATATTGTTCAAATTTGACTGGGGTCCTAATCAAATTATTTTTCTGACACAGCAGGATTTTCTTTCATTTGTTCAAATATAATGAATGATCCAAATTATTATTTTTCTGTCAGAAGTCAAGGCAATGCCATGCAACGTATTGAGGTGCATTTATTAGAAGATCACAAAAATAGTGGATCTCACCTTCACCTGATAATAATAAAAATATAATTCATCCTTCAGTTTATGGTTTTCAGTTAATGTCAACAGGCAGGGCTCTGACATTAAACAAAATTAAACACTGAAATGAAACACCAGACAAACAAAATTATTTTATTGCACATTTACCTTTGACCATTTAATATTGACTCACATTATATTAATTTATATGTCTTTTTATTTGCCAAATTATCTGTAATTGGTAAAAGATGATGAAGATAGTCTTTTATTAGTCTTTTATTATAAATTTTGCCTTTATTGGACAGAAAAGTGGAAGAGACACAGGGTGTAATGGGAGAATAAAGTACATCAAAAGAGGACTTTAAACTCAGGTTTCTCAAAGCATTGCTGTGCTATATGTCAGACTGATGCCCAAAAGGTTTTTCTCTTAGCCCCTTATCAAGCGCCCCCCTTTTTTTTAATAGACATGAAGATGCACATTACGAACTTAAATGGTTGTAATTCAAGAATGCTTTGGAATATAGATGTAAGATTGGTCTTGTTTTGGCAGATTTTTGTAGAAGTGAAATCAAGATTGGTTTAGGTTTAGTATAGGATATTACTGTTTTAAATAAATAATGGCCATTTTTAGGGAGGACACATAAAATGTAAAACAGTTTCTATGATATTTCACCACACACACACACACACAGAATTTTTTTCTTATATTTTATATTTCTGCAACTAATAAATCCTTCTGATATCCTACAATCTCTTTTTGTGTTGTTTTCTGACAGGTTTTGTCAAATGAAAGCAGTGTCTTGAAATATATGATACATTTAAACTAAAATATTTTTGGTTACACTTTATTTTGATGGTCCACTTTAGACATTCTACTAACTAAGTAACTTTGCAACTACATGTAAACTAACTCTTATTAGAGTTTAGTAGACTAGACTGTCAGTAGAATGTTAGGTTAGGGTGTTATAGGTTCAGGTTAGTAGAAGAAGACATGCAGGTTATTACAGTTTTTCTGAATTGCTAAAACACATTTCTTGAAACCATCCCTCACTTACTCAAAACCTTAAACACAAAAACAAATTTTCAAACCACATTAAGTGAACCTCTGACTCCTCTGGCAAAATCAAGCAATTGCGTCAAAACCATTTTATCTTTGCTCAAAATCAAACAATGCTCTCAGATCGTTCACAAAGCGAGTAAATATTATAAACACTACAGATCATTCATTAGACACTACATCAATAAAAATGAAGAAAACAGAATCCAAAGCATGCAGTTACAGAAAAAAAAGTAATGACAATTTACATTAGTAACTAAGGCAAATAAATTGTATACTGTTTGCACTGCAAGTATAGTATTGTACACTGAAAATTGAATAGTAGGCCCATCGAATGTCTGTATATTCAGCACTTGCATACTGTGAAAATACAGTGACCCAACTGTAAAAGCCAAAAAGGTTACAGTGAAAAGTGAACTCAGAAGAGTTGTGCAACTGCAAAATCAAGGTCAGTGAGAGAGATTGATTCTGCTTCAGCATCATGTCTTCATATTGAACCCGGCCGCAGGACTTTGTCCACATCACAATGTCATCTCTGCAGGCAAAGGGAAAAAAGAAACCTAAAGCACATCCAGCCTTGACAACATTCTCCACACCTGCTCTTCCTCGTCCTCATCCTCTTCCTTCTCTCCCTCTTATATTGTTTCCATCCATTGTTGGTATCAATATTCAGTGCAACATTGAGTCAATGTTGACACTCTGAACTGACTTGTATTATATACAGTTGGTTTGGTCACATCATTAGAAATAGTGTGAATTTTGAGTAGTTGTGTGTGTAAACGATTACAGTTGTGTTGTAGCTGTGTTTAACTTTTGCCTGCCTGTTAAAGGTGGGGTATGTAATTCTCTTTTTTGGCCATTTTTTCAAAATCACTTAAAATCCTATTTCTAACCCACTTACAGCCACTGAGTTAGAAGCACTGAAATAAAAATTAAGCAATTTAATCATCTGTGGAATGGGCAGGACTCGAAAAACTCCAGCCAATCATTTCCAAGACCACCTAGAATCATTGGACAGTAAGTGCGTCAATCAATCGGTCGTACCATCCCCCCTCCCCCCTCCATGTCCATGTTCTTTGAATGGGTGGAGTCAAAGGAAAGAAGGTAGGATCATTTGAGTTGTGTATTTTCAAAATCTGCCAGCCGTTTTGCAAATCACATACCCCACCTTTAATGTTTTAGAAATTCAGAAAAACTGTATTCAGCACAAAATACAGTAGTCCAACTGCAAACGTCCAAAAAGGAAAAAAGAAAAAAATTCTAAATGAAAAGCATGTTACAGTACACTCAGAAGAGTTGTGCAACTGCAAAATCAAAGACAGTGAGAGATTAATTCTCAGCATCATGTCTTCATGTTGGATCTGGCTGGAGGACTTTGTCCACATCACAGACAATGTCTTTTGCCAGGCAAAAGGAAAAACCCTTTAGTGTGCCAGATCCAGACTTGACAACACTGTCCATCTCTTTCTTGTCCTCTTCCTCCTCATCCACCACCTCTTACACATCTTCCTCCTCTCCTTCTCAGATTGTTTCCATCTATTACTCATATACACCTGTGTCTACTACGCACTCTGAACTGACTTGTTTTGCACAATTGGTTTGATCACATCATTAGAAATAAGTGTGAACAATTTTGAGTCGTTGTGTGTAAACGATGACAACTGTGTTTTAGGTGTGTAGGTTTCACCTGCCTGCCTTTTGCAACACAAGTGCATCACAGTGCAAGATGTGTTTTAGTGAGTGAGAATGTGTTTAGAGTTTTGCAAAAAGAGTGCATGAGATTAGCAAACGGTGTTTTATACCTCAACTTAAGGTTTTACAGGAAGAGTGATTTATTCAACAAACTGGTTTAGGCTATTGAGAATTTGGTAGAGTTTAGTGTTTTAGCAATTCAGAAAAACTGCAACTAATGGACTCCAGCAGTATAAGAACAAGTGGATGGTTTATTTTTAAGGGTTTTCAAAGAAAATTAACTGCTTGTTTGGACCATTCAATTGCAGATTGTTTTGTAAACCAGGCACAAATAAATTAAATTATAATTGTTGTATAACTGTTGTATATCTTTAAAGACCTATCTAGTCTCCTGTTGTCTCCAACAACAAAGCTGGCATATGTTGTGGAATTAACAGTACCATGGGAAGAGGGGCTTGAAGAAGCATATGAGAGGAAAAATAACAAATATTCCGACCTGGCAGCTGAAGCATCCCAGAACGTCTGGAAGACCAGCATCTTCCCAGTAGAGGTGGGATGCAGGGGATTTGATGACACATCTACCACCAGTTTGCTGAGAAAAATAGGGCTGAAAGATCGCTCTCTCTAACAGGCCATCAAGTCCATGTCAAGTCCTGCCAAAAAAAGCAGTAACTGGCTCTGGATCCCAGCGTAAGGACCCCAACTGGCAGCAGAGACAGATGCGGTCAGGCTTAGGCCCGACTCAGGGAGAAGGACGCCCCTGCCATGCAGAGCACATTAGGGATATGGAGGGTATGGCATGGAGGGGGGTGTACTTGGGACGCTGGGTACACCGTTGAGCCTTCCTGGAGACGTTGTGGGCTTCAATCAATGAAACATCGATGAAGCAGTGTGCCCACCTGATGACCCCAATTACATACCTAACCCTCCTTTTCACCACTCCACACCAACTGATACTGTCAAGAGTTTACTAAAGGGATTGAAACATCTAGTTCTATTCGCTTTTCTAGTCCTCCAGGACAAGGAGCAGAGTATACTGAAATCAAACTTTTGCAATAAATGGCAAACAAATAAAGATAAAGTACATTACTCAATACGTCACAAACACACACACACACACACACACACACACACACACACACACACAAATTACTCAATACGTCACAAACACACACACACACACACACACACACACACACACACACACACACACACACAGACACACACACTCACGCATGCACGCACGCACGCACGCACACACGCACGCACGCACGCACACACACACACACACACACACACACACACACACACACACACACACACACACACACACACACACAGTAATTGTCCAATGAAAACAGGAAAAGGAGGGCAGTTTTCCACCTAGCAACACTTGACATTTATGTGAGTAGAAGCTGATTTGCCAGATTATTTAGACATCTACCACAAGAACAAGGCACTGAGAAAAAGTTCTCCATTTGGCATATTCATAGACTGTAAATATGTCACTGCTAAAATTCTCGATTTTTCATCCCATATTGATGCTGTCTGCTTTTTTTGGAACAGGCAAGTACAATGAAACATTGAGCAAGGAATTCAACCTTAATTCATCAGTAAACCTGTGACTTATACATTTGAATGAGTTTTTATCTTTAAAAATGGTTTTGTTGTTAATGTCATTGCTGTTAATTCAATTGCTTTTCTTTTATAAAACATGGTCATGAATATTGAGTGAGATGAGCCAGTCGTTTTGATGTCTCTCTAATGGGAATGTTTCTATAGGGGCTTTTGCATCGGAGGAACCTTTTCTAGTTCCTAGAACTATTGGCGAAAGTTACCCGGATTGTGGCGTGTTCGCACCGCAGGAACTAGGAACTAGGAACTATTTTAGTTCTAGAAACTCTTTTGGAGGAACTAATTCAGATAAGGTCTAAACCAGCACTATAGGTGACGTTAGTGTACGCTGATTGGCCAAACGCAAGCGAAACACCAGCACCCCCATTTTTTAAAAAGCTGTGTAAACACACAGATTATAGCTTATATATTTACTCCACAAACTATGGAAAACAGTGATAGATGGGCCTCTTAACCTTTACGCTGAGGAGAAAATCCAATGCAACTTTTGAGGTGAAAATGCAAAACATGATTATGCATTTCTGCTCAGCTGGCAGAGCACTGGACATCAACCACACGGCATACGCTTATAACTTTTCATTACTGTCCACTTTCGATGTATGACAGTTCTATCTAATAACGTATTAGACAAGACTGATAGACGACAGATCGTAAACTAACGAACACAATATGGCAAGCCATTTTAGCTTAAATTGTTCCCAGCGTTACTCGTCGTGATTGCATTTTTACTAATAAGAACTGCTCTCTAATTGTAATTGCTACTAGTAAGAATTGAATTGTAGAGCTCTCTAATTGAATTCTTACTTGTAAAAATGCAATTACGACGAGTATCGCTGGGTACAATTTAAGCTAAAACGGCTTGCCATACATACGCCGCGGTGTCAAAATAAAAGTCCCAACAACAAGCGCGGCTAACGTCACTTCATAGTTCCTACTGGTGGTGCAAAATAAATGCAAGCAGGAAAACGTTCCTATGGGAACCACTAGTTCTCGGGGAACCACTGGTGGCTACTAATTCCTTGATCTAAGTTCCTAGAACTATCCGGCGCGAAAGCCCCTTATAACACACAGTAACTAGACTATACACCAACACAAAGTAATAGCAAATAGCAGATGAATACAGGTGCTTTTGTTATAACTTATAATGCAATTATACAAAACCTGAAGATCTAACACTCTTGTTTTTATGTTTCAGCTGATGGATTTTATGAATGCATGATGCTTGAATGTGTCTACAGCACCGGTGATTACAGTGATATGGTGTTTCTTGTGTCAATGTCCTTCAATAAAGTTGTGGATGCACAGTACAACAGCACGTTGGGGAAGTTTGTGGGGTTCACAGAGCCAGGAGAGAGAAATGCAGAGCGCTGGAACAAAAATCAGGCCTTTATGCAGGGACTGAAAGCTGATGTGGACACAGTCTGCAGACATTATGCTAAGATTGCGGACTCATCTGTCCTCGATAAAACAGGTGAGTGCTACAAGACTCTTGTTTCATCTTCACTGCATTATAAAGATCTCTAACATGTGTGTCCACCACTGGTGCAGAAGAAACACACTCAAAATGCATTAAAACTGAGGTCTATTGTTTTGGTGGTGTTGTACAATGTGGTTGTCTTCAGTGATTTATGATTGTTTTTTATACAAAATCAATAATATATATATATTACAACTTGACAACATTATACAGGGGTTATTTGAAAACATTTTAACTTTAAGATTTTTAAAAAAAAAACTGAATAATATAAGGAAATATGTATGGTCTTTTTTTCCTCGACAGCCCATTTCTGAATTTATAGAAATTACTTTATAGTTCATATAAATCATGTTGTTCATTTAGTTTAATTCATTCAAGTATTATAGATACTTGTCACCTAATGTATTTATCATTTATTTGTGTCATACATCAGAATACTGTAAACTAATTTTTGAGTGTTTTCTTCTTCTTCTGGTTTAGTACTACCGAAGGTTAAGGTCAGTTCAGTGAAGCAGACTGAAGGCAGACATCCAGCTGTGTTGATGTGCAGTGCGTATGAATTCTACCCGAAAAAAATCAAAGTGTCCTGGCTGAGCGACGGTGAACTGATGACCTCTGAAGTGACATCAACAATGGAGCTGGCTGATGGAGACTGGTACTACCAGATTCACTCTGAGCTGGAATACACTCCTAAATCTGGAGAGAAGATCTCCTGTGTGGTGGAGCACGCCAGCTCACCTCAACCTATTGTTAAAGACTGGAGTAAGACGAAACATTTACTTTACAGTCTTTCCTTTTTAATAGTTTTGGCATATTTATGGGAGCAAATAGAAAATATGGAAATTATTTTGTTATTACACTTGAGCAACTAAACAAATATTAAACGTAAATATTGAGAATGTACTAATATCATTCACTATCAGAGCAAGATTTCCGTTCCCCACAGATCCCTCTATTTCTGAGGCTGACAGGAATAAAATCGCTATTGGATCCTCTGGTCTGGTGCTGGGAATCACCATAGCCGCTGCTGGACTCATTTACTACAAGAAGAAATCAACAGGTCAGTGGAGATGAGAGCAAATCATGCTGATACTCATCCATATACATCAGTGGTTCTCCACTCTGGATCTGGACTCTCCAGTTTAGCTCCAACCCTAACCAAACAGACCTGAACAAGCTAATAAAGGTCTTAATGATTTCTAGAAGCTACAGGCAGGTGAATAATTATGATCAAGGTGATCAATGTTTGATTAATCCAAACACTGAGGACCTTGAGGATCAGAGTTGAGAATTCCTGATAAAATCATGTCTGTACATTCATCTGATAATAAATTGTCATTTTTACTTTGTCAGGGAGGGTCTTGGTACCAAACTGACTACAGTCTAATGTTACCTGATACCAACTGGAAGAGGACCTCCTTGGATCACTGATGTATTATCTTTATGCCACATCTTTCATACAGTCTCCTTAACTTTTAACTTTAATAATTAAAGTAATAATGGAAATAAAAAAATGGCATCAACAATGCTTACATGACTTGTATTTGAGGATATCCATGTAACGTTGGTAGTGATAAAATAGTGTGTATTTTATTGTGTGTAATTATTTAGCTTGAACTCTCCAGAGCTGATTGTATGTGGATAGAAACAATGTGAATAATGATGAGCCATATTTAGATTTTGAAATATGAAATATGATCCTGAAGAGATTTAATTTTATTTATTGATTTATTTAAAGGTTTATTTCAAAATACTGATTTAGATATATAAGGAAATGTTATGTTTAATGTTTAATACTTCGAATAACCTGTTCATATGAATTGACTTGCTCCACCTCCTGACGCGTCACTACGGCGTGAAAGTGCAGGTGTTAATAGTTGAGGAGAGAAGGGGGCCTACAAGATGGCGGCCGAGACAGTTGGCTATATTCAAGGCTAAGGAAAGACAAATTATTTTCTCACCTTAAACGTTAAATTCGATCAGTGCAAACAACTGGAAATATATCTTTATATTGTTGTCTTAATAAAAGGACGATCAGCGTGAGTTTGATTTAAACAGACTATCAAGCACAGTTGTAAAAAAATTAAAAATCAAAGATGACAGACAAAAGACCAAAGATCAAGGTAAAAAGACAAACAAGACGCTTTCATTCACCACTGAGAACAGAGATGTGACTGAGGATGTTATGGAAGTTGTCAAAGCAGGTGATATACATTCCTACACTAATTCCGATGTGTAGGAATGTGTAGAGTTGTCCCTCTTTCTGAGTCAGCTCCGTGCACTCCAGTCGCAAAGAAAGGGAAAGTTGAACCTACACTCTCCGAGTTGCAAGATAATATTGTGAGGCTTGTGGCTGAAAAAATAAAAGAGAACGCGGACAATCTTGCAGGCCTGATAAAGAAAAATTAGGACACCATCGAAGCTTTAAAGGAATCATCAGAGTTTCTCTTCAACGAAGTTCAAGACATGAAAACAGAAATAACAACGATTAAATATGCAAGTGAAATAACAGGCTTGGAAGACATGGAACGGAACGCTATCACAGAAGATGGAACCTGAGGTCATTCAAGACCCTGAAAAGGTATAGAAATGAGCAAAGAATTCGGAATTCCTCAAAACAAAGAAGGTAAAATTCGGCGAATACTTGACTACAAAAGACAAAGAGACACGCACTAAGCTGTGGCCACAGATTGAAGAGGCACGGAAGCAAGGGAGGAGAGCCTTCTTCATCAGAGCCAAAGCCATTGTTGAGGGTAAAGAAATAAGAATGTAATGATAGCTCTGATGTGATCTAAAAGTGAAGTTGCCTATGGTCTTTCGTTGAGAAGTTCAGTTGTATTCTAAAATACATCTAGTGATGTGCTGTTATACCTAATGTTTGACATAAAAGGTCAGATTTATAAACCCAAGTTTGCGTGCTCTAATGCGTATTCAAAAGGTGAAGACAATCATTTCCCTTCTTTGTTATATTTAAAACTCCGTTTTTTTCTTTTTCTTTTTGAGTTAACTTGTTCTAGGCTACTTTTCAATTTGTCTGTCAATTTATTCACTTAATGTGAGTGGTATACGATATACGAATGGTATTTCAAGGCAGATTTTTATCTTCTACAAGAAACATGCTTTAGCTTCAGATTTAATTTTTTTCAAAAATCAGTGGGGAGACAATATCTGGATGGCTTATGGAAACAGTAAATCTGCTGGCGTTGCATTAAAGGGCTCCTTTCAGGAAAAAAATCCTTAAAAATGTTGTTCATGATTCAGGAAGATGGGTTATTTTAGTAATTGAATTTATGGAGATTTTTTTCATTATGGGTCATGTATATGGTCATAATCATAGAAACACACACCTTTTTGCAGAATTTGATGAACAAATAAATGCCTTATTAAATTCCTTCAAAATTAATTTTGTGGGGTGACTGCACTGCATAAGTGACCCCATCAAAGACTGTCAACCTCAAATATCCTTTAATATGCATTTAAACTGTTGTTACATATGTAGACTAAAAAAATCCACAACAATTGTAGTTCTCTTGGAATAACAAAGATTTATCTAAGAGATCCAGGATTGACTTTTGGCTTATTTCAAATGAGTTAGAGTAGACAGTGTGGAAGAAACCAAAATAGAACCCTCAGAATTTTCTGATCATAATATGATTAGTTTATTATGTATAAAGGATCAACCAATAAAATATAAACAAAATTATTGGAAATGAAATAATACACCTTTGAGTGATAAAATCTTCAAAGCCAAAAAATAAAAATGTTATAATAGCAAAAAATGACAAAATATAAGGCAGACATTTGGAATATACAAAATTTCAGATCCGTAATATGGCCATCAAAAGGGCAAAATAATTAAGGAAAAAAAAATGCGACAAGATAGAATACTCAAGGAAATAATTTATATCTATAAAAAGAATGAACAATCACAAGCTGACATCAATATTTTTTTTGAATTACAAGCTGAATTGGACAACAATATCGATACAAAATTTGGCACAGTGAGCTTTTATTCATTCTAGGCGAAAGTGGATAGAGCATGGTGAAAGGAATAAGAAATATTTTCATAATTTAGAAAAAATAAATGTTAGTGTTAACAGTATAAACTTAAAATTAATGATCAGATCTCTGAAGACCCCCCAAACATTTCTAATTTTGTGAAAGAATTTTATAAAAAACTATACTCTGAACACAAAAGTTGTCAGAGCTCATATTTCCTCTCTTGTATAAAAAGTGTGGCTCAAGGTATTGATGAAACTCAGTAGTACATTTGTGATCAAGACATGAGAACAAAAGAACATTAGTAAGATAATAAATCCCCAGGGAATGATTGCCTTAAGGGGCATTTTATAAAGCATTTCAAGATTACATTTTTGAATTCTTAGTAGTAGTTTTTAAGAAGGCTATAGAAACCTGTAGGCTTCCCCCAACTATGTGTCAAGGTTTAATTATATTGTAACCTAAACTCAATAAGGATTGTTTGCTTCTTGACAATTGGAGGCCTATAACCTTAATTAATAATAAACAGAGGAATTTCTCACCATCGGTGCTCGGCCCCTAATGATGCAAAATTGTTGGCTCATATTTTTGCGCAAGGAATAAAGTTGTGCTTAAGATACAACTATAGATGATAGTCAGTCTGGTTTCACGCAAGGACGGCATATTAGTAAAAATGTTCGATTAATCTTAGATTTAATTGATTTAAGGATAATAGTTAAGTTAATAGTTCAATTCTATTTATAGATATACAAAGCCTTTGATACTGTGAAACATGATTTTTTATTTGACGTATTCGATTTTTTTGGTTTTGGTCAGTACTTTAAAAGGGCAATACAAACATATGTGACATTCAGTTAAACTTCCATGGGGAACTACTCGTAGATTTAGCATCTCCTGGGGCATAAAACAAGAGATCCGGTGGCAAAAAAACAAACAAAAAAATCGATTCAACTTTATATGGAAAAACAAGTCACACTATTTAAATAAAAATATTTGATGTAATTCTTATAATCAAGGAGGTTTGAATGTGCTTGATTTTGGTACTTCTAATACAATTTTCAAGTTGAACTGGATTAAACATTATATTAAGCATACAGATAAACTATGTTATACAATTTCAAATCTCATTTTTGGAAAAAGTTGGTGGTATAGAGTTCCTTTTAAAATGTGACTTTGAGGTTAACAAGCTCCCAGCTATCCAATTTTCATAGACAGGCTATTTTATGTTGGCTTCTTATATACAAGATACAAGATATACAAGGCTTCTTATACACCCCCCCCCCCCCCCCCCTACGACAATTGGGTTACAAACTATATTATATTATATTCTATATAACTGATAAGGGCTACTTATTTCCATATACTGAATTTGTAAAGACATTTGGGATTCCAATATCTCCACGAGAATATAGAATTGTTTCTGATGCAATACCAGGTTTTTTTTTTTACTTTTGAGAAGCAATAGTGAACCTCATAAGCAATCAATGTTTAAAAAACAGGTTTTGTTAAATGGTGTTGATATTAAAAGATAGTAAACGTAATAATACATTCTTCAGATGCCTGATTCATTGCCCTGCAACACCTCGAAATAAATACTTTTGGAATTAACATTTTAGAAATATTAATTGGAGATTGATTTGGACTTATAATAACAAATACTGTATCAATAATAATGTTTATGAAATATACTTTAAAATTATACATAAAATACTCTTTAAAATAACTTAATTCAATTATGGACAGAGGTTCCACACAAGTCAATTATTTTATATTAACATTAATGGATTTTTTTTTTAAATATATGTAAGCTCCTTGTGTTGTGACAACACAACTGAATGAGAAAGAATCTATGTGAAATACCCAGGTGAAAATAAAGTGTACTTGAGTGCACTAAAAAACACTTAAATACAAGAAAGTAGCTACATTAGTACATTCCTATTTTTTGTGCTAAAGAAAAGTTTAAAAATTATACACTATAAATACACTAATTAAAAGTATATTTTTACTTTAGTACTTAAGTGTAATTGCGAAAGTATACTAAATAACATTGATATTTTAAATGTATTTTTAGTGCATAAGAAAAAAGATATACTATTGAAAAAATACACAGAAGTGTTTTATTTGTGTAGTGTATTTCTTACAAGTACATTTTTAACACATTAAAAATAGTTCATTCACTCAAAAAAATTACTCTTTGAATGAACATAAAAAAATCATGGAAAGGATTTCCACATGATTAACTTGCTTTATTTCAGCATTATGCAATTATGTTATTCCAATTTAATGTACTTACGTTGGGTCAACTTAATTTATTAAGGTTGATTCAACTTATTTACTATAGTTTGGCACAGCTTAATTTAATAGTGTCAGCCCAACTAATTTTAAGGTTTTCTGACATGATTGAAGTGTTTTTTATTTTCAAACATCCATTAATATTTCATTTATTTTAGTGACACATAATCAAATCGATAGACTATAGCTAGCTATTTGCTAGCAGTAGTACATATTTGCAAATGCTAAGATTTACATGCTTCTTCAACCGAAACAGTTAAACGTATCTGAATCAGTCCACAGCCAAACAAAATGCTCCACTCTTCTCCACAATGGTAACCCACTGTAATTTAAATGGTTCTAATTATTCCAATGTAATTGAACATTAAACACAATTACACACTATCAAGTCTTCCCCTTTTCTAATTTTCTCCAAAAAACATAAAATAACACTTCATTTTAACATTTATTCTCTCTTAATTTAACCATATGCAAAGCATGCTGGGAACTAACAAGCACCGCCCAGTCTCAGTTAATGCAACACAAATCATTCATGTAATCCAACACAAATGGATTAAGTAAACTTAAATTTTATATTTAAGCAGATTGAACACAATCAAATTAAGTTAGGGCAAAATGGCAGTTGGCGTCGCACTATACCGCCCCCTCTGGATGTAAGAATTTTTTACTTAACATAAATGATTTGTGTTTAGACAACACGTTAGGATTTTGTACTGTTAAGATGAGACATAATTACGTGGACCTTAATAGAAAAAAACATTTCAAGTCAACAAACACAATTATTATAAGTAAACTAAATATAAATATATTATGTAAAGTGCACAACCTTCCTAGTTCGTTTTTTTGAGTGTTGTTAGTGCACTTTTAGATAGCTATTATAAGTTTAAATTAAATTGATTTAATTGAATTTATTCAAAATGTAATAGTCAAAAATATTTTTTTCCCAAAAGTGCTATTTATGTACTAAAGATAAGCTTTTAGTATATTAAGTACAAAATAAGTGCGTGAAAATAGAGCACTTTAAGTACATTATGGAAGTGTACTAATTAAGTGTACTAAGTGCACTTAAATAAAATGTATTTTAGTATACTTTTTTTCACCTGGGTAGTAATGTCCAACCAAAGCAATGGAATTGCTTCCCTGTAACTTAAACTGGTTAAGTTTAGTGAACATGCTCTAGTTTATTGGATAGAGTTGGATTTACATGATTTATCAATTGAACTTCTAGACCACTGATCTTCAATCCTGCTCCTGGAAGGCCACTGTCCTGCAGGGTTTAGTTCCAACCCTAATCAAACACACCTGAATCAGTTCATCAATCTCTTCAGGATCGCTTGAAAATACAAAGGCAGGTGTGCTGAAGCAGGTTGGAACTAAACTCTGCAGGACAGTGGCCCTCCAGGAGCAGGACAGTGGCCCTCCAGGAGCAGGATTGAAGACCAGTGTTCTAGACTATAGCTAGCTATTAACTAATAATAGCACTAATTAACATTTTTAAATGCTAAGATTTATATGCTCCTTCAGCCACTGGAGTTAAACTATCAAGTCTTCCTCTTTTCTCATTTTCTCAAAAACACATTTATTCTATCTTAATTCAGCTATATGCAAAGCATGATGGGAACTAACAAGCACCCCCCAGTTTCAGTTAATGCAACAAATCATTCAATCCAACACAAATGGATTAAGTAAACTTAAATTGTACATATATTTAAGCAGATTGAACACAATCAAATTAAGATTGGACAAAATGTAGCAATTGCATCGCTTACGCTCATTTGAATGAAGCAATTTGAACAAGCAGCCAATATATTTTTTTTTCTGTGCAATATTTTAAAAGCATCCCAGAACAGACTTTCCCGAAATACTAACAGAAATGAAAGACTTTGCTTTTAGATTAACTTTATATTTTCTATGGCTGATACTTCTAGCTCTGATGCCATGCAACTTTCCACCTTCTTCGCACGCCGTCTTCATCCAATATGTTGGAAATCACCACATCAGGTTTATTTTTTTAATCGCGAAATTAAACCCTTTACATTAAGGCGGGCGTACACGGTGCGATTTTTTGCTGTTTTACGAGCTCGCAGATTATTTTTTCACTCAGGAGAAATCGAGTGCAAATCGGTGATGCTCGCATGGTCGCGGCTCGCAGCGTGTGAGAGGAATTACGAGCCGAGCCGAGCACGTTATGAGCACCTCCCCGACCTCCCGATCATTTTTAAACATGTTTAAAAAATTCGGGGAGTCGGCCCGATTTTCACCAGCGTATAGGCTGTCCCCTATTGCCAAATCATACACAACCGCCTCACAGGCTAGATCGATGGGGCTACCTCAGTGGCAGCAACCACACAGCGTGCGCATACACTGTCACACACACACACACACACACACACACACACACACACACACACACACACACACACACACACACACACACACACACACACACACACACACACACACACACACACACACACACACACACACACACACACACACACTCTCTCTCTCTCTCTCATGTTTTTATGTTGAACGGAATGGCTACTGTCACAGTATCTGCATTTGCACACACATTTCTGTCATTTTTCTATCTGAAGCTATTGCCTGAAACATTGAAAGCTCTCACAGAGACTGTATTTAACCGCCAGCTCGGGATAAAATTCGTGCAGGAGGACAGTCGTGCCGTGTACCAGCTGCTTTGACGCGATTATCAGTTTAACTGACTCGTAACGTGTGCAATATCTCACGACCTCCCGAGTGTCCGAACTCGCACCGTGTACGCCCGCCTTTAGTTTAACGATTGATAATTAAGTATAGTGGAAAATTATACATGTTAAGTTAATTCAACGCAATACAAAAGTGTTTTGGAGGTAAAATAAATATATCTGTGTTACTTTGACAAATAATAATTGGGTAAAAATACAGTGCCACAAAACCATTTTTTTGAGGGTGTATCCAACGAACAAGTTCCTAAAAATATATAAAAATGACTGAATCCTGTGTATTTTGTGAAAAGGATACAGAAAATATTTTGCATCTTTTCTTTGAATGCATGTATGTGAAATTCGTTTCGATTGATGTGGAATATTCATGTAATATGTTAAGTGGAATTAAAATTCACATAGAGAAAAGGGATGTTTTTTTTATTATGACAAAAAATATATAGACAAGAGTCACGTTTTAATGTTGAATCTTATTATATTACTTTGCAAGTTTTAAATACACAAATGTAAATGGTCTGTAACTGGAGAAAGATGCAAGTAGACCTGTCATAGGTGCCTAACCAAAATCTGCCTCATTGCCCCAGTCCTACTCTGCAGCCATCCTTGGTGGCCTCTCTCATCTTAGGAAGGCAATGTTATGGAGCACAACACAACACATGCCCTTTGTGGAGTCACTCGGAGATGATTAAGGCACTGGAATCTTGATTTGATGAGACCAAATGTCATCTCTATTCGAGCTCTTGTGCGTGCATGGGCAATGTTGTAGTTGCGTTGTGTCTCAGTCTGGGTCTCCTAATAGGGAGTCAAGAGATAGGCAGGCAGGGATATCCCTTATCTCCCAGCAAAACTCCTGAGAATTCGCCTGGATAGAGTAAAGATAATATACAATACAAATTGTACATTGTATTTGTTTGTAATTAGAACAATGTTTTTTAAAGCTGCAGTTTTTGCATGAATAACCTACCTTGTGCCATTTGCTGGCAAAGAGAAGAGTCATGGGTTGAGCCAGGCCATTTAGCCTCTACATTACTGATGACATAGTCTGCATCACAGACCATCTGGGGGTAAAACAAATGTAGGTCACTACAATGCAATATAGGCATAACAAAACATGTCTATAAAGAGGGATGTGAGAAAGAGAGAAAGTAAAAGTAAGAGAGAGAGAAAGTAAATGGCCCAAAGTTACTGTATGGTTAGGATGCTGACAAAAGAACGTTAATAGCATACAAAACAATCACGTAGTGACTTTAGAAGAAATATTTCATGTTCAGTACAAGTTAAGCTCAATCTATAGCCTTTGTGGCATCATGGTCATTACTACAAAAAATATATTTACACTTGTCCCTCCTTTTTCTTTAAAAAGAGCAAAAATCTTAGTTACAGTGAGACGCTTACAAAGGAAATGAATGGGGAGAATCTGCAAACATCAAAGTGCCTAACCATTCTGATTTTTTTTTTTTTTAAACGAGGTATGAGTTACAATAATTGTTTGTGGTAATAAACATTATGCCACAAATGCTGGCCTTTACATGTATTGAACCCAAAATATTCATTAATTAATTTAGAACATTTTGGTTTATCTTGACATGATGGCAGCAGAAGTAAACGGAAGTGAAACATAAGAGAAAGAAAGCAAGAGTAATACACAGGTAGGCATGCAGGTGTACTGTAAACACACCTCAGCATGATCAGATCATCTGCTGGCAGGTGGATTGTCGAGGGTTGGTGTGTGTGTGTTGTGAGTGTGTCCTTCAGGCTGGACGTTCTGCACTGTCTCCACCAGGCTGCCGCTGGGAAGGACCACGTAGCGCGCCGCCACTTCCTGTCCCTGCTGTTCCCGTAAACCCTCCTTACTGTGCCAGACGCCATACCCGAAATACACCAGAAGACCTGTGACCGAGCAAGAGGACAAATTTGATTATGTGACGAGGCTGGTTTAACTGTTTATATGGTTTGTAGCAGTGCTGACAGGAGATGAAGATAATCATGTTAGGACTGATCTTCTCTTCCCACAGATGAGTCTATAGCCAATTAATGCTGAGACAATAGTTGCCTTGTCTCTTTAAGAGCTTGCACATGGCGAAGCAGCCAACATTTAGCTATTAGCTTTGACTAAAAAACAAACAAAACAAGTCTATAGACATGACATTTTCAATTCATTTCTCATTAAAACAAGACGGTGAATATGTAAGGGTGATCACCTGTAGGGGTAACAGTATATTTTTATAGTTTTAACTCGAGGCTATTAGTTTCAAGCAATTTCCAAACAAAATGTCAGTGAGAGAAAATATTTAAAGGGACAGCTCACTCAAAATAGTGATAGTCACAAGTCAATAACAGTCAATAGTCAACATTTACTCTCCTAATCTGTGACGAAGAATTTACAATTCATTAGGTTCCTTACACAAAGCTATTGGATGGGTTTAAAAAACTTTAAGGGTAGCCAAAGCTTGACAGTAGCCACGTTTCCATTACTCTTCAACTGCAAATTGAAAATACAGTCAAGGGAAACATGTCAATTTCACAAAAATTCCCATATATCGCAAAAACATTTTTACGCTTACATGAGGTGGTTTTTCAGCCAATTTGAAAAAAGAAAACTTTGCAAAAACTGCAATGAAATTTTTTTTTTTTTGCATTTACAGGTCACCTGTCGTAACAGTTGATCATTCTTTAAATTCATATTTAAAGCAGTATGTTTGGACAGAAGACAAGACGAGTTCTTTATTAAACTCATAAAAAACAAAAGAATTTCGATTAAAAATAATGGCTAGTGCGGTGGCTGCGATTTACTTAAACCTACCAACATCTGTTGCCATGATTTTTTGGAATGACTTATCGTGAAAGGAAAAATTGTTGTGCGTTTTAGTCGCATAACATTAGTTAATGGAAACACCGTCATTTCGCAATAGTTTTTTATCGAGATTTACAAAATAGTGCAAAAGTTTTCTGCAAATCTGTAATGGAAATGCATTCTCTTTAATGATAAGCAAGAAGTTGGTTAAACACTCAGCTTAACATCCCTTTTGTGTTCCACACTAGAAATAAAGACGAATGGAACAATATGGAATAATAGATATTCATTTTTGTGTGAACTATCATCCTAAGACAGCGATATGTTTATTATTTTCAGTATTGTTCAATATTTTCTTTAATGAGATAATGCTGTTCTGTACTGAGTCGGTCAGTTCATAAAGTGTATACATCTCATTTGGTGCTTTACTTTAGTACAGTAATTTCTAAATTGATGTTTATGTAATTCACAATATTGTGGTGAAGGAGAAGTGAAAGTGCTGAACTGGTACCTGCTGCGAGCCATATGGTGAAACGGATCCAGGTGAGCGGACTTAACTTCAACATGAGAAATACATTCAGGAGGATGCTGAAGCCAGGAATAAATGGCACCAGAGGAACCTGAATGATGAAACACACACTAGTGATGCACAGTCTGACTCATTTCGATGACTCTCAATCTCAGTTGGTTTGAACAGTTTGTTTAAATCAACTGGTTCAAGAAAACTATTCAGTGATTCTTTTACATACATCTTTCATGAATGCATCATCATGTGATTCCTGGCATACAAGCATGTTGTTGTTTTTTTACATTTATTTATATGGTTTTATAAATAAGGGAGTTTAGAGTAATTCCATGTGTTCATTCAGTTTGTTGCAGCCAATTCAGCTCCTAAAAATGATCTAATTGACATTTATATTAAACAATGTTGAAATCTATTTACATCTTTAAGCTGAAAGCATTTTTGCATGATTGTATATCAGATATCAGTATTCTCAGTTCATTCCCAAATGCTCTTAGTACTTATCGGTTGTCATTCATACACATTCGAGTTCAAAAGCTCAGTCAGCTAACGTTTCAGATTCTGCAAGGTGAATGTAAACTTATGACCACAACTGTACAGTTTAAGCAATTGTAACATTTCATGATGTAGGCTTGCACAAAACAAATATTAGATGAATATTTTTGTGCATAACAAAATGTGCTTCAGTAATAATCTAAATTCAACTAATTAGGCTACGTGTACAATACATTCATTCCCACTGTTTTTAAAAGTGATAGTTCAACCAAAAATAAAATTATATCATCAATCACTCTCATTTTATTCCAAACCCATAAGACTTATATTCATCTTTGAACACAAATTAAGACTTTTTTAATGAAATCTGAGAAATTTCTGTCCCTCCATGAAAAGTCTAATCCCCCAAAACTTAGTTCAAATCGTCCATAAAGAGAGAGTGCTCTATGCATGTTCGCTGATCAATATGTACCGTAAATAAAATCCTACATTAAAATTCATATGGATTTTTTTTACTATCTCTTTATGAACTTGTTTAACAACAGAATAATAGGAGAATAGACTCAATGGAGGACCAGAAATCACTCTTTATTAAAAAAATACTTCATTTGTGTCCTAAAGATGAACTGAAAATCTTATGGTTTTTGAATGACATGAGTATTGATGACATAATTTTCCTTACAAACACACACTAACCCTTTAAAGGGGTGGTTGATTATGATTTAACTTTTCTAACTTTAGTTAGTGTGTAATGTTGCTGTTTTGCATAAACAAAATCTGCAAAGTTACAACGCTCAAAGTTCAAAGCAAAGGGAGATATTTTATTTTAAAGAAATTGCTTTTTAAGGACTACAACAAACGGCTGGTAGGGACTACACAACACTTCTCCCGGGTTAGTGACATCACCAACCCTAAAATGTACATAAACCCCGCCCCCGTGAACGCATTTATAGATTATCATGACAGAATGCTAATCAATAACTAGAATATAACTACACATAAGCTACATAATTCATCAACTAACCATTCAGAAATGTTGTCTAAAAGTTTTTGAAAGTTTCAGTGCATGTTGGTGTGAGGTAAAAGGACACAAGCTGTTGAAGCTCCGCCCCCTGTGCCGGGAGCAGCAGCTCATTTGCATTTAAAGGGACAGACAAAAATGGTGCGTTTTTGCTCACCCTCAAAAAGTGACAATTTTAACTTGCTATATAAAAATATCTGTGGAGTATTTTGAGCTAAAACTTCACATACACACTCTGGGGACATCAAAGACTTATTTTACATTTTTGTGAAAAGGGCATTATACCACCCCTTTAACTGTATGACATCTGTGGTTTTGTCTAACCAGATGTCTATTCGCCTCATTGCTGCAGTATTTTGTAACTAACCTGAAAGGTCTTGTGATTGGGCTGCTGTTCATGGACCCAGATGAGAGCCAGACTGAGCAGGAAGACCAGACTGAAGATGACCAGCAGAAGGGTGAAGCTCCACACAGGCAGATGCAGCTGGTTAGTCCCAAACACCAACACAGCACTAAAAGAGACTGCACTGACCATCAGAGCCAGCACAGAGAACGCCACCACCTCCCCCGGCTCACAGTCCCCCAGTATACGGCCCAGATACGGTTCCCAGCGAGCCTTCAGCGTCCCGGCAGCGCGTCTCTCCTTCACCGCCTTCTGCCTCTCCACCAGCTGAAGTTTATCAGAGAATGACTCATACTCCTTCGGCTCTCCGCTGTCCTGTGCAAAGGTCTGGGTCTCGTTCACGGCCACAGATGGATCCAGCTGCTGCCCTGACTGGTTCAGTGAAGGTGTGGATGAAGTATCGCTCTTGATTCCTCCTGAGCTACCAGTACTTTTATCCTGTTGGTAGCGGAGCACGATGATGCTGGCCGCTACAAAAGTGTAAGCAAGCAGAGTGCCAATGGAGAGGAACTGGACTAGTGCTTCTAGATCAAAGATGAGGGCAAGAAAGGCCATAAGGCTGCCAAAAACAAGAATGGCGATCACCGGGACTTTGGTTACGGGGTTGACACGAGAAAAGACAGAGAAGAAGAGGCCGTCCTCCGCCATGGCATACACAATCCGCGGGAGAGAGAAGAGGTTGCTGAGCAACACAGTGTTCATGGCTAGATGAAAGAGATTAGATAGATTGGAAACAGTATAAACTCCATATTTATTCATCTATATAAACATAACAACTTTAGAGACTGCTATAAAGTTCAGCCATGTCTCTCAAAAAATAAACAATTTAAATAAATACAAATATATATGTTATGTCAATGTGACCATATAGATATCATACACTAAGATCTCTAAACACACTAACGTTCAAAAGTTTAAGGTCAGTAAGATTTTATGATTTTATGTATCTTCTGCTCACCAAGGCTGTATTTGATAAAAAATACAGTAAAAACATACTAAATATTGTGAAATATTGTAACAATTAAAAAAAGTCAGTATATTTTAAACTGCAAGACTGTATATTGACTGCAAAGCTGAATTTTTAGCACCATTACTCCCGTCTTCAGTCACAAAATCCTTCAGAATTATAATACATATGCTTATTTGGTGCTCAAGAATAATTTCTTATTATTATCAATGTTGAACATAGTTGTGCTGCTTAATATTTTTGATACGTTGATGGCGTGATGAATAGAAAATTCCAAACAACAGCATTTATTTGAATTAGACATTTTTTTATTAACATTATAAAGGTCTTACTGCCACTTTTGATTATTTTAATGCAACCTAGCTGTATAAAAGTATTATTTAAAGCCATAAAAAATATGTTTTTAAAAGACGTTCACTGGAGGTAATAATTTTTTTTTTAATTTGTAAGGTGACATGCAAACAAACCAGGATGGAAAATTCCTAAAAAGGCATCAAAAGTGATGTGATGTTGCCTCAAGACAGTTTTCAACAAGACTAAATAATTTGCTCATATGATTGGCCACTATTACCTAAACATTTTTTGTGAATGAATAATTATTGCATTAAATAAGTGGTTATTAAATAAAAAAATGTTTTACATATTTTGTTGTCATTTAATTGTGTATATTTGTATTAAATCAACCACCCTGCTCATTATATATCAACACTGGACATTGAAAATCCTATATGTCAACCTCTAACTCATACTCACCACAGATGGAACCCACAGCCACGATGAACCCGGCCCAGCTATATCCCCGTCTGAAGAACGCATCTGACAGAGCGGAGTTTGGGTCGAGTGTATGCCACGGAACCATCAATGTAAGAACTGTGGACACCAGGACGTACGCTGTGGCCGCCAGGCCCAATGAGATGGCCGTCGCTATAGGAATAGCCTTCTGAGGATTACTGGCTTCTTCACTGGAAGCCGCTATCACATCAAAGCCAACAAAGGCATAGAAGCATGTTGCAGTTCCTGCCATTATACCTGAAAATCCAAACGGGGCAAAGCCTCCCTCCTTAGCGCTCCAGTTGACTGGGTTGGCGAGTACAAAGCCAAAGACCAAGATAAAGGCAATGACTACCATACTGATGGCCGAAAAGATGTGGTTGAGCCAAGATGAGACACGAACACCAAAAGAGATGAAAAATGAAGCCACTAGGAGGATGGAGGCCGCTAAGAGGTCTGGGTAATGAGTAATGAAGGGCACGTCCCAACGCATCACATGACTTTCAGTGAAGTTCTGGATGCGGTGATTGAAAATAGAGTCTAAATAGCCACTCCACGCACGAGCAACTGCAGCCCCTCCAATCATATACTCCAAAATGACATTCCAACCAATCAGGAACGCCCAGATTTCTCCAACAGAAACGTAAGTAAACATGTAGGCGGAGCCTGTCTTTGGTACACGGGCGCCAAACTCAGCATAGCACAGCGCTGCCATGAGAGACGCGACTCCTGCTATGATGAACGACACCGGGTCCTGCAGTGTCTTTAGCAACGGTTCCTGTGAGAACATACAGGCCTGAGCCCACCATTCCACCAACACCAAGCAGAGCGAGGTCCACCGTGGACAGACAACGTTTCAGTGATGTTGCCATTACGTCATCCTCCAGCGTCTTTAGCCTGTTGAGCTTCTGACAGAACCTCATCACTGAAGAGCATCCAGAAACACATGATGCCATCTTGATAGAGAACGAAGAGTTGGCGAAAGAGATGATATGAAATACACCAAGGTCACACCCGGTCCATAGTCTTCAGAGTCAAACAGGCCTTATAAACCTGGAATGAAAATAAACATAGAATAAATATAATATACTGAAAACCAAAGTCAGAAATTAATAATTATTTGGGCCATATATATAATTTAAAGTGAAAAGATTTTTCTATTGAACATTTTATATATTTCAGAACATTCTATTCTGGGCCTGTCTAGTGATGGGTTTAGTCCCTTGTAGTTATCAGATATGTACATGTTTTGACTGTCTTAGATGTTAACGTATGGCTCATTTTTAATGCTTGTAGGTGATCAAAAGAAAAACTAAATCCAGCTCTGAAAACACTGATTCATTGAATATGAAGAATTTACATCCAGCAACTTCCAGTAAATGTTATTACATACTATGATAGTACACACGCAGAGAGCTGTGTAATATAACAGAAACCAGTCAATTATTCAGCATGCATTTATTGTGTTATGAAATGTTGTGCATTATTTACACACAGTCACAGGACCATCACTACAAATCATGGTACATCATTTTAATGGGTGGACTTCCTTTCCCCTGGTCTCAATAAGGCAATAGAGGACGTTAGTAGACACATTCTTTTAAACTATGATTGAGCCGTAATATTTGTTTTTATGCCATAATGTATATAATAGACGGTAGACCCTATGTATTAGTGACAATACCTTTTGAGCTAGCCAAAAACCACAGCCACAGATATGGTACAAATTACAGAATAAGAATTCCTAAAAAGTCTGAACTGAACTACTAATTTCAGCTATCAATCATATAACCTGGAATAATGTGTTTTTTTTTATATGCAGCATCAACGTTTAATACTGTTTAATGATTAATAAAACCTATTAATTCTGATTAAATTAATGAATCATAATAAGCAGTTATGTGGAGATGTAACCAGGCCACAGTTTACACAGATGATGCTGCGGATGGCAGATGGTGATTCCCGTTCACATCACATCATATCCGCTGCTTCTCTAGACTCGCTGCTGGAGCAAGCCCAGGATGACGTCATACATGTCATCCTTATCTGAAAATCTCCATTGTACAGTGAATTTACAAATCACTTATGAACTGATATGAAAATACAAGCTAAATGTCGATGCACCACCTTTCTGCATAAAACGGAGCACGGATAATCTAACTCAACATGTAGCTATTTGAGTCTATTTAAAGAGCTCAATTAAGCTCGTATTTAAGAGCCAACGATATTTTCTCTGCGTTAGATTGAACTATACAGTTCAATACATACAGTGAACTATATCGTTAGATTGAATTATACAGTGCCAGCTGTCTGTTTTCATCCTCCTTTATAGCTAAAACCACACGGTGTTGATGAGCATCGTCACGAAGACAGACCGAAACTGACCCGCTATGTTTCGCATTAACGACAAATCTAAGCATAACATGCAAATTCATAAAGGATAGTAGGCTACGTCTTTTTACCTGTAATTGATTCTTGCGTTCATTCGTGTCGTGTTTGATGAAAGCGATGTTGTAAAGAGGGTGGAGGAGCGAACAGGAGCTGTTTCTGCTCTTAAAGGCACAGCACCTCATTAATGGATAATGTTATAGAACATCCCTTTACCTAATGCACTGTTGTCTACACACTACACAGACATGATGATGCTATTACTGATAATGAAATATTGAGCCACTACTATTGTTAGAAAGTCAGATTCATTCTATTGAATTCAATCGGTGCTTCTCATAAGAAGTAGCCTACTATTGCAGTTTTTGTTAAACTTTTTTTTATTAAAATAAAAGCCTATCCAAGTTTGATGTTGTCATTCTAATTAAGTAAACAACAGGTTTAATCTAAAACATTTTATAATATATTTTAGGAGACATAATTTTTCCAAACTCTCTTCTGGAGCAACCTGTTAATTTAGAGGAAAAAAAAATATTTAAACAAATTATGACAGTGTTGGCCTATATTTACATTAAACTGAAAGAATTTCAGCATTACTCGATACATATTCAGAATAAAACTGTTCAATAATATAAAGCTTAAATAAAGGACTGTTCTCTTACGTAGAGTTCTCTCGTACTGCGTCGAAGAACGCTACGGGAAAGATATTTCTTTGTCGAGATTGAAGCCAAAAATTAATCCTTAATTTTGTAATATTGTAAAACGCTTTTCTGAAGCATACAACCTAGGCGGAGCAATACAGCTCACCCATTGGCTGCTCTGCCAGAAAAGCACAGCCTATGCGAGGCCAGGACGCTGACCAATGAGGGCGCTTCGCGCCCTTCTGCGTCACCTCCCGCCCAAACAGGCGTGGCCTAGGCCTATAAATACGAGCATAGCTGTCTAACACGCCGATTTTCTAAAATTCACGAGCTACACGCATCGTTGGATTGGATTCGAGCCGCCACAGCCGTTTGGAACAAGCACCTCAGCAGGACGCGCCTCTTACCTGAAGCCGCTGGTCTTCGCCGCCTTCAGCCGCCGTTCCCTGCTGCGCTTCTCCGGCGTGGAATATCCTTTACATTATGTGTGTGTGTTTTGTGTGTGTGTTCGCCGTCGCGACACACAGTTTTTCCACCACTAAAAGAGCCGAGCGTCTTTTTCAAGATGCCTCGCACCTCCTGTGGCTCGTGTAGAGCCCCGCTCAGCGACAGGGACCACGTGCTTGTGTTTCCTGCCTGTGAGTATCACGCAGCTTCAGCTCTCGTCGATGGCGGCTGCCATCGCTGTAATTTGATGCCTACGGTGACTCTGCGGACTCGCCTGGCGTTCATTTACTGAAGCTGCATCTTTTCCGCCTGCTGTAGTGCCGCGCCGTGAAAAGCGCCGTGCTTAGCAGAGCCCGGAACCTCCCTTCACCACGAGGTGCTCGCCGCTGGTGCCGCCAGCTTCTCCGCCCGCTTCGCTGGACTCTATGATCGACGGACAAGGGCCGCTGTGTGCCGCCGCGTCCGTCATGAACGAGGAAGGTGAAGCCGCGTCTGTGGAGGAAGACTGCTTTTCTCTCCCGCTTCGGATGGGCGAGCTCCGAGGATCTCCCCTCCCCCGCCGCTCATGAGCGTCGACGGAGAAAGACCAGCATCGATGCGCTTACCGGCTGGATGGCTGTTTTTCTGCAGAGGAACGTACGTTACCGTCCTCACGACCCGCGCCCTTTTCTTCCTGAATTCACGAAGAAAGCGCGGAGTCCCGGAAAGCCCCGTCTTTAGCCAGGATGCGCACTTCTGCTTCGAGGGAAGCTACAGTGTTAAAATCCCGCCGCGGCCGGATTTCACTAAAATGTCTCGCTCGCACAGTCCCAACATACGCGACCGTGCCAGTGTATTTTGCAGTCACCAAATCAGCATCAATGCTCGTTTGCCTGCACACAAACGCCGTTTTCACGACGCCCCAGGTAAATCTGAAAATGTATTTTCTGGTGTCCCGGCCACGGCCGATGGTGTAATGTGTGTATCCGTAATGCCCACGACTCAGTGCCCATTCATACACACAAGCACAGCCCTGCACAATACAGGGCTTGCACACATAAAATCGACTCGTGTCGATTGTGCAATACATGTAAGTTAGTGAACGTGCCCGCTTTTTAGTGCCCACAATCACTACACACTGCATGTCCCGTGGTTTCTGTAAAAACGAAACGAATGCACGGTCAGTCGGTTCTGATAGACAGTACTCTCTGTGCTACACGGTGTCCCGGCCACAGCCGATGATGTAATGTGTGTAACTGCAATGCCCACGACCCAGTGCCCATTCATACACACAAGCACAGCCCCACACAATACAGGGCTTGCACACATAAAATCGACTCAATGTCGATTGTGCACTATATGTAGTGAGCGTGCCCGCTTTCAAGTGCCCACAATCACTACAAGCTACATGTCAACATGGTTTCTACGGAGCTCGCACCGCGTGCTCTCTCTCTCTCTCTCTCTCAGCTGAGAGAGCTGAGCGCGCGCGCGGGCTGCCCGCTCGATAAGCGCGCCCCCGCATCACGCCATGTTACAGCACACGACTGCTCTCGTGTCGCCGCCATTTCGCGACCAGAGCCCGGTTTTTCAACCCGTGCAAGCACAGCCCCGTACAACACAGGGTCTGCACACATAAAAACGACTCAGGTCGTTTGTACTTTACATGTAGTGAGCGTGCCCACTGTCCAGTGCCCACAACCACTACACACTGCACGTTCCGCGGTTTTTCTGTAAAAACGAAACCAACGGACGATCAGTCAGTTCACAAACACAGTATTCCCGGTGTTATAAATGTGCCCGCTACCACGCGCCCACATTTATTCACAAATATACGAGCCCTACGGGCAGCCCCGTTCAACACAGGGTTTGCACACTTAAAATCGACTCAGATCGATTGTGCTTTACATGTAGTAAGCGTGGCCACTGCCAAGTGCCCACAACCACTACACACTGCACGTTCCGCGGTTTCTGTATAAGCGAAACTAACGAACGGTCAGTCAGTACACAAACACAGTGTCCCCGGTGTTATAAATGTGCCCGCCACCAAGCGCCCACGTTTATTCACAAGCATAACGAGCCCTACGGGACTCGTCCCGCGCGCTCTCTCTCGACACAGAGAGCCGAGCGCGCGCGGGATGCATACTGTGTTAAACATGCCCCCCCGCCTCACACGCCACGGCGTCCATGTTACAGCACACGGTTGCTCTCGTGTCGCCGCCATTTCGCGACCAGGGCCCAGATTACATTCAACCCCTAGTCACACGTGCAGATGCATGGGAAGGACTTCCCGGGGTCTCAGAATGGGTGCTAGAGACTATAAAAAGAGGCTATTCGCTACAGTTTCATCGACGCCCTCCCCGTTTCACGGGAAAAGTCGAAACCACGGTAAAAACAGAAGTAGCACATCTACTTCGAGCCGAAATAGCGAAGCTATTGAGCAAAGGGGCCATAGACCCTTTATCTCAAGCTCAGAGCGAAGGGGGTCTGTACAGCAGATATTTCCTGGTACCGAAGAAAGACGGGGGTCTCAGACCCATTTTAGATCTAAGGCGTCTGAACAAAACGCTAACAAAGCGGAAGTTCAGAATGCTCACGACCAGAAGTATCCTCGCGCAAATTCGCCGAGGAGACTGGTTTATGGCAATAGATCTGAAAGACGCGTATTTTCACATACAAATTGCGTCACGTCACAGGCGATTTTTGAGATTCGCCTTCGAGGGCCGGGCATATCAGTACACAGTCCTGCCATTCGGCCTATCCCTAGCACCTCGTACATTTACAGTGTGCATGGACGCGGCGCTGGCACCCCTGAGACTCCGGGGCGTTCGAATTCTGGACGATTGGCTAATTTTGGCTCAATCGCCGTCAGAACTCGCTCACCACAAGACACTAATACTCGATCACCTCGAGTGCTTAGGTCTGAGAGTCAATTGGGAGAAAAGTTCACTGTTTCCCAGTCAAAGGATCTCCTTTTTAGGACTGGATCTGAACTCACTGTCTATGACAGCACAGCTGTCATCACAGCGCAGGCGAAATACCCTGCAAATGGCGAAATCCTTCCTCAGCGGCCACATAGTGCCACTCAGGAGATTTCAGAAAATGCTGGGCCTCATGGCCTCAGCCTCAACAGTGCTGCAGTTGGGCCTGCTGCGCATGCGCCCACTACAGTTCTGGTTGAGAGCGCGCGTACCGCGCCGAGCATGGCTACACGGTCGCTATCGCCTCAAGGTCACTCAGGAATGCATTTCAGCCCTGACACCATGGAGAGCGTCAGACTGGTACCGGTCAGGTGTAAGCCTGGGGACTTCCTCGAGCCTGAAGGTGGTGTCCACGGACGCGTCCACCTCAGGCTGGGGAGCACTGCTCGTCGGCAGTCCGCTCTTTGGCCAGTGGTCAGAGCGAGCCGAACTACCGCACATAAACTGCCTGGAAATGATGGCAGTGGACTTTGCGCTGAGGCGCTTCTGTCCCCGGATAAAAGGACACCACGTCCTGGTCCGCTCGGACAACATGTCGGTAGTAGCCTACATAAACCGCCAGGGTGGCGTGAGATCCCGGAACCTATTCAGGTTAGCGGAACGCATACTGGTGTGGGCCCAGCACAACCTGCGCTCGTTAAGAGCAATGCACGTGCCAGGCCACTTGAACGTAGGCCCGGACAGACTCTCACGGAAAAACGTTCCCACGGGAGAGTGGTCCCTACACACACAGACAGTGCGTCTGCTGTGGAAAACGTTCGGCAGAGCGGAAATAGACCTGTTTGCAAACCAGGAAAACGCTCATTGCCCAGAATTCTTTTCGAAGAGCGCGAACGCGCTGGCCAGAGTCTGGCCCCGCCGCCCGCTCTATGCTCTTCCTCCTGTCTCACTCCTGCCTCAAGTGCTGGAGCGTATCAAGGAGAGCGGATGCTCAGTACTGCTAGTTGCTCCATTCTGGACGAATCAGACCTGGTTCCCAGCTTTGATGCGACTGAAAAGTACTGCCCCGTGGCCGATTCCAGTGAGGAGAGACCTCCTCTCACAGGCCAAGGGCTCGATTCTGCATCCTCACCCCGAGCTTTGGTCCCTACACGTATGGGCCATAAACGGGTACCCGCTAACCTCCCAAGAGGAGTGTTAGACACGATCGAACAAGCTAGGGCTCCGTCTACTAGACGGCTCTACGCTTCCAAATGGTCGGTGTTCTCTGGATGGTGTTCAGATCAAGGTCTGTCACCACTTCAGTGTGGAGAACCGGAGATTCTCTCCTTCTTGCAAGAGCTATTGGATAAGGGAAGAACCCCATCCACGCTCAAAGTCTATGTGGCTGCCATATCAGCGTTCGTTAATCCAACGCTTGGCCGTTCACTAGGCAGGAACGACCTGGTGGTCCGCTTCCTGAGAGGCGCCAGGAGGTTAAACCCTCCAAGGCCTCCTTCAGTCCCCGTTTGGGACCTTTCTACAGTGTTGAACGCTATGAAAGGGGCCCCTTTCGAGCCTATTCACTCAGTTGACATGAAACACCTGTCTCTCAGGACCGTGTTTCTTTTGGCTCTCGCTTCAGTGAAGCGTGTGGGAGACTTGCAAGCGCTCTCAGTGAGAGCTTCTTGTATGGAGTTCGGGCCAAACGACTCTATAGTCGTATTGAAACCGAAGCATGGGTACGTGCCTAAGTCCCTCAACACACCGTTCAGGGCTCAGGTCATCTCCCTGTCGGCCCTGCCGGCCTCAGAGGACGGAAATAGCTCCTTTTGCCCGGTCAGGGCATTAAGAGCTTACGTGTCCCGCTCCGCTGTTTTTCGACAGACGGAGCAGCTCTTCGTTTCGTTCAGCGGGCGCTCCAAGGGACGAGCCGCAACGAAACAGAGTCTGTCTCGATGGGTAGTGGACGCCATTGCGCTAGCCTACGCATCTAGAGGCTTGGAATGCCCTTTGGGCATCAGAGCACATTCCACGAGAGGCATGGCCTCTTCATGGGCTTGGTATAGCGGAATCTCGTTACATGATATCTGTATGGCGGCAGGCTGGGCCTCCCCGTCTACATTTATTAGGTTCTATAACCTAGAGGTTCCTGCGTTGCAGGCTAAACTGCTCTCGGTCTAGAAGACTATGTACAAGTGTTCCTGCCCCGCACTGCGGCCCAGGTCACTTCAATGGTAATATGTACAAGTGCTCCTGCCCCGCGCTGCGGCCCAGGTCACTTCAATGTCTAATATGTATAAGTGTTCCTGCCCCGCGCTGCGGCCCAGGTCACTTCAATGTTTAAGCATCACTCACTGACAATGTGTCCCATGAGCATGCTATTACCCCTCATATATATCTATATTTACATATATATGCTATTATGCCTTAAGAGGCACTACTATAAGGGATGATGCTATTTTAGCCGCTCTCCCTATACTTCTTGGGGAAGGCACTTGTATACCAGGGCGCGCGCGCCCTTAGGTGTCTGTGTCGGTCCAAGAGCACGCACGGCGTTTTACATGGGGTTCCCGTAGCGTTCTTCGACGCAGTACGAGAGAACTCTACGTAAGAGAACGTACTCGGTTACTAACGTAACCTCGGTTCTCTCTAGGAGAGGGAACGAGTACTGCGTCTCATGCCGTGCGTGTCCACGCTGCGTCGCTTCATTGACGAAAATCGGCATGTTAGACAGCTATGCTCGTATTTATAGGCCTAGGCCACGCCTGTTTGGGCGGGAGGTGACGCAGAAGGGCGCGAAGCGCCCTCATTGGTCAGCGTCCTGGCCTCGCATAGGCTGTGCTTTTCTGGCAGAGCAGCCAATGGGTGAGCTGTATTGCTCCGCCTAGGTTGTATGCTTCAGAAAAGCGTTTTACAATATTACAAAATTAAGGATTAATTTTTGGCTTCAATCTCGACAAAGAAATATCTTTCCCGTAGCGTTCTTCGACGCAGTACTCGTTCCCTCTCCTAGAGAGAACCGAGGTTACGTTAGTAACCGAGTACGTTACGGTACATAATTTAACAACCAAAATAAATGGCAAGGTGTATGTATATCATAATGGTAATTCTAAGTGCTTATGTAGACATAATAAAGAGGAAGAAACCTAAAGATACAGCACTTTATATGCCTACATTTTCTTTCCTATATAAAAAGTATAGAATTAAAAAAAAAAGTATAGAAAAGAATGAAAAGGAACAAAATGCATTGGAAAAAAAATGCAACTGAGTTCATATTCATGTAACAGGTTGTTTAAATGTCTTTAGAGCAACAATTTTAGTTTATACTTATAGTTTAACTATAAATTAATGTCAAATACGAAGAGTGCTGTTGTTATAACCCATCCCATTTATTTGTCTAGGATTATTATTGTTGACAGTGTCAACAGCATAAAAATAATATGTAGTAAAACCAGTGTATCTCAAGATGCCCAATGAAGGTTGTTTGACCATTTTCAATTAATCTAAATGTATTGTTTGTTTGTTTGATTACCATGTGTGTTGGTATTGCAAGATCACCCATTTTTATTTTTTATTTTACTTGGTTTAAACACAATGGGTGTTGCTCTTAGAAACAAAAAGCAGTTTCTTGTTCCTTTATATCCAAATGTAATGATCAATATCACTCAAGGATCCACTTTTAATTTCAATTTATTATAGGAAGGTTTCGATTCTCAGTCCTAAATGTATTTTTTCGGAGTACCAGAACATTTCAGGTTTGAGACTTCTCTTAATTGTTTTTTCACGGGGGTGAGAAAGTGCAATTTAAAATACTACTCACTTTCAGGTTGAAAATGATCGGAAGCTGACATTTTCCAAGATAAAAGTCCTCTGTGGCAGCATTCTTAAAGAAATCGAGTTTGGGATTTTACTGGTTACAGAGTTAGAGCTAGAAATCTGAGGTAAAGCCTAATTTAATATAAGCATAACAAATAATAATGAACAGCATTTCACAGTAATTATGTTTATGATTGACATGCAATAGCTTATACAGACATTCAATAGGCCTAGAAAAAATCCAGTACAACAACATAACTCACTCTGGTACTAATAAACAAAATAGCCTAATACATGATGTTAGTTTAATATTTTACATCATTATTGATGTGATGAATAAATTATGACAAATGTTTTTACATTGCTTTAACTCATCAAAATAAGTTAACCTTCAAGATTCAACTCATTTTTTAAAGTAATTTAAATGCCAACTGCATACATTTTTGGACAGGTGTGTATTTTTATTGGAATTTCACTGTCACCCCAATTACCTTTAAGAAATCTATTTTGCACTATACACAAAATAGGAAACACATGACACACATACCTTCAAACACTTTTGATGTCCTTCTTCATAATTTTAAGTAAAAAGAAAAAAATTGTAATAATATATATATATATATATATATATATATATATATATATATATATATATATATATATATATATATACTTAAAATTATGAAGAAGGACATCAAAAGTGTTTGACGGTATGTGTTTCATGTCAGTGAACGTAATAATTTCACCAAGAACAACATGTTCTTGGATCAACATCTTTGTTGATCCTTGAGCAACATTCCAATCAACCAATCAGATTTGAAGGACAAGTTTACAGTTTATGTCAAGTTTAGGCTTACAAGGGTTAGGTGCTTTTATATCAGTGTTATTTATTTCCCTCTGATTTTAGAGATAAAAATGGCTACCCCCTAAAAATATGATTAAAATATGTGTATTGTAAATAATATAATGATATATACTTAAAATAATTATGTAAGTAGTAAAACAATACAAATGCAAACAGGGCAACAACAAAACATTTTAAACATTTTGAGTCCCCCCTCCTCACAGTGCTTTGGTCCACTGCCTGCTCCAGTCCAGTGGGAGAGAACGTTTTTGCGGAGTTTGTGGAACTCCAGTAAGTCAAGGCTATTTTATTCACTTTACACATCGGATGAAGTGATTATTTTCTCTTTAATCGCCTACAGATGATGCCGAGTCGACATCATGACAAAAAAATTATGATAAGCTATGTTATTTTGTTACCGATTTAGTCGATGTAGCGATTATAACGTTTGACTATGCGTTTACAGCTATTTTTTTACAGTCTATGGTTTACAGCTAGCTTGTTAAGTAGGCCTATCCCTCACACACACACACAGATAGCTAGCCTACACTACGACGTGATGTGCGGGTGCGCATTTAGATTTTCACGCTTTTCACTTTAGTCGGTTTCTATAATTTCATATAGTTAATCTAATATAATATCACACGAAGAGTGCAGTTTTTCTCCAGATATTAGCATGATAAAAATGTGAAGTTTAATAAACAAGAAGTTAATATTAATTGACTTAGGCCTACATTTTAGACACCATTGCCTGTTTTAGCTCTATTTCGCCAACGAAAATAGTTAAAAACTAATACAGCCACAGCACTGTATTTGCGTCTCTGAGAAACACACGAGGTGTATTGAATGAATCAGCTTTTTGAACGATTCAGTTGAATCCATAGACTGTAAAAAAATAGGTTGAATCTCAATGACTCATTAACAGTGACTTGCTGCCACCTACTGGCGGTTTTAATATCACATCTTTTCATGTTTTAAATAATTTCAAATAGGCTATCAATATTCAACGTTTTATGTTTAAAACATCAAAACATTATGTCTGTGTAAAAGCATCTAAATGCCATTTCAAATGCAGCTTCTGTTGTTCCTCTCCATTGCAAAGATTTTGTTGATAGCCTACTTACAGTAATTTATTTATGGGTTACCAACGTCTATCAGATTCTCTATGTCTGTAAACATGTTTAAACCCTCAGACGGTCTTCGGTCATTTCTGAATTTATTTATTCGGCAGTAAAGGGGTGACACTCTACAACATCCAGAGTGCAAAACAGACACACACACACACACACACACACGCACACACACACACACACACACACACACACACACACACACAGACACACACACACACACACACACACACACACACACACACACACACACACACACACACACACACACACACACACAAACATACTTTTATACACGTACACAGCAATAAGTTTTGATTACAAAAAATCTGTTTTGAATTTTTAAAAATCACAGCTTCATCTGAATGTTATGAAACTTGGTGACTTTTATGGCATTATGTATGTGGACACACAAAACAATTTAGGGACTCGGATCATGACCTAAATTGATCCGAGCATGCTAAGTGGTCGTGAAAAAAAATAGTCACAATTGTGGTCTTCGGTCAAAAATTACCCCCGAGATGAATGGAAAATTGACAAAAATACTAAGTAGCCTACTTTTTTTTAAGTACACAGCAGTAAAGGGGTGACACTCTAAAACATCAAGAAAAAAAAAGAAAAATTATATATATATATATATATATATATATATATATATATATATATATATATATATATATATATATATATATATATTAATATTAAACATCATTAGATCACTAAGCCATGATGACATATTAGGTGGATTGTGTGATTTCCACTCTAGGAGAATTCTCCTTCTAGGCAAGCTTCTCTTTCTAACACAATAGGTTTGACTAATCATAATGCAAAAACTAACACTTTAAATCACTATTTCTAAAAAAAAAATATATAAAACTTGATATAAGAAATAGTTTTTGAGATATATATTCAAATCCACAAAAAAAAAAGAAAAAGTAAATATGTCCATAAACAGCTGGGGAATTCACATGCCTCTCCATAGAGTGCTGTTTATGCCATCTAGTGGTTACAACATGGTTCTACGCTTTCTCTCCATACTCTCACCAGATGGCGCTAATCTGCTTCAACCATTTTTTTTGAAGGCCTAGACTCTATATTACAGTTTTTTACAATCACTTTGCTACTATTTTCAGAACCTTGATGTCATTTTTCACAACTCTAGACACTAAACTCAAAACGGTTATCACTTGTAACACAGGCGGTCTAATGTTCAAAACATTGCATTGTGCATTCACATCTTTAAAGAAATCTTGCACTTGCACAATCATTGGTTCAAAAAACAAATTTACTGTGAAATACCATTGAAATATAACTATAGATCACCCACACACAAGCAACCGATAGTTTCACTGTCATTGTTCGTACAATCATTACATATTGTATAACAAAATAGGTGATACAGGTTTCATTATGGCACTACATGTACAGTAAATACATCTCTGTGAAAGTACTGCAGTAGTAGAGAGAATATGTTTAATGCTGATGATTGGCGAATTTCTGTAAGGCGAATATAATTTATGGCCCGAACCAACTGGACCACAGCCTGCTCTTGTTGGTCAGTTAGGGTTGTGCCTCTGCCTCCACTATTTGGCCTGGTCACAATTCTACAGGGAACATTAGAGTAAGAAGACACTTGGTCACATCACCTCTTCTGTGAGACACATTGGTATGCAGTCATTTGACAATTGAGAGTAGCATAATGATTAGTGCATGCTGATAACTTACCAGTTCTCATTGCGGAACATTCTGATTATTGAGGTTGACCTTCTGAGGTTTGGTTGTATCATGTAGCCGCCAGTCATTGTCATGCCATGATTTATGACATGGTCTACAACTATTGCCCGAATTTCATTGGACACTCTATGCTGTTGCTGCCGCTGTCTTGGTCCGTGGCCTTGTCCTCTACCACGTTCCCCCACACCTCTCAAACGAGGCCCACGACCACCTCTCAGAAGGAGTGCCTGTCCCCTGCCATTCCTCTGACCAACACGTCTTCCTCCCACCACTACTTGACCTCCATTGTGACCTGGATCACCTGCTGGCTCCATGTTACGCATCACTATGCTCTTGCAATTGAATCCCAATCAACTCTTTACAGTATATACTCATTCCACAATGTGCACTCAATCATCAGTAACAAGTTGGCAGAATTGGACAAGCAATTACACGGGCCTGCATCTATACAGTGCAGTCCTGTCAATACTGTAAATAGTCTGAAAAGGTGGTACAGTATTTGGGACGATAGACACGTGTCTGATGAAGCATTATGATAAAATATTAGACTACATACATGGATATTGTAGTCTAATTGCTTCATGCTCCACGCTAATTGGTGACAATGAATCTCGTTATCTTGAAACTTTCATGATTTACTGTAAACATGGAAGATTGTTTGTCTGTAACTACATTAAGTGTAATGCAACAGTTACTTCTCATTTTGAGCAGTTGTATCATTTGATAGTTAGATCATTGTAAAGAAATGAATAGACACACATTTGAAATGTAATGTGTGAATTGCCTTTTGAAATAGTAGTACTTTGATGTTACAGTTTTTTTCGATTGCTAAATGACAGTGAGCACAACTGGAGCTACATGTGCAAAACTCTAACTACAGTCTGCACAGCAGCAGTTCATGTGGACCAAACTCTAGTTCGTTTTTCAGCCTTGTGTCTTTCAAACACTGCTGATGGCAATTTCACCTGAAACAGGTGAGATTTACATCCTTACAGTAAATGAGAACATTACAGGAATTTATTTTGTTTTGCAATTATAGAATATTTACACAGATATATATATTACAGTAAGTTTGACTGTAAAATATAGTTTTTACTGTATTACTGTATATACTGTAATATACAACAGGACCCAAAGGCTGGCCCCAACAGGAGGAAGAGGAAAAATATTTTCAGATGCGCAGGAAAATGCTATTGTCGCAGATTTATGGTTTTGTACCTGCCTGCATATTCACCCTTCCTCAACCCAATAGAGGAGTTTTTTTCTGCCTGGAGGTGGAAAGTGTTTGGTCACCACCCACATGACCAAATGTTTCTTTTGGAAGCCATGCGTGCCGGATGTGAGGACACGAGTCCATAGGACTGCAGGGATGGATAAGGCACTCCAGAAGGTTCTTCCGCAGGTGCATGGCAAGAGAGAAAAGTGATGTTGATGAAAACCTGTGGCCTGATGCTAGAGAGAGGCAGGATTAGCCCCTCAATTATTTGTTTGAATTACATGTACTTTTAGTCTCTACCTTTTTTTCCTCATTACTGTAATTTCGTAAATTACTACAGACTATTGAAGCAAACTGCTAATTTTCATTTACCTTACAGTATTTCACAATAATGTAATACAGTATTGCATTTCTGTATTTTTCATATTTTCAACAAAGACAACTCTAAATGAAAAGCGTATTACACAAAATCAAAGTCATTGAGAGACTCATTCTGCCTCAGCATCCCGTCTTCGTGCTGGGTCCGGCCAGAGGACTTCGTCCACATCACATGCAATGTTGTCCCTTCCTAGACAACGTGGGAAGAACCCTCTCGTGTGCCGGATCCAGCCGGACAACACTCCACACCTATGCCATCACAGGCCTAATCCATTGCCTGTAAAAGATTTACCCTTGTATATGGGTTGCGGTCATAGACCTTCCATCGCCACGCAGAGAAAAACTCTTTTCGGGTTGTACTCTTTGTCCTGCTTCCCTCATTGTCATTCCATGAACAAGAACATGGTCTATCACAGTTGCCCGAATTTGATCTGAAATTACTATTCTTGGACTTGCTCTTCGTTGTCCTTGTACTCTTCCTCCTCGTCCACCACCTCTTACTCGAACTCTTCCTCCTCTTCCTCCTCTTTCTCCTCTGCCTCTCACATTTTTTCCATCCATTGTGGTATCAACACTCAATGTACCTGGTCCAACTGGCTTATATTCTAGACAACTGATTTGATCACATCATTAGAAACAAGTGTGAACAATTTTGAGTTGTTGTGTGTAAACGATGACAGCTGTGTTGTAGTTGTGTTTACAGTTTTTTTCGATTGCTAAACGACAGTGAGCACAACTGGAGCTACATGTGCAAAACTCTAACTACAGTCTGCACAACAGCAGTTCATGTGGACCAAACTCTAGTTCGTTTTTCATTGCTTGAACACAGTTTTCAAAACTCTACACACTTATCCCATGACTTTAACCACAACCTGCACAACACTGTGGATTTACAGCACTTTGTTCAAATGCTAACACACTGCTGTCAAAACTGTGAACCACACATTCAAAACAGAATAGATTTCAGCCTTGTGCCTTTCAAACACTGCGGATGGCAACTTCAGCTGAAACAGGAGAGTTACATCCTTACAGTAAATGAGAACATTACAGTAATATATTTTGTTTTGCAATTATAGAAAATTTACACAGATATATATATTACAGTAAGTTTGACTGTAAAATATAGTTTTTACTGTATTACTGTATATACTGTAATATACAACAGGACCCAAAGGCTGGCCCCAACACGAGGAAGAGGAAAAATATTTTCAGATGCGCAGGAAAATGCTATTGTCGCAGATTTATGGTTTTGTACCTGCCTGCATATTCACCCTTCCTCAACCCAATAGAGGAGTTTTTTTCTGCCTGGAGGTGGAAAGTGTTTGGTCACCACCACCCACATGACCAAATGTCTCTTTTGGAAGCCATGCGTGCCGGATGTGAGGACACGAGTCCATAGGACTGCAGGGATGGATAAGGCACTCCAGAAGGTGCATGGCAAGAGAGAACATTAGATGTGATGTTGATGAAAACCTGTGGCCTGATGCTAGGGAGAGGCAGGATTAGCCCCTCAATTATTTGTTTGAATTACAGTATGTACTTTTAGTATCTACCTTTTTTTCCTCATTACTGTAATTCCGTAAATTACTACAGACTATTGAAGCAAACTGCTCATTTTCATTTACCTTAAAGAATTGTTATGTTCAAAAAATTTAAATAAATCATGTGAAAGAATGTCACTCTTTTCTTTGAAGAAAATATTACTTTGTATGAAGTCACTGACATTGTTCAAACTGTAAAGATGAAAAGTTTGTATTTTCTGTATTGGTGTTTGATGCTAGTGTTTTTACTCTCAGTGTGTTCTGAGTGACAGTGTGTGTTATCTCAGTGAGGGTTGTGCATAGTGTTTGGCTGCACTGAGCCTGTTTTGAGCCATGTGTTAAGAGTTGTGTTGCTTGGAGTGAGTTTTGCAGGTGATGTGAACTGTTTAGCTCAGGTGACTGTTGGTAGTGCAGACTGTAGTTAGAGTTTTGCACATGTAGCTCCAGTTGTGCTCACTGTCGTTTAGCAATCGAAAAAAACTGTAAGTTGTGTCATATTGAACAGGTGATTTTTGTTGAATGAACAAATGATCTAAGTTGTATGTGTATTGTATCCAAGCAATTGAGAAAAGGGTTAGAGTTTTGAAAAATTTGTATTTTGATCATTGGTTGTGAGTTTTGTGTCTAGAGTTGTGAAAAATGACATCAAGGTTCTGAAAATAGTAACAAAGTGATTGTAAAAAACTGTAAACTAAAATACTTCATTAATAAAATAAAACAATAAAAAAAAACATATATATATATATATATATATATATATATATAGAGAGAGAGAGAGACATTTTTGTATTATTTTCAATGGCAAAAATAGACCATAAATATTGCATAAATATTAATACATTTTAAAAAAAATGCTCTCAAAATACAAAATTAAAAGGAAAAAATATTATAGAACAAAAATAAATTGCATTGTTTTTACTGGGATGGAGGAAATTTAATTTATAGGTGTCCGGTCACATTTGATGTTTATATTAGTATTATTTTATTTTTTCTTCCATTTTTAAATTGTATGATCTCTTTCCGTGTATCACACTGTTATAAATAAATTTAATTTGATTGGTAACAGCCCTATGTGTCTTATTATTATAATTTAATTTGATTAAATTTATGAAATTGACTCAAAAGATGATGCATGCATTTAAGTTTAAATTAAATTTATAAAGGTAAAAACGCCAATAAAAGGTAAAAATATTTTTGTCACTGCTGTGAACTGACCGCCACACAGAATATGAAGAATATCAAAAAATGTAGGAGTCAGCTGTCCACGACAATCCTAAACATGCCACGGTACAATCACACTCAGAAAAATGTGTTCTAATTATCAATATCGATAAAACCCCCGAAAATATAGAGATTTTTTTTGTCAATATCGCACACCAATTAAGAATATTTTGGTCATTTTAGTCAGCTTTTTCATTGAACCAGAGAGAAACTTTGAGAAGAAGGATAATAGCACGGTCAGGGTCTCCATGTTACACTAATAAGTTTCCTCTTTGTACACATATCCTTGCAAGTATAGCTACAATTTTCCCGTATTATTGGTGTCCCCATAAAAAAAATGGCTATTGAGAAATGTTTATTGTGTCCCTTAAATTTAAATTTATGCCCCTCGGTAAGGTGGTGGGGATATGGTTAGGACTTAAACTTTCTGACAGGAATTTTGTTGCAGAATCAACAAAATGTTGAACCAGGAACATGTCAAATCAAAAGTAATGCAAAATACAAAAGGGCCGGTACATTGTTTTTAAGATTATATATTAAGAATATGAACTAAAATATATTTTGGAATTTGTTCATATCTTTTTTACTTAAAAAATCCAAATAAGTTTATAATGCAAATACTACGAGATAATCTATACTGTAATAGCAATTGCATTAAAACATTAGATATCGTCTAATTCAGGATTATATTCAGGAAAGTTTAGGTTATTTTGTTTAGGTTTTGAGAATTTAAAAAATCAAACTGGAAATCCTCTAGGTGGGGCTTCTGAGTTGTTTTTGAAGCATGTAGAAATGAAGAAGCTCTTGCAGTCAGAGGGTGGCAGCAGTGAACAGTATTTCAGGGCCAGTGAAGGATATTCTAAAATCATTCTTCTCTAGCAACAGATGATATTACAGTGGAAGCTGAAATAAACCAAAATGATTGGTGCTTTTCATGGGGATTTTTGAGGGGATTTCTTAGACCTGTTCTGACTAAAATAGAACAGGCTTGATGTTGTGATATACTATAATAATAAAAGACAGCAAGACTGCTTGCAGCATGAAATGCTTACTGATAAAGTCTAAGCATGCATTAACAGTTTTATTTTACATTGTTCAGCAGATTATTATAACATATGGTCTGTGTTCTCATTAAACCACACGAGTGGTTTGTAGACTTATGTGGAACTCTTTCACATCGTTCCAAGTCTTGGTGACAGATCCTGTTTTGGAACTTTGAAATGAAAATTAAAGGAACTGATTCTGATGTATAAGCTTTTGCTCTTTAAGCTAAATTTAAACAGTGACTGATTTTGTGCATGCTACTACAACAGCCATGGGCCACAAAGAGCTTATACGAAGATCAACTGGATCTCATATTGAAATGTATTGCTCAGGCGAGGGTTATACAAAATTTCCAAGGCATTAGATATTGTATGGAACACAGTGAAGATAGTCATCAACAAGTGAAGAAAGTAGACCTGGCACAACAGCCAAGCACTGGTTGCTCCATATGTGATAACTATCTCTCATATTCTCCATCTGGGTTATGGGGCAGGGTGGCAAGACACAAGCCTTTTCTGACAAAAACTTTGATAAAACACAACACAAAATAAATCAATTAATATCCAGCCTGCCAACACCATGTGAAAAAATGTGTCATATGATGAGACCATTAAAGTTTTTGGCCAAAATTGTTAGAGGTATGTTCCCATTAAACATTGGACGTCGGATAGATGTGCAGATCATGTTGGGTCCGTCGGTCCATGACCAATTCTGGACATCTATTCGACGTCCAAACTAAGTCCACTATTTGCACGTCCAATGACCCAACTTGGACATCATATTGACGTTCAACATTTGACCTTTGAACTGGGTAATTTTTCTGGACGTCATTTGGACGTTTATGACAGGTGCAGGACATTTAGATGATTAATATGTAATCTTTTTTTATTTACAAATATCAAAATTGTTGTTAATACATAAGAATACAGATTATTTATAATTATTTAAGATCATTTTCCAGAAACTCCATTTGATTGTCTCAGCAGCAGGTGATAACTGGAGAGTCACTTGGATAAAAGCGTCTGCCAAATGTAAATACATAGTACAGAAAACACGTCCTCCACCCGTTTGAAACATGGGACTACAGTTAAAGAAGTTGTATAAAAACCACGTCTAATATTAGCCTAAATTTGGTGTTGAAAAGACATCCACAAACAACCATATTAGGACTATAAATAACCCCACGGAAGTCCCACGGACATCAACATTAGACGTGCGGTAGACGTCGAAAAAAGACGTTGCCTGGCGTTACAAAACAACCCCTTCAGTGGACCGTCATTCCGACGTCACATTGCGCAGTGGGTTTAGTGCAAAAACAACACAACACATCAGTAAAAGAACACCCACGGTGAAGCATGGTGCTGACTGCTTTTCTTTAGCTGGAACTGGGGCTTTAGTTAAGGTGGAGGGAATCATGAATAGCTCGAAGTACCAGTCGGTTTTGGCACAGAACCCTCTGTCATCTGCTAGAAAGCTAACAATTAAGAAAACTTTCCATTTTCAGCAAGCCAATACGCACACCAAAATCAACAAAGAATGGCTTCAGGAAAGAAAGATGAATCCAGAAAATCTATGGGGGTCCTATAGGGCCGTGCACAGGAAATGCCCTCGCAATTTGACAGATCTGGAAATCACGATTTACTAATTTTATTCCAAACCTGTATGACTTTCTATATTCTGTGGAACAAAAGATATCTTGAAAAAATGTACAGTGTGTTTTGTCCATACAACGGAAGTCAATAGGGTCCAATGTTGTTCTGAGTTTAATGGGCAACAAACTATTGACATTTTTCAAAACATCCTCTTCTGTGTTCCACAGAAGAAAGGAAGTCATGAAGGTTTAGAACAACATGAGGTTAAGTAAATGATGACAGAATTTTCATTTGTGGTTGAATTGTCCCTTTAATAAGTAAGAGAATTGTAGGGATTTAGTTATGGCTTTTGAAGCCCATACTACTAGAGATGCAAGCAGTGGTCAGTGAATCTCTCCTCGGACCAGGGCCGTGTAACAGGGGGGTGTCCCCGGTCCCGGTGGCTAGAGCCTCTGCCCGCATCGACTGCTCCTTTTGCTCCTGGTCTTCTAGTGCTAACAACTTGTGGAAAATATCCACTTTGATAAGATAAGAATTCTTGTCTAATCAAATTACTGTACCTGATCTGATATAAATAACACAAAAGGTGCTGTTGTCAGCACATTTTGTAAACAAAAAACTTTACTACAGAAAAGAAGACAGTGGGAAAGAGCAAAAAGAAGATGCTAAAGCCCGTTTAACATTGTAAACGTTGATTCAGAGATCCAGCATGTCAGCGGGTAAATCATCACATAGAATAGCAGTTTGTCACAATTTAACTCCTGTAAAGTATATTTCCCATTATAATAAATTGTCATAGTTGATATATCTATAACATAGATCATATTTATAACATTTTATTAAGAACATATTAACAGTAAACATACAGTAATTAAAAACGTAATATACTATAAATGAACTAAATGAGTTAGCATAACGCGCCAAAATGCATACCCAAGAAATATTTGCTTTTCACTACTCCCATAGTGTGTCATGAACCTGGTTTTCTCTCTCTCTGTTTTCCTCTATCACACACACTCATGCACACACACACACACACACACACACGCACACACACACGCACACACACACACACACACACACACACACACACACACACACACACACACACACACACACACACACACACACACACACACACACACACACACACACACACACACACACTTCATCTCTCAGCTGTTCCTCTTTGCAATCAGCGCTCTCGCTGACCTCTTTCTCACCTGTTCTCTCTTTACTCTAATTTTCTCTTACTTCTACTATTTCCCCTGCTTCATTGCCAGATTATTGCACACGCTCTGTCTCGTTGCTATCCAGCTGCCTGTGGCCCACCACCTTATCTGCATCTGTGGGTTTGTACCACGTTGCCATGATGGGACAGGATGGGAGTCTTGACTGCTGCTCTCTACTACCCTGCGCTGGAATCTCTACTGCTGCTACCCTTCAGCCAAGTTTTGCCATTTGTGTTGTTCATCTCAGTCGCGCGTCCGTTTGATGCACCCTTTGTTACCATTTTCTGATAAACATTATTGCAGCACTCTTCTCTGCTTTTGGGTCCTCAATATACTCTGACAGAATGATTGCAGAAAAAATATATATGCTTGTATTGAACATTGGTGGAGCAACAGATTGTGTGTGAAAATAAATCATAAAAAGTGGTTTGTTCATGAAAAATCTTCTAAATGTAAACCAACATGGGGCAAAATGCATTGATAAATATATTTTAGTAATATCTAAGTTAATACTTGTCCAAAACAATCACTTTAGAAAAACTGTTTTTTGGTTTATTTGAATAAATTAAAGAATTCATTTTTGTTCAATAAATTATACTGCTATTAAAATGTTCATTATTAATATATATATTATTAACTTTTTTCGACTTTATATTTTATTGTCATTATAGTACAATTAAATTCTGTCTGGTGAATCTCAGTTAAACGGAAAAACAAACAACAATAAACAGCAGCAATTACTGCTAAATAAAGTGCAATTATGTCAAGTGCAATTATGTCGATAGCTGGAAGGTGTTTGTGTGTGTATACACAGACACCAGCTATCGACATAATTAATCAACAAGTCGCACGGGTATATTTGTGGCAACAGCCAACACTACATTGTATGGGTCAAAATTATAGATTTTTCTTTTATGCCAAAGATCATTAGGATATTAAGTAAAGATCATGTTCCATGAAAATATTTTGTACATTTCCTACCATAAATATATAAAACCTTTATTTTTGTGAGTCAATGCAGCAGAATCGCGAACATTTTTTTGCACTTACTTATTCAGCTATCAGAAGATGTACACATTACAAAAAAATGTACCAATGTGACTGGTTTGGTGGTCCAGGGCCACATATGTGCAGGGGGTGCGTGTAATGGAGATCACATCTTTTGGAAAGAAGCTGTTTCTCTGTCTGTTTGTGTGTGTTTTCATATTTCTGTATCTCAACCCTGAGGGAAGTGGAACTAACAGTCTATGACCTGGGTGGATGGGATCTACTGCAAGGGTTCTGGCCATTTCCAGATCTGGAAGTGGATTCCCCACAATCCTCTGTGCTGTTTTAACCAAGTCCTTCTTGTCCTGTTCTGTGCAGCTGGCATACCACACAGTCACACAGTGATAAAGGATACTTTAAAGGATACAACTTCCAGAGGAAGAAAACTCTTGGTGGAGCTTTTTTCACCATGGTGGGAGATGTTTAGAGTCCAAGTGAAGTCTGCTGTAATGAGGATCCCCAGAAACTTGATTTTATCCACACACTCTACCTCCACCCCCTGTATGAGCAGTAGAGCATGTGATGTCCTTTTAGACCTTTTGAACCTTTTGAAGTCCACAATAACCTCTTTGGTTTTAGTGGTGTTTAAAACCAGATTGTTTTCTGAACACAATGGCCAGGTCTGTCATATCTGTCATAGGATCTCCTTTCTGTAGTGGGTCACGTCAGTGGTGATTGTCTCTAAGGTGGATACCCAAATTAATGATATTAATATATCATGTAATAATATTAATACATGACATCATGCCAACAAATGGAAAGTCAGCCAGCGGTTTATAATGATGTTAATTATAGTGCCTATTCTTTAAGGATTAGATCACCCCAAAATAAAATAAAAATCCTGATAATTTACTAACTCCAAAGCCATCCAAGATGTTCATGTCTTTTCTTTCTTCAGTGGAAAATAAATAATTTTTTTTGAGGAAAACATTTTAGGATTTTCTCCACAACAATAATGGACTTCAATTGCAACCAAAATGTTGAAGTGCAAATCAATGCAGTTTCAAAGGATTTTAAAGTGCTTCAAATGACTCTCCTCACTCCCAGCTGAGGAATAGGGGCTTATCTAGCGAAACGACCGGTCATTTTCTAAAAAAAAAAAAAAAAAAGTACTGGACTGCACACGTGATGTCATCACGTTGGGAAGGTCAAGTGTAAGTACCGCCCCATTGTTTACTAGCGTGGAGGAGGAGGATCGTTAAAATTTTATTGTATGATGAATGACATAGGCTATTTATGTCTGTGTCAGTTTATTGTTTAAAATGGTCATTTTGTGTGCGTATCCTGGATGTTTAATGAATGTTTAATGATGTCACCTGTGACCTTTCCAATGTGATGACGTCATGCCCGGCGCGTGCAGTCCAGCACAAGATTAACAATTATGGTTAAAAAGTATATACATTTATTTTATTTTTAGAAAAATGGCCGGTCGATTCGCTAGATAAGCCCCTATTCCGGATCGAGGAGAGCCATTTGAAGAACTTTAAAGTCCTGTTCTACCTCACCTGTTTTAACTATTTGTTAATTTTTTTTTTTTAAAGGTGGGGTATATAATTCTCTTTTTTGGCCATTTTTTCAAAATCACTTAAAATCCTATTCCTAACCCACTTACAGCCACTGAGTTAGAAGCACTGAAATAAAAATTAAGCAATTTAATTATCTGTGGAACAGGCAGGACTCGAAAAACTCCAGCCAATCATTTCCAAGACCACCTAGAATCATTGGACAGTAAGTGTGTCAATCAATCGGTCGTACCATTGATTGGTCCATGTTCTTTGAATGGGTGGAGTCAAAGGAAAGAAGGTAGGACCATTTGAGTTGTGTATTTTCAAAATCTGCAGGCCGTTTTGCAAATCACATACCCCACCTTTAAGTTCAATAAATGTTTTTTTATTTTTATATTGAGACTTGTAACATTTGTTATCATCATGACAATTGTGTCATTTTTATGATGTAAATTGAGGGAGCAAAAGCAGTATCAGCTCCAAATATCGGCTCAAGAAAATCGGCAGCCCATATCGGTCATCGGCTAAGGCTGATGAAAAAAAATCTCGGCACTAAAAAAATCCATATCGGGCGATCCCTAGTCTTATATCTTTTTAATGATGTAGCCTATAGTTTGTCAAGGTGATAACATTAAATCGGATAGTAATTTTGACCTATTTAAACAAAAAAACGCTTCAGTGCGTCCGCGCACTGGTGAAGCTTAAAGTGTGTTTCCACTCAAGATTTTCTATATCCGTAGGCTATATCAAAACTTGCCTGTTTTGCCATCTATATCCAGGCTCTCCCTCCATTGACTTGCACCATCATTGTTCTCCATTTTGTAGGCCTAGTCAAGTTTTACATTTTACTGTCTGTGTCTAGGGCTAACTCGCTGGTGCATAATTTGTGACAAATGTCGATGTAGATTGACGTAAAAGTCGCATTAAATCCGCCTTGGTTGTTCACACTGCGGCCGCATTGAAAAAAAAATCAGACCTGGGTCTGATTCAGGACAACATATTGGAAGTGGTCTAAATCTGATTTGAAAAAATCTGATCTGGGCAAGATTTGAGTGTTCACACTACCTCTGAAGAAGTCTGACCTACCCCCACCCCCCCCCCCCCCACCCACCCCCCCACACACACACCTCCCCCCTTTAGGATGAGACTTGGGATGTCTGCATATAAATCAACATTTAAAGTGGATCAAAAAAGATAATCAAAGTTGACCTAAGACAAGAACTGGTATTGTTCAAAATGTATAACAAGACACATAACATAGGAATAAAAAAAATATAAAAGTTTAAAAGCCCAGATAGGTTTAGAATAAACATTTACAGATATTACCTTATTTACACACGCACGCACGCACACACACACACACACACACACACACACACACACACACACACACACACACACACACACACACACACACACACACACACACAGAGAGAGAGAGAGAGAGAGAGAGAGAGAGAGAGAGAGAGAGAGAGAGACATTGAGACACACACACACACACAGAGAGAGAGAGAGAGAGAGAGAGAGAGAGAGAGAGAGACATTCACACACATTCACATACTGTAAATGCATGTAAATTATTTTATACATGTTAATAAATATTGTGTATAGTTTTCTGAAATACAGAAACCAAAATTCAAGGCAGAATACAATACAGAGTAAAGAAACCTACTTCTTAACAACCAAACAAGTCTGAAATAGAACATCATTTTAACTAGATACAGTGATGTCAGAGTAGGGCTCAGTTTCTGATTGGATGATGTGATTGGGAGGCTTCTACATGATCAGGGATCAGCAGCTCTATCTATTATTCACTCCAGGACTGTTTGATATGTGTTTGCTCTACTCACTTCTGAATAAACAATGGAGATGTATGGTGTCCTGCTTATGCTCGCTGTTATTGTGAGTACTGAGACTCAAGGTAAGTCAGAAAACTATCTGCAAAAATTATATCTGCTGATTTATAAAGTTAAAGTATAAGCAAGTATGATCATGATCAAAATTGTATGGAACCCAAAACCTGTCTGCAGAGTATTGTCTGATGCCCAAAATCAGTAGTGTGACTTTATTTTGTCTGATATAGAAACTGTATTAACAGCCTTCTATCAGGCTGAGGATAGAAAACTCAGGATCTAGAGGCAGACAGAGGAAGCCAGTGAAGAGCAGAAAGCAGAAGAATAACTCATTTTAGTTGCGTCTGTTTCAATGCTCAATAACATTGTCTGACCACCACAAATTCAAGTGTTATTATACCAAATAAAAAATGCTTCACATCATGTGCCATTTAAACATTGAAACTGAGACATTCTCTTATCTCTAACTTGTTTGTGAAGACAACACAATATGAGATTAAACAATAATGGAAAATAATATAAAATGACTGATCATTGAATGAGTAAAAAAGGGACAATTGATTCAAAATGTATAATACATTATTATATAATTAAATGGCAATTAAATAGTGGATATATAAAAACACAAACAACACAAATCTATAAAACAACACAGATCTATTGTGGTTCTCTTGAAACTATTCACAAAGGTTGCTATAGAATCCTTAGATCCTTCAATATTATCTATTCAATAGCATTTTTTCAGGGTCGAGAAACAATTACTATGTTGTTTTAAATGGATTGTTTCTAAATATCACTGTACTGATTGTACATCAGATAAAGTTCATCCTTTGTTATTCATCCATACTGTTTATCCATTCTGTCTAACATGACACTTCATCTGTTTCAGTTGTGCACAGGGATGTTTTCTTTACTGGATGTTCTGATACAGAGAAAGAATATCTGTATGGATTTGATGGCGAGGAACTGTACCATTTAGACTTCGTTAGAAAAGAAGGAGTAGTGACACTGCCTGGCTTTGCAGATCCTGTCAGCTTTGAGGGATGGTATGGGAATGCTGTTGGTCAAATAGAGGCCTGCAAACAAAACTTACAAACACACATTCAGATTTACAAATCCCCGGTTGAGCGACTAGGTAAGACATACACAATGCATATAATTATTATATAATATTAATAATAGATATATAATAATACAAAGTTTACTTTTTTGGAGATGCAAAGAAATCAACTGCAGAAATCATAACCAATATAATCAAGATTTTGGTTTGCAAAATTTGTCTTGTGGTCCAAGATAAAATGTATACTGAGGTCCCAAGTACAAACCAGCGTCTTTTTCTGTGTGTTCACAGACATCCCAGATACTTCCATCTATTCAAAAGATGAAGTGGTGCAGGATGCTGAGAATGCCCTCATCTGTCATGTGACTGGATTCTTCCCTCCACCTGTCAATGTGTCATGGACTAAAAACAATCAGATTGTGACAGAAGGCATGAGTCTAAGCCAGTACCGCAGAAAAGATGACGGCACCTTCAACATCTTCTCTACTCTGAAGTTCATGCCAAAAGAGGGAGACATGTACAGCTGCACTGTGAACCACAAATCCATTCCAGGCCAACCTCAAACCAAAACATGGGGTGAGGCACTGATTCATAGATTTAGTGGCTGTACGATTCTAATTAATCCTAATTGTTCACAAATTCTTTGCTTCAGATCAGCTGATATATTACAACAGAAATCATCTTAAGCAATTTAGGGCAAACATGACATATCCTAAACAAATTACTTCTTGAGAAGTTTATTAAAATGACTTATGTAGACATTAATCATAAATACAGTTAATTGCCCCTATCTAGGAAATATTAGGAAGAAAATGTCACAAGTACAACTCTAAAAATGTAACTTTACAGTAAACATTAAATACATGCACTTACATTCTGTGACATGCATCATCATGTGCTTGTGTATTTCAGAAGTGGACGTTGCTCTCCCCAGTGTTGGTCCAGCTGTGTTCTGTGGAGTGGGTCTGACTCTGGGACTGCTGGGAGTCGCTGCTGGAACTTTCTTCCTCATTAAAGGAAACAACTGCAACTGATTTAAAAATGAACACATTCTTATTTTGTAATTCAGATTTTTTCGAACTTCTAATGAACATTCTCCCCCAATTAATGTTATTTGTAAATTAAGGTTTTAGTACAAAAAATAATAATAATAATTTTGTGTGCCATACATTCAAACTTGGCTAGGGTCCTAGTTGAATTATTGTTCTGACACAGCATGATTTTCTTCCATTTGTTAAAATATTTATGTGATCCAGATTTAATTTTTCCATTAAAAATCAAGAAAAACATGCCATGCAACTTTTTGAGGTGCATTTAATAGAAGGTCGCTAAACGAGTGGATCCTCACATTCACCTGATAATAATGAAAAATAATTCATCCTTCAGTTTATGGTTTTTATAAAGTAAGAGTGATGCTATAGTTCTATAGTCAGTTCTGCAATACAGGTGTTTTACAGCACAAGTTAATGTCCACAGACACAGCTCTGACATTAAACAAAATAAACAGTGTAACAAACAATATTCTGGACAAACAATATTCTGGACAAACAATATTCATTTACTGCACATTTACCTAGAACATTTGTTTATATATAATATTAACTAACATTCTATACATGTATGTGTCTTGAACGCTCACTGGAAGTTTATATGCCTAATTATTTGTAATAAATGATGATGATGATAGTTTATTATAATAAAAAAATTCTGGCATTTTTGCCTTTATTGGACAGAACAATTGAAGAGAGATAGGATGTACTGGGAGGAGAATGAGATCACAAGAGGAATTTGAACTCAGGTTGCCTAAAACATTGCTGTGCTATATGTCACAGTGACTCTCTGATAATGATAGTTTTGAAAAAACAAAATACAGAAAATACCCCCAAAACATCATAAGACACACACACAGAGACCTTAGAAACTATATTACCGAGGACATTTTATAGACTTCCATTGTTTTTATATCAGGTGAATGATATCTCCAACCCTGAAGTTAACCCTCACAAAAACCTGTGCACATTATTAGATTTAAAGAGTAACATCATCTGGACCATTAATTGGCCTTTTTAGTGAGGACACATAACATGTAAAACAGTTTCTATGACAATGCATTATGTTAGTAAAGACACTTTGCTCTCACAAGTATAGAGAAAGCTGTACACACACAGTTTGATTGTTTTGTTTTTTCTTATATTTTATATTTTTGCAACTAATAAATCCTTCTGACATCCTACAATTTCTTTTCGTGTTTGTTTTTTTGTCTTATAACAAGTTTTGTCAAGTGAAAGCATGTGTCCTGAAATATGTGCTATATCTTTAAACTAAAAAAATGTTTTTTTTTTTTTTCACTTTGGTACTATTTTTACTGCCTTTAATTGGATTTTTAAGTCAATGGTTACATCTCTAAAATGTATATGAAACATTTTTTGTGCAAAATTGTGCAAGCCTCTATGGCATGACTTTTTGTTTTTTTGGGGGGAAAAATCTTTCACCCCATATTTGGGGAGCTTGGGGGTCCCTGGTAATATATCCATGATTTCTACATAGGTGGAATAGGGAAACCAAGCAATATGTGCATTATAAATAGCTTTATTTTGACAAACATCAATCAAAAATGGTTTCAACCAATCACAAACATCAAACAATAAACAAAAACAACTACTACTACGAATTACAACTAACACCCCATAACACCTCATGTATAAATGTTCATACAAACATTTACACCAAACAAACACTACACACACTCTCTCTCTCTCTCTCTCTCTCTCTCTCTCTATCTCTCTCTCTCTCTCTCTCTCTCTCTCTCTCTCTCTCTCTCTCTCTCTCTCACACACACACACACACACACACACACACACACACACACACACACACACACACACACACACACACACACACACACACACACACACACACACACACACACATATACTTACTTTGTAATATAAATAATATAAAAATAATTTATATAAATACTTTGCTGACTGACCCCAACTGAGCCCTGACCTTATCTGTCTCTCAAACCTGATTCAGGGATCCACTCTTCCTCACTCTCCTCAAGCTCACTGTCCTCACACTCAGAAGGAATGACCCTAACCATGTTCCTTTCACCTATAAAATGTCCTGCGAGTATCAGTAGATCGCAAAAACATTGACTACTGATGCGTTCAAGTCATGTCAGAAAGATTGAAATTACGAGTCGAATGTACATGAACGTCCAACCAAAGTCGTAATTACGAGTGGGAAGTAATGGCGGAAGAAAATAGTTTTCAATCATGATAAATTTAAGTCTGAACTCCGACAGTACAATTTAGTTTGTACATATTATGTGTACTGTTAATGAAGAAGAGAGATAAAGTTTGCCAGAAAACACTACTCATTTACCCAGTTTATGAGCTGATGAGTGACCAACTACATTTCCCATCATTCTCTGTGGCAGTACAATAATAATAACAATAATAACAACAACAATAACAACAACAAAAACAATAACAAAACATAAATTATGACACATAATGCGCATTCTTTGAGTTTTCCGAACTTGTAAAAACAAACTTCCCAGGAGAACTTGAATGCACCATATGGTCCTAACTCCTAACCCTATGTTATTGCCTGAAAAAAAGTGGTCTAACTGCAGTGTTGCCCTGAGGCAACGAACAAAAAAACACAGTTTTAGTATATAAATAAAAACAAAATAAATATTTAAACAATCAAACATACTTCTTTACATACTGATGCACATGTATATATTTTTTATTATGAAGTTATTTTAACTTAAACATGTTAGAAAGTAATATTTATCTTAATAATTGGTGGCACTGTGTACCATGTGGCGTTGCTTCATTAAATGACTTCTCCACCCCCAAACAAAAGGTCACACCCACTTCAGCCCCTCATTTCATTGAACAGACATGTCAGGTGATCTTATATATTTAAAAAATATATATATAAAAAAATTAAAGGGGCGGTGTGAGGTCCAAAAAGGTAGTCTGTTGCCTGAGGGCAACACCCATAGAGGGTTTTAATACTGAATAACCAAATCTTTGAAATAATTAAAATGAAAGACAATACTTTTGTTGTATTTTGGTTATTAAATTAAATGTTCTCATGTCACAAATGTCTAAGGCTTTTAAACCAATGGTTATATGAAAGGAAAACAAACAAATGTATTTTAAATTTGCTGTGCAGTTTTTGTTTTTTGTAAGATTTTCTTTTGAAAACAAAATTTACTCCTTTGTGAAAATAAAACCATGGCAATTAAGAAACATAGTTTTATGAGCTCATATTGTTTAAGACTTGTAGCCTTAAAAAACTGTTTTGCCACACTGCAGGACTATTTCGTTTTTCTTGGCCGATTGAAAAGACACATGGCAGGATCTCATGACAAACAGGGAATCACATGACAAGAGACAGAAACATGACAATGACAAGAAACAAAACCTCTTGCACTGTCATCCAACTCCAAAGTAACAAAACAAAACATTAAAAGAAAACAATAGCTTTGTCAAAGAGCCAACAATAAATACAATGACATGTTAATTAGATTAGAAAGCAAGCAAGAGAAGAGGATAAAAAAATATGATAAAACATTTGAGAAACACTGTAAGTGAACTGCAAAAAGCAAAGTGATTATACGATTATACACCCCCATATACTGATATACTGACTGACTTCATCACTCTGTCTTCTCTCCACCAGTAAGCTGGTGTGGGGTGGGCGTTCTCGCATCATCCAGGTGGATGCTACACATTGGTGGTGGTGGAGGAGATTCCCCCTTCCATGTGAAGCTCTTTGAGCACCCAGAAAAGCGCTATATAAATGTAACAAAGTACTATTATTATTATTAAAAATGTAGCCTATACAATTTAAGAAATAGGGCCATTTACAGAATCTGAAAACAAACACTTTCCCTGAGGAGAGAGTAGTACACCTTTTGGACAACTATTTGGACACTTCAAGGAGACCGTTGTTGTTATTAACTAAGATTGTGTAAACTGCCAAACATGCGAAGGACTCCAGCAGTATTAAGAAGAAGATGGTTTATTTTTTAAGGGTTCTCAAAGAGAATTAAATGTTTGTTTTGGAGCATTTCACTGCATATTGTTTTGTAAACCAGGCACAAATAAATTAAATGATACATTATAATATAAATATTGATATAAATATAAATTAATAATAATATAAAATGCACATATTTGTGATATAACTGGCAGATAGCTCTCCAGGAGCAGAGCCTATAATCAAACTTTTGCAATGAAGGTCAAACAAATAAAAATAAAGTAAAATTGTTCTTGTTCCTTTTTTACACAGATAAAATAAATATACATTATGTGTATATTTTTAAGTATTGTTATGGCTATATATACACCTATATTTTATGCACACACACTGTAATTGTCCAATGAAAACAGGAAAATGAAAGCAGTTTTCCACCTAGCAACACTTGACATTTATGTGAGTAGAAGCTGATTTGCCAGATTATTTAGACATCTACCACAAGAACAAGCACTGAGAGAAAGTTCTCCATTTGGCATATTCATAGACTGTAAATATGTCTCTGTTAAAACTCTTGATTTTTCATCCCATATTGATGCTGTCTGCATTTATTGGAACAGGCAAGTACAATGAAACATTGAGCAAATGTAATACCTTAATTCATCAGTAAACTTTTTAATGAGTTTTTATCTTTGATGTTTTGTAGTTAATGTCATTGCTGTTAATTCAATTGCCTTGCTTTTATAAAACATGGTCATGAATATTCCAGAATATATGAGTGAAATGAGACAGTAGTTGTGGTGTCTCTCTAATGGGATTGTATATAACACACAGTAACTATGCACCAAAACAAAGTAATAGCAAATAGCAGATGAATACAGGTTCTTTGTTTTTATAACTTACATGCAATTATACAAAAACTGAAGATCTAACACTCTGTTTTTATGTTTCAGCTGATGGATATTATGAATACAGGATGTCTGAATGCGTCTACAGCACCAGTGATTACAGTGATATGGTGTATCTTACATCACTCTCCTTCAATAAAGTTGTGGAACTACAGTTCAACAGCACAGTGGGGAAGTTTGTGGGGATCACTGAGGATGGAGTGAAGCAGGCAGAGAGGTTGAACAAAGATCAGGCACTTCTGCAGGGGCTGAAAGCTCAGGTGGACACACTCTGCAGACCTAATGCTCAGATTGTGGACTCATCTGTCCGTGATAAAGCAGGTGAGTGCTACACGACTCTTGTCTCATCTTCACTGCATTATAAAGATCTCTAACATGTGTGTCCACTGGTGCAGAAGAAACACACTCAAAATGCATTAAAACAGAAGTCTGTTGTTTTGGTGGTGTTGTGTCTACATAATGTGGTTGTCTTCAGTGATTTATGATTGTTTTTAATACAAAATCAATAAAATATATATTACAACTGGATAACTTTACACAGGGGTTAGTTGACAAAATTTTAACATTAACAATGTCAATAACATTAACTTAATAATAATATTAACTGAATAATATAAGGAAACATGTATGGTCTTTTTTTTCTACAATCCATTTCTGAATCTATAGAAATAACTTATAGTTCATATAATTCATGTTGTTCATATACTTAATTTAATTGATTCAAGTATCATAGCTACTTGTCCCCTCGTGTATTTTTAATTATTCGTGTTATACACTAGAATACTAAGCTAATGTTTGAGTATTTGTTTCTCCTGGTTTAGTACTACCGAAGGTTAAGCTCAGTTCAGTGAAGCAGGCTGAAGGCAGACATCCAGCTGTCCTGATGTGCAGCGCGTATGAATTCTACCCTGAAAGAATCAAAGTGTCCTGGCTGAGAGATGGTAAAGAGGTGACCACAGACGTAACCTCAACAATGGAGATGGCTGATGGAGACTGGTACTACCAGATTCACTCTGAGCTGGAATACACTCCTAAATCTGGAGAGAAGATCTCCTGTGTGGTGGAGCACGCCAGCTCACCTCAACCTATTGTTGAAGACTGGAGTAAGACGAAACATTTACTTTACAGTCTTTCCTTTATGGATGGTTTTGCCATATTATTACACTTGCACTACAAAAAAATATTGGTAACACTTTACAATAAGGTTCATTTATTAAACATTATTTAATGTATTAACTAACATGAACAATACATTTGTTACAGTATTTATGAATCTTTGTTAATGTTAGTTAATATGAATAAAGCTGTTCATTGTTTGTTCATGTTAGTTCACAGTGCATTAACTCATGTTAACAAGATTTTAATAAAGTATTAGTAAATGTCGAAATTAACATTAACAAAGATGAATAAATGCTGTATAAGTGCAGTTCATTATTAGTTAACGTTAACTAATGTAGTTAACTAATGTTAACTAATGAACCTTATTGTAAAGTGTTACCAAAATATTAAACACATAAATATTGAGAATGTACTAATATCATTCGCTAACAGAGCATGATTTGTGTACCTCACAGATCCGTCTATGCCTGAGGTCGACAGGAATAAAATCGCTATTGGATCCTCTGGTCTGGTGCTGGGAATCATCATAGCCGCTGCTGGACTCATTTACTACAAGAAGAAATCATCAGGTCAGTGGAAAAGAGAGCAAATCATGCTGATACTTACCCATATATACATAAAGGTCTTAAGGATTTCTAGAAGCTACAGGCAGGAGAATATGATCAAGGTTTGATCAAACCAAACACTGCAGGACTTCGAGGGCCAGAGTTGAGAATTCCTGATAATATCATGTCTGTACATTCATCTTGTCAATACATTTTTATTTTTCACTTTGTCAGGGAGGATCCTGGTACCAAACTGAATACAGTAAGTCTAATGCTACCTGATGCAGACTGAAAGAAGACCTCCTTGGATCACTGATGTATTCTCTTTGTCACATCTTTCATACAGTCTCCTTATACTGAACTTTTTTTTTTACTTTAATAATTAAAGTTCTAATGAAAATTTTTAAATTGCATCAAACATACTTACATTACTTGTATTTGCGCATCTCTATGTAATGTTGGTAGTGATAAAATAACGTGTATTTTATTATATATGATGATTTAGCTTGAACTCTGATCGTATGTGGATAGACGCAATGTGAATGAGGATGTTATAAAAGTTTTCAATCAATATTTTCATACCAGTTAGATCTATTATGAAACCAATTATGAGTCAAAGAGGCAGCATTCACAGACAGAAACATTTATTCATGGACCTTTACCGCCCCCTACTGTCATTATTGTTAATTGCACATAGTTTCCAGTGTGATTGCTTCGTTTAAATAATCTTAATAATACTACTGTGTTACTAGCAGAAAAAAACATCCATAAAATTTGCAAAATCATATGGAAGAATGTTTTTGTTTTTTTTGGAATCTGTACATTTTAGTTCTAAATAAATATTTTTACAAATTCTTTACAAAACCTGTTATCATATTTTTTTTTTTATTCACATATTTTTGCCCTTTCCCTCATATTTTCCATTTTTTTTTATTCACATTAAATGCTTTACAGCAATGTATTAAATCAACTGCCTAGATTAGATTCCCAGGAAATAAATGAACTAATAAAATGTATACATTAAATGCAATGTTTGTCAAATAAAAATGGGATCCAAAATGCATAATTGAAAATAAAGGGAAAGGGCATAATACCAACCCAGAAGTGAAATATTTTAGCACACGACAGAATGTTTTTCAGCAACAGGTTAGAAGGTTTATCTGAACCAAATGAAAACATGACTGGGTCAAATTATATAAACAGGAATAAAGATGACATTTGAGAACATGCATAAAGCCATAAGATCAGTTATTGAGTTATTTATGTTTTGTTAATGTCAAAATCGTAAGTCTCATTGAAGCAGATGTTAATTGGATGAATTCAGCTACTGTAATCAAATAAAATCTTGAGAAAATAACTGTAGAATATAATGTTTGATATTATGGCCTGTAAGGCTCGAGTGTGAAAGATAATAATAATTGTCTAAGTATATGCATCTGCATCTTCATTTACAGTGATTCGTAATACAACAACCATAATGAGAAAGGCATGCAAAGAAGGAAAGCCAATCAAAAGCTTTACATTTTTACATATAAATAAACACACTAAAAAATATTTTCTGTGTAATAAAAAAAACAAAAACAAAAACATAAGGGTAACACTACAACAATCAAATCAAACAATAAACCATGAACCTATCTCTGAGATGAGCAACATTGTTCTCTGTCTGTAATAAAAGCACAAAATCAAAACTACAAACCTCACACTTAAAAGACAAAAATTAAACACTCTATGTAAAATTAAATGACATTATTTTTCAAATTAAATTAAATTTCAAATTAAATATTTTTCAACTTTTGTCATCACATACACAATTACACTTTACACTCATTGCAGTTTTATTAAACAAATACTTTATTTATTTTGTACACAAACTAAATTTGTATTACTACTGTAATATACATAAATTACAGTATAGTAAGTATTAGGTACTATCAAATAAATTCCTCAATATGTATTTTTGGGGAAAAATATCTTTATTTGAAAATAAATATGTTTATGCATGCTATGGGTGAACAGGCACATCATCAAAGGTTTTCCCCATGAATGTTCAATGTACACTGTAAATCACATTAAATGAAACCTGTAATGCATTTTAAAACCGAAATACTTTATTTTCCAATTGTTCACACACTAACGCAATGAAAAACTTGAAACACAATCACCATAACCTGAAACTCATGTACCAAATCCATACCAAAAGTGTTTTGTGTTGAGCACATCAGTGTGTTGTTGGTTGGTATAGATCTCTTCATGTATATCATTTTGGAGCAAAACCACATTTTGGAACACTTTTTAATGGGGTATTTGCAAGATTCGTGGAGTTTTGCATTTTGTGTTTGTGATTTTGTTTTTAAAGTTTTGGGACAATGGGCCAAACGATTCAGCAAACCTGTGTTACCAATTGGGAAAAACTGTAAAAAACAACAACATTTTGTATTAAAAATATGAAGTCACATCTATCCCTTAATCACCTGTTGTCTTTAGTCTGATTCAGGGAAGAGAAGCATATGGTCAAGAACAGTAGCACAGATATCATCACAGACAAATGTTCTTGGCCTTCCTCCAGCTTCTTGCACTTAGTTTAATTTGAACCCTAAACCAATAAGCATATCTGTGGTTCTAATTGGTGTGCAAACAATTTTGTGTGTTACAGTTTTTCTTAATCAATTTGATAAAAATAAAAAAAATCCACTCAAAGAGGCCGATAGAGAAGTTGAGACATTGTCAAGGATGGCTCTAGCATTCACTGCATCCGCCTGAGGCAAGATCAGTTTTGGGATCAGTTAAACTAAACACCTCATTAAAGAACTTTACGATAAACATGTATTTTCATTTCTGTTTTTACAGCTGAATTTGTTTTCAAATCAACAGAGAACACACTTGTAGTTTTGATGCTAGTATTTATATATTATAAATGCATTACTAGAATAAAAGTGCTTCATTATGGAGTGAACTGTTTTGCCATCATAAGAGTGTTTAATTTGCTGTGTTAACTGTTTGAGAGCCATTACTTTCTTTTAAGGAAAGGTGTCAAACCGATTGAGAAAAACTGTAACTTTGTTCAGAATGTGATGACATTGTGATTTTGTTTTTGAATGCTAGTACGTTTTACATGAGCACATTGGTGTGAAATGCAGAATTTGTGTCGAAGTGTTGAAAAGGTTTAACAGATTTAAAACACGTGTGAAACAGTATAAGTGTTTATAGTTTTGAGAAATTATTCTTTTTTTGGCAAATTGTGATTATGTTTAGGGATATTTGGCTAGAATGGATTTTAGTGTCTAAGCAATTGAGAAAAACTGTAAGATATACAATGTACAGTCATGGTCAGAATTAATGGCACCCCTGGTAAATATGATCAAAACTGGCTGTAAAAAATAAATCTGCATTGTTTATCCTTGTGATCTTTCATTAAAAAAAAATGCCAAAAATTGGCAAAAATCTAAACTTTTATTGAAGTAAAATAATTAAAAGTGGGGGCAATGAAATAAATGTTTTTCACCAAAACACGTTGGCCAAAATTATTGGTATCCCTAGAATTTTTTACGAGTAAAATATCTCTGAAGTATATTCCCATTAATGGCCAAAGAGTCTTCAAGGATCACAGATGGAGAATTGCAGAGATTAGTTGAGTATTTGGGGTGGCAGTGGCTCAGTGGTTCATGTAGGTTGTCTACAAACCGGAAGGTTGGTGGTTCAATCCCCGGTTCCAATTGACCAAGTGTCGAGGTGTCCTTGAGCAAGACACCTGACCCCAGTTGCTCCTGACGAGCTGGATGGCGCCTTGCATGGCTGACACCGCCGTCGGTGTATGAATGGGTTAATGTGAGGCTAAATGTAAAGCGCTTTGGTAGCCATTGGGTCTGTGAAAGCGCTATATAAATGCAGTCCATTTACCATTACCATTATTGGGGGTCAGAAAGCCTATAAAAAAAAAAAAATCAAACAACCCCTGCATGTTGTACCTCCCACATGTTGTTTGGGAGGTTTTCAAGAAAAATCCTCCTCGCTCATCCAAAAACACACTCCAGCAAATTCAGTTGTCCAACACGACTACTTCTTCAAACGGCACAGGGTTCTGTGGTCAGATGAAACTGAAAAAAAACTAGAAAACATGCTAGATGGGTTTGGTGCACACAAGGATAAAAAGTACCCCATGTGTACAATTTAATATACCGTTGGATCTTTAAAGCTACACTGTGTGATTTTTACCCCCATCTAGCGGTGAAAAGGTATATGACCATCCAGTGAATATTAGTTTCTGTTCCTCTCAATTCCGATTTCGTTTTAACTCCTACGGTGGCCAATGTAGTCCAAGATTAACATGGCTTCCAGTTCGACCTCGTCCATGAGTATTCCTTCAAGTGATGAGGTTACTTTAGAAAACTATTATAATTTGCAGTAATTTAATTTGTCAGTTAACGTATAGGTTATGACATCTATGTAAAATGAATAATAGTTTTATGTTTTCGTAATTTTGTTCCATTTCATTGTTGTTAACATCAGCTATCAGGTTCCCAGACGAATGCAAGCTAATCTTAGTAAAGTAACTTTTATCAGTGCTATCGTTATTCTGTATATTGTATGACATCACTAGCGTAAGGCAAAGTTTACATTGTAGGCTATATCATTTTCTCCGTGAGCAGAGATCAGTTGATGTGACGGAGGTGCGAGGGAGAGGGAGAGGGAAAGGTAGAGGTAGAGGTAGAGGAAAAAATAAAAACAGTGCCGGTGCCAGTGAATTGCAGAGACATCCACCCAGGCAAAGAAAAGCACTTTCCAAAGATGATGAGGAGAGAGTGGAAGCCAATATTCACTTTTTTTTTTTTTTTTTTTGCCTGTTGCGTTGCCGTCTTAACTCTCTTTTTCGCTTCCTTGGCGACTCTGAAACATTTCCTCGCGAATAAGAGTGATCCTCCATCACCAACAGGCTTTCAAAAAGGCTTTCTGGTATATATGTAGCAGTCTCAAGCAATCCCCCTCTTCACATTCGAGACGGTGCCATCGAATGTTAAAACGTGAAAGGCGAAGCTTGAATTAACGGGTATGTCCCTCTTTGGCTAATGTACTTTCAAGATGGAGGGGCAACATGGCGACCGGCATTCGAACCCCCCACCCGTATGTATTTTCAATGGCATATTATACACTCATGAGAATACTTATTACTTGAACGAAGTAAATATACATTAATGAGCACATATATTTTTTAAAGAACTAAGTGTTTTTAGCTAAGAATAACCTAAAAAAGTTACACAGTGTAGCTTTAATGTTGTGGGCATTTCTGCTGGAGGTCCTGGACTTCTTGTTCAGATACATGGCATCATGGATTCTATCAAATATCAAAACCTGACGGCTTCTGCTAGAAATCTTGGGCCGTGGTTGGATCTTCCATCAGGACAGCGATCCAAAACAAACATCAAAATGAACACAAACATTTGTTACGGAGCACAAAATGAAGCTTCTGCCATGACCGTCCCAGTTCCCTGACCTGATGAGTGGAGTGAACTGAAGAGAAGAAGCACCAACATGGATCTGGGAATCTGCAGGATCTGGAGAGATTCTGTATGGAGGAATGGTCTCTGATCTCTTGTCAGGTGTTCTCCAAACTCATTAGGCATTATAGGAGAAAACTCAGAGCTGTTATCTTGGCAAAAGGAGATTGCAAAAAGTATTTATTAAAAGGGTGCCAATAATTGTGGCCAACGTGTTTTGGAGAAAAACATTTATTTCATAATGTGATTTAGCCCCACTTTCAATTCTCTTGCTTCAATGAAAGGATGGAATTTTGGCAATTTTTTGAATGAAAGATCAAAAGGATAAACAATGCAGATTTATTTTTTACAGCCAGTTTTGATCATATTTACCAGGGGTGCCATTAATTCTGACCATAACTGTATATTGCATGAACTCTTTTTTTTATTTTGTTTTGTTCCCCCAGCTCAAAAACAAAACAAAACAACAACAACAACACCAAAAAAATAATAATAATTTGGACTGAGAAAAATCTAAAGCTTGATCAGTTTTCATTTAACTCCCAAGGGCATTTGTTAATTCTCTGGTATATAACACCTGATTGTTTTTCTTTTTGATTAGAATTTTGATGACTACCTGATATTATAGATAACAGAGAAAATAAATGAATAAATAAAGACATTATTTTAAATGTCTTTAAAAAAAACCTCCATAAAATAATAATAATTTCTGGTCACAGAAATGAGCGTCCAATTCTCATTAACTAACTATTAACTATATGACTTTTGCCTCAAACTCCTAATTACGGCTTATTAATAGTTAGTAGTAATAACAGCCTCTTTGACATTGGTGTTTGTTCATTTTGTGTTTTAATTTCAGCAATCTGACAGGCAAATCTGGCACAAATTGTTTAATAGATTGTGCAATGTATTTGAAGTGGTACAAATTTTCACTATTTACAGATTCATGTTTTTACACTATTAGACACACTTACTATATTTTTCCATGAAGGCCCTTTCAAATCTTGTCTTTAAAAAAATGCTTCCAGTCTTCAACAACTTAAATCTACCTAGATACTGATGACATCTAAATTCCCTTCTCTCATTGGTAGATCATTCACAGAAGAAACTTCTTCAAACTGGTTTGTGGCTGATGTTTCACATGAACAATGCTACCAATCAAACAGAAACTGAAAACTGAACAGTTTGTTAGTTTCCCCTTATTTAATTTTGTTTTGTTTTATTTTATTATCTTATTTAATTTAATTTTTTTAATTGAATGGATTCGTGGTTTGACAGTAGGCTACTTTTCATAAATCCACATAAGTCCCAAATGGCTTTTTTATCAGTAAAATGTGGATAATGTTATTGTAATATTATACTGTTCACAGCATTTGAAGAAGGTTAAGGTTAAAAGGGTTTAACAGAGTATCAATTTGATGACATATGTCAATATATGTTTAATGTAAAGACCTTATTTTGAACATAAAACATTTTCTTATTTGTGGTGAGCAACTTGACTGTTTACAATCTGTGAAAAAGTGCTTCTGGTTTTAATATGACATTATTGAGAACATTTTGAATAATGTTTAGATTCCAATCTGCCTAGAGACTAAATATGTAATGAAATGTCTCTCTTGTAATTGGATGGTTTTGGAAAGTGGTTTAGGGAAGAGCATGCTATAACCAGTTCATGGTTGTGGTTTTGTTTGTCAAACGCCACGCTTCTGAAGCGAAACCATTGGGAGTTTATTGTCAGCATTCTGTTGGAAATGTCAGTGTGTTTACTTTCTGATAAGTGGAGCCAAACCAGATACACAAGATCACAAAGAAAGTATAAAATATTAAAGTTAATAAAAAAAAAGTTCAAATGGAATTTACATTTCCTATTTAAATGATTAGCCAGATTGATTTATATATATATAAAAAAAAACTATAATTTTAAAGCATTAAGACCATCAAACATTAAAATGGAGGTGTTTCGTGCAGTTGTTGATTATCAATGTTAAAACACTGGGCTGTGACTAAATATTGTGATAATAATAAGATATATCTTCATTAAAATGACAGTAACTTTCACATGATTAATGAACTTCCTTATAACCATGTGATTTCTGTATGAGGAAGTATCACAAACCTAAACACTTGGTTTAGGTTTGGCTGTGTTCGTGACAGCCATGGAGCTCTGGGGACTTTCCAAAACTGGTTTAACATGATTGTACTGGTTACATAATGAAACATGCTTTGTTGCCTTTAGCAGGAATGCTAAATCGTCAAGTAAACAATAATGATTTGCCAATCTAAAAAAAAAAAAAAAAACTATAGTTTTATTTGTTGTTACAACAGTCATTTTATTATTTTGATGAACAATTGTGCCACAAACCAGGGGTCCGTTCTTCGTACGTCGCTAACTCACTTAGCTGGATTTGATTGTTGGCGATTTGGCATGATCTTGGATTGTTTGGTTCTTCGACGCTCATCCTGGACTTGCTGTCATAGCAACAGGTGCGCAATCTTAAACCTGCTCGCGGGCAGGCTTATTTCATGTTAACAGGATTAGATCCCGGCTTTATAAGCGGAGGTGATCCGGGAAGTCCTTTAGCGCAGCGCGATAGCGTACTTTTAGAGAGATATCGTTTTTCTCGTGACTCGTGAGTGTCATTTGTATCATTAATTGGAACAACACATTTAATGTCGGAGTCGGGCTTTAACAACAGCACAAACTGTGTGCATTTCCATGAGATTCTTTGCGAGTGATACGGTGAACTTGGTGAAAAGTGCTGCCTGTCGTGCCATTCACAAAGTTTACCTCGCGCTCAAGCTTTTTTTTTTTATGTTTTTTTATGTTTTTTTTCCAGACCCAAGGTTGTAAAGCAGATTCATTTTTTTATTTTGCCAATGCATTTACATTATATATTTTTAATGAAGATCATGCAATCATGACTTGGCCAATAAGTATGATTTACAGTAGCCTTTGTGTCAGGCTTCACTAACGTGATTGGTGCCAGAGACTGTACACACGTTCCCATCAAGGCCTCAATGAAGAGGATTTTGTGAACAGTGTAAATGTGCAGGTAAGTTACTATTACAATTCTAAATGTATCATATTTGTAATATTATTATATGAAAAAAAAAAGGAATGGAATCAAAAAGTATGCAGTTGACTGACTAAAATGTCTTGGTGGTGTGTGACACTATACCATATCAGTCACATAGTCACATGTAGCGCATTATTTGAACATGGAAACGGAAAATATAAATATCAAGCACACTGTATTACACAGGCTACACGTATTCTGAGCCTAACATAACTATTTTTTTTCATTATGTAGGTGATTACAACATGCTTGGAGACACAGGGGCTATACCTGCAGGCAGTATTTTATGACCCCATTCCCTGACCCACAACCCGGACAATGGAGCTCTAGCCAGGACAAGGGCACAGTTTTAAATTGACCATGGGCAACTAAAGGGAAAATTTCAGTGTCTGAAAAGTCTGAGGGTTGCACCTGACAGGGACTGTGACATTATTGTTACATGTGCCGTATTACACATCATTACACATCAGAAAGGAGAGGATCCCTGTGGTGGAGGTGCAGCCTGATGATGACCTCCAGCCTAATGATCCCCAGCCTGATGGTGACCTTGGGCGGACCTAGTAGCAGAGCGGCACCATTTGTGGGACACCATTTTTAAAATTCACTAAATGTTTAATAAAAGTCAAGACAAATATGCTTAGTTCCTTTTTTATTTCAATTATTCTTTGTAAAGAAAAGCCAGTGATCAAACAATCTTTTGCCTGCAATAAGATATATTATGCAAGGTCAGCAATATTACTCTGTGTGAAATAATATATTAGCAATTACTCTGAAGTTCCTTTGAAGCAACTCTATAGTGCCAGTTTTATTACATAGGAACGGATAGCACCCTGTCGTTATTTTGTGTGGGTGGGGGGGGGGGTGCTTTACTTTATGCTTTACTTTCATAAAGTAAAGCAATTCAGGCTTTAGACCAGCCATTTGGATAATAGGCCTACTTAATTTAATGCAGCAACAAATTATTTTACAGTGTACTAAGATAATTAAAAGCTCATTTACCAGTAATGAAGCTGTTGCTGCTACTGGTCCCTGCCGTGGGTCTAAGGAAGAGATGCCCCCCACAATAGGGTCAATTCATATTCAACCCAAGGGCCAGCCCTTCTGTCGGGGAGTAAGTGGACAAGTGGACAGTAAGCAGGACCACCACCTGTTTTTTATTAAAATTTGTATAGCCTTTTTCTTGGTTGCTGCACATGAACAACACATGCACATCATTTAACGGTGTATTTTTAAAAGAGACCAAGAACAGTATAAGTAGCTTAGTAAAGATTACCATTTTCACTTTTACTTGTTCCAATGTTCTAGTGGGTGGTGGCTCTGACATTACAATGAACAAAGTAATTATGAAATATAATTAAAATACAAAAATGTATATAGGCTACTGTAACAAGTGATAGAAACATTTAACATGGTCCCCACTATTGAATTTAATTTGTTTGCTACTATTTGCCAGCCCCATCTCCTGGCTTTTACAGACTTTGATGTCTTCCCTGGCGTTTTCATTAAACATTAAAATTCCGCATAAACTTCGACTAGGCTACTATTTTTGCTCTGCTGCGGAAAAAAACTGTGCGTGCTCTTTGGCCACTGTGAGCCAATAGCTGCGTTGCTGATCAATGTTTCTACTATCGATACATATCCCCTTTTAAACCAGCGCATGCACGCGCAATTATCTCAGATAACTCAATCCAGCTATACTAATCATAACCGGCAGGTGTGTTCGAAGAACCCAATTAGCCAGATCATGATTAGGCCGATTATATCATCTTGGATGTCTCGTTTGATCTCGGATGTTTTAAGCAACGTACGAAGAACGGACCCCAGGACGTTTTAGTCTGAGATTATACAATGTTATGTAAATCGTTCACATAGCAAACCTTTAATTCATATACCATATATCTATAAAAACAGAATTACTTAAATAATTGCTAGACTGCAATCTTCCATCTATCCATTCTCTAGACAGCTTGTCCTCTGGTTGCAGGGATGCTGGATAATATCTCAGTATCTCAGGATAAAGACAGGGAAATAGATGTCAGTACATCACAGGGTTTAGACTGCCATGTTGTGGTTGTTAATATTTCAAACACACAAGATTTAATTATTGTGATATTTACTGTTGGGATAATACTGGCACCTAGAGGTTATAAAAAAAAATTACAGGCTCTTGTCTCAAACACATTACAGTGTTTTTCAATTGCTAACATCCTTTTGTCCAATCTGTAGTCACATTTTCAAAACTCTAAACACAGTTAGCTCAACATCCGTCTGTTGTGACCATACCATTAACACAATTCATGTTGTTTTCATACAATATACAGTCAATTGACACGTTTCTAAAATAGACATACTTTTAGACAAGCGTTTATCAATACTTGTAGTTGTAGCCTACTTTTTATAAACTCTTAACACAGCAACACACCTACAACACACAATTAGCCAAATAGTTAATTTTCTTTATTATGTTTTAATTTATTTAACACATTTTGTTAAATAAATAAAAACTCTACATTTAAAAATGTTAAAGATATACTAACTCTATCAAAACACAGCAAACCCGACTCAAAATCGAATCATTCGCTCAAAACATTATCACTATTTTCTACCCAATATGAACTATAGTCAATCATAGTGACTGTCAATTACTAACAGTTGATGGCATTATGAAAACTGCATTACTTGTCAAGTTTCAGTTCTATACCTGCAGACATTATGAAAGCCATTGTTTGTTTGTTTGTTTTTCTTTTTCCTTTTACTGTAAGCCATTCTACATTTTTGGTTGAGTGTTGAATGTGTGCATTTTTTGGAAATATATATCTAAAAGTGAATGAGTCATTACTTTAACTTTAGAATGTAGTAGAAAAAAATAGAAAGTACCAGAATTGCTCAGGTCAGTGATCACTGGTCAAATGGGTCCAGTATGCAGAACTTCAGTTGCCTCTGTCATGATTCTGCCCTCTTGTCATTTTCATTCTCTAGTCTTGAGGCAGGATCATGACAGACCCATGTTTTGTGTTCAAGCACATGGTCTCGTGTGCTTGTGTGCTTGTGTTGTCTTGTTCTCTTACCCCGCCCCCTTGTTATCCTCATGTCTTCATTGCCTGATCAGTGTCACCTGCTGTCGTTATCTGTTCTCCCTATATTATCCCCTGGTGTTTGCTGTCCTGTGCTGGTTCATTGTGTATTCTTACATGGTTAACATGTTCCTGTGAGTACCTTGTCTAGAGTTCTGTTTAAACTAAGAAGTTTTCTTGTAATTGGTTTTTTGTTCCTGTGAAGTTTAATGTCTAAGTCTTAGTCTAGTGTTGTTATTCTTTTGCTTTGCCTGTGCTGTTTTTCCCCCCATCGTGGGGTTGTTTTTCCTTTGTTATCAATAAACCCTGTGTGTTAGCAAACTGTCTGCGATTGGGTCCGTTCCTGAAGATCCGTAACAGCCTCCTCTTTTAAACATGTTTCCAGGGGGTGGGGTGTTGATGGTGCCCCCTAGTTAGTGCCCTATAGACCACATATTGTGTATATTGAACAGTGGTACTGAATGCTTTACATGAAGCTTTTACTGTAATGAAAACATGACATTTTTGCAATTGATCAACAACAAATCCAACATACATGGCAGGCTACTAGAACAGAATAGTATAAAACGTATATAAAAAGGTAATTGTGAGTTTACATCTCACAATTCAGACTTTTTTCCCCTCAGAATTTTTAAATAGGAATTGAGAGATAAAAGTCCGAATTACCTTTTCTATGTTCTATTCCACGGTAGAAATAAGCTTTCAACAGGTGTAAGTGAAACATAAAGATGCACAGTCCAGCACACATTCTTCCTCCTCTCCCCTAACTCTTCTTCTCCCTTGTCCTGATCCAACTACTCCTCTCCCTCCATCAACTACTTCTCTCCCTCCATCAACTACTCCTCTCCCTCCATCAACTACTCCTCTCCCTCCATCAACTACTCCTCTCCCTCCATCAACTACTCTTCTCCCTCCATCAACTACTCTTCTCCCTCCATCAACTACTCCTCTCCCTCCATCAACTACTCTTCTCCCTCCATCAACTACTCCTCTCCCTCCATCAACTACTCCTCTCCCTCCATCAACTACTCTTCTCCCTCCATCAACTACTCCTCTCCCTCCATCAACTACTCTTCTCCCTCCATCAACTACTCCTCTCCCTCCATCAACTACTCTTCTCCCTCCATCAACTACTCTTCTCCCTCCATCAACTACTCCTCTCCCTCCATCAACTACTCTTCTCCCTCCATCAACTACTCCTCTCCCTCCATCAACTACTCCTCTCCCTCCATCAACTACTCTTCTCCCTCCATCAACTACTCCTCTCCCTCCATCAACTACTCCTCTCCCTCCATCAACTACTCCTCTCCCTCCATCAACTACTCCTCTCCCTCCATCAACTACTCTTCTCCCTCCATCAACTACTCTTCTCCCTCCATCAACTACTCCTCTCCCTCCATCAACTACTCCTCTCCCTCCATCAACTACTCCTCTCCCTCCATCAACTACTCCTCTCCCTCCATCAACTACTCTTATCAACTACTCCTCTCTCTCCATCAACTACTCTTCTCCCTCCATCAACTACTCTTCTCCCTCCATCAACTACTCTTCTCCCTCCATCAACTACTCCTCTCCCTCCATCAACTACTTCTCTCCCTCCATCAACTACTCCTCTCCCTCCATCAACTACTCCTCTCCCTCCATCAACTACTCCTCTCCCTCCATCAACTACTCCTCTCCTTCATCAACTACTCCTCTCCCTCCATCAACTACTCCTCTCCCTCCATCAACTACTTCTCTCCCTCCATCAACTACTCTTATCAACTACTCCTCTCTCTCCATCAACTACTCTTCTCCCTCCATCAACTACTCTTCTCCCTCCATCAACTACTCTTCTCCCTCCATCAACTACTCCTCTCCCTCCATCAACTACTCCTCTACCTCCATCAACTACTCCTCTCCCTCCATCAACTACTCCTCTCCCTCCATCAACTACTCCTCTCCCTCCATCAACTACTCTTATCAACTACTCCTCTCTCTCCATCAACTACTCTTCTCCCTCCATCAACTACTCTTCTCCCTCCATCAACTACTCTTCTCCCTCCATCAACTACTCCTCTCCCTCCATCAACTACTCCTCTCCCTCCATCAACTACTCCTCTCCCTCCATCAACTACTCCTCTCTCTCCATCAACTACTCCTCTCCCTCCATCAACTAATCTTCTCCCTCCATCAACTACTCCTCTCCCTCCATCAACTACTCTTCTCCATCCATCAACGACTCTTCTCCCTCCATCAACTACTCCTCTCCCTCCATCAACTACTCCTCTCCCTCCATCAACTACTCTTCTCCCTCCATCAACTACTCCTCTCCCTCCATCAACTACTCCCCTCTCTCCATCAACTACTCTTCTCCCTCCATCAACTACTCTTCTCCCTCCATCAACTACTCTTCTCCCTCCATCAACTACTCCTCTCCCTCCATCAACTACTCCTCTACCTCCATCAACTACTCCTCTCCCTCCATCAACTACTCCTCTCCCTCCATCAACTACTCCTCTCCCTCCATCAACTACTCTTATCAACTACTCCTCTCTCTCCATCAACTACTCTTCTCCCTCCATCAACTACTCTTCTCCCTCCATCAACTACTCCTCTCCCTCCATCAACTACTCCTCTCCCTCCATCAACTACTCCTCTCCCTCCATCAACTACTCCTCTCTCTCCATCAACTACTCCTCTCCCTCCATCAACTAATCTTCTCCCTCCATCAACTACTCCTCTCCCTCCATCAACTACTCCTCTCCCTTCATCAACTACTCCTCTCCCTCCATCAACTACTCTTCTCCATCCATCAACGACTCTTCTCCCTCCATCAACTACTCCTCTCCCTCCATCAACTACTCCTCTCCCTCCATCAACTACTCTTCTCCCTCCATCAACTACTCCTCTCCCTCCATCAACTACTCCCCTCTCTCCATCAACTACTCTTCTCCCTCCACCAACTACTCCTCTCCCTCCACCAACTACTCCTCTCCCTCCATCAACTACTCTTCTCCCTCAATCAACTACTCCTCTCCCTCCATCAACTACTCCTCTCCCTCCATCTACTAATCCTCTCCTTCTTCAATTATTCCTCTCCTCCTCCATCTACTCCTCTCCCTCCTACAACTACTCCTCTCCTTCACCCAGATATTATTTTTCTCTCCCTGTGTGTTTCTCTGAGTTGTTCTGCATCCACATCGAACAAAACCAATTCAAAGAGTCCCTTTTTTACTGCATGCCCACTAATGGAAATAACTTGAACACCTGACTATGCCTCCGACTGTGATTGGATACAGATATTTCTCAATATTTCAGTAATCTGTTACCCAAAAATGCTATCAGCTGTTGCAATATTTTTGATATATATCTTTTCAGTACTTTTGAGCTGCTGTTTTTGAAGAAAGGCTTTATACTATATTTAAGGCTGTGTTTAAGAATTTGTAAATAAGACCATAAAGATCCATGATTTTGGAATTGGTTAATTGGTAGTGTGAAAAGAAAATTTTAGAAACGTGTTAATTGACTATATTGTGTGAAAACAACATTAATTGTGTTAATGGTATGGTCACAACAGACGGATGTTGAGCTAATTGTTTTCAGAGTTTTGAAAATGTGACTACAGATTAGACAAAGGATGTTAGCAATTAAAAATAAAAACTGTAATACAAAATCAATAAAATATATTACAACTGGATAGCCAACGCATTCTCATCCTAGGGCGTCATATACTGACACTTTTGACATTTCGTCTACATCCAACGCACATGGCACCCTTTAGCGTCAATATGACACGCACAGAGCTTTGTTCAGTTAAAAAAAAATCTAACTTAATAATATAAGGAAACATGTATGGTCTTTTTTTCTCAACAATCCATTTCCAAATCTAGAGACATTACTGGTAACACTATAATAACTGCACACATCATTAGTTAATCGTTGGTAAACAGTTACAGTAATTTATAAAGCATTAATATACATTAATAAGCAGTTTATAAATACAGCTATAAATGTTTTATTCTTGATTTATAAACATATCTATAATGTGTTTAATAATTGTATTTTCATACTTTATTAATGATCATTTTATAATTTCTAAATTAAGTATTGCATTATTTGCAAACCAGTTATTTAGGAGTTGTCAGTGGTTCATAAGATCAATTAGAAAGTAAATTATTAAAAGTGTATTTCTACTGTAATTCATGATTAATCAGGTAGTTATAAAGCATTTAGTAGTAGTCAGTAAACTATTTTCGTGAGCTCATCTAAAGTGAGGACTAGTTATGCCTTATAAAGCATTTATAAAGGAGATTTAAAGCTCAGTTATATCTTCTAAACAGAAAAAGGAAACAAACAACACAGTGATACAGAACATATAACTATTTAAGATGTCTGAATGTACATTAATTAGAATACATATTACAGTTTTTCTCGATTGCTTCAAACACATTTCTTGAAACTATCGTATTCTCAAAACAGTAAACACAAATCCATAACGTCTAACCCAATTCCCTAAACATCCTATTTTCAGATCAAAATGAAGCTCTACACTCAAAACCATTCACTCTTGCTGAAAAAAACAAACTTTGCCCTCAGACAGGACACACAAGCCCTCACAACACACACACTATAACATAGTCTTACACGCTGGTGCAATAAATACAAAACAACATTTTCAAAACTGGTAAGATATGTTGCTTGTGGTTCCCCCCTCACAAACCTTATCACATGATGAACACAAAAGACACAACCAATGGATACATTGGCACATTTTTATTCATTCATGTAGCCTACTATACAGTACAACACACACGCACACACGCACGCACGCACGCACGCACGCACGCACGCACGCACGCACGCACGCACGCACGCACGCACGCACACACACACACACACACACACACACACACACACACACACACACACACCATCATATGACAGTAACAGAGCACACACAAACCTTATTCTAATATGGAATTGTATTGGAATGGTAAAGAGTGTTGGTACGTGACAGGAGGGTCTCCACTCAAGGATACATGATGAATAAAAATCTTCCACGGTTGAAATACCATCATTAGCCTAAAAAGACAACATTCTTTGAGTCAAGACTATAAAGGAGAAAGGATGCCCTCCCTTCACGCTCTGTGTGACTGTACGACTGCTGGCCTTTTCTTGCAAGAAAATAAACCTCATCAAAGACAATTGGAAATGTTTGTCTCTTATTCAGTGACAGAAATGTGTTTGCCACCACACCTCCCTGAAGCTTCTGATGATGGAGGCGACGGTGAAGCGACTCAACTTTGGCCTTACTCGTAGCCCAGCCTCCCTCATACCACAAGGACATGGTCAACTAAAGTGGCTTGAATTTCATCCGAGACTGCTTGTCTTCTTCCCCTTCCCCTTCCTCCTCCTCCTCCTCCTCTCCCTCCTCAACCTCTACCTTCATGTCTTTCTGGATTCATTGTTCCAAAACTCAATAAACTGATTCGGACCCTTTTATCTATCTATTGAATGATCTGATTGATCTGATTGACTCTAGTGTTTTCACCTGGGAAATTGTGTGCTAACTGAGCTGAAGCTCTGCTGACTTTAGTGAACAATATTGAATATTAATGCTTTCTAAATAACCACATTGTGTAGGCAATGAGAAATGAGGGGATTTGTGTTTATAGTTTAGTGAAATGAGTGTGCTTTTTGATAAATGGCATTATGGTTTTGGCATAATGGCATAACTTTAGTTCAAAAGCCTGGTTATAGTGTTTAAGCAATCGAGAAAAACTGTAATCATTTACTCACACTTTCTAAGTGATCTTATTAACCTCTGCCATCTCCTAAAAAAACAGTTTGTAAATAATGCAATACTTCATTTAGAAATGATAAATGATCATTAATAAAGTATGAAAATACAATTATTAAACACATTATAAATATGCTTATAAATCAAGAATAAAGCATTTCTAGCTGTATTTATAAACTGCTTATTAATGTCTATTAATGCTTTATAAATGATGAATTTACTGTTTACTAATGCTTAACTAATGATTAATAGCATTCAGTTATTATAAAGTGTTACAAAATTGGGTAATAGTTACAGTTTTTTTACGAATGCTATGACAATTCTTTCAATACTTTTAACAATTTTCCTAAAATCTTAACACAGTTAGCAAAACATCCCTATACAATTAACACACTTCTTGCTGCTTTGACACAAAATGCATACAGTTAACACAAGCTCAACCAAGATCCAAACAATGGATGTTTACTGCCAAATTTACAAATACTTTCACACTGTAATGCCTGGTTCAGATTACACGATTTTTTTGTCTGTTACGATAGTCACTGTGTCAGATTACACGATTTTGACTTCGAAAATCTTGTCGTGTCGTGGACAAGAAACATGTCAGACTACACGTTGCTTTCTGACCAGTCATCGCGTGCCGTCTCACACGCAGATATTCACTCGCACATATAGTAGCCTAGCCTATGTCACACACGCACGCACTCACTCACACACACGTATACACACACACACACACACACTAACTAGGAAGTCCCGAAGTTTGAAGCTTTGTCCCGCAAGTCATAAGCAGTCCCGCATTTTAATTTTGTCTGCATCATTTTATTTCATCGTCCTTTTAAATTACAATTCTACAATAAAAATGTTATAAGAAAATACTGAACATCCCAGGTAACAATTTATGGTTCCCAGAACGTTCTGGGAACGTTCGTTTTTGGTTGCGGGAACGTTCGTTTTTGGTTGCGGAACGTTCCCTTAAGGTTAGGTTTTGGTTCCCATGGAAAGTTTTCTTAACGTTCCGGGAACGTTCGTTTTTGGTTACATTGCAACCTTTAGGGAACGTTCCTAGAACGTTCCCCTAACGTTGCAACCTTTAGGGAATGTTCCTAGAACGTTCCCCTAACGTTGTAACCTTTAGGGAACGTTCCTAGAACGTTCCCCTAACGTTGCAACCTTTAGGTAACGTTCCTAGAACGTTCCCCTAACATTGCAACCTTTAGGTAACGTTCCTAGAACGTTCCCCTAAGGTTATTTTTTACATTCCACTAACCTTTAAAAATCTAACAATGGTACCAATTTTATTATTACTTTAAACTGTCTGTGCATAAGCAGGAATTAATTATTATACAAGCAGAAATTAATTTCTATGTTAGCAGGAATGAATGAACAGGCAAACTTGATGGGATTTAAAACTTTAATATAGACAATATAAAATTACAAAATACCAAAAATATAAAAGGCCTAAAAAAAATACAAGAATAGAATCAGTTTTACAACTATACAAATAAAACAGAAATTTAAGTACAAAGAGTGTGATGAAGAGTGCAAATGTAGTGTGCAAGATGCATATTGGAATGATAATGTAATGTGCATTTGTTGTTGTGCATATGTTGTTGTGTGTATGTATATATGTTGTGTATAAATGCAGCTTTGAGTCCAAGACAAATTTCACATTGAAAAGGGACAATAAAGTGAATGGCCAAAGTGGCAAAAATACAATTGTTTAATAAAAAATAAATAAAAAAAGAGCTCCATTGTCTTGACCGATCAGCCCTTCTCAGCCCTTCTCAGTCCTTCTCAGCTGGCCTAAAAAATAAACAAAAGTTTGATATGTCATACTGAGAATGAACACGTTGACAAACGCAAGACAAATTGCCTTACTAACAACCCTGTTTTTTTTATTATGACAAATATTGATAGTTTTCCCATTCCTTTGATAATTATGAACATCACATAGAAGTATTCTAATTTACCGTCTGTGTGGGGCAAACTTCAGCACTTGCCCAATCAAGTCCTCCGTCTCTGCTGCAGTCACCGCCGGGAAGTTTTTCTGGAAGGCCGCTAGAGTAAAGTCAAAATGAAGTAAAGTTACAAGTCAAATTAAAACCTCCAAGCTAAGCATAATACTGATGTGAACAATAAAATAACACCTGCCTGTTATAACCCTGCAGATTGTCAGGTCCTGGAAGGCCTTCTTTGCCTTTCTGCCCCGCAGACTAAACTGTTTGATGGACGTCAATAGTTGCCACTCGCCGTAGCATGCGACGGATGGCAGTACCTCTGGTCGAACCTCCAAGAGTTGTCAGGAAAAGTTGCTGTAAAACATAGAAATACAAATTATACATGTAGAACAAAGTGGAGAGCTTGTACAATCTCATTTTGTAAGAGCCGTCAGTTCAGTTATAATGATATTTGAAGTTATGCAATTATATAGTGTTAATCTTAGGGCAGGACTATGGCAACTTAATTACCATTTTTTCCCCTCCTCTCCTGTTGACCGAGACTCCTGTCAAACTCCTCCAGCTCTGTGACTGTCGAGCAGGGCGACAGCAACATATCATCGACAGGAGCAGAGGGATGTGACTGGGACTGGGAGCTCCTTAAGAGCATGAGCACCTCATCCAGCCTCTGCTCCATCTTTTCCATTCGCTGTGCCATACGGGTAATGGATGTCCACATGGCTATGGAAAAATTAATTATGTTAGTTTTAGTTGTTATACATTACTTGAATATGTGAACAACTTAAGGAACACGCCGACTTTTTGGGACTTTAGCTTATTCACCGTATCCCCCAGAGTTAGATAAGTCTATATTCTCAGAAGGCGAAGCACTGCTACTTCTGGGGCGTGATTTGCTTGTAGCCCCTGAGAACCCCCGTGGTGAGGAGCAGAGAGTTCGCTCAGAGTTGGAGTAAATCACTCCGCAGAAGTAGCAGTGCTTCGGCCTTCTGAGAATATAGTTCAGAGTATGTATATGATTAGAAGATGGCTGTCTCACATGTGACCTTGTTATTTGTACACGCTGTGACTATACAAATCACAACATGTAAATAGGAAAATGTTGCCATTATTTGTCACTTATAGGGAGCAGTATGCTAGCTGGAACTATTTACATCCAGTATTTGTGCTAAGCTAGGCTAGTGGTGGGTGCGTCAGACAGAGTTACGGCACGCACAGAGATGAAGAGGGTATGTATGGACTTATCTAACTCTGGGGGATACTGTGAATAAGCTAAAGTCCCAAAAAGTCGGTGTGTTCCTTTAAGTGAGTCTTCTTACCTCTCATTTCCGTCTCCATGGCTGAGCCACCTCCCTCTGTGTGATGTCTCACCTCCCTCTGTGTGATGAGTTCTGCTGTTTACAACAACAAAAAAGTCAAGTTACTCTCAAGTTCCTTGTCATGAAATAGTATTTAATTGGAAATGGAAAATGCAAAGCCACTGTACCCTCAGCTTACGTCATAATAGACCCATCCAATTCTGGGCGACCGGCTGGTTTTCTGTGTGGTGTTGACTCATCTAAAAAGAAAGTAGATATGAATATTGGTCACTTCATTTATGGTAGGTTTCTTGCAAATGGAGGAGGAAGAAAAAAAAACTTACATGCAGGTGGTGGAGGCAGCTGCGGACCTGGAAACAGGCAGGAAGAGACAAACACATCAGAATAGTCACATGATATGCACTAGGTTGAATGTCAGTAGTTCCATGGTAGGAAATATGACTCAGGTTTCTTAAATGTTAACTTACGGACAGGGCTTCCAGACACACACTCCGTTCTCACACTCTCTCATTTGTGGAACAGATTCATCTGAAATAAAAGACCAAAAAATTTGTACAGATTGCTAAAAGAAAATGTTAATTTTGTAAATAATGTCTGTACTTAAGGTTTTACCATCACTTGAAGAATCCGTCATGAACCTCCTTGGGCGTTTACACTGCCTTTTGTGGACACTCGCATCGTCTTCCGTCTCAATGCTGGAAGTGTCCATCAGTCGCCGACATTTTTTCATGGCTTTGTCATAGGAATCTACATTAAGAGAACAAAGTTTTTGTGAGACAGTAGCCGAACAAAGCAGTATTTCCATACAGAGAAAACGTATTTATTTATATATAGTATAGCACCAATAAGTCACCTGTACACAGCCAGATTTTCTAGACGGCTTAAAGTTAAACCCCAAACCCTTGCATTACAACCATGAAACTGTAACGTATTTCACTTACTTTTTGAGAATGTGAAGCTCAATGGTTGCTGTTGTTGGTCGTTGTTGGTTGTTTTTCCAAGACTTCCTGATAGTGAACGGTCTACTGAGTTCTACATAGACTTATCCATTTCCTCCAGCCAATCAGGAACGTTCGTGTTGCGTCACATGCCTTGACGTCAGCAAACCTGGCCAATCAGCATTTTAGAGGGTAATTTTAAACTAAAATGGAGTGTTGCTATCCCCGACCACGAATATTTGTTATTTCTTTCTTAAACATTAGATATGGAGTTTGTTTTTTTAATGCACTGTTTAAACGTAAAAGTATAATGCTACAGTGTGTGACATTACACATCCGTATGTGCTCGAGTAAGCAGACAGATACTGCATCATGGTTCGAGCATTACATCCACTATACAGATTATTTTATAATATATACACACAAATTGTGCTACGTTTAGTTGTACAAACATGGTTCAGGCAAACATACGTAAAAACATACACGTACCACAATGATGCTCTAGTCTACATGCATAGAAACACAGAAATGCGAACGGACGGAAAAAAGGAGAAAATGATATTACTCAAGATTAGCATGTAGTGAAATGGCTTTTTTAATTTCACTGTAGGATTATGTAGACTATAGCTGTTATTGTCTGACCAGTTTCTAAAACTGATAGAGGAGCGATCAGACACACAATGCTATAACGTTAGCACATTTAACAAAGCATTGGAATGTTTGAAAATTACTGGATAGAGACGCATTGACGACATTGCCACCTAATCAGAGGCCTTGCTTTGCATACATGCAAATAAGTGAGTGTAAAATGCCAACGGTACAGGAATAAATTAAACATGTTCTGAATGTATTCTAACAGTGATAGCAGAAAAGTATTCTAAAAATATTTTACCGAACTATTATTATTCTACGTGAAAATCACAAACAGTGGGTGCAACGTGTGTATTTCTAAAGAGACGAAAAAACGAACTAGCACTATAACGTTAAGGGCTCCATACCTGTGCTCAAACAATTTATCTTGAGCGTCCATTTACACGAAACCACTGAAAGAAAGACGGATTCCCATGCAAGTTGTGTATCCAGAAGGACTTTGGTGTAAATCGCAGAACACGGAAGTCAGGACACAGGACATGATTTCAATCGGTCACCTGAAAACAGAGGCACTTGCCCCTACTGGCGTGGGGGTGTAACGGTTGAATTTGTACACTGAAAAAAAAAAACCTACTTTGTTGGAAGTGAATTTTCTTATTTGTGAAAATCGTTCAATTGATAGATTCTTGTTTTAAGTATTTTCAACTAATACAGTTAAAAAAACGAAATCAGGCACAAAAGTATTGTTTGCTAAATTGATCAGTCTAAAATTAAATATATTCTTTTGATAATCTGTTTATTTTACTTGGATTTCATAAGACCAATCATTTTTGAGTGAATTAAATCAACTGACTGCAAACCTTTTATATGCTACGTCAAAAACTTAAATGGAGCTTGTTTAAATAAACATTACCAAAAACAACCAAAAACAACCAAACGGGAACGTTGTGTGGAGGTACAGTGCAACCACAGGAGAACGTTTTAGTTGGTTGGTTCCCTTAACGTTTAGGGAACGTTATAACCCTGAGGGAACGTTCCCTAAACGTTCGTTTTTGGTTTGGTTCAAACTAACCTTTAGAGAACCATAAACTAACGTTCCCTAACGTTCCCTAAACGTTCTGTGTTAGTGGGGATGCGCAGCCGTTATTATTGGTTCCAGAGCGGGATAACAAACACTGAGAGAGAGAAAAAAACAAACAATTGCAACAGAAAAATGCATCTATCCGGAGCTCCCGAGAAGAAAAAGCGTCTTTGTTCGTATGATAAGGAATGGGAGAAAAAATATACATGGTTAAAACCAGTTACAGGTGACCCTAAAAAAGGAGATTGCGGTGTAACTGTTACGTTATGCCACCGAAGTTTCACCATCACGCATGGAAAAGACACAAAAATATAGTCTACTGAATCCGGTAAGAACGCATTTAATCTGGTCTTCTTTCCTAGTGGAATTTATGTGCTTATTTGGAAATGTGCTTTTTAGCAATTGGATTATTATTTTCACTTAATTACTTAGATTAAATAGACCCGTGCTGTTAAAATGAGTTTTATATTATTAGTGACGTTCACAGCGCCGGTCAGCGCCGTCATAGCTAACATTTTTATAAAGCCTATTAGCAATAAAGACATCTTAAAATAAATATTTATTCACCTGGTATAATAATAGTAAGTTATATCCCTCGTGTCCCGCGAAATCAGGTCTGACCTGGCTGCAACAGAGCAATATAGCCAGGTGGTCACCCTAGCACACACACTCACTAGCACACACTCTGTCTCGCTCGCTCACTCACTCTCGTCGTGGAGGACCGAAAAAAAATCAAACATGCTAGTCTTTTTGTCGTGATGTCGTGAGGCATCGCAGACGCGACGTAGGTTGTCGCACACTATGACACACTATACGAGATGAAACGATCAAATCTTGCGTCCCGACGCCCGTTGTCGTTTACGAATCCCCACGACACCCTACGTCAAACGAATCGTGCCAAAATCGGGCTAAAATCGTGTAATCTGAACCAGGCATAAGTCAGAACAAATAACATCATGTTCTAAACCTAACTCATAGGCTAAAGTCAAACTGAACAGCTGTTCATATTGTGAATTGAAACACAATTATATCCCCTATATTTGATAACATTGCTACTGAGAGACATCTGATAGATGTTATGCAAATATGGGACAATGTGGCATTTCACAATTCCAGTGCAGTCACAGCCTGTTGATCCCATCAGATGATCCCTTTTCCTCGCCCAAGGTTTTTGACCATCGTCACAGGATGATATGTCCCTCCTGGATGCAATGGATGCAGACATCACTGAACACTGCCAGGGGTGGATAAGGAATGCCAAATGATTCTCCCCAAGAAGCTTTGAGAAGATAACAGGTGTGATGTGGATGAGGACATGTGGCCGAACGGAGAAGACCGGGCAGATTAGAAGATGGCTTTTTCTGTTTGTATATTTAGTATGATCACATAGTAATACTGTAAATGGCAGCTATTGCATATTTTTGTTATCTTGCAGAAATGTCCTTTAAAATATGTCCAAATAAAGCCTTTACTGCACCAATTCTGTCTCTGTCTTCTTTTTTTCATAAACCACATTCTAAAGCGACTCTGAGAAGGGTCATTCATTTTTCATTTTCTACAGCAAAATAAACAAAATGCACATGCATTTGCTAAACCCCAAAAAAGCAAAACTGTAGAAAGGCTTCAAAAGAAACTGCAGTGCAAAAAAAAAATCTATGATCAATATAATATTGTCTATTGTATAAGGGCAGACCTGAAATATATGAAATAATGCAGTTTCTGTAATTCCATCTGACGTTAGTGTTTTTATGACATTGTGATATATTGACTAAATGTTTATTTTGGAAGAGAACATGTTAGTGTTTTGTTAGACAGTGTATTGTGTTTTTGTAGTGTATTTAGTTTAGTTTACAATGTGTGATTTTGAGCATGAAATTAACCATTTTGCCAATTGTGTGTTGTAGGTGTGTTAAGTGTTTAGGAAAATTGTTAAAAGAACTATTGAAAAAATTGTCATAGCGATCGTAAAAAACGGTAACTACCAATGTTATATAAGGTAACTACCAATGTTATATAAATATATATTAGCATATGTTAATTATTTTGTATAACACCTGATTGTTTTTCTTTTAGATTAGGATTTTGATGACTACCTGATATTATAGATAACAGAGGGAAACATAAATATATAAAGACATTAGGCTTTCTGGTCACACTTTAGATTAGGGTCCAATTCTCACTATAAACTAACTATTACCTCAATAAATACCTAATTACTGCTTATTAATAGTTAGTAAAGTAGTTGTTAAGTTTAGGTATTGGGTAAGATTAGGGATGTAGAATATGGTCATGCAGAATAAGGCATTAATATGTGCTTTGAAAGTACTAATAACCAGCCAATAAACCTAGTAATATGCATGCTAATAAGCAACTAGTTAATAGTGAGAATTGGACCATGAACTTGCAGAAAAGTCAAACCAAATTGAGAGTTACTTTTACACAATTAGGGAACTTTGGTTTCAACATTGGCATGTTCACTATTGTTTGAGGAAATATGAAATATCAAAGATCTAAATATGTATTGCAGCTTGTCTGTGTGTATTACTGCCATGGAGATTTGGGGATTTTACATACTGGTTTAACTTCCACATGTTTGGTCTCACCAGTTCACACCAAGACAATAACACTGATTGTTTACCACTGTAGTATTATGTTATAATTCTTGATAAGTTTTATGTTTTATGTATGTTTTGAATAGTTTAATATAATAAAGGCATGTTATCAGCAACTTAATAGTTATTTTCTTAAGTTAAAGACCCTAATGCTGTTTGTTACTTTTTAAATATGAAGGCGATCTAACGCTTGCTGACTTTGATTAATCTGTTTATATGACTCTGGGGACTTTTCCAAACTGGTTTAACCTAACTGTTACCTAGCTAGACCTGGTTTCACCACATGCTTATCCTCAAAAGAATGATGTGTTTGTATTTATACATGCCTGTCACATATACAAGAAATAAACTGCACATACATATAGAAGAAATAAACTAGGCCTATACCATTCAGAATAAATTGACATACACACCATTGCATAGTAAACAAAATTATCACAAAACAAAGGAAAAAATATATATAAGCTACCTATTTTCACACATCAAACTAGTCATGACGATGGGCCAAGATCAGATGGATTTATTTTTTGTTTATTTCACACTGTGGCAGTAATTACTGGCACACATTCAAACACTGTTTGTGTATTTCAATGCAGTGAATTGTTTTCTGGTCATTTCAGTTCATAATCCAACATTGGCTTTAAAGTTAGGAATGACACCTGATAACTCAATTCAAATGTAGACTCCATAACAACATTTTAATGGATTTACAGCTTTAAACTTGTAATTTTGCTTGAATAGATTAAAACAATTGGTCAAATCAGATCTGCTATTTGTCTGCATGTTAACGAACGACCAACTCCAATTTACCTAACCAATGATATTACAAAAAATATACAATCTCATTGGCTAGACGCTCTCCATCTTCTTCAAACTGTTTATTTATTCATTTATTTATTTATGATCAACTGTTCTCTATTTGTTTTATTTGAAGAAGGTCACTCACAGATTGCCCAGATTCTTCACAATGAAACATAAATAAATAAAAACCTGACCCTCCATCTCCCCAGTCCATGCCGATGATCCTTAAAACAATTGCAATCAAAGCAAATTACTTATTTGATCACATCTATAAAATGACGCACACACACACACACACACACACACACACACACACACACACACACACTACAACAAAGTATTTTAGATCCATTCAAACGATACTACAACAAACGGTAATAAGTTATGTTGCTTTTGGTTCTCTCCCGCAAAAAAACATTTCATATGATAAACACAACAAAAGACACATCAAACGTACATTTGCACGTTTTTTTTATTCCTTAATGTAAAATTATGCTTCCTTTTCTTGGCTATCAGATATAGGCTATCAACGAATTGACCATGAACTTGGAATTGTAATACAGTATACTGTCAATTACAGTATGTCATGATTCTGCCATCTAGTCCTTGTCTTTAAGTCTTGAGGCAGGATCATGACAGACCCGTGTTTTGTGTACAAGCACATGGCCTTGTGTTTGGGCTGTGTGCTTGTGTTGTCTCGTCACCCAACCCCGCCCCCTTGTTCTCCTCGTTAGTCATTATTGTTTCATCTGTATCACCTGTCGTCATTATTAGTTTCTCCCTATTTAATCCCCTTGTGTTTGCTGTCCTGTGCCGGTTCATTGTGATTCTCATTGTGTGTATCCTGTGAGATGTTACCTGTGTGTAGACCTTCCCGTGAGTACCTTGTGAAGAACTATGTCTTGTAAAAGTCCTGATCATGTTGCTGTTATTAGTCTAGTTATCAGTCAAGTCTTAGTGTAGTTTGTCTTTGTTTTTGCCCACCAGTCTTGTTTTGCCCCATCGTGGGTTTTGTTTTTCCCTTTTTGTCTAAATAAAACTGTTAAAAGCATACTGTCTGTGATTGGGTTCATCTCTCCATCAACCTCATAACACAGTACAGTAAAAAATAAATTCATTAATTCAGCATCTTTGGCCACATTACTGAACTGGTAATGACCATGCCATACTATAACAGTTTCTTAGTCTTCTGATAAAAGACCTTCTCTCCCTCCCTAGGAGACATCGATTAGTATGAGCATAAAGGACACTTATGAGTTTGAGGGTGTAAAAAAGTTTTCTCATCTATAGTACTGCTACGTTGTAGTGTACGCAGTATAAAAACTATGTAGATGAGCCTGTAAGCCAACTTCCCTCATGGCCATACCTGCACAAGAACATGGTCAACTACAGTGCTTTGTATTTCATCAGGAACAAATGTCCTTTGACCCCAACCCCTTCCTTTTTCCCCTCTCCTCTTCCTCTTTGTCACCCACCACTAGGATTCATGTTCCAAAGCACATAATCACTGTGACGCTATTTTTATTATCCTGAGACTCTGTGTGTCATTAGGGACCGTTCGGTATTTATGGAATGGGCCACCGGAGGAAAATAGGGGAGGGTCATGCCTTTTTATTCTTTGTTGAGGGGAGGGTCATCCAACTTTTTTTAGTCTAGGGGGAGGGTCACCCAACTTTTGTATTCATGAAAACAACAAACTTTCAAAGTGGCTAGTTTTGTGCATATTTTTCCATGTAACTTCTCTCAGTCTCGGTCCCCCCATAGCTAGCAGATGGGTCTGACCCAACACAAATCAGACGCGAAAGTTCAAGTCCAGTTTGGCGCTGTTTGTTTGACAGTGCGCGCACGCTCAGAAATAGTGAATCATGTCAGAACAGAACGCCAATGAAATGCTTACCCGGCAAAGCTTTAAAGCTCGATCAAATAATCAACTTTTGTGATTGCGAATCACAAGCAGTGTCCTGTGAGTGTAACTCTACCGCTGCTTTAATGTGGAGACATTAAAACATCCACGATCAAAAATTGTGATATCGCACAAGTATAAAACAACTGTTATATGTCTGAAAACAAACACAAATAACGCGTATAGGGGCTGTTTACACCTGGCCACTTGCATTGTTTTCTCAGATCGGATAGCTATCTGATTCATCAAAACGATTCCATTTACACCTGGTGTGGTCGCATAAATGCGTTTTTGCAAAACGGATTTAAATCCTATCTTCAATTCTTCAAATAGTTTGCACGTTGGCTCATCTGCAGTGATGCGTGTTGCAGTGTTTTATATATAATAGCCTATATACTATTTTTTTGTTAATATATCTTCTTTAGATATATTATTATACAAAATTAAAAAAGTAGTCAACACAGACCATCTAACAGAACATTTGAACAACATTATGTGCTTATTTTTTTAATTAACGAAATGTCAATCTTTATAACAGAAGATAACACAATACAACAATCTTCAAGATACAGTAAATCTTCAAATGTGTAACAGATTGTCACCTTTAAAACAGTCATTTGCGTGGTGGAACAAGTCATGTTAAATAGAATTATAGTTAGCATCTTAATTTAATCTTTGTTCTATTATTTTATTATTTCATTAACTAATTGTTAATTCAACAAATTTAATGTAAAGAGCTGGATACTTATTACTAATTAAATAATGTCAAATATAGTAAATGTATAGTTGCCATATAGCCTACTAAATATTTGACTACGTCGCACGTTAATTTCTGCTTAAATACTGCATGGAGGGATATAGCCCATTCTGCGCTCAAGCGCATGTAATCTTGCCGCAAAAGCAGGCTGGCTAATGATAATAGTCTTTAAAAATAACGATGCATTTTAATTGTTTATTAATAAACTATTTTTTTTAATCAGTGTCCGCTGCAAACATGTCTCCATACATATCCGCTGTAAAGTGCGCCTAAGAGAAATGCATCTTTCATACGGATTACATAATCAGATGATATTTGCTTTCGATTAGATTTTTTTTCGTTTAAAAGTGGACATATCAAGCTTTATATAGATATTTTTCTCATATATTTGAGGCTAGTATGCTATATCCTACGATATGTTTCTGCTTCTTTCTTTTTTTGACGCGCTACAGTTCACGGAGACCATGAATGCGCGCCCTGATTGTTTTATTTTATTTTACAAAAGCAAAACGTTTTCTTGTTATTGTGAGTTTACACAAATAAAATTATTGCGACTGATACATTATTATTTTCTGTATGGCCAGAAAAAGAGTATTTTAAGTTGTTTCCACTGTTGATAGGAAAATGCAAATCGCATCGGCGCCTCCATGTCATGCAGTGCGCGCTACACACTGCGCACACACACTTATGCGCCTAAGTTATGCGCCTAAGAATAGCGAACAATTATCTAGGTTAACGTTAGAGTGAGCAGCCATGCCATACGGATAATCCTCATGTTTAACAAATCAAATCATGCATTTTCTACCGCGAGTCAGCGCTGCGCCAGTTTGAAAAAGGCGGGTGTGCAGGAGTCTTTTAATGAACGTTTGGTGTAGGTCTAGGCATAGAGATATCTGAACATCTTTGCCAAGCGCAAACCAGTACAGAAGTAATCAATAAATGATCGGGGAGGGTCATGCCTTTTTTCACAATCATTTTGGAGGGTCATAGAAAGTTTTTTTGCTGGCGATCGAAGGGAGGGTCAAGCCTTTTTTGATTATAGATCTCAAAACTCCTCCGGTGGCCCCTTAAATAAATAACGAACAGTCCCTTAGTTTTGCTACTAAATGTTTACACATGGATAAATGTGTGTTATTTGAGTTCAGCGACACTTGAGTTAATTATATTATGTGTTTTGCAAAGTGAAGGCATTTTTGTGTAGTGTTTTGCAGAAAACATGGAGAAAATTGGAACGTGTGTGAAAACAAGTGAAATGTGTTAAATGTTTTAAGAAAAGTGTCTTTGGCTGCGTTTACACTTGGCATTAACATGCGACCTGTATCTGGATGTTGTCCACATACACATTGAAAAGACAAGTGTAAATGCGCTTCTGATCGGAATGTTATCCGATCAGCGTGTCCAGTTTCGGAGGTAGTCGAGGACGCATTGTGATCGGATCTCAGTGTAATGTAAACGCAATCCAGCCATCGTGTCTGCATTCACAGGTGGACGTCATTTAAATCCCCGCCCAGTCTCCCCACGTGGCTGTCAGAAAATAATGGCCAGACGCAGTTTAGACAATAAATTACATTTATTTGAACCTTACAATAAACGTCAATATTTAAAACAGTTTATTTAGACTTACATGATACTGTGTGTGTCATTTTTAATTTTAATTGTGCAACATTATCTGATACAGATCGTCTGTACAATCACAGCGTGCGCTGCTTTGCCAGAGGAATAATAGGAATAAACTTTTACTTTTTTTATGTTTTAAATGTTGAATGTTTTTATTGTTTCAGCATGTTTATTAATCTCCCATTTCTGTTAATATATTCATTGCATGCTTAAACTCAGATGATCGATGATGTGACTTAACCATGGTTATTTTGTATGATCAACTCTGGAAATATTCTTTCATTTAAAAAACGTAATTTGATTTAAGGATGGAGATTGCACAGGAAAGTAAAGTGAGTGAGAGAAAGCAATTGGGCCATTGCTTAATTTTTATAGTCTTTACTCTTATTGGTGTCGTGTTACAGACCTAATTTAAATATTAAGCAGGAAACAGAAATCCGATCGGTTATCCAGATACAGAGGCTACTTAACATGAACAAATGTAAACACACGTTGTCCTGATTGGCTAATGATCCGATCTGCTTGATCGGATCATGGTGATAGCATGTTAATGCCAAGTGTAAACGCAGCCTTTGTTTCTAGAACTGAATGAATGGTTTGGGAAATTGGGCCAACTGAACCAGGGTGTTAGCAATCGATAAAACAGTACAACAGTGTGTTGTAACAGCACAGAGTTCAGCACTCCAAAGTTACAGTAGAGAGCAGTATGAAGCACACCTACCTGTTTTCCTACCTAAAGGTTCATATGATCGAGGTCATGGACTCAGTTTAGGCTGCACGTTCCCCAACCTCCCTCATTGTCATATGGAAAAGGTCATGATCAACTTGTGGCCCAAATTTCATCCGAGATTGCTTGTCCCCTTCCTCGCTTCTTTGGTGTTACTGGGTGCTGCTGGTGGTTTAATGAATTGGGGAAATATCTTGCAACCTTCCAGTTTTGGTTTAAGATTTTGAATAATGCAAATGTGATCTGGTGTTTACAGACTGTACGTTTTCTGCCATGTCCAATAAAATTGTGAGTCCACCCTTCAATAACACAGCATCTTTGCCAAGTCTCAATTATATTGTGACAAGATCATAAAACAGCTCATCTTTCCACTCTTTCCTAAATTTGTGATTGTTGTATATATTTAGTTTATATTAGGTCAGGGGTCTGTTTACACAGAATATTTAATTACCATAAACAGCCTTTGATACATTTTTGATGTAGCGTATTTCATCCATTTGATTTCATTGATGTTTGTTACATGCTTTAATTTCAGACAAATCTGGCATAAATTGTAGATTTATGTAGAATCATAGATTGTGTAATGGACTTGAAGTGGTACAAATCTTCACTATTATAGATATCATTGATTTGTTTGTGTAACCTACACTATTAAACACTGTTCGACTTTTTTTCTACAAAAGCCCTTTCAAAGAGTCTTGATTTAAAAAAAATGCTTCAGAGTCTTCACCAACTTAAATCTACCTAGATACTGATGACATCTAAATTCCCTTCTCAGTGGCAGAGGAAAATTCTTCAAACTGGTTTGTGGCAAGTGTTTCACATGAACAATGCTACCAATGAAACTGAAAGTTGTACAAAAGTTTGTTAGTTTCCCCTTTTATTATTTAATTTTATTATTTATTTTTTTATTGAATGGATTCACAGTTTGTGAGAAATTTTAATAGCTCCACATAAGTTAAACATGTTTTTTTCATGTGGATAGTTATATTGTTGTCGTTGATAAGGTTGAAGTTCATATAATATAGTATACATTTTATGATATATGTCATTAGATCCAAGTAAAGTAAAGACCTTATTTTGAAAATACACATTTTCTTATTCGTGAAGGAACTTTACATTTGTGGTGAGCAACTTGACTATTTACAAACATTGAAAGGGTGCTTCTGTTTTTAATATGACATATTATTTATATATAATTGAATATTGTTTAGATTTCAATTTGCCTAGAGACTCAGTATGTAATAACATGTCTCTCTTGTAATTTAATGGTTTTGGAAAGTGGTTTAGGAAGAACAAGCTATAACCAGTTCATGGTTGTGGTTTTGTTTGTCAAGCACCACGCTTCTGCAACTAAACCATTGGGAGAGTTTATTGTCAGCATTCTGTGGGAAATGTCAGCGTGTTTTGCTTCTAAATGCCACAGGCAGAATATCAAATATATCAAATAATATGTGTGTGTGTGTGTATTTTTACTTAGGCTACTTGACAAATGAGCCAGTTCAAACTATGAAAAAGGGTCAAAAAGGTAATTTTGCAATTTGGTTTATTTATTTACTTTTCATCAAGGTTTTTGTGGTTTTAAAACAAGAAAAACATTTTTTTTTTACGTTTTAAAACCGAATTTCTGAAATTATACAGGCTAACGCCAGTTAAAATAACTGGCCAATATGAATCGCATAAAAATACTGACAGGCTCACTGCCAGTATACAATGCGGTGCTTCCACAATTGAGTCAGAATCATGTCTTTCACGTTGCTTCCATCATCGAAGATGCAACAGAAGAAACTTCTACTCTACACAGCATCCGATGGCATTTGTCGATGAAATTCTGCAGAATCTGCGTGGGCCCTATCGACCCGCCGGATCCCCGCGATCACTGCATCGCCTGGCTAATGCCGAGGCTGCCTTTTCTGAGTCCACTGCGCGGACCTGCCGGTTTGTGTCTTGAGGACTCAAAGGAATATTGCTAGTGGGCTTACAGGGACGAGGCCCACTGCAGCAGGTGAGCCGCCAGTGGGCCCTCCTTTCCCTCGGGATGAAGGTGAAAATCCTATTCTCAGACGAGAGCTTTAGTCCACTCCCGCCGTCGGAGAATTTGTCTCTTATTGCACTTATGCCCATCTTCGGCCACGCTTGAAGCAGACCTTAGCCTGCCGTCCAAACCCTGCAGACTGACCGCCCACATCACCAACAAGGCCTACACCTCCGCTGGCGAAGCGGCATCCACGCTGCACACGATGGCGGTGCTGCAGGTATTCCAGGCTAAGCTTCTGCAATCCATGGTGAGCCAGCAACGTTACCGCGGCGCGGACGCGATGAAAGACATGACCGCGACGATGGACTTCACGCTGATTGCTACTAAGCACTCGGCCCTAGCCATTGGTAGATCCATGGGCTTTATGGTGGTCCATTACAAGCACCTATGGCTAACCCTAGCTGACCTGAAGGACACCGACTACAAGACACTCTTCAAAGCGCCAATTACTGTTTCTGGCCTCTTTGGTAATGCCGTGGAGTCAGTTGTCGAGTGCATCTCTGAAGCTCAAAAGCATGCAAAGACGATGAGTCATCTAATGCCCTAGTGTGCATTCCAGCCACTATCAAGATCATGCTCCTCGTCCACGCCCCGCTCTGCGCAGAGAGCGGCTAGGCTAGGAACGGTGCAATATGGCACCCTAGACCAGAGCTGTGGAGTCTTCATGCGTGGCTGCTTCAGGGACCTTAGAGGAGCTAGGCGCCCTGCCTTCCTGAGTACTGGACACACTCACAGAGTCTTGTGCGCCTTCCACCGGGGCGTCTTTATGCTCTAAAATGGTGACTGGTCACTCTCCTGGTAAAGTCCTAATACAGCCCGGCCACTCCTTGTCGAGTATTGTTTGTGTAACCAGTGTTTGGTAAGTGTCACAGCCATGTTTTTGTTTGTGTTTTGAGTTCATGCCATGTCACCAGCACTGTCAGGGGTGGCCTATCCTTTTAAACATATTTTCCCCTCTCACCTAGACAGAACACACTGAGAGAAATTAACACAATTAACAATATTTCAACAAACGGATTAAGAAACCTGCACACACGTGTTAGACATGGGAATGTTCGTCATGATGAAATTATATATTGGGTTATAATTTTGCCATGTACGCTATTTAGACACGTTTGAACATGCAACCCCTAAACCTACCCATTTGAATATTATATAATATAAAACACAGGATATAACAGGCAGATATGACTACAGGCACAATTTCAAAAAGTAAAAAAATTGCAAGTGTTCTGAGGCCGAACGACTGATTTGTGTGAAGAAAAGAGCCAAAAATGTTCACCGTCTCCATCTGCCGTAGTTCATGCAATGCCATGCACACATTATGTACATACATGTCATCATAAATGACACACATGTCATCATAAATGACATGTATGAGGACACAAAAAAACATTGCAAACATATACCAAATAAGCAAGCCCAAGAAAGACTGTTGCAAGCAACCATATCAACAGCTGAATTCAGCACCACAGAGATGGACAACAGCAAAACACACACACTGAACTTTACAAGCATCTCTAAATAAACATTCCATAACTTTCAAATCGACAACAGCGTCACATATTTGCCCAGAAATAATGGTTAATAAGCCTTACCTTCAGCAGAACATCTATTTTTTCTAGACTTTGTGCTTGCAAAATCGTTAATTAAATTCTCAAAGTCCATTCCCTTATTCGGATTCAATAGCCAGCAGGGAGAGTGCAGACAGATGCTTCTGTGTCATGGTTTCATGGTTCATTCTTCACTCTTTTAAGTTGAGAGAAGGATCTCTCGCCCTCGCAGTTGGTAACAGGCAGGGTTAAGAACAGTCTGAGTGCAATGAATACACTTGGGAAAATAGTCTGTAGCCCATTTTTTTGTAGAATTTGCAGTATATACTCTAGTCAACGAAATTCTTGAACTGAAGAAGTTCATCTCCAAAGTCTTTGTCCAGGTCATCTGGATATGTGGATGAGAGCGCAGCAGCATGTTTATGCACACCATCACAGTCTGTATGCATGTATGCATCAATGTGTTTAGCAAGACAGGACAGCAACCTGTCAGTGATCACATTATATATTTCCACGTGAAATCGCTGACTTCCATTTAGGATCTCATCATTCTCCGTGGACTCATCTGCAAATATTTTTCTTTTTCTCACCCGCTGTGTCTCATGTTGATAAAAATGAGTCACACACTTCATGTCCCGAGATGTATTTTCAAACGGAGAAAATTTATCTCTGAGTGTTGCCACAAACAAATGCAGAGACTCCAGCAATCGCTTCTGCAACGTGTCACTTGTGGCTTTGAACCTACTCAGCACAGTATCCCATAGATTCGCTTATTGCAGTCTGCGTTTTGCGTCATTCTTCTCCTCTGCATCTGTGGCAAACCTTCCCAAGGCCTCTCTTATTGCACTGTAGTTTTCTCTCAAAGCTTTGGTGAAGTCAGCTACAACTCCATCTAGTATTTTACAGTGGTTTAAGAGTACAGCTGATCTTCACATCCTTGTTGTTAAATATCCGACTCCAACGGTGAGGGGATGCGGCACAAAACGCATACAGTGACTGAAGTATATCAAAGAAATCACTCGTATCTTTACAGCTGTTGTCAGTGCTGTTTACACCAACAAGATTAAGCGAATGTCCAGCACAAGGCACATTATGAATCAGAGGGTTTACATTTTTCAGATGTGCCCGAAGACCGTTATATATATGTTACTGGCGTTATTGTTACTTTGTCCCCGGCGATTTGACAAGTCTAACCCCAGATCATGAACCATTGTTACGCATTCAGCAAGACTTGCTCCAGTATGGCTGTGAATAGGCGCAAAACCAATGAATCTCTCCACCACTTTCCCTTCCTCGCTGACAAATCTATAAACGAATGTCAACTGGTCAACATGAGACATATCAGGGGTTGAATCTACGATGACTGAGAAATACTTTCTGAAGGTCATCTGCAATTGTTTTCTTAACTTTCTCACCCATTAAGCAAATTAACTCCTCACAGAGTAAATGACAGGTGATGTTGTCCCTTGTTCCTTTTTCTATGTGTTCTCTTAAAAACGGATCAAACTGAGCAATAAGTTCCAGCAATCCGAGGTAATTGACATTACTTAATGAGCAAAAAAGTTTATCACTGCTCTGAATGCCAGGCCTCTCAAGAATCTCTTGACGATATGGTAAATGTTTTTTTTCAGGTTTTTTTTTTTTTTTTTTTGCAGCTATATTTCCTAACATTTGAGGCCATTTTGATGCAAAGATGATGGCTGCGCATCTTGCTTTGGAGGTAACCATTGCTAACACAAGAACACAATGATTGGAAGCACTTCTTCCCTCCTTGTATAGCAATCATGTGCTGGTGATATGATTAGTAAAATCATGTTAGCTGGCCATTTTGTGCCATGGACAAAAACAGTGAATTTTGGGGTTTTGTGATCAATTTTATAGGAAAACAAAGCTCTTTGCAAATATGTAAAATTAATCTGATTACTCTGCACAATAATCTAGAAAAATGTGAATCAACATCATACCAACTGAAGCAGCAAAATTATCAAATTTGGCTTCAGTTGTACCCTGTTGTTCAAGTTGGAAGCAGGACCATAATAACGTTCCATTTTTGGAAGGCAATGTGTCTGCTTGTGGTTGAGAGACAACATGAGGTCAACACTAGGAGTCTCATGATGCCTCATAATCAAGGTCCTCCTCAACATTATCAGCTGTCTCAGACACATTGTCCTCTATGTCACTTTCACTGTCAAAGAACTGACAATATCGCATCGACAGAAAGGCTTTGCTTGGTCATTTTCAATTTAGAGAGAGCACAAAGAGAAGCGGTTAAGAAGGCTTCTGTGGAAGCGTTCATATGTTTACCAAAGTTCTTGCATTATGTTTTCCCTTCCCTGTAAAAATATAATTGGCACTGGAAATATCTAATTTTAGTCTAAGTTCTAAGTTATTTCAAGTTATAATGACCTCAACATCTTCCAAAACAACCAAAACAAAGGTACAATTTTTATATTTATCATGTTTTATACAGCCAAATGAGCCTGGGGTCAAATTGACCCCAAAGAACACTGATGCTACAAAATGTGTACAGGACATTGAAAACATATCATCATGTTAATTTTAATTAATTTTCATGTTAATTCTAATAAACCTTTGAACTGGATATTACGTCTTCCTCATCTGTCTGCCAGCAACCACCCGTGACAATAGGAGGGTTATGCTGTTTTTGGTCCGTTTTTGCAATAAATACCTGTGACTGTACTTTTATTTGCCTGTTACGTGTTTTATATTGTGTAGAAGGGGTATAGGTTTAGGGTAGGAGTGGGGTTAGTTACTCCAAAATATAAAAGTATTAATAAAATAATGTCTACATTTACAAATGCAAAGAATTATGCGTCTTGATCTGACGCATAAGGCAAACAACTGGAAAACAATGGGGTACCCTGCGCATCGACAAAAGATGCTAACTGGGTATCCTGTGAGTTAAAAAGTGACGGTGAGGGGTCCTGACTAAGCATCAATATATGATGAGTTGGGTATGGGAACGTCTTTCTGAGAAAATTACCTCCATGCTTCCCAGAACTTTTCCAAGTGTTTAATCAGGTAATGTGCCTGAATTGGAAGCACAGCAAACTTTTCTTAACTATGAACTTCAATAAATGAAAGTATACATGTTCAGGCTTAGTGAGCTTAGATCTTGAAGCTGTACTGTGATATCCATCAGGGCAAACGTGGCTCAGTTGTGTGAGCAGAAGCGTTGCCAGGTGTCTGACAAGAAATAGAATAGTGTGCAAATGTATTCAGGGATTGCATGTGTTCACTGCAAGGTTGTTAGTTCAGTGCAAAGTTTTAAGTTATTTAAGTTAAAATAAAATTAGGGGAAAAGTTAACTGTAAAAAAAAAAAAAGATCTCACATGCGCCATTTTTAAAGTTTTATCTACCGATTCCAAATCTTATATTCTATCTGTATAGATCTATGTTCATTTAACTAAATGCTTAATAATAATTGTTAAATTAAAATTGTTCATGTGTGGATAGGGGTATCCCAACAAACAGGGGACGTCCCCCGTATGTTGCAAGCGTCCACTTAGGTCCGAATTAGGTCCGCTTTGTAATCTGATGAACGTCCCTCACGTCCTTTTAACATTTAGAACCACAAAGACGTCCAGGAGAAGTTTGCAATGGCTGTTCCGGGGATGTTTTGTTAGTTGAATAATAATTATATAAACAATACATAAATAATATAAAATAATTTTAATGGTAATCATCACTAAAAGCCAGACAATTTTGCATTTAAAAATCTTTTACTTTGTGACCTTTAATTTGACCTTTAATTTGGAGCCAGAGAAACTGGGGGAGTGAATTTACTGCGTCAGACGTGTCACTTTGCTTACAGCTGATTGGCTGTTTGAGATAGAACTATATTTTATAGAAATATAATTATATTTTGACATAACCTGCCCCAGAGCAGATTAGCCGTGGAGTGTAAGTTACTATGGTGATGAACACTTAAAAGCTGAGCCAATTTCATGGTGCCTAAAACCCAGGGTTGACGCAAGCCACTAACTAAACTGAAACAAACCAGGGGTGCGTTTCCCGTACAACTATATAGCTCACTGCTTAACTACCATAGTATGATGCATCGTTGGAGAAATCAACTAGCTCGTCACGACTGTTTCCCGAAACCATATGTCGCAAAGTATCGTTCAACCACGCTGGTTTATGACGTCTCGCACGTGGTGGACTAATAAATTATTTTAATTAATCTGTTTGAGATCGAATTAACGCTAGATTTTGTCATATAAGTTACAGACATGGCATCTGAAGACCATTTCTAATTTTTCTCAGTTATTTTGCTTTATTACCAGACTCAATATTTGGCTCGTTCTTACATAGTAGAGCGCGTTCGCACATGCGCAGTCTTCAAAAACGGTGTTTTAAATCTCTTGACAAACTAAAAGACGTAAATTACATTTGTATGTATTCTAAATAAATAACACGGGTTGTACTGAATGTCAGCTTGCTTATTTTGCTAAAGATAATGATTTATTCAGTCTACATCTCATGTAAACTAGAAACTATGCTTCTAACCACAGCTCGAGAGCTGTCGCTCCAACCACACAAGTTTGCGATGCTGTTTGCGAACGTTCGTTGGAACGATGGTTTCGGGAAACACCAAATCGTTGAACTATGCTGATAACGACGGGACTTGCGACCATAGTTGGCTAACGATGCTTTCGGGAAACGCACCCCTGGCTAGCCACCTAAACCAGCTTCATGGTATAGGCCCTAGGGCAGTAAATAAAACGCATTTTTTGTAAAACTTCTTTGTTAAAATTAGTAACATTTTGAGATTCTGCAAGGTGTATGTAATCTTTTGACCACAACTGTACAATTATAGCAAAAAGTGGCTGTTTCATGGCACTTTAAGAGCTCTCCAACAACAACAATTAAAACAGTTGGTCACTGCAAAACATTTACTATAATATTAAATATAATTTATGTGTTGCTTGCAAGAAAATATTTAGTCAAAATTCATGGCCAATTCTAAATAGATGTCAAAGGATAAAAATGCTCTTTGCATCTACAATGGTGTAGTTACAATATCTACCAGGAGGTGCTACCTGGATCATGCTAACCAGAAAAACCTTCACTCTTTGGATGCTGCTGGCTGAATTATTCCTTACGAACACACACAAAAAAACTAGCAGTAAAAAAAAATGTATTACAATTTTTTAAAATTAAAACTAAAACTATAATTGTGCATTACAATACAAATTAAAACTTAGTGAATTTAGAACTCATGCTTTAGGTTTTTAAGACAGTATAAAGAACTGACTTGTTCACAGCACACTGCCCCAGCAAGTTTCTTTCCTTTTTTTCCTTTCTTTAATTTTTTTTTTACAGATTTGGCCATTGCATAAGTCAGTTTTTTTCAAATGACATTGCTGTAAACTCTTCAACAAACATTTAAAACCAGCAGCTCCTTTTATAACAAAAACAACAACATTACATTTGCATTTTACAATAAAAGTTATGGTACAATAATAAACCCAGCATGTCTTTTACAGAATAACATTTGATAGCATGACTGGACTGAAAGAGGAACAACTTTCATTCTACCTAGATACAGCAATGTCACAGTGTGATTCAAACTTTGAGTGGATGATGCAAAAGCCCTAAAAGAGGGAGTAACACTTTCTTTCTTTCACCTCAGGTTAAATATCTGTCTGATGTTTGTTTGACTCTCAATCAAGATGAAGCTGTACATAATCATTCTTGCCCTTACCGTGGTTCTCTCAACTGATGCTGGATGTAAGTTAAAGTTTTTTAATCATTTTGGTACTGTTTTTATAAGTGCGTAAATGGAAAAACTTCAAACTGATCACTTGTAATAATGCTAACTGTTCATTCAAAACCTGCTTGTGCATTTTAGGGTTGTAAATGTTTCCTTTCACACTACCGACATCAGATTATTGTCATATGTTTGGAATATTTGGTTTAAAAATGTTTTACTGACTTTGGTACTATTTTTCCACAAATAAGTAAAAAATAATCTCCAAAACTCTATACAAAACTTTTAATGATAAGTTAAAAAATATTTCCAAAACTCTGTAAAACACTTTTAATGATATGAACTGAATAATCTTCCTTAAATTGTAAATAGTAATTTCAACAATGAATTAACAATTTAATTAATTAAATAGCAATGCAATAAAAATGCAATATGCAAGCTGCATTACTCCCCGTCTAGAATTGGGAGCAAGTAACAAACTAAAAATTATTAATGGAAAATTAACAATCAATGGAGAGGAACAGGATGTATTGATATTTTGCCTCAAAAATCAACACAACAACCGGATAAGTGCAAAACAAATGCACATTTAACTGGACAAAGAGGAAATAAAAAAGATCAATAACTTTATGGGAAGAGCACAGCCAAAATAACAAACAAAAATTGAAATAGTAATGCAGGAAATATTTAAATAAGTAAAAGTGAAAGGAATTTGTGCTCTGCATTTCACCCATCCAAGTGCACACACACAGCAGTGAGTATTGAACACACACACACCGTGAACACACACCTGGAGCAGTGGGCAGCCGTTTTTCCTGGGGGTTAGGTGCCTTGCTCAAGCTTAAGGACACCTCAGTTGTGGAGAAGGAGAGTGGAAGAGAGTGCTGTTCATTCACTCGAACCTGCGACCTTTGGGTTACAAGTCTGAGAAAAAAAAGAAACATAAAACTTCCTCAACACCTTATCTACTGTAAACACAAACAGGAGACTGTCTGAATTACAAAATGTATTTACAAGTGAATTAAAGAAATCGTCAAACAACGATTGATTCAGTTTCAACGAAAACACACACACACACCCCATATGGGGCTGTAGTATGGCTTTATGGTACTATGGTGTAGAGAGGAGGGTGTTTTTTGTGTCCATGCTAACTCCGCCAACTTAAAAATAAGGTCACATCACTCAAATATATTCACAAGAAGAAAGTTACTGAATTGTTGATATTGAATTTATTAATTGAATTGGTGGAGCACATTAGTTAGCGCTGTCGTAATGGTCCCAATTAACTTCAAGCGAAATCAAAGAACTTGTGTGACATCATTTTGAACAAAATCTGGCTAAATAGTAGAGCATCAAAGTACTACAAGGGCAGAAGGCTGATGACTACAGCTATTTCACTATTGGTCAAACTCACTGACAACAATGATGACATTGAAGGAAACAACAGTCTTTCTTTGCAAATGTAACAAGGTTTATTATAGGCAATATTAAAATACAATAACATTACTGAAATGGTTGAAGATAAAAAGGAAACAAGCAACACAACAGACCTTAAGGTTCCCTTATCCTGCATACTGGCAATGGCTATACTAAGAGGTGCACACCCTCAATCACACAAAGAAACTAAATCTTACTACAAATCCTAAAGGAAATTGAGACTAAATTAATCCATCAGTTATCCACCAACCCCACCATGTTGTCATTTAAGCTGGAAAAAAAGAGAGAAAAAGAAAAAGAGACCAAAGAAAACAACATCACAATGTTAATTAAAACACTTACAACTGTTAAAAACAATTACATCAAACATATGTGTTGTATTACATCACATACTCCAATATAAAACAATTAAGTAAAAAAGTCCCAAATTCAGCTCTGTGTGTCAGAGTTAGGTTTGTTTATTTTGGTTTCCCTGTTCTGTTCATGTCTTGTGTGAGTTTGATATCTTCTATTCAGTTAAGTAGTTCAGGTGTGTCTTGTTAATCTGTCTCGCTAGCTCCCCCTGTTTTCCATGTAGCCTATATAAGCCCTCTTCCATCTGTTCTTGGTCAAGCTTTAGTTAACTTTACGGGTATGTGGTTTCTCCTTTTTATTGTTTAGATTCTATTAAAAGTCTCCTGAAGATATCTCCTTCGTTGTGCGCTTTAATAAAGCCACATCTCGTGACACTGTGCTTCTCACTAACAAACAACTGGTCTGCTTAATGACTGCGTTAACGAAGCAAGGTCATTTTCTCTGACTGCAATTGGTTGTTTGATTGAAATTGTGAAAAAAAAAATACACCAACAGGCCAACATTAGTGCTATGCTAAACATTGCGATGCAAGACCAGGGACTAACAGAAAGTGAAGGCTTAAGTAGAAAGGCAAATAAAGGAGCTGACGAGATTATTAACAAACACCTGAACTGAGGACTCAAACCAATCTGTAACCATAGAAACAAACAGGGAAAGAATGAAGAAGAACTGAACAAATTAACAGACTAACAAAGAAACTCATACAGAACCAAAACGAGAAAGAGATAAAAAAAACCTCAAAATGTGACGAAGGCAAATTATGGATTAATAAAGACTTGTTTTCACACAGCTCCTTGCACAATATTATATCATGACCTCAAAACACTTTTTACCATAGTGCATGATTTGTAAACAAATACATTTTGGAGTTTGCATCACTTAACTAGCTCCGATCGGCTTTACTGACATACTTGCTCGGTAGCTCAGGTGGTATAGCTCAAGCACAATTGTTGCCTACTTACGATGCGGAGAGCTCGGGTACGAAATCTGTGAAGCACGACAAAATAGCTCAAAGATAAGAATAAAAATAAAAAATAAACTAAATTGGCATGGTTACAATTGCTTTCACATTTACTTTTGTTAACACTGTCGGGTATACGGGTTTAGTGTGGTGTGTTATTTTAATATGTGATGGAGCATTAAGCTTTTAGAACCACTCCCCAGACATTTCAATTCAGAAGTTGAACTAACGGTGATACATACAAAAAACAACGTAATAAAACATTGCCGTATCAATCTGTTCCGTAAAAAACTAAACATGCTTTTAGCGCCACTTGCTGGACATTTCACATTGAAACTGTCGCGAAACTTATATTTGCCCTTTGCAAAAATGTGGCCACAGGTAAGTTTTTCTATAATCAGCCTGGGCTGTAATGAACATGTAGCAAAGAGAAAATAAACATTACTGAAAAACATTAAATATACTTAATGAATTAAATAATGAATCACTTGGCCTAGCTGCTATGGAGGAAGAAAATGTTACTGATCGACTGCGGTGAACTTTATTTGATGACTCCTTTCTTGTTATATGGCAAATTGTGTAAAACCACGGGATCCCAATGCAGCCCTCCACTGCATATATCTGCAGTACGCCTACATAACGTGCCCTTCCAATTTATGAACAATATTAATCAAATATGCATTTTTTTCCACTCAGCTATTCAATGTAACACAATTGTCAACCCAGAGAATTAAGTTTTATGATGCTCAATCTTTTTCAGTTGTTCATGAAGATTTCGGAATTGGAATATGCTCTGATACGGAAGCAGAAAGAATGTATGGATTTGATAACGAGGAGTTGTGGCATGCTGACTTTAATCAGAAGAAAGGAGTAGAAACATTACCTGATTTTGGAGATCAGATTACATTTCCCGGATTTTATGAACAGAGTGTTCAAAATACGGCAGTATGCAGAAGTAATTTAGCCAAGCAAATTAAAGGTTTCAAGAGTCCAATGCCAGAAATGGGTATGACATGAGAATGTGCTATGAACTTTTACATTTTTAAATGAATATCAACACTGCATAAACATATGATATGAGTAAAACTTTACATTTATGTTCCCTTTGATTAAGTATTATTAAGGGATTTTTAATGTCTAAAAAATATTCACAAATGCATAAATCATTGTAAGGCAGATTTAATAACAAATAAAAAAGTAAACTTTTACACAATATCTGTGAGCCATTTTAAATTTGTGTTATAAACGCTTAATAAAGATGCTTATTCAGCGTGGTTATTTTAATCAAAACCAATTGATTTATGCCACGATCCAGCAAAAATCTTATATTGAGATTGATAGGTGTTGTGTTTATGTTCTTTACTGTATTGCCTAAACTCACTTTCTTAGTGATTAATGAACCCAAAGGGAATATTAATGTAAAGTGTTATCATGATGTGAACACTTAATGTGTCTGGAAAATTAATTTAAATTAGCTGCTGGATATAGCATGCATATAGTGTTATCAAGTTTTCCCTTATATAGTTGAAATAAAGTTACAATATCTAAATTTATTTGAATGAACTAATGCATTAATGAATCTGTGATTCTAGATGCACCCGAGACTTCCATCTATCCAAAGGATGATGTACAGCTGGGTTTTAAGAACACTCTAATCTGTCATGTGACCGGCTTCTATCCTCCATCTATCAGCATCTCATGGACTAAGAATAATGTTAATGTGACAGAGGGCATGAGTTTAAGCCAGTACCGTCCAAGGAATGATGGTACTTTTAACATATTTTCCACTCTTAAGTTTACACCAGGTGAAGGAGACATTTACAGCTGCACTGTGAACCACAGAGCCCTCCAGGGTCAACCTCAGACCAAAACATGGGGTGAGTGTGAGTTTCAGATTGAATGCATGGACACTGAATTTCGGTACTCTTCCAGTTCTTCATTCTGTTCAAATTATCTGTTCAGCTGTTATCATATTGATGCATCTTCAAATATCCTATTCATGCATTTTCTAGATGTTGATGTAGCCCTCCCAGGTGTTGGTCCAGCTGTGTTCTGTGGAGTGGGTCTGACACTGGGGCTGCTGGGAGTCGCAGTGGGAACCTTCTTCCTTGTTAAAGGAAACAACTGCAACTGACTATGGAGTCATGGAAGCAAACTATGCAAAGGTCTCTTAATTGAATTGCAGCGAAGCAATTTAAAAACAATGCTATTGTGCACATGTGTGTCACTCATCACAGAAAAGTTGTTAATGTTAAAGATAGATAAATGCAAAAATGTGGAAGGTTTAAAATACTTTAATTGATATAAAAAGAAAAAATTAGTGGATATTACATTTACAGATCTCTTTGCAATTTGTATATTAAGTTTTGTACTAAAAACACTTTCTCAATATTTCCTTTCCTACTAAATGTAGTTTCTTTCTGGGTGAATTCAAATATTTTATGTAAAATTAAAACATAAATTAAACATACATTTGAAAATGAGGTAGAATTTATAATGTAATTTTTGTAATCCATTAAAATCAATTTACTACAAGTAAATATTGTCGTTTATATTTTATGATATGCATCACATAAAGGAGAATTGGAGCTGTGTACTATCTTCCTGTGTTCTGTTGATAAAATAACCTAGATATCTTATATTTAGGGGCCAAGCACTGAAGGTGCGGGCACCTATTGTATCTGTTCCGGTTCTTATTCTTCTTTTTCTTCCGACTGGGCGTCTATGGCAGCCCATAGAAGCGTATGCGGGAAAGTTGTTTTGGTTTGACATTCTGATAGAGGACAGTCCCAACATCAAATACACCAATTTTGGTGTTTCTAACTCATTCCCTCTAGCGCCACCACCTGTCCAAAGTTTCAGAAATTGTATGCTAATAACTTTTGAACCGTAAGGCCTATCAACAAAATTCTTTTTTCCTCTGATTCCTGAGCTCATGGCAATTCGATTGCACTCTATGACGTCATTTTCCGTCATAATAGTTTTCCCGCCATTTTGAATTTTCCGAAAAACCTACTTTTTCGAACTCCTCCTAGGCCGTTGCTCCGCATTTCACGAAAATTGAACCAGATCATCTCCAGACCATGACGACAAAAAGTTATGGAATTCAAGTTGATTTGTCGAACCGTTCACGAATACCGCGCAAATAAATTTTACGTAGCGCTTGCGAAAACAGACGTAAGGCCGTATCTCCAATCTTTATCAGATTCAGACCAAATTTGGTACATGTCATCACAAGCATGACCTGAGGCTACATGCTGCGTTTCGGCGCAGCGCCACCTACTGGTCCGGAGATATGAAGAATTTATGTTTTTGCTTATAACTTCTGAACGGTTTGTCCAAAAATCATAAAAGTGGTCTCGATAGATTCAGGGCGTCATACTGAGTTGACTGATATTCAATTTTCCCATATCGGCCATTTTGGCTGTCGGCCATTTTGAATTATGTGCTAAAATGCTGTATTTTATGAACGCATGAACGTATCGTTACGAAACTCAGTATGGGTCATCAGTACAAGGCCTTGAAGGTACTCAAAAGATTTCAAGACAGCGCCACCTTTTGGTCAAAAGTTATAATTAAATTTCCAAAAATGCTAATAACTTTTGCATACATTTGCCTATTGTAATGACACTGATCTTAATAGATTCCTTGGGTTATGCTGAAAACATAGATACCAATTTTGCCATAGTCAGCCAAACTTCACTGTCCGCCATCTTTATTTTCTTTTAAAACCTACTTTTTCAAACTCCTCCTAGACCGAACGTCCGATTTTCACCAAAATCATATCGTGTCATCTCCAGACCGTGCCGAGTAAAAGTTATGGATTTCGTGTCGATAGACGAAACCGTTTTCGTATACCGCAGTGACAAAGTTGAGGCATGATGCCAAAATGACTATTCAGGCTTTATATCTGCAATGCCTTGACATATTGACACCAAACTTTGTATGTGTCATTGTCACTTCACTCTGACCACATCACATCAGTTTCGTAACTGCGCCACCTATTGGTCGAAAGTGATAATCATATTTTTAGTTATTGTATGTGATTTTTCAACCATTTTGCCAAAATTCATCTTCAAATGTCTTCAATTGCTCCTAGCTGCAGTTGGTCTCACACTCCCAGCCACTTTGGCATGTCTTGTCGTCTTGCTTGCGCTTGGCCCCGGTGATTGCTGCTTGCAGCTATATTTTTACATGTGTCTGTAAAATCAGGCTTATTTCATGTTATGCAATACCTCATTAAAGGAGAACTCCAGCGCAAAATGAACCTTTGGTCTAATTACACATTGTTACCTAGTCACATTGAAGCCATCTTTGAAAAACAGTCTCTATCAGTCGATCTAGAAACACCGATCCAAATGCGCTGAACTGTGTAGAATCTCATATGGTCCAGCGCATTTGGATCAGTGTTCCTAGATCGACTGATAGAGACTGTTTTTCAAAGATGGCTTCTGCCTGTATATGCGAAGTTGACTGTATGTATAAAATATCTTCTTATTAAACTGTCTGGACACTGTCAAAGTTCTCAATGCTTCGGTTTGAAGGTAGGGACCCTCATTATGCTACCGTGTTAGTGTGGGGCTATTTTGAGCCTTGTTAGTGGTATTAACAAGCGATTTTTATTTGTCATTACTCTATGCCCAATATACTAGCGTTACTAGCGTTACTAGCGTTATAGGCTAAACTGTTTTTAGAGATAAAACTATTTACATTCGATAATCATGAAAACAAATCTCAGATAACGGTTGACTAGGTAACAATGTGTAATTAGACCAAAGGTTCATTTTGCGCTGGAGTTATCCTTTAAACACTTTACATAAAGGACTATGATAGTCTGTGTAATTTTTATAAAACATGTGGTAGCACTTTATTTTACAGTCCTGTATATACTATGTACTTATTATAGTAATAATAATATCTGAGTAATAACTAGGTACTAACCCTGAACCCCAACCTTAACCTAAAGACCATCTAAATACAATAGACATACGTTTTTTAAAGGTTTTTCTTTTTTTAAGATGTATTTTTTTGGGCATTAGTGCCTTTATTGGATAATGTGTGATTTGCCTAAGATTTCCACATTTTTATTCAAATAAATAGCGGAAAAGTTCATGCATTATTATGAAACAATTCTAGAGAAGTTATTTATAATCTGGAATAGTATTATAAAGTGGAAATATTGGTGAGCAATAAGGTTGTGTTAACACAAATCTGAATGAATGACTGAATGAGGCATTTATATAGTGCTTTCATATGTACTACTGTACACCCAAAGCGATTTACAATCATGTCACAGGCTCTCTCCTCAACCACCACCATTTGGATGATGCGACGCCAGCCACAGTTCAACGGCGCAAATGCGCTTAAACACACCAGCTATATCACACAGTGCCATGGGATTTTTTATGACCACAGAGTCAGGACTTTGGTTTAACGTCTTATCTGAATGACTGTGCTTGTTGCAGTATAGTGTCCCTGTCACTATACTGGGGCATTAGGACCCACACAGACCACATGGTGAGCACCCCCTGCTGGCCTCACTAACACCTCTTCCAGCAGCAACCTGGTTTTCCAACGCTATCTCACGACCAATTCGAATGAATTTATTTGTACGATTTGTCTAAACCCACGTGACGGGTAGGTTTAGGGGCGGGATCAGGGGTAGGTCATTCGTATGAATTCATACGATTTTGGCAAATCGTAAAATATGTACGATTTAGCAAGGTGAGGTCGTATGAATAGGTACGAATTAGCCACCTCGTAAAATTCGTACGAATTGCCGTGAGATCGGGTTGGGTTTTCTCAGGAGGTCTCCCATGTACTGACCAGACTCAGCCCTGCTTACCTTCAGTGGGAAACTAGTCTTGGGCTACAGGGTGATATGGCTGCTGGCTGTCTGGAGGGATTATAATGTGGAACAGAATTCTTAGTGAAAACAATTAATAAAGCATTTACACAAATCGGTAGGAATAAGTATAACAATCTGATACAGTATTCTAAAGTGAAAAAAAACAAAACAAAATGGTAACCCATTGGTAATTAATACCATTAATACACAAATCTGGAAGAATTCAAAACTCCAACAGAATTACTTTATGAAACCACTAACCAAACGTAATGGCTAAGATAAATATAACAATGTTGCCTAATGATGATTGTCACAGGCCGGCTCATAACCTGTGGCAAAAATGAGGGGATACGAACAACAGGTATAGGCCAATCAAAAAGGTTCTTTATTGCAAACCAAAAACTATTAACTATAAACAAAGAAAAAGGAATGAAGTGTGAGAATGTCATAATGTAAGGTGTATGTAAAGTGCAGGGATGCGTGAATCTTTGTGTGTGTGAACATGACTGAGTGGAAACAAAGTACAAAGGAACAAACAAAACAGGATCATACCTGGAGGAGCAGAGAGAGAGAGAGAGAAGAGTGGGTAGTGAAGCAGTTTAAATACCCTGAGCCCAGGTGGCTCCAATCACTAACGACCCTCCTCTGCCTGCTGGAGCAACCGCCCCTGCAATGCAGAGGAGGGACCGTGACATGATGATGATCCCTTTTGGAGAAAAAGGCTACATCTTTGGACTGTAGTAAATCCACCAATTGCAAGTTGCAACATGATCATGATCGTGATCATCATCATCATCATTATCAGAAAGTAGTAGAAGTAGAAGATAAAGAAGAAAGGGCAAAGGCTTGCTCGATATCTTTTTGTATATATGATTATTAATGAGTAGTTAATTCATAGTTATTTTTCCTGAACCTGTATTAATTAACAGTTTGTTGTAGTTCTTCAGGAGGCACAAAAATGTAGTTATTGATTAGCTAACTGTTAGTTACCACAATAATCAAATACTATTAGTGAGCACATCTTCTTTATTAGTTAATAGTGATCTCAGTGTTAATGTAGCATTACTTATTTGGGTAACACTTTTCACAGTGTCCTTCTTACAGATTTTACATGTATTACTAATTTATGCATAATTACATGCAACTATAACCCTAAACCAAAACCCTGATCCTAACCCTATAGTAAGTACAGTTAATTATTATTACTCAGTACTTAATTACACTGTAACACATATTTCCCAGCATGGTTAAAGCAAAGTTGTTCTTTATAAATGTGTAGGAGTGCCAGAGATCATCTTATTTATGAGAACATAACTTTCTCCACGGCTCTATCACTGCAGAAAGTGTATGGCCAACTTGGATAATGTTGGTGTATGTAAAACAAATCATAAATCAATCACAGTATAGCTTTGACGTCACTAACTTTCAGAGTTTTACAATAGTCAATCACAGTTTGTGGATACCACTAAAATGATCAGGTAATGTTGCAAAATGAATAATAACTGTTTGCTAAATTGTCTGTAACTTCTCTTATAAAACTGTGATCTATTTGATGCAGATCCCAAGTAAGTCCAAAAGTCCAAACTGAACATGGTATTCAAACATATTGAGGATTAGCACCAGGCAGTCAATTTATGATCTATTGAGCTGTTTTCACACAAAAGTTTATTCAGTTATACTGAAACATTTCACTTGACATCCATTACAAAAGGGATATTGTCTTCTTACCAGTTTAACACCGCATTACGTTTTGTTCTGCGAACAGTAAAGACTTCCCCTAGGGAACAGGCTCTGACTAAACAGCTCATAATTAAAATAGAAAACATGATTGGTTTTGGAAAAATATTTGTTTAAAGGTAGCAGTTGTATTGTCACAGTGTATAATATTTGTGTGCTATTACTAATGAAAAATATATAGGCCTACAGTACATAATTTGTCTAGTAAGGAATATATGAGTTTTTGCACACTACAGCTTTTGTATAATTTTGTCATTAAATAATGCCATTAAATAATGTAACAATTGTTCAGATTGATAACTAAACAGTGTTTGTGTTTTAAAATGCAAGCAGGATACTACCTAGCAACACTTGACACTTACACATGCAGTGACTGGTTGGCCAGTCATCTTAGACATCCTCCTCATGAACATGAACAAAGCACTGGCAGCATTCAGCTGGGATTCAGTGTGAGTGAAAATGTCTCTGCTAAAGCTCTTCAGTTTTCATCTCATATTCACACTGTCTGCGTTCACTCTAGCAGAAAGTGGTAAGTAAAATAAGAGGTATTGAAATTATATAATTAAATATTAACAATAATTACATTCATTTCAGAAGTAGTAAAAGTAATGATTTACATTATATTGCAACATTTCCTTAAAAAGGGCGACTCGTTGGACTCTATCTAAAGTAGATATTAATTGAAAAGTACAGTTTGAAAAGGCTGATGTACTGTATCAAAGTTCTTCTGTTTCTATATTGATTACATAATTGTTTGACAAAACCAATTGTTCTGCTTCTGCATTCTTTTTCAGCTAATGAATATTACACAAGACGTTGGTTGAGATGCATCTACAGCTCCCCTGATCTCAGTGACATGGTGTATATTGATAGCTATTATTTTAATAAATATCTATTCACACAGTTCAACAGCACTCTGGGGAAGTATGTGGGGTTTAGTGAGTATGGAATGAGAAATGCAGAGTTCTGGAACAATGACACCAGCATTCTGCAGGGAGAGATAGCTGATGTTGATAGATTCTGCAAACATAATGCTCAAATCTGGGACTCGCATGTCCGTGACAAAGCAGGTAAGTGGCACAAGACTCTTCTCTGATCTTTACTCTCACACGTATAACTCTTGATTTTAACATTGCTGTTATTTTTTACAGAAGCATATAATATTAAATATGAAAAATGTTTTAATATCAGCATGGCCTTTTTAAATTTAATTGTAATGTGAAAGGTATGCATTTTAAGAAAAGATAATGAATATTTCTATGGCTTCTTTAGTAAGTGCTTCTTTTGTTAAATCTCCAACCCCTCATACACCCCCCCCCCCCCCCCCCCACACACACACACACACACATACATATAAGACATGCATTGGAAACTGTGTTTAGGATGTTACTCTTCTTGATTCAGTGAAACCAAATGTTAAGATCAGTGCAGTGACACGGGCTGGTGGCAGACATCCAGCTGTCCTGATGTGCAGCGCATATGAATTTTATCCTCTACACATCAAAGTGTCCTGGCTGAGAGATGGTAAAGAGGTGACCTCAGATGTGACCTCAACAATGGAGATGGCTGATGGAGACTGGTACTACCAGATTCACTCTGAGCTGGAATACACTCCTAAATCTGGAGAGAAGATCTCCTGTATGGTTGAGCATGCCAGCTTCAATAAACCCATGATTTATGACTGGGGTAAGATGAAATACTCACCTCTCATATTAGTATTACATTTGTGAATAGTATGTTTGGACAATGTAGGATCAAATTGAAAATATAAAATAGTCCTCTTATTACGGAAACACACTTATGTAAATATTGTAATAATGTAAAGTGATGTGTGTACAGACCCCTCTTTTCCCGAGTCTGAAAGGAATAAAATCGCTATTGGATCCTCTGGTCTGGTGCTAGGAATCGTATTAGCAGCTGCTGGACTCATTTACTACAAGAAGAAATCAACAGGTCAGTTTAGATTAAATAAAATCATTAAGACTGATATTAGTCAGTGTGTACATCATTCCTGTAGATGTATATCTATTTTTCAAGATGTATTTATGTTTGCTTTGACAGGAAGGATCCTTGTACCTAATTAATGATGGTAGGTTTCTTATTGTGTATTTGATAACTCAGACTCAGTTGTCAAACTCAGTCACATGATTAATAATTATTCACATTTCAGATCCTCATACTGACTGCAAGTGGACTAATAACGAAGCATTCACCCTTTATGTAACTATCATACACAATCCTAATTTTAACAATCCTTGATGTTTCATTGCTAAAAGTTTAAAACAATGACATAAATATAGCATCAAATCTGATACTTATTTTTCAGTGAGCTTTACATGAAGATCATTTTTGAGCATCTTACACTATGCAATGTTGGCGGTGATTGAAAATTATGTGTGAAATATAGAGATAATAAAGATTATTTTTTAAGTGTTTCTCATGTTCACAATAATGTACACATAGAAGCAAATATTTGATAATGTTGAAATGGAAACTCTTAAGGTCTAAGTCTCTATTGTTACTGAATAAATTATACCTGTACAAACAAATAAAGCTTCTGATGAGCATATTTACCTCTCTTTATTTATCTTAAAAACAATTATTAGAAGTAAATGTATAAATGTACATGTAATTGATCTTTGAAGAAATGGCATATTGGGAAAACTCTCTTATGTCCTAAATGCTCCTAATGAGGCTCTTCATTTCTGCTTTCATTTCTCAATTTTGAGAAGAACATTGTCTTGATTTTCATGCACATTTCAGCCATAAATAAATGTTTCTTCAAAAATTGTAGAGAGATTGTAGCAATAATTGCTATGATTAATGAGGAGAAATTAAAAGATGAAATGAGTATATGGCTGATAAGATGTAATCACTGATATTAGTCTTCATCTCATGTGAGTGTACATAATTCTAAACATTTGAAAATTAATGTAAACGTAATGTAAAATAAAAAAATAATGCTGAGAAATGTTTCTGAGTGCATCTTTAAGTTCATTAAACTGCCCAAGTTTTTTTTTCTTTTTTTTTTTTCGGTTTGGTCATTTACAGATCATTCAATCAAGTTCCAGTAGAGGTCTATTTAGGATTTAGTTGGTTCATATTACTGGTTTTTTTTTTTACATAATTGGTTTGTTATTAAGAAGCAGGTTTAACATAGTCTTGAGTTCTGATATTGCAAAAAAAAAAAAAAAAAAAAAAAAACAGTAAAGAGTTATGTAATAATTTCTCATTATAAACACATTTTTAAAATGATAAATCATTTTAGGCGGCAAATGCTATCTTTTCTTAAATTTTTACTTCCATATTTCTTCCATAACTAAGATTAAAGTCACTCATTATCTCTTTTTTTCAACATGCAGTGGTTTAAAAAGGTTAGAAGAGTCATCTTTTTTTCCATAAACAAATTTAATTATGGTCCTGACAGTGTGACAAAGTTATGCACTAAATAATTTTAAGTTAAAGATGATGGAAATATTTCTTAAAAATGAAAAACCCATTTTCAGTTGTCAGCTAATACAGTTCTCCAAATCCATGCACTCACAGACAACGAAACAGGCTCCTAATTTTGAGGAACAATTACATTTCACAGCATGATGAAACACTGCATTCTTTTAAAACATTTATTTAATTTTTTTTTTATAAATAACATCATTTAGAATCACCCCCTTGTCTCTAGTCTGAATCAGGTAAGATAATTTCTTCTACTACATAATACACAGGCCTAGTGAGTGAAGCCCTTATACTGTGTGAACTTCAGAGACTCCAAGTATTGTCATAAGCCACCTCCACTGGGAGTTTATGTCATAAACCATACATTTTTTAGTTCAACATGCCTTTCCTCCCTCCTCTTTTTTTTAGCACTTTCTATAGAAACATGTATGTTGTATAAAGAGCATGCTTATTTGATGTCAATGTAAGCTAACATGTCTGTTCAAAACAACATCTAGCCTGAGAAAAATCTAAAGTATGGCCAATGTTCATTAAATGGACAACACAATAACAATGTTGTGTGGAAAAAGCTGGATAGTTTTCCAAATTGGTTTAGATAAAGTTAGTCCTTACGTATTGAACTAGTAAAGATTTATCTGAAGTTAATACATTTTATATTTATTTGTTGTGTGTTGCTGTAACAATTTTGAAAATACAGTAGTAAAGGTGTATCATTATCAACACAAGAGTAGTTTTATAGTTATTATGTTTTATAATTATACATAATTTTATAATTGTAATGTTATAATGATATAATGATTGTTGTAGATTGATTTTTGTATGACTTTTTTTAACTGGAAAACTAAGGACTTTTCCAAATGGTTTTAACTGTTTAGTTAGACTTTATTTCACCACATGCTTTTACCATTTACCTAGAAACTGATGACAAATTTTTCCTACTCAGTGGTTGGTTGAAGTGATTCTCCACTTTCTTCAAACTGGTTTGTATTTCTGTAATATTTATCTTACTGTCTGAGGCTGGTGGTTTAATGGGGTGGGGTGAGTTTTGTTTTTGAACATTTTGTATGAAGCTAATCACATTTTTTGTCAGCCACTTACAATGAAAATAAAGTAAAGTAAAATAAAAATGTCATGACTATTTTTCCACTCTGTTGGCCTAAAAACTAAACAGTTAGAACTAAACATATTTTTTTCCTGCTGCCTAAATCTGGTGTTCATAGTTTGGCTGCAAGTTTGCTGTTGTGTCCAATATAATTTTTAACTCCCCCATCCTTCAACAACAGCCGGGATGGGATGATTACCGGTTTCACGATAAACCACGATAAAATGTACTGACGGTTAGTATTATCGTTTAAAATGTAATTATCATTAAAACCGTGTTTGATTATCGCGATTTTAATAACTCACTGTAAATCCTGTCCAGCCAGCGACAGTCAACGCTATCTCACGACCAATTCGTACGAATTTGTACGAGTGATTAAAAGGTGGCTAATTCGTACGAATTTGTACGACCTCACTCGTACGAATTTGTACGATTTGTCTAAACCCACGTGACGGTTGGGTTTAGGGGCGGGGTCAGGGGTAGGTCATTCGTATGAATTCATACGATTTTGGCAAATCGTACAATATGTAAGTTTTAGCAAAAAACGTACAAATTCGTACGAGTGAGGTCGTATGAATTGGTACGAATTAGCCACCTCGTAAAATTCGTACGAATTGCCGTGAGATCGGGTTGGACAGTCTGACGCAGGCGCAGCGCGCAAAGTTTTTTTTTTTTTTTTTTTTTCGAAAAGGAATGGCGGAATGCAGTGCTCGGGAGATTATTCAGCCTTTTAAGAGGACCAAATCTGAGGTGTGGTCATATTTTGGATTTTACAAAAGTCCTGACTGAGGGAAACTTAATCGAGAATGGTCACCTTGAAAAAAGTAGCTGCAATAGAAACACTTCAAATCTGCTGAGTCGTCTTGCGTGACCATCACACACTGTTGTATAGTGAATGCAAGGCAAGTTAACTTTGACCTCAATACCAAAACTATGTCTGGGAAATAATTGGGCACAAAATTGTGTTGAGTTGAAATATTTTATCTCTCTCGCTTGAAATAAACGTCTTCCGCGAAGAAATGTTCCAAAGACGAACGAACAAGTTCAAACAAGACTATTAAGAGTGACATTTAAGGGATAATAATGTATATTCATTGTACACTTATTACACCGATTTTTTTTACCACATAATTCGCCTTTGGCTAAGCCACGCCCTAGAATGTAGATTGACCAATCACAGCGCAGCGAAGAACGAGCTCCCACAGAGGGTCCGACACATTTTCACGGCGCTCCATTGACTTCAACGCAGGAGGCTCATATTTTTGGTCTCAGCAGGCTATTACGTCGTCGTTTTATAAAAAATATGGTTAAACGTTGTGCCGGGGGCATTTGTAACACAGATACGCGTTTCCCAGAGAGGTTGGAGTGGGTGTCCGTTTTTTCCCCTTCCCAAAACCGAAGTTAAATACTGACAAGTGTCGTCTTTGGATTAAACTGTGTGGACGTCCTCACAGTCAGCGAAACCCCTCAAGATCAACAAGCTCACTTTTGTGCTCTAAGATACATTTAGCTTTTAACCTTACTGTGAAGTTATAGTTAGACAGTTTTATGCTGGTTTAGATTTATGATTTCGGTTCTCTGCCCTAATTGTTGATACGCTAGCAGCACACGCTGCTAATAAATACAGCTTTATACTCGCGTAGTCCGTTTGCTTTGTAAATAATAACGATTATAGAAGTGAATAGAGACCTACCCAGTTTTGCATGAACAGTGTTTCTCCTGATATTGTGAGTAACAGCCTCCGTCTCGATTAGTATATGCTGTGTTCATTTTTTGACTGTGACCGTTAACGTTATGCTTTTGCCTGTATTTGGATGCCTTGTTGTTGCTCGCGTTTCACCGTATGTCTTGAATAAAGCCTTCAAACGCACACTGCAGACACGTTTGCCTACTTCTATCGGACACTTTATTTGCTGCTTTATAAAAGTTTGATAAAATTTCAGCAGGAAGAGCCGTCACAGCATAAGCCATGTTGATGCCAAACCAGAGCGCATATGAAGTTGTCGGAGGTAGCAACAGTAACTAAGGGGGGCGGGGCTTAGCCAAAGGTGAATTACGGGAACATAATGAATTGAGATTAATGTTTTAAATCTTAACTGTTTATAAATCCATTTTCTACAGTGTACAAAACAATCGTCCAGACAAGATGATCACAACAATATTATCAAACTCTGTAAGTTAAACAATAAATCAACTCTGATTTCTTTTTCAATACAATCAAAAACAGAGACGCAAGACGGCAAGATGTATTTGAATGAAACGTGAGAGCGCGTCCGTTGTGATACATGGATGTGCGCTGTTATAATGCGTTGCTATTGACGACGGTCATTATAAGGAAGGAAATGCCACATAATAGAATCTTGCTTTAAAAAAAAGTGCATAGAGCTGCTTGTTTTATTTGTTTGTTGATTTTCTAATATAAAACTTGTTGAAATGTTTTCAGTTTGAGCATCAGTTCTTTTTGAACACTTTCATCTCGTTTTAACAAAACCGTGATAATATTGATAATCACGATGCTTGAAAAGCTTGAATTGCACTAATTCATATTAAAATAAATATGAGCTCATGTGGTAGTCAAAAATAACAATAATTACACATAATTTTAATATCAACATTCTAAAAGGTGTGCATCATGCCTGACGCCTACGTGGACATTTTACGGTTGGTTTTATGACTGTAAGACATTCTTACAAATATCAAACGTTCAATGTCAAGCCAACCTTATAACAGTATTTCACTGGAAAATGCTAAGCATGAAACTTTGCGCGTTACATTCATATTCTCAGTCCGCTTGCCTGAGAATGGCTTATACGGCCATGTCAGAAATAAAGAGTAGGGCTATGGTAAACATACATACAGTTAGGGTAATATTAAAAGACATAAACCATATAAGATTTTGTCCATATTGCCCATCTCTAAGTCATTTATTTCCTGCGTGACCTGTAAAGTCACGTCCACAAAGCTCTTGCGTATTGTTTGGTCACACCACAAAGTGTCACTGTGGCCTCAAAGCTTCAGCACTGCCATTCTGAGCTCGATTGCTATGTCTGAGGTAAAAAACGCCCCCCTCATTAGCATACAGAGCAATAAATGTATAAATAAATAAATGCATAAATAAATAAATGTAGACAAATACATATATACATAAATAAATGTGAAAATAAATAAAAGTGGAAATAAATAAATAAATGAAAAAATAAATAAATGTGGAAAAAAATATAATTATACATAAATAAGGAAATAAAAGTATAAATAGTCATTTATTTTTTGTTTTTTACATTTATTCGCATATTTATTTGTTTATTTATTCATTTATTAATTTTTCTTTTCATTTTTAATTTCTGCAGGTTTTGTCCTCCATTTAAATAGTATAGCCTACATTCACAATAAGGTGTGAGTTTGGTTTTTTATATCACTGAAGTAATCCATTAAGCTACATTAAGCATCCCAACTGCACGTTTTATCTGTATATCAGCATCGGGGAATAACATTATCATCTCGTTCACGGTATAGAAAGCTGCTTACATGTACAAAAGTAACTGCGAAGACTTAAATGTACACACAGCTATTGTGTTTTTATCAGTTTTTCCATATCGCCATATCATACATCCATATATCATCACAAATACTTACCGCTTGCTCCGTTTTTGTAAATCAGTTTTTATTAATGAATGACTATCTCACCCGTTGCTCTAGTCTTTTCAATCAGTACAGTAGCCGCTTGCTCCCCCTGCTGGTGAGATCGACTAACAGCAGATGGAGATTATGAATCGGCAATCTATTGATATTCCTGCAGTTCCTGGACGTGCTATGTTGAATTTGGTGTCTAATTTGAACCACTGAAATTGTGGAAGCGAATTGTAAAGCGAAATAAAATGGAATGACAGTTGCCTGTCGAATATTATAGGTTGTATTTTTAAACAGAATGAACATTTTGGAAGTGAAATCTGAAAGGGAATGTGAATTATTGATTTTTTAATAATGAAAATGTGTCTGAAATGTTTTGAATTGAAATATTCACAGCTTAAATATATAACCATTTTGAATTTCAGCCCATAAAAATGCAAACCCTAAAAATACAATGCATTAAAATGCAAGCACGGTTAAGGCAATACATATTTTTTTCAATTAGTCCAATTCAACAAGCTTTTTTTTATTTCAAATACATTTGTCATTATTTTAATTCCATATGTTTGAGAACCACTGTTCTAATGTACATACATGTGTATGGTTATGGTTATTATGGTTTGGTATATGATGAATGCATTTCTAGAGCTTAAGAAACTTTCTTTCCATGTTCTTTTTTTTCTTTTTCTTTTTGTTGTGCAACAATCAACAACATCAATCACATCAATCAACACAACCAAAACCACAACCAACTACAATAAAGTAAATAAGTTTAAGTTATTCTGTAACTGATTTGAAATGGCATGAATCTACACTATATCACTGATATTTTCTGTCATCTACACTATTCGACACAAATGTATGTTATTGGCATTTTCTTTAAAGGCCCTTTGAAAGAAACTTTATAAAAATGTTTCCAGCCTTTACCAACTTGAATCTACCTGGAAACAGGTGGCATTATATATCCTTTTTTATAATAGATCAGTGAATGAGGAAACTTCTCCAAACTGGTTTGTGGTTGAAGTTTCACATGAACAATGCTACCAAATGAAAGTGAAACTAAAGAAGCAACCTGTAAAAGAAAGTTGGTTAGTTTGCCCTCAAAGCCATTGCATTTATTATTTTATTATTCATTATAACATACTTTTAATAACTCTACATAAACAGTACCCTAGTACCCTGTCATTCTTTTATAACTGGTATTGGTTATGCACAAACATTTTCATACCTTTGAGGTTTAAAATCATCTTATTAGGTCAATTAAAGTTCATATTTGTATGAATGTATTCATTCTTATTTGTGAATGCACTTGACCCACAGTGGCCGGAGACTCTAAAAACCCCCTTGTTAGGCACGGCGGGAATTACACTGATGAAGATAGTGCCCTGGCTCTCCACAGCCGTTACAGATAGGGCACCCCTGCTCGTCCCAATGGAATCGGGGCCCGGCTGGTCGGAGTGGACGACTCCCATCCGAATAGGCCCGCTCCCATGGTAAAGACAATGAACAGAGGTGTTCTCGGCGAAGTTCTTCCATAAAAAACTCGGACATTTGTTCATGAACATCCCTCTTCAATTCTTCGCGGAAGGCATGCTACCAATCAGACAAACCAGGGGGCGGAGGACCGCTGGCAGCATTCGTGGCCATGCAGTGGGGGGGGGTCTATACTCTCCGTGTGGTCTCGCTCAAGTGCTAGGGCTTCTCTCCGCAGGTCCTCAAAGGTGAGGTCCGGCTCCCGTCGGAGCTGAACCCGCAAACTCTGGCGCACGGGACCCTCCCGCAATCCCAGTAGAAACTGATCTTGCAGCAGGACCTCCTCACCTCCTAGGCCGTGATCCTGTCTCCCGGTTAATCTGGAGAACTGCTCCCTCAGCTGTAGTGCAAATGCCTGGATTGTTTGTCGAGATCCCTGCTTACAATTGAAGAACTGCGTTCGAAAGACAGCTACCGGGGTGGTGTCACCATTTTGTCCCGTGAGGAAGTCGAAGATGGATTGAAGCGTAGTTCGGGTTGCTTCCGGCGCTGCCTGAACCTCTCTTCTCGCTTCTCCCTCCAATGAATTCAGGACAAACTGCACTCTCTGGGGGGCACTTAAACCTTGGAGTCCTGCCAGGTATTCAACCTGGGTCTTCCACATTGACAGACTCACTTCCGACCCCGGGCCTCCATTCTTCTGGGCCCACGGGGCTCCCATAAAAATCGGCATGACTGGTTGCCGCACCACTGGTGCTTCTTCTTCTGCCATCTAGGTCTCTGGTCGCTCAACTCAAGGTGGTACCCTGCCGACTACGCCAAAATCTGTCACAGGTCGGGGGGGTCAAAGCCAGACTGCACCCACCCCTGAAACCCAGGACCGCCTCGAGGAGCGTGCCAAAGACCAAGCAGACACATGATTAAAAGTTAACAAGGTTTATTGAATAAAATTAATTAAAAAGTCTTGATTATGCTTCTGTGTCCCCCAACCAGAGCGGGACCAGACCTCGGACCCCCGGGAAGGCGTGAGGTTTTCTTCACGGCAGCTCGTGCCCGGACGTGACAACTAGGGGAGGAGGAAGTCGGCCACCGGCCCGACGAACAGGTAAGTATCCAGGTAAGTAAAACTTCTCGAGACGTCTAGCGGAGCGCGGTCCCGTGACTGAGGGGAGCCTTCCCTTGGACAGACAGATGAGTATCCAGATGCGTACACCTCTTCACGACGTGGAGCGGGACAGGGTCTCGTGATCGAGGAGGGTCTTCCGCTGGGCAGGCAGGTAAGTATCCAGGTAAGCCAACCTTCTTGAGCCGTCGACTAGCAGGACGTGGCCGGTGCGGGAGCTGGTGGCCAGAAAAGAATCTTCTACCAGGCAGGTGAGTATCCAAGCACGTATACCTTTGTTTGGGCGCAGAGCGGGACGGAGTCTCGTGATCGTGGAGGATTTTGAGCTGGACAGACAGGTAAGTATCCAGGTAAGCCAACCTTCTTGGACCGTCGAATGATCAGGACGTGACCGGTGCGGGAGCTGGTGGCCAGAAAAGAATCTTCTACCAGACAGGTGAATATCCAAACATGTGTATCTTTGTGTGGACGCAGAGCGGGACAGAGTCTCGTGATCGCGGAGGATCTTGCGCTGGACAAACGGGTAAGTATCCAGGTAAGCCAACCTTCTTGGACCGTCGAACGATCAGGACGTGGCCGGTGCGGGAGCTGGTGGCCAGAAAAGAATCTTCTACCAGACAGGTGAACATCCAAGCACGTATGCCTTTATTTGAGCGCGGAGGATCTTCCTTCAAGCAGACCTCCCATACAGGACCTCGGCGGGGGGCGGCTTCTATTACACCGACGGGGTGAACAATTCAATTGCGTGCATATTCTCTTTAATGAAGTGACGAGAGCTTACGGCTGGGGGGTGCTTTGGTCAAGCCGATGAGAGGATACTTCTAATGTCCGTCTCTCCTTCCAGCAGACATCACGTAAGGATCCTGGTCGGAAGGATTCTTCTATTTGCACAGACAGAGTAAGTTAAACGAGTACACGCAGTCTTCCAACATGTAAGGATAATTTTCACATTTAACACCTGGAGTCCTTCTTCAGTGACAGCGATGAAATTTCGAGATGGTGAGTACACGGCGGTTAGTATATATATATTCCCCACACACTGCAACTTCACTTCAAGCCAATACTGTGCAAACACATCAATTCAGGCACTGCATATCCACTCTCCCTCTCTCAGTGCAATAAGGCCAGCACTGACCCAACGATCGTTCCTTCCACTGTCGTGCTGAATCGAGTCTCATCCAATAGCGAGGAGATTTGGGTGCCTCCTTACTGGCACGGGGGACAGAGCGTTTCTTGCCCACACTCGGAAGAAGAGAACAGGAGTTCAATGATCACTCAATCCACCCACTCTCAAGTGACACGACACTCGTGGTCAATACACTTCACAACTTTACATCCGTCTCGGTGCAGGTGCATGCATTCAATAAGATCCAAGATCATACTACTTATCTCCCTTCCAATGATGATGGTGTTCTCCAGTCTTCACTCGATTCCCATAATGATGATGGTGTTCTCCAGTCTTCACTCGATTCCCATAACTCACTCTCTTTCCATCCCTTGACGTCTTCACTCGTGTTCACTCGATCGCCGTTGCACCCTTCACACAGCCGAACAGCCGAGCCCCCGCAACACTCTCCAGATACCTCCACAAATCAGCAACACCGCCCAAAGAGACGACGTCCCTCGGGGAAACACACCAAGGAAAGAACAACCCCGGAAAGAACAACCCCGGAAAGAACAACCGACTTCACTGTCTCTGCACTTCCCTTTTATGTAGCCCATCTGCCTCCATAGCCCTATCACAGATCCCAGCGTAAATCCCCCGCACCTGATGTCGATCTGTCATTAGCGTTGTTTTGGTGACAGATACACAACCGAGACCGGCCCGGTGTTACAGTGACACCGTCCCGGGGGGTACACAAATTCCACGGGACTTAGTTCTGCTTTCACTTTGTCACCTCGTGACACAAACTCCTCTTCCTCGGGCCCCTCTGCCATGGCCTCTTGCTTTCCTTACGTGCCTATGGCCTCTTGTATCCATGCTTGCAAATAGCAACACAGAGGTGGCATCTTTTATAGATGGATGAGGACTGATTGCTGATTGAAGAGTTGAGCAAATGAGTTTCACACAGGTGTATAGAGATTTATAATTATGCAAGTACTTGCTATCAGCTGTGAATAGATGTGTTCCTTTTGTTCAACACAGTGAATCCAATAGAGTTCGGGCTCTTCCAATGAGATCTGTGGTAACTGTTTTGACAAAAGGTGTGAAAAATTTGTGAAACAAATGAAAAAGTGTTAAAACATTTTCAAGAGAAGACTTCTGCTCCAGATCAAGCGGATCCCAGTTTCATGTCTAAGCAAATGAGAAAAACTGTAATCTCCAAGTGCTATGTCTGATTGGCTTGTGTGTAGAGTTTTGTCATAATAAGCCAAATTCTGTAAAAAGTTTGTAAGCAATAGGCAAAAACTGTAATTGTCAATCACACGTACAACTCGCACACTCACTCACACACATACAGTCGCACACTCACACACACACTCACTCACTCACACACATACACTCACACACACACACACACACACACGCACTCACTCACACACATCACAGACACTCTCGCACACTCATGCACGTTCACTCACTCTCACACACATACACGAGCACACACACACACACACACATGCGCACACTCACATACACACAGACTCACTCGCACACTCACACACGCACACATATACTCGCACACACTCACATACGCACACATACACTCTCACACACTCACACATACACCTAGGGTTGGGAATCGTAAGAAATTTTCCGGTTCCGGTTCCGCCTAACCATTCCCGTTCTGATTCCGGTTCCATTAAAATGATTTAACAACTAATAAATAAATAGTGGCAAGGAATACAATACTTAACTGAAACAATCCTTTTTGTGTTTATTACTTACTGTTAAATGAATTTACAGGTTGTCAATGTAAAAAAAGAAGAAGAAAAATCAACATATTACAGTATTTAGCAATTTTTCCAAGAAAAAAAAAATTAAACATTTTTCTGAAGGAAAATCAACATGTCAGCTTTCTCTGGGAGAATTTAGAATACAGAAAAAATGGAAATTAAATATGTTTAAATGAACACCTCTGAACCTGTATTATACATTTTCTCTCTCTGTCTCTGCATAAAAGCTAGTTGTAAATTATATTTGAGTTATTGTTATAGTATATTCTTTACAAGTTATAAATAGTAATTCAGTTAACTTTATAATAAATGGTAGTTCAGCTGCATGCATGTGCCTAAACACCTAAACCATGGGGACTCAATGGTGGAAAAAGGATGTAAACCTTTCACTATAAACCGTGTAACAGCCCTGTGTGGCAATCATTTATTTTCTCTGTCGTCATTTTTCCTTTACTCGCTAAAGTAAACGGAGTTACTGTCTCTGACGTTCCAGGAGCGGGTGTGGGTGTGGCGCATTGCGTGGTATCCGCACTTGGCGCGCTATGTTCAACATCTGGGAAAAATCATACATAATATTGATATGGTAGTATCTTCCTTAAACAGTCGAAAACACTGCATGTTTTGAGGTTGATTCCGTGGAGCTGTTGCAAATGTTTAGACATATTACTCGTACAGCCTCCTTTGCATGTTATTAGCTTGTCACAGGTGTTACATTTTGCTTCATCATCATTTAATCTTATGAAATGAAGCCACACTTTTGACTTTCTCTTCGCCATGCTTGTGAACAAGAAAATATATTGCGCAAATGAGTATAGCGTTGCGGTGTGTAAACGAGTGAACGTTAAGAGAAAGTGTGTGTGTGAGGGAAAGTGCATTGTTAATTGGTTGCGCTGCTGGAGGTTGCGGACAACGTAATTGATATTCATGAGGTGAGATATCTATTGATGGAAACGCTCCCAGCGCTGTGCAGTTTGCAGTTTGCACTTCGCACACACATTGCAGAAGAACCGTTTTTGGAACCGAAACGTAGGAATTTCGAACGGTTCCGTTTTTTTTTCAAAAAACCAGATCCGGTTCTGCATAATAAACCGGTTTTCGGTTCCCAACCCTACTTACACCCAAGCCCGTCGCCAAGGGGGGGCATTAGGGGGCAGTGCCCCCCCAGATGACACAATGTACCTCCTTAATCATATGGTCATTCAGCAAACTTAACGAAACGTCTTCAGCTGCATTTAGCTCACAGGAGCACTAATCTCTGTAACTTTAAATAACATTGTCTTTAGAAATATAAATCGGAAATTAGTCGGAGCGTGTGTTAATAGGCTTTGCGCAAGGCTTACCTTCCCTGGCCACGAGCTTGTCGAATTTCCATATTCATTTGCCTGCTAAAAATAGCCTATAGGCTACTGTTTCCACGTAAAAAAAATAGGTATTTTTTTCTCAGAATTGCATGATATAAACTCAAAATGGCAAGTTGTAAAGTCAGAGTGATATATAGTCACATTTGTGTCTTATAAAGTCAGAATTGTTAGATAAACTCACAATTGTGGGAAATCTATGTCAGAATTATGAGATAAAAAGTCGCAATTAGCTTTGTTTTTATTCCATTGCGAAAACAAGCTTCCATATGCTTCTGATTGCTTTTAGAGGGCAAAGCAGTCTATAAATGCTGGCCTAGGATCAGTTTTCTCCATAAAAGAATATTGGCGAACTATTGGTGGATTAGTTCTACGCGTGCGCAAATCCTCTCGTTATAATAAGCAGTTGGGCTATGATAGCCTATTGGAACTTTGGAGATCGCTATGAAGTTGTATAACCGCTTTTTAATGATATAATAAAATGAGCGCTCTTTGTGAGCTTTCTGCCATGCCAAATCCTGCGTATAGCCTATAGTAAATGTTTTTAAAGGGGAAGCGCATATCCTCACGGTGTGGGTTCACCCTCTGCCTATGATCAGAAACTTAACATTTTGTGTTTTGGTGTTTTAATATAGAATTTGGTCTATTTCAGTTATATTAGACTAAATACGTGATGTTATTGTTATGGTGACTGTCTGTTTTGTAGATCATCAAAAAGTGCAAAAAAAAGCACAGACACGCTCTCAAATTTTTCTATAGCGAAGGAGAATGATTTATTAGCTTAATGTTAATTCCAGTACTCACCGGGTTGCTGAAGCACTTCCGCTATCATTCACCAGCATTTTTGTTTTTTTTATCCTGTTAATGGTAGTCCCTCGAAGAAACATCATACAGGCAGGAGTACTGTTGCCACAGCTCCGCAAACCTTTCCTCCGTTTTGTTACTCCATCTAGCTGCACCATTGTCTTGCCTTTTTTGGGTAAAAAAAAGCGTCTGTACTTCTATCAATGCTAACCATGTGATGGAACCCGTTGTAGAGGACGGAAAAAAAATAATCGCAGTGAAACTTCGCAGACGTCGGTTGTCGTCCACTATACCCGCTAATCCGGATGACACCCTGAGTCGGATCATGCCTAAAAGTCTGGTCGGAATGTCAAAGGACTTTCACAAGGCCTCCCTGGTTAGATCAGCCCTGGAGCTTGGGGCACTCCCCTTAATAGGGTCCCTTTTACAGTCAGAGCCCCCAGCCTTCACAGGGCTTTGAAGCACTGTGTAGATCCAGGATCGAGTAGAGAAACTCCCCTCGTTTGCAAGGGTTAGAAAGAGCTATGCTGAGTTCTACTCTCCAGGATGCCCGTCTCTATGATCCGGTCTGTGAACAATTCCTGGCACTATCTGCAGTCCTCCCTATCGGATGCCTCCACAAGTGAGGCAAATAATGTTAGAGACTCTGTTTAGGAAACAGACAGGTTGTTGGCAAAGACTAGGTCAGTAAATAGACCAGGTCAGCCTCCCTGGTGGCATGTGGGGTTGACTTTATGTCCTCCTCAGAAAGTGACTGCCAGGACTCCTTTTGGAACCCCTGGCCATATTCCCTTAAAGGAACCCCTTCCACGGAAGTAATTGGTTCCAAGCCTTTGAGCGGCCTTGATAGGCCTTCATTGTATTGGAGGCCTGTTCGAGGCTTATTGCTTAGGCAGTGGCCGTAGGGAATACTGTCACTGACAGCTTGTATGTGACCCGAAGGGGGAGTGTCTGGCATTTCAGTGAAACTGCCATTTCTGATGTTTTGTCACAGCCATAATCAGCATGCACTCCCCACAGCATGGTGGTTTTGGTATATCGTTCCTCAAAGCGCCATTGACGCAGTGCGACTTCCCTTTCGAAAGGGAACGTCTCAAGTTACGACAGTAACCTATGTAACGAGACACTGCGCCTTCAGGCGATAAGTGGATGACATGTTCTCTAGGCGCCCCTTATGTACTTCCCAGTCACACTAGTAGTGACGTCATAGGCTGTCGCCGGTCAATATGATTGCCGTGATTGGATAGGCGTTTCAGACGCCGGTTCACCAGTTCAAATGTCCCGCACAAATGTTAAACTCTGACTAAATTTATCAAGGGCCTAAAGCCACTTTTTCCTAACTTTGTGATGATGCTGATTGTTGTAATGTGTATATATTTAGTTCAGTGGTCTGTTTACACTTGAGATTTAATTACATTTTAAACAGGTAAATGTGGATAGTGATATTGGTGTAATACTGTTCACAGCATTTGAAGAAGGTTAAGGTTAAAAGGGTTTAACAGAGTATCAATTTAATGATATATGGCATTAGTCCAAGTATAAAGACCTTATTCTGAACATAATTTTTTTTCTTATTTGCGGTGAGCAAATTAACTGTTTACAATACATGAAAAAGTGCTTTGTTTTTAATATGACATATTATTTAGATATAACTGAATAATATTTAGATTTCAATTTGCCTAGAGACTAAATATGTAATGAAATGTCTCTCTTGTAATTGGATGGTTTTGGAAAGTGTTTTAGGAAGAGCATGCTATAACCAGTTCATGGTTGTGGTTTTGTTTGTCAAATGCCACGCTTCTGAAACGAAACCATTGGGAGTTTATTGTCAGCGTGTTTACTTTCTGATGAGTGGGCCAAACCAGATACACAAAACCACAGAGAAAGTATCAAATATTAAAGTCAATTAAAAAAAAAAGTTTCGCCATTTAAATGATTAGCCAGATTGATTTATATATATTTTTTTTATATAATTTTAAAGCATTAAGACCATCAAACATTAAAATGGAGGTGTTTAATGCAGTTGATTATCAATGTTAAAACACTGGGCTGTGACTAAATATTATGAATAACGGGATAAGGTATATCTCATCTAATTGACAGTAATTTTCACATGATTAATGAACTTCCTTATAACCATGTGATTTCTGTATGAGGAAGTATCACAAACCTAAATACTTGGTTCAGGTTTGGCTGTGTTCGTGACAGCCATGGAGCTCTGGGGACTTTCCAAAACTGGTTTAACATGATTGTACTGGTTACATAATGAAACAGACTCTGTTGCCTTTTGCAGCAATGGAAAGGCATCAAGTAAACAATGATGATTTGCCAATCTAACCAAAAACTCCCTATAGTTTCATTTCATAATACTGTTACTATAACAATAATTTTATTGTTTTGATGAACAATTGTGCCACAAAACAGGACGTTTTAGTTTGAGATTATACAATAATAATGTTTACATTGTTTACAAACAACATGTTTATTTTTTATAGCGCCTTCCATAGAACTTAAGCAACAACCAAATTGTCATTGCTAGATCTAAGGGTCCGGGCAGGAACATATGGTGGCACTAACTCAGCAAAGTATTGGGGTGCAGGGCCATGACAGACTTTATAAACTAAGACAAAGTTTAATAACAATGTTATTATACATAGCAAACCTTTAATTCAAATACCATATATCTATAAAAACAGAATTACTTCTATAGTTGCTATAGACTGCAATCTTCCATCTATCCATTCTCTAGACTGCTTGTCCTCTGTATGGTTGCAGGGATGCTGGATAATCTCTCCGTATCTCAGGTTAAATACAGGGACATCTCCTGAATGGATGTCAGTATATCACAGGGTTTAGATGGCCATCTGGTGGTTGTTAATATTTCAGATACCCAAGATAAAACCCCTTCGGTTTTTAATTATTATGATATTTACTGTTAGAATAATACGGTCACCTAGAGTTTGTAAATAAAATGTGCCGGCTCTTGTCTCAAAGACACTAAACTCACCATACAAATCTAAATGGACAATTTTTCATTTTTCATATCATAAAAAAAAAAATTGTAATATAAATGATTTATCCACACACAAAATTAATTACATTTTTAATCAAAATAACTTACCCCTACTAATATAACTAGTTATATTATATCAACTAATTAGTGATTATTACTAATCCCTCTTGCAGTGTTTTTGAGGGCTGCACTGTCACTCACATAAGATCACATCAAAAGCAAAAGACAATGATCCAATCAATTCCCAAATGGACAAATTCAAGTCAATGTACATAAAGGTAAGACTATTTTTCAGTTTTCCATATGCAAACTTCAAGTAAAAAAAAAAAAAGCTATACAAGTATTATGGTGATTGGTACAATATTTGCCATTGAGATGACTGGAAAAAGGAAAAAATAGTGTCCCAATCAAAAGCCCCTCAGTGAGCTCACCATTCCACTAGCATGTAGAGGGTGAGTGATGGAGCTGACAGGAGGCAGAGGATATGAGGATGACGGTTGGATGAGAGGGGGCGGGAGAGGTTGGTTGGGAATTCAGGCTTAGGAACAGACTCAAGCGTGGCAGCGGCCATCTTGGTCGGAGATGAAGGCTCAGGCTTGACGTGAAGAAGCTCTGGAAGAGTGGTCTCGGCGGGACGAGACTCTGGATTCCAGGCCCGGATTGGCTAATCTGGAGCACCGGGAGAATTCCCGGTGGGCCGGTCTGTTTTATTGGCCAGAAGGGCCGGTGTTGTCATGGCACTGGGTCGAATGCTTATAGGCTCCAGTCACAGCGCAGCCCCACTATTTTATTATTATTTTCTCGCAGCCCCACAAAAAATATGTTGTTAGTTATTGAACAGGTTGTCAGTTGTTAGAGATGTGCGAGAAAAAAAAAGAGATACAAAACATGGATAATAGGCGCAAAGGCGGCGCTGAAAAGGCCAGAATAATAAACAATCTCTAGAAACTCAAGTGGCCAAATAGCCTATACGACTCACCATTCAGGTCTCCGATTTTTCTGAGTGTATAACGTTGTGAAATAATTGCCTAATATTAACTCTAATTTGGTGCTGCAATGATTCGCATCATCTGAGCTGCTTCAGCACTCGGACACCGCTCGTCGGCAATGGCAAAATGTTTGAGATGACCGATCAAAGCAAGCGGGATTTATGTTCACAGAAGCGCGAGCGAATCCCAACGCGATGCTTCACGAGATAAGATGCAAGTGGCTAAACTAAACAGCTGTTTTACGATAGAAGTTTTAAACATCCAACATAAATAATCAGTTTGCAAAGACTGTGTCAATCAAAGCTCAGCTTCGGGAAGGGGAGATTTACAGGTAAAGATAAAGAGACAGAGAAGAATAACGAGAGAAGGAGATGGAGATGAGAGAGGAGAGCAGGTAGAGGAAGAGCCTATTGCATACTGTGCTCAGAATGAGAATAACTTTATTACAATGGATTCCTATTTAACACAGATATTCTTTGACAATGCCAGTGGAAAAATAATATGCCCCTGAACCCCTATAGCCAGATCACTTTTGGGACCTCTGTATTTATAAAACCCTGTGTACGGCTATTGCACTGAATGGAAAATTATATTTTTTAAAAATACAATGAATTACAAGGCTGTACAGAACAGTGCTATTGCAGACTTATATACTGAGGGTTTAACTACATTATTTTATTATGGTCAGTCGGGAACTAAAGTGGGCCGGTCTAAGGCATGAAACTCCAGGGCTGAAAATGAGTCCCACTCCGGCCCTGCTGGATTCTGAATAAAGATCGGAGGTGTGGCGATGAAGATGGCTGGTGACAGTGGTTGAGCGATGATGTCAGAATGAGCCTCACCTACGGTGAAGGCTGAACCGCTCAACCAAAGCACATGATCCAGGTATTGTTCAAACGTACCCGGGATCACTGCTAATGGAGCTTGCTGGTGCAGATGATCGTTCAGTCCGTACCAGAAGACAGTTTTTAGGACGTCATCTGCCCAGTCCACATGGTGAGAAATTTCGAGGAACCTCTCGACATATTTCTCAATCAGTTGGCCATCCTGGAAATAGGTTACAAGCTGATCTGCAGGATTCAGCAGGGTACAGAGAACACCCATGTTCTCCTTAAATTTAGTCTGTCTATACCAACTTTTTGGGTGAGGACAATTTACTTAACGAGCGCTAAAAGAGTAGGTACTTTATAGCCTGATCTCGTTAAGTATGAATGTGAACCGGACATCTGCCATTTTGACGTTATCATGTGACCTACGACGCGTTATCACAAGTGCAACAACTTAAAAGATTTAAACGAAATGTTTAATTCATCTATTTGTAAATATCTTGATATTGATTAAACTTGCTCATTTTATGGTCTTTTTGAAGAAACTGCTGCCCATTTTTTTTGTGAATACATTTAGGGTTGATTTAAGTTCTTATATTTAACCCTACTAATGTACCCCACCGTTTTATCCTTGTCGATTGAATTTAACTCTCGTTTCATTCCTCAGGCCTAGGCCTATAAATAACAAAAAAATGCATTTTTCAAATGTATTATAATGAATTATTTAAGAAAATATATATTAAGATATTCAACCTTGTAGGATCTTTTTTCCTGTGTATAAAATATCATATTATGTATGCAAACCCATTGTATATATATATATATCGATGAAGAAAACCATTCTAGGTAGGCCTGTCGAGTTACTGATGTTTTGAGGTATATATATATATATACCTCAAAACATCAGTAACTCGACAGGCCTACCTAGAATGGTTTTCTTCATCGTTTGTAATGTCTGCACAAAGGAGACGTTGGGCAGCTGTGTGAAGATTCGCCGTTGGAGAAAACTGTTGATTTTATACGTATCATTAATATTAAAAATTGATATTACCCCAGAATTAATTGCATTGCTATCCCAACCCAAAACATACAATAATAACAACGATAAATGCTGACCAATACTTATTTATATTACTTTTTACTGAAAATGATATAATTCAATAAAACAAACAAAATGTAATGTATGTCATAGCTATGCATGAATACACTCTCTAGATGAGTATATAGTGAACATATCTACATTTTCATTCAAACAATTAATTAAAGCATTAATTAAATAATTATATTTTATTTACTGACAACAATAAGACATATTAATAAATTTGTAAAATAATGAATGAAAGTCACCATCACACAATAAACAAATGCATATACAAGTCAACACATGAAACAAAGCTTTATTCAAACTACAATCATGTATGTAGACTACAGGCGCTGAACCACATCCTACTGCCATCTCAACACAGCGGTTCCCATTTTGCGGCTTTATTCTGATGAATCAGCGGACCGCCAGAGGTGAGCTGTTCCTTCGTGCAGGAGGTTGTTGCGTGATGTGTTGTGCTTCACAGTCTGAGGCAGGGCCGGTGATGGAGGGTCTCGTCCATGGCACTATCTCCAGGATTCAGCTGTGCTCTTCATCCTCAGTGCTCACACCAGTCTGCTGACATTTCAGATCCTACAAAAATGCACAAACATAACACAAAAGCAGTAATTTTAACAGCACAATGTCATTTGATTTCAGTATTATTTAGAAGACAAAAATGCTTTTTTTCCACAAATGCCGCCATCATCTTTCCTTGCAGGTCCTGCTCCACCACAAAAGCTGTGCAGCAAATGCACAGAAGTCAAGAATCAGAAAAGTGCTGTAATAGGCTTTATAAGCTGTAATTTTATCTGTTTGAAATTACAATATTAATATTTTGTATACAACTTAATATTAATACAACTTAATATTTAAATAGTTGTTGTTATTAATTTCTGTAGTATACTCACAGTTCATGCTGATACCCACATCTCATCTCCAACCACTCTTGTCGATGCCCAGGGTAATTTCCCATGTCACAACTGTTCCTCTTGTACCAAGTATGTTAAATGCAAATCATTTACACATCCTCGTACATCAAAAACATACAAGATCAGACAATTGATTACCTGTAAAAGCACACATGTGATTTATATCATCATTTGTCCATGTTCACAACTATATGTTGGGAAAACTACACGTGCATTACGCACAAGAATGATTGAACATACTAGTGTTATTAGAAGACAGGATGATACATCCTCAATTTCTCGTCATTTTAAGTCTGCGAACCACTCTTTGGCTGACATGAAGTTCCTGGGCATCGAGAGGATCCTCCCCCACAGGAGAGGTGGAGATAGAGACAGAAAATTACTCCAAAGAGAGGCCTTTTGGATTTTTGAACTTAAATCCCTATTTCCTGAGGGTATGAATGAAGAACTTGAACTGTCATGCTTTTTGTAAAATCGGATTATTCTCTGTAGTTATATGTCCCATATTTCCTGCCAAATGTTTTCAAAACCTGCTGTGAATTTTGCTTAAGTGATCAATGAGGTAATTACTCTCCTGAGATAATTGTATTCAAATCACTTATCTGTGAAAATTGGATTCAGCTGATTGATCTCAATTACTGACTTGTTCAAAAGGGGTGAATCTTGTTTGTTAAGTGAGCACTGAGGAAAGCATGTGCTGAAACGTTTGCTCGCCTTGTCTGTTTTTAAATTCACCTTGCACTTTATTAATAAAATAATGTTCTCGTAGACACTTTCTGTCTCAATTGGATCAGTGTGCGGCTAGCCACTCTCTCTACTCCTACCATTCGCTTGGCTCAACGCACCTGAAGTAAATGGACTCATAACAAAAGGATACTTTTCTGGTTGGAGCGCTACATATCCCTCAATGTTCCTGTAGTATACTCACTCAAAGCCTTTGATGCAGCATCAGCTTCATGAGCCTCTCTCCACCGGATAAACACACATCTGTTCTTCTGTCCCTGTAACATCCAGACAAGATTCACATAACCTCTGTGATTTATGAGCTCAACAGTACATTTACATGTTGCGGTTGTTTTAACTTTTTATCCAACATAAATGTTCCTCAATTTATCAATAGTACTAATGGACAAATAAAATAGATAACTTATGTTTAGTTGGGCTACTTTATAGATTTGTTTACATAATAGGGGATTATCACGCTGATACGTAGTACTTCCGCATTCAGTGATCTTTGTACACTCCCACTTCCGGTGAATCACTCATCACTCTGGCGAACCCATGATGGACGACCCTAAGTTTATTTATACTGCATCCCTGGTAAATTTACCCAAAATAACTTTTTCTGACGTACATCGACTAACTGAACAACACTCCATCACAGCCCGCTCCAAAGTGGACAAGGGATACGGTTTCTTTTTCGAGAGCTTTAATCCACTTCTTCCTTAGACTCAGTTCAGTTGGGAATCCATGTAAACTTAAATAAGGTTGGCGTTGTTTGTTTGATTGACAAAGTGGAACAGAGCAGTGACATCTAGCCTTCGTTTCAGCCATTGTTGAACTGCGCCGGAACTAGTGGACATGCACAAAGTTGAAAAATCCCGCCCATGAAACCCGGAAGCGTGATAATCCCCTATAGCACACATACATCACTCAGATGTCTATTTCATGTTGTGATGTGCTCTTCTGCAATACTTATTGAAGATTTTCCTGTCAGATGTAAATATACATTTAAAATAAGCGTCTTTAAGATGTTTATGGTTTATGTAAATCCACTTTAGAGACGTAACTTGCGTGTCCTTACTGGAGCTCCCCTGTTAGCTACATAATAAAACGTGTTTTTACAGCAAAATCACAACTATACTGTGTAACGTCTTTACACCTTCAACAATTCAACAGTTTACTCTATAGTAGTTCAACACATGCAATTTTAATACAAGGAACCATGTTTACTCATTTGAAAGCACCTGTGCCTCGTCGCTGATCACCGTGATGTTTGATAATGACGTATCCGCTCGCATGGCCTCCAGGGATAGAAGAGAGTATCCATCGGACTGCACTCGAAAATCTGTGCTGAAGCAGTAAGCCATCCGGGAACTTCTCGCCTACTCTTTTATGAATAATGAGGTTTCGAACATACTTCTTTCACGTACTGTTTTCCTACTATATAGTCCGTCCAAATCTCGCGATAATTAGTATGTCACCCAGGTAATTTTCGCCTACTCTTTTATGATTCGTACATACTTTTTCACTCGCCTACTCTTTTTCCCTACTATATAGGGAATATTAACGCAGGTTTCGCACGCAGCCTGCTTGTCTTCTTGCCCTTGCCCTTCCTCCTCCTCCTTTATATGTGGTAAATACAAGGAGACAGTCAGGCTGACGGAGAAGATTTCAGAACTAGAGACACGCATCCAAACTTTAATCGAGAATAGTAAGAAGAGTGCTAGAGCTTTAGATACTATTTTGGATGCGCCTAGCCTAGTGAACTCTTTACATGATTCGGTTCCGGCTGAAGTAGAGCCCGTGCAGCAGGGCAGATGGGTGACAGTAAGAGATCGCTCTAGTCGCGGATCAAAAAAACACTTTTCCGTTCCGATAGCAAATCGATTTTCCCCGCTCAGTGAAACACCCACTGAGAATTCTGTTGTGCCCTGGTAATTGGTGATTCGGTCACACGGAACATGAAAATAGAGACACCAGCCACCAGTCACATGTTTGCCGGGAGCCAGAGCGCCTGACATCAAAGCAAATTTAAAAGTGCTGGCTAATGCTAAACGTAAATTCTCTAAGATTATTATTCACGTCGGCACTAATGATGTTCGACTCCGCCAGTCGGAGATCACCAAAATTAATATTAAAGAGGTGTGTGAACTCGCAAGTACGATGTCAAGCACTGTAATTTGCTCTGGCCCCCTTCCTGTTTGCAGGAGTGATGAGATAGTTAGTAGATTGTGTTCACTCAATGGCTGGCTGTCTGGGTGGTGTCCGTTAAATAATATAGAATTCATAGACAATTGGAAAAGTTTTTGGGGCAGACCTGACCAGTTGAAAAGAGATGGTATTCATCCCTCCTGGGATGGTGCTGCTCTTCTCTCTAGTAATTTGGCTCATAGTCTTAGAGATAAAACATGACAATCTGGGCCTCAGGTCAGGAAGCAGACAGACTGGCTTAACCGACCGTCTGCTAGCGGCCTCACGTCACCAAGGTCAGATAAATCCCATCACATAGAGCCTCTTTCACCTAGATATCATCATATAGAGACTGTGTCTGTTCCCCGAATTTGGAAATCCAAAAAACGTCCAAACCCATCTAAGGTTAAAAATGTGATTGATGTTCAACAAATTAAAAACGGATATAATACAGATGGGCAAATGATAAAGCTTGGGTTGCTGAATATTCAATCTCTTACTTCAAAAGCGCTAATAGTTAATGATATGATTACAGATTATAACCTTTGTGCTGTGTTTAACAGAAACCTGGCTAAAACCAAACGATTACATTGCTTTAAATGAGTCAACCCCACAAGATTACTGTTATAAACATGAACCTCGTCTGAAACGCAAAGGAGGAGGTGTTGCTATAATTTATAGTAATATTTTCAAAACCACTAAGAAATCTAGTTTTAAATATAATTATTATATTTATTATATAAGTGTTGGTGCATAATGTAAAAATATATAGTGTAAACGATAAATCACGTTTGAAAATGCTGCTGGCTACTGTAAGAGCCGCTATATTGGTCCAATGAGGGTTTCCAATAGCACGGGAAGGTTTCTTGCGTTTTCCGTCTTTCCAGCATCTCAAAGTAATTTGGGTTAAATGCAATACATTTCTCATGTGTATTTACTCGTTATTTCATCTGACTCCATAAATGAAAGGTTTTAATAATATCTATGCATCACTAAAAGTGAGCGAATGTTTGATTATTACTTTTAGACTTATTAAATGAACAAGGTCAAAATCAGTTTGAATAATCAAATGTAACAATTTATTAAATCAGGTATCAGGTCAATTGTATAATCAATTCAAAGATAATCAATATAAAGCATGAATAAAAAGAACCCAACCTGAATAATTTACATGAGGCTGGAAGTCTTGGTCACTTCCAGCCATCACGGGCCAGTCTAGATACAGAAAAGCCCCGATTCCTGTGCCGCATTCCATTAAATAGCCAAAACCTCTTTCATATGTTAACAATGGGAATTTACATTCAGAGTTGACACCTTTTGGGGGTAGGAGACCATTTGCCAGAGACAACCTTCCTTTGTGTGCCAGTTTCTCTAAACTTCTCAAAACCTGATTTCTTTTTGTTTAATTTAGTTGGAAATGAGACATTTGTACCACTCACTCTGAGACATTTTAAATGATACTAAACATACTAATCATTCACATTAAACCACATATATATTCTTGTGTGAGTCTTTGGTGTGAGAGGGAGTGAAACTGTATGGGGGAGGTCAGATGGTAATTTCCAGCAAGGTCCTTTGTCCAGACCAGTCTATCTCTCTAACCAGTTTCTCCAGCCTTACACTACTGTATACAGGCCACCAGGGTACCATACAGACTTTATCAAAGAATTTGCGGACTTTCTATCAGAATTAGTATTGGCTGCAGATAAAGTACTAATTGTTGGTGATTTTAATATACACATAGATAATGAAAAAGATGCATTGGGATTGGCATCTAAAGACATTGTAAACTCAATTGGAGTTAGACAACACGTGTCAGGACCGACTCATTGCCGTAATCATACTCTAGATCTAATATTATCACATGGAATAGATGTTGATGCCGTTGAAATACTGCAGCAGAGCGATGACATCTCAGATCATTATCTAGTCTCATGTAAATTACATTTAGCCAAGGCTGCAAAGCCGACTCCGTGTTATAAATTTACATTTACATTTAGTCAATTTAGCAGACGCTTTTATCCAAAGCGACTTACAACTGAGGACTAAGCGAGTCCTCGTGAAGAGGCAAAATTAACGCAAGAAGTGCTCAAAATACAAAGTTCAGGCATTGCTCAGAGTAGCATAAGCCAAACAAGGGAGGATTAAAGGAAAAGTTTATTTTTATTTGTTTATTTTTTTTATGTCAAGTGCTCACGGAAGAGATGAGTTTTCAGTTATGTTAGACCTATCACTTCTGCCACTAAAGAATGCTTTATCAAAAATCTTCCTAATCAGTTTCATCATCTCATCATCCCAGATAGCTTAGAAGAACTTGATATTGCAACAGAAACTTTTAACTCTCTCTTTTCCAGCACTTTAGACACAGTTGCTCCGTTGCACTTGTGGTGGCAATTTTATGATATTCATTGATCTTTAGTAAAATATAAATGATTCAAAGAATGTCACATGTGTGTCTCTCACTTTTAGTGAAAGAAGATTCTGTTTATGTACCTAGGGAGGCAGAAGGGGGAGACACTCCAGAAAACAGACGAGCAAGGACCTCTGACCTAGATGTCAGAAGACCACTTGGTGCAGGGGGGCTTAGTGGGCCAACTAGTGACGTAAACTAGATATGGTTCCTTTGTCTATGGAAAACTACTGGGAGGAAGGCTCTGGGGGAAGAAGACCTTGGAAGAGCTTGGACAAAAAGGTGGTTCAGTCTGTCTGGGGGTGTGTCACTCTTCTGCACAGGGTAACAGCTGTGTATTAGACTGCTCCTATTCTTGCAAGAATACATACTTCTCTTTTTATAATTTGACTCTGAGTGTCTCTTACGCAGTGATGTTTGTTTGATGAATTTTTGCCACAACACACTTAAAGAAGATTAAAGAACATAGTCCAACACCGTGGCACAACGAGCACACTCAGGCCCTTAATAATTTTTTTCAAGTCTGGTTTTATTCAAATACTGAATGCATAATTCATGTAAGTTTGCTAATAAAACATAAATGCTAAAATAAGTTTCCACATATTCTGTCAAGAAACAATTGGTTAGCTCAATTGCTGTAGTTTTCGATCTCAATATAAAAATTCTAAAATACTTATCAGCATTGTAAATGCAGTAATAAATGAACTTACCCGCAAAAGCAGGGTCCTCTCCCTCGCGAAATGCAGCTGCCTTCACTTCAGTCACGGGCTGCACGATGCATCGTCAATTTCTCGTTCAAGCTCTTCTAATATCGCTTCAACGTAAGATAACACACTGTTTTGCTCCATATGCCATTTTAAAATCTAAAACGCTCACAAAATACAAATACACCCGCAAATCACTCTTCACTAACCATGACGCGGCTCTCAACCACAACATCTTAATCCCGCCCACCTACTCCGCTGATTCGACGAGACGCCCGTCGTTGCAGCCTGTAGCACGATTACATTTACATTTATGCATTTGGCAGACGCTTTTATCCAAAGCGACTTACATTGCGTTTCCTATACATTTATACATAGGTATGTGCAATCCCCTGGGATCGAACCCACAACCTTGCATTGTTAACGCAATGCTGTTACCACTGAGCTACAGGAAAGCTATGATGCTACGATCTACGATACGTAGTGGATGGAGGTGTGTTTTGGTGACATCATAGACGCATGCGCAGTGCCGATCTCTCGGTTATAATCAAGGGGGTAATCCATCCGCCGGAAACTGAAGCCTCCACATCACCTGCTGTTAGCATTCCATTGACTCCCGTTCATGTTGGCGTCACTTTGACAGCAAATAACTTTACATCTGAGGCGTCCAAAGACTCCATTTGTCCATTATTTATTTATAAAGAAACACGACAATGTATAAAAGGCTCCATTACCTTGTATCTTATGTTATGGCCCCGTAGAATCCGTTTTTGTAAAAATAGGCTAACGATTGCGTCATAACCACGCGACTCTCTGTCGCACTGTAGAAAAATTACCGTATAGACCGGCGGAGAAGCTCGCAAGCAATCGTGGGGAACATGGAGGCATAAAGTCCGATAAAGTCAAGGGAGAAGCCCACAGAGAGTGATGAAGTTGCTCCTGCTGCTAGCTCATGGACAGCTAATACTAATCTAAATGATTCAGATTTCTCTCGGCACAGCTAGAAGACTGACAACTGTCAGACAGGTTGCTCACATCACCAAGCTCAGTTTGAGCCTAAACTTTAAACTTTTTTATTTATTTTTGAAATGAGCGATCGTTTCGCAAGATAAGACCCTTATGCATCGTCTGGTGTCGTTTAAAGCCATTTGAAGCTGCACTAAAACTGTCATTTGGACCTTGAACCGTTTGGTACCCAATACATTACATTGCATGGAGAAAAATCCTAGAATGTTTTCATCAAAACCCTTAATTTCTTTTCGACTGAAGAAAGAAAGACATGGACATCTTGGATGACATGGGGGTGAGTAAATTATCAGCAAAAGTTTTTTTAAAAGTGAACTAATCCTTTAACAGAGTATCAATTTAATGATATAGGGTATTAGTCCAAGTAAAGACCTTATTCTGAACATTATTTTTTTTTCTTATTTCTTATTTATCTAATTTAACTGTTTACAATAGGCAAAAAATGCTTTGTTTTTAATATGACATATTATTAGATATACCTGAATAATATTTAGATTTCAATTTGCCTAGAGACTAAATATGTAATGAAATGTCTCTCTTGTAATTGGATGGTTTTGTAAAGTGTTTTAGGAAGAGCATGCTATAACCAGTTCATGGTTGTGGTTTTGTTTGTCAAATGCCACGCTTCTGAAACGAAACCATTGGGAGTTTATTGTCAGCGTGTTTACTTTCTGATGAGTGGGCCAAACCAGACACACAAAACCACAGAGAAAGTATCAAATATTAAAGTTAATTAAAAAAAAAAGTTTCGCCATTTAAATGATTAGCCAGATTGATTTATATATATATTTTTTATCATTTTAAAGCATTAAGACCATCAAACATTAAAATGGAGGTGTTTAATGCAGTTGATTATCAATGTTAAAACACTGGGCTGTGACTAAATATTATGAATAACGGGATAAGAAATATCTTCATCTAAATGACAGTAATTTTCACATGATTAATGAACTTCCTTATAACCATGTGATTTCTGTATGAGGAAGTATCATAAACCTAAATACTTAGGTTTGGCTGTGTTCGTGACAGCCATGGAGCTCTGGGGACTTTCCAAAACTGGTTTAACATGATTGTACTGGTTACATAATGAAACAGACTCTGTAGCCTTTTGCAGCAATGGAAAGGCATCAAGTAAACAATGATGATTTGTCAATCTAACCAAAAATTTCATTTCATAATACTGTTATTACAACAATAATTTTATTGTTTTGATGAACAATTGTGCCACAAAACAGGACGTTTTAGTCTGAGATTATACAATAATAATAATAACATGTTTATTTTTTATAGCACCTTTCAAGAACCCAAGGTCGCTTCACAAAATAATACAAACAGACAAAGAGACAAGCAATCTGCTTATTATAACAATCAAACAAGCAGAAAAGCAGTACTGTAAGTAGTTATAGAATCCAAGAAAACATACATTTCGATATTGTAAACATGTAACATAAAAAATGAAAAAGTGGAAGACAGGGAAAATAGAGAGGAAAATAATTATTTACGGAGCATGGTGAATAGATGAGATTTGAAGGTCTGGAGGTTAGGAGTGGCACGAAGATTAGGGGGCAGCTTATTCCATAGCTTAGGGCCTATAACACTAAAAGCCCTACCACCCACAGTAGAAAGTTTATACTTGGGTACGACAAGCAAATGTCATTGCTAGATCTAAGGGTCCGGGCAGGAACATATGGTGGCACTAACTCAGCAAGGTATTGGGGTGCAGGGCCATGACAGGCTTTATAAACTAAGACAAAGTTTAATAACAATGTTATTATACATAGCAAACCTTTAATTCAAATAGCATATATCTATAAAAACAGAATTACTTCTATAGTTGCTAGACTGCAATCTTCCATCTATCCATTCTCTAGACAGCTTGTCCTCTGTATGGTTGTAGGGATGCTGGATAATATCTCAGTATCTCAGGTTAAATACAGGGACATCTCCTGAATGGATGTCAGTATATCACAGGGTTTAGATGGCCATCTTGTGGTTGTTAATATTTCAGATACCCAAGATAAAACCCCTTCGGTTTTTAATTATTGTGATATTTGCTGTTAGGATAATACTGTCATCTAGAGGTTGTAAATAAAAATTGCCGGCTCTTGTCTCAAATACATTAAAGTCACCATACAAATCTAAATGGACAATTTGTTTTGCCATATTATTTTTTATTTTTTTTGTAATATAAATTATTTATCCCTACACACAATTAATTGCATTTTTAATCAAAATAACTTACCCCTACTAATATAACTAATTACTATATCAACTAATTAGTGATTATAACTAATCCCTCTTGCAGTATTTTTGAGGGCTGCACTGTCACTCACATAATAATAATAATAATAATAAACTTTATTACAGACTCACCGGTCCAAATAAAAAACATAAGATCACATCAAAAGCAAAAACAAAAAACAATGATCTAATGATCCAATCAATTCCCAAAATGGACAAATTCAAGTCAATGTATTTAAAGATAAGACTATTTTTCAGTTTCCCATAGGAGAGGGGGGAAAGGGCATCATTAAGCAGCCTCACTGCGTAAGGGTACGTACAGGCTGTTAGCCAGTCTGGCTTTACTGGCACCAATGGACCTGTACCTTCTCCCTGAGGGCAGCAGGTGGAACAGGTGATAGGCCGGGTGATGCCGGTCCCGCAGGATGTTGTGCACTCTCTTTAGACAGCGGGTATCATAGATGTTACTGATCTCTGGGAGAGTGGTCCCAATGATTTTACCCACTGTTTTTACCACTCGTTGGAGTGCCTGGAGTACCACACTAAGAAACCATATGTCAAAACTGCTGATGGCACAGTTGTAAAAGTTGACCATCAGCTGTTTTTGAATCCTGGCGCTCCTCAGTTGCCTCAGGTAGTAGAGGCGTTGCTGGGCCTTCCCTATCACTGCGGTGATGTTGGTTCCCCAGGATAGGTCCTCGGTCACAGATGCTCCAAATCATTTGAAATGTGGCACCCTCTCTACCACCTCATTGCCAATAGAGAGAGGAGAGTGATTGGGTCTGCTCTTGCGGAAATCCAAAATGATCTCCTTGGTCTTTTTGATATTCAAAGACAAGTTATTATTGACACACCATGACGCTAGATGTTGCACTTCAGTCGAGTAACCCCAGAGTGCAGTCTGGACGATTGGGGCAGGGCGACACATTAAGGCGGGGCGACACGTGTCGCTCCGCCCACCCACAATTTCATTGGTTTATAATACAGCAATCTTATTGGAGTAGACACTTGAGGCATGAGTATGCGCATTCCTTTATGTACGAGTTTATAAATGATCTTCTACGCAGTTTGGCCGTAGGCTACTATGACGATTTCAGTAACGATAAATTAAATAATGTTTTTATTAAAGGTGGGGTATGTAATTTGCAAAACGGCCGGCAGATTTTGAAAATACACAACTCAAATGGTCCTACCTTCTTTCCTTTGACTCCACCCATTCAAAGAACATGGACATGGATGGGGGGAGGGGGGGATGGTACGACCGTTTGATTGACGTACTTACTGTCCAATGATTCTAGGTGGTCTTGGAAGTGATTGGCTGGAGTTTTTCGAGTCCTGCCTGTTCCACAGATGATTAAATTGCTTAATTTTTATTTTAGTGCTTCTAACTCAGTGGCTGTAAGCGGGTTAGGAATAGGATTTTAAGTAATTTTGAAAAAAATGGCCAAAAAAGAGAATTACATACCCCACCTTTAACTTAATACGAGTTAAACCGTTAATACGACTTAAGTTAAATTAAGTTACTGTACAACAAACAATCCCTTCAAGGCAGACCGCCGTGTAATATAGCCTATACGTGCTGCTAAATCTGGGGAACGAATTCTTCATTAGTGGCCACGATATATATATATATACTTAGGTCTATATCAAGTTAAGTCAAGTCGTATAGCGCTCAATTCACATCGTTTTATAGCAGCTTTGCAAAAAGTAATATAGGCCTAAGCTTTAATATTGAGTAGTTTTAGAGCTGGGCGATATTGTAATGCTGAAGCTGAGGCAGAGGGATCCATTTGCAAGACTTTATTAACACAAACAAGAGACACAAGTAGGCAGACATCAACAGATAGCAGCAGAAGTCTGGGGGACAAACCAATACTCAAAGTCGGATACAGGCAAGGATCAGGGCAGGCAGCAAAGGTTCACAAAGTCCAGGATACAGGCAAGGATCAAGGTTCAGAATAACGCGGAAAACAGGAGAGTATGCTTGGTAATGTCTGCTGAGCAAATCAAGACTTCGCACAGAACAACGGAAGACACAGTCAATATAAAGGGGGAGATAATGATGAACAGGTGATGGTGATAACGATGGAGGGAGTGCTGGGAAGTGCAGTTCTAATATTCAGGAGAGAGGGAGCGAATGAAACCAGAGGGTGGCGTAAGAGAGCGTTCTATGACAGAGCCCCCCCCCCTGGGAGCGGCTCCGGAAGCGAGGGTCTGACCCGCGTCGGGGTCTACCACGGGGTCTTGGTGCAGGCCGGTCCGGATGATCACGGTGGAAAGTTGTGAGTAACGTAGGATCTAGAATATCTTGGGTTCTGACCCAAGAACGTTCCTCTGGACCGTATCCCTCCCAGTCAATGAGGTATTGTAATGACCCGCCGCGGCGTCTGGAGTCCAGAACCTCTCGCACCCGGTAGGCCTCTGCACCGCCGACTTCAATAGGAGGGTCCTGTATGGGAGCGATCTCCTCCTGGACCACCTCTCTCCTGGGAGCCGTAGCGGGTCTGAAAAGAGAGATATGAAAAGTGGGTGAGATGCGGTAATGAACAGGAAGATCCAAACGGAATGAGACGGGAGTAATCTGACGGAGGATCTTGAAGGGACCAATGAATCGAGGGGAAAGTTTTTTGCTGGGGAGCTTTAGACGGAGGTCTCTAGCTGAAAGCCACACCCATTGGCCGAGTCTATATTGGGGTCCGGCGCGCCTTCTTTGATCTGCATGCCGCTGGTAGTGACGAATGGCCCGTTGTAAGTGAACATGAGCTGAGTCCCATGTTGCCTCACTTTGCCGTAACCATGAATCCACAGTGGGGAGATTGGAAGGTTCTCCTGCCCAAGGGAACAGGGGAGGTTGAAATCCTAACACACATTGAAACGGGGTCAGACCCGTGGTCGGTTTTACCAAAGAATTCTGCGCATACTCCGCCCAGACCAAGAAGCGACTCCAGTCATGTTGATTCTGGTGACAATAGGTACGAAGAAAACGAAGGAGATCCTGATTGAGTCTCTCTACCTGCCCGTTGGACTGAGGATGGTAGCCAGAGGTGAGGCTCACATTAATGTGCAACTTAGAGCAAAGCTCCCTCCAGACTCGAGATGTAAACTGGGGACCGCGGTCCGAGACAATATCCTCAGGGAGTCCAAACAGGCGTAACACATGATTCAGAATGGCTTCAGCAGTTTGTAGAGCAGTGGGCAGGCCAGCCAGTGGGATGAAACGGCATGATTTAGAAAACCGGTCTACTACAGAGAGTATGGTGGTGAAACCTTGAGAGAGTGGTAAATCAGTAAATCAGTGGAGAAGAACAGAGACCAACGGGCCTGACGGGCATTCAGACGCTTAGCAGAACGGATATACTCCAGGTTTTTATGATCGGTGAGTACAATGAAAGGTTGGCGCGCGCCCTCCAGCCAGTGTCTCCACTCCTCAAAAGCTGCCTTCATAGCCAGAAGCTCTCGATCACCCACATCATAATTTTGCTCAGCAGAATTGAGTTTGCGGGAGAAGAACGCACAAGGAAACATCTTGGCCGGACCTCCGTGACGTTGAGAGAGAATGGCACCAACTCCTGTGTTTGAAGCATCCACTTCAACGATGAACTCCCTCTCCGGATCAGGGTGATGCAGAATGGGCGCGGTGGTGAAACTCGCCTTAAGCCGCTCAAAGGCCGTTGTGCATTCAAGAGACCACCGGAATTGCTCCCCCCCCCCCTGGAGAAGGGATGTGAGAGGGACCACAATAGTACTGAAATTACGAATAAATCTACGATAGAAATTCGCAAATCCCAGAAAGCGCTGTAATTCCTTAATAGATGTGGGTTGGGGCCAGTTCACCACGGCTTGGACTTTGCTGTCATCCATGAAAACCCCATCTGCACTGATAATGTATCCCAGGAAAGCGATTCGGGTCTGGTGAAATTCGCACTTCTGAATTTTGGCATAGAGTTGGTTGTCAATTAAGCGCTGAAGGACGGCTCGAACATCCCTGATGTGTGCCTCGAGAGTCTCAGAATAAATGAGGATATCATCAATGTAGACTATAACTGTATGGTTCAGCATGTCTCGGAAGATCTCATTGACGAATGCCTGGAATACGGAGGGACTATTGGAAAGTCCGAATGGCATAACCCGGTACTCATAGTGACCGGAAGTTGTGGAGAAAGCTGTCTTCCACTCGTCACCCTCACGAATACGAATGAGGTTGTACGCATTCCGTAAATCCAGCTTTGTGAAGTACCGGGCTGTGCGAAGCATCTCCAAGGCAGCGGGGACTAACGGCAGAGGATATCGATACTTGATAGTCACCTCATTGAGACCCCGGAAATCAATGCACGGCCGAAGCCCACCGTCCTTCTTCTTAACGAAAAAGAACCCCGCTGACGCTGGTGAGGTGGAAGGAGTGATGAAACCCTTAGCGAGCTGTTCCTCGATTTACGTCTTCATTGCTTCTGTCTCCGGCTGAGATAAAGGATACACTCTCCCGCGCGTTGGAACAGCCCCAGGTAAGAATTCGATAGCACAGTCTCCTGCTCGATGTGGAGGTAAGTGAAAAGCTTCACTCTCGCTGAACGCCAGGGCTAAATCATGGTATACCTCAGGTAATTCTTGAAGATCCGATTCTCTCACAGATTCATGACTCGTTTCCGGACCCTGGACCGCAGGCATGCAGTTCTCCCGACAGAAATGGGACCATTGAGAAATCCTCCTCTCAGACCAGGAAATGAGTGGATTGTGACGTTCCAGCCATGGAAATCCCAAAATCACCGGGTAATGAGGTGAGTTGATTGTGTATAGTTGTATTCTCTCTGTGTGCTGAGGTCCCACATTGAGAGTGAGGGGTTGCGTGATGTACTGCGCCTCTCCTGTCCCCAGAGGGCGCCCGTCCAGTGCAGTCATGGCAACTCGAGACTCACAAGGAACAAGAGGCAAAGAATGAGTTTGTGCAAACGTAAGATCTATTAAATTCCCTGCAGCACCGGAGTCAATTAAAGCCCTCGTCTCAACCGTCTCTCCATTCCAAATTAACGAAACTCTCAAGATAAGAGAATGAAAGGAAGGAATTTTGGGACTCACCGCAGTAGATTCAGAGGATGCGGCAGTCGGAGGTGATCTCATGGGAGGTCTCACAGGACAAGCGGCTCTCAGATGACCAGGTTGAGCACAACACATGCATAAATTCAGACGTCTCCTCCTATCACGTTCGGCCATGGAGATGTGCGTGACACCGATCTGCATAGGTTCAGATTCAGGGATGACAGAGGGGAAACTGAATAGATTTGTTCTGTGCGATGGACGACGAGCCCGGATGAGATGATCTAAACGAATGGCGAGTTCCATGATCTGATTGAGACTTTTTCCATCATCACGGCATGCCAGCTCTCCTAGGAGATCCGAATTGAGTCCTTTACGATATAAGAGTGTAAGTGGTCCGTCACCCCAACCTGTTTGTGCAGCGAGCGTTCTGAAAGTGAGTGTGTAATCCGCCGCTGATGAGTTAGCCTGGCGTAATGACAGAAGCAGTTCCCCTGGGTCCTTTCCTCCCGCAGGATGTTCAAACACTTCTCTGAAATGAGTTTTAAACACCTCATAGGTGAGAGAGGAAAGCTGACCTCCAGTCCACATCGCTGTTGCCCATTCCAGCGCCCTTCCCGTCAGAAGCGAGCATACGAAAAAGATTCGGCTCTGGTCGGTATGGTGCTCTCGGGACTGACTGAAATAGATCTCACATTGCAATAAAAATCCTTTACAGGTGGCTGGTGATCCATCAAACTTCTCAGGTAATGACATTCTGGGATTACCAAAAGGGGGACTCCCGGCTGGCGGAGAAGGATCAGGTGCAGCGGGTGCCGGCTGCGGGGCTAATGCCTGCACAGACCTCACAAGCTCTTCGGTGAGTGAAGTTAGTTTAACCAGCTGTTGACAATGAGAGACCAGCTCAGAAGCTTGCGCTGAGACTTCATTGGCCAAGTGAAGAAAGTCTGCTGGATCTTGGGCGGGCGAAGTCTTCTGTAATGCTGAAGCTGAGGCAGAGGGATCCATTTGCAAGACTTTATTAACACAAACAAGAGACACAGGCAGGCAGACATCAACAGATAGCAGCAGAAGTCTGGGGCACAAACCAATACTCAAAGTCGGATACAGGCAAGGATCAGGGCAGGCAGCAAAGGTTCACAAAGTCCAGGATACAGGCAAGGATCAAGGTTCAGAATAACGCGGAAAACAGGAGAGTATGCTTGGTAATGTCTGCTGAGCAAATCAAGACTTCGCACAGAACAACGGAAGACACAGTCAATATAAAGGGGGAGATAATGATGAACAGGTGATGGTGATAATGATGGAGGGAGTGCTGGGAAGTGCAGTTCTAATATTCAGGAGAGAGGGAGCGAATGAAACCAGAGGGTGGCGTAAGAGAGCGTTCTATGACAGATATAAAGAAATATGTTGCTGATATAAATGATACAATGTTTGACATTTAGCTATATTATATTTATTAATTTACCCAGCAGATAAGTCAATGCTACTTTAACCCCCTGGGGTCGGCAATCACGCCGGCGTGATTTGCACGTTTTTTTTCACATAGCAGCTGAATAAACTTAAAATACTCCGTCATATATGGTCATACAGACTTAATATAAATTAAAAAAGAATCTGTGAGATGTCTACTTTTGTATGTGTCCACTTACAATCAAAACAAAACGTTGTGCTTTTGTAAAATAAAGAAATTAAACAGGGTGTGCTTTCTGCCTCTCCGTCTCGTGAACTTTTTTTTTCTTGAGCACGTCTCTAAACATTTAAAAAACTCAGCAAATACTTGTCACACATTTGTGAGCTCTATATATTTATAATCATTTAAGTGTGTAGTTTTAAATTATCTGATTCAAAACGAAAACAAATATTCTCTGTTTAAGTAATTTGTATAAAACCAACAAGATATTCAGTTTCTCTAACCCTTCCTCATTAGTTTTAATGTGACCACACCCACACGCGCAAAACATACAGAGATGCAAATCGTCCATGTGTCGCGCGAACGCCCCCATTACCTCAACAACAAAGCGGCAAACTTTATCAGTCCTCTCTGCAGTCGTCGAGTTTGGAAGACATGCTGTGAGATTATAGGGTTTACATCTGAAGAAGAAGATCGCGATTTGAAGACGAACGATTTTAAGGTAAGAAATAATTCTGAATTATATTAGTTAGTGTTATTGTTGCATAAACTTCATATTGCCATTGAACTGTTGCTCGATGCTTCAGTGAATGTCCCCTGCACGCGCTGTGAGTTTGAGTCATTCGCGCGACGTGCGTTTGAAAAGCAAAACGCACCATGATTTTACTCCAATCTCATTTCATAACGTCATATCGATTGTAAACATTTGAAGTAACATATGATAATCAATATGTTTTTCTCTAGTGTAGTGTTACTGAAGTGTTCCTTTTTAACTATGCCTGCTATACTATTGTTCTTATTATTTGATTCAGCCCTGCAGGTATATGCCTACAAGGCACAACAAATATATATATGTATATATATATATATATATATATATATATACATATATATATATATATATATGTGTGTGTGTGTGTGTGTGTGTGTGTGTGTGTGTGTGTATTTTGTAAATTTTAAAAAGGAATTTTCACCAGAAATCTAAAATGTATTCCCACAATCATGCAGCCCTGGTTTCTTCTTGATATCAGCATGTTCTCAGCTTTTATATATATATATATTTATTTTAGGTAGCTACCCGTCCTGCTGACTTCAACATGAGCATGAGGAGGTAAAGTGAAAAATCAAACACCTTGGAAATGACAGGTAGGCTATGCACTATGTTTCAGGAAAGGAAAGGTGTGTGACTGGTTAAGTCTCTGTCTTTAGTTCAGTGTGTTAAATAATGTGCTTTTTGCCATTTGTTGTGTATCTTTGGATTATGTTGTGTTGTAAATAAATTCAAACAATCAAAAAGCCATTCTTTTTTAAATCTCCTCATTCTTTGTGCAAGGTAATGTAATGATAGTGCCTGAGAGCTCCTAATAGGGCCATTATGGGAGGGCCTTTGTCTCTCTCAGGTGTGAAACACTCAATATTCATGGTAGTTTACGCCTCCTCGCATAAAGCTTTCTTACACAAAACATGTCATACAAATTTTAAATCAATATATTGTCTTATCTGAATGAGTATTCAGGATGATTTTCACATAGTTTTGGAGCAAATATTCTAGGCTACGTGATACAATTTTCAAAAGCCTTGCGAATAAATAATTAGTTAGTGTTTCATGACATTATTTCAGTGACTTTTTTTTTGGTCATTTTCACAAACCACGCATAAATGTTATTATCTCAAAACTACAAACTTTTACATACATGCTGCTGACATATTATTGTAGCAGAGTTTGTGCTGAATGCAGTGTAATAAGACCTTAGCCATGAAAATGTCACAAGTAACAGAAATAAGCACAAATGTTAGAGCATGACAGAACACCTCCAGGACCCAGAAAACACCTCAGACCCCAGGGGGTTAAGCATGGGCGTAGGTTTAGGGGGGGACGCTAGGTACTAGTCCCAATCAATATTTTAAAATGACAAAATTGTCCCCACCAATATTTGTGAGAGAATTACGAGGCGGCCGCCTCCGTCAAATTAGGTGCCGCCTTCTGCTCTTGACAAAACTCGGATAGACAGTCACATGCTCAGATACACTTTTTCCACCGTGACGGTTCTGTTGGGTTCCTGTGTCCATTCTGTCCTGTGTCCATTAAACATATTACATGCGCTTCTTGAGGCACACGCGCGCGGTGCCGCGGTCTCTTGCTCTCTCTTCGTCTCTGCCGTGCACGCGCTATGCGGTTTGGAGCACAGTATCTGTCTTGCGGGCGCGCTCGCGATTCCGGGAGATTTTAACAAATTCGCGGGCATCAGTGAGCCGCTATCAATAATATGCGGGAGACTCCCGTGATGTCTGTGTTTCTATACTGAAATAATATCGGCATTATTATTTTTCAGCGCGTGGTGGGAGCGTTGGCGCTGAGCATACATTTAATAAAATTAGGGGGAAATGCCCTTTATAAAGGTAAAAAAATATATTCTGATAAGATTGTTTTCCAACAGTGACGTAATGAAACATTGACAATTTAAGTTTGAAGGGAGTAAAGCCTCGGTTTAGGCTATTAAAGAAATGTAATTTTGCCAAAAGAAGAACTTTTATTTTAAATACATGTTATTTTTAAATCACCCTACTACAGTGTGACATTTTACCATATTATCATGCTTAACACTGATAATTTGAATAATTGTAATGTGATGATCAGATATCTAAATCAGAGAATATCATAGGTTTGGGTGGGTGGATTATTTATTTTTAACAGCGGATTCTGGTGACTCAAAGTGCACCCGATTAATGAATTTATCTTTAAAATGTACAAAATTTTCTTACGGGCGGGCATCCCCCCGGACCCCTCTAGAGATACCGAGGTCCACCCACAAAAGACGAGGCTGACTCCAGCTCCTTTTTCGCCAGCTCCTTATTCGTCGAACTATTCGTTCCACCTTAAAAATGTTGGATGGTAGTTAACCCCTCCCCCTCTATGCTTTTGGCAGTATTTCTTAAAGGAACAGTTGTACGTGAATTA